>NC_136072.1:721037877-722465377 GCF_964261635.1 Lissotriton helveticus
CATACATACATATATATATATATATTTCCTTTAAAACAATTAATGAACTATTATTTTTAATTTATTTTATAATTGTGTACATATATAAAAAATTACAAATAAATATTTATATATTCACATACACTTATAACATAAATTCTAATTTAAAAAATCATTATATGATAAATTAAAACATTAAAATATTTAATAGTCTTTAACTTTACATTTTGCACTCTATTGAGTGCAACAGTAGGGAAACGTGTTGGATAGCGGAGGGGTTAAAATGACTATTCCCACTCCAGTGAGTGCAACAGTAGGGAAAGTGTTGGATAGAGGAGGGGTAAAAATTACTATTCCTATTCCAATGAGTGCAACAGTAGAGAAAGTGTTGGATAGCGGAGGGGTAAAATATACTAGTCCCACTACAGTGAGTGCAACAGTAGGGAAAGTGTTGGATAACGGAGAGGTAAAACTTAATATTCCCACTCCAGCAAGTACAAAAGTAAAGAAGATGTTGACTAGTGGAGGGGTAAAAATTACTATTCCCACTCCAGTTAGTGCAACAGTAGGGAAAGAGTTGGATAGCGAAGGGGTAAAACTTAATATTCCCATACGAATGGGTGCAGCAGTAGGGAAAATGTTGGATAGCGGAGGGATAAAATTACTATTCCCACTCCAGTGAGTGCAACAGTAGGGAAAGTGGTGGGTAGCGGAAGGGTAACATTTATTATTCCCTTTCCAGTGAGTGCAACAGTAGGGAAATGTTGGATAGCGGAGAGGTAAAAATTACTATTCTCACTCCAGTGGGTACAACAGTAGGGAAAGTGTTGGACAGCGGAGAGGTAAAAACGTACTATTCCCACTCCAGTGGGTGCAACTGTAGAGAAAGTGTTGGATAGCGGATGGGTAAAAATTACTATTTCCACTCCAGTGGGTGCAACAGTAGGGAAAGTGTTGGATAGCGGAGGGGTAAAAATGACTATTCGCACTCCAGTTCGTGCAACAGTAGCGAAAATGTTGGATAGCGGAGGGGTAAAAATTAATATTTCCACTGGAGTCAGTTCAAATTTAAAAGCAAACAACAAAAAAGATTTTACAAAACAAAAATATAAAACATATATAAATGTTTTTAACAGTACAAAAGATAGAAACAGATTAGCATGTTAAAAAGATCCAACAAATACCTAGAAAGATTATTTTAAAAAATTCAGATATAATTTAAAAACAAAAACCTATTGTTTAATAAAATAAAATAAAAACACCACACAATTCACAACTCACCTTTAATTTTTTTAAATGTACCTCCATAATTAACATAATTAATTATCAATTAAACAAATATTATTAATGTATTTTTTTAAACAAATACCAATTAATTTACTCCCCACACTGTACATCTATAAAAACAAAACACACACACAAAATAACAATAAACACTACCCATAAATATTTATTAATCGATAAATTAATATTAATAATCAACTTATTAATAATTAATTAACCATAAATTACTTTTCACCCTCTACCCCAATAAACACCCCAACCCACAGCTAAAAATCATTACACAATTTCCATAACTAATTTTACATTAATAAATGGATATCAATTAACAACTTTTTAATTAATTTAAAAGAATCTACTTCCCACCATTTACCACTATAACCCTCACAACCTATATAAAGAATTAGTTACACAATTGCCATATTTTATTTTTAATAATTAATTAGCATGAATTAACTAACAATTATTAATTAATTATAAATAAATTACTTCCCAACCTATTCTCCTATAAACCCAACTAAAAACTAAAAAAAATGACACCATTTACATAGTGAATTACAAATTAATTAATTAATTATAATTAACTACCAATTAATACATATTTAATAATACAATAACTCCCACAATTAACACTATAGAATGTAAATTAAATAACTATTAATACTAAATATTTATACATTTATTATAATTAAATTACTTCCCACCCTATTCGCCTTGGAGAAAACTCAAACTCGAGGACTTTCACCATCTCCTTAGAGAAGACCCCCAGGCCCCTTCTACAATGTAGAGGCAGATTACGATTCGTTCTGTGCCTGGATTGTCCGGAGACTCGAATTCCTCATCCCAGCAACCTGGAGCAAATGCTGCTTCCAGGAACCCAGCCCCTGGTACAATGATACCCTGACACTCCTGAGGAAAACATGTAAAAGAATTGAGAGGGATTGGAGAAAAGACTATGACCCGGGAAAAAAAGTGCTGTACCTGGCAGAATTAAAGGCATATCATAAAGCCATCTGCAAGACTCGAGCAGCCTATTATGCTAATAAGATCAAACTTAGTCCCAACCCTGCCAAATTTATATTTAAAGTCCTTAAAGATCTTAGTGCAAAGAAAGCCTCGGTTCCGACAATAACTTCTGAATTTCATTGTGAAGAACTAGCCTCCTTCCTGGAGAAAGTACTGGCAATTTATCGGTCCTTTCCTGCCGCGAACCTCCTCCCGCACGTACACCTCCCCCAGACCCAGGCCGGTTTCATGCCTTAACGTCTTTCTCCTCTGAAGAACTTGCGAAAATCAAATCCTGCTCTCCTGCCGATCCGCTTAAGCCTGCTCAGATCAGAGAATCTTCCTCACTCTGTCTGATACCTTTGTGCCAGTTAATCACCTGCTAAGTGGAAACAGGCCTGGGTTACCCCATCCTTAAAAAACCCACCCTGGACCCAACTAAGCCGAGAATTACCAACCTATTTCTCTCCTCCTCTGGGTGGCAAAGGCTGCCGAAGCCCATGCTAATAGCATACTTACCAACTTCTTGCATTCTAACAACATTTTAGATGCAACTCAGCATGGCTTCCGCGCTGGCCATAGCATGGAGACTACCCTCCTTGCGATGGCGGAACACCTGCAGACCATGCTTGACTCTGCTCAAACAGTGGCACTGATCCTACTGGATCTCAGTGCCGCCTTTGACACGGTCTCTCACGAGGTCTTGCTTCACCGCCTGGAGGAGGTAGGGATCTCAGACCTGGCCCTTGAATGGTTCAGATCTTTTCTGACAGGAAGATCCTTTTGTGTCTCTACTCCTCCTTTCCTATCCCAAGCACATCCGATTGAGCAGGGCATCCCCCAGGGATCGGCAATAAGGCCCACAATGTTCAACCTCTATGTTCAGCCACTAGCTGCTGTCGCCAGGCAATGGGACCTTACTATGGTCTCATACGCTGACGACACGCAGCTAGTGATCGCTCTTTCGGATGGCTCAAGTCTGGACATCTCCAAGTTTAAAAATGGACTTGCTGCCGTGGCAGATTGGATGACGTCTAACTACCTGCAATTGAATGCAAATAAAACCGAGGTCCCGATAGTCGGTAAGAACACTGAGCTATGGGGTGACCAGTGGTGGCCTACTGTCTTAGGTAAGATCCCTGTACCCAGAAATGAGGTTAAGAACTTAGGGGTGTGGATAGACTCCTCTCTTAGCTTCTGCTGCCACACAAAAAAAGCTGCAGCCACTTTTTTTGGCATCTTACGTGGCATTAAACCTATCCTAAAATTTTTTTGATGCATCCACCAGACAGCTGATAATTCAGTCTGCTATCCTCTCCCGTCTGGATTACGCCAGCTCCCTACTTCTGGGGGCAAATCAAGCCGAAATCATCCGGATGCAGCGTATTCAGAAAGCAGCTGCCAGGGCCCTAGTTGGCCTTCCACGGTTCTGCTCTGCCGCCAATACCATCCGGAAGCTTCACTGGCTCCCTATGGCACAAAGGATTCAATTTAAGACGCTGTGTCTGTCTTTTAAAATCGTGAAACTGGCCACGCCTAAAATACTCGACAACCTGCTGACCCTATACGTTCCGTCAAGTACATTGCGCTCCATGGGGCAGCACTTGGTCATGGTGCCTCGCATTAAACGCTGTAGAGCAGGGGGTCGCTCCTTCCGCTATCTGGCAGCTATCTGGCAGCAAAACTGTGGAACTCACTACCGATCCACATACGATAATTGAACAACCTACTGACCTTCAGGAAGGCAGTAAAGACTCATCTCTTTCCCCCCAAAAAATAATATCTCTTGGGTATATGTCTTACTGGGCTCTGTAGCTGCTTTTCCCTTTTGCTGCTGTAAGTGCCGGGACGCCCCTTCGCTGGGGCAGCTGAGCGCTATATAAGTAGTTATAACATAACATAACATAACATTTATCAAAACCTTTGGAAGTCGTCAACTGACCTAGCTGTTCCGAATCCCATAGAGGGGTGGCAAGAGTTAGCCTATCCCTCCAACCTAAACTTTTCTGGACGTCGTGCCAAATCCTTACTGCATGGTTGGTTGGGCCAGCGAGCGGTAATTTGGTCTTGGAGGAGTACAATGCTACATTGAAGTTTTCGCCCGAAAGGAGTCATCTATCCATGGCGTATCCCGGGTCTTGGGGGTCGCGTTAAGTGGCTAGATTAATTGCTGCAAGTTGGGCTGCCTAGTAGTATCTCTTGATATCTGGAAGGCTTATGCCACCGTCATACCAGTTGAGGACTAATTTTGTATGCGCTATGCGAGGTCTCCCGTTCCAGATGAGCTCACGCTGCGAACTCTCTATTTCCCTACAATTGCCGGCTGGCACGGGATTTGGAGCATTTTGTAACATGTACAGAAAATGGGGTGGAGACATCATTTTGAATAAAGCTGCCAGTCCAAGGAGAGAGAGGGACAACATCCCCCAGGCGGCAACCTACCGCTGCAATTTTTGCAGAGGTGGGCGCTGGTTTCTAGCATAGTGAAGTTTAGTTTGAGTTTTGAGTTTTATTGTTGACTGTTCAATTATTTAAAATAATTACAGTAAAAATAAAATAAAATACAAAAAAGTAAAGCAATAAAAAAATAAAATTAAAAAAAGCTAAAAGTTGGATTCCACCCCCCCCCATATTTCACCCTCCCCTGCAGCCCCCCACCCCGCCGAACTGCGTGTCTTTCAAACCCTATTTCTGGCAGTCCGGTCCTGTGTTGCCAGGTCCCTTATTGCCGTCAGCTCTTGGAACTTGATTTTGCTTCGGCAGAAAATCAATCGGGCAGGCTCCTCCGTGACCTTGGATTGTTGCTGAAGCACATCGTTTGCCTGTTTCTGCCTCTGTGTTGTGCGTGCTTATGGTAAAGCACTTGCACCTAGGGCCAGTCTGATATGATGGATACATTTTGCTGCTCTGGCGAGGGAGTGGGTTGTTGTTTCCGAGAAGCACCAATCTGATGCCTCCCTGCATGTTCTAACGCCAAGGTTTCTAAAGATGGGGCGAAGCATCCTTTGTCACTCATTGATTAGTTTGGGGCAGCAACATAGTAAGTGGAGCCAGGATTCCTTTTGGTAATTGCAAAGACGACAAGAGAAAGCACCAACTGCGCGTGCCCATTCAGGATTGAGGTCCGCTGTTCTTAAGGCCACTAGTCTCATAAAAATAATTTTCCGACGGGCCTGGGCCCCTGGTGCTTCATTTAGATATGGTTGGGCTTTCCCCATGATATAAGATTCCTTCAGTGCCTTGGTAAGGATGTTCTGGCGAAGAGCGTTTAGATCCAGTTCGAACGAAATTGAGCGGACCTGCCGTCTCATGATGTTTGACCAGATCTTGTGCGGGATTTCTGTTAGAAGCAGGCTTTGTGGTTCAATGTTAAGGGTCTCTATTGCTATGCCCAGCTTGATGTGCTAGGGGGAATCTTTTTCTCTAAAGATTGTTACCAGATGATGTTTGAGAGTTGAGAGAGTCTTGAGGTGCTTTCAGGCATCTGATGTAGTACTTGATTAGATCCCCCTGGAGTGCCAGTTCTGGTCTGCTGAGCCCTAGTTCCAGCCGTAACCTGATGTTCCTTGCATACCTGGGTGTTTGCAGCATGATTTTGTGTGCTTTGACCTGCGCTGCTGATATGAGTTTGTCGAGGTCTCCTGGAAATGCCAGATGCCCGTAATTGATGGCCGGGATTAGTTTAGCCTTGTGGGGCTGGTTAAGCGTTGGCTTAGACATCTCATTGATAAGAGTACACTCTTGGTTTTGGCTGTTAGATGTTTTGCTTGAGTTGCCGATGTTGCCCTCTCATGCAGCCAAACCCCAAGGTAGTTGTAAGCTGTGGTAGTGCCAATTTGAATATCACCCAAGGTCCAGCGCGCTTGTTTTTTGTGAGGATATCTGCCGAATACCATTATCTTTGTTTTACTCTGGTTGACTGTTAAATGATTTTCCTTGTTGTACTTCCCCAGCTCTTTTAGTGCTCTTTGGAGGCCCACCCTTGTGTGATCCATCACTACAGTGTCATCTGCGTACTGAAGAATTGTAAGTCTTACCGTTCCCACTTTAGGTGGAACTAGACTTGCCTCTTTCAGGGCTCCCCCATGTCGGCTGTGTAAAGATTGAATAGTAGGGGGGCTAAAACACAGCCCTGCTTCAGACCGTTGTTGGTTTGGACTCTTGCAGATAACGCTGTGGGGCTTAGCTTAACTTGTACCCAGGTCCCCTCATAAAGGGATATGGTAGCTTTCAGTAGCTTTAATGGAACTCCCTAACCTGACAGTTTTCCCCAAAGTTTGCCCCTATCCACTCTATCAAAAGCTGTGCTATAGTCGATGAAACAGCAAAACAGTGGCATATGCCTGTCTTTCACTGCACGTTTTGAAAGATAGGACAGGTTCATGATGTTGTGAATGGTTGCACTGTTGGCCCTGAAGCCGGTCTGATAGAATGGTAGTATTTCGTTGTTGTTAGCCCAGTCCTCTAATTCCCTCAATAATAGTTTGGCATAGGCTTTGGCTTCAACATCCAGCAGGGCCACTAACCTATAGTTGGCAGGATTGGAGTGGTCACCTTTTTTGTGGATGGGAAAAAGGATTGAGCCTTTCCATGTTTGCGGGATGAATGCTGTTGAGTATGTGTGATTATAAAGAGGGGTGAGAATTGAGGAAAAGAAAGATTGAGCTGTTTTGAATACCTGGTATGCCGTTTGGGCCTGGCGCCCCATCATTCCTCATATTCTTTATTTCCCTTGTTATTCAAAGAACCAGGCCTTCCCGTTGGATTCCACCCGTAGGCGGGCAGGAAAGATCATCGAGTACTTTATGCCCTTGTCTTGCCTCTTGACAGCAAGGAAGGAACGTCTGAGATTCTGTACATTTTGGGTGAAATCCGGAGAAAAGAAGTTTGAGTGGCGGGGCGACTCTGGTGCTCTGCAAGATTACATCGCGGTCTCTGAAGTTCATCAGGCGAGCCAGGATTGGTCATGGAGGTTCCCCAGGTGCCTTCTGGTACTCTGTGGGCTCTCTCAGCCACAAATAAATGTGACAGGCCTTTGAGGCAGAGGTGTTTCGTGATGAGGTGCTCAACGACTAGGTCCGCCGCTTGTCCTGATTTTTCAGGCACCCCAATAATTTGCACGTTGTCTCGTCGGGGCGCCCTTCAAAATCGTCTAGCTTGCCTTCTGTGTGCTTCTTGAAGGCTCGTACGTCTCTGAGTTTGGTTTAGTGCTGCGAGACATCACCCACAAGACTAGACGAGGTGACCTCAAGCTGCTTTACCTGATAGCTCATCTTGGAGAGGTCCGCCCTTATGAGGGTGATTTCCACTGTTATGGCATCTGTGCGCTGTTCCATCGATGTCCGCACTCCCGCAATGGCATCCATTACGTCATTTAGAGTGTGCTCTCGAGGTGCACCTCCTGCCTTGGTGTTCGGTTTTTCCTTCGCTGTAGGCTCAGGGGAGTTCGCTTTGTGGTAGGTGAAGCGGTCCAGTCTGTTCAGTGGCAGCGCTTTGGTACTTTTAGAAATACACATCGCGCTGGGTTGCCAGGGATGCACACTGTGCTGGGCGCCCCCCTCTGATTACACTATGCTGCCCAGGCCACCAGTAGCGTCAAGCGTAGACCGCCACAAGGGCGTAGAATGGCTGTTTAGATGTTGCCCATGATGTGGAGGTGGCCCAGCTGTAGTCGTGGAGATCCCCAGCTAGTAGCTGCCCCTGAGCAAAGCGCCTTGTGGAGCTTCAAGTCACAGCTATTTCAGGAGTTTTAGAAGCTGTAAGAGGCCTCTAGTTGCTGCAACCGTCACAAGGGGGTAGAATGGATGTTTAGAAGATGCCCAAGATGCGGAGACAATACTAAAAGGGGGGTTGAACCCATGCAGTCGCGGGGACCTGGGCGTTATGTGATATACTAGAAGGGGGATCCCCGCAAGGAACTAGTGTTGTGTGTGACACACACCAAAAAGGACAATGAAAAAAACAATAAAACTGGAATTACTCAAAACACGATTAATTATGAATAGATATTGCCCTTTATTTGACAATACCAAATTCCACTTGTAAAACATACATTGTATTTTGTAAATAGTAGTAAGCCCCAGTCGGGTAGTGAAAAGGAAAGAAGGGATGTGCTCAGGTAAGTGAAAAGTCATAAAGAAATAGAAGTATTCAAGAAAAATGCAATAGCTAAAGTTTATATAAATTTTCAAAACAATTCAAAAATTTGGACCCAAATGTTTTAAGGCCTTATTTGAAAACCATCAGTTCAAGAACATTCCACGGCTATATACATGGTTGCAAAAATTCATAGGCATGTGCCGGATGTCCCAAAAATAAGAAGGCGTCGACGTTTCGACCCCTAGCCGTAGGTTACTTTTAATCCTATGAACGGGGTCTTCATCAGGACAGTGGTGAGGGGAGGAATGTTGTGGGGCATTCGAATCTGTAATTTAAAAACCAACATTAGATCGATTCATTTCTACGACCTGTAGCATGTCGTATTATTTAACATCCAATATAACGCAATTACCATGGTCTCATGAATAACAGGACCCCGCTTGATAGTCAAGGTCTCACCAAAAATTAATCAATATTCATAATGGAGGAAACAGTGGAGGAGAAACTAACCAGCGTTGCCTGAAACCAGGCAGTATAGTGATTTGGGAGAAACCAAAGATGCTAAACGGTAGCCAGCTACTTGACATTCATAGTAGAGAAAACCGTAATGTGCTTAATGAACTTACTTCAAGTAGAAGCACAAGATAACGGAGTGCGATGGCGGTCAAAATTGCCGTAATCCACCCCCGGTCAAAAGATCAGTAATTAACGCGAAATTCTAAATTAAATGAGAGACTCATTTTAGAACATGACATGCTTGCTAATATTACAAAAAGGACCATATATAAATAAACACTCACATCAGATTTTCCAGTTAGAGCAATATCAACTTATGCCCTAGGATTATAAATTTTGGAGGTAGTTGGATGGCGTCATTTTAGTTATCTGTAAGAATAAATTAAGACAACAGAGACTCGGTTGCAATCTGGTGTAAACAGAGACTCGGTTGCAATCTTGTATAAAAACATGATTGTCAAATACATGATTATCAAATACGGACTTACATTATGGCTCAGCTTAATAGAACAACGTGGCTGCACTTCATATGGTAATGTCTTTTAATGCGCCACTGCAAGAAATAAGAATTTAAATAAAATGATGTTCTCAAGAATTAGATCTCCTATGCTTACATCCATAACCGGCACGAGAATTATACCTTTGGGGGACTCGTGGTTAACTCTGTCAATGCATACACGGCGGGCTGGCGCTGCGTTGTCCGACGTCAGACAGTCAACCGCCGGTAGCTGGCCATGCGAAACTGTTTGCAATTACCGGCCTCGTCGGTAAATTGGCCTGTTGAAAGGAAAGAAAGCAAACGAAGTTACCTCACTGTGAATCTTACAACTATAAAGAAAGGGGACCCAGGAAGGAGTAAAAGCTTTACCAAAATGCTCCTAGTCACTGCGGTCGTCTCGCATGCACGCCCAACTCCGTCAGACAACTTCGCGGAGTTTGGGGGCGGAGTAACAAAAAGCTTTTTATGGACATAGGAAAAGGACTTCCCGCGGTCTGTCGTCTCTGTTAAGAGATGGTTGTTGTGGAACTTAGATTACCAACTTAAAGTCCGAATCTGGTATTGTGAATATTTCTTGACCTAATTTAAAACGTTAACAATCACAAATGTACCATGTGCACCAAATGTCCTCGTGCAACTCTCTTTTATGGACATAGGAAAAAGACTTCCCGCGGTCTGTCGTCTCTGTTAAGAGACGGTTATTGTGGAACTTGGATTACCAACTTAAAGTCCAAATCTAGTATTGTAAATATTTCTTGACCTAATTTAAACCGTTAACAATCACAAATATACTGTATGCACCATATGTCCTCGAGCAACTCTCTCACAGGAGGTTGTAATCGAGTATAAGGAGAAAAAAAATACGATGAACACAATTCTGCCGCTGAGCAAGTTGTCTCGTTAAGCAAGGAGATTGCTGATCTCAAAGCAGAAATCCTAGGTGATAGTACAATGGCTAAAGCTAAAGAAGCCATTGACAACTTGGAAGTTTCAATCAAAGATTTTGATCTGACTGCACAGACCAAAAAATTGGAAAAATTGGCCAGGGACTTGAGAAGTTTTGACAAGAAAACGATCTACCCTTATCTGCAACCTGACTATTATAAACAAGACACCCAAGGT
Organism: Lissotriton helveticus; assembly: GCF_964261635.1. Classification (NCBI taxonomy): domain Eukaryota; kingdom Metazoa; phylum Chordata; class Amphibia; order Caudata; family Salamandridae; genus Lissotriton; species Lissotriton helveticus. The sequence goes on from NC_136072.1 coordinate 721,048,379, forward strand.
CGTTTTGCTAAACGCGGACGCGGGGGTTACAGAGGAAGGCGCTATTTTTCTACTTTCTCTGATTCTTCGTACAGTTCTGGGAGCGAGAGCGAAGCAGGTCCAAGTACCTCCTACAATTACCCTCCCCCAGATACAAACTATCAACAGTTTCCGCCGCAATTTCAGCCTCATTTTTTAGACCAGGGCCGAGGCCAATGGCGACCCCCACGAGGTCGTGGCAACAACTGGGCGAGAGGCCAAAGCAGAGGGCAGCCACAAGTACAGGGTTGGAACGGCAACAGAGGCAATCAGCAGAAACAGGTACAATTCCGCCCGGAGTTGCATGGAGAAATCTCGACGAGGAGGAAAACGTACAGGTGGTAAATCAAGTATCCAACTTAGCCCCAATTAGATCTGGGACCATCCAAGCTATCCCCAATCCAGTAATTAACATCTCTAAGTATGCACTACAGGATAAAGAGATAAAGGCGTTAAGCAAGGGTCTCTCCTATGTCCCAACCGCTACAGCTAATAAATTTCTGCTCAAAACTGAATTATATCGGTTTTTCAGGAAAATCAGATTAAGGTACTACTTTCGGAACCAAACTAGGAGACAACAAAGTTCGACTACTGGACTGAAGGAACCCTCTGTTTTCTTCCCACCCTCATATGCCATGAGCCACAAGATCTTGGCTTTTGAAGAAATTGTTACAGCTTCTGTAGAAAAGGCACTTGATCAGAAGAAATTCGTCAAGTTTAATCTTAATAAGACCGAAAAATTGGCACTGATTGAGCTGAGTAACAATAAGGAGTTGGTTATTAAACCCGCCGACAAAGGTGGCGCCATTGTAGTGCAAGACCTTTCGAAGTACAAGGAAGAGATCTACAGACAGCTATCAGATGGTGTTAGTTACCAGCGACTACCGAGTGATCCATCAAGAGATCTGGCTCGCCTAATTTTGACCACAACTCAAAAGGGGTTGGATGCCGGTTTTCTGACAGATCAAGAATTCAAATTCCTGAATCAAAAATTTCCTAGACTGGCCACAATTTACACCTTACCCAAAGTCCATAAAAACCAGGACAGCCCACCTGGGCGCCCCATTGTTTCGGGCTGCGGGTCTATTTTGGAGCCACTTTGTAAATACATTGATTTTTTCTTGAAGCCAATTGCCATTAAAACCAAGACATATCTTAGGGACACCACTCAAACGATCAACTTGATTGATGAAAGACCGTTTGATCCATCCAAGTCATTGTTGGTAACGTGCGATATCATATCGCTTTATACCAGCATTCCTCAACAGGATGCTTTGGACGTGATGTGTGAAGAACTAGATAAAAGACCAGCCCCTGTCCAAGTCCCGACGGACTATATAATTGAGTTACTCACCATTGCCATGAAACAAAACTTTTTCATTTTTCAAGATGAATTTTTTGTGCAGACTAAGGGAGTAGCCATGGGGGCTACTTTTGCCCCAAATCTGGCTATTATCTTTATGGACCATTATGAACGGCAGTATATTTTCTCGCCACACAACCCTTTTCGGATGAATCTGACCCTATGGGTCAGATACATTGACGATGTTCTCTGCATCTGGGAAGGGAATCAACAACAATTACAAGAGTTCCATGTCTGGCTGAACCTTAACAATTCCCACATTCAATTCACTATGGAATCGAGTAATGAGACGATACCATTTTTGGATATTTCAATCTATGTTGAGGAAGAACACCTATATACTACTCTGTTCAGAAAACCCTCCGAGCGTAACTCCCTCTTGCAGTATGAAAGTCATCACCCGAGAGGCCTTAAAGACAATCTACCGGTGGGTCAATTTCTTAGGATTAGGCGTAATTGCTCTACTAGAGCGAATTACATCTTGGAATCTGAGATTCTAAATGATCGACTCATCTCACGTGGCTATCCATCTCGAATGGTCAAACGTGCAAGGAAACGAGCATGGTACAACCCACGTGAGAGTTTGCTGAACCCTGAAGTCAATAATCAGTCACAACTAGAACGTATTATTTGTGTGACTACTTTTTCCACACGCAGTAATAAAATACAAAAAATCATCAATAAAAACTGGCCTTTAGTGGCTGATGAGATAAAACAACCATCTCTCCCTCTCCACTCCTTCAAAAGGGCAAAAAATATTCGTGATATGGTGGTCCATTCTTTTCTGGAACCAGAGCGACAACCTACTATAAGCACCTTGTGGAATTTGCCACAGGTGGTGGGGCATTTCAGATGTGGTAATTGCACTGCTTGCGATACCACTATCCAGACTAAATCCTTTTATTATAAAGAACGCAATTTTACTCTGAAGCATTACACCAACTGTAACACTAGCAGTGTAATTTATTTGATACAATGCCCGTGCAGTCTTGTGTATGTTGGTCAAACACAACAAAAAATAAAATCTCGCATCTCTTCTCATTGCAGCAGAGTGCGATGCAATGTGTTAGGAGCGCCCCTGGTAGAACATTGGCAAAAGACAGGACACACTGTGTCTGATCTGAAATGGCTAGTTCTGGAAAAAGTCACCTTGGGAAGAAGAGGAGGCAATTTACGAATAGCCTTAAATACACGGGAATCCAAATGGATGTCCCTTCTGGACTCAATTAATAATGGATTAAATGAACACGACAGTAGTTTGGCCCAATTAGCAGCCTTGGGTTGATATCTAGAAATGAGTCATTAATTTCTCGTTAGAGAGATGTGTCCAAATGGGGTCAGAGTATGAGAGACAACATCTCACGCAATAATGAATCATGATACCTACTCGATTACAACCTCCTGCGAGTGAGTTGCTTGAGTCTTTTGCCATTGTATGATAGATTGTCTAAATTCTCAGTTCTCATGTGGTAGAATGTGTTCATCTGATATATCTGTAATAACCACTCGACTACAACCTCCTGCGTGAGATGTGCTTGAGGGATGGCACAGTATGATTTAATTTCTTAATTCCTATGCGGCAGAATTGTGTTCATCGTATTTTTTTTCTCCTTATACTCGATTACAACCTCCTGTGAGAGAGTTGCTCGAGGACATATGGTGCATACAGTATATTTGTGATTGTTAACAGTTTAAATTAGGTCAAGAAATATTTACAATACTAGATTTGGACTTTAAGTTGGTAATCCAAGTTCCACAATAACCGTCTCTTAACAGAGACGACAGACCGCGGGAAGTCTTTTTCCTATGTCCATAAAAGAGAGTTGCACGAGGACATTTGGTGCACATAGTACATTTGTGATTGTTAACGTTTTAAATTAGGTCAAGAAATATTCACAATACCAGATTCGGACTTTAAGTTGGTAATCTAAGTTCCACAACAACCATCTCTTAACAGAGACGACAGACCGCGGGAAGTCCTTTTCCTATGTCCATAAAAAGCTTTTTGTTACTCCGCCCCCAAACTCCGCGAAGTTGTCTGACGGAGTTGGGCGTGCATGCGAGACGACCGCAGTGACTTGGAGCATTTTGGTAAAGCTTTTACTCCTTCCTGGGTCCCCTTTCTTTATAGTTGTAAGATTCACAGTGAGGCAACTTCGTTTGCTTTCTTTCCTTTCAACAGGCCAATTTACCGACGAGGCCGGTAATTGCAAACAGTTTCGCATGGCCAGCTACCGGCGGTTGACTGTCTGACGTCGGACGACGCAGCGCCAGCCCGCCGTGTATGCATTGACAGAGTTAACCACGAGTCCCCCAAAGGTATGATTCTCGTGCCGGTTATGGATGTAAGCATAGGAGATCTAATTCTTGAGAACATCATTTTATTTAAATTCTTATTTCTTGCAGTGGCGCATTAAAAGACATTACCATATGAAGTGCAGCCACGTTGTTCAATTAAGCTGAGCCATAATGTAAGTCCGTATTTGATAATCATGTATTTGACAATCATGTTTTTATACAAGATTGCAACCGAGTCTCTGTTTACACCAGATTGCAACCGAGTCTCTGGTGTCTTAATTTATTCTTACAGATAACTAAAATGACGCCATCCAACTACCTCCAAAATTTATAATCCTAGGGCATAAGTTGATATTGCTCTAACTGGAAAATCTGATGTGAGTGTTTATTTATATATGGTCCTTTTTGTAATATTAGCAAGCATGTCATGTTCTAAAATGAGTCTCTCATTTAATTTAGAATTTCGCGTTAATTACTGATCTTTTGACCGGGGGTGGATTACGGCAATTTTGACCGCCATCGCACTCCGTTATCTTGTGCTTCTACTTGAAGTAAGTTCATTAAGCACATTACGGTTTTCTCTACTATGAATGTCAAGTAGCTGGCTACCGTTTAGCATCTTTGGTTTCTCCCAAATCACTATACTGCCTGGTTTCAGGCAACGCTGGTTAGTTTCTCCTCCACTGTTTCCTCCATTATGAATATTGATTAATTTTTGGTGAGACCTTGACTATCAAGCGGGGTCCTGTTATTCATGAGACCATGGTAATTGCGTTATATTGGATGTTAAATAATACGACATGCTACAGGTCGTAGAAATGAATCGATCTAATGTTGGTTTTTAAATTACAAATTCGAATGCCCCACAACATTCCTCCCCTCACCACTGTCCTGATGAAGACCCCGTTCATAGGATTAAAAGTAACCTACGGCTAGGGGTCGAAACGTCGACGCCTTCTTATTTTTGGGACATCCGGCACATGCCTATGAATTTTTGCAACCATGTATATAGCCGTGGAATGTTCTTGAACTGATGGTTTTCAAATAAGGCCTTAAAACATTTGGGTCCAAATTTTTGAATTGTTTTGAAAATTTATATAAACTTTAGCTATTGCATTTTTCTTGAATACTTCTATTTCTTTATGACTTTTCACTTACCTGAGCACATCCCTTCTTTCCTTTTCACTACCCGACTGGGGCTTACTACTATTTACAAAATACAATGTATGTTTTACAAGTGGAATTTGGTATTGTCAAATAAAGGGCAATATCTATTCATAATTAATCGTGTTTTGAGTAATTCCAGTTTTATTGTCTTTTTCATTGTCCTTTTTGGTGTGTGTCACACACAACACTAGTTCCTTGCGGGGATCCCCCTTCTAGTATATCACAAGATGCGGAGACGGCCCGGCTGGGGTAGGTGAGGTCCCCAAGCTAGTAGCCACCCCGGAGCCAAGCGCCTTGTGGAGCTTCAAGTCACCATTATTTCAGGAGTTTTAGGCATTGTATGAGACCTCTAGTCACTGCAGTCAGCGCTCAGTTGTCCCTGATTTGCGGAGTTTGTTACGGAGGCAATCTGTTAGTGAGCACTGCTATTAGTGCACGCCCCATGAAGGCGCCCTCAGCTTTGATGGTGGCCGCGCACGGCGAAATTGCTAGAGTGCTGTGGTGGATTAGTCTCAGGGCTAGGCGAGGGGGGGCGGCCAGGGAGGGGAGACAAACCCGCACCACTCATGCCGTGCCGACGGATCGGGGATGATTCTCACTGGCTGCTTGGATAGCCACGCGTGTTCTGCGATCTGTCTCATCGGCACGGCCCCGACTTCTGTTACCACAGTCCCCAGCTTTCTGCTCTGTGCAGGCCTCTATGACGGCGATCCACTTTGGAGCTGCAAGAGAATGTATCGAGCAGCTCTTCGTTCACTCAGGCTCTGGGGGCTTCTGTTCATGGGTGTCTCACCCCTGAGGAGCAGATATTGGTGTCAGGGTTTTGAAGAATGCGGGCGATGCTGCAGGAGCTACACCTCTACGCGGCCATCATGGACAAGCGCATAGCCACGCCTCAAAGTCAATATTCTCAACCACAATATTCTTACTGTCGATATTTCTGTATCATGATATTTAAAACTCGATATTTGTGTATGTCATTTTAAACTCAATATTCTGTCTGTGCACTCCAGTATAGAGAATGGCTAGGCGAGAGGGGTTGCCGGGTAGGGGGGACGAACACGCATCACTCACTGTGTGCCACCAGATCAGGGATGATCCTCACCAGCCGCTTGGATAGCCGCGCATGTTCTGAGATCTGTCTCTCCGACGCGGTCCCGGCTTCTGTTACCATAGTCCCTGGCTTTCCGCGCTGTGCAGGCCTCTATGACGGCGTTCCGCTTCGGAGCTGCAAGAGAATGTTTTGCTCAGCTCTCCGTTCACTTCAGCTCCAGGGGCTTCTGTTCATGGGTGTCCCAGCCCTGAGGAGCGAATATCTGTGTCAGGATTTTGAAGAATGCGGGCAATGCTTCGGGAGCTAAACCTCTACACGGCCATCACGGACAAGTGCGTAGCCATGCCCCCAAGTCGATATTCTCGACCACAATATTCTTACTGTCAATATTTCTGTATCACGATATTTAAAACTCGTTATTTGTGTCTGTGCACCGCAGTATGGAGAAGGCCTTTCGATTTGCGGAAGCCTGCTCTTCTCAGAACCCCCATCAGAAAAGGCCATGCATCCATATCAGAAGCCTTGTCAAAATGAATCAGTAGTGTAGCCGTGGGGTGGGTAATGTGATGTTCTTGGGAGAGTGCCAGCTGTACTCTGTAGATGCAGTGACAAGTGCTCCTGTTTGGCTTGAACCCAGATTGATCTGAGTGTATCAGGTGAGGGAGAGCTCGAGCCAGTCGGGTTGCCAGAGCATTTGCAAACACCTTAATGGATGAACCATGATGGTGGCAGTGTCCAGCTCTGGGGGAAAAGATCCATGATCCGCCACCTCTGCACAAACAGTTAGGAGGTGAAGGAGCAAGTTGGAATGATAACTTAAGAAATTCAACTGGGTAGCTGTCGGACCCCGGGGTCTTGCCCGGGTTGAGATCCAATAACGCTTCACTGAGTTCCTCACGTGTGTGGGGTTGGTCGAGCTCATGGGTCAGAGACTGAAGGATTGATGTCAGAGGGCTCTCCTCTAGTAACAGGAAGGCAAGTTCTCTTGGGGACACAGGTGCTGCTGCGTACAGTGTTTGATAGTAGTCTGTGAACACCTGTTTCACCTCCATTGTGCCTTCATGTATGTCCCCATTAGCATCTCATATGGGGGGCACAATTCTAGATGTTGTGTCCCTAGTGCACAGCCAGTATAGTAATCTGCCTGTCTTGTCTCTGTGCTTATTTATTTGCTGTGTCGAGGCCCTCCAGCATTGTCTGGCCTCTTCCAGTGATATCTGTTTTTGCTGCGATCTCATTAGGACCAACTTGTGGGATGTATCAGATAAGGGCAAAGAGCTTGCTTGTTATTCCAAGGCAAGGATTTGTGCCTCTAATTCGGTCACTTGTGGCAATAGTCTACACTTCTTTAACCCCTTCAGCGCTCATGACAAAGCCAGCTCGTCATGGGCGTTACCTGCGCTACGTGCATGACGAGCTGGCTTTGTCACGTAACGCGGGTTTTTCAAATTTTCAGCGCGCAGCGGGAAAACCGCTAGCGCGCATGCGGTTAAAGAGCTTAACTTCTTTACACAGCTTTTCTGTGGTTTTTCCATTAATACATTGGTACAACCTTCTCCATTTGACCATATCCAGCAACTTCATCCTTCTTGACAGTACACCTTCTCCCCACTACTCTTCTCTGCAGGTCTTCTCTTGATGGACTCACACAATCAATCAATCAATCATTTGTAGAGTGCACTAATCACCTGTGAGGGTCTCAAGGCACTGAGGGGTGGGAAGGGAGGGGCAGCTACTGCTCGAACAACCAGGTTTTGAGAAGTCTCCTGAAGGTCAGCAGGTCCTGGGTTTTGTCGCAGCTGTGTGGGCAGGGTGTTCCATGTCTTGGCGGTGAGGTAGATGAAGTATCTGCTGCAGATGGAGGTCATATGGATGCGTGGGATGGTGGTGAGGTCGGAGGAACTAAGCAGGCGGATAGGGGTGTAGAAAGTGAGACTTTGTTGAGGTATGCCAGTACGGCACTGTGGAGTGTTTTGTGAGCATGGGTGAGGAGCTTGAAGGTGATCCTCTTGTTGACTGGGAGCCAATGCAGGCCTTTCAGGTGGGCGATGATGTGGGTGTGACGGGGTATGTCACGGACACAGTATCCTTGAAGGCTCTTAGTGCTGTTTCCACCAGGCTGGGCTCAGATTTCTTCTTCTGGGAGGCTGCCAGACGGTTGAGCACTGGGGGATTTTTGTATTTCTTGTGCACCTTGTTCCCTTTTACTTTAATTTGGTTTGTTAAGTTCTTTGATGAATGCCCCACTTTTTTTCTCCTCATCACGACTGTCAAACTGGTAGAAAGAAGTCTTCTTCACTCGTACAGCAACAATGTAGAGCAAGTTTGTTTGTAATTATAGGTTAAATATGAGGTCCTTTCTGATCCTTCCCGCAGACAAATATTTTAAATTATGCCACACCAACTGCCAAAATTGGTAAGTATCCCCGAACAATGTAAAGCAAAATAAATTAATCGAAAATAAGACCAAAACCGGAAATCATAGGTAAAATTAATCTCATTATGTTTTAACACTTCCATCATATGGAGTGAACGAAAGTGTTGTACACAGTATCTCAGGCGCTTCCGAAGTCAAATAGTCATAATGTACCCATGTGCAGTCTCATAGAAACAGAAGCTGTAGCTTATCAGTTTCATCATAACAGCAATCTTATGTTTTTCCTCCACATTTCAAAACACAAACAGATTACCACAGGACCAATCATGCAGCTTTTGTGTTCTTGACCATCTTTCTTCTTTTTAAACTGCTCACTTGAACCATTGCGAACTTCAGTTTTTGACAATGACACAGCCCGTGGTTACTGTAGCATCTTCGCCAGCCCTGGAGCAGGCAGATGAATCAAACCACACGGGAGCAGCTATCAATCATTGGTGAGAGGATGTAGCCTTACGGCTAGAGTAGTCTACGTCGAAGCTGGGGAACCAGGTTCAAGTCTCTGCAACAACACTCAACATCCTGTGATTCTTGGCAAATCACTTGATCTCCCCATGCCTAACAAAAGTGAATGTGTCCCATGTAACGACACTAGTGCTATGTAAAGCGCTCTGATACCCGATATCTTTGGGTCTACTTCGTGCTATATAAAACGGAAAAAAAAATCATCACTTTATTCTTCAGCATCAATCAATCAATCAATACACTTGTAGAGCACGCTACTCACCTGTGAGGGTCTCAAGGCGCTGAGGGAGGGGAGTGCTGCTACTGCTCGAACAGTCAGGTCTTGAGGTGTTTCCTGAATGTGACGTGGTCCTGGGACAGACGTAGGTGGGCGGGGAGGGAGTTCCATGTCTTGGCCCCCAGGTAGGAGAATGACCTTCCTCCGGCGGTGGTTCTGCAGATCCGTGGGAAGGTGGCGAGGGCGAGGCTGGCGGAGCGGAGTTTGCGTGTTGGAGTGTAGAACCTGAGGTGGTTGTTGAGGTATTCAGGCTTATGTCGTTGAGCGCTTCGTGTGCGTGGGTGAGGGGCCTGAACGTGATCCTTTTGCTGACGGGGAGCCAATGCAGGTCTCTCAGGTGAGCTTATATGTGACTGTGGCGGGGGATGTCGAGAATGAGTCGTGCGGATGCGTTCTGTATGCGTTGGAGTCTATTCTGAAGTTTGATTGTGGTTCCTGCGTATAGGGCGTTCCCATAGTCGAGTCGGCTGGGTGACCGTCCTTCTAGTTCCGGTAGGGATCCAGCGGAAGATCTTATGGAGCATGCGCAGGGTGTTGAAGCATGAAGATGAGATGGCGGTGACTTGCTTGGTCATCGTGAGAGAGGAGTCCAGGATGAATCCCAGGTTGCGTGCGTGGTCAATGGGTGTCGGTGCGGTGCCTAGTTCTGCGGGCCACCAGGAGTCGTCCCAGGCAGATGGGAATGGTCCGAGGATGAGGACATCCGTCTTGTCTGAGTTCAGTTTCAGACGGCTGAGTTTCATCCATTCCATGACGTTTTTCATTCCTTCCTGGAGGTTGAGTTTGGCGGTGGCTGGGTCTTTGGTGAGGGAGAGTATCAGCTGGGTGTCGTCGGCGTATGAGATGTTGTTGAGGTGGTGTTTGCGTGCGATGGTGGCAAGGGGGCTCATGTAGATATTGAAGAGGGTTGGGCAGAGTGATGAGCCTTGGGGTACGCCGAAGATGATCTCACTGGCCGCGGAAGGGAGGGAGGCAGACTCGCTGGGTTCTGTCGGAGAGGAAAGAGGTGTTCCAGTCCAGGGCTTTGTCTTGGATCCCGGCGTTGTGGAGGCGGGTTATTAGGGTGCGATGGCAAACTGTATCAAAGGCGGCTGAGAGGTCATGGAGAATGAGGGCGGTGGTTTCCCCGTTGTCGAGTAGGGCCCTGATGTCGTCGGTGGGTGCGATGAGGGCAGTCTCGGTGCTGTGGTTGGCTGGAAATCCGGACTGGGATGGATCGAGGGTCCCTTTGGCTTCGAGGAATGCGGACAGCTGCTTATTGACGATCTTCTCGATCACTTTCGCCGGGAAGGGAAGAAGAGAGATGGGGCAGAAGTTTTTGAGGTCTTTGCGGTCCGCTGTGGGTTTCTTCTGTAGGTGGGGAGAGATGATGGTGTCGTCTTTGTTGAAGATGTGGTGAGGGCATGGGTCGGAAGGAGAGCCGGAGTGGATGGTGTTCATGGCGTGGGCAGTGTCTTCATTGCTGATGGGAGTCCAAGCGCTGAGGATGGTTGTAGGGGGCGTTGGTTTGGTGGCTGCGGGGGAGTCTGGGCGCCGACGCTGTTGTTTATATTGGTGATCTTGCGGTGGAAGAACGTGGCGAGGGAGTTGCAGAGGTCTTGTGACGGTGTGATATCGTTACTGTTGGCGTTGGGATTGGAGAGCTCTTTTACGATGTTGAAGAGTTCCTTGCTGTTGTGTGTGTTGTTGTCCAGCCGTTCTTTGAAAGATGTCTTTTTGGTGGTGCGATCCACTGGTGGTGTTTGCAGGTGACGTTCTTGAGGGCTGTCATGTTTTCTGTTGTCTGTTCGCGGCGCCAGGTTATCTTGAGGGATCTGCAGGATTTCTTTGATTCTTTGAGGTCGTCGGTGAACCATGTTGTTTTCCTGTTGCCAGGCTTGCCTGGGGGGTTCTTCAGTGGTGCAAGGGTGTTGGCCCAGTTGACTATCTACTGTGTGAGGCTGTGCGGGATGCGTTGTCGGTGTTCATGGTGGTGATGGGTGGTTTCTGGCTCAGTCATGTGGTTAGCTGGTCTGCGGTGATTTTGCTACAGCATCTACAGGGGATCTGTTGCGGGTGGTGGTGGGATGTGGTCTTCTCAAAGGTGAAGTTGTTGCAGCTGTGGTCGGTCCAGTGTAGTCCGGTGGAGTGGCTGAAGGCAACATGGCTGCTGGCAGAGAAGATGGGGTCGAGCATGTGGCCGGCGTAGTGGGTGGAGGTGTTCACCAATTGCTTGAGTCCGAGGTTGGGCAGGTTTTCGAGCAGGGTGGTGGTGTTGTTGTCATTGCTATTACCCAGGTGGAAGTTCAGGTCCCCTAGGAGGATGTAGTCTGATGAGGCGAGGGCGTGTGGGCTGATGAAGTCGGTGATGGCTTCACTGAATTGTGTGCGTGGGCCCAGGGGTCTGTAGACGAGGGTTCCTCTGAGGGTGGTTTTGGGGTCGGTGTGGATCTGGAAATTTAGGTGTTCGGCGGTGGTGAGGGCATCTTCGGAGTTGGTCGTGACGTCTATGGTATTCCTGTAGACGATGGCGATTCCTCCTCCGGTTTGGTTGACGCGGTCCTTTCGGGTGATCTTGTAGCCGTCCGGGATGGCTATAGCGATGTCGGGGGCTGAGGAGGCGTTCATCCAGGTTGCTGTTGTGTCGAGGAGGTCCCAGAGTTCGACGGCGTGCTTGTGGACGGAGCGGGTGTGGAGCAGGATGCACTTGAGGTGGTTGTTGTTGTTGCCTGGTCTGGGTGGTGGGACGTGGGTTCGGACGCAGGTGAATTTGCAGGTTTGGCAGGAGAAGGGTCCGTGGGTGCGCTTCGGAGTGGCTTGGTAGCAGGCGGCTGGTCGGCCGATGTTGAGTGCGTGGAGGGTCACGGTGTCGTATCTCAGTCTGGTTACTTGGTTTCGGTGGGGGCCAGGGGTTCTGGCGCTGGGTGCGGTCCAGGCGCGGACGGGCGCAGACGGGCTTGCGCGGCCTTCATATGAAGGGCTAAGGGAGGCAGGAGCAGCTGGGAGGCGGGAGTGGGGTGGTGTAACAGAGTAGACTCGCAGGATACTCCTGTTCAAGATCACGGGACATTACAGGAGGTTTTTCCACCTTCAACACCCCTCTTCTACCCTTCACAGCACGGCGATACCGGAACCAGCACACAGGAGAACGAAGAGATACACTGGCCCTTTAATTCTAAGAGAGCGGAGGAATGGGCGGGTCTGTACGATGAGGCGGAAACGTCTTATACGGAGGAACGCTAGAATCAGGTGTGCTTGTTCACCCGGAGAGAAGAAGAGTTGCGGAGGAAGACTATCGAGGAGCGGAACAGTATTAAGAGGAGACGGAAACAGCGGAGGAGATAGAGAGCGGAGGAGCTATGGCGTCTGGGACGGAGGAGAAGCCAGGAGGCCAACGTCCTCACGAGTCGCCCGACCACACACCCAGGGAAGGCGTGTGTGGCTAAGCCAGGTACGCAATTCCCTCCGGAGCTGGGTGGGACGTAAGGGCGGTTCCTCTGTTTAAACTTGGTATCTCCCTGTCCCGGTTTACCCTTCCCTGAGCACTACCCTTCACACTTAGTATCTTGGACCAAAGAGTGCTGCACGGGTTACTGCGTCCTCACACCTTTTCCCCTCCACTTGTATAACTAAGAACACCACTCTCACGAGACATTATTTTTGTCTGTTTAATCCGTGAGTCAAGACGGACACGGAAGAAGTAACGCCCCGACGGAGTCCAGAAGGCGTTCGCCGACTCGACCCACCCAAACATCGACACAGGAGGTCCAGTAGAAGTCGATCTCCACGTCGAACTGTGCCTTTAAGGAAAACGTGTACTGATCACCTATATAATAAAATAAAACCCGCTAAAACCAAGACCCGCTTATTGCCGATTTCTCTCGAGCCTGTCACAGGTGGCAAATGGGATACCTGGGGGGCGGGGCCACAGCGTGGAAGCAGCGGGAAGAGCGAGGGAGGGGAGCGGGTGGTGGGCAGAAATTAAACTGAAACCAGACTGTAAAATGACAGGTGGCACAACGGGCAGCGGTGGCACCGGGGGACCCTGTGGTGGCTGAGGGGGCGACCTACCTGGTGACAGGGTCAAAGGTTGCTCCCTTCACCACTGCGTGGCCTCTATAAGAAGGGCTAAGGGAGGGAGGAGCAGCTGGGAGGCGGGAGCGGGGTGGCAAATGGGGTACCAGGGGGGCGGGCCGCAGGGTGGCAGCGGCGGGAAGAGCGAGGGAGGAGAGCGGGTGGGGGGTGGGGGGGGGATCGGGCACGGGCACTAGGGGCGACGGGGACAGAAGAGGAGAAAGACTACAGGAAAAAACAAAGACAGCAGTTAGGCTCAGAAATTAAACTGAAACCAGACTGGGCAATCACAGGTGGCACAGCGGGCACTTTTCTGTAGGTGCAGCTCACTTACTTTCACTGGGCAGCCGGTGGGGCAAAAAACATATGAAAGAGCACTTCTTTTCTCAATGTATCTTGAAGGCAGTGTCTCTCTTTTTTACTAGTGAGATACTTTAACGTTTCTCTCAACCATGTACCTCATTGGGCATTTTTAATTTTGCTGCCAATATTGCAGAGTTTGTTGCTGGCAGGAATACATGCAGGAGTATTTATTAAACACATGGCAGGTCAACCGATCGACACACAATTTCATAGATAGCTCTGCCCACGTCTAACTGAATGCCACTCTACATCATAAAACATCGAGCACCAAGGGTTTTATGATGTTAGAGTTCTCCTCATACCTATAGGAGATCTCTCCGATGAAAGTCTGTCTGCTGGTGTGGTGGGTGCACTTTTGTCACTGGTCAATGAATGTCCTTATGTTTATTTGTCAATCAAGAAATTCTGCTTTTCTTCCAAACAGCAACAAAAGCAGAAGGAAAATGTGCCTGAAACACAAGTAGTTTTCTGCCTGAGTTTTTTCCTGTCTCTCAGGGACATTTTCAAACTGTCCTCCCTATGGTTGCCACACCTCACTTGGCGGTGTAATGTTCGGCGCGCGAGAGGAGGCGCTCTAGCCTGCCCGCGCCGCCGGAGTATGCCAGCGCTGATGAGTGACGTCAGATGCTGGCAAATATAAATAAAGAGGCGTAGCCTCAGCGTGGCAGTCGGTGCCGCGTGTGTAACTATTAAACCGGCTCCTGTGATTATTAGCGCTAGCGCGCTGCACCTACCTAACGCAGCATCTAGAAACGCTACACTGGCGATGAGGGTCTGACTTGAGCCCATGATGCAGTGCTGACGACCCCTGCTGCTTTGGAGGTCGTTATTCCCTGGCTAGTGGCTGTTTCAGGCACTGATGTGCCCACGTGGACTCTGCTGGGGCCTGTGTCACCGCGTCTGTGGAGGGAAGGTAGGAGATGCCTTCCCTGGGCCCCTGCTGTGTTACCCCACGCCACCTTGAAGGGAGAAGGAGCACTACTTGCTGCTAGTCCGAGCCATGTGGACAGCAGATGCCCGAAGACTGTACCAAGGCCCTTGTGACCTGGGCTGCCCCTCTTAGACGTACCCACTGTGGAAGGGAAGACTATGGGCCACGGCCGTGAGTACAGGACGTCGTCCACCTCATTGTGCATTACCGCGAACGGAGGGAAGTGAGGCGGGCCTACGGAGCACGCTGAGCACGTGGCAATATGGCGTCAATTCCCACTTTTGAGCCCTTCATCGTCGACGGTGCCCCGTTGTCCCTCGCCCCACGCTGGAAGGACTGGACTGATCACCTGCAGATATATTTCGAGGGGGCAGGAATATCCAGAGAGTGGCGCAGGGCCTTACTACTCCACCTAGGAGGCAAGGATATGCACTGCATATACAAAACCATCGTGGAGGCAACGCCAAAGACATACCTCACACTCCTGACCACTCTAAATGCCCACTTTGAGCCCAAGGCAAACAGAGACTACGAAAGATTTATTTTTCGCCAAGCCAAGCAAGAAGCCGAAGAGTCTCTAGATGCATTCCATGGCAGACTAAAAGAACTAGCGAGCACATGTGGGTTCCGCGACGAACAGGAGGAGATCCGAGGTCAGATCATCCAAGGCTGCTACTCATCCAAGCTCCGGGTGACCATCCTCCAAGAAGACGGCAAGCCCCTGGCGGATATCCTCACACTAGGCCGCTCGAAGGAACTGTCGCAGGCAAGGGCATCGCACATGGAAGCAGCCTTACACCGCCCCATCAAGACGGAACAAGTCCACGTGGCCGAAAAGGTGAACGTGGTGAGGCCTAAAGTGCGACAAACAGGAGGGAGAAGACCGCCGGACACCAAGAAGAAAGAATGTGGATACTGTGGAGGCCAACCCCACCGCATGCAGGATTGCCCAGCAAAAGGGAAGAAATGTGGCGCATGCGGGTGGTTAAACCACTTCGCGGCAGTATGCAGATCCAATAGGGTCAAGAAAGAAGTCGCACATGCCGTGCGAGAAGAGCCGGATAGCGAGGACATGGACGATGACACCGAAGAGTACCCAGTCCATTATGTATTTGCAATTAACCAGCCACAAAGACAAAAGCGCCGCCTCCCGAAGTGTCGCATCAGGATCCACCAGCAGGAAGTAAAAGTGACCATCGACACGGGGCGTCAATTGAGCTCATGGCCGCCAATGTATACCACCAACTACGCACCAAGCCTCAGCTACGAGAGGCGAATATCCGAGTTTTTGCATACGGACAGAAAACGCCCATCCCACTGATTGAGTGTTTCAAGACAGATATACAGCACGGAGAAACGAAGATTGGCACCAACATCTACGTCACGGAAGAAGGTAGCGGCATGCTTTTGAGCGGACAATCCGCCGAAGCGCTGAAGCTGATATCGTTTGCTATGGCAGTACTGGAGGAGGAATTAGACACCATAATGGAGGAGTTTGGTGAGGTGTTCAAAGGAATCGGGTGCCTGAAAGGGAAAGAAGTGTCCTTACACATCGATCCATCTGTCCAACCGGTGGCGCTGAGGCACAGGCGAATCGCATTCCACCTGAGGCGGAAGGTCGAAGAGGAGCTGGAGGCTCTAGAAAAACAAGGCATCATAGAGCGAGTCAGCGGACCGACCCTGTGGGTATCCCCAATCGTCATTGCCAGGAAGCCTAAACAGCCAGGACAAATCCGCATGTGTGTGGACATGCGCCTCCCCAATGCCGCCGTCAAAAGAGAACGACACCTGATGCCCACCATCGATGATATCTTGGGGGAGTTGAATGGAGCAAAGTGGTTCTCCAAGATGGACCTACGATCAGGCTATCACCAGCTGCCACTCCATCCAGACTCGAGGTACATAACCACTTTCTCTACCCATGTAGGCCTCAGACGGTATCGGCGCCTAAACTTTGGCATCTCAAGTGCGGCAGAGGTATTCCAGAACACCATTAGAGAGGTACTCAGTGGCCTCCCTGGAGTACTAAATGTGAGCGATGATCTGCTGATCTACGCGTCAACGGTGGAAGAGCACCACCAGAGGCTAAGAGGAGTCCTCAAGAGAATCGAAGAATCAGGCCTTACGCTACACCGCGAAAAATGTCAGTTCCTGCAGAACAAAATCAGTTTCTTTGGGTACTGATCAGGAAGTGGCCCCGGATCCGGACAAAGTAAAAGACGTCCAGGAGGCTCCCTCCCCGACTAACATCTCAGAAGCGAGAAGCTTTTTAGGCATGGTGAACTTCTGTGGGCGCTTCATCCCTGACCTCTCCAACCTTACCAAGCCCCTCAGGGAACCGACAAAGTCCACGACCACATGGCAGTGGCGCCCTGAACAGAAACACGCCTTCCAGGCAACAAAAGCAGCCCTGTCAGCAGACACTACTTTGTCGTATTTTGACCCTGTGAAACCCACCACCGTGGCTGTGGATGCTAGCCCCTATGGCCTGGGAGCAGTGTTAGCTCAACTTCAGAACAATGGAGAGTGGGCACCCATCGCCTACGCCAGCAGGTCCCTAACTGAAACAGAGCAAAGATACTCGCAGATCGAGCGAGAGGCCATCGTCATTCATTGGGCCTGCCGACACTTTCATGTCTACGTTTATGGACACCACTTCACAGTAGCAACTGACCATAAGCCGCTGATACCCCTCTTCCAAGGGTCTGCGTCCAAACCGCCACCCAGGATTGAAAAGTGAATACTCCAGCTCCAGGGCTACGACTACCGTGTGGAGTACAAGCCGGGGTCCACCAATCCAACAGATTACCTATCGAGGCACCCGCGGCCAGCCACCAAGGAGGAGAGAGCCGAGGCAGAGGACACGGAAGAGTATGTCCGTTTGGTGACTTAAAGATCACGACCCCTCCCCATGAGTTTGGTCGCCATCGTTGAAGCCTCAAAAGGGGACGAATGCATTCAAATGGCAGCGGATGCAGTCAAGTCCGGAGATTGGAAGACCATCCAAGAGTCTTTGGGCTGGAGAACACCCCAAGCCAGAATGACACTGGAAGCTATCCTGAGGGTAAAAGGAGAACTGTCCGTCGACAGCCAAGGATGTCTTCTACGAGGCCCTAGACTAGTTATGCCGACTAGCCTCACCCAACAGGCAGTAGATCTAGTGCTCCGAGGACACCAAGGGATGGTCAAGACCAAAGGCAGACTGAGAGCTAAGGTGTGGTTCCCTGGCATGGACGTCCTGGTGGAGCAAACAGTGAGAACCTGGCAGTGGTGTCAAGCGGGGGGTCAGGCAGATCGTCCTCACCCAGTGGTGACAGAAGACAACCCCCAGAGACCGTGGGAGTGCGTGAGCGCCGACTTTGGGCACCTCCCAGATGGACGTTATGCCTTGGTCATCATTGATGATTTCACCAAATACCCAGAGGTCAAGATAGTGGGTAGTCAGACAGCCACAGAAGTGATTGCAAAGTTTGAAAAGACCATCGCAACTCATGGCATCTTTGAAGTGGTTAAAATGGACAACGGACCCCCCTTTCAGGGGCAAGAGTTCGCCGAGTACCTCAAAAGCTGGGGGATTCATCATCGCAAAGTGACCCCTCGATGACCCCAAGCCAATGGGGAAGTGAAAAGATTCATGCGCACTCTCAATAAGACAATACGCATTGCCCTGGCGGATGGATCTCCACTGGAAAGAGCGATCTACAGTTTCCTGAGAGAATACAGGATGACCCCTCACATCACGACGTAGGCAGCGCCAGGAACGGCCACCATGGGCCGAATAGTGAGCGACGCGATTCCCCACCACCCCACCTGGGTCCCAGCGCAGGCCAACGAGGAGAAGACCCTGGCCAATCGTACTCGCTCAAACGACCAAGCCAGCCGGCGGAGAGGAGCCAAAGAATCCATCATTCGACCGCAAGATCAAGTCTATGTCAAAGACCGATACCCGGGGAGCAAGTTTCGGCATCCATTCGAACCCCGACCATGGACTGTAACCCGCCGGACAGGCACGATGGTGACCGCCCAGAGAGGAGCTGAAACCGTCACGAGAGATGTATCGTTCTTCAAGAGAGTCCATCCCGGAACACCCAATGGGCCCATGCTGGGGCCGGAAGGGCTGAGTCAGAACCAACTGAATGAAGACCAGGAGGTGGACCAAGATCCAAATGATGATGGAAACACAATGGACTATGACACCCAGTCGCTGCCCGCCTCACCCAGGGGTAGCCTGCCCAGCTCCTCCCCACCCCGGGGTGAGCATAACACTTCCATTAGCAGGACCTCTGAGGCGGCCCCATCCAGAGGTGGACAGTCCCGCTATAGCCTCAGAAAGAACCCAGCACCCTCTTCCCAGCTGGCCGATTATCTGGTGTAACCCTCTAAGACTGAGACTGGCAGACTGGTAACAGATCCATCATTTTCATTACCTACTGTATTAATGTTTTGCTGTTTTGATAAAGGTTGGAAGGAGTGTAATGTTCGGCGCGCGAGAGGAGGCGCTCTAGCCTGCCCGCGCTGCCAGAGTACGCCAGCGCTGACGCGTGACGTCAGACGCTGGCAAATATAAATAAAGGGGCGTGGCCTCAGCGCGGCAGTCGGAGCCGCGTGTGTAACTATAAAACCGGCTCCTGTGATTATTAGCGCTAGCGCACTGCACCTAACTAACGCAGCGTCTAGAAACGCTACAGGCGGTACCTGGAGGAAAAAAAATGCGACAAACGCACCAACCGAGAAGGGGTGGCACTAAACTTGCAGCGAGGTGGGGGGCGTGGCTAGCAGCCCAAGATGGAGGTCACATAAGCGGCGAGCTCTGGGCTGGGCCGGGCTTCCAAATCTGATCATTTATCTCTGGCCCCCTTTGTGGCAGTGGAACTAGCGGAACCGCTAGACATGGCGGAATGAGGCGCCCACCCACTGCCATCAGGCTGCAATGTTGCGGAATGCTCCGACCCGTATATTAATGGTGGCGAGTGTCGCTGATACAGTGGGTCTGGTGAAAACAAGGGGCATCCTGATGCTGCGGACTAGCCTGTCTTTGGGCAGGCTGGGATAGACCCGAGGTTGGGAGGCGGTTGCACGAGAGTTCCGGACTTTGGGCCTGGGGAGGCGCGCCATGCATGAGAACCCAGTGGGTCCCGACACTACCTGGCTGTGAGTCGCACACTGAGGGGTGATATATTCTGCCCCCTAACCTGGGTGGAAAGCTGTGAGGGACGCCAAAGTCCTAGATACACTCCTGAGTCTACATTTCAAGGAGCAGAGGTGACCGGACGAACGTAATGCATGTATCCCCTACCCCCGGTGGCCGCTGACTGACCCCCATCTGGTGGTGTGCGGTACAGAGTGCATGTTGCCCTGATCTGGCACTAACCTGCTTGGGAAGCGTTCGGGAACCCACCCCCGGAGGAAACAGAACCAGCCCAAACTTGAAGGCACGACTGGGCAGGTGATTTCGCACTGACTGGTGGCAGGGCCTGGATCCTCGCTGCCGGCGCCCTCTCCTCCATTGGCTGTTTCGGGGCTGGGGCCACTGACGCACGACCACAGGCTGTTGTGGCTGCTGACGGAATTGTGGGCCCGCTGATGGAGACTGGCCGGCTGATACCACGGAGTCCACCGAGGGCGGCACGACTGCGATGGACCCAGAGACGGGGTGCTGGCGATTGCGGGGCCCAGGCTCTGAGCCAAGAAGGGCGCACCCTACACAAAAGATCATTGGAGCGTAATTCTACTTGGATGGGGATCGAGTGCCCATGGTGAGGTGTGCGCCCCCACTCTTTGTGGTGCTGCATGAGCTGAGGGGAAGCCGGTTCGGCAGCACAGCCCTGGATTGCTGATTATCTGTACGTGGCTGGTCTCCTGTCAGAGTTGACTGTGAAAGCACTCCTAATGCGGTGGACCTTTGGGGCCTGGATCCTGTAGGGGGTCCACGTGGGTGCACCGCATGCTTTGGCACTGCTGCAATTGGCTACTAGTTGCCCTCCAGGAATGTTGGTGCTAGTGCAAACACGGAGGGTCATGTGGGCATGACATAGTCAGACTCCCAGACCAGTCTCAGGATCCTCACCACCGGTGCCCCTCCTCCACTGGGTAGAGCACCTGCACTACTTTGGAGCTCCTGTTGGGGGGGTGCTTTGTTGGTGCACTCGACAGCTGGCTGGAGGTCCTCCCGGGGCTGATTGGTTGTCTGGAACTACAGTGGCTGGCACACCTGGCCTGAGCCATGGTGAATTGGAAACAGTGCTACCTGAGTGACCCGCGGGGAACACATAACCACTCTTTGCAATGCAGGGGACGCGATTGTGAGTGCACTTCATGCTTCGGCACTGTTGCAATTGGCTACTAGTTGCCCTCCAGGAATGTTACTGCTGGGGCAAACACGGCGGGCCATGTAGGCATGACATAGTCAGACTCCGAGACCAGTCTCAGGATCCCCACCACCGATGCCCCTCCTCCACTGGGTAGAGCACCTGCACTACTTTGGAGCTCCAGTGGAGGGGTGCTTTGTTGGTGCACTCGACAGCTGGCTGGAGGTCCTCCCGGGGCTGATTGGTTGTCTGGAACTACAGTGGCTGGCACACCTGGACTGAACCATGGTGAATTGGAAACAGTGCTACCTGAGTGACCCGCGGGGAACACATAACCACTCTTTGCAATGCAGGGGACGCGATTGTGAGTGCACTTCATGCTTCGGCACTGTTGCAATTGGCTACTAGTTGCCCTCCAGGAATGTTAGTGCTGGTGCAAATACGGCGGGCCATGTAGGCATGACATAGTCAGACTCCGAGACCAGTCTCATGATCCCCACCACCGATGCCCCTCCTCCACTGGGTAGAGCACCTGCACTACTTTGGAGCTCCAGTGGGGGGGTGCTTTGTTGGTGCACTCGACAGCTGGCTGGAGGTCCTCCCGGGGCTGATTGGTTGTCTGGAACTACAGTGGCTTGCACACCTGGCCTGTGCCATGGTGAATTGGAAACAGTGCTACCTGAGTGACCCGCGGGGAACACATAACCGCTCTTTGCAATGCAGGGGGCGTGATTGTGAGGGCTCCTGCCACCCTGACTGATTAGAGTTTGGTCCTGGTCTATTGAATGGTGCTGACTCCTTAGTGCATGGATTGTAATTCCTTGATCGGTAAGCAACATGGGTAGAGGGAAGCCGAAGACCACCTCGAGGTCCAGCAGTAGGGGCTCAAGCTCACCACCCTTGGAGTCTTCATTGGGTGGATCTCATCAACAAGGGCTGGGGGCCATGGCAACCCCTCCCGGGGACAAGTTGGACATGATCCTGAAGGAAATTCAAGAGTGACGCTCGCGATTGAGAGCCAGCTCGGCACCATCTCTGTGGAACTTAACCTGCTTAAGGATGATCACGGGAAGCTATCCGATAAGGTCAAGATCACAAAGCAACTGCTGGACTCGATGGGACCTCAAGTAGCGGACCGTGATGGGTAGTTGAAGCAGATGCGCCAACAGATGAACTGCTTGCAAGCCCGTGCCGATGATGCGGAGGGGCAGGCGAGACGCAACAATCTTCGGATAGTGGGCCTCCCTGAGGGTACGGAGGGCCCCAACCCGATGATTTACATTGAGGAATGGCTGAAGTCTGCAGTGGCCCCCACAGGCCTGTCTGCGCACTTTACTGTGGAACACACCCACCGAGTGCTCACACGTCGGCCCATACCTGGATCGATCCCACATCCAATATTGGCAAGAATATTGAATTATAGGGATCTGGATCATGTGCTGCAGGCGGCGAGGGATCATGGCCCATTGCTAGTGGAAAATGCAAGGATGTCTATATTCTCAGACAACACACTGTCAGTTCAGTGGAAGCGCTTCTCATTTATGGAATTCAAAGCAAGAGTCCGGGCGGCGGGCTTGACATTTCCACTGCTTTTCCCAGCAAAGCTCATGATTAACTACAAACAACGTTCATTGTTTTTCGATATCCCTGACAGTGCTTGGGATTGGTTGGACAGGCACTTCCCTGATGTATTGTCGGAAAGGCAATTGGAATCAACGCAACCGAAATCTTAGCAAGTCCCCCGGCGGCACAGAACGGGCCTTATCATGCAGAGTGCGGGATTTAATCCCCGGCCTCATCAGCAAGTAATGGAGAGCAGGCAGCAGGCCCTCCGGACTGCTGAAGCACTCCGAGCTCCAAGGCCATCAACCAGTGCTAGCCCTTCCTATGAGGTGAACACGGACTCTGACTCTGGGGGTAGCTTGGAATTATTCCTGTCTGAAACTACTCAACACAGCCATGACCCATTGGGATGAGCCAGGAAGGTATTGGAAAGAACGCTACTGCTAAGTATTTGAAACATACACACCCACTTTAGTAGTTGAACCATGTAGAATCACAGAGCTTTCCTAGCCAGTCTATATTGCAAAATGTTTACGTTTTACTGCTGTATACACATGAAGGGGGTATTATTGTAGTTCTATGTAGGCCTGGCCCATCTTGGGCAGGTACTCTTATTGTGTATCAGGAAACTTATGTATTGAACACGCAGCTTACTCCACAAGCTAAAGCAAGAGTTCCATGTGTATAATGGTAACCCTTTTTTGCACAGTTTGGTTGAGCGAAGTTCACTCGTTGGACCCAGTATTGGGGTTTATTTGTATTGTTTTGATTGTTGCCGCACATTCTGATGGGGGACTCAGGGGTGGTGGGGGGGCGTTGGAGTGGGGATGTAGCAGGAGGGTCTTTTTGATTGAAGTTGGTGATGTTGGTTACTAAATTGTATACTGTTATATCCTGGAATGTCAAGGGGATGGGTTCAGTCCAGAAGAGACACAGAATAGTTGCCCAGTTACACCGACACAAGACTCAAACAACATATCTTCAGGAGATGCACTTACTACTGTCGGAATCAAGAAAATTGCAGAAAAGATGGAGGTGCCAATTTTACGCAACAGCGTACTCCAATTTTTCTAGAGGGGCTGCAATATGGATACGGGTGGGAATCCCCTTTGCTCAGAGTGAGTCTAGAATAGATGACCAGAGCAGGTATGTTTTGATTCAAGGTGCCCTAGATGGTAAGCAGGTAGTATTGGGCTCTATCTATGCTCCAAATGTGTATCAAGACGTAATTTTATCATGGTTAACACCGGCACTCTCGGACTGGGTACAGTACCCATGGTTACTGGGTGGGGGCTACAACGCGGTGTTTGACATACAATGGGACCGCTCCCATCCCCCTTTATCGAACACCAACGCTGTGACTCAGGCTGCTGCATTGACTGGATGGGCACGGGGTGGAATCTTTTGGATGTCTGGCAGTTACAACACACAAATATGCTGGAATACTCCTTCTACTCCCACCCACATAACCTACATACCCGATTGGATCATTTTCTTTGTACCCCGGATTTATCCCCTGCCATTCATCAGAGTATCTTCTTAAGTAAAACCATCTCTGACTATAACCCTATAGAACTGACATTACACTTGGGATGAGTCCCTACGCCTATACCTACATGGCGGCTGCAACCCTTGAACTTAGAATATCAAGCATTTCGCACCAAGCTAACTGACACCATCACAACGTATTTTGACAAAAATGAAAGCACGGCACGACCAGATCAGTAGAGTGGGAAGCCTTTAACCTAACAATAAGGGGATCTCTATGGGAAACTTGGTTGGAGCCAGAAGGGAGGTGACGAGGGACTTCGCAGAGTTAGAAGATAAGTTGCAAGCATTTGAAATGGCAGCTCTAGCAGACGAGACCGGAGTGTAGCAATTACAGGAAGCTAGGATCAAGTATGGTGAACTGTTGGAGCGGCTGCGGACAGTCGATTTACATGCTTACACACTGTGTACACATGGCGAAGCGTACAGGGCTGTCTGCTACTAGCACGACTGATCACACCCCCATTGACTCCCACTCCTACACTAGCGATATATAATGCACACCACATGCTGGATACTTCTCAAATTGAAATAAACAAGACTTTTCAGGAACATTATACAAATCACTACATTGCTCCTCCCCTAGATATGACGGATGCGACTACGCAAATTCTTGAGGGAATAGACCTTCCCGTTGTAACAGACTTGTCTGCTAAGTTGTTAGCAGCGCCGATTACCGCAGCACAGATTCCTGTTGCAATAAAAGTGTTGGCACATAATTAGACCTCAGGCTCGGATGGTCTGCCTGTTGAATTTTATTCCTCCTATGTGGATGTCTTGGCCCCGAAGCTGTTACAATTGTATGTCACCTCGCTCGCAGAAGGCACGCTGCCCCCCTACTAGAGCGGCAATAGTCACATCCCTATTGAAACGATATAAGGCCCCCACTGACTTGGTGTCTTATTTACCCTTGTCGATACTCAACACAGAATGTAACATTTTAGCGTCTAGATTACTTCCTCTGTTGCCCAAATTAATACACACGGACCAATGTGGTTTGTATCCCAAGCATAGCATTTCTCTTAATATCCGTCAGTTACATGCCCTGATGCATGCAGTGGCGGGGGCAATACCGTCAGTGGGTTGCTTGTCACTAGATATACGACAAGCTTTTGACACATTAAGTTGGTCATACATGCTCGCAGTACTAACAAAGTTTAGAACACCCCCCGAATAATGTAAATGGATTCAATTGCTTTATACTAATCCCACAGCCCACACCAAGACGGGGGCAATTACATCGCCAATGTATCATATTTCTCGGGGAACTCTCCAGGGGTGCCCCTTGTCACCCCTATTGATTGTGTTGGAGTTAGAACCTTTGGCGCAACAACTATGTTGTGTTACGGCCTCATATGGCATCCCAATGCAAACAGTAACCCACTCAATATCACTCTACACAGGCGAAATTCTGTTGTATTTTAAAGACCTTGGCATCAATATGCAGCCCATAGCTATGGTGTTCTCTTACTTCGGTGACATCTCTGGCCTACATCTACGCAATGGTATGTAAAAATAATTATACCATTTACTGTCTCAAAACTTCATAAAAACATTCCTCAACGGACCACCGTATTGGATAAGAAAATCGCAATTATTTGATTAAAATATTGACAATATAAAATCACATATAGACCCACATGAAGAAACATAAAGAAACAAACAACTTTTCCCTGAGAGTATGTATAGGCAATCCACTTTGTCTTTGAGTGCCACAATTTGGTGTTAACAAAATTTCTTGACCTAAACACCTTGATGTTTGTTGCATTTAATACTTCTAAGGTGATATATTAACACTACAATTTGTGGCTTTACTGTATGCGTTCTGTGCCAATACTTGGGGTATTTGGAAGGTCAAATTGGGGATTGTACTACGAAAGTGGTGCATTAGAGTGTGATGAGTGAAAGTGAGAGAAATGGTTGATATCTGAGAATTTTTATTAAAATTAACTTTTTTCACTCAGAGGACACTATTTGACACTAATTCAGGAATAATGTATGCAGGGGCAGATTTAAAAGCCCCTTGCGACAAATTTACGCTGCTGTTGCGTCACTTCTGTGATGCAGCAGCGTTGTAAACAATGCGCCACGTTGCAACATATTTACAGCGTGACACATCTAGAGAGATGCATCATGTTGTAAAGCCCTGCGCTACATTATACCTGCGTCAAGTATAATGTATGAAGGGTAGGCGTTCCAACATAAGAAAGCCTCATAAAAGTGACACAGTGAAATCTACAAGATTTCACTGAGTCACTTTTATGATGCCACTGCGTCAAAACCTTACCCCTGCTTGAAGCAGGCGTAAGGAGTGATGCAGCATAATAGAAATAGGCATTACGATGCATTGCTGGAGTTGTGTCGTGCTTGCGACACAACTCCTGCAATGCGTTGCCTTTACACCAGTAGATGCATCACACATCTATCAATCCTTGTGCCACAGTGCATCGCATTGTAAATGCCACACATCGATAGTGGCGCAAAGGTCTTTTACGTGACACAAAATCACTGACACATCTCTGCTAATATGCAGAGATGTGCCAGTTCTTATAAATCTGCCCCCGAGGGGCAGATTTACAAGCCCCCTGCGCCACACATACTGGTGATGTATTTCACTTCTCTGTATTTACAAGGACAGGAAAAGCCACTCTGAGTGGCTTTTCCTGTCCGTGTAAATTTGGTCCCTTTTACACGCTGCACTTTGCGTGAAAGGGGCGTTCCATGGGTGTTGCCATGGGTGTTCCCATGCAACACCGATGGAACCAGACTAATTTCCAGATTTACGAGGTATCGTAAATCTGATAATGCGTCAGTATGCTACGCCACTGGTGCGAACAAGGAGAAGTGTTTTCATTTCTCCTCGTTTTTTGCTCTTTCAATGTGTGCTGCATTCTACACCATGCATTGATAGAGGAAAATGCCTGTAGTGATTGTTTTCGTGCTGGAAGGTGCCTCTTCCTGCCCGAAAACAATCTCACCATGACGCAGGCATGGTGCAAGGGTGCATGTGCCGGCACATGGCAGCTGTTTGTGTGCCAGCGCAGGAGACCGCACAGGAATACGACATATCATTGCAAATATGTTGCATTCCTGTACTCTGAAAGTGACTCTGTGCAGCGCAGTCAAATGGCTAGCGGAATGCCTGAGTCACTTTCTTGTAAATCTGCCCCCGTGGCAATTTTTCTTTTGTATTGCATTGTGATTGTTGAATGCTGCGTACCCAGAACCCCTTCAGGGTTAAGCCTTTGAGCTCGGCCACGCTACCAGCCGGGAGGTACCCTGGAGATACTCTGTCTGGATCAACTTTTGTTTGTGACTGGACAGATTTGGATTTGAGAGTTGCACAACATCAGTTATAGCGCACGCAGCCTCTAATTTCTCTTTCTCTTTATCTGTCAGTTACTTCCTCACAGTCACTGTTCTTATTCTAATCGTATTATGCTCGGATAGGCGTTGTACATTTATTTTCTGATTTTTTTTTCTCCTGAGTCCTGGTAACATGACAATTATTCAGGGCACGGGTGACAAATGGCGAGTAGAAGGTTTACTTCCCTTTCCTACAGTAGGTGCATGCATCACTCCCCAGTCCGCAGTCTGTCAATAAATCACAGCTGCTGGCTGTTGAGGACGTTCAGGTTTGCTCAGGAAATGTCCCATTAAGACACTGTGGGCCCTGAAACCATTGCTCTGTATTAATCTGCATTGCTAATGCGCCATACGGCTGCTGCAGCACGTGGCATCCTTTATTGTGTGGGTATTGCTATATAGTACAATTTTTCATGTATTTCCTTGTTTCTATCGACATTGAAGGAATTCGTTTTTTCGCTCTCTTTTTCAACCTCCCTTCCCTTTTATTGTATTCTGATTTTTTGTATTTCTCTCTTTCTAGTTCGTTCCTCTAACGTTGCTACTTCTAGTCATTCTTTCTTTCTTTTTCTTTTTCTTTTTCTTTCTCTCCCTCAATCTTTTTTCTTCAATTTCATACCCAATCTTCATTGTTGTTGAACATTCCTTTCTTAGCCGGATTCCCTCCCACTTAAGGAGAAACCATCTAAGGGTTACAGCCGTCAGAGAGCAGTGATACAACGAGTTATCATTCCCCAAGGATGGAAGACGTGCCAGGTCTAGGATGAGATTGTTTTAAAGGACTTCTAAATCGTGTAATTGTGGATCACCCTTTTAAAAATGGTACCTTTTATTTTTACTCGCCGTCTAGTTATTACGTTGAATGCCATTAGCCAAAAATACATTTCTCTCTGCGCAAATAGATTATGTGTCACTAACATTCCCCTAACACAGCAACTGTTAAACATATGGGGCCTCATTTATGAGAAATGATGCATCGCTGCGTGAAAGCAGCGATGCGTCACTTCTCAGTGTGCACTCCTTACGACATGATTGATGCGTCATATTTATAATATGACGCATCATGTGGCAAGGAGTTACAGATACGTCAGTATTTCTGACGTATCTGTAAGCGCAAAAGTGACGCATTGCTGGAGTGTGTTACAAAAGTGATGCAACTCCAGCAATGTGTCCTTTCACATGGGGCAAGCCCCATGTGAAAGGGCCTGCGTCAGTCTTAAGCCTGCCATGAGGTAGGCGTAAGATATTGATGCATTTGCATCCTAGGAGTGGCGCAGTGAAATCTCATAGATTTCACTGCGTCACTTCCAGGACCCTTTCTTGCGCCAATACGCCCCCCTTGCATACATTATACCTGGCGCAGGTATAATGTGGCGCAGGGGTTTACAAAGTGGCGCATCTACCTAGATGCGTCACTTTGTAAATATGGCGCAACAAGGCGCATTTTTTATGCCACTGGTGCGTCACAAAAAGTGACGCACCGGCAGCGTAAAAGTGACACACAGCCTCATAAATGAGGCCCATGGGACGGCTGTCAGCCCCTGTCATACCGAGACATGTTTAATGTGTCGATTGTGAAGTCTTTCTGGGATCTTAATTTTAATCTCTGAAGCTACGAAGTATTTCCTTCTCAAAATGTGCATACGATAATTATAACTATTGCCCCCGTTTTGATTCGTGTATGGACTATTGCACCTGGCTGTAGGGCTCCGCGTCCTGTACAGATTTGATCCTGTATTGCATTTAGTGGCTTTCAACCATTAGGCGGCGCTATGTGATTGTATTAAACGCATTACAGTCAGAGGTTACGTTTATCTGCAGAGATACCTGCTGATAACCGCTGTCCTTCGGCCGAGCTCCATGCTGCAGAGACGGACCCTCCCTTTGGGGAATAAAGAATGAGAAGCATCCGATAATATGCCTCGTGCCGTGCGTGAAGCTCCATTTATTTGCTTATTTGAGGGGGATTCACGAACTCGGCTCCGGTGAGCACCAGGGTGCTTTGCATTCCAGAGCGGAAAAGGAGGGGTAAATACATTTCTATTAATGTGATTCCCCCGCACCAGCCGCCCTTAGCATTTTGAACAGGAGCAGCACAAAGGGCAGAGTCTGAACGGCGCGCGCAAGTTGAAAGCCTTTTCAAGGTTATAGGTTTGCAGCACTAGAAGTAGCAGGCCCGGTCCCAGGAATTTTCCTCTGGTTGGGCTAAGGGTTCGTTCTGGTGGGCTAATGCGGGCCCAAATTTTGTCAGTTCTGTAGATATCATACAAGCCCCAGACTTACATGATATCTTCTTCCACACAGGCATATAGAGCATCTGCAGAGTTATTTTACAGTAAGAGCTGGTACCTATACTTAACAGCCCAACTCTTATAGTTTCCAGCAGGCTAAGCTTTAGTACCAGCACCAGGTTTCCAAGCAGATTGTAACAGTAGTGCAAGGTTAAGGAGGTCCTTCTTACCACATATAAGCCTTGACGCTTCACACTAGGAAGACTGGTACTGAAAGCCTGATCCAGGCTTGAGCCTGAAGCCTGGCTGTGGCTCAGCTTGAGGTCTTGTTGGAACTTTGAGCCCGGTTATATGTCGTTACTACGAATTCCGTTGCAACGCATGCCTTTTCTACGCATGCGTTACCACGGAATTTGTTTTCCCCGCATCACCTTTACCACGTCGCTCTTACGTCGTAAAGAGGAAGTGGAAGTTTATTCCGCTTCCTCTCTAACAACGCTGATTTCTAAGGCACGGCGGGTTCATTTTTTTATGGGGGGAGACCCCCCCAACCCCCCTTTTTAATCCTACGGTTTTTTTTGTATGCGTGGTAAAGACGATCGTTGAAGGCATACGCGTTGAAAAGACGTTTACGTGGTAAGTGCTTCGTTGTAAACGTTACGCGTAGTAATGCCTTCGTTGTTAATGATGTTTCCCTTTGAGCCCATAATGAGCCGAGCTTTTATGTACCTTCTACCTGCCACCTTTGATCTACCCAGGATGTGGCATTACGGCGAGAGCTTCCAACTTTGGAACTGAACAAACTAGGGGGGATATTTACAACAGAAGTGACGGAGAGTGTTGTTAGCCTCCTTGGCTTAATGACACGCTCTGCCACTAAAGAAATGCAGGGCTACACCATATTTACAAGAATATGGTGCAGCCCTGCACTTTCCCCTGTGCTGGCACTACATTTAGCAGTGTAGCGCCAACGCAGGTACCCTTGCACTAACAGCCTATGGTGCAAGGGTGTCTGTGTGCAGTTGAAGATTGTTTATGTACAGGAAAGTCCCTCATCCTGCATATACACAATCTTGAAATGCCGTTTTGTCACTTCTGTGTGTGTTGCTTCATGCAGCACACATGGAAGTCACAAAAAGTAATTTAAAAAAAAAGAATGTTTATGTGCAGTGGTTGGCCGGTTATCTATAATCCCTTTTGAGGGTGTCCCACCCAGGCAGGGTTGGATGGGGCAGGTAGGGAACATGCGGGGAGCAAGGAAGTGTATTAGTCATACAACAACAGGGGGCAATGTCTGCGGGAGTACTGTAAGTGTGAATGCTCAAAGTGCAGCAGTATGCACATGTTCACCCAGTGTGGACATCAGGGGGGCGGATTTGGACAGCAGGGGCCCCAAAGGGGGTCAGTGGACAGGTTCCAGCAAGTGCTGTAGGGGCAGAGGGGGGCAAAACCCCATTGGCAAGAGCGCATAAGACAGTTAAGGTGAAGCAGTTGCCACAATGGAACGGGTGTTGGGGACAAAGGGTGAAAAGGAGTTTTTGGTGCTTGGTTTTTAGTTTGATTTCCTTTGTGTTGTGAGGGTCCCAGGGCGCAGCAATAGGTGGACAATTTGCAGTCAATCAAATGGCGGGAGAAATTGGTATGGGGCAAATTATTTAAGTAGGTCAGAAAAGGGAGGCTGGAAGGGCCATTCCTTGACTGGACTCCAGAGAACTTGAAGATTTACCAGATTGGGGTGGGGCCTAAGAAGGAGCCAGGGAGTTCTGTTTGAATCATCATCTGTTGAGGCCGGAGGGCCTGTCAGTCAATGATTTCATTGCTGAGGTGTGTAGCAGGGTGCACTATGCATCTTTGTATGTGGCTGTTCGGTTGGTAAAAAACATTAGTGTGGGGCGCTTTGATGGTAAAATGTGATGTGAAATAGGCATTTTGTTTGCCGCCAGTTCACCCTGAGGTTTATGAGCCGTTGAACATGCATTTCACAGGAAAGTATTTTGTGGATAAGTCATTTCCTATGGGGTGTTCAATTTCATGGTCATTGTTTGAGGTGTTCATTTTTTTACAGAAGATTTTCACACCTTTGGCAGGAAAAGAAGTCATGAC
This sequence comes from Lissotriton helveticus, assembly GCF_964261635.1. Classification (NCBI taxonomy): domain Eukaryota; kingdom Metazoa; phylum Chordata; class Amphibia; order Caudata; family Salamandridae; genus Lissotriton; species Lissotriton helveticus. The sequence goes on from NC_136072.1 coordinate 721,079,921, forward strand.
GCACAATCTGGATGATTTTTTCTTTGTGGGTGCCCCGTTGTCCCAGGAATTTCAGGAAGGTTTGCTGTTATTTCAGGATTTGATACGCGATGTGGGTCTCCTGTTGGCACTGGAAAAGACAGTGGGGTTGGTGTAGTTGCTTACCTTTTTGGGAGTTGAGTTGGATTCACAAAGGATGGAAATCAGATTGCTAGAGGAGAAGAAGCAGCATTGTATAGAGCTGTTGGACTGGATGTTGTACAAGGTCAAGGTGAAGGTGAAGAACATACATGTCGTGCTAGGTCATTTGAACTTTGTTTTTTTATTTTTTTTATTTGTTTTTGCAAGATGCATTAGACAGTCGGATTGAGTCACTGTAATAAAGGAACATACATAATGAATACATTCATGTCAATCAGGAAAATACAAGCATAAAGTCAAAACAAAGGTAAAGATACTGTCATATCCTTAATTCCAAAGATAAAAACCATAAATAGGACACTAATTCAGGCAGTCCTAAGTCCTATCGTACATTGTGGAACATTGAGGGTTAAACACTTCGGAGAAGTGTGGCTCAATGGTTAGAGCGGCAGAATCTGATGCAGAGGTCTAGCCCGGGACCAGGGTTCAATTCCTCGCCCCGGCGGGTCTTGGGCTCAAAAAATTCCACGGACCTGATAATTCTCGCCTCGGTGCCTATTCCAATCATGGAGTCCCACTCTGCAACTCTGGGAAATAGCTTGCTTAATCTCCACAACGGCCCCCACAACGCTAAGGATGCCTGGCCTCCACCTTGGGGGTGCCCAGGAGAGGAGTGGACACCTCACAGGGAAAGCCAGGATGGGTTCCACAGCGGTATTCGTACAAGCGCCTTGAGACCCTTGCGGGTGAGTAGTGCGCTATACAAGTATCAATTTACATTTACACTTGAGTCATAAAAGAATCCAATATCACATGTCACACGCAATACTAGGGTTCATATTTCAGGCTCAAGATACTGTGAAACTGCTCCCCATATCTGTTCACCGAGCTTCCTCTTTCGAGGACCTTTGAGAGCATACAAAGTATACTCCATGTTATAAACTGAGAAAAACCGTGCCATCCAAGTCTCGAAAGAGGGCGGCTCTTGTTGTAACCAAGAAGAAGCTATACATAATCTATACACCGCAGTCACTAAGAATATTAAATTAGCCTGTTGCATTGATATTCCTGTCCCCGCCAATCCCATTTCAACACCCAGAAGGATCTGTGTAGCGGATAGCTGAATTGGTTTGCCCATAATCTCTGAAATACATTTTTCGATCTATGTCAATAGGCGAGCTAGAGCTGGGCAGGTAAAGAAGATATGAACATCGTCTGCCGATATAGCTCGACAGCGACAGCATTTCCCAATCAGATCACCTGACCATTTTGAAACCTTGTCAGGTGTATAATATAAATTAAAGAGAGATTTAAAATGCTGCGCGGACAGTTTTGCAGAAAGGAATACATTTTTAGCCATCCCCAGGGAAATTTCCATTTGTATGTCCTGCCTACCCAATCTAATCCCCCATTTGTCATTCTGTTGTTCGATATCACTCCCCCTAGTACTTAACATATGTCCATATAATACACCTATCCTTGCATTTTTCAAATTGTCTTCAACCAAGGGGTTTGACCGAAAAAGGACTCCACTATTAACCAGATAGTTCCTAATCTGCAGATACCTAGCAAAGTTCTCCCTAGGTAGTTGATACTGTTCTCGTAATTGTTCAAAAGATTTAAGTCCTCCATTAAAATAGAGGTCTCCCACCACCTTTATTCCCTTCAACCTCCAGCTATACACCACCCGGTCCCACAAGTCTATTGGCAAAAATGTTGAAGATGTCAATGGTGTATACCATGAGATTTTCTTAATGTCAAACACGCCCCTTAATTTTCTCCAGACCTTATATGCAGCTTCTAATATCTTAAACCTTGTGCGTTTGTAGTAACTCCACTCTAAGTACAGAAACAGACAGTTTTTGGCTTTAACCCCAATAACATCTGATATATGAATGGACACTCGGCAATATCCTTCGGGCCTGCCCCTGTTAGTAAAATGTTCATACCTTGAATCATACAGGCATAATAATATAGCGAGAAATCTGGCACTGCCCAGCCACCTAGGTTTCTAGGTAATATCATATATCGTCCTGCACATCGGGCCTTGCGCCCAGCCCACATGAAACGCATACAAATTGCTTGGAGCTGTGCCAGACTCGCCTTAGGAACTTCCAAGGGAACACATCTGAAAAAATACAGAATTTTCGGGAGTATCAGCATTTTTTAATAAACTGCATCGGCCTACCAAGGAGAGATGTAAACATTCCGCCCTATCTACCTGTTTCTTTACTCCTACCAAGAGAGAGTCCCAATTTGATTTAACCAAGGCAGTTGTAGAGGACCTGATCTTAACCCCCAGGTATGTGACTTCTTGCCGAACCCTTACATCAGTATACTTTGGTATATTGGCGCATAGCAGCTGTGTTTTAGCCATATTCAATTTGTACCCAGAGGCCACGCCAAACTTTAAAGCAAGATGTTCAATCGCTTTCATCGCATTAGCCGGCTTCGGGGTAACGATGGCCACATCCTCTGCGTAAGTGAGAACCTTAAACTGGTAGGTTTGAATAACCAATGGGTCGATTGTGGTGCTGGCTCCCAACATTCTTAAAAATGGTTCTATATATAACAAAAATAAAAGAGGCGAGCAGGGGCAACCTTGCCTGGTGCCCCGTTCTATACGAACTGCCGCCGACTCGAGTCCCATGGTGCTTATCCGAGCTATTGGTTGACTATATAATGACAGCAGAGCTTTAATGAATTCGGGCCCAAAGCCCTGACACTTCATGACATCCCATAGAAAGCACCATGACACCCGGTCAAAAGCCTTCTCGGCGTCTAATAAAATTAAACATAGTAGCTCCCTAGTTACATTAGCGTAATCAAAAAAAGTTATAACAGGGTTGACGTGATTCGCCGTACCGCGCTGTGGAATGAACCCATGTTGTATCGTAGAGACAAGTCCAGAAATAACAGAAGACAACCTATTGGCCATGATCTTTGAGTAAATCTTCCCATCCGCATTTAAAAGTGAAATGGGACGATAAGTCGCTGGTTTATCTTTTTTATGGAAAACAACTATACATGCTTCATTCCACGTTTTAGGAGGAATACCTTTCTGAGCCATTCTCATCGTTGCCAACAGATCTATTTTTAAAACGGAAAAAAAGGTTTTATAAATTTCTAAAGGTAGCTTATCTGGACCTGCTGCCTTGCCCCTTGCCAGCCCATTCACTGCTAATTCCAATTCCTCAACTGAAATAGGAGCTTCCAACCCTTCAACCTCTTCTGCAGGAAGATCCGGCGTGCAGTATTGGTTGATGAGGGTAGCAGCACTGACCTCATCATACTCGTCACTTTGGTATAATGCCTCATAAAATTGACGAAACACCTCCAATATACCACTTTCGTTTTCAACAGATTCCCCCTTCGAGTCTAAAATGTTATCTATCCATTGGGCTGCCTCCTTCAATCTTAATTTTTGGGCGAGGCATCTGCCACATGCCTCGCCATATTCATAGTGTATTTGTTGTTTAATGAAGAATTTTTTTGCAGTTTCCTGGGACCAAAGCAAATTTAACCTTGCTCTAAACCGAGCCACCATCGTGAGTAAATCAGTTATATCAATGCCAACCTGAATGCCGTGCATAAGTGCTTCCTCTGTCTTTATCAATTCCTGGTATAGCTCATGAAATTTAGCTGTCTGTTTTTTTTTACTATATAAACCGAAACTCAGGGCTTCCCCACGGAAGGCGGCCTTAAAGCTATCCCAGACACAGCCCACACTGCTACTCCCCCTATTAATATCAAAAAAGGAAGTAATCCATTGTTCCATATGCTCAATGAATTGCTGTTCCAATAATAATTTGTGATCAAAGGAAAAACCCCTTGGCCTTATGACTGCTAGTATATCAGTTATAGAAATGACTACCGGCCCATGATCAGATGTAATTCTCGGGTAAACCTGTATCACAGCATGATTTAATAATAATTGAGGAGTAAAAAAATAATCCAAACGAACCAATTTCTTGTGGGGGAAAAGAAAAAAAAGTAAATCCAGGAGCCACCCCCCTTAAGAAAGCCCAAGCATCCACCAACCCATGTGCGGTCGTTAATGCCTGTAATGCCTTAAATACTCGCGCTTTCATACCACGGTATCTTAACCATTCATTACTAAGGATATTAGGTACTAAATTTATATTAAAATCCCGGCACAGGATCAGTGGTGTAGGCCACAGCGATAACTCCACATTTAAGAACTCAAGTGTGGAAGCTTCATCTAGGTTTGCCCCATAAACTACACAAATCGTAAATATTGTAGAGCCTACAACACATTCTTCAATTGCCCACCTACCTAATCCATCAGTTAAGATTCTGCCCGTGTTACCTATGTGTTTTTTCCCAAGATTTGCTACTCCTCTAGCAGTACCGGAGTATTTAGTGCAGGCTATTAAATTAAATCCCAACTCTTCCAACAGATACTGCTTAGACCACACTATATGGGTCTCTTCAAGGCACATTATGTCGCAATATAAGGCTTGTCACTCCTGAGCCACACGTCGCCTTTTATCAACAGAATTCAGTCCCCTAACGTTCAGCGTACCTATCCTAATACCCCTACCCACCATTTAACTATCTCAAAATTCCTTTCCCTCTTCCACAAATTGCCTAAAGAAAAGAAATCATTGACTGCCCATAATAGACTCCTATCCGTCCTGTACTCATGCATCATTTTCTTTTTCACCCCCCTCACCCTCCACCCTCCCCCCAACCCCCAACCCCATCCCTCCCCACCAGACCCACACCACACACTATGAGGCTTAAGGACCATGTCCTCAGCGATGTTAAAGTGCTTTACCCATGCCCTCGTGTTTGATTCCCCTGCCCCCTCAGTCTCACTTTCCCCTCGTACTTCACTTAACAGCCTTACATCAGGCTCTTAAAAAAATGAAAATAGTACAAAATCCTCTCCCCTCTTTTCATATCACTTCAAGAACAAACGGTAGTCCATAGACTCCATTAGATATATCCCCATAGCTCAGTGCTCTAATCTTGCACCTTTCAATGTATCTTAGAGGACCAGCATTCAACTGAGTTTTGGGAGATTTAACTATATAAAGTAAAGAAAGGACCAAAAAGCCGGAACTAAGAGAAGTAGAGGGAGGAGAAGCTATGGGAAAGGAGACCCCTATAAACTGAAAACAAAAATCACAACCGCAATTATGCTTTCTACCCCATGCAAAACCTAAACAGGCGTAACATTAACAAACTCCTTAGTTTAATCAAGTGTCTTTTAACTTTTCGGGTTCGGACTTCTCGATTTTTTGTTCATTGTCCTGGATGTAAAATATCTGGTTTGTCCTCTGAACATAACCTTCAACTTAGATGGATTTAGCAGGAAAACCTGGGCTCCTTTTGCTTGAAGAGGTGCAATTAGTTTCCGCAATTGCCAGCGTTCATGCACCGTTGCAGGGCAGAAATCCGGACGCACGAAGAACTCACACCCCATGCCTTTCCATTTTTTCTCAGGGCACGCTAGATCATATAGCGCCTCTCGTAATAAGTAGTTCTTTAGACATATTAGTATTGCCCTGGGATATGAGTTCTGATTTTTCCCATGGTGCCGTGCACGATTCTCCAAGTCCTTAAGTTTCCAGTCATTATCAGACTTAGATTTCTGCAAAGTCTCAATGGCAGCTTGCTGCTTTACTAGACAATCCTCAGCAGAGGAAACTCTCTCTTCCACCTCAACCACACGAGTGGTGGTCTCTGCACAAGTTTTGACTAGACGTCGTACTGTGTTTTGGAGTTTCCTTACTGCCCCTTGTGTGCGTAAACCTTCCGCTTTCGTTTCGCTACGGTGTGCCATTATACTCTTGTAGATTAAACCTAATGTAATAGAGTCCTCCTCAAAATCGTCGTCCAAATTAAACTGCGCTAATGGAGGGCTCTGCTCATGCCCAGATAATTCTCCCACCTCCACTACCTTTCTTACTGTTTCATGGGACAATGATAGGTCAAAATCATCTCCATCTTCGTCATCCGGAACATCTGCCCAGTCACCTGGGTTGCTGAGGTTATCCTCATCCTGTTCCTTATCTGAAACGTTCATTAAATCAGACATTGAATAAACTTGCCATCCGATCCAGCATACTCCGACTCGCCGCCTTTCTCAGTTTCTACGTTAGTGCATGGCGTTGGCATTATACTGTTGTCTTCTGCTATGGGAACCCCATTACTGCCATACACCACTGTGGCTTCTATTTGAATCCTTTGATCCACTTCTTGGTCACCTTCCTGATCCACTGAAGCAAGAACCGGCAATATTTCAGAGGAGACGCTCACAGTTCCCTGAGTTTCTTCATTCTGAGCTCCAAAATCTACTCGAGCTGTATGAACTTCCCCACACGCAGCTTCAGCCAGCTTTGCTTTTATTCCTTGTTTTTTGTTGAAAATTGCCGGCACAGTCCGCTGCTTTGCTGGAGTTTCTCGAGCTGGCTGGGCTGTCTTACTCAGGCTCAAACTCGGTTGGGTACCCTGCCCTCTGGAAGCCGCCAAGTTCACCTGTTGTGTATTGCTGACATCAGACACCAAGGTGATATTATCTGTGGTGGTATTACCGTTGCCACTACTGTTGACATTAGCGCTATTAACGACGCTCTGTGGCACACTCGCTACAACCGGCTCAGTCCCTCCTCCAATGGGCACATTCGCAGTTGCACCCCCCGGTTCCTTAGACCACCCGACCTTTAGGCGCCATTGCCTACGCTGGGTGACCGTAATATCCTGTCCAAGTCGCAAAAGTCACTCAGATAAGATAGTAGCGCTATCAAGTTCGTTTGTAAGAAGAAACTTCTCTTCACTTACTTTATGGAGCTTTTCACTATTTTGCAATTTTCCAATATTCCACTATTCCACCGGGTGTCCAAACCGATGGAGCAAGCCGAAAGAGAGACAGAGAAACAGCCTGCCTCGCTGAGCCCAGCAGTCCGAGTGAAGCACGCCAGCACCTTCGTGGTTGAATCCGGGACAGCTGTAGCTAATCGAGCCGACGCCCAACAGCGCTGGAGCACTCAGATCAGGACAAACGTAATGGTCGGAGCAGGCTGGAGCAGGCGGCCGGAGCAAAGCAGCTGTCTCGAACGCCAGCAACTACAAGACCGGTAAGCCCCCGTACTTTTTCCGCCCTCAGCAGATTGTAGATTGTAAATTGTAGATTGCAAATTGTCTCCGCAATACAACACAGAGCTTTTACGGAGCTTTTACGGAGTTTGCCTGGTAAAAGCAGAAGCACAATTATAACGGGGTAGTAGGGAATCAAACGGAGCCGGGAGAAAAGCACCTCACACAGCCACAGTTGCGGCCACCATCTTGCCCCCCTATTCAGGTCATTTGAACTTTGTGTGCAGGGCAGTAAGGGCAGGCAGGATGTCCTGAAGGAGGTTGAGTTGGGCTCTGGCAGGGACGTCACTCAAACACAACAGGGTGTGCCTCAAGTCAGAAGTGTGGGAGTATTTGGTGCTATGGCGAGTTGTCTTGAACACATTCAATAGTATTCCATGATGGGACTGGGGGAGCAGTTGGAGTGGTCTGTTGAGTGGCCAGAGTGTAGAAATAGGCCTTCTACCCTTAAATCATATACCCATAATTGGGTGTCCTTTCAGGGTTGGTGTGCTGGTAAGGGCTGGTCTTCCTTGACTGTGGATCCTGTGTATGTTTTGGACTTTATGAAGGATGGTTTTGAATTAGGCTGTGCGGTTTCCTCTTTGAGGGCTCAGTGGGCTACTGTGAGGGATTTTTGGGTTCCTGCCTGTGATACTATTGTGCCTTTGGTGACCCGGCTGTTGAGCAGTTGTTTTCTCAAGAAGCCTGTGGTTAAGTCCTTGAATCTGGGTTGGGATCTGCCATTAGTGTTGAGTGTGTTGCAGTCTGCTCCTTTTGATCCGCTGGAGGAGGTTTCCCTGAAGTTTCTGACAATCAAGGTGATTCTCCTAGTGGCTATTACCTCGATCAGAAGGGTTGGGGAATTCGGCTCATTGCTCTGTTCGAGCCTTTTTCGGAAGTGCTATCCGGATTGGGTGGTTCTCCAGCCTGACCCTTCTTTTGTTCCTAAAGTTCACTCCTCTTTTCACTGCTCGGAGGAGATGGTGCTGCCAGTGTTGTGACCTGATCCTCAGTCTGAGGAGAAGGTGCAGCTGCGCAGTTTGAATTTTAAGCATGCTCTTGGGGTGTATTTGGTTCGTACCCTCTAGTTTCATAAAATGGATTACCCTTTTGTTACTTTTGGACTGGTGGGTCAAGGTGTGAAGCCTTCTGCTGCCACTCTCTGTAGGTGGCTGAGGTGGGCTATCAAGATGGCTTATGAGTCCAGGAGGAGGATTTGGGTAGTTATCCAAGATGTATAGTGAGCAGAGTTTGGGAGAACATGGCGGCTAGCAGCTTTGGCTAGTCGGGAGGCTCCGGGAGGCTCGGGTGTCCGGTGGATTTCGTTGTGCGTTTGAGCGATTATATGGAACTATAGGAGGTGGAAGGAAACTATCGACTTTGTGCATAACCTAAATTTCGTTTCTTTGTGAATTTTCAAGCTGAGTTTTTGAGCTGAAATGCCACACGCTGAGTAACGCTCGGAAAGGCGATTGCGGAAGCCGCAGCGACTGGGATCGCGCTGAGGATGCGCACTCGGAGGGACAAGGCTGCAGAGCGGCCGGCGGCTTTTTGCCGAGTACGCCGCTCAGCTTTTCAGCTTTTCTGCGGTACCTTGTGCAGTCCGGCTGAGAGCTCGCCAGGCGGGGGTCAGGATATCTTTAACCCCGATTGAATTCGTCAAGATGCCAAGCTGGACCCGGACCTGGATAAAGTACAAAGCTCCAACGCGGCGGAAGCCGCCATAAATGGCAGCCCACACTCGCAATCCCTCAATAATAAGGTGAGAGCCCCATAAAGTGGGCAAAAGCAGCGTTTGAGGTCAGAAGAGGGAGAAGAGCAGCATCTAGGATGTTGTATGTTCGGAGAGATTTTGGCTCTAAGCAGCAAAGACTACCTAACCCAGAATGCACTAGGGAAGGTCTTCAAAACAACTTGACAAACACTGGGAGCACAGGCAAGGCAAAAAGACCGGCTGGAGAAGCTGTATTTCGTATGTCTGGCAGTGAGTCACAAGGGAGCCAGGCCTCCGGTTGCACGCTCAGAAGCAAAGGAGGGAAACAACGGAGTGGAGGTGGACGGACGGAAAGTTCACCGCCGGCATTAGCTAAATCCAAGGCTACATTTTCCAAAAAGACTGGCAAAAAAAATAACTCCAAAGTTCAGAAGGCCGTCTTTAAGGATAAACCACCACCCTCATTAAAGTCTTACTTTAAAACAATTCCCTCAGTATTGGAACTTAAACCTTTAGGCGGCGGTTCTGCATTAGAGTTTCCAGAGGGTCTTTATAGTCCCAATAGGTATCATCTTTTGGGTGAGGTAGAACAAGAACAAGAACAAGATCAAGATTCTGAGCAAGCAGGGTCTTTAAGGATTTCTAGGATGCAGAGTCTAGAGTTGGCTGACAAAGAGCCTAGGGTGTAAGACAGCATCAAAGAAGGATTCAATAATGACGAGTTAACATCTATTCACAACTCTGGGATGGATCCTTCTGCTATATCAGCAAGCGGCATTATCACTATCTCTTCTGAGGCTAAGGACAAGGCTGCTGAGACTGCGCTTAGCGACCAATCTGTTTTGTTAATGCTTCGGTCCTTAAACCACGAGGCAAAAAATTGGTTTGTGGCTTCACAGAAGAACCAGCAAGAAATAAAACTATTCTGTGAGAAGCTTGAGGAAAAGTTTGACTCCTTAGCGGCTAGAACCACTGAAATTGAGTCCACAGTTTCTGATCTAAAAACACTTGCATTACAACACACAAAGAAAATAGATGATCTACGACAGAGAGAACAGGGGTACCAGGAGAAAATGGAATCATTAGAAAATGCGCAAAGGAGAAATAACTTACATTTTCTGAAAGTCCCGGAAGGGGCAGAAGGAAGTAATATTAAGGAGTTTGTTGTCAAGCTTATTAAGCAAGCCACTGAAGTTGAAGTTTCAGAACATGATCTGATGAGGGACATCCAACGAGTTCATAGGGATCCGTTTAGGCAAAATCCCAATAAAACTAGACCTAGGAAGATACTAGTTCACTTCCTAACTTATACCTTAAAGGACGAGATACTTAATACGGCGCTTAAAAGCAGTTCCTTATCAGCTGAAGGAATAACTTTCCAGATCAGGTCTGATGTATCCTCCATCTCAGCATCCAGACAGTGGGAGCTTGGCAAATTATTAGATCCCTTTAGGCAACTCGGTGCCACTGCCTAACTGAAATTTCTAGCATCTTTAAAAATAATGTATAAAAACAAAATGAAAGTTTTTAAAAGGGTTGAGGAGGCAGAAGAGTATCTTCAACTAGTTACAGTGGATAGCAGAAGGGACCCGGGGGAGAGGGACTAAGGGACTAAGGAACTAAGAATTTGGTTCACTGTTCTCCCAAGATTGGTTCTTGTAAATAGCTGAACTCTCGCTTTTTTTTGTGTTTCCTCTTTTGTTTTCTTTATTCTTTACTAGTTTCCATTGAAATACTTAGTTCATCCGGATATCTGAGGATGGAGCCTCAAGCCCTTGAGTGAGGCCAAGAAGAAGGAGGGGGGTTCTCCAGGGGAGCGCGAGGGGGTCAGGGTTGTACAGAGTAGGGGAGGGGAAGGGCACTGGGTGGGGAGCATATGGGAAAAAAAGAAAAAAATGTCCAAATCGCCAAATAGGATATCTAATCGTTTACGCCTACTAAGGAAAATATGGTACAGGATAGGATAGCCCCGCAGGTATACATGAAGGTTCTGACATGGAATTTAAATGGCTTAAGGGTAAAACACAGGAGAGAGAGGGTATTCCAATATTTGAAAGATGCGCCTGAGCATATTTTTATTGTGCAAGAGACGCATTCTACGGAGCAAGAGCTAAGGGAAATCTGTAGTAGTAGAAAGTGTATTCAGCATGTTATAAGCACATCACAGCAAAGTACTATTAAGGGTGTTGCAATTTTGATTAAATCAAACCCTGCCATTACAGTGCTAGAATCAAGAGTCGATAAAAAAGGGAGATGGGTCATAGCAAAGATAAAATACCACTCTTATAAATTTATATTAGCAGGATATTATGGCCCGAATTTAGACGATCCGCTCCCCCTCAGAGAACTGTTGCTTGAACTCTTAGACTTTGATGATCCTTTAATTTTAGCAGGGGATTTCAATTTAGTTCTGAATCCACAAATAGATAAATCATATAAACTTAAGACTACGCATAATCCTACAACAAGATCCCTTTTATTAAATGCAATATATCAGTTTGGCTGGAAGGATATATGAAGGAAGAAATGGGGCACAAAAAGAGAATTCCCTTTTCATAATAAGAAGCTGCGCCATAAGTCTAGATACATTTTTTTTCTAATTTCAGATCAGCTTTGTGAGGTGGGACATGAAGTAAAACATGTAGGAGCACATATCTCAGATCACTCAGCAGTTTCTTTAGTCTTGAAACTATCGGTCTCGCAGTGCTAAAAAGGATGGACTATGGATAGAAGTATCCTGCTGGAGGAGGAGGTACTAGAGAAATTGACGTCAGAGTCAATAGCTTTTTTTGAGAATAATTTGGGGACAGCCACACTTCCAGTTGTTTGGGACTCGTATAAAGCTTTTATGAGGGGGATAGTATTGGCCATTCAGTCTTCCAGGTGTTAAAATATATAGGGCAAAGATTTCTGAGATTAAGTTAAAAATCACCACATTACAACGCGACCTATCAGATCCAAATTTAGCAGCAGAAGCTAATATTCAAGAAGAATTGTCAGTATGTAAATCACAACTCGAAGAAATTCTGGATGACAGACTTAGAAAGAGATGGCGGGCTAGCTCTCTCGCCCATTTTGAATATGGGGAAGCCAGTGGTAAACTATTATCTTGGAAGGCTAAAAAGGAGCAAAAGAGGAGCACAATTAAAGGAGTTCAGCTGGGCAATACGGGTGCAATCTCAGAAAACATTGCTGATATTGAGGAAGCCTTTTTCAAACATTTTGAGCAAGTATATAAGGAAGACTTAGCTCCACAGGATGATTTAATCCATGCATGGCTTGCACAATACGCAGTCCGGCAAATTGATGATCAGGCATCCGAGAATTTAAACAGAGAAATCAGTTTGAAAGAAATAGATGGGGTAATAGAGACAGCAAAAAGAAGTAAGGCCCCGGGCCCGGATGGGCTACCCGCCGAGCTTTATAAAGCATTAGCTCCAGTTATTTCCCCCGTTCTCCAGATGCTTTTTGCATCCATTTTTCAGGAAGGAGGTAAAATCCCTTCTTGTTGGGAAGAGGCTACGGTCGTTCTTATTCTTAAACCCCTTAAATCACCCTCCCAGTGTGATTCCTACAGACCCATCTCTCTGCTCAATTTGGAATTTAAATTTTTGGCTAAAATATTATCAGAGAGATTAAATGGGGTAGCTGGCAGATTATTTCATCCGGATCAAAATGGTTTTGTCAGGGGGCGGTCCATACAAGATCTGACGCAAGCATTAGTGGGGGCAATCGATCTCGCTTCCCTACACAAACTTCCAATGGCGATTATAACATTAGATGCCACTAAGGCATTTGATTGTGTAAATTGGATATATTTGGCTAAAGTTCCGGAAAGATGCAATTTGGGCAGGAATTTCTGTAGATCCATATCTGGATTTTACCATGCCCCAATAGCAAGAGTTGTGATAAATGGTAGTCTTTCAGCACCCATAAAAATCAATAGAGGTACAAGACAAGGGTGTCCTCTTTCGCCCCTGCTTTTTGATTTATATATAGAATCATTGGCCGAAAAAATTAGACACGATCAGCATATTCCATCATTCAAATATAAGAACTGGGAGAAGAAAGTGTCTCTCTATCCTAACGACATGATGCTATATACTTCAGATCCAATTAAAGCGATCCCCCTGATTTATAGTGCCGCCGTTCAGTTTGGGCAAATATCCGGGTACCAGATCAATCATTCTAAGTCTGAATGTATGACCTGGAACATAACGACGTCAATTCCAATTTCAATTTTAAAACACGAGATAAGATACCTGGGGGTACAAATCACGCAGGACTTAGAACAACTCCCTGACAGAAATTTGGCAAAAATTGAGAGAGAGTCCGCTGAATCTTTGAGAAGCTGGTCACTTCTTCCTCTGTCTGTTATTGGGAGAGTCAATATTATCAAGATGATGCTGCTCCCCAAATTAATATTCCTATTCCAAAATATTCCGTTAGCTTTTAAAGAAGCCAAGCTAAGGAAGATTCAAGCCAAATGGAACTCCTTTGTATGGGCCTCAAAGGGCATAAGGATCGCATGGAAGAAGTTGCGAAGAAAGAAAAGCAAAGGAGGACTGTGTGCTCCAGATCTGAAATTGTATGCCTGGACTTTGCTAATGAAGGCGGGGATAATGCTATTTGATACTCCAGATAGGACAGAAATAGGTACTATGTTTCAGACATTGATATCAGGAATTCAAGGAGGTACTCAGGGTTTCCTGCTGAAGTTCGGGGATCCGCGTTTTTTTAAGAAGGTTCGTCTAAAGATGCTGAGAGATATGGCTTACGTCTGGGCTAGGGTAGGGAAATCGCTGAGCATCCCATATTACTCTGCTATGGCTCCAATTTGGGAATCACCTGGCTCTCCAGAGTGGACTAAAGATTCATTGATTACCCCTCTCCTGGAGGCTAATTTAAATTCTTGGGGTCAGCTGATGCCAGAAGGTGTGTTGTTCAGATGGAATGAGATCTGTATTCTGACGAACAATAACTTATCCAAGTTCAAATATCTACAAATCAAGAGCTGGAGACAGGCCAATACACTCGTAATTGGCGCCAAGACAGCGTTGGAGGATCTTCTGCTGAGGAAGACCAGGCAGATAAAAACATCAATTCTGTATTCGTCTATGCTGGATGCGGAAGACGGAGACTTCTCTTTGCCTTCTCAACTATGGGGAGACCAAGTTCCGGATGTCGAGATGCAGGAATTATGGCAAGTATCCTTTGACCTACTACATTCCACAGTCCCTCCCGCCAATTTAAAGCGCAACCATCTTTTTTCTCTTCACAGAGTATATTGGTCTCCTGCTAGGCTGGCAAAATTTTCTCAAGGTCCGACTCCTTGTTGCCCAAAGTGTAAGCAGGAAAAAGCTGACGACCTTCATATGTTTTTAACTTGTCCTGTTCTAAGCAATTTTTGGGCCACGGTAGAAGAAGGTATGAAAAATCTGTTTAATTTTGATATACAGGTTAGTATATCTCTTGTTTTTTTTTCAATTTTTTGTAATTATGAGGAACTTTCTCAAGACATAAACAAATTGTCTTTATATCTAATTATTTTGGCACGCAGAGAAATATGCAAATTCTGGGTTAAAGATACTGCACCTTCATACCTAGATTGGATTAAGGCAATTAAGTATACACTTAACTTAGATAAGGCAGTATGGAAGAGAAGGAAGCATTTTTGGATTCCCTGTATCAAATGGCTGGATAGGACGTAAACGTTCTTGTGCAATGATTATGCCTTTTCGCAGAATGAGTTACCCTAAAATCAATTCGAGGGCCTGGAAAGATAGATGAACTGAATTGAATTCATCCTCTTCGGTACCGTCAGGTACCCTGTGGGTATCTGCAGAAAGTGCATCCATCAAGATCTTCAGAGTTTAAGGAGGAGCCTCTCTGCTGCGTAGTGGGTGGCATGGACCTTTTACTCTGAGAATATCTTATGGCTTATGAGGACAAAAAAAAAAAAAGATGTATAGTGAGGCACGATTTAGATTTAGTATGCAAGACGTAGAGCCAAGATGGTTATACAGCTTGTGCACCTGTTTTTATTAAAGTGGCCTTTTCCACACTATCAATTAGTTAGCTTTGGAGGGTGGACCAAATGTCCTATCCTCCCGGAACCTTCAGATGTAGCTGAGGTGTGGGTGCCATTTTAGTTTAGGGTACACCCCGGCTGGAAGGGACAGTAGCGAGATTTTCCCCACACTACCTCCCAGTTTTTTAGTTTTGGTGGGACAGGTTCTCAAGGGCAAGGGTTTTCGAATTCATGATGTGCCGGGGGAACGAAAGGGGCGGTGATGAATGGAATAAGATGGCAACAGTGGTGTATGTGGGAGGGCTGGAAGCGGGGAGTTTGAGTGAGGAGAGTTGTGATTGGAGTTTTGACTAGTTTGGTTTGTGAAGTGTTGCTTAGGGGCAGGGAGAGGAGGATTTGGATGGTTATTCAATATGTATAGGAAGGCCTGCTTTATGTTTAGTATGTACGGCATAGAGCCAAGGTTGCTATAAAGCTAGTGTACCTGATTCATTACATCAGCCTTTAGCACACTATCAAGTAGCCAGTCATTCTTGGATACGCTAGCCCATCCGGAGGTAGAAAGCAGGAACCTCCAGGAGTGAGAAAAAGGGGCAGTGAATTAAGGAGACATGTGGTGGAATTAAGACTGTGCAACCTTGATATTCTGCATGCCAACATTTAATGGCACGGGCCACGGGGTTCAGAGCAGAGTTTTGGGCACCAGCACTCATTCTTTTACAAATTAAACACTGGGCAAAAGTATACATGGTTATTTATTCTGCTGAAAAGTGAGGGTGTTTTGTTAAAAGCCATTGTGAAAGCCACCCTTGCACAGCATCCATAAAGCCTGGTGTTCTTGAAAGAGGTTTGTGCTCTAGACGAGAAAATGATACACTCTTTCCTCACTCCTAGTATTAAATACACTGGAGCCATGATAAATGAAAAATCTACTAAACAATGTTTAGGATGAACATTTTAAATGTAAAATGGTGTCGCTCAATATTGGGAGTAAACACAACAATTTGCCACAAATGGAAAAGAAATTAAGGGACATGTTGCTAAAAAGTGTAGTTAAACTAGTTCTCGGCTGTCCATAATGTATTCTGATAATGATTGATGAAGAGCTGCCTGTAAAACATTTTACCTGGCTTTTTATTGGAATCAGTGACAAGATACAGTGAAGTTGATGCTGATTAATGGGTCCAGGATGGCAACAATGTGTGTGTTTGCTGTTGGAAAGGAAGTTGTCAATAAAGTTCCACTAATGAAACCGTCACGCAGTAAACAGTGACTAACAACATAGATTGATTATTATTGGGAATCTCAAAAACATGCCTTGACAGCAATCTAGGGAATGAAAGAAAGTGAAAACAAATTTTGTTTGGATGTTTGACTAGATGGCCAATAGATGCCATATATGAATTTTGTATCTTGACTCAGTATAGTAAACACATCATTCCCATTGCAGGCCACTGACGACAGAAAGGCAATATTATCAGGTTGTTGTAAGCAAAGGGTACCTGGCTCAGAAAATGAAGTGTCTTCATCATGATTTGCAGTTATTTAAAATCCAGCTGGGATATCAAGCAATTTCAGGGATTGTACTACTGGATATTGATCCCCAGAGTACCATATTACAAGAATATCGAGGACAGAATATAGAGGAGCAAAAGATCGAAAATAAGTGCATTAAATGAAGTATAGAGGGGCAAATTATCAACAAATAGCGATATTTACCGCTAAGTAGGGTTAGCGGGAATGTTTTTATCACCACGCATCACAGGATTTTATCGCTGAGATAACGTGCTATTCGCAATGTTTATCTCAAAAAAGGAGTCCGGCTCCTTGGCCATCACCTACCCAGCCGGTCATCTGACATTGTTTTTCCTCGTCTCCCCGTTCGTGTCTCCTTCCCTCCCCCTCCTCCTCCCCCTGTGATTCTTTGATTCAAATTGATGTAACTATGTAACCTGTAACTCGCTGATTCAACTGATATAACTATGTATCCTGTAACTCGCTGATCCTCATGTAAAGCGCTCTGATACCTCCGGGTCTAGCCAGTGCTATATAAAACTTTTCAAATAAATTATCGCTAACAGGGTCTTAGCCATTATATCTACCTCCCATTGGATATAATGGCTAAGAACTGGTCTGAGCAGGTGTTAGTTTTTGGAAATATTCACGCTTAGCGCGAATATTTCTATTGCTACGCCTGTGTTGGTAATAGGCAATAGCGATGTTAGCGACTGCTTTCAGTCGCTAACAGGTCGGGTACGCCCACTTTGCATGTCATTAGCGATAAATATCGCTGACATGCAAAGCGGGCCCCAAACCACTTGCTATCGCCTACAAGCTGTCGCTAACTGCTGTTAGCGACAGCTTGCTAATAGGGCGATAGTATTATCGCGGCTTAGCGACCGAAAACGGCCGCTAAAGCGGCGAAAATTGCCTATCGCCCCCCTTGATAATATGCCCCAGAGTTACTACTCCTAAATCCACATCTATGTACCCTGAAAAAATATGTACCAGTCTGGTACATAAATGTGGAGTTTGATAGAGACAATCTAGACTCACTTACCTGTGGATATTTTTTCGCTCAATTTTACATCCTCAGTATTGTGTCCCAATGATTTTCTAGGGTCGGTATTCAAGATGAACAACAATTTTGGGAGATTAGCTTTGAAAATGAACTTTGATACCATCTACTACAGTATTGTTCATGTCACTTCCAAGGGAGTTGTATTGGGTGTAGCCCAGAGTGTACGCATGTACTTATGTCAACATATACCACTCTACCCACCTCCTCAGAGTCCTGAGCCGTATGTCCAGTGCTGGCTCTGAGCTCAGTGAACTAGAATGATGAAGTGATATTCTAAAAGAAGAAGCCACTTGGGGCAGCATACAGCTAACGCTCACATATCTTTGCATGAATGTAATACTAGTGACCTAAAGTATGGGTTTCAATAATTATGAAACATGGACTTGTAGGATAAGTCTCCTACATAAGTAATCATTCACATCTGCATTTGGAAAATATCCAGACCTCTCATTGAGCCTGGGGTAGAGATACATGACCATTATAAATGCAGGCTTATATGAAGCAGACTCCAACACCATAAGATTTTCCTTTAGCTAGCAATCTTCAGTCATACAAGCATCAATATTGAAATCATAAATAGCTATATTGAGGGTTATTATTATCTAGATTTTCTGTCTTACATCAGTTGGTTACTCTTTGTCATCAAGAGTTAATTACTGATGGTGCTTTCAAATTTGTTGGAAGCACACCTATTCAACTGATTGCACTTAGCATGATCTGGCTGTTTCATGTTTTTTGCATAGGACGTAGGGGTGTGAGTTGTGCCTATAAGATCTGAGTTTATCCCATGCCATGAGCTATGTAGCTCTGGATCTTTCCCCAAGGTGCTTGGTATTGGTGTCAGGAGTGAAGCTGTGTGGTTGCTGTTTGTCTCTTCTCACTCCGTAACCCTAGGACTTGCATGTATGATTTTGTGTTAGCTTCAGGGGCATGTTTGCCTGGCCCCAATATTCTCCCATGTGATGGCTTTCTGGCCGCAATTCTTCCTTGCATGGACCAACATTAGCAATAGGATTGTAGCCCTTTCCCCAATGTGGCACAAGCGATGGCTCTGTGAATCTAATTCTACCATCAGCAGGTGGAGTTATGGATGCCAGTAGACTGGCTATGTGACCCATGTACACCACCATGACACCTTACGGAGCTCCTTGGTATGTGCTATGGTGATTCTGAGTCTGCCTTTGTAATGCCCAGTCTTACTAGCAGAAATGTGTTTATGTTGACTCACTGTGTCCCTTTGTGGGTGATCTCTGTTTCTGGGTCTTCTCTTGTGTGGCTTCTGATTACTTTCAAGCTTGAGTGAGAGTACCACGTCCTCCTGGCTAATGGTGCATACTACCCACTTCCTCTGTTCCTCCATTGGTGTGTTATTGGCATGTATATCTTTCAAAGCAGTTAGTGCACACCCTTGTCCTACTACCCTAAAATGGGAACTCTCACACAATCTCAATTTACAATATTTTTGACCTCCATTCAGAGAGTCGGAAAAGGGCACATTAACTTTGGCTATATTGCCTCTTGTCCAGTTCTTTAGTGTGAAGCATTGTTTTCTATTAACATGTTTCCATTCTTGTCACTGTAAGTATGTGGGTGGTATCAGTCAGAATCATCTGATAAACATAGCAGGTATAGAGACTGACAGCAGGAGCCCATGTTGCATTCGAAAGTGGGCATTGCTATTAAACATTAGAGTTGAACATATGCACTATGGTGGCAGAACGATTACAATTACTAGCTGGTCACAACCATTTCATTTCCCCTTCGAGGATTTACATATCTTCTTGCCAAAATGTAAACCGTGCTACAAAATCTATAACATTTACTTTTTACAACCCTAAAATTTGCAGATGTAAAACACTTCAAGAAAAGAGCAAAAACAAATTCAGCAGGTACTCCTGGACATACAAGAAAGATGTGAGTATCTCAAAGTTTGAAGCGGTCTTCAATTTGGGGGGTTTAGGGTTAGGTGTGCTGCACAAAATGCTGATGTCTCTCCAGGTCCGGCTCTAGTCTGGCACGGACAAACAGAATTAGGGACCCCAAAGGCATGAAGTGCTCTTCTTAGACCACAAATGCTTATCTGGATTGGGTTAGTTGGAAACCCATCTAGGATCCGGACCAACTCCCCAGCAGAGCCAATGAAGAATGACAAAAATATTAACTATCGACTCTATGAAGTGTGCTTGCCAGTCAGAGATTCACTGACAAAAAATGCACTATATTGCTTGGGAAAATCGTTTCCATTCTCTCATGAAGGACAGAGAGGGGTTTTAGCTGCTGTGTACGAGTCCTCGCAGGGCTGGCTTTAGGGCAGTGTGACTGGTGCGGCCGCACTGGGCGCTGAACTGTGGAGGGGGCGCTGTGACCTCAGGGGGGCGCTGTGTTTAGCAATATCTTATGATAGGAGAGACAAGGGGCACATTTGCAGGTAGTAGTGAGAGAACATGAGGAGACGGTCATGGAATGTGGGGGTGCCAAAAGTGATTTTCGCACTAGGCGCCACCAGCGCTAAAGCCGGCCCTGAGTCCTCGGACTCATTAAGCTGGTTGAGGCTTCCCCACAGCCCCGTTCAGCAGCCGTGGTAAAGCAGGCCGGAAAGGTTTCAGCTGAGACTTTAGGCTTGTTCTCTGCCAAGAGGAAGTATGCACCACTCAGCTCTACACTATCAAATCAGCAATAGCAGAAGGGATCAGCCACAAGCTGTGGCCAAGCTTCTGTTCCATGTCCAAAATTACCTGTTAGGCAGCAGCCCCCAGTCAATCAGTTTCAATGCCATTTCAAAATTCCAAACTCCATCTAAACAATCTGGGACATAATTTCCATCCTCAATAAAAAAAAATACTTTTTTTTTTATCAGAATACAATTTAGGGTCCTTTGCCTTTATGAGAAGACTGAGACTCCTTTGAGTTTCTATTGGTGGGAAAGTTTGGGTGAAAACCAAGAAGAGCGGAAGAAGATGAATGAGCTGTCTTCTGCGGGAAATGTCCTTTTTCAATCTTGCAATTGTTCCTAGAAACATAAATGTTTGTGATCAGTCACAGATAAGTTTAGTGACAGGTAACCAAAAATATTTGTGATGCATTTTCTATGTGGATATGTTTCGACGATCACAATTGCAAAAAGTTATGCAAATACTGTTCACAAGCATTCCTACCATAAAAAAATAATAAACTCAAAGAGACCCCAACCATCCCAAAGCTTTTTCATCTGACTTACATTCGGAGGCCAGTAGGTAAATCCTCTTAGGTGCAAAAGTGCAACTCAAAAGCTACAAATATGCTGCCACCTGCCAAAGCTTATGACCTTGAGAATAGGGGGTGAGGGCACCATAAGAGGGTCTACCCATATCTGTCAAAGAAAAGGGTGTCCACAACGGGCATCAGATCTTCATTCTGGGGTTTCTTAGGTTTCCTACAAACTCTGACAACAAGCAAAAATGATGGGAAATCTCTGGACAAAACTAAAAAGTGGCAATGATGGCACAGCTGTTTTAATGATTTAACTTTTGTGTCCACAAACACATACATTAACAATCAATTTCCATGAGACCTGAGTCATCCACAAAGTTTGCAGACATTAGCTTTGCACTTTCAGAAGAAAACATTTTGTGAATTTTTAAATGTATGTCCTTGAAGGGGCTTCCTGATTTCATACTGTTGCCATCTGCTTTTCTTTTCTTCTTACACATCTAGAAGAGCAACTACTTAACCACTGTAAGAAACTGGGTTATTGGTTAAGGGGTGGAGGAAGCCCCATTCAGGCCCGGACTGGCCGTTGCGGGCACCGGGCAATCCCCCGGTGCGCCGCAAGGGGGGGGGGGCTGGTTTTGGGCCCCTGGGGGCCGCTTTTGTAACAGGGCCGTTTTTGCAGGGTTGCTGTAAAAACGGCCCTGTAACCAAATCATCCGAAAACCGGCCCTGGCAAAGAGCGCGGTCGCACCCCAACTCCTACCACCCTCCCCGGTGGTGGGGGGGGGGGGCGGCCGAGCACTTTGCCACGGCCGGTTTTGGTTCCCAGTCCGGCCATGGACCCATTTTGGCAACAACCACAATCGTGCCAGGGTAAACAACAAAAATCTGTAAATGAATCTGCGCTTAAACCTCTGGTACCCAGGCGCATAAAAAATCAGGTTTAACTTCGAGGCAATGTGTAAAGTATTTCTACAACACACAAACAGTAATAAAGTGAAAACAGAAAACAGAAAAAATCCGAAACTAATTTAGAAAAGTTTAATGCATTTTAATTATTAAAATGACAACAAAATAAATTAAATCCTATCAGTAAAACCGGTGTTATGATTTTCTTTAAAGTTTTTAGTGAAATCTAGCAACTAAAAGATCAAAGCACCAACTACGGGTATCTGGTCACATGAGACCGAGTCAAAGTTAAAATTGAAGACCAAACACGATGAAGCACGGGTCGAAAATAAAGGGTGGATTGGGCCTGGTCTCAGCTTACCTTTGGACCTAAAAACATTACAGCAAAGTTCATGGAGAAGGTAGAATCTACAGCAGGGAAAGGCTGCAGGCTGTGTCCAAGGAAGTGGTTTTGTAATCATGGAGACGCTGGACTAATGTTCAAAGAAGATTTGCACCATAAGACTTGCACCATTTTTGGGGAAGTCGAAATTCTCCAACAGGACGAGGCTGCAGTCTGTAGACAGGGAGGGATGTACAGGGCTGGATACCTTCACTGGGAGGTCCAACTGAACATGATTTGCTGCTATGGAGAAGTACATAGCAGAAGCTACTGTGGAGTCAGGCCAACCAGCAGTCCTCCTTGGGCCAATCGGTTGGAAGGTAAGTCCTGGTCTTCGGACTGTTCTCCAGGTACTTTTTCTTTTTAATTTTCTACAGCCCAGCTCTTAGGATTAGGCAGGCACAGTGCCACCAAAACCACTTCCATGGGTCCAGGACGTGTGGGTGTACCACTTTGGGTAGCAGGAACTACTACAGCAGAGTCCAGCAGCAGAGTTTAAGGCCTCAGGGGCTTGTTATATCTCTGTATCTCACACCGGAGGCCACAGAACTAGCCTTTGAAGTCACTCGGGTGACCCTGGATTCAAAGTGCAGGTCCAGTATTCCTTCTTCAGTCTTTTCAGCAGCAGGGAAGTCCTTCTAGAAGCAGAGCAGCAGGGCAGTCCTTCTTCTGATTCTTCCACAGGTTCAGGAGTGTACCGAAGAGTAGTGGCCAAGGAGCCAATATTTATACCTGGTGCCACACTTTGCATGTGGGGGGACACCCTTTCCACCCCACATCTGGTTCTAATATGTTCTTCCATTTCCCTGTCAAGGCTCCAAACTGTGGGGTGACAAAATGCTGAATTCAGGTTTCCTTGTTTGTGCTGGAGGCAATCCCTATGAAGTGCAGGTGGGGTACGGCACAGCTCTGCCCCCTGACATCCTGGTAAGATGTCCCATCCTGCTGAACCCTAGTCTCGATTGTGTCACTGTCTGGGAGGAATACACCCACCCCAATGGCATAGCCATTCATGTCATGTGACTCAGGCCACTAGCAGATGGCACAAATGCTTAGGAAAAGAAAATGGCAATTTTCTAAAAGTGGCATTTTCCGAATTATGACACAAAAGACGAATTTCCCATGAAAGAGGATTTGAAATTACAATTCATTTTAGTGTAAGCAGCATATCTCTATCTGCTCCTGATCCAAAGTAGGCATTTAATAAATTTAATAGTGTAGGCCAGTGTTAGGCACTGGGAGAGAAAAGCCTTCAAGTATTGAAAAACAACATCAGGTAGTTTTCACTACAAGGACATGCAAAGTCACACCCACATGTCCTACTTTTTAAATACCATGTACCCTGCCCTATGAGCTATTAGGGCATTCTTTAGAGGTGACATAATTATTAAAAAGAAAGGTTTAGGCCTAGCAAAAGGTTTATTTTAACAGGATGAAATGGCAGTTTAAAACTGGGCAGCCAGGCTACAGTGGCAGACCTGAGACATATTTTAAAGTGCTACTTTAGTGGGTTGCAAATTGAATGCTGCTGTCCACTAGTTGCATTCAATTTACATGCCCTGTGTACATGTAATACCATACACTAAGGAATTAAAAGTTAATGAAACGTGCCAATTAAGGTAAGACTAATTTTACCATATTTAAAGGCGAGGGCACAAGAGTCATAAAGCCAACAAAAAAGCATGAATTTGAAAAAACAGAAGTGGTGGAAGCAGAGATGACCAGGTCCAGCAACACTTTAGCAACTATTTGGCATCCAGTAAGGCATACTGTGTAATTTTCTGCATTGCAAGCATCCACAGAAAAACATTGCCTTGCCTTTTGTACTTAATGAAAATATCCCTCACATAATCATAAAGATAAATTGAGTATATTAGGTAAGCATCAGTTGCACCGCTGCCACAATACCCTTTGTGGACTGGTATGACTGATATGTTCTCCCTTGCATAAACCTCCTTAATTTGTATTTGATTTAGCTGATTTTGCCGGTGGATTATCTAGTTCCTCAATGGTTCACAAATTAATCAGTGGGTCATTATTGGAATTCCAATGCATTTTCAGTTGTACCACAATATATATTCTGGTTTGAAAAACTGGTGTAAGCTGAAGCTTTGGGATGCAAATTAATTCCTTAAATCTCTATTTGTAACATTAACATTTTTTTCTGAAAAAACAAGTTGAACAGTATTGTTTTGAAAATTTGGTGTTGCCTTGTGGTTATTCGTATTGTCTCAACCACATTATACGTAGTGGGAATTTGGTTGCAAAATGTCACCTTTCAGCGAATGCTTGCTGTCCACTTCACCTCTTGTTTGGGATAATAGTTGTAGCATTATTCCTATAAAAGAGCCTACATTTTTTACACTTGCATCCAGCCGAGTAAAAATCTGTCTAATATATTAAAGAAGGGAAGTGAGTTTCAGGTTCCCAGATGAACCTGGGTTTCAGGTTCCCACTTCTGTTTTACCAGCCATAAGCTCCTTTGCCCAGTATCATTTTTTCCTGGACAGTAGCCACCAAACAGCCCAGTATCTTTATTGGCATCAAGGCCGCAGTCTGGTTTCATTAACCATTATGAGCTAAATCAACGTGAGTTCTTTAGTCTTCTGTAACCCTCGGCATGGAATACCAGATCCCGAGTAACGTGGCATGCTTTATCACAGGCTTCCCTCACCCCACCCTGGTGAGGTGGTAAAACCAGGGCGAGCTCAACCTCAATACTGGAGAGCGTGGGGTCCAAAACCTGGAAATTAAGAGGTCATGGGCAATAAAACAATAACATAATCGTAAAAACACTATTTTAATTAAAAAAAACTTAACAGCAGTAACATTGGATGTATTGAGTGTGGAGACATAAGCGATTAAGCAGTCTGTTTTCTCTACGCGTCCCATTAATTAATGTCTGTTACTGTATAAACTTTTAATTCTATACCTAAAAGTGTAACATGTGTAAGCATTTGCCTTCACTCTTAAGTGTAGAGACTGCTCGTTCGCATCAACCATAATTGTCTGGGTATAGGGCAGGGCTCGAGTCGGGGTACCACGGGGGTGGACGGCGTCCCCCCATTTAGTTTTCCAGGAGCTCGATAAATGGAGCAAATTGAGCCACACATTCTCTCTTTGGCCACTATGGGGCGAGGTCGGAGCTCATTCAGAACGCTGCTCACGAGCTGGCTTCTCTGATGCAATCGCATCTAAGGGGTGAGCGAGAGGCGGCAACGAGTCTGATGGTGCAAGCCACCTTTTGTGACGTCCCTTCCTGTCGTGACGTCAGCGTTCCCCCTTATTCTTTTTTTAGGACTTGTGCCCTGGTATAGGGCATATTCCTCTCGGAGTACACCCTGAAGATAGGTCAATGTCTCAAAATGGCTTTCACATTCTTACTGCATTCAGATTAGATGCATCAATATTGCTGCACCAATTCGGAACAGATCCACATCATTTGGGTTTAATTCCATTCCTAATTTATTTTACGAACGTCCCTAATGAAGTGAGACACAAAAGCCTCATGTTTTGCCTGCTGCGGAAATGAATTAGAAACAAACAGAAGCTCCAACTCCTTCGTGTTTAAATTTAGCTCTGAATAAAACAGAATATCTGCATAAAGATAAATCAATCATCTGTGACCTTTAGAAGTTATTGAAACTAAAATAAAAACGCACACTGCTCTTTCAAAGTACCCTGTGAGACTTTAAATAAATGTTCACACTTCTACACATAGATCCCACGAGTGCAATATTTCAATAACTTAGTTTTATCAGTGTTTACATTTGTTTAGTAAATGAGACAACTTGCTTGGAAGCCTATTCCAATGCATAACAGGAGATGCGAAATTAAATGTCGTAAAAACTAATTTAAAATACCCAGTCAGCAAAATTTGCAGTGCATCAGTTGTGCAGTGTAAACTAGTGCTGCAGGGATTTATTTATTTATTTGAAAGTTTTATAGAGCGCGAACGAGATCCTTACGGATATCAGAGCGCTTTACAAACAGAGTGTGAATATTCCCTATTTTATGTGAAATGATTTCACATTATCTTTGACTTAAGGTAGCCATGTGCCCCAGGATTGAAAAAAGTATCCTTGCACAAAGTAAGTAAACAATATGTAATTTTCGTTTTGAATAATTAAGTAGTTCAAATTTCTTGCTTGACCTATGGGCATATATACAAGGAAATAGTGCTGCTACAAATTTTGCAGCGCCACAGTGCACCATTTCTAAAACGCAGGAATGCACCTTATTTGCAAAAATACCCTGCACCGCTGTGTTTTCCCTAGCACTGGTGCTAAAAATAGGTGCCTAGCGCCAACACAGACAACCTTGCGCCGGTTGCCTGCTTTGCAGGGATGATTGTTTATGTGCAGGAATCAGCCACAGCCGGTAGTGGGAGTACCGGCCGGGCGGTGACGTGGGAAGGGAGAGGGGCAGGGTGGGGGGTAGGAATGTATGGATTCCACACACTGCATCACCGATGCAGTGTGTGCAACTAAATTTGTTTTATTTATTTTTATGTTTACTTACCTTTTAAAGTCCGTAATCCATACATTACTACCCCCCACCTTGCCCCTCCCCCTCCCCACATCACCGCCCGGCCGGTACTCCCACTACTGGCCGCAGCTGGCAGGAAGGTATCCCTTCCTGCACATAAACAATCAATAATGGAGAATTGCTACTGCTATGTGTGGTGCATTCTGCAGCACACAAAGAAATAGCAAGCACCATTATTTAATGATTGTTTTCGTGCATGAAGGGACGCCTTCATGCACAAAAACAATCATTAATGGTTTTTTGCTCTTTCTATGTCTGCTAAAAAGCAAAAACAAGGAGAAATAAAAGTATTCCTGGTTGTGGCAATCTAATGCTTGCTTTTGCATGGCGTTAGTTTTTGGTGCTGCCCGAGATTTAAAGATTCTTGTAAATCTGGAGCTGTGTGGAAAAGCAATGGATGTTGCAAAGGAATGCCCACAGCAACACCGATTGCACACCCCTTTCACACAGATACTTGCGTGAAACAGTACCACATTTACAAAGCGTCTTTAAGCCATAAAAAGTGGCTTAACGTTACTTTGTAAATATGGAGCAGGACATTGCGCCACCAGACGTCAGTAAATGTAACATTCCGGTGGCGCAATCCTCTTGCACATAGGCCCCATGGTCTCTTAAACGAAGAAATCCTTATCTGGTTAAAGATGACACAATTCTTGTAACCAAAAGATACATTCTCAGCAGGACCTTCTATAAGGATTTCTTCTCCAATTTGCATCTTGAACCATCTCTGGAAACATGACTCACTTGAGGACAGAACATAAACAAATCATTGATATAGAATGTGGCAAGGCTGTGATTTGAAGTTTTGTTATGGCGAAAGCGTGATTAACGAAATGGAGTGTGCATTGGGCATCCAAAACCAAAAATTAGAAAAGACCAAACTCTGCAACAATATTGACGTTTCTTATATATATATATATATATATATATATATATATATATATATATATATATATATATATATATATATATATACATATATATATATATATATATATATATATATATATATTACCTACTGGCGGTCGCCAGTAGGTATATATAGTTAGGATTTTTTCTCTATGGGATTTTTGAAAATTCTATGTCTAATAACTTTGGCGTTTGTGGACGGAATTGGCTGAAATTTTCAGGAAAATGGAACATTTTGTTTCTGAGCAGCCCCTGAAAATTTGGGGGGGGGGTTCGTCAAGGGTGGGCCGAGAAAAAAGGGGGGTCCCAAAACGCGTTTTTCCCATGTTAATTTCCATAGGGCGGTTGGCCTCACTTTTAGCCCGAACGGCTGAATGGATTTGCACGAAACTTGGCAAAATTGTAGGGACCGGTAGCCCGATGTGCCTTTGCTAGGTCTCAATATATGTTCTCCAGTGGATTTTGAGAAATTAACGTTCAAAAAAAGATATATATCTGTAACAGCGCTCTGGGCAGCGATCCGTTTCGCGTACTTTTCACGTTACGGAGCTTTGCGAAGCGAAGCTGATTGGCTCTCCAGTGTCTGTAAACATTCCAAACAGTCCGTAGCGGCCGCCATCTTGTCTCTCGGTAGAATCGAGAGACAAGAGGAGGCCAAAGCGAAGGGGCAAATGACCATAAGGGGGCATAGTAGATCCTCCGTGACCCCCTAGGTTTGATGTGGAGGCTTTAAAAGGGCCCCGCGGAAAAAAAACCCCAAAAAAAAACGTTTTTTTTCGTGGGGTGCGCCCGGTACGCGTAACGGAAAGCGGACTGGGGAGCGTACTACAAGGAAACAAGAATGATTGACTTTTAACTTATTGTATGTTTATAGACTTTTTTTGATTTCTTTTTTTTTTCTGCCGAGTGACGTCTCGGCCTATCTCCACGGGATGCAGTCCCTACCATCTCGGCGTTTAAGCCCAGGGGGACCGGTAGTGTGGGAGAGATAACGTCTGTTAACGTTCGATTCGAAGGAAATCAGGAAGTGTTGAAAAACATTGTCTGCGCCATCTTGCCTTTTTTCAAATGCCACACTTTTGTCGTGCACGGCAGCCATTTTAGATGCCTTGACCAGACCCACTCTCTGCACGCTGTCGATCCTTAGCATGGCTCCCCACCCTCGCAAGCATCTCCCCCAGGCACTGGTCACCCCCGCTCTCTGTCTTATGCATGGGCAATAAACCTCCCCCCATCTGCGCTGCTCTTCCTTGAGAATCACACCCTGTGCCCGCCCGACACCTCCTTTTCGCCCTATTCACTACCGCACCCTCTGACACTCCTCTTCCTCTGTGTCCGATTGTCCAGGCCGGTCCCAGGCTATCACCTAGCCCTGCAGATGTAGTTTATGGCCCCAGCTGTAAAGAATCACCTCTCTTCAAAGGAGTTACAGTAGATCAAGGCCCCCACCCGATGAGTTCCGTCACACCACACGCGTTCCTACTATCTGAAAACCATCCTGTATTGTGATTGGGGAGGGGACCGAGCCTGAAGCGGAAGATTCCAGGGATGCCTCTTTGTACATCAAAGTTTTTACAATTATGTGTCACATTAAAAATATATAGCACTCCAACAAAGTAGTAGGATTATAAAACTTTAATAACTTATAAATATATACAACGCAACAAAAACAGTAAATACATTTAAACATTTTTTTGAAAAAGAAGCAACAATGGTCAGTAGCTGTGTTTTGTGCGAATAGTCCCAAGGCAGCACAACGTGCTGAGTTCTGGACGGCACCCAGGTGATGTTACCTGGGTGCCGCACTGGTTTTGGGTATCCTACAATGCAGCTCCGAAAAACGGCGTGGGGCGTCCCGGGGGGTGCGGGGGGAGGCCTCGTCAGTAGCGGTCTGTTGTGCGAATAGTCCCAAGGCAGCAGAACGCGCTGAGATGTGGATGGCACCCAGGTGATGTCCAGTAAGTTGCCGCACTGGTTTTGGTATCCTACAATGCTGCTCCGAATAACGGCGTGGGGCGCCCCGGGGGGGGGGGGTGAGGCGGCGTGAACGGGCCTCCCAGGTGGAGGCTCGTCTGCTGTAGTGGGGCGCCCCTTTACCGTTTCAGTTGCCATTCCGCCCGTTTTTGGTACACTGTGCCAAAATCCGCCATTCAGCTGAGTTGCGCCCACTCTTGCGGTGCAGCGATAGGCGGCTGCCACAGGACTCTCAAAATGGCGGCAGGCTCTTTCCTTTTTGGGCCTGGTCCACTGAAATGGCCCTGGGACACCTTGGAACTCGGACGCTTGTCTGCTAGGTCTTGGACCCCATTCTCGAAAGCGTCCCCTCAGCCTTGAAGATTCTACAAAAGTCTTGGGGGCCCCGACTCCTGAAGGCTTCCGGTGGGGAGCGGCTGCCATGATTGCTCGCGGAATGACCACGACAGAGCCACGAGATGGTGGTGCTTTCATGCTGACGCCAGCTTCAGTCTGAAACATCCAGAAACAAGGTGGGGCTTTCATCATTTGGGAAAAAAATATGTTTTAATCCAATGAAAAGTGTTATTTTTAGGTCATGTGATCAAGCCTTCCATCATTAGGAAACCAAAAGTAAAATGAACCAATGAAAAGTTTTATAAACAAGTCACATGACCTGTTATGCGGCATAGGGCTATAAAAAGCGTAGAAAATCCGTTGGCACGTGAGGCGGCGTCAGTAGCGGACCGATGTGCGAATAGGCCGAAGGCAGCACAACGCGCCAAGATCCGGATGGCACCGAGGTGGTGTCCAGCAAGTTGCCGCACTGGTGTGGCCATCCTACAATGCTGCGCCGAAAGTCGGCGTGGGGTGCCCCGTTGGCCTGTGAGGTGGCGTCAGTAGCGGACCGATGTGCGAATAGGCCGAAGGCAGCACAACGCGCCAAGATCCGGATGGCACCGAGGTGGTGTCCAGCAAGTTGCCGCACTGGTGTGGCCATCCTACAATGCTGCGCCGAAAGTCGGCGTGGGGAACCCCGTTGGCCTGTGAGTTCGCGTCAGTCAGTGGGGGCTGTTTGAGGATCTGACTGCATTGGAAAGCAATGTGATGCTGTGCGTCGCCCCCAAGATGGAGGTTCCACGGCTGCAGTGGGGCGCCCCTTGGTGTTTCACTCGCTATGCAGCTGAGTTGCGTGCGTACTTGCGGCGAATAGGCCGAAGGCAGCACAACGCGCCGAGATCCGGATGGCACTGAGGTGGTGTCCAGCAAGTTGCCGCACTGGTGTGGCCATCCTACAATGCTGCACCGAAAGTCGGCGTGGGGTGCCCCGTTGGCCTGTGAGGTGGCGTCAGTAGTGGACCGATGTGCGAATAGGCCGAAGGCAGCACAAAGCGCCAAGATCCGGATGGCACCGAGGTGGTGTCCAGCAAGTTGCCGCACTGGTGTGGCCATCCTACAATGCTGCGCCGAAAGTCGGCGTGGGGAACCCCGTTGGCCTGTGAGTTCGCGTCAGTCAGTGGGGGCTGTTTGAGGATCTGACTGCATTGGAAAGCAATGTGATGCTGTGCGTCGCCCCCAAGATGGAGGTTCCTCGGCTGCAGTGGGGCGCCCCTTGGTGTTTCACTCGTTATGCAGCTGAGTTGCGTGCGCACTTGCGGCGAATAGGCCAAAGGCAGCACAACGCGCCGAGATCTGGATGGCACCGAGGTGGTGTCCAGCAAGTTGCCGCACTGGTGTGGCCGTCCTACAATGCTGCGCCGAAAGTCGGCGTGGGGTGCCCCGTTGGCCTGTGAGGTGGCGTCAGTAGCGGACCGATGTGTGAATAGGCCGGAACCAGCACAAGGCGCCAAGATCCGGATGGCACCGAGGTGGTGTCATAGTTGAGAGTTCTGAGAAGCGGGGGGGAGGCGGCGCAAACGAGTCTCTCCCTCCATGTGGAGGCACTTCATCTGCAGTGGGGCGCCGAGATCCGGATGGCACCGAGGTGGTGTCTAGCAAGTTGCCGCACTGGTGTGTGTTGAAAAGATGAAAGGTCCACAGCAAGTCTATGTTCCTTCAGTGGAGCGCCGGCTAGCTGAGTTTCGCCCGCTCTTGCTGCTACAGCGACAGGCGGCTGCAACAGGACTCTCAAAATGGCGGCCTGTTCTTTGGATTTGGGCCTGGTCCACTAAAATGGCCCTGGGACACCTTAGAACTCGGACGCTCGAATTTTTTTTCCTTTCCTCTACATGCAAAAAAGGTAAATGCCCGGTACGTTACCTGCCTCATCTGCTACGATGTACTCTCCAGAGGAACCGAAAAAAAATATAGTTATGGTAATTGTGGCAAATTAATTTCATGTGGACAGATGAGTGCTACTCTAATAAATACAGCATATGAACATCATCATAGTCGATGGTTGGTGGAGACATTTTGACTATATCCTGGACCTGCCCGTCCTCGCCCAAAATGGCGCCGGAATAAATGGGACTCGTAACTCCTTGTTGTGTACTGGTTGCACAACCTTGATATCACGAGATACGTATGCAGTTTTGAAGCACATGGCGGGCGGGGACGAGAATTGATTGAATATTTCGACATCCCTATTTATATTAAGTTCTGATGTGTTATTGATTACTGTACTATTGAAAGTTCGAATTAACGTCACCCATGGTACTTGCCCGCAAATGTATATCTAGATAATTTTATTGTAACTGGCCCTGTCGTATTTTAATTATAAAATGTACGTCCACCGATTCCGCAACTGTTAGACACCTTAGTTCTTGCCACCTAATGGCCCGCCCGTTACGTTCCTCTACAGTGTAAATGTCTCCTCATCATATACGATTACAGTTTGCTCCGTGGCCGGCCCACGTGGTTATAGGCCCGTATTTGTATACTGACATTTTCACAATAAAGGTTTTTAAAAGAAAACATGGTAGTAGTATTTACATTGGTAAAGTTTTTAATAATAGTCACTGTTTTCGAATCAGTAAAAGGCAAGTGAAATAAAGCAGTCCAATTACATGAAGGGTAAAAGGTATAATACGCAGGAACGCAGTAAAGATAAATGGTCAAGGGCTGTTGTGTTTTCTACTCCTGCAACATAAAGTGATCGATAAGAATCTGATATTCAGGCGTATCGGCGACTAAGACAGCAGGCCGAGCCTCTTTTCCTCAACGGCTCCGTCATGGGACGAAGAAACGTCCTTTTTCTCGAAAAAGGAATATATTTTACTTGCAGGGCAGTTGTAAATTTTCCGGGAAAGTACATTAGCTTGGAACATTATAACATATATGTTTAAGAAAAAATAATGTTCGAAAGTAATAAAAAGTGTAATTTTTAGGTCATATGACCAAGCCTTTCATCATTAGAATAAGAAAAGTAAAATGAACCAATGAAAAGTTTTATTAACAAGTCACATGACCTGTTATGCTTACGTTATGCGCTGTGCGCCGCGCCCCGGATCGTTTCCGGGAAGCTGCGCTTCGTGCACCGGAGCACTTCGGGATGCGCTAACGCGGCGCGTCATATGACGCATTACGCGACAACGCAGGTCCAGAATATAGTCAAAATGTCTCCACCAACCAGCGGTCGGAACACAACCCATTTCAGCAGGCTAAATAGTTCTGTTAAATGACAACAGAAGGGACAGGCAACAAGAACCATCAGTCAAAGAGGGGAGGGCAAGTTCTTCTCTACCGGGTAACGTTGGGGCGCTACCGGAACTGATCGAATTGGTAGTCTACAGTGTTTCTGGATGTTTCAGACTGAAGCTGGTGTCAGCATGAGAGCACCACCATCTCGTAGGTCCGTCGTGGCCATTCCACGAGCAATGATGGCAGCCGCTCCCCACCAGAAGCCTGCGGGAGTCGGGGGCCCCCAAGACTTTTGTAGAATCTTCAAGGCTGAGGGGACGCTTTCGAGAATGGAGCCCAAGCCCTAGCAGACAAGCGTCCGAGTTCCAAGGTGTCGCAGGGCCATTTTAGTGGACCACGCCCAAATCTGAAGAGCCGGCCGCCATTTTGAGAGTCCTGTGGCAGCCGCCTATCGCTGCACCGCAAGAGCGGGAGCAACTCAACTACATGGAGAGCGAGACGCTGTAGTCGCAAGAGCGGGCGGTAAACAGCTGAATAGCGGAAGAGGCACAGTGTAGCAAAAGCGGGCGGAATGGCAAGTGAAACGGTAAAGGGGCGCCCCACTACAGCGTGTCTTTAGGTCAAACGGATTGTGGAACAAGGTCAAGAATGGAAGAGTCACCAAAAGGCAAAAAGTTCCGCTTGACCCCGGGAGCCGGCCACCTATGTCGGGGGCGATCTCAGGCCACACCAGGGCAACACGACTTGGGGAGGGGGCCGGAGCCAAGCGCCCCCTCCGAGTCCGCGCCATCACACCGTCCCTCGGGGGCCTCCGTCAAGCGGTTCAGGGAGGCACCGCATCACATTGTTTTCAAATGCAGTCACGTCCTCAAACAGCCCCCACTTACATTGAGAATAGTGAAGCTGTAGCAGGTGCAGATAAGCTTCAGACAGTCTAACAAGCACTCCTCAAAACTTTGAACTATCAGAGTGCATGAGTTTCATGCTCGATCAATTGAGCTAGCTGGATCGGGCAACAAAAAGTATAAAATAGTTATGTAAATAGTTATTTAATAAAATGTTTTACCCTGTTACTTTGCTGGTGTGTTGTATATATTTGTAATATTTGCATAGAGTTTATCGTTATTTTGGACGGGGTGGGTGGCGGAGCCGAGCTGTCTTGCAGCCATCATGGTGTGGAGCTCAGTTCATCTCACTAGTTTCGTATTTCTCATGAGGGGTTGTTCCAAATGTTTCTATTTTAGCGAGGTCAAAAAGAGATCCCATTAGTGGCCTACTGATTTTGCTCGATTCCTTTTGTTTTTTTACACGATTTTTCACTATCTGCAAAGACTAAACAGAGTATTGCGACTCTGTGCTTGTTTGTAAATAGAGAATGAACCAAAGAGAACCAATTCTAAAACAGTAAATGCTTGGATAACAATCAATCAAATGGAGAGAGAAGCAGGCACGACGGATTACAATGGGGGCAAAGGCCTGCGTTAACTACCCTTCACTATCTGCAAAGAGAGAGTACTCCTAATAGAAATGAGGGGGGGGGAAGCATTCAAAGCAGATCAGTGTGCATAAACACGAAAATGTTTTTACTTACCACGTACTTGACATTCGACATCTTATGATATTTGCTATTAAAAAACCATTGAAAATCACTGAAAAAACCATAGGTTATAGACCATATATAGTTAGGAATTAGCATTTACAAAACCTTGAAAATTCACTGAAAAAACCATACATCAGACATAATGATGCACAAATTAAGACAGTTTAGTCACTAACCCATGCACTCAGTGAGACACATTTAATCAGTCACTCATACAGTCAGCCATGCCCCTACTAAATCCTTCATCAAGACACTTATACACCCATTCATTCTTCAATATGTAAGACATATTTTAACTTTACAGAATTATACAGTCACTGGATGACGTCATCAGTGATGTCATCAGTGATGTCATTTGAGATGTCATCAGTGATGTCATCAGTGATGTCACTGACCATGTCATGAATGATGTAATATGTGATATGTGACATGATCAGCAGTGGATTGCGGGTGCGCGATATATAGTTAGTGCAACTAACTATATATGGAATTTCAATGGTTTTGTGTGAGTAAAATAAGGTTTTTTAAATGCTAATTCCTAACTATATATGGTCTATAACCTATGGTTTTTTCAGTGAATTTTCAAGGTTTTGTAAATGCTAATTCCTAACTATATATGGTCTATAACCTATGGTTTTTTCAATGAATTTCATTGGTTTTTTAAAAGCTAATATCTATAGCTGTAAAATTTATTCTTCTTTAAATCCAAAAATATATTTTATATGTTTATTAATAATTTTTTTAAATATTTTTTTTGTTTCGCTCCCGGTCCGCGAACCGGGAAGCTTCCCGTTAGCTCAATTTGATTCCGCGATCCGGTCCGCGAACCAGTAAGAAATCAACATAGTGACGGTATCGCGTTGCCGCGTAATGCGTCTTATGACGTACTGCGTTAGCGCACCCGGAAGTGCCCCGGGGCGCGGACCGAGGCGCGAAACGCAACTCCCCGGAAGCGATCCGCGGCGCGAAAGCGCGACGTATCGCGTTGCCGCGAAATGCGTCTTGTGACGTATCGCGTTAGCGCACCCGGAAGTGTCCCGGGGCGCGGACCAAGGCGCGAAGCGCAGCGAACCGGAAGCTAACCGGGGAGCGTTCCGCAGCGCGTAACATGAGCGTTAGAGGTCATGTGACTTGTTAATAAAACTTTTCATTGGTTCATTTCACTTTTAGTTTCATAATTATGGAAGGCTAGGTCAGGTGACCTAAAAATAACACTTTTCATTGGTTGAGAAGTATTGTTTTTTCCAAATGATGAAAACCCCTCCTTCTTTCCTCACTCTGACTTTCATTATTGTGAGAGGAAGACCTATTTTGCTTCTTGGAAGACCTATTTTGGTTGTGTGAAAATGGCTTCATTGATTGCTGCAGCTGGTGCACCCCCACCACCACCTCCACCTCCTCATGGGAAGAGAGGACCACCTCCCCAGGTGGTTACCAACACTGAGGAGGAAGATGAAGAAATGGATGAGGAGGGAGAACAACCACAATTCCTGGAAGAGTTGCCCCGGGTTTCAAGAAAGAAAGCCAGTTTCATCTGGCAGTTTTTTTCCATCCCTCCTGGCCAAAAAAAGGTCAATGCCAGGTACGCAACATGCCTCATATGCAAGGAACAATTGTCCAGAGGGACGGACAAAAAATACAGTTATGGTAATCACACCATGCATAGGCACATGACGAGGAAACATCCCCTAAATTACAGCCGGGCGGAATTAAGGGATATGATGGACAATCCTAGAGCAACTCCTGTGGCGAGATCAACAACATCGGTTTCTTTAACACCAGAGGAGGCACGGGAAACTGTGCCAACCAAATTTTGGGAATATGATACATTTATGTATGCGCTGTCGTGCATTATTAGCTTGTGGCAACATGAGCATCAATGCACTCAACCTTGCATATGAACACCATGATTGCCCTAACCGCCCCCAGTAATTTTTTTTTGCTCCTGTTGAGCCCTTTTCAACGCCTGTTTTTTGTTGTTTCCCCCCCCCAAAAAAACCAAAAAAAATATAAAATCGTTCAAAAAATACAAAAAAAACAAAAAATTTTCAAAAAATACAAAAAAAATATAAAACAACAAAAATATTAAAAAAAAAGTTCTTTTCAGAACTACCTTCCCATTCAAAAAAAATTGCTACAATGTTTAGCACTCTGGCAAGCTCTATTTCTTTTGGTTCGCTCCCGGGTTAGCTTCCCGGTACGCGGACCGGGAGCTAACCAAAAAATTTTTTTTTTTTTAAAAAAAGTGTAAGTATAAGGAAAGTAAACAGAGAGTGATGTTAAAAGAAAGACAGCTATAGGGAGTAAAGAAGAGATACTGTTTAATAGATCTATTTACCGAAGAAAAGACAGAAGAGGGTATAATTGTGAAAAACAATATAGATAACGAAGTGAAAGAAAAACAAGCATTGGCATAGCCAATAGATCTCGCCTTTGGGACCTTCTAAGTATTTAGTTTTGCAGCATAATATCCTTGGTGCAGCAACATCAACTGTTGCATGTCTAAACACGTATAAGGTCCCAAAAGCGAGACCTATTGTCTATGCCAATGCTTGTTTCTTAAGTAGAATTGCAATATGTCTGACTCTTCCATGTGAAAAGATCTTATCTTGTGCTCTAAAGATTGCTAAAGTCTCGACAGAGAACAGGCTAGGCTGTAAGTAGGGTAAATTGCGCTTGGTGATCTGTTTGAGGGAGCGTCTGCTTTGCCTGGTGTCTTTGGAGAGCAATTTTGATTGTTATACTGGACAATATAGCCCTAATGTAAATAACATAGGGGCATATTATCAACATAGGCAATAAAAGTTTTGCAGCTTTTATCGGCAGAAATGTGTCGCTAAAGCTGCTTTTGCGGCAGAAAACTGTCGCTAAAGCCGCTTTTGCACCAGTTTTCTGCCAATAAAAAGAGCAATAATTTTATTGGCTGTATTCATAATATGCCACTTAGTGTGCTTCAACTACACAGAGAAAGCATTATGAACAAATAGTGATACAGTGATCAGTCAAAGACACTAAGAGTAATAGAGATGGAGTGAGTGAACAAGAGTGAGGAACTATGAGAAGAGAGGGACTGAGAAAAAGAGTGGAAGGAGTTGAGTAAGTATGTAATAGAGAAAGGAATGAGGGAAGTAGCAAAGGCAGGAAACTGAGGATTAAAGAAATGAAGCAGTGGAACTAATAGTAGTTCAATGTGATAGAAATGTAACGAAAAGAGTACAAAATATTTACCTTATAATTGTCGTTAAATTACTCACTTTTTGTTTTTATACTTTCAATCTGTGAAAGAGAGAACAAACATTAGAAAAATATAAAAACATGTATTAAAAAATTACAAAAGACAAGGGCAAAGATTGAAGGACAAACAGTTTTTCAACAACTTTGACACTTACAGAAGCTACACAGTCCTAAAGATATACATTTTAAACTAACACTATCTTGATGCAGATGAAGTGAGGCCTATATTAAAACATGGTGCATATTTTGCATTGCTGTTGTTTCAGAAAAGTGTTGCAAGACACTAAAATTTTAAATAATTGCTTCAGGATGCCAATAAGATGTCTACTATCCAGAGTTTTGTTTCAGGTGAGGCCTACTCAGGGTTGCAGATGAAATTTCGAGTTGTTGAAGAGAATAGAGGACATAATACATGTGAAGGTCTACCAATGAAGTGAGTCATGTCCACTGCAATCTTCAACAAAGTCCAAACCTCCTATGTTTCCCTGGACAGACCTAAACTTGATCTGCACAATGTGATTCGTAATGATAGGAAACACAGGTGATGTAATTGAAATACATGCAATTTATTTTGCTCATTTCACAATCACATCACTTGTGTTTCCTTTGCTTAGGTATCTCATTGTGCAGATGTAGTCTAGCATATGAAAGAATACGCAGAAGTGCAGCACTGCATGCAACAACTTTGACACTTACAGAAGCCTCACCTTCTCCATGCCTCCTACACAGTTCTACATATACATCATAAATGCAAACAGTACAGAATTAATTATACATGTTAAATGGTTTATTTTTGCTGTTCTCAGAATGTATCAAAATTCACTAAAAACAGTGACTTGAAGGTATTCATCATGTAACAGCGGGGAAAAAAAAACACAATCAAAATGATTGTGTTTAAAAAACCCATACAACATCAGAAATCAAAAATCAGAACTCCTTAAAGTTAACTTACTTTCCATGACGTCCAAGGATGTCCTATGAACAGCTTACACTCTTTTGTGCTGTTATTACTTTCAGCCCGCCACTTTCTGAAAGAAAATCTCCATCGTTTTTAAAAACATGTTACATACAATAAATGACTTCTTGCTCTCTACCACAAGATTCCACAAGGCCAAATCTTGTCAGAGCCATGTATAACTCTTGGATTTCTTGTTAGCCAATCCCGTCTTTTCACATTTCCGCAACTTTCAGAATTAAAATGTTGAAGATCATTTTCACAATCCTGGAATAGTAATATCTTCCCCTTCTTGCTCAGTCATGTTCTACTTTTCCTATGACACTGCTACAAGCAGACTTACACTACCTCTATGACTACTACAATTATTTAATTCTCTACATCACTTCTAATCACAAAGCAATGTAAAACAGTAGACAGCATTGCAGACTTACATTCCCTCTACTCCATGTTTTGATTGGCTGCTTCAATTAGCTTATAAAAAGAAACAGTTTTTCTGAACTCATTCAAAGTGCACTTATTTCTCCATGATGTCCAGTCTTGTGGTTAGAATTTATGTCTCTGAACTACACTTATCCTCAAGGCCAAATAGTGTAGAAGCCATTAGAACTTCTTGAAATTCCACAGAACACATCCCGAAATTATCTCCCTAAAATTTTGGTTTTAAAAACACCAGGTAAGAGTTTTTAAGGTCATACGGCAATTTTTTTTTGAAAATTAAAACAGAATCATTGCAGAATGACCAGCCATTTCTAGACTTTAAATAAGCTGTGTAATGTCCTGATGTTATTGAAGGGCCGTCATGATATATAATTGCTGTAGTTACAAAAGTCCTTCCTGATATTGACAACTGCGAAGCTACACATTTTTTTATTAAAGTTGTCAATTTTGTTCCATCAGGCCTACACCGTTGGAACATTAAAATGACGTACTGGCCATATGTTCGTATAAATAATGTGGACGTCATTTCAGATTTACATTGGCTACACTCCATGTTGTGATTAGCAGCTTTTACTAGCTTATTAAAGGAGACTGATTTACTGTCTGGCAAAGTTAAATATATAAATCTTTCTGAGTCTACACTAGTAGTACTTGATACCATACAGTTCTCGCAGTCATGCTGCCATTGATAAGAAAGCCCAAACAGCTGATCTACATCTACACCTTCAGCATGTAATACATCAAGCATATACATTAAAAACTCCTGACAATCTTGCTGAATATTTTGAGAGAATTGTGTTTGGCCTGAACATCTGTCTAACAGATTTCGAATTTCAGACACACTTTCTATGTTTCTTCTATCAGTGGTACATTTCTCTAACACAGAATTTAACAAACTGCAAAATCTTTGATCAGAATTGACCACAATCTCTTCTTTTACATTTTTTAGAGAAAACAAAACATTAATTACTACATTAGCATAGCAGTTGACACCAGAACTGTTTTCAAACTGAAAACCAACAACATCTTCAACAGAATCCTTTTTGTTTCTGCTTGTAATTTTAGGTTCATTGACTTTTTGTCTTTTTGCTACAACCTCCCCAGTATTGTTCTCATTTCTTCGTTTCCGGCCTACCACACGTTTCTCAAACAAAGGAAACTGAGGCAAATGTGGCGCATACTCTCTTCTTAACCTATTGTATTCCTTAACACAATCTAGATCTGCACAAATGTTTGTGACATCACACTCAATCAAGTACAATCCCGATAAAGTTCTAACTCGTGACAATGCCACATATGCCATACCCTCCTTGAACACAGAACTGCCAATATTCACCAATGCACTGTCTACACTTAAACCTTGCGATTTATGGATTGTCACCGCATATGCCAAGCAAACAGGAAACTGCTTACGGCGAACATATAAGTCTTTTACAAGCAAAAATCTAGCAGAACAACGAGCAATTAGCTGTACTTCCTCAATGCCATCAAATTTAATTTTAAAAAATTCAATTCCATCTCTATTTCTGTATTTCACAAAATCAACAACATTACCCATTGATCCATTTACCAGACCTCTTTCAACATGTAAATTCCTTCTTAAAATTATACGGCAGTTCAAGCACACATTCAGAGTCTTTTCAAAACCTGCAGTTTTAGATATACTCTTCTCTAATGAATCCAATTTTGTTTTCAGATTCTCAGACAAAATAATTGTTGATCCCATATGCTCTACTCTATCAATAGCTTCCAGTTTCACAATCTCTTGCTTTTCTAAATGCAACATTTTGTTGTTAAATTTGGCACATTCTGCAAGAGTTGGCATCAAACATATTCCAGATTTCTTTTCAGTAATTTTCTGAAAAATATTCTCAGGCACAACATCTTGTTCTGGATATAAATTTGACAGTAATCGTGCATGTAAAACTTCTTTGCCATGCTCGGTCACTTTTCCAATTCTAACATCTTGTAGAATAGTCTTGTAAACTTCATCCTTCGCCTGACGCATATTTTCATGCAGTTCAGCATAATTGAAGTTTAACCATATATTGACGTTGCCAATGCTGCCTAGGCACTTCCTGGTATCTTCATGCGTGAGCATTTTGAACACAGGTTGCCCTTTCACTGGTGTCAGCTGCAGAAGATCTCCGAAAACAATGATGTGTTTGCCACCAAATAACACATCATACTCTGTTTTGAGAACTTCTTGCATCCTCAAATGCACAAAGGCAAGCATGACATTGGAAACCATGCTTACTTCGTCAATGATAAGAAGTTTCATTTTCCTCAAGATTCTTGAAACTTCAAAACAAGCATCTCCAGATAGCTTGTGATATTCTAATTTGTTGTCATGCTCCACTGGCAGCATCAGTAAACGATGTAAAGTAATCCCTTTAATGTTATGTGCTGCCAGTCCAGTTGGAGCGGTGACAACACAAGACAGCGATGACTCTGTCCTTTCCTGCAAATAGCATGAAATTGCTTTAATGAGGAAACTTTTTCCAGTTCCCGCTTCTCCACTCACGTACAGTCGGACAGGCTTCAACGACGTACATGAGCACTCTTTCTTATCATGACTTAATCCATGATCAATTTGCATGGTAACTTCGTCATATATTTTCCTCTGCTCAACGTTGAGTTGCCTTTCCAACTCTTCTAAGTTAACCGCATCCTCTTGAGCATGTGCCATGGCTCTTTCCACTTCATTCATAGCAGTGGCAGCTTCATTTTCGATAACAGGTCCTCCTAGTGGATCCTGACTCAATGAAGCAGAACTCTGACTGTCCTGAGAACTGTCTCTGGCAATCTCGGCTGCAATCGTTGCTTCCTGCTCAATTTCCGCATTCAACATTTCTACATATTTGGGAAAAGCAGGACATTCTATGGTCTCCTTGGCGGCATTGAAAGAGTCTTCGTAACAGAGAAAATCTCCAAGCAGTTCCTCTTCTGCACGCCAAGGCTTGAAAAGTTGCAAAAGTGCTAAATAGAAAAACTCCTTTTTTTCAGGAGATTCGCCACTCAATTTTCGATGGTTTACCAAGTGGCATTTTCTTTGCTTGACCAGACATCCCTCACTTCCTATTACAGCATACACTCCTTTCTCAGTATCTTCTTTGATGTTCCTCTTGAATATGTAATTTTGCAGAACCTCATACAGACAAACATTCTCGAGGTGACTGCTTCGATTTGGATAATATGTATCCAACATGTTTGTCTTCAAAATGTCGGTACTGTTTGGCTCCTTTTCCGCCAAATACTCAATTTCCCGCACAGGTTTGAGAACTCGATTACGCGTTGCAGCAAGACCAAGACTCGCCCAAACGATACTCCTGGACTTGGCATAGAGACTTGCTGAAGACAACCGGTCAGAACATTCGTACGCTCCGATTTCTCGATGCGACAACATCTTCAGACTGAAACTGTACAACTTCTTGCTGAGGCTCTTTTCATGGGAAATGTCCTCCCACATATCCTTCAATTCTGTCTTCTCTTTTTTGGTGATGTAAGACGTCACATACCGAGCCACAGCCATACAGTTATCAGCCACAAACTGTATATCCATGTTAGCATTCCACATGGACAAAATCACCGGGTTGTAGTCGTTGATGTACTTGGACTCTTCGTTCCTCTTCAAATTGTAAGTGTTTTTAGGTGATTTCTTCATGACATTGTGTCGCAACGAAGACATCAAACTGTTTACTCTTCCTTTAGAAATCACCGGTCGTGGAAAGCCGAAACGACATTTAGTGTAGAACTTGTCTTTGTTTCGGAATTTACGACGGCAGTACTTTCCACATCGATGGCTTTGGAAACGCAGAACTTTTTCTCTTAGACTTTTCTTCTCCTTTGCGTTTGGAACAGCACACGTAGAATACTGTTGGATGAAACTCATCACTGAGTCTTCTGGATCCGTTCCAAATTTAGGTGCATCCTTGATCCACAGCAACATATGTATATGAGGAGCACCTCTTGCTTGGTACTCCTTTCTCCAGAAGAAATCCAACACCTCTCCAAGAGGTGGATTCTTCTTATTCATGATGAAAGACATCATAGCTTCAAATCTATGATT
Source organism: Lissotriton helveticus (assembly GCF_964261635.1). NCBI lineage: Eukaryota > Metazoa > Chordata > Amphibia > Caudata > Salamandridae > Lissotriton > Lissotriton helveticus. Next base: position 721,123,242 of record NC_136072.1, read on the forward strand.
GAAGTACCTACATACATTGACTGGATCCAAAGAGCACAGTTCTCCGGGTGTCTTGAATTCGATGTTATCTACGTTAGCATTTGCCTCTCGTAGAAATTGAAGTAAGTCTTCCCAGCCATACTCGGCACAGCTCAGAGTGAGGAACCATGTGGGAGTACCTAAGTTCCTCAGCATACATTTTAAATCACCATGACGACGGTACCAGTACTCATTAGTACCACGCTGACACGCCATGGGATTAATCAGGTGAGAATCCAAAATACTATCTTGGACATTGACTTTATCCATAAAATCACTTGCCGAGATGTTTTGCATGTGTATACCACTTTTCAAGATGTGGTTCACTGCATATGACAGTCCAGACAGATCGCTTTCAAACAGGAGATGAAACAAATAAGGAATGCATTGTCGAAACCTAGCATCTCCTGCATACAATCGCAAAGTCCGGTATTCAGAAGCAGGAATTTGATGAGGTCGCTCATCATATCTTCCTCCCTGACCTGTTGGAAAAAGCTGTGGGAAACACCGAGCTTCCAAACTTTCCTCCCAAACACTAATGGGACTCCCTTTAGCTTGTTTCATTTGAAACAACTCAATAGCATTCCCCATGACTTCCTTGGAATGCAAAGGATGAACACTATAATGTTCATATATTTCTTCACTAGTAGAGGGTTCTACTTTCTCAATTTGACCAGCACACAAATCGCTATCCTCTTCCTCACTTACTTCCTCTTCTGCAACATATACATTCTTATAGTATTTATTATTTTTTTTCAAATACAATGTTGCCTTTTTAACTTTCCTAACATCTACTAAATCTTGCCATATTTTCTTATTCTTTGTCGGAACCCCATTAACTAAGATAACCAGAGGTTCCTCTTCCACTTTTTCTACTCCAATTGTGTTAATGTTTTTCTTGAAATCTAGAGGCAAATAAACAACTCTTCCCTTTAATCCTCTCTGTAAATCTGATGGAGGCAATTTCCCTGTCTTTGGCTCCAATCTTACAATAGCCTGAAAGGGATGGATACTTTGAATCAAAATAGATTCATAAGTATTTAAGTCCTTCAATTCAGAAGGAATCTCAACCAATTCCAGATTATTATGAACTGCTCTAGCAGGCATCTGGTTTTGTTTTAATTTGTTACAACAATAAGTACACACACGTTGATCCAATCCCAAATCAAAACAATTTTCTACCATCAAGTATGTTGCAAAATCCTTCCATTCACTATTATTTTCCCTTTCACTTTTTGCATATAAATCCACTAACTTAGTCTGATTCTTATAATAAGTGCGTCGACAACACACACAAGTGAAATTAGGCCTCTCACTTGATTTCACGTCAAACGTCGCAATTTCCCTCTGGAAATTATCTGTACTGGAAACCTGTACACTATCTTCCACATGACCCTCTACTTCTTGCTCAATTTCAACATTCTCCTCTTTACTTCCAAAGTAACAAAACTCAATTTCTTCACATATATTCTTCACATCTATTTCAGAACCATGCAAAAGAGCAGCGCATAATTGTTTCAGCATAATTGCTGGACTCTTAGCATAATACAACATTCTAACTAATTTCCTCACTTTGTTATGATGCACTGCTAGCATCCTGAAATGATGAAAAACACTCTGGCATACTCTCCTGGAAAGACAAGCCAGTGAATGACCATGCAAACCTGTCACTTCTCTTACTCTGCAAGGATCTAATTCTTGCAACAACATCATTTTCTGCTTCAAACTTTTTTTGTTAAATGACCGTACAAAATCACAAAGCAAATTGATGGAATCCTGTCGCACACTGCAAATACTACTACACTTCCAGGTGTACACAGGACCCTTAGCACGTCTTCCTAAAACCTCATTACCTAACACCTCTTCTGCCTCTGTTGTCACAAGTTTTTCTTTTTCAACTGGACAACCATCTTTCACTTCATAAGCACGACCACTGGTGTCAACTGCATGCACCAAATCATTATCCTGGAAATAACTCTCCTCATTAAAAAATGCCTCACAGCTTGAACTATGCATCCATTCTCCAGAAAAAACTTCACAAAAATTACTACGATTAACTATTCTCTTCCATCTACTATTTCTTTTGAAATCAAAAATTGCCTTGTTTAGCTTCCTAATTCTATTGATTATCAAAATAAATAACTTACGTTTAATTTCAAATGCCTGATCAATAACTTTCTCAACTTTTTTTTTTCTCTTATAAAAAACTAGTTTCTGTTGACCTTTCTTAATATTTTTTAACAAATTGCCAATTATCCTGTTGCGGAACATTCGTTTACGAATCTCCCTAAACTGTTGTTTCCTTCTACTATCATGCACAGATTTATCTCTTGCTCTAGCAGTAACATTTTTCATTGTCCTTTTCTTTCCATTTGATTTCCTTCTCGTTTTATGGACTGAAACATTTTCTGTAGTAATATTTTTTTTAATACAAATATTTCTTATGAAATATTTAGAGCTCTTACCCGATGCTTTCTTCGTGGCTTGAGAAATCTTTTTGTTAGAGGACTGCTGCGTTTTTTTTTTCACCTGCTGTCTTTGACGTTTTGCAGCCTTTATCTGTCTTTGTATTGTAGGCATGGTGAAATCTTGAAATGATCTGCAGTTGAATCTGTGGAAAAATATAATAAAAAATGTTATTAAACATTATTACCAAACAGTAAATCAGTAACAGTGATCAAAAACTTAACACACTACTTGACATTTTAATTTGAAGATTTTTTAGTCATTGGCAATTTTACAATACAGAAATACCAGAAAAGAAATGACATTTATATTTATGTTACCTATGCTATTTTATATGTGAATCTGATCTAATTTTATGAGCATATTTTAATATTTTATTGAAGACACTACACATAACCTGTTTTTGAAGGTGTCTTTATTTTTAAATTAAACGGTTTACCTTTTTACTTTTTATTGATTATAAATTTTAAAAATAAATGTTTATATTTCCAAAGGCTCAAGCAGGTCAGCTTCCCATCCTATATCATATAATTCGGACAAATCTGCATCCTCATCACGCTCTTCTTCATCCTCAGGATTTAAATCATACAAAGGATCAACATCCACTGATGTTTCAATTACAAGTTCAATGATGAGGTCAAAATCAACTGATTGCAGATTGTCGCTCATGTTGAGGTTGTCTTTATCTTTAAAGAAAGATAACAACAATGAGATGTTGCAGAGTAAGAGACAAATCTCACAGATTATAATAGTAAAATTGTTTAACAAGATTAACATTTTGCAGCTATTATTTAGCCATGTCCAGCAATGCTGAGCAGGTGAAGCCTATGTCTAATTTTCCACTGAACAGGACTCATCTCTTCTTAACCTTGGATAAGCCTCACCGACTCTGTGTCCCCTGCACATACTTAAATGTTAAAGGGCAGATTTATATTAAATGGCACATCCCCAGGCATGCACCAGTTAACGTGCACCACTGCTCTGCCACCCATGGTGTGCCGCATTTACAATCAGATAGGAGAAAGCTGCGTCAAAACCCTGCGCCTGCTTGAAGCTGGCATAGGTCTTGACGCAGCATTGTGGAGATGGGGCACCCCTGAGCCTTGCTGGAGCTGCATCGCACTTGCGATACAACTCCAGCAATGCGCCACCTTTACGGCACAGATGCGTCACGCATCTGTGCCGTTTTTGCCCCATGCTGCGCCGAATTGTAAATGCAGCACACCATGGGTGGCGGAACAGCGGCGCAGGATGACTGTCACATCCCTGGTGATGCGCCAGTCATCATAAATCTATCCCTAAGCTTCTTATCTTGTTACAGATGAACTGCCATATGTATCATCAAAATATTTTACATTTTCTAAATAGCGAATTTTAAGGAATAAATAGCGATTCTTTACCATTCCTAATTTGCGATGAGCAAATTGCTAATTGCAAGTTACCCATTCATTTCCATGGGCTAGGAGGCTCATAGAAATAAAGGTTTAATTTGCGATTAGCAATTTGCTCATCACAAATTAGGAATTTTTCCAAGGGTGCAGGGGTGTCTCAAGAACACCCTGCTGCACCCCTGAAAAACAAATGTGGGGGCATATGGCACACATACATGCCCTAAGGGCATGTGTTGGCGTCATATGGCACCTTTTGTTTTTTTGAAAGAAAGCTTTTTGAAAAGAATTCACAAATTACCACCAATTTACCACAATAGTTTCCAAATCCTTAATGTCATTTTTTACATAGTTTTTGTTTGATACATTGCATTTAAGTAGTCACAAAATTTGCAAATCCTTCAGTGCAATTGCAAAATAAGGAATAGCAAATTTTGCTACTCCTTATTTTGCATCAAACTTGTTTGATACATACCATTTGTCTAATTAACATTCGCAAAGGCCGAAATTCGTAGAATTTTGATCTTTGCAAATGCTAATTAGCTTGATACATATGGCCCCAAGTGAGGCCTGTCTTGCGACATGGTGCATCTTTTGCATCACTGCTGCTTGGGTTTTATGTGGTACGTTTTTTTTACACCATGACATATCTGCCTAAATGCATCAATTTGTAATGTTGTCGCCTCATAGCAAATCTTTTGCACCACCGCTGCATCATAAAAGTGACGCACAGTGGCACAAAAGAGGCATACACCTATCATAAATCTGTCCCTAGCATTTTAAATGATTAATCCAGGATGACAATAAAGTGTGTCCTATCCAGAGGTTTGTTTAAGGTGAGGCCTACTCAGGATTGCAGATTAAAGTTACGCTTGATGAAGAATACAGAGGAGATAATACATGTAAAGCTCTACCAATGAAGTAAGTGATGTCTACTTCATTGCGCCAGTCACCATAAATGAATCCATAAGCTTCTTATCTTGTTAGACATCAACCGCCATATGTATCATATAACTATTTTGCATTTCCAAAAAAGCGAATTTTAAGGAATAAATAGCGATTCTTTACCATTCCAAATTTGCGATGAGAAAATTGCTAATTGCAAATTACCCATTCATTTCCCTGGGCTAGGAGGCTCATATAAATGAAGGTGCAATTTGCGATTAACAATTTGCTCATCACAAATTAGGAATTTATTCCAAAGGTGCAGGGGTGTCTCAAGAACACCCTGCTGCACCCCTAAAAAAGAAATTTGGGGGCATATGGCGCACATAAATTTTAACAACATTCCTTTACCTCAACAACGATTTTCAAATCATAACTTCAAAACACTACACATGGGAAAATTACTTAAATTGTCCTTAAGACACATAAAAGCGTTTTTTGATTGGCTTTCCTGCATGGTAGGGTCACTCTTAACATGGCTATGTAACACAAACATTCAAAATCTAAATTTTCCATGCACATGTGGGAGCATATTTACAAGCAATTTGCGCCACAGAGAAATGTCTTACACTAAAATGAGAAAAATAACATCAGGGACAGTCAATTGCCTTATAAAGAACCGTACACCATTATGTCCTTGTCATGAATTTAAAAACAATTCCTTTTCCCCAAAAACGATTTTCAAATCATAATTTCAAAACACTGCACATGAGAAAATGACTTAAAATGTCATTAAAACACATGAAAGTGTTTTTTGATTGCCTTTCGAGCATGGTTGGGTCACTTTTAACATGGCTATGTAACACAAACATTCAAAATCAAAATTTTCCATGCACATGTGGAAGCATATTTACAAGCAATTTGCGCCACAGAGAAAGGTCTTACACTAAAATGAGAAAAATAACATCAGGGACAGTCAATTGCCTTATAAAGAAGCATACACCATTATGTCCTTGTCATGAATTTAAAAACAATTCCTTTTCCCCAAAAACGATTTTCAAATCATAATTTCTAAACACTGCACATGGGAAAATGACTTAAAATGTCATTAAAACACATGAAAGCGTTTTTTGATTGGCTTTCCTGCATGGTAGGGTCACTCTTAACATGGCTATGTAACACAAACATTCAAAATCAAAATTTTCCATACACATGTGAGAGCATATTTACAAGCAATTTGCGCCACATAAATCATAATTTTCTCCTTAAAGCACACTATTCTCTATCTAAATTAAAGAAATATTTTCTCACCTTAGCAAATACTTTGAGTTTGAAAACAGTCTCAGAAACACACCAATTTGTCTTCAGCAGAGCAAAAGGTATGCACTCCAGAGTCTGCAGCTATCAAAAGCACAGAAATGCTGTAATTCTTCACACATATTTCTCATGTCACCCAATCAAAACTCTTCCCTCACTTTTTTTCAAATGAAAACCCTTCCCCCTCTGCCCTTTCTGCCTATTTTCCATAGCAACCACCTCCTGGAATACCTCTGGTGTTTGCAAGTTCACACAACAATGTTGCAATTGAACTCTGAACTCTCAGTGCACCTGCATATCCAGTGCATTCTTTCATTTAATGATTTTTTATTGACCACTCAAAATACATCTTTCAAAGAACACATCTGTGCACCCTAACTTTCTGTTTTCATCAATCAAAATCCACCAATCACTGTTACTGCTTCATGAACACAGAAACTCCACAGTTTTTTTTTCATTTTACACTCTCATTTTTTCAACTGCCATTTCATTGCCACACTTCATCTGACTGCAGGAGAACCTTCTCTCACCATGTTTTCTGTCTGGATTGTTGGTCATAGTTATATTCACTGGGCTCAAAGGTACGTTGAAAGCAGGAATTTACCTAACCTCAATTTACAAGATGTGGAAATTAAGTGGTTTGGCCACAGAGGATTAAAATGTCACCAATTGATACCATTGGTGAAAACCTTTATGCATTTGCCAAAACCTGACCTGTTAATTGTGCACTGTGGAGGTAATGATTTGGGCACTTTGACTGGGGTAGGTCTGGAAATGCTTTTAAAGGACACCTTTGAGCAATTAATGGCACTTTTTCCTCAGACTGCCTTGGTATATTCAAATATATGCCAAAGACAGAAATGGAGGTGGTCAAACCAATTTTGTCCACAAATTGAGAAGTCGAGGAAGCATGTAAACAAATCTGTTTCAGCTTACATGAGAGACCATGGAATGGGCTCCCTGTACAACAATAACTTGCGTTACTACATGCAAGATATCTACAGAGGAGATGGAGTTCACTTCTCAGATGAGGGCAACAGAGTTTTCACTCTGAATTTAAGAATGTGCATTGGTACCTACTTATAAGTACCTAAATGTACCATAAACCCAAAAGCTCTTCTCAGAGCTACCCTACATCTAATCACTCACAATTATTATTTAACTCTAACATTTTCACTAATTTTCAACAAAATACGCTCCCTGGGGCGCTACCCGGTACGCGTACCGGGAGCTAACCTCGCGAAATTTTTTTTAAAAAATGTTTTTTTTTCGCACATATAAGCCTCCTCAGCCACCCTCAGAAAACCTAGGGGGTCAAGATAACTCTACCGTGCCCCCTTCTACCCATTCTGAACATTATTTGCCCTCCATCTTGTATCTTAATTCGACTGAAACACAAAATGGTGGACTCCCGGAACGCTTAAGGTCCGCGAACCGAGGCGCTCAACGGTTCGCGTACCGGGTCGCTCCCTGGGAAGATAAAGAAAATAAAAAATAATCAACAAATCCAACAATCAATTAACATACAGCATTTGAAAAGTCTATCATTCATTTTTCATTGTAGTACGCTCCCCAGAACGCTTCCCGGTTCGCGTGCCGGGCGCTACCCACGCAAAAAAACAAAAAAAAAAAATTTTTTTTTTTGCCCCGCGGGGCCCTTTTAAAACCTCCACATTAAACCTAGGGGGTCAGCGAGGATCTACTATGCCCCCTTATGGTTATTTCCCCCTTTGTTTTGGCCTCCTCTTGTCTCTCGATCCTACCGAGAGACAAGATGGCGGCCGCTCCGGACTGTTTAGAATGTTGACAGACACCGGAGAGCCAATCAGCTTCGCTACGCGAAGTTTTGGTACGCTTAAGGTCCGCGAACCGGGGCGCTGCCCGGTCCGCGCTTACAGATATATATCTTTTTTTGAACGTTAATTTCTCAAAATCCACTGCAGCACATATATTGAGACCTACAAAAGGCACATCGGGCTACCAGTCCCTACAATTTAGCCAAGTTTCGTGCAAATCCATTCAGCCGTTCGGGCTAAAAGTGAGGCTAAACGCCCTATGGAAAACTCAATGTTAGAAACACATTTTGGGACCCCCCTTTTTTCTCGGCCCCCCCTGGACGAACCCCCCCCAAATTTTCAGGGGCTGCTCAGAAACAAAATGTTCCATTTGCCAGAAAATTTCAGCCAATTCCGTCCACAAACGCCAAAGTTATTAGACATAGAATTTTCAAAAATCCCATAGGGAAAAAATCCTAACTATATATACCTACTGGCGACCGCCAGTAGGTAATATATCTATCTATATATATATATATATATATATATATATACATATATATTTACTGAAAAAAACATAGGCTTCACATCAGTTATAGTTAGGAATTAGCATTTAAAAAACCTATAAAATTCACTGAAAAAACCATAGGTTTGACACCAGTTATAGTTAGCTGGAAATGTTACTCGCATAAAACCAATGAAATTCCCACGTTATAGTTAGTTGGACTCACTATAACTTGCACGTGCAATGCACTGCTGATGACGTCACATATTACATCACTCATAACATGGGTTTTATGCGAGTAATATTTCCAGCTAACTATAACTGGTGTCAAACCTATGGTTTTTTCAGTGAATTTTATAGGTTTTTTAAATGCTAATTCCTAACTATAACTGATGTGAAACCTATGGTTTTTTCAGTGAATTTCATAGGTTTTTTAAATGCTAATTCCTAACTATAACTGGTGTGAAACCTATGGTTTTTTCAGTGAATTTCATAGGTTTTTTAATAGCAAATCTCTATAGGTATGAAATGTAATATTTTATATAACGAATTTTATATTTTATAATTATGTAATACTATTGTTTTTTTTTTTTGCCCCGGAGCGCTCCCGGGGCGCGTACCGATGCGCTCACCGGTAAGTGCAGTGTTACGGCGCGCCCCGGGGCGCGTACCGGTGAGCGTCCCGTTAGTGCTATTGCCGCGAACGAAAACAACATCGTGACGTATCGCGTAGCCGCGTGATGCGTCATATGACGCACTGCGTAAGCGCACCCGGAAGACCCCGAGCGCATACGATCGCGCAACGTAAGCGCCGCCGGGCACGCCCCGGGGCGCATAGCGTAAGCGCATCGGGTCATGTGACCTGAAAATAACACTTTTCATTGGTGCAGAACAGTTTTGGTTTCCAAATGATGAAAGTCCGGGTCATGTGACCTGACAATAACACTTTCATTGGTCCAGGACAGTTTTTTTTTCCAAATGATGAAAGCCCCCACCTTTTTTCCTTATTCTGACTTTGTCCTTTGACTGAGGAAGACCTGTTTGGAGATCTGGAACTAATCTTTTGTAAAATGGCTACAGTAGCAGCAGCAGCTGGAGCATCTGCACCACCACCACCACCAAGAGGACCACCACAACATCACATTGGTGGTCAAGAAGAAGAGGAGGAGGCGGAGGATGAGGAGGGGAGAAGGACATTCCTGCCAGAAGACAATACCCCATATGGGCCAAAGGAGCACATTGTATGGGAGTTTTTTTCCATCCCAGAGGGCAAGAAGAAAGTGAATGCGCCAAAGGTGACTTGCCTAATCTGTGGCATTGAATTTTCAAGGGGGAACCCTAATAAGAAATATTCATTTGGCAATTACACCATGATTCGGCATATGCAGCGCAGGCATCCCAAGAACTATGCTGCTGCAGAGGTGAGAGAACTGGCCAGTAACCCTCCCCAATCTTCACCCAGCACCTCCAAAAGAAAGCAACCCACTCCATCGGGACCAGAGACAAGGGAGATGATCCCAAGCATACAACCACGGTTTGGTGAATTCAGGATCACATGTATTTTTTGTGGTAAGACCTCACCTATGGTGAGCAGAGCATAAAGCTCATCATCCTTGCTGGTGACAACCACAATTGCCCCAAAAAAACATAATTTTTCCTGATTTTTTTTTGCTCCAGTTGAGCCGTTTACAATTCCCTGTTTTTTGTTTCTCCCCATAAAAATATCAAAAAAAATATAAAATAGTTCATAAAAGCCAAAAAAAGTACAAAATGTTCAATAAAACATTTAAAAAATATAAAACAACAAAAAGAAGAAAAAAACAGTTCTTTTTAGAACTACCTCCAATTTATAAAACATGGCTTCATTTTTTAAAAATCTGTCATTCTTTTTTCCCCAAGGTACGCTCCCCGGTACGCTCCCCGGGCGAGCAAGCCCCCCGCCCCCCCCCCCACCGCGCAAATCGGGATTTTTTTTATTTTTTTTTGCCCCGCGGGGCCCTTTTATAGCCCCCGCATCAAACCTAGGGGGTCAGGGGGTCAGGGGGGTCTACTCTGCCCCCTTATGGTCATTTCCCCCTTTGTTTTTGCCACCTCTTGTGTCTCGATCCTACTGAGACACAAGATGGCGCCGGCTCCGGACTGTTTGGAATGTTGACAGACACCCGAGAGCCAATCAGCTTTCCGCTCGCGAGCTCGGGTAGCGCGCTGGTACACTCCCCGGTGCGCATACCGGGGCGCGCTTATAGATATATATTTTCTTTAACCTAAATTACTCAAAATCCACTACAGCACATATCTTGAGACATAGCAAAGGCACACCGGGCTACCAGTCCCTACAATTTTGCCAAGTTTGGTGGAAATCCATTCAGCCGTTCGGGCTAAAAGTGAGTCCAACCGCCCTATGGAAATTAACATGGGGAAAACATGTTTTGGGACCCCCCTTTTATCTCGGCCCCCACTTGACGAATCCCCCCCCAAACTTTCAGGAAAGGAGCGGAGCGCAGCGAGGCAGATTTAAGGAAAATTACAGGCAGATCCCTCAATCTGCGCCAAAGTTATTCCCAATAGAATGTTGCGGATTTCCTATGGAAAACAATCCTAACTATAACTACCTACTGGCGACCGCCAGTAGGTAATATATATATATATATATATATATATATATATATATATATATATATATATTTTTTTTTTTTTTTTTCTTTAATCTGCAATGCGGAGTCTGCAATAAATAACTTGGCTAGAACCACGCTGGAGCGGCTTTGAGTGCTCTTTTATATCCATTTCCAAGGAAAGAGGAACTGGGCGTTCGTAATATATATATATATATATATATATATATATATATATATATATATATATATATATATATATTCACTGAAAAAAGCATAGGTTTCAGGAGTTATATAGTTAGGAATTAGCTTTTACAAAACCTTTGATATTCATTCAAAAAACTATAAGTTTTAGTGGTGTTATAGTTAGCTGGACATTTTACTCTTACAAAACCATTGAAACTGCTCCTATATAGTTAGTTGTACTAAGTATATATCGCGCACCCGCAATCCACTGCTAATGATGTCACATATTAGATCATTCATGACATGGTCAGTGACATCACTGATGACATCTCAAATGACATCACTGATGACATCACTGATGACATCATCCAGTGAATGTGGTTTGCTTCGTTATTTAAATATGCATTATATATATAGCAATTTGCATTGAAGAACGAGTGGATATATATAAATAAATATTTGGATGGAGGATTTAGTAGCAGTGTAATTGACTGTTTACTTGACCAATTTATAATGTCTCACTAAATATAGTGGATAGTGACTAAACTGTGTGAATATCTGTATCACTTTGTCAGTTGTTGTGTAAACTGATTCTACAGTTGGTTACTAGCTATGTGAAAGTCTATATTAGTTATTGATTAGTTAACTGAGTATTTGTATGGGAGTGTGAAAGTGTGTGTGGTTCGGTGGAGGGTGTGTGACTGTCCAAAGATGTGTGAATAGTTTATTCAGTAGATATATGAAGTTAAAACTACATGTTCTAACAGTTTGGGTGAGGGATTCTCTTTATGGGTGTGGTGATGAGCAAATATATTTCTCAAAGGTACAGGTCCAACAAACTAGAAAAATAAAAGGCAGTGTATGTGTCAGTTGTTGTATATAAATAAGTATACATAAGACACAATGATTGTGTGAGTGACTGTATGGATAACTGTATACTTGTAATAATGATTTTATAATTCACTAAGTATGACTTACTATCTAAATGAATAGAAGAATGAATAGAAGAAGTGTTGTTTGTATAAGTGTTTTGCTAAGTAAATATGTAAGTATGATCCATTGTTTGCATAAGTGAGTAGGATGACTTCATATGTGAATAGGATGCGTGCTGTTGTTTAATGTCGATATAGATGTATAAGTATTTTTGATAGTGTTCTATTGTTCATTGACAGCATGTATGAGTGAATCCATAGGTAAGGGATTAGATGTGTGTATACATGTATGAATCACTGAGTGGATTTTTAGATACTTGTATTGCTGTGACAATGGATTTAAACATGATACTCTGTATTTTACAAAGAGTGATGAAAAATTGTAATAGTGTATGAAAAGGTGTATGTGATTGTCACGTGGATGATGTCATCAGTGATGTCATCAGTGATGTCATTTGAGATGTCATCAGTGATGTCACTGACCATGTCATGAATGATCTAATATGTGACATCATCAGCAGTGGATTGCGGGTGCGCGATATATACTTAGTACAACTAACTACATAGGAGAAATTTCAATGGTTTTGTATGAGTAAAATGTCCAGCTAACTATAACACCACTAAAACCTATAATTTTTTGAGTGAATTTCAAAGGTTTTGTAAAAGCTAATTCCTAACTATATAACTCCTGAAACCTATGGTTTTTTCAGTGAATTTCAAAGTTTTTTTAAATGCTAATTCCTAACTATATAAGCCCTGAAACCTATGGTTTTTTCAGTGAATTTCAAAGGTTTTTCAAATGCTAATTCCTAACTATATAAGGCCTGAAACCTATGGTTTTTTCAGTGAATTTCAAAGGTTTTTTAAATGCTAATTCTATTAGCGGATAACGTTTAAATATATTAATATCCTAGTGGGACCACCTGAGCAGCCCTAGGGGGTCAGGGTGTTTCTACCCTGCCCCCTTTTTGTGTTCTACACGTTTGTTTTTCTGCTTTCTTGTGCCTAATTCCTAACTATATAAGGCCTGAAACCTATGTTTTTTTCAGTGAATTTGCAAGGTTTTTTAAATGCTAATTCCTAACTATATTAGGCCTGAAACCTTTGTTTTTTTCATTGAATTTGCAAGGTTTTTTAAATGCTAATTCCTAACTATATAAGGCCTGAAACCTATGGTTTTTTCAGTGAATTTGCAAGGTTTTTTTAAATGCTAATTCCTAACTATATAAGGCCTGAAACCTATGGTTTTTTCTGTGAATTTGCAAGGTTTTTTTAAAATGCTAATTCCTAACTATATAAGGCCTGAAACCTATGGTTTTTCAGTGAATTTCAAAGTTTTTTTTAATGCTAATTCCTAACTATATAAGACCTGAAAGCCCACCAGGAATCTCCAGTATGCACCAGGGGACTGCATTGCAGAGAGGTGTAATTAAGCCACGGCCCTTTTACACCTCTCTGCAACGCAGCCCCCGTGCATGTTTGAAGAGGGGGAACTCATTCCCCCTGCATACTGGGGGCCCCTGGGGGCCAACTAGCCCACCTGGAACCTCCAGTATGCTCCAGGGGGCTGCATTGCAGAGGTGTAATGAGGCTATGCCCCTTGTTACACCTCTCTGCAACGCAGCCGCCTGGCACGTTTGCAGAGGGGGAACTAATTCCCCTTGCATAATGGGGGTCCCTGGGGGCCAACTAGCCCACCAGTAGCCTCCAGTATGCGCCAGATGGCTGCATTGCATAGAGGTGTAATGAGGCCACACCCTTTTTTACACCTCTCTGCAACGCAGCCCCCGTGCATGTTTGAAGAGGGGGAACTAATTCCCCTTGCATACTGGGTGTCCCTGGCAGCCATCTTGTGCCTTGTTAGAACCAAGGCACAAGAAAGCAGTGAAACAAAGGTGTGAAACTCGCATAGGGGCCAGAGTAGAAACACCCTGACCCCCTAGGCCTGCTCAGGGGGTCCCACAAGGACCCCCAAGGCAAAATTGTTTTTTGTTTTTTTTTAAAGTTGCGGGGTACAAAAACACCATAAAAAAATATAAAACAACAATAAGAATAAAAAACAGTTCTTTTCAGAACTACCTCCAATTTATATAAAAATGCTACATTTTTAAAAAACTCTGTCTTTCTTTTCTTTCTCCACGGTACGCGTACCGGTACGTGTACCGATACGTGTACCGGGGCGCGCACCCCCTCAAAAAAAATAATAATAATAATGAGTGTGTGTGTGTGTGGTGTGTGTGTGGGGGGGTGGGTTTGTGGTGTGTGTGTGGGGGGGTATGTGTGTGGGGTGTGTGTGTGTAGGATGTGTGTGTGTGTGTGTTGGGTGTGTGTGTGGGTGTGTGTGTGTGGGGGGGTGTGTGGGGGTGTGTGTGGGGGTAAGGAATGTGTGTTAGTGTGTGTGTGTGAGGTGTGTGTGTGGGGTGTGTGTGTGTGTAGGGGGGTGTCAGAGGTGTGTGTGTGGGGGGTGAGGTGTGTGTGGGGGATGTGTGGGGTGTGTCTGTGAGGTGTGTGTGTGTGTATGGGGGGAGTGAGTTGTGTGTGGGTGGGGGTGTGTGGGGTGTGTGGATGTAGGTGGGGGTGTGGGGGTATATGGTGTGTGTGTGGGTGTGGGTGTGTGGGGTGTTTGGGTGTGGGTGGAGGTGTGGGTGTATGAGGTATGGTGGGTGGTGTGTGTGGGGGGTGGGTGTGGGGTGTGTGTGTGTGGGGGTATGTGTGTGGGGCACCCCCTCAAAAAAAAATAATGAGTGTGTGTGTGTGTGGTGCGTGTGTGTGTGGGGGGGTGGGTGTGGGGTGTGTGTGTGTGTGGGGGTATGTGTGTGGGGTGTGTGTGTGTGTAGGATGTGTGGGTGTGTGTGGGGGGGGGGTGTGGGTGTGTGTGGGGGGGTGTGTGGTTGTGTGTGTGTGAGAGGAGTGTGTGTGTGGGTGTGTGTTGTGTGTGTGTGTGTGTGAGGTGTGTGTCAGAGGTGTGTGTGTGGGGGGGAGGGGGGAGGTGTGTGTGGGGGATGTGTGGGGTGTGTCTGTGAGGTGTGTGTGTGGGTGTTGGTGGGGGAGTGAGGTGTGTGTGGGTAGGGGTGTGTGGGTGTAGGTGGGGGTGTGGGTGTGTAAGGTGTGTGTGTGGGTGTGGGTGTGTGGGGTGTTTGGGTCTGGGTGGAGGTGTGGGTGTGTGAGGTATGTGTGGGGGGTGTGTATGGGAGGGGTGGGTGTGGGGTGTGTGTATGTGGGGGTATGTGTGTGGGGTGTGTGTGTGTATGAGTAAAATGTTCAGCTAACTATAACTGGTGTCAAACCTATGGTTTTCTCAGTGAATTTAATAGGTTTTTTAAATGCTAATTCCTAACTATAACTGGTGTGAAACCTATGGTTTTTTCAGAGAATTTCATAGGTTTTTTAAATGCTAATTCCTAACTATAACTGGTGTGAAACCTATGGTTTTTTCAGTGAATTTCAAAGGTTTTTTAAATGCTAATTCCTAACTATATAAGGCCTGAAACCTTCGTTTTTTTCAGTGAACTCGCAAGGTTTTTTAAATGCTAATTCTATTAGCGGATAACATTTATATATGTTAATATCCGTATGGGACCACCTGAACAGCTCTAGGGGGGTCAGAGTGTTTCTACAAGGCCCCCAAATCTTTTTTTTTTTTCTTGTAAAAAAATGAGGTACGCGCACCGGTACGCGTACCGTAAGCGTACTCCGCGATTTTCCTTTTTTCTTTTTTTTTTGGGGCCTTGGGGGTCCTTGTGGGACCCCCTGAGCAGGCCTAGGGGGTCAGGATGCTTCTACCCTGCCCCCTTTTTGAGTTCTACACATTTGTTTTTCTGCTTTCCTGTCCCTCAGTCTACCGAGGCACAAGATGGCTGCCAACAGTTTCTGTTTTGGAGTGTTGACAGACATTGGCAGCCAATCAGAATGCAGCTCGCGCACTAGAGGTACGCGTACCGTACGTGTACGTGCGCGTACCGTAAGCGTACGGGTAAGCTCACGGGTAAGCTGCCATAGATATATAATATTTTTTTAACCTAAATTACTCAAAATCCTCTGGAGCACATATCTTGAGACATAGCAAAGGCACATCGGGCTACCAGTCCCTACAATGTTGCCAAGTTTGGTGAAAATCCATTCAGCCGTTCGAGCTAAAAGTGAGTCCGACCGCCCTATGGAAATTAACATGGGGAAAACATGTTTTGGGACCCCCCTTTTATCTCGGCCCCCGCTAGACGAATCCCCCCCAAACTTTCAGGGAAGGACCGGAGCGTCGCGAGGCAAAGTTAAGGAAACATTCAGGAAGATTCCTCAACCGGCGCCAAAGTTATTCCCAATAGAATGTTGCAATTTTCCTATGGAATACAATCCTAACTATATATATCTACTGGCGACCGCCAGTAGGTAATATATATATATATATATATATATATATATATATATATTACGTGCTAGCCATTAAAAAACTCAAACCAAGTTCACAAACGTCCGCCTCGCCCACAAAGTGTTCTCGATAAGACCCGCCAATACAATCAAGGCACTTTATAACTCTGAGGTGGGAATTATTTTCTAAATTCCTGGAGACCATATGTATCTACGAGCTGCTCTCACAAATGAAACTGCATCCACAGCCAAATGTTACACGAGGAGAGGAGGAAGGTCTGGAATGATTTTCAAGGCAACTCTTTTACAGTAAAATCTCAGTCCCATTATCGGATCAAACAGAAAGTCCATCCTTCAATAACCTATGACCCCTCCGCTTCTGTGCCAATCTCAGACACTGAAGCAAAAAACCCAAGCAAACTTTCTTCATGACTGGTACTGGAACAGAGTATTTGAACAAATATCAAGTATGATTGCGGTATGTATTATGCCAACGCTTACGGTAGCTTTACTTGGCTGTACTATAGACCCGTTTATGAATATATGCATGTATTCTGTTAATTTTCGATGAGTTTATAGAGCTCTGTCATAGATGTAAAACAGCAAAGAAAGATTTGGGTGTGCAGGTGGATGTTGAATGGCTTAAGTGGGAGGAAGAAGAGGTTGCAGGGGAAAAGCAAAGGTTAACTGGAAATGTTTGTGGTAAGGGTCTTTGGCTAAGCGAGGATGGAGGGGTAACAGGGAGCAGTGTGGAAGCAGCTTCACACTGCAGTTAATGACCACTGGCTTTGCAGCTGTATGTCTGCCAGATGTGCTTTTATAGGCTCTCTGAGAGCCCAGCCAGAGCAGCCTGGAATTGTTTTATGATGTAGCAACAGTGGGTAGCAAGTTGTGTTACCCACTTTTGCTAAATCATGCCAGAAAAATACGGGATTTAGAAATCAGATATTCAAACTGATGGCTAGTCATAGATAACAAGTAAATATTCAGCATTCAGGGTTATGGCTTAAAAATAAAGGTCAAATAGAGTTCTTATGTGTATCAATTTGTGGGAATGGCACCATTTGCCATTGCTATGTCTATGACAGTGGGCAGTGTAAGAACAACTGCATTCTCTTAGATGAGTAAAATGTACACTTCACAACCCATTAAAAGATGCATCTGACCAGAGCCAGTAGGAGTCAAGGGGGCATATTTACAAGTCACTTTTTAGACGATCCGCCGGCGCTGTGTGCTGGCCCGTATTTACAAGGCCACACAAAGCCACTTTGCGTGGCTTTACACAGTTTTGTAATTATAGCCCTCTTTCACACAGTACCCTGCGTCAAAGGGTCGTGCCAAAGTTGTTGCTGTAGGTTTTCCCACACAACACCCATGGCATTTTGACACTACCCCAGATTTACAAGCATTCGTAAATCTAAGGCAGGAGCAAAAACACCTTTGCAGGGATGGCGCAACAAGGAGAAATGGTTTAATTTCTGTGTGAAAGGGGTGTGCAATCGGTGTTGCTGTGGGCATTCCTTCGCAACACCTATTGCTTTTGACACTGCTCCAGATTTACAAGAATCTATAAATCTCGGGCAGCACCAAAAACTAACGCCATGCAAAAGCAGTCATTAGATTGCCACAACGATGAGAAATACTTTAATTTCTCCTTGTTTTTTGCTCTTTGCAGCACACATAAATGGAGCAAAATGCCTTTAATGATTGTTTTGATCCCTTCCTGCATAAACACAATCATCCCTGCAACGCAGGCACCCTTGCGCCATGATGCAAGGGTGTATGTGCAAGAGTGCCTGCATTGGCGCACGGCGGTTGTTTGTGCACCAGCACTGGGGGGAGCACAGGGGTGTGCTGTATTCTTGTAAATACAGGGCATGCCTGCGTTTTTTAAATAATGCAGCTAGGCACAGAAAAATTGGCTTGTGGCACTGCGCTGCGCCATTTCATTGTAAATATGCCTCCAGGTGTTGCATCTGATTGACCATCACAGCATGATCAGAGTCTGTTTCGTTAATTCCCTAGCAATAGTGGCTTTTAAGGGGCGACCACCTTTTCTAGGTAGTTGACGTTCTTAATCACAGACTGAATCCATCATTACAGCTACTCCAGAATTCAAGATGCTGCCAAACCCGACTGCAAATGGCCCGATCCCTTTGTAGGCGATACAGCAGCTCTGTGTATTGACATTGGTACGATTACACAGAGACGCTCAGTAATTGGAAATGTATTATTCAAGACCAGATTGCAACGGATCCACGCATTCAAATGGAGGCTAATATGCATCAATATATCGATCTCATCAACTGCCTTTTTTCCGAACTCATGTCATTATCGAGGTGTGCACAGCCACTTCTCCGTCAGTGAAGTAAACCTGCTCAGCAGCTGAGCTCAGAACGAGCCACAGGGTACGGATGCCCCGGTTGACCAAAACAAACACGTTAAGCACTCGGAGGACATTTATCCTCCTCCGCCTGGAACGTAGGTACTGTGGGTATACTGTCATTTTATTTTGCTTGTCCTGGGATCATTTCATGTTTATCTGGAATCTACAAAAGCTGGAAGTATTCTCAAGTATTGTCTGAAATACATCAGGTCAGAAACGCGTCGGCTGAGCAGGCAGAAGTGTTCATCCACCCCCTGGCTACATGTGCCACAGAACATTCTGAATGTATCTTGACTCTGCTAGCAAGTTTCCTCAAAAAGGTTTCGAATTCTCTAACAATATGTTTCAATATATTTGTATCAGTGTCTACGTTCATATACGTTTTTTAGGTATTCACTTACTCCGGCACAAAAATTTGTATTTAAATAAATATGTACTGTTCCTTCAGATTAGGTGCCCTCGACGACACATGTTGCCACCATCTGCTTATCATTAGTGTGACCTGAATGCTCACAATGCCTTCAGCCTCACGCCCTTCAAAGACGAGTTGTGCATTCACATGGGGACAGCTGACTGCCAAAATGCGGTCATAGGAGTAGGGGCAAAGGTCGTTGCATGGCAAGCAAAGCATTGGCACCCTGTCCCTGTTCGACTTTTCAGGGCTGCTCTGTCTTTCTCCCTCAGTCTGCTCAACAATGAGCAGAGCTAAGGCAGCAGATAACAAAACTGGGCTAGAAACCAGAAGTACATCCTTCTCCCACAAGCCACTACTGCTGCTTCCACTTCAAAGGAACAGACAGACACTCCACAATTCAACCTTCCACCTTGCAACCCACAGTTGCCATACATTCCACAATGTCCTTCAGCAAACACCGCAATGTGGCATATGTGTGGTCCATATTTGTACATGTATTGCATGGATGGGTGTACAATCACTGTGTGAATGGTATCCTGCTTCAAGGAAACAATGGCCGCTTTACAATATAAAGGTTTATATCACAATAAAGCCTAACTTCTCGATTGATACCTTTAGAGTACTTCTGAGTGGTAGCCCGGTGTCTAACATAATGTTAATCATACTCTTACACCCAAAATATGGTCATGCCTGTGCACTAGTAAGATGCATTGGCTATCAAAGACCCAAGAAAGGGATCACTGGCTCATTGTGTTTGTAAGAAAGTGAGTGGTTGGTTGACTGGAATGGGAGCCTGGGGCAAGCAAAAACCATAATCCTTGTCAGGGTAAGGCACAAGCAAACCCTAAATAAACCTAGGAACGAAACTGGCGCTCATGTAAAGTTCCCTTGTTAGACCTAGCAGCCTTGCATGGGTTCCCCTGAAATTTTGCCTTTGCCTCCTGTATTTTTACTGTGTGGTGGATTTTGTTTTGCTGGTGTTGATGCTTTGGGCACTTTGCCACTGCCGATCAGTGCCAATGTGCAAGTGCTCCCTTAGTAAATTGTTGTTATGAATTGGTGTTTCCATGATTGGGTCCTTTGGTTTCCAACTAAGTCCTTAGTACAGTGCACCATGTATGCCCAGGGCCTGTAACCTAAATGCTGCTAGCGGGCTCGCAACACTGATTGTGCCACCTACACAAGCAGGTTTGCAACAAGGTCTCAGGCCTGCCATTGCAGGGCCTGTGTGCAGTCTAGTACTAAAACAAAACCAAAACAGAGGGCCAAAGGGATCAATTAAAGACTCTCGGATCAAATCCCCCTTAATCAATTTGTCAATCACAAAGTAATCCGTAGTCTATTCAAAAAGTGTCCCTAATGTATGAACACTACAAATCTCAGGTGCTCGAAAAATAGAGTACAAAAGACAGAAAGGGTTTGCATAGAAGACAGGGTCAAGGTGCAGAGAGAAAGAATCCGCAAAGGATCATTGGTGTCCCATCATTACACATTACGTGCCCAGTGTCATCATCTGGAATGCCAAACAACTTTACTTCGCCCTACCTCCAACTTGGAGAAGGACAAAAGAAACAAGTTGTATCCTCTTGTAGAATTCTTTACAGGAGAATAGTGTAAGAGGGAAAAACTCTCTTATATAATAGTGCAGTGCAGGATAAACAAAGGCAAAATGTGAGTTAAAATAGGATGTACAACGGAGACTGAGACTATTGAAAATCTCTCTTAATTCTGATCTCGCAGATGTATTCCTATCTTAAAACAGTGAGAAAATAGTTCAAGAGCAGTTTAAATATGGCACTGATCTTAAGGTCGACATGTTTCAGCTTACGGGGTCAAACTCCCTAGCTTTCTTCAGGACATTAATGCTTCAAAAAAGCTTTGTCACTGCCAAAAAGTAATTTTTCAACTACTGTAAAGAATTCTACAAGAGGATACATCTTGTTTCTTTTGTCCTTCTCCGAGTTGGAGGTAGGGCGAAGTAAAGTTGTTTGGCATTCCAGATGATGACACTGGGCATGTTATGTGTAATGATGGGACACCAATGATCCTTTGTGGATTCTTTCTCTCTGCAGTCTAGTACTGCCATGTCGACCTGGACAGTGCACCCACTTGCCAGGCCCTAAACCTCCATTTTATTACATGGTAGACACCCTCCTGTTCTGAAGTCTCAGGGGCTCAAAAACTTCACCACCAGCTCCCCTGAACTAGCTTGCTGGGAGTTCTGATCTGCCAAGAGGTGCCTGCTGCTGTTTTGGACCTCTGGAGGCTGTTTGCCGCTGGGAGCTGGGACAGTAATCGCTGCAAGCCACATTGAGTGCACCGATCTCCGAAGTCCAAGATCACTGCACCGATTCAGACGCAGGCCCTGCTGTGCAGCGGCAAGAACCAATGCATTGCGGGATTGACTCAGCCCTGATTTTCACACATCACATCTGGGAACCATACCGGCAAGTACACAGAGACCTCAGTAAGAAATCAATGCATCACCTGCCCGCACAGTAAGAAACCGACGCATCACCTCCCCTTCAGTAAGGAACCAATGCATTACCGCCGCTGCGAGGCTGTAAAACACAGACATATCACCTCCCCTGAAGGAAAGAACCAAGGCATCGCCTTCCCTGGGCATAAGGAACGGATGCATCACTTTCCCTACGACAGTTTTTGTTTGTGTGCGCAACACATCTAAGGTACTATGTGTAAAAAGTGTTGCATCTGCAATTTGCTTTGAACAGAACTATTCCTACCATTCTAAGGTCATTTTTGATTACTGTATTGTGTTTTTTTGTTGTTTGGTCTTGTTTTGATATAGATAAGATTACTTATTTTTCTAAACTGGTGTGGTGTCCATTTGTAGTGTTTTCACTGTATTACTGTATGTATTCACAAATGCTTTACACACTGCCTCTGAGATATGCCTTTCTGCTCATGCCAAGCTACTAAGGGGGTGAGCAGGGGTTAATTTAGAAATGTACCCACTTACCCTGACTAGGGGGTACCTTCCCGGGGGGCAGCAGTGTCTCTTCAAAGTGGGTGCCTGTAGCAGAAGAGCTGGAGGACAGGGAAAAAACTAGGGTGCATGAGTTGGAGCTCACAAAGCTCAAGCTGGGGAAAGAGGATATGGAGTTGGCATTTCAGAGGGAGAAGTTAGCCCTGGAGGAGAAAAAGATGCTCTTAGAGCATGAAAGAGGTTTGAGGGAACAGGATCTAAAAGCAAAGAGTATAGAGTTCAATCCCCATGGTGGCAGCACAACATCAGTGCCTGGAGAAAAGAAGGTGTACATCCCCAAGGAGGTTATTAAGGATATTGTGAAGGGGTCCTATAGAATACCTGAGAGAGACTGGGGAGGGTGGTTGTGGAGCCTCTTTGTCACTGAAGGGAGGAACACGTTGCTAGCATTACCCACCGAGGACCAGATGGCTTATGCTCCCATGAAGGAGGCCTTGATAATGAGGTATGGTTTGACCCCGGAGCTGTACAGGCAGAAGATCAGGGCATTTAAGGAGTATGTGTCTTATTTCTGCAGAGCTCTAGGTGGATGGGTAAAGGGTAGTCAGGTAAATGATTTGCAGGGGCTCTTTGATTTGGTTGCATGGGAGCACTTGTCAGATAATTGGCAGAGCTACGCGAGCACTTGATTGACAGTAATCTGACTGATCCCGGGAAGCTTGCTGAAGAGGCAGACCGCTGGGCCAGTACCAGGTCCAAAAAGGTTGTGTGGGTGACTCCGCCAACGGTGAGCAGGGTCCCCAGCAGAAGAGTGGTGGGGATAAGAATAAACAGAAGGAGTTCCAAAAAGGGCCCCAAAGTAATTCCCAAGGGAACCAATGGAAAGGTTCCCAGCCTCTCACTGAAAATAAGCCATGGGTTCCTGCAGGTAAGCAGGCCCAGAAGGCCCCCGACGCATGTTATGCTTGTGGTCAGGTGGGTCACTTCCAGGGGTACACCACGGGAGATGACTAGTGTAACCTTAGGGGAGGAGATGGGTGCTCAAGGGGGGGTGTGAACCTGCAGAATTCACCCTGGTCTCTTTAGGATACAGTGAGATGGTCCTAAGAGCTCATCTCCCTGATAACACTAAGAAATGAAGGCAGTGGGTGACCATCAATAGCCATAGTGTGGAAACTCTGAGAGATGCTGGAACCAGTGTGACACATGTCAGTTGTAGGCTGGTGTCTGAGGAGCAGGTCGTCCCCAACACATTCTACCCAATAGTTGCAGCTGACAACTCGGAGTGCCTCTGCAAAGTGGCACAGGTCCCCTTTGAGTGGGGGGATCTCAGGTACCTTGAATGTAGTTGTGAGGCCAGCCATGCCTGTTGTCTGTCTGCTAGGCAATGATTTGGACAGTTCCCCTGGGGAGAAGGTGAAACAAAAATCCCAATTGGAGATGTTGGGTCTGGCTAATTGAGCCTTTGTGACCACTCGGTCTATGGTAGCTGGTAAGGGCAATCAAGCGCGCCTGGAGCCCCAAAGAATGGCCCAGGCATCTGCCAGAAAGAGAGGAGTCAGGGGGCATGGGAAACCGTCCCAAGGTTCCCAAAGTCCAGGAGGAGGCAGACCTTGAGGGGGATGCCCTGGAACCTACAGGGGAACAGGTGGCTGAATTGGGGGACCTGCCTGAGCTGATCAATTGGCAGTAAGAAGGAGGCCCCTCCAGGGGCTTTTACAAGGAGCAGTAGGAATGCCCCTCTCTTGTTGGTTTGGAGTAGCTGGCTGCAAACCAGGCAGCAGGTGATCAGTCTGGGTCACATTGGATTTACTGGGAGAATGGTCTCTTGTAGAGTGAGCCTAAGGTTGTGTAGGCTGGATCAGAGCAGTGTGCTGGTGGTAGCCCAGCGCTTCAGTGCCTTCCAACTGGGTCTGGCTCAGGGTGTGCCTTTAGCCGGACATCTGGGGCAAGACAAGACCTTTGAAAGGCTTGTCACCCACTTTTACTGACCCTGATGTGAAAAAACTCTAACACCCATTTTCGGACTAGACAGAATTGCTAGGCAAGTGGCAAGAGTGCGAGGAAGTGTAAGGCTCCTCTCCAAGCCTCTGGACCCCAAGATAGCCATGGGCAACCTCTCCTTCCTGGTCCTGGTGGACCTTGCCACCTGGTACCCGGAAGCAATCCCTCTACAGACTGTGACGGCCCCGGTGGTGGGTCATGCTTTGAAGGGGATTTTCTCCCGAGTGGGCTTTCCCAGAGAGGTGGTTTCTGACCGGGAAACCAACTTCATAACTAAGCATATGAAGTCTCTGTGGCAGTACTGCGGTGTAACCTATAAGTTCACCACTCCTTATCACCCCCAAGGAAATGGGCTGGTTGAGAGATTCAACTGGACCCTGAAGGGCATGATTATGGGTCTTGGTGAACCCATGAGGCATAAATGGGACGTCCTCTTACCATGCCTATTGTTTGCTTACAGAGAGGTACCATATAAGTCCTTAGGGTTCAGTCCCTTTGAGCTCCTGTATGGGTATCCTGTCTGGTCAAAGAAAGCTGGGAGAAAGCTCCCAGTAAACCTCTCCAGGATATATACAGTTACATGCTGACCATCAGGAACCAGACTAAGCGCTTCAGGCAACTCGCTCAGGTGAATCTGGAAGCCAGACAGGAGGAAATGAGATGATGATATGATCAGAATGCCACTCTGATCGAGTTGCAGCCTGGCCAGAAGGTATGGGTCATGGACCCAATGGAGCATTGTGCGCTCCAGAATAAAAGGAATGGGCCATTTAAGGTGGTGGAGTGCAAGAGCAAAGTCATCTACCTGGTGGACTTGCAGTCTCCCATGAACCCTTTGCCGGTCCTACAAGTGAACTGCCTCAAGCCCCACTTGGAGAGGTCCGAAGTGGCCATGCTCCTAGTGACAGATGATGGGATGGAAGAGGAGACTGAGCCTCTCCCTGACCGCCTGTCGGGTAAGGAGCACGATGGGTCAGTGGACGGAGTGAACCTCTCCCCCGCCCTGACTCCTAAACAGCAGAGTGACTGCTGCTAACTGTTGGGACAGCTTGCGGCTCTGTTCTCCCTGACCCCTGGTGTCACTCAGTTGTGTGTCCATGATGTGGATACTGGGGATAGTCCTCCTGTAAAGCACATAATTTACAGGCTGACTGACAGCATCAAGGCTAGCATCAAGGAAGAGGTCTCCGATGTTAGCGCTTGGGGTAATTGTGCCTTCTGACAGCCCTTGGTCCAGCGGTCTTGGTTCCAAAGGTTGCCAAACCCGGTACCGCGCCAGGACTTCGGTTCTG
This sequence comes from Lissotriton helveticus, assembly GCF_964261635.1. NCBI lineage: Eukaryota > Metazoa > Chordata > Amphibia > Caudata > Salamandridae > Lissotriton > Lissotriton helveticus. The sequence continues at coordinate 721,148,735 of NC_136072.1, forward strand.
TGTGGACTACTAAGGGCTCAATGCAGTTACCAGGACTGACGCACACCCCATCCCCCGAGCTGATGAGCTCCTAGATCGGTCGGGAGCTGCCAAGTACATCAGTATGTTTGACTTAACATCTGGGTACTGACAGATTCCCTTCACTGATGGAGCAAAGGAGAGGTCAGCATTATCAATGCCAGAGGGACACTACCAATTCTGGTTGATGCCCTATGGGTTGAAGAATGCCATTTCCACCTTTCAGATACTGGTCAACCAGGTTTTGGCTCGGCTGGAGAATTTCAGTGCTGCCTACCTGGATGATATTGCAGTGTTCAGTGCCACTTGGGAGGAACACCTGCATCACCTCTGGGTGATCATGATCAAGGCCAGATCGGATAGGGATTGGTGGTGTACTTGGGACATCAAGTAGGGAGGGGCCAGGTGGCACCCTGCAACCCAAGATTGATACCATTATAGATTGGGAACCCCCGAAGACCCAGAGAGAGGTGAGAGCCTTTTTAGGACTCACTGGGTATTAGCAGAGATTCGTCAAGTGGTATGGCACCATTCTTGCCCCCTTGACTGAGCTGACTTCCAGGAAGCAGCCCAAGAAAGTGAACCTGACTGATGCCTGCCAGTGAGTTTTTGATGCCCATAAATCTGCGGCACCCAAGCTCAAGGTACTCAACTTCTTGCAGGAATTTGTGGTGCAGACAGATGCTTCGGAGCATGGTATGGGAGCAGTGATCTCATAACTAAATGAGGAGGGCCTAGACCAACCCATAGCCTTCATTAGTAGGAGGTTACTTTCACGGGAACAGAGGTGGAGTGCAATTGAGCGTGAGGCTTTTGCTGTGGTCTGGGCGCTGAAGAAGCTAAGGCCCTACTTGTTTGGGACTCACTTCTGGGTTCAAACTGACCACCGGCTCCTCAGATGGATGATGCAGATGAGGGGTGAGAATCCAAAGTTGTTGAGGTGGTCTATTTCCCTACAGTGGATGGACTTCATGGTGGAACACTGCCCTGGTACAGAACACGGGCCTAGCAGGGGTTATTTTAGAAGCGCATCCCCCTTACCCTCACTTGGAAGAAGGATCCCTACTTGGACAAAGCTGCAAACCCTTGCCAACTAGAGACCCCATTTCTAACAGCCCTGATACCGGATACCTTCGAGTCAAGTTTGTGCTATATAAAACTCTGGATAAAAACAAACCTGTGCTCAGCCCACAGGTAGCTTGGCACAGAGCAGTCAGGCTTAACTTAGAGACAGTGTGTAACATTTCTCTGCAACACTTCAAACAGTAAAACAGTGAAAACATACCACAAAAGGACCCCACAGCTCCTTAGGAAAACTAGAGTAGAATATAATGAATACAACAAGACCAACATGACAAACATCCAATCAATAGAACTGGAGATAGGAATTTTGAAATTATTTTGTGAAAATAGTGGCAAAAAGTACATAGTGCCAAATCAGGATATCTAGTCGTGCTGTACCACATCAAAGTCATACTTTCAGGCTGAACGTGATAGAGCGCTGATCAGATACAGTCAACAGGTGGGGCCCACTGAAGTTTACCTTCTCAAGTTTGTGTCAGACTTTCCATACGCATTGAGGTTGGTCCACAAGAAGCAGGAAGAGTGCAGAGGGAGGTTGTTGGTGAAGCACAAAGAGCCACCGGCATCACAGGTGGGGATTGCTGGAGCTTCGCATTGGTGACCCTGTGAGCAGTTGATGCTGCACTGTGAAGTGTCATGCTGATGGAGTTGTGTGATGATTTGCGGTGCAAGCTGCGATGTCTCGATATGAACGGGCCCTTTCATGTGCTTGAAGAGCCCAAAAGCTTGATTTCAGCACCTTTGAGCCACATCAGGGATCCAAGACCTAAGTGGCACCACTTGGGGGTCAGCAACTTGCTTCAGGTGGGTTTGGGTGCAAGATGTTGGGGAGGATTTTACATCCCTCATGAGGCCATCAGACTAGCCCTTGGAATAACTCTGGGGTTCTGGGTTCAAGATGGAGTTGTAGGCCCAGTTCATATTCCCCAGTTAAGAGGGCAGCAGGTCAATAGAGGAGGACAGCAGTTGGTGTCTGGGGTCCAGTATTTATACCCAGTTGTGCCTTTGAATTAGCTGAAAAAGTGGCCTAGATTCGCAAATAGGGCAGTTTTGAACTTGCAAAGACACATTATACAGGGTGTTTTGCAAGGTATGCACGCAATTGTTCTTGCTAAGGCAATTTTGTGGTAATATCAGGAATGTCGACGGTAAAAACTGGTCCACTGACCATAAAACAGTCCCCAAAAATCTCCAAAAAAGCAGACCTCGCACTGATCTATCAAACCAGCCCATCGGGCACTGCCTGATTGCCCTATAGGCCAGTCCCACCCTAGTGACAGGCCCATGAACAAAATGAATAAAAGACTGACACAGGTCCATCCTGCAGCTGAAATGGACTCGTGCCGCTCGTGAATTGAAGAGCACTGCAGACTTTGTTTGTGGCCGTACCTGGGGCGCTTTTATTTGCGGAGCCCTTTGGGAATCATTCCCTGTGACCTGGGAGCACACCAGCTCGGTCACCATCGCTGTTTCTTGCTGGGGGATAGCTACTAACGTCACCGGCCCAGGGAGCGGGACTGCGAGGACCAGAAGTGCTTGCGCCGTCCACCGCGCGCACCTGGTTCCTCTTCCCGCCCCCTCCTCCCTCCGACCTCCCTGCAGGCTACAAGACTCCTCGCGGCCCCCGCTGGCGCGGGAGCCGCTCGTGAATTGAAGAGCACTGCGGATTTTGTTTGTGGCCGTACCTGGGGCGCTTTTATTTGCGGAGCCCTTTGGGAATCATTCCCTGTGACCTGGGAGCACACCAGCTCGGTCACCATCGCTGTTTCTTGCTGGGGGATAGCTACTAACGTCACCGGCCCAGGGAGCGGGACTGGGAGGACCAGAAGTGCTTGCGCCGTCCACCGCGCGCACCTGGTTCCTCTTCCCGCCCCCTCCTCCCTCCGACCTCCCTGCAGGCTACAAGACTCCTCGCGGCCCCCGCTGGCGCGGGTGCCGCTCGTGAATTGAAGAGCACTGCGGACTTTGTTTGTGGCCGTACCTGGGGCGCTTTTATTTGCGGAGCCCTTTGGGAATCATTCCCTGTGACCTGGGAGCACACCAGCTCGGTCACCATCGCTGTTTCTTGCTGGGGGATAGCTACTAACGTCACCGGCCCAGGGAGCGGGACTGCGAGGACCAGAAGTGCTTGCGCCGTCCACCGCGCGCACCTGGTTCCTCTTCCCGCCCCCTCCTCCCTCCGACCTCCCTGCAGGCTACAGGACTCCTCGCGGCCCCCGCTGGCGCGGGAGCCGCTCGTGAATTGAAGAGCACTGCGGACTTTGTTTGTGGCCGTACCTGGGGCGCTTTTATTTGCGGAGCCCTTTGGGAATCATTCCCTGTGACCTGGGAGCACACCAGCTCGGTCACCATCGCTGTTTCTTGCTGGGGGATAGCTACTAACGTCACCGGCCCAGGGAGCGGGACTGCGAGGACCAGAAGTGCTTGCGCCGTCCACCGCGCGCACCTGGTTCCTCTTCCCGCTCCCTCCTCTCCTCCTCCATTTTAACCCCGCCCTGAACGCGAACGCGGGACGCGTGCGGACAAAGAAGCGGGCGAAGACCGGGCAAAGAGCGGGCCGTTTGAGGCCGTTCGAGTACGGCAGAGTCCGGCCTAGGCCCACCCCCCTGGCCTAGCGGAGGGCCTCAAGGTAGGCGTCTGGCTGTGCGCTACCATCATCTGCCTTTGGCGTTGTTAAAGCCTGCCTAAAACTTTTGTGAGATCCACCATCCTGTGCCATTCGCTATGACGCTCCGGTCAGGCAAAGAACGATCTGTCAATATCCACACAACCAAGGGGGTCGTATCCGGCCCCCTTGATGCTTTTATCACAAGGGCTACCGGGATCCTGGAGAAGGAAATTGCCATGGTCGAAAAAAGACTCTCATTAGACCTGATTACTGGCAAGCGATCCTCATTGGGGGCCATAGCTACCTCTACCTCCCCTGCACCCCCTGTACTACACGCAGCTTATAACTGTGTCCATACCTCCCCCACAGACGCTATCGTCCATCTAGAAAGTGTAGGGGTGAGTCCAACAGCTTCCACACCGAGGGAAGAAGGGTACAGTATAGATGCCTCTCAGAGCAGTCAGGAGGATGATCCATATAACTGTGGAGGGCTCGACCCTAGCCAGCTCTCTGGATACCTTCCTCTTAATACTCTTAATCTCGCTGAAACCATTAACCATCCCGTACCTAATCTTGGTTCTAACGCTAAAAAGAGAAAGCTGGTTTCCAGATTGTCGGGGGAGAGAGACCGGAAGATCCCTAAAACAATTGTTGTCCAAGATGAATGTAGCCAGGGTTCTGATTGTCCTTCAGACACCCTAAACCCTGCTGTATTTACCAACATGTTATGCCCCTCCCTCACGTCTGTGGGTTCTTCTAGCACCTGCCCCATGTGCCTTAATAGCGATCAAGTCCTGCTAGTAAAAATGGAGGCCATGTTTAAAACTTTATTACTTCCTGTTCTAGAGCGGACGAGGCTCATGACCTCAAAAATTGATAGCATGGAGGTTACAATTAATAGTAACCATGCTATGCTACAAACTTTACTTGGCTCTAACCATACTGGCCCCAGCGAATCACAAATACCCACTAAGGCACCGGTCAGTAATAATATGGCATGGAGGAAACCACTATCTAACAAAACAACAGGGCCAACTTCGATCACGTCCAATAAGGGGGAAAAACCAAAATCCATATTTCCCAAACCAGCCACTAGTACCATCACACAGGCCCCCAAGACCAAACCTTTGGTTAAGCAAAATTCCGGTGGGAATCAAAGTATGGGACCCCCCTCACAACCTACAACTAATCATGTCCCCCTCAGTTCACACAGAGACCAACGCACTGTCAACAATAACTACAGGGAGGGGAGACGTAATAGATCTACCACTCCTCGTGTTGATCTTCCACCCGAAGCAGCCCAACATACTATAGTTCTGACAGGTGTAGCTCCGTTAAAACCAGGCAGCAAGGAGTCATTTGGGGACCTTCGTAATAAAGTCATCTTTTGGCTAAATAAAAACCGCCCCCTACCTCCCGCCTCTCCTACGGAGATACTATACGTAAGAAGAGTGGACTGGGTGGGTCATGGGATTAAAGACCTAGAGGGAGATTGCATTTTAATTTCGTTTAAAGATGCATGGGTGGTAGATGCTATTAGAAGAGAACCTAGGTTTGCAAGGCAGGGGGATGTACAAACTTTAGCCCTTTCTTATTTCTATCCACTCAGGCAAATGCCCCCACAACCCCAACCCTACCCCTTATTTCGACAGGTTCCAGCCAACAGACACACCGTGGCTTTAACCCCTCTCGACTGCCGGCGCCCTTTCCTTTTTAATCACTTTGGCCCGCTTTCTGATCTCGAGGCCATCGATTGACATCATGGTCCTCTTAGTGAGCCTTCCCCCGTCGAAGCAGTAGTCCATGAGTTTATTGGGCACAGCGTGGCAAGCAGATCGCCCAGTAATCCAGCAGCTATGGGTGAAGGCCCAGAGTTTAGACCAGCTGATCTATCACCCGATAGAGATACCCAAGAGTCCTTGACTAATGATGACCCTATAGTTCCTGTTGACCACGCTAAATTCATTGAGGTTAATAATGATAGAGGATATTCACAGGCAGTCATACCACCTTTATCTTTGCAACCTTCCCCATCTCCTAAATTGAATGGCAACCTGAAAATCTTGTCTTGGAACATAGCAGGAATCAAGTCTCGTCTCCCCTCTACTGATTGGAGGAACTTTGTGGACAACTACGACATCATCTTGTTGCAAGAAACCTGGGCAACTGAGCCAGTCCACATGCTGGGTTTCATTAACTTCTTCAAACCTGCAATCAAAGGGGGCAAAGGGCGTGCCTCAGGTGGCCTGTTGATTTGGGTGAAACAGTCACTGGGTTTCCATCCAACTGAGCTCTCTGCCCAGCACCTGGATCTCATCCAAATTAAACTAAGTAAAGCCAATCAACGAGATGTGTACATCTTTAACATTTATGCCAGAGGTCTGCCCGGTGGTCGAAGCCCGCCATTGTTGAGCATCATTGATTATAGAATCTCTGAAATAGGCAGTGGGAATGTTACCATCCTAGCAGGAGATCTAAACTGCACCATAGAGCCTTTGTTCGACATGGGGGACAGTTGGAGCATGGCTGAGGACGCTGCTTGGGACATTCCCGATCTAAAAGCGGTCAAGAGGGTAAAAGTCACAGAGGCGGCAGTGTCCTGGATGGCATTTTGCCTCAATAGGGGGTTTCGTGCATGTAACGGCCGCACAAACTCGGACAAAGAGGCCAATTGTACCTTTGACAGTGGGCAGAGACAAAGCCGTATCGACTATATCCTGTTAAATATAGAACATTGGCCTTTATTAATTGACATGGCAGTACTAGAGCGCCCGGAAAGCGACCACAACCCGCTGTCATTATCACTGATTCTGCCAGGCCTAAAGAGACAAGAGGAGCCTACTACTACTCAAACAGGGGATGTTATTCTAACCAACGACAGGAGGAGACTGAAATGGCCACGGGTCATGGAGGATAAAGCTTTATGGGACAGTGTTAATTCAGTGGCCAATAATGCCTTTAATGAGATGTTGAAAATGTATTTGATGGGGTCTAATTCGGGACTGGGTAATAACATTATGATTCTTCACACTAGATGCTTCAATCAGTTAAAATCTCTACTTTCCCGCCCGTGCCGAAGTGCTTCCATTAAATCTAATCCCTTGCCACAGAAATGGTATAATAAAAAATGCAGGGAGGCACATTCGGCTCTCATTACATCCATTAAATCACGGGACATGGTCGCAGTCCAGGCGGCCAGGCTCCATTATAGGAAAACCCTCCGAGAATCTAAACGGGAGTGGGAAGATAGGTTTTGGTCTGATCTTCTAGAAGCGTCCATCTCAAATAATCAAAAAAAGTTCTGGGACATAGTCAAATGGGGGAATAACCCGGACTCCTCTACCCCGGCTAATAATGTGCCCCTTGATGAATGGGTTTCATTCTACTCTGCCCAATTCAGAGCAGATGACCCTAAAGTTATAAACCCCTCGGGTAGGACATCCCCGTCGAGTTCTCACGGGGAAAAATTAATCTTCACAGTGGCTGAGGCCGAGCTGGCCCTGGCACTGACCTCCCGAGGGAAAGCTCCTGGTATGGATTTGATACCGGCGGATCTATTTAAATCCAATCCCGGCTTGTGGCTCCCGTATATTACCATGATAGCTAACTCCCTAGCTCAGGGTGCCACAGTCCCAAAATCATGGAAGGGAGCCGAGATAATCCCGATTCACAAAAAGGGCGACAAGTCCACACCAGGGAACTACCGCCCCATCAGTTTGATTGATTCTATACAGAAAATCATAGCTCGTATGGTTTTGGGGCGGGTCCAGGGCTGGATCGAATTAGAGAGCATTCTATCCCCCATGCAGGCGGGCTTCAGATCGGGAATAAGCACCATAGATCAGGTGTTTAGACTCTGCCTGATCTATTGGAAGGTGGTCTGGCTCGGCGGCGGTACCATCTTTGCTGCATTCATCGATCTGAAGTCCGCCGTCGATCTGGTACCAAGGGACAAACTGTGGGGTGTGTTGGCCAAGTTAGGATGTCCTCTGGAATTACTAGACCTCATTATTAGACTCCATGAGGACAACTACGCTAGAGTAAGGTGGGGCAGTCAGGGACAGGTGAAAGAAACATTTCCCGTAACCCGAGGTGTCCGTCAGGGGTGTGTCCTGGCCCCAACTCTTTTCCTTCTCTTTATTGACCAAGTTGTCAAATTCTTCATGGATTCCCCCACTGACGCACCGATGTTGGCTGGGATGAGATTCCCCCTTCTCATCTTCGCCGACGATACCTTACTTCTCTCAAAAACACGTAGCGGTCTCCAGCGGGCTCTGGACCGCTTCGAGAAGTATTGTATCATTAACAATTTGGCGGTAAACGTGGGGAAAACGAAGTTTATGGTCTTCACAAAAAACCACCCAGTTCGCAGTTCTGTGAGGTTGAACGGTGTAAACCTGGAGCAAGTAGATTCCATGACCTACTTGGGGGTTACCCTTGACAGCCGTTTGAGATGGAAAGACCAAATCAATATCCAACATCTCAAATTTGCAAGGTTGACTGGCTGCCTTATAAAAGAGCAAAGAGAATCGACCACTAAACGGGTCCTCCCTGCCCTCAGGATCTATGATGCTAAAATCTCCACCGCCATTCTTTATGGCGCCGATCTTTGGGGGTATATGGACCTGCGCAACTTATTCATAACCCAATGTAAGTTCCTTCGTAACCTAGTAGGTCTTCCTCAGTCGACCCCCTCCATCCCCCTCTGTCTGGACCTAGGGTGCCCCCCGATCAACGAGATGGCTAGATTCAGGTTGGTGGCTTTGTGGAGACGTATATGGACGTCCCCAGACCTGTCTCTTTTTGCACGAGAATTGACAGAAGTCAGGTCCATTACCGGATCCGGGAAAATTCCCTGGTTCTCTGCTGTAAAAACCATCCTCATTGATATGGGCTTAGAAAATCTTTGGTTATCCCCTCAATCCAATGTTTTTCCGTCTAAACACGAGTTTAAATCCCTGTACTGGGCCTCGATTCGTTTAAAAAGAGCTGTATTCTCTAGTAATAACAGTCTTACAGGCAGGTTTTTAAGATTCAAACTTGACCTATTGCGAGAGTCCTATTGGGATGTAACAACTAGACCGTTAGACAAAAAACTGTTTCATCAATTTAGAGTGGGGTCTCTGCCTCTAAACTCTTTTTCATACAAATGGTCTACTAGGTCTTCAACCGACTGTAAATGTTGTCCAGGTCATAATGAATCAGAAGGACATTTTCTTTTTGCCTGTCCTAGATATGCTGCACCCCGCAAGAAATGGTTAAAACCACTGTTCCAAAGCTTGCCATTTAAAACATCTGCAGATGCAATTTGGGTGCTAAAGACCAACACCTCCGAACTCTTTGTTGTATGTTTGGCAAAATATCTGGGCTGGGCCTGGCTTCTAAGGCTAAAACATATGTCATAGCCCCTGCGATCCACTTCCATTGTTAATTGATTGAATATGCACCCGTTTTAATCATTGGTTATCAGTTCCATCCAATTCGTGTACTCTGAACACTAAGCAAGTATTGGTTCACTGTTAATCCATTTGAACTGTTATGAATTTCTAAAAATAACTTGTGTTTTCTTTTAATACGGGTTTCTTTTTAATTGATATTTAATGCTTGTCATACTTATCTTATTTTGTTTTTATTAGTTGGTTCTAAATGTGCTTAGTTTCTGATTAGTGATGTTTGTTTTATTCATTTTTAAACAGTCTTTTTTGCTTAAAATCTTGTCTGATAGATAATTATTGACTTTATAATGTGTCTTTTATGATTTGATAAAAATCGAAATAAAGACTTGAAACCTGACCTGACAGGCCCATGAAGGAGCAGCTAGTAGTACATTTTGGGAGCTTTTTTCTGTAAGGGTATTGTTAAGAATTACAATTTGTGATTGAGATGATAACCTAGACTCAGAACAATGATCAACTTGATAGTGGAACTTTTTCCTTTACCCTCCAAGTTTTGCTGAATTCATTTTTGCTGGCCTTAACCTGTGCTATGGTGCTTTCCCCTTAAACCATGGTAGAATTGGCCTATACACAATTGGCATATTTAGTTTACTTATGTGGCCCTAGTAAAGTGGCACTACTTGTGCCCAGGGCCTGTACATTAAATGATATTAGTGGGTTCTGCAGCACTGGTTTTGCCACCCACTTAAATAGCCCTTTAAACATGTCTCATGCCTGTCAACGCTATATGTGGGTGCACTTCAAAACTGCCATTTCAAGACAGCAAGATAAAACTTCTGCCAGGCCCAAACATTCCTTTTTAATAGATATAGGTCACCTCTAGGGTAGGCCCTGGACAGCCCAGAGGACAGAGTGCAGTGTATTTCAAAAGTAGGACATATGCTCTTAAGTTTTACATGTCCTGGTAGTGAAAATCTCCTAATGTCGTTTTTCACTACTGCTAGGCCTACCTCCCTCATAGGATAACATTGGAGTAACCTTATTACATTTTATGGGCCAAATTCACAAACTGCCTGCGCAGTTGGGGCCAAGTCCTCACAGTCACAGCAGGGGCTGGACCTCAGTACAGCAGTTTCCCAGTGCAGATGTCCTTTCACGAGTGCAGGACCCCCGCTGCAACTGCGAGGCCTCCGCTGCAAGTTTGGAGGCTGTCTGTGAACCAGGCCCTTAAAGTGTAATATCCAAATGGGAATGTGTAACCAGTACATGTTTGGTGTCTCTGATACCATAATTTAAAATCATACCTCATGGTGAAATCGAATTTTAAATTACAATTTTGAAAATGCCACTTTTAGAAAGCTGGCATTTTCCTGCCTCAGCCCTTTAATGCCTGTAGCCTGTGCCTGGGTCACATGACTGAGTGTAGGTGAGAGTCGAGCTTTGTGTATTCCTCCTAGACAGTCACACACAATTGGGAGCTTAGGTATTTCTGGATGGGCCTTCACTGACAGGATGGGAGGGAGGAGCTGGGCCCAGCCCCACTTACACTTTAATAGGCTGTTTCCTGCCTACACACAAAGGGCTGCATACCACCTGTAGTTCGTCTAAAGCCAAGACAGGGTAGACAGGATAACTTCAAAGGGAAACATCCTGCTAAAGGGGGACACTTTTATTTTGGTGCCCTGGTCAATTTTTATCACAGTCTGATCCTGCCTACCACGAGTGCTGATGGGAGCCTGTGGGTTCTGAATATGTAGTCACCTGTGCAGGTAGAGGCGACCTAGATTACCAATTGCCTGGCTGCGGAAGCTTGGTGCAAAGAAGGGAGTGAGCATAGAGGTGAACATGACATATTCCACTTAACTGTGTGTAGACTGGGTGCAACAGCACCGAAGTAATTTCAACAGCATTCCTGACTTTTAGCATCAGTTGCCTTCTAAACATGAAAGCTCAGATCACCAAGATTCGCCAAAGAGAATGGAAAACCAATGTGTGGCCTCATATATAAGCACTGAATTTAGTAAATAAAAAATGTTGTCACATACAATGTTTGATTTTGGGACAATTGGAACTAGTTAAGGAAACAGAATTTTCATACCATTTATTGACTGATCACATAACTTGTATGTATCAGGAAAACAGATGCATAAAAGGATGATAAAACATCAGTCTGTCTTCCATGGTGGCCTCTTAAACTAATAGCTGCATCGGTCATAAAATTAGAATACTGAAAACTCAAAAAAAATGGGCATCTGTCAATAACTGGATTGTTTTCGCAGCTCGAGTGCTGTTTGATGTTGCTTGAACAATGAGGGTACATTACACCACATTATTGATTGGCATTGGCATACAATTCTACGGAAATTTGCAACACCAGGAGAACCCCTCTCCCATTAGGATCTGATCCCCTGAACCAGCTGTGCAAAGAGAAGAAGATTCACACACACAAAGTTCCCCATGTAACCGCAGTCTTGATAATTTCTCCTCCTTACCCTCTTACTCCCCTCTGACTTTCCTCAGCACCCAAAACATAATTCCCCAGCACCCTAGACATAAAAGAACCATATCCAGAAAATTGCCACGCTCTTTGACTTCTATCATTCAACTTAACTGACAAAATAAACCAATCCCTGACACCACCCCAGAAAAAGAAAATACTTAGCATCCTGATGCCCTCTCTAACCCCCACTGAGCCTTCTCTTCCAGGGCAGAGCACTGCTGTCTCCTCTCAGTGAGAGATCAAGGAGTTAGCACCAAGTTAAAAGCATTGCTCACCAACCTGCTGTCAACAGAGAGTTCACCATCAGCTGAGGGTTTACCAAGACCTGCAGTTGACTGAAGATGCTGTGGCTGGTGTTGCTTGAGCATCAGCCTCATTCCCACATCTCTCTCGGGTCTTTGTTCGGCAGACACCAAAGAAAGACAAAAAAAGTAGGGGACACAAAGACAGTCATATGCAATTCCACCACCTCCTTGGAGTACTTGGAGACCCTGGGAATCAAAAATCATTGCTTGTGTTTCCACAGCTTTGCTTTGGTATCTATAGGCAGATGGGGTTATGTGAGTGTAGTCTGAGATAACATGAATTGCATAGCCAATAGGTATTTCCTTTGGGACCCATTGGCTTTGCCAATAGTATTAAGCTAGATGTAAAGCATCCTCGATGTTGTGCACAATGGCTAAGGAGTAAGAAAAAAAGCATCTGACACAGTACGCTGCTTTATTTTGTAGGCGTACGCACCAAGTATGTGTGCACCTACTAAATGACGCTGGCGCTTTTTTCCCATTTTATTTACAGATCTGAGTTGGTTGAAAAAAAGCAGTGCAAAAGCAACACAAAGGGAGGGATGAGGGAAGCAACAGGGAGGGTGTGGGTGGAGGGAAGCAACATGGGGGTGCAGGTAGGAAGAAGCAGCACGGAGAGCAGGTGGGTACAAGCAATCCAGAGGGTGGGGTATAGCAACATGGAGCATGGGAGAAAAAGAAGCACATGGGCAAGAGAGAGCAACGTGTAGCATGGAGGAGGGGCACATTGGCAAAAAAAGTGTGCAGGGAGAGGAGAAAAACACCACAGAGTGGGCTTGTGAGAAAAGCAGAGGGAGAGAGAGCAACATGGAGCATGGAGCATGGAAGAGGGGGAACGAAAAGCACATGAAGGAGAAAGCTAGAAAACACAGGCACTCTAGTAGAGTACTGACCAAAAAGAAAAAAGTAGTGCCTGAAAAGTAAGCAGTGGAAGCACACAGGTAATGAGGCCGTGCTTCAGGAAAGGGAAAGGGACAAACAAACAAAGGAGAAAGCCTACACAAGCTAATCAATTAGAAGTAAGCAGAGTGACAATAAAGCCAACTAATGGGGAAGCAATGAGCAATATTTAAGCCCATTGCAAGCTGACAATTTGCAAACAAACAGCTCGGGGGTCTGGCAAGTGAGTCCTAAAACGTCTTTCTTTGCAGAGTGACGTCATAACAGTGACGTTTTGTTTTCACGTCTGTAGTTTAACAGCAGCAAACAATTTGACATTGAGTCTGGTAGTTACGCTACTGGCTTCTGAGGAACTAATGACTAGTAGTGAATGTGTGTGCCCTGCCCCCATTGGGAATATTACTAACACCACTATGCTCCAGGGATGGTATCATTATAAAGTTTTGTGCGGTGACCCGGAGCTGATCACTTATTTTTTGCACCAACAAGATGTGAAGTGAATTCATTTAACCCAATAGTTCTCAGGGTTATTTCTAGATAGTGCAGCTTGGAAACCGTGAACAAGGTTTGCCTCTTTCTGGTTCTGATTATGCGCTCTGAAAAAAAAGCACTAACACTGAGAAACAATGGGTTAAATGAATTCCCTTTGCACCCAGCAGGCACATACAACAAGTGCTCTGCTCTACCCTGTGCCAGAAAAGCCCATCATGACATGGTCCCTGGTTGGTTATCCATGAATACTCTGTAATTTTCCAGGTTCCTTAGGACACTTTATGAAAAATAGCTCCATATGGGTGCATGATATATTTCATTGGCAATCAAGCAATTCTGAACGTTTGCCAGAAGAGCAGGGACAATAATTTTTCACGGTGAAGTGAATTTGACACCTCCAGGATTGACTTCAAATAGAACGTTCTTGGCAAATGCTTAACTGATTAAATTGGTCCGTACTACCAGCAAGGTTATTACTTTTCAAGGAGAACTCCAGACATTATCTTAGCTGTTTTTGTTCCACTTTTATTGATCTATTGGATGATCTGACAGGCAAGCCATCAACCTGAAAACCTCTCCTGTCGAGCACCTATTGTCATGATTAGTTTTATTTACTTTCTACGTTTTAAACTTTACCTTGCAAAAAATGTGCTGTAAAGAATAACCTGTTATTCCAAACAAAGCAGGCTTATGTTCCAGTGGTCCAAGTAGTAGCTGTAATAAATAACTTCACTTTTTTACGTAGTTGTTCTGGGTCTTTGCAGAACTCTTGTGGAAATAACATATTAAAATGTGGAATTCATAGTCAACATTTACCTTTCCTCCGAGTTCCCTTTCTTGAAAACATATGTTTATATAAAAGGCTGCAAGCCACCCATGGGAGTGGAGTAGAGATTTCAAGGAATAATGTATATCAGTTTGTATAAGAATATAAAATTGCTTACTTATTTTTTTTGCCCCACCTACCCATTCAAAGATTGAAATGGATTATTCTGCTTACAGAAACTGCGGAGTGTGGAGCTATAGTGCTGCTTTCCGTGTAGGTTAACGAGAGCTTAATTTGAGCCTGTGGTTGCCGATGGGGCCCACTGACACTCATTTTTGGGGACCAGCACTTATGTTTCCACAAGGGTCTTGTGATCCAGAGCAAGAGAGTGAAAAATACACAAAAGGGAAAGAAGGAGCAGAGCAAGGGAAATCTGCCACCAAGGGAGAAGGCAGGAACGTTCCAGAGTGAGATAAAGGGACATGGAGTGTCTTATAATTTTTTACTCCCAAGCACACGTTCAAATTAGACAAGGTTTCCCCTTTTATATACTAAACATATGCAGAGATATGATAACACAAATAAACAGTATTTATTTCCAATTTTCTTTGTCTCGTTTTATTCGGATCTTTTCTAAAACAGCCAGCAACAGCCAACGCGTTTCGTCTCAAGAGGTTGTAATCCTGCAAATTTCTGAAGGCTATGAAATCCAGAGTAAAATCTTGTAAGTGCGGTGATACTTCCGTTTTTGCGTTTCACTTAATTTTTGTGGCATTAAGCATAATTATGCAGGAGGAAAGTACACGCATTTCGCACACCTCTAACATTTTTATCTGACATCAGTGACTTCAGAATCCTCATACCTTTACTTCCTCACCATCTCTTCTGTACTGATCTTTAGCACTGAAGCAGACTTTGAAAAAGTTGTGTCTGTATTCCTGTTAGGTATTTTCTGTTCATCGTCCTTTTGGCCACCTAATTTTATGAAATACCTCTTTTTGAAATAGTTTCCTGAACTGGAGGTGATTTGTTTCTGCTCTCAGGTTCAGGTGTATTGGGCAGGTGTGACATTCTCAGTGCCACATTGAGTTTCGAATGAATAGCAGAGATTTTTGTCAATTTGTTTGCTTGAAGTTACTATTTAGGGCTTCATTGATAAAGTTCTTTGAGTCAAAAAGATTTTCCATAACTAAATTCCTTTCTGGCATGTTTACTTTATCTTGATCTAGATTTACCCAAGCCTCCAAGGGTTTATTGGGTTGTCCAATTTCTTTGTTAGTAGGTTGAGTTTGGAAGCATGCCTAGATTTGAGTTCCTAATTTCAAAAAAAGAACGTCAAATGCTGGCTTCTACATCATCAACTCTGCTGCGAACTGTACTCATTGCAGACATAGAAGAAACAACCAATGTCTAAATTAGCTTGATTTCACACAGTGCATAATACCGTATACCTATGTAGCCCAAACAAGGGATATGGGCTGTCTGCCAATGGCAAAGTGAGAAACCGTATTAGAGGTTTTGGAGATGGTGTTGACAGATTCTGTAGACATGAAAACTTGGGGCCCAAAGTGTTGATTGGAATATATGAGTCAACCTTGACTGCACATCTGCATATATAGTTTTTGCATTACGGAGCGGTGCTGGTACTATGTTTAGCACACCTGTGTAGACAGCTACGTTGGGGCAACTCTCCCATTTATAATTGGGCCTGGGACATGAATGTGTGTGTTAATTTCTATCGCACACTTAGACATATATATTTATTTTTAGAAAACATCCTCATTAATGGGACAGATGGAACAAGAAATTCAGAGCAGATTATCTAAACATAATTTGGAGGTATGTTTTCAGTATCAGTAATTCTAAAGGTATTGATTACTGGGATTTGGGAGGTGGAATAGCGAATTGGATCTGATAGGACCATAGACATTGAAGGAGGGGAGTGAAGGGAGACTATTAATATATTCGACTTTGGGAGATGGAATTGAAGGGTTCTGATCAATTGTGATTATAATGAATTGTATTAAGATGGGATGTGAAAGCATGATGTGTTCTCATGAGGCAGTCATGTGCACCAGGTGCACAGTATAGAATTATTGTTATGTTGGTGCAAGGGAATCTCATACCCTTGGAACCAGTGATGATTTAAAGATTGGATATAGGCAGGCATTATTGTTTAAGAATTGCGTTAATGTAATAATTGTAGGGACACTGATGAATTCTTGTTTTTGAAAAAGAGAAACACCAGTAATTTGTTTATTGGTGTATTGTATTTTCCTTTAATTTACAGCCCTGATGATGTCCAAGTGTGTATGAAACACGTTCGCTGATTGATTTGTTACTATATTATGTGGATCGAACAATTTGGACGGTTTTTGAAATAAACTTCAGAGTTTGAAATTCATCATAGACTGTCTATGAACCTTTTTTTCATGAAACCATTACTTGAATAATAGATTTGTGAGCATTGTGAACCGAGGCGCTCCTTTCAGGATAGGTTATGAATTCTTGTTGATTGGCTACAGCCTGTTTGACATTGTAGATGTAGGAATTATCCTCTATCATCAGTTTTTTGGCACTGATGGCAGGAGCAGTTCAACTAATATCTGGAACTAATACTGAGCCTGTAATTGTTCTAGAGATATTTCCTAATTTCTTTTTTTCAACTGCAGACGCTTTCATTTAGAAATTTCTTTCCTCTATCACAAATTAAGACTCTCACCTTCAGTCGAAACAAGTTCATCTCCTCCTCCTGTCAATGTACTTTCTTCTCTTAACTTTACTAGCACTCTTCTCATGACTCTCAAGCATCAGTAAAGTTTCTTCACTCTATCACTGCCAGGATGAAGGGTGTAACAGTCACCTGCAACATTCAGTGGGCTTGTTCCTAACCTGTTCTACTCTGGTGGTCGTCCTGGAATTGGGTAGCTTCATGGTAGCTTCTTCTGTTTCTCGTTTGCCATATTCGATTGGGAAAATGTTACTTTTCCGGAAATGAGCTTCTGTTTCTGCTTCAACCTACAAGAAAAGACCGAAGTGTTGCCCATCACCATCTCGGGCAACCCGTGGAACGATCTTCTCTGGCCTCAGGAGTTGGGTACGGCCCCGATACCAGCGAAGGTGGTGAAAAGCTTGGGTATCCACATCGATGGTAATCTTTCCATGAAAGATCAAGTGTCGTCGGTGGTAGGCACATGCGTTGGCCTCCTCAGGCAACTCCGGAAAATCTCGCCAATGCTGTCTTTTTCTACTCTAAGGACGGTGGTGTCGGCAATGATTTTAGGGCGTCTGGATTATGGGAATGCCCTTTATGTTGGGCTTACCCAGCAATTACTCTCGAGACTGCAAATTGTGATGAATGATGCAGCTAGACTGATTTTCGGAAAAGCTAGAGGCACGCATGCCTCTCCTCTGCTATACCAATTACATTGGCTTCCCATCAGGAAGAGGATCCTATTTAAAGGTCTATGCATCGCACACAAGGCGGTCTTTGGTAATGCGCCCAGTTACATTAAAGCTAGACTGGTGCAGTATACCCCCAGAAGAACTTTGCGCTCGTCTGAGGACACTCTTTTGGTAAGCCCGCGTTATCGTCTGACCACCCTTGGTGGACGTGCATTTTCAACCACCCTGCCGGCAGCTTGGAACAAGCTATCACCAGGTCTACGGAAGGAACCAAATTTATTGCCTTTTAGACGAATGTTAAAAATGGTGCTTTTCCGAGAAGCCTGGGGTTCAATATAATTTGTCTTGCCTGTCCTCCTGCGATGATTAGTTTTCCAAGTACAAGCGCTTAGAGACCAATCGGTGATAATGTGCGATATAAATGTAATAAATAAATAAATAAATAAATAAGAAACCAGTGTTGTTTGGGTATTGCAGTAAAGAATAAAGATATGCAATCTAATTGCTGGGGGACACATTAAGCAAAAATGTTTAATGCACGTGCCATGATAAACCGTGAGGCCTGGTCCATAAACATGAGATCTGAATATTTAATAATGATACATACACCAGACTCATTTTGCTTAGAACTGAATGACCCCAGGAGCCACCCATCTAACACTCCTGTTACCTGTAACCAACAGGGAAATGCAAAACGTTTGGGGGTAGACCACAGGTCCAACAACACTTATGCGTGGTTGCCATTTCGGAATAGTTATTATTTTGCTTGGATAATAATCATCCAAAGATGGCCACTGCACATTTGTGCACAAATGAGCATGTACTGGTGGTCATGGTGGAATAATTTAAAGATCATTTAAAGATGGCCAGCGTTAATATAGTGCCTGTCAGCAGATGTAGTACAATAGGGGCTAAGTGGGTGCTGGTCGGGTCTAATATTGTAATAAAGGGAATAGGGTGAGAAAAGGGGAAGGAAAGGAAAGAGACTGAGAGCAGGAGATGAAACAGTCGATCATTACATTGCAAGGTCTGACATAAGCAGTGAAATGATACAACTTTTTCAATGAAAATACAATGATTCCAAAGTGCCCCTTGGGTGGTACAAACAAAAGAAAAGGGAGGGAAGCTATTTAATCAGGAGCTGAGAACTCAAACAGATAAAAAAGCTATCCAATCATGAGCAAGCAGTGCAAAAAGGCTCACTCTGCTACTTACTAGATACAATAGGATTGTTGCCAACAGACAGCTGAGCGAGGCTTAAAAAGGAGCCCATTAACTATGTTCACCGAATGGGGTGGCGGATCGACCGGGTTCGGTCCTGGCGGCCATGGCAAGGCATTGGGTGGGGTCCGGTTGTGTTCACGTTTGAGCTTCAGCTTCTGGCTCCACTGAGTCTGATCCCGTGCTCGTCGCAGATCAGTTCCGCCACTACTATCAGGAGCTCTATAGCTCTAAGGTCTCCCCTAGCGATGTGGATATTTTGCAATATCTGGAATATATATCAAACTCCCTTGGTTACAAAACTGGCATAGGGAGTTCTTAATGCGCCCTACAAAGCTACAGGAAATTCGACTGGTGTTGAACTCTATGAGGGAAGGCTGCGCGCCTGGACAAGACGGACTCACAGTCACGTTTTATAGAGCCTTTAGCGATTTGTTGACTCCCCAGTTGGCCACGCTGTTTCAGGAACTCAGCACTACTGGGATTATGCCACAAACAATGCGGGAAGCCTTGATAGTTACCTTGCTTAAGCCAGAAAAGGACAGACGCCACTGTTCCTCTTATCGTCCGCTTTCTTTGCTGAATGTGGACCTAAGATATTTGCTAAGATACTCGCAAACCGTCTCTCCCTACTGATGCCTCATTTAATTGGGCCTGAGCAGGCCGGTTTTATTCCAGGCCGTACGCTTGCACAGAATCATAGCACGGTCTTCGGGGCTTTACAACACACCCGTTCGGATATCCTGGCAGTGGCGGTCTTCTTAAACGCCGAAAAGGCATTCGATTCTATCGAGTGGCTGTTCCTCTATGCAGTTCTGCAGCGTGTGGGGGTCGGTACTGTTCTTTCACAATTGCTTGGAGTCCTCTATATTAAGCTGGGAGCTCGAGTTCGTGTGGGGGATGCGGTGTCTGACCCAATTATCATCTCTAGAGGTACCAGACAGGGGTGTCCCCTCTCCCCGCTCCTATATGCGTTGGAGACCGAAACCTTGTTGAGGGCCTTGAGAGAATATCACGGTCATAGGAGCCTTCGCTGTCCTGATTGCAATTTAATCTTGTTAGCCTCTGCGGATGATACACTTCTGTACATTAAAAACCCGGAAGTGCATCTTCCTCCGGTTATTCGTGAGGTGTTGCGCTATGGGGGCTTATCGGGACTAAACATTAATTGGGAAATTCCCTGACTTTCCCACTGACTGCCTCTACCGTTCCTGTGGAACTTGACTTCCCTTTGCAATGGACCACTGATCCGGTCCGTTATCTTGGTATCCGAGTCCATTCGGACGCTGACCAGGTGATCAGGGCAAACTATGGAAGAGTGATAACTAAATTGAGTGAGGACATAGATCACTGGATTCATCTCCCATTATCCCTAGAGGGTAGAGTCTCCCTGATGAAGATGGTGTTACTGCCTCGCCTTCTCTTTTTATTTGTGAACATTCCCATTCTTGTACAGTGGCATCTGTTTAGGGAATTGCGGGTGTTGATAGGCAGACTGGCTTGGACGGGTAAGACGCTGCGTGTCTCTATGGACACCATCATGTTACCATGCTCTGCCGGAGGTTTGGGTGCTCCGGACTTCGAGCTTTATTATAGGGTAGCTCAGGTGTCCCACGCGCATGCCTGGGTACACGGCCCACAACTCTGCCACATCTTCCTGTAGAAATGGTCGCGTCAGCTCCCGAGCCCTTGCCTTGGCTTTTAACTAAACCTCCGAATTGACGTTGTGGTGTCTTTGACTCGGTGAACTCTGTTGTTCATTCGTGGCATACCTGCTTGGCATGTTTGCCGGAGCTCAACTATATTCGCCGCGCATGCGTATAGAGTGGTGCCACTGGTTCGTTTTCAGTTCAGACAAAGGCGTGCTCCGTGCTCTGCATAGTCTCGGATTGTCTGAAATGGGTGATCTTTTTCGAGATGGTAAGATGATCAAATGGGAGGATGCAATTGCTAATAGAGAGCAACCTTCTGCATTAACGCAGTTTCAGTTTTTCCGCACGAAGGTATTGGGTGAGGAGTTAGCAGAACCTCTGGACTCTCCTCCTCTGTCCTTATTACTCCGATCTCAGTCCCCAGTCAAGTTGGTCTCTAAACTGTATGTCTCGGCCTTACAGACTAGGATATCTCCATACACGAAAGCTCGATTGGCTTGGCAGGCCGACATCGGGGAGCAGTTCTCGGATGAGGTTTGGTTTTATTGCTGCGAAGTCACCCGAAAAATCTCTCTTAATGGCAGGCACAGATTAGCACATTTTTACTTTTCTCAATAGGGTTCACTACAAGCCGGAACGATTGCAAAGGTATGGGTTGCGTGATTCTGGTTGCTGTGAACATTGTGATAGTCCGGGTGCTGGCTTTTACCATTTGGCATGGCTATATCCTCCGGTGGCAGAGTTTTGGCGTCAAATTGTTTAGACTCTCTGCCATTGTGGACTCCCCTATCACACCTGATCCCTTACTGATATTATTGGGATACACGAAACCCCTGCTTAAAAAGCTGTGTAAATTGATAGCAATTGGCCCCCTCTTGGCCAGACGCAGGCTTGCCATGAGATGGATGTGGGGGCCTCAACCAACAATAGTCGAATGGGAAAGAGATATGGTGTACAGTAATACCCAATCAGACGTATACAGTGAACTGCTCCCTCCTTCCTCTCGTCACCTAAGTTTTTGGGGCCTCTTTGCTCAATATCAGTAATCCAAACTTATCACTGCTACAGAACCAGCTGACTAATGTTGTACACTACATTATCGAAAGCCCGACAGCAGTAGCTTTATAGAGACGTGGATGTCGACTACTATAATGTCAATGTGGGGTTATTGTTTTGTTATTTGGAATATGTCTCCTCAGGGGATGCTACAGTTGCTGTTATGTAAATGGAATGCCAATGACCCCCCCCTCTTCTCCTCATATTACTCAAGTGACGTTTTGAACACTGTAGGTGACCTGCACACTTTTATTTATTTTTACTTTTTTGTGTAACAGTGAATATATTTTTTGTTCAGGTAAAATATTCAATAAGCAAAGTTAACACACAAAAAACTATGTTCACCGAATGTTGTGATTTTAAAATATTGAGGCCAGAAACAAACAATTTCAGAAAAAATGACAAAAAGATATAGTAAGTCCCCCTGATAAGAATGCGCGGGATACACTTTTCAGTCTGCAGGAGCTGACATACTACTAAAACAATATACTATAAGGGAAAACATAAATTCGTCCTGACCATCTTTTTACAGGGCAATCCCTACACTCTCAATATAATGGAGTGAGAATGTTGAGGCTCAGAGACAGAGCCAGAGAAGCCACCGGGCAGTCACAGACCAATGGTGGGAGACAGGGACCAGATGGCATCTCCAGTATTATATTTTATGGAAGTTGTTACGGGACTCATTTTTGGGGACTGGGAAATATTTTTTTATTACCAGTCACTGAGAAAAATAGGAACATTGACAAGGGATTAAAAAATAATGAAAAGGACGCTGCAATAGCATGATAAAGAGAGAAGAAGTAGAGGTCATGAGAAGAAAGAGGCATGATGAGGAATCAAGACTTGGCAGTCTTGGTATTTGACAACTCAGAATATCGATGGAGCCAGCAGTAGTCTTCTCAGTAAAACTCTGGGCACCTGTGATAAGGCCTAATTTTGCACCCTAATTTCACTTACGTATCTGTGGCCGATCATCTTTTATTGCCTGCTAAAGAGTGTGAATGTAAGAATACACTTTACCAATTATACCATGTCCCTCCCATCCGTGTCCAATAACCACAAACTCCGAATTTAGCTTTTGTAGATTTATTACAAAGCCAGAAACAACAAAATATAGCCACACTTCAAAATCAAGGTATAGAGATACATAAAAGCTAATACAGAACCCAATCTACAAATACAGTTCATACGACAAAATAGGCATAAAATGATGAATTCCAATATGAGAACACAGCAGAGTATAGATGCTGCATCCAAATCTCTTTTCATTTGTATTTCTGAATTTAGAACAATCTGTCCCCACTCTGCATCTAAAGTGGCTTCCCTTTCTAGTAAATTCCCCAAAAGCTGTCCGCACGTGTTGACTTCCAAAGAAGTACACTCATGTCAAATGGGTCAGGTAGCTTAGAGCTATAGAGCTCGTTCTAAGATCCTCTGCTCTCTTAGTCAAAAGCAGGAGTCCTCCAGATCTGTCCCTGTACCTAATTAAAAAAGGCAAAGTTACACCCCTGATGAGTCACATGGTACATTGTTCAGTGAACACCTTCTTCAGTAACTTTCCACAAACTCAATTAAATTTACAGGACTGTCCGCCAACCTTGGCTCGAAAGTTCTCTAGGCACAGAAGGTGTCCTCCCTTTCTCTTGTCCAAGTGATTTAAAGACATTCCTTTCCTCCCATGTATCTTCTTAATCGGAATGAACGAGGTAAAATTCCTGCACCTGCAGTAGGGGTGAAACGAAAACATTCTACACACATACATTTTTTAGTTAGCTCCTTACCTTAAGAGCAAACGAGGAGAAATGAAATATTGAAGGAACGAAAGTCAGGCCTACGATTCTGGCTAACTTAAAAGACTCTTTAATATGCATTTGCTACACAGGCCTTTATATGAATCTTATAACAGTGAATACATCTGGTTACTTTTAATCAACATATATGTGTACAATTACATGATTTCTCTAAATACACACAAAATATTTAACAGTTCTTTAAATCATGTCATGATTTTTCTTCACA
This sequence comes from Lissotriton helveticus, assembly GCF_964261635.1. Taxonomy (NCBI): domain Eukaryota; kingdom Metazoa; phylum Chordata; class Amphibia; order Caudata; family Salamandridae; genus Lissotriton; species Lissotriton helveticus. The sequence goes on from NC_136072.1 coordinate 721,172,159, forward strand.
GATTTTCAAACGATGATATGTAAACTTCATTTTAATATGCATGAAGTCTAACCACACATTGAAATATACATGTGCAATTTGTTCATGAGTATAAGGCACCCCTTACAAATTTTAAAGTGCTGTGCGCTCTGTCACCTGCATTTATTTTATTTTATTTTATTGTAAACTGGGAGTCCTTTACCGAAGCCTTCACCCGTGTTGTGGGTATGTTCTCTGCAAAAATGTTCCCATTGGTTGCTGGGGAAGGTCTATATATTTTCTAAACGTTTTAAATTGATTTTGTAAAATCTTTGTCTCTTTAATAACATCAGAATCCTTTTTGTTAAGACTGCTGTCATAATGGGGTGTTTTTGCACTAAAAAGTCCTGGGGGGGGGGGGGGGGGGTGAGATCGTAGCTGTTGCAGTACTTAATGAAAAACCTTTGCCAACATGCTCACAGCTCACATCCTTCAACGGGAAACCAGTTTCTTTCACCCTAGGAGCAAAACTATCTAGCGACTAAATTAGATTCCTCTGCAATTCACAGCCAGATGTAGGTATTACCCCCTCTGGGAGTGAAAACTGACATTTCACGCCTCTTTGGCTCGGTTCAATAAATGGCGAGAATATGTTTTCGCTTTAAAAATAAAATTAATGAAGCCACCAACATCAGCAATCAGAAACAGTATACGCATTGTCATACAATGATGCCCTATTTTCGGTTTACTTCAATTTGCTTTAAATAAATAATGATATAATTTTCACAGAGGTCACATACTATAATTATATTATCTGTAAGGGTGGGAGAAATCAAATTTTTTCTTTTGAAATACATGTAATTCTAGTAGTAATATGCAGTTTATATGAAAATTCATTTTGCAAGTCTTCTGAGTGAAAATTGCACGCTATGGAATGCTTTCTGAGAAATCATTGAAAGTATCAGTGTGAGACCGGTTTAAGCAGACAATGTCTTGGTGCAGTGGCACACATCAGTTTTATAGGTCCCACAATACATATTTGCTTGAAGCAATCTTTTGCAGTTAAATACATAAAAATATGTACTAGGGATGGGGGGGAAAATTATGTGAAATATACCTAACAGGAAAAAACACAGAATTACCTAGATTTCTGCTTATGTAATAATAATTCAAACAAGCATATCAGTAAGGCTGTATTCTGAGATCTTGGTCATTAAGAGGTCAGAAAATGTGTATCAATTTCTTAAGGTCTACATTAAGATTTCGCAAACATCTGAAAGGTAAAAAGCATGAGAAATATATGTAGTTTTATTTGCTATGCTAGTTCATGAAATAATTTGGTATGTAGTAGTTTGGATATTTTACCAGAATCAAGTTTTCATTATCTCCATATAAAAATATCATATTAATAATAGAGATAAGTACATACAGGAAAGTAGAGGTTTTCTATCCTAAATTTCGCATACATGTACCTTGAAAACATATATATCTTTAAGAGATAGAAATGTAGACCTAAGAATACTAAATATCCATTTATTTTTTGGCACGTCGATATTGTTTCTCCTCGATATTCTGACAAGCAACCTGCAGGTTGTATTAGCTTTCATCAACTAACAGAAGAAGGCTGAAGACAGAATAGTACAATGACTTGTACTCCACATTTGCCCCATCTTCAGAAGTTAGGAGGGTTGTCTTCAGACGTCACTAGGCCAATATTGGGGCAGTGTAATTTGAGGGGGTCATTATCCAGCACCATGAAACCCAAAAGAAGCCTGACTAAATATTGATGTCTCCTTGCGAAGCAGTTATAGACTCACCAGCACAACACTATCGATGATGCATATGCAAATGTTCTAATTTTCCCTAGCTTGTAACAATGACCATGAACTCAGTGCTATGCTAATTATAGCGCATTCATTTAGGTATTCAATGCTTCAAGGCTTCTATTTTCATTTTGGCAATCACTGTCCTTGCAGGAAATTGACAAGAAGTCAAGGGGTAGTTGCAGAAAGTCGGGAGCAGGCATCAAAAGAAATGGAAAGACAAGTTCTCGGTAAACATTTGGCGCAATGGGCGATGTATGTAGTATGAAGCAAAGTAAGGTCGAACAACTGTACTCTAACCACTAGCGTAGCTAGGGGGGGGCGAGGGGGGCGGTCCGCCCCAGGCGGCACGATTATAAGGGCGGCGGCTGTGCAGCACTGGCCTGTAATAATTTATTTGGCCATGGGCTGAACTGACTGCGCAGAAGTCATTATGCTGACTTCTGCGCAGCCGAGTGTTAGCTGCTTTCACGTGACATGGCATCAGGCCTGCAAGAGCGTGTTGAGGGCAGTGGTCGAAGTGGGAAAACAAAAGTAGGGGAACTGTGGGTGGAGAATCAGGGGGCGGGAATAACCGAAGATTGATTCAGTGGGCGGAGTCAGGGGTGTGGCTAGAAATAGCAAAACATACCAATTTTTAGTACGTTTAGCATTTCACTGACCAGTTACAGCTTATAACATTATTTAATTAAAAGAATGGATATGTTTATTTGAGGTTTAATTCAGGAAAAAGCAAACACGCATAGGGAATACAGGTTTATGTAAAGCATGTGAAATATAAGCAGGAACAACATGTTACCTTAATGCTTTTACTCTCATTGTTCAGAAATCCATGATTATTTTTTGTCTCAAACATTGAGGTCTTGAATACAGGGCTCCTTATGTACACATGTGTTAAGCAAGGCTCAGAAGAGAAAGGGACTCTTCATGAGAATCTAGACTCAAGGAAACCCACAAAGGCTCCTTCATATTCATGTCAGTCAGCTAGCTGCTCAATCATAATATAGCAAAAAGAACAACTGGTGGACAGAATCCAGAACAATGTCATACATTCACCCCAGTACAGATATCTGGGCCTAAATCCATTGTTTCTTTGCTCACCATGCCATTCCAGTTTGGACCCAGCCATATGCAAATCAGTCTTGATCCTGCAACCAATGAGAACAGTCCAGCCCGAACTGCCAGGCCAGGTCCTCCCTGGACCGGAATCAAGCATCCTAGGACCGGTTTCGGGCTTTCAGCCCTCATCAACCAGGATAGCTTGATTCCAGTGGCATGGAGAGCACGGGACTATTGTCTGAGCATACCTGTCCCACTCGGGGTGACAAATGCAAAAAGAACAATTGATGGACAGAAGGCAGAACAATGTCATACATTCACCCCAGTTCAGAGATCTGGGCTTAAATCCATCGTTTTTTGCTCACCATGCCATTCCAGTTTGGACCGAGCCCAATGCAAATCAGTCTTGATCCTGCGCCCAATGTGAACAGTCCAGCCCGAACTGCCGGGCCATATGTATTTAAGTGTCCTTTCATTCGGGAAGTGAACGCAAAGCAGTCCCCACTGAACTATGCACATAACATATTGCTCTTTGATATGCATGGTACATGTTCTTTGCAGCAGGCATATTACCACTCTGCACTACCTTAGATGAGTAAAACAGCTACTAGACAGAACATGCTCCCATCTCTCTCCAGCAGGTACATTGATCACCAAATTTATCTTGGCACTTGTATTGTTGACCGAAGCCTGCTGAATATACAAAGAACTTTGCAGTGTTTTTAAAACTCCTGCACTTGTACAAAACCGGTCCTCCCAAACTAAACTGGCCTCCTACCCTTCCAGTCGCCCTGGGAAACGCCTGCTCCTGCCCTTTCACTGCTCCAGTCCAGTCAGTACTCCTGCTCATGCTCGATCAACACTCCTGTTTCGTCAATTCCCCTGCCCCCTCCCTTCTCCTGGCCCCTCCCTTCTCCTGGCACGTCACTTCTCCTGGCCCGTCACTTCTCCTGGCCCGTCACTTCTCCTGCCCTGTTCCCTTCTCCTGCCCTGTTCACCGCTCCTGCCCTGTTTACCGCTCCTGCCCTGTTCACCGCTCCTGCCCTGTTCACCGCTCCTGCCCTGTTCACCGCTCCTGCCCTGTTCACTGCTCCTGCCCTGTTCACCGCTCCTGCCCTGTTCACCGCTCCTGCCCTGTTCACCGCTCCTGCCCTGTTCATCGCTCCTGCCCTGTTCACCGCTCCTGTCATGTTCCCTGCTCCTGCCCCTTCACCGCTCCTGTCATGTTCCCTGCTCCTGCCCCTTCACCGCTCCGGTCCTTTCACCGCTCCTGTCCTTTCACCGCTCCTGTCCTTTCACCGCTCCTGTCCTTTCACCGCTCACGCCCGGTTACTGCTCTAGCTCATGCCCCGTCACTTCTCCTGCCCTGTCACTTCTCCTGCCCCGTCACCTCTCCTGCCCCGTCACCTCTCCTGCCCCGTCACCTCTCCTCCCCGTCACCTCTCCTTCCCGTCACCTCTCCTGCCCGTCACCTCTCCTGCCCGTCACCTCTCCTGCCCGTCACCTCTCCTGCCCGTCATGTCTCCTGCCTGTCATGTCACCTGCCCGTCACTTCTTGTGCCCGGTCACCTCTCCTGCCCTGTTGACTCTCCTTCCACGTCTCCTCTCCTGCCCTGTCTCCTCTCCTGCCCTGTCGCCTCTCCTGCCCCATCACTGCTCCTGCCCCGTCACTGCTCCTGCCCGTTCACTGCTCCTGCCCCGTTCACTGCTCCTGCCCCTTTCACTGCTCCTGCCCCGTTCACTGCTCCTGCCCCGTTCACCGCTTCTGTCCTTTCACCGCTCCTGCCCCGTTCACCGCTTCTGTCCTTTCACCGCTCCTGTCCTTTCACCGCTCACGCCCCGTTACTGCTCTAGCTCATGCCCCGTCACCTCTCCTGCCCCGTCACCTCCTCTGCCCCGTCACCTCCCCTGCCCCGTCACCTTCCCTGCCCCGTCACCTCCCCTGCCCCGTCACCTCTCCTGCCCCGTTCGCTGCTCCTGCCCCGTTCACTGCTCTTGCCCCGTTCCCTGCTCCTGCCCCGTTCCCTGTTCCTGCCCTGTTTCCTGCTCCTGCCCCATTCCCTGCTCCTGCCCCGTTCCCTGCTCCTGTCCCGTTCACTGCTCCTGTCCTGTTCCCTGCTCCTGTCCTGTTCCCTGCTCCTGTCCTGTTCCCTGCTCCTGTCCTGTTCCCTGCTCCTGTCCTGTTCTCTGCTCCTGTCCTGTTCACTGCTCCTGCCCCATTCACCGCTTCTGTCCTTTCACCGCTCCTGGTCCTTTCACCGCTCCTGGTCCTTTCACCGCTCCTGTCCTTTCACCGCTCGTGTCCTTTCACCGCTCACGCCCAGTTACTCCTCTAGCTCATGCCCCGTCACCTCCCCTGCCCCGTCACCTCCCCTGCCCCGTCACCTCCCCTGCCCCGTCACCTCTCCTACCCCGTCACCTCTCGTGCCCGTCACCTCCCCTGCCCCGTCACCTCTCCTCCCCGTCACCTCTCCTCCCCGTCACCTCTCCTGCCTGTCATGTCACCTGCCCGTCACTTCTTGTGCCCGGTCACCTCTCCTGCCCTGTTGCCTCTCCTTCCACGTCTCCTCTCCTGCCCTGTCTCCTCTCCTGCCCTGTCGCCTCTCCTGCCCCATCACTGCTCCTGCCCCGTCACTGCTCCTGCCCGTTCACTGCTCCTGCCCCGTTCACTGCTCCTGCCCCGTTCACTGCTCCTGCCCCGTTCACCACTTCTGTCCTTTCACCGCTCCTGCCCCGTTCACCGCTTCTGTCCTTTCACCGCTCCTGTCCTTTCACCGCTCACGCCCGTTACTGCTCTAGCTCATGCCCCGTCACCTCTCCTGCCCCGTCACCTCCCCTGCCCCGTCACCTCCTCTGCCCGTCACCTCCCCTGCCCCGTCACCTCCCCTGCCCCGTCACCTCCCCTGCCCCGTCACCTCTCCTGCCCCGTCACTGCTCCTGCCCCGTTCACTGCTCCTGCCCCATTCCCTGCTCCTGCCCCGTTCCCTGCTCCTGCCCCGTTCCCTGCTCCTGCCCCGTTCCCTGTTCCTGCCCTGTTTCCTGCTCCTGCCCCGTTCCCTGCTCCTGCCCCGTTCCCTGCTCCTGTCCCGTTCACTGCTCCTGTCCTGTTCCCTGCTCCTGTCCTGTTCCCTGCTCCTGTCCTGTTCCCTGCTCCTGTCCTGTTCCCTGCTCCTGTCCTGTTCTCTGCTCCTGTCCTGTTCACTGCTCCTGCCCCGTTCACCGCTTCTGTCCTTTCACCGCTCCTGGTCCTTTCACCGCTCCTGGTCCTTTCACAGCTCCTGTCCTTCACCGCTCCTGTCCTTTCACCGCTCACGCCCGGTTACTCCTCTAGCTCATGCCCCGTCACCTCCCCTGCCCCGTCACCTCCCCTGCCCCGTCACCTCCCCTGCCCCGTCACCTCCCCTGCCCCGTTACCTCTCCTGCCCCGTCACCTCTCGTGCCCGTCACCTCCCCTGCCCCGTCACCTCCCCTGCCCCGTCACCTCCCCTGCCCCGTCACCTCTCCTGCCCGTCACCTCTCCTGCCCCGTCACCCCCTGCCCCGTCACCTCTCCTGCCCCGTCACCTCTCCTGCCCCGTCACCTCTCCTGCCCTGTCAATTCTCCTGCCCCGACACCTCTCCAGCCCTAGTACCTCTCCTTTCCTGTCACCTCTTCTGTCTGGTCACTGTGGTCACTGCTCCTGCCCAGTTCACTTCACTCCGTGTACAACATTGACAAAGGTGTCACGTTCCCCACAGTACTCTGCTTGGGGAAAGCTCCTCTCTAATCACCAACTCCGATCTCAGGGGCACTTGATAGAGGGCGGGCGCATTGTCATTCTAAAGGGGCTAATCTGCCTCAATCTGCCTCAATCGGAATGACAATGGCCTGCCCTCGGTCTGTGAGAGCTCAGGGGGGGCGGGGGCTGCTGCAGCCTCTGGAGTACAACAGAGAAGTGCGAGCAGCCCCTGGAAGCGGAAAGAACAAAGTTATCCTTTTAAAGTTGGACTATTCTTGCCGTCCCGGGACGCTTTTTTTAAAGCAAGAAGTAGGGGAACGGACTGAACAATATTTTAGAAGTAGGGGCACGCCGTGCCCTTCCGTCCCCGCCCACTTCTATCACTGGTTGAGGGGGACTGGAGTCGGGTGACAGGAAGTTCAGTTACTCCTGAGACAGGCAGGGCCCCAGTGCGAGCGGGCATTTGTTTCTGTAGTTTAAGTGGCAGCCTCTCACTGCTCGCAGGGTTGCCTGTGCCAAATTGGCCACGGTGCCGACCGGACCTGTTTGGAGAAGAGAGGTCACAGAATGTCATCAGAGAGGCCGCTGCCTGGCTCACTGAGGTATTAATAAATATTTTCTAAACTAACAGCCTGAGAAACACCGAGCCTGTAGCTCTGCTCACTGCTCTCCAGGCTCATGGGTGGTGCCGGGTGGGTTAGGCTCCATTCCGATGATTTATTTACAGATTTCATTTAGATTTTGAATACCATTTTGCCCTTATTTTACCTTCCAGCAACCTGCTTTTCCTGAAGTATAACAATCTTTAAACTTTCACCTGCACTTCACATGGTTTGTTTCCACTCCTGGTCATTTTACCCAAGAAACTTATGAACAAAAACTTTTTACCACTAGTCTGCTTTCCGTTTTTTTTAAAAATCCATTCTGGCTATTTTATTTTAGGAAGTGTATAAACTGCTGCTCCTAGCTTTTTGCACATGACTGTTTTTTAACTGCAGGTGTAAAGTGTAGGATGAGAGGAGATTCCACAAGTGTGAGAGCGTTTTTGAAGAAGTGTTTTGGAGGAGTATGTGCATGGGAGAAAGCAGAAGAATGGTGTTGTGTTGCTTTTGGCACCTGTTGAGGAGAACTGCATTTCCATTTCTGGTGCTTTCCAGCAGTTTTAAGATAATCTTAAAGTTTCTCATTGCTCAAATGGGTGTAATTTCTTGTATTATTGTTTCCCTCATCTTCATTTCTTGATTTTGCTCGCGAGAAAGTGTCACGCATAGTCGTTGAATGTCACTCATAATGATATTGAAATTCTGAAAATGTCACACATAAGTAATCTGAAACATTGGCAGCTATGCGCAATACGTTTAATTGGAGAGTACCAGCAAAGAGTGACTAGTACGTTTAAGTACCAGCACTTCTCAGAAACAGGCAGGTACTCTGGTACAGGGTGCCTGCGCTTCAATTTTTCCATTTCGAGCTTTGGAAGGCATAGGTAGGTAACATGCCTCAAGCTACTGTACATTTTTCAAGGACGAGCACAGGAAGTGATTTGTTCTTGCTTTTTTCGTCCTATGTAAGTTCTTTCACACCTAATTCCAGAGCTCAGCTTAGCAGTGGGCTGCCTGTGGAGAAGTTGTGAGCTTCACCTGACTATCAGCGGCGATACTATGTGTTTTTCAGACCTCTTTCAGGTGCTCGCCGTCCTTTTTCCCCAGCACCCGCCGGGGGGCGGCAATCTGAAGGATAGCCCCGGGCGCCACAAGCTCTAGCTACGCCCCTGACTCTAACTCAGTGAGAAAGTGGAACTTGCAAAACCTACCAGGAGAAACTGGAAGAGAGGAAGACAAGGCACAAGACTGTCACAACCTTTGTTTGTCAACAGTATAACATTGAAGGGATCCTCCCAATTACTTTGCAGGGGATCTTATATGTTATATTTCATCATTCCATCCTTCATATATTTACTCCGTCTATCTCCATGGTGCTCTTCTGTGCACCACCTTCCAGTGCTCTCAAAAGGTTTATTTGGTATGTGACACATTCAGTCCTGGCTTTTAGCTACCTCTTGGCTTTCAAGGAATTATATTGTTCTTGTTAAATGTATGGGGTTAAAAATATCAGGATTCAAAGTACTATTGGTTAGGAAAGACTGGACTGGTTGAATGCTGCAAACAGGATGCAACACTAATACAAATATATGTCTCTCTCTCTTACAGTTTCCTTATCTCTCTACCATGTGCATCACCGGTGGCTGGCCTTCCCATAAGCACATAATCAGGAGAATTGCTATTAATACTGCAGAAGGTGAGGTGAAACTCGGGCTGGGAAAGGGGCCACAGGGATTTTCAATGTTACCATCAAAACGAGAGGGAGGCCCTGGACCATATTCCTACTTGCATTGGGGCACTCTTGCTATGCCACTGCACCTATCCTGAGATACCCCTTAAATATTTGACCACAAATATAGGTATGGTCAGCAAACGCATAAGCTTTCTCTCGCCCATTTCCTCAGCATTGGCAACTAGCTCTTTGCCATTTTGGTAACCAGAGCCGAGCCAAAGTTTGGGACTGTTTTTTTTTTTTTTTTTTTGTTTTTTAGAGTTTCAAATAGCGCGAACTAGACCCGAGATATCGGGTATCACAGCGCTTTACATGAGCACCAGTTTCGTTACATGAGGACACATTCAATTTTTGTTAGGCACAGGGATATTAAGTGATCTGCCCAGAATCACAGGAAGTTAATCATCGTTGCCGAAACTTGAACCCGGTACCCCAGGTTCGATGTCGACTGCTCTAGCCCTAAGGCTACATCCTTTCCCCAGCTTAGCTTAGCTATTTGCTTGGTTTCCCTCGTTTTAAGTACCTGCCATACAGCCCAACTATGTACACTACTTCTGGCTGAAAGAGTTACTGAAGCTGATTCTGATGGCAAGGACTGTTTTATAACTATACTATGGTATCTCCTGCATGTGGTTCTGGAGTAGAATCACATGCAGAGTACTGGAATTAGAAATGTTCACGTATGGTTCCACATCTATTGTAGTTGTGTCATCCGGTGTCAGTTGCTGGGAGGAGACACCACATATACTATTCCACCTTTGTTATAGACAGACAGACGCATGCGTTCAAATTATCCCTGAATGGCAGTTCTTCGAGTACACAGCACTAATACAGGCCTGCAAAATCCCCCCTTGTCAAACAATGGGAACACACAGTTAAATAAAGATACAGTTACAATGTGTCTCTAGTTAATAGCTAGATTTGAAATATATAGATTTTAATTTGACATATTTGTGTAATGTGAGACTTCCATCGTGGAGTGTGGAGAGTGTCGTAAAGTGTACTGTTGTAGAGTATAGTGTGGTAGAGTGGAGTGGAGTGGAATACAGTGGAATGTGGCACAGTGGAGGACGTAAAGTGGAATAGCGTAGAGTGGAGTGGTGTAGTGTGTAGTGGCATAGAGTGGAGTGTTGTACAGTGGAGTGTGGAGAGTGTCGTAAAGTGTACTGTTGTAGAGTATGGTGTGGTAGAGTGGAGTGGAGTGGAATACAGTTAATGTGGTACAGTGGAGGGCGTAAAGTTGAATAGCGTACAGTGGAGTGGTGTAGCCTGTAGTGGCATAGAGTGGACTTGCCATGGTGGAGTGTGGAGAGTGTCGTAAAGTGTACTGCTGAAGAGTATAGTGTGGTAGAGTGGAGTGGAGTTGAATACAGTGGAATGTGGCACAGTGGCGGGCGTAAAGTGGAAAAGCGTACAGCGAAGTGGTGTAGCGTGTTGTGGCATAGAGTGGAGTGGAGTACAGTAGAGTGTAGTACAGTGGAGTGGCGTATAGTGGAGGAGTGTAGAATGGTATAGTGTTGAGTGGAGTGTTGTGAGTGGAGCAGCATACAGTGGAGTGGGCACAGTAGAATGGAATACAGTGGAGTGGCAGGGAGATTGTAGTGTGGTAGAGTGTACCAGCATACAGTGAAGTAGCGTAAAGTGCAGTGGCATAGAGAGGAGCGGCCTACATACTACCAAAAATGACCATTTACACTAAACAATCTATTTTCCTGCCACATTACATATACATCCGTTAGCTCACTTTCACGCTACAGCTGTTTCAATTACCACATCTCCACTGAATGCCACAACTCTCTATGGCTGTCCACTATACGACATTCCACTTGATGATATTACACTCTACTCCACTCCACTGTATGTCACTCCACTATACACCCCTCCGCTCTATGCTAATCCACTATACAACACTCCACTCTACACCACTTCACTCTACACCACTCCACTCTACACCACTACACTGTATGCTATTACACTCTTAAGTCATTCCATTTTATGTCACTCCAGTGTATGCCAATACATTGTTCGCCCTTCTGCTCTACACTACTCCATTGTATGCTATTCCACTGTACGCCACTCCATTGTACAAGACAACACTCTTCCCATTTACACTCTATGCCACTCCAATGTACGCCACCTCAGTGTACACCTGTGCACTGTACTCTATTCCTTTGTAGGCTGCTTAACTTTATGCTACTCCACTGTATGCCTCTCCAATATACGCCACTCAACTCTACGACAAAACACTGTATGCTATTACACTGTACATCACTCTGTTCTACAACACTATACTCTACTCTATGCCAATCCGCTCTATCATACTACACTATGATACTTCACTGTATGATGCTCCACTCTATTCAATGCTATTCTATTATATGCCTCTCCACTCCATGTCCCTCCCTGTACACCAGTAACACTCAACATTATTCCACTCTACACCACTCCACTGTACACTTCTCCATTGTATGCCACTCCACTCTACACCACTCCATTCCTAGATACTACACTCTACTCTATTCCACTGTACACCACTCTACTCTATAACACTCCACTTTACACCACTCCAAAGTATGCTATTACTTGTACGCCACTACACTTTACCCCACTACTATCTACCCACTCCACTCTACAACATTCCCTCTACGGTAATCCACCCTACAGCACTCCACTCTGTGTCACTACACTGGACGCCACTCCAATCTATGCCACTCCAGACTACGCTATTCTACTGTATGCCACTACACTGTACCTCAATAGACACTCTATGCCACTCTACTCTATGCTACTCAACTGTGTGCCTCTACACGTTATGCGATTACACTCTATGCCTCTTCACTGTACCCCACTCCACTGTACACCAGCCCAGTGTATGTTATTCCAATGTATGCCACTACACTGTACCTTACTCCACTCTACGCCAGTCCACTCTACAAAACTCCACTATACGCCACTCCACTCTACTCCACTCCACTGTACGGCTCTCTACTCTATGCTATTCCACTGTACGCCACTGTACTCTAATACATTGCAGTGTACACCACTTCATTGTACACCGCTCCAATGTATGTTATTCCACTGCATGCTGCTCAACTGTATGACACTCCAGTCTAACCACTCCACTGTACACTAATACACTATATTCCAATATACTGTACACTATTCCACTGTAGGCAACTCCACTGTACGACACTTCACTCCATGCGATTCCACTCTTTGCCACTCCACATTACTCTGATATACACTATTCCACTGTATGCCACTCCACTTTATGCCACTCCACTCTCCCCCATGCCACTCTACCCCACTCCACTCTATGCCACTCTACTCTATGCCACTCCACTCTACGGTACTCCACTCTATGCCATTGCACTCTATGCTGCTCCACTGTAAGCCACTCCACTAAATGCCACTCCAATCTACCCTACTAAACTCTACCATTTTCTTCTGCACAGCACTCCACTCTAAGCCACTGTACTGAAGGCTATTCCACTATATTTCACTCCACTCTACGTCACTGAACAGTATGCCAGTAACACTTAACATTATTCTACTCTACACCACTCAACTGTACGGCCCTACACTGTATACCACTCAACTCTATGTCATTCCACTCTACGCCGGCACACTTTACACTATATAACTGTACGCCACTCCACTCTAGAATGCTCCACTGTACGCCACTCCAAAGTATACTATTACACTGTATACCCTTACAGTCTACCCAAATACACTCTACTCTGCTCCAACCTATAATACTCCACCCTGCGGTATTCCAGCATTATAACACTCTACGCCACAACACTGTAGGCCACTCCAGTCTACACTATTCCACTGTAGGTCACTACACTGTACTTCATGCTACTCTACACCACTCTTCTGTCTGTTACTCTACTCTACACCACTCCACTCCATGTTATTCCACTCTACACCACACCACTATAACCCACTTCAGTTTACAGCATTCTACTGTATGCCACTCCAGAGTACTCCACTCCACTCTACCCCATGACACGTTACGCTGTTCCACTGTACGTCACATGCCAGTCAACTCGAGAGCACTCCATTGTATGCCACTCTACTCTATGCCACTCCCCTGTACACCACTACACTCAACTGTATTCCACTGTATGCCACTGCACTCTAAACCACCACACAGTATGTCAATTCACTACACTATTGCACTGTATGCAACTCCACTGTACAGCACTCCACTCTGTGCTATTCTACTCTATGACACACCACTGTTTGACACTCTAATATACGATATGCCACTGTACACCACTCCATTACATGCCACTGCACTCTACGCACCTCTACTCTACTCCACTCCATGCCCTACAGTCTATGCCTCTCCACTCCACTCCATGCCACTCCAGCCTATGCAACTGCACTCTACGCTATTCCCCTCTACTCTACTCCAGTCTTTGCTATTCTACTGTAAGCAACTCTACTCTTGCCTCTACAGTCTACGTTTTCCAGTCTATGCCACTCCACTAAACTCTATGCTACTCTACTCCACTACCAGGGCCGGACTGGCAACCGTTCAGTTGTGTGTGCTGCCGAGCTGGGGGCTGATTTCGTTGATAGGGACTTGCGTGTGAAAAACGAAAATCGTTTTGCTTTTTTTTATTTCAATGCGCACGCAGGTCCCCATCAACGAAATAAGCCCCCACCACAGAGAAAATACCCCCCAGCTCGGCAGCACACACAACTGCCTGGTAGCCAGTCCGGCCCTGTCCACTACCCTCTAAGACACCCCACTCTATGACACTCCACTCTACAGTGTTGTATTCTATGCCCCTACGCTGTACCTCACTCTACTGTACACCACTCCACTCCATGCCACTGCACTCTACGCTATTACACTCTACCACACTACACTCTGAACCACTTTACTCTTCACCACTCCACCCTATGCTATTTCACCGTACACCACTCCACTCTACGCCACTCCACTGTACAACACTCCACTCTACACTATTCCACTCTACCACACTCCACTATTTGCCACTCCACTCTGTCGCGCTCCACTGTACAGCACTCCACTCAATTCCACTCTACACCACTCCAATGTACGCTATTCTTTCTATAGAAACCAAACTTAAAATACACAAACATTAGAAATTCTTCAGTCATAGTTATACCTTAAATTTATAATTTACGCACCACCTTTGAAATAATACGGCTTTATTTATTCTTTTGCTACGGAGTACACAAAAAATTAAGGTCCTCATTTATGAGGAATTGGCGTAGGGCAGCGCTGCAAGTCTTCTTGCTGCACTGCCCTAAGTCACTGTTTAAGGGCAGGAATGCATCATATTTATGGAATACAGTGCATTCCTGTCCTTTTGCCCTGTGTTGGCACATAATTTGCTGTCTGGCGACAATGTAGGCACCCTTGCACCATTGTGCAAGTGTGTCTCTGTTGCAGACAGGATTGTTTTTGTGCAGGAAGGGTAACTTCCAACACAGAAATAATCCAGAGAGGCATTTTCCTCTTTCTATGAATGCTGCACACATGGAAGAGGAAAAAACAAGGAGGAATAAAAACATTTTGCCCGTTATGCTTGCTCTGGGGAGGCGTAAGGTGTTGGCGTGCCCCAGGTTTACATGATTAAGTAAATCCAGGGAAGCGTCAAAATCCTTGGGTGTTGTGTGGGAAAGCCCAGCACAACGCCCATAATACGCTTTCTTGACTCAGAGTAAGCCAAGGCAGCAACTTGCTCAGCTTTGTCTTACTCTGTATGTGTAAGGCCATGCAAAGCCACGCAGAGTGGCTGCGTCCCCTCATAGATGTGATTGAGAGGCTTGCACCACCAGATCATCAAAAGAAGTGACACTCCTGTAGCACAAGCCTCTCATAAATAAGCTCATAAATGTCTAAACTTACACCTTTAATTCATAATTCATGCAAAATCTTCAATCTTCAAATTAATATAACTCATGCACCTCCATACACAGTGTATTTAACTCAGTAGCCACACTATAGGTTGTATGTGATGGAACAGATAAAAATAATTCACAGTACATTTAATACACATTAAATATATAATAAACACTAATTACTTTCCAATCTTTATTTCGACCTTTTGGTCATAAAAGATGCACAATACAAAAAGAAAACACATGTAACTTCATCAAAGCAAATAAAACATTTGATACATATATAAAACGCTCCTGTACAGGGTTAAACGCCGTTGGCAAAGATAACATTTCTAAACACTACCCAACATTTTTAAAATGCGATTACGCGTGTACCAGACATTAATAAAAAACTTTGAGAGCGCAAAAACTGTTGGGCCAGTGACATCTGATTTTAAAATCCTGTACATCGGTGCATATTCCCTGCCACCCATATTCCTTATCAACGGAAGGAGCCAATACTTTCTTGCTGCCTTGTAGGCTGGGCAGAAGAAGACCACATGCAGATCATTTTCTTCCTTGTCCGCACATACAGGACAGTACTTTGTGTGGGACGCCGATGACCACGAGTTTGTAAAGGACCTAAAGGGCAATGTGCCATACCTCCAATGGAGGAATAGCTTTCTGGCAAGTATAGGATAGATAGGATCCAGTGCCTTCTCAAACCTATAGAGATCCTTGCTCTGCATGAACACTGATGATAGAGACCCGTCTGGCTGGGTAGCTTTGGCCGATGCCAATTTGCGTTCGTGGTACAAATTCGACAGGGACCTCTTGGAGATGTTAGGTGCTGCCGTCGCCGGCTCAGTCCATAGATCAGGGAGGCCCAATTCCATACAAATAGTTTGGATATTTTTAACCCAGGGAATACTAAGCGCCTTGGGGTGGTTCAATAGTTCGGCCAGTTCCGCCCTATAGTCTGCGAGATCAACACTACTCCATAGCCTGCGCCAAAAGGCTATGGGTCTCAGGCTTATCTCGTCAGCTAATGGTCGTAACCCTAAGTCAAGCCTCAATGGAAGAAGCGGGGTACTCGGGGGGAGAGCGGCTACCTGTCTTATAAACTTATTTTCTGTTACTGACAGGCTGCGGCAAGGCCTATGACCCCACAGTTCAGCCCCATACATAATCGCTCCTCTAGCCTGGGCCTTGTAAATCTGGATTAGAGCTCCCAATGGGCGGTACGTCGAGCCAGTCATTATCCGGGCAATACCCCCAGTGGTTTGTATAAGTTTGAGGTTTGCCCTACTCTGATGGGATCCCCAGGTCATAGTTTCATTAAGGGTCACACCTAGGTATTCGAAGGTGGCTACTCGCTCAAGCCGCACTGCCCCCAGTAATGGATTCGGTCGCAGTTTCGCGTTCGGGTTCAAAACCATGAATTTGGTTTTTGCGGCATTTATTTCTAGCCCTCTGTCATTGCAGAAGGCCATGAAGGAGTCGAGTATCCTTTGAATGCCCATAGGGGTTTTAGATAGCAACAGGGTATCGTCCGCAAACATAATTGCGGGCACCCTGCTGCCATTTAGTTTGGGGGCGTCCGTGTAATCGGTGGCATTGAGATGGGCGACTACCCCGTTGACAAAAAGGCAAAACAGGGTCGGCGCCAGCACACAGCCCTGTCTTACCCCTCGGCCAACGGGGAATCTATCGGTCAGTTCCCCCGACCTCCCGCACCTCACACGCGCATAGTTACTGTAATGCAGCCTCTGTAAGATTGACAGGATGTCTGCGGGGACGTCCATCTCTGCCAAGACGCTCCAGAGTTTCCCCCTGGGGACCAGGTCGAAGGCGGCCCGTAAGTCCACAAAAATTTTGTACAAACTGCCGCCGTCGAACTTTGCTGTCTTCCAATAGATTAAATTTAATCTAAAAACCTGGTCCACTGTGGATACCCCCTTCCTAAACCCCGCCTGATACGGACTGAGGGCTCCCACCTCCTCCATCCAATCCTGGAGCCTGTTCAGCAAAACCCTACCGAACAGCTTCTGCGGTACGTCTAGTAGACTAATCGGTCTGTAGTTGGCTGGAAGGGGAGGGGAGCCCTTTTTGAAAATGGGGACCACCTCTGCCCCCAGCCAAGTACTAGGGATTTCCATCCCGCCAAGAACACTGTTAAAAAGGGCGGTGAGGTAGGGCGCCCAGACAGTGGGCTCCTGTTTAAACAGGTCCCCCGGTAGACAGTCCAGTCCCGGCGCCTTCCCGGAAGCTAGGCCAGAGATAGCAGCAGTGACCTCGCCCAGCGTTATCGGCTCCCCTTGGTAGCCCAGCGTGTCCACCTCAGTAGCAGCAGGAAGTTCTCCCGGCTCAGAGCTATATAGAGATTGAAAATGAGCCTGCCAGACCCCAGGTGCTATATTAGGCTCTAGTGCCGAATGTAGATTTCCTGACCCCCCGTTCACTATCCTCCAAAACAAACGTTGATTTTGGAGGGCTAAAGCCTTTGTAAGTTCCTCCCACTGGTTTTCCTCCCATTCTACTTTGGCCTGAGCAAGAAGTTTTTTATAGGCTCGCCTGCTTTGTTTGAGACGTTCCCCACCTGTCCCCTCCTTAATTACACCAAGAAGTTTTGATTTAGCCCATCTACATGCTTGATTATACCACAATACTTTGCCTTTGGGCATCTCCCTTGACTTCCATGGGCTGCTGGAAAGATGTAGTGCCGCGATTTTTATAAGGTCCTCATGGGCTTTATACAGATTAGTCTGGGAGCCTATGTTGTTTACCTCAATGTCAAAGCTCCCCATGGTTTCTAAAATAGGAATAATCTCAGCATAGAGCAAGGGGAGTTTATCCCTAGATGTAACCAGGTGCTCCCACCTGATTCTTCTCCTGCTGTTATCAAGGAGAAGCGCGGGTTTATTCCCTCCCACTGTAGGCACTAGAGCTTGAGGGCCTGGATGAACCAGGTCAAGCTCAAGGGCGTTGTGATCGCTCTCGATCCTTTCCATCACTCTAAAATCCCGAATTGTGGACCACCTCACCAATTGGGCCAAAACATAGTCCAAACGAGACTCTCTCCCCCTTCTATTGTAAGTGGTTTTGCTCGGTATATCGGATTTCATTCGCCCATTACAGGCTCTGATTCCGAACCTTAGGGTAAGAGCAGTAATTTGTAGTGCTAGTGGGGTCCAAGCTTTCGCGGGCGGTGCTTCCACCGCGGGAACTGCCCACCTAGCATCTTCTTCCAATGAAAGCCCTTCCAAAAGGCCGGGTAGTGGCTCGAAGTGCGAGTTAAAGTCCCCACCCACCACATAGTATGAGTCATTCGGTAGTTCAGATAAAAAGTTTGAAAGTTCATCAATGGTTGGTGATTCCTTTGCCATTCCCATCGGCCTGGAGTAAATGTTGACCAACACAAGTTTAGCTTTGTTTGGCCAAAGTAATGAGACCACAAGGATATCTTCGGAATTAAACGGCCACCTTGTGGCCACACAGCCCAAATGGGAAGTGACCCATGTTGTGAGCCCCCCTGACGGGCGACCTTTACCTTCCCACCTTGCTGGTATGGAGAAGGATATATAACCTTGGTGCCCGTAGTCCTCCCTGGCCCAGGTTTCCTGGAACATGCAAACATCACCTGTCTCAATGTAGTTTACCCAATCTGGCTCGCCCAGTTTGTTGGCCAGGCCCGCAATGTTCCAGCATATCAGCTTCAGATGTTCAGGGGCTTCGTTTGCCAAATCAGCCACTTCCATCGGGAGGCCTGGGGCAGGGGCAGCAATAGGGGCAAATGGCTCAGAGAGACTAGGCAAGACGTTATCCACAAGCAAAAGGTCCCGGTCACTTCCCTCAGCTGTATCTGCATTGACAGCAGGTAGATAGAAAGGTCCACAAATGCCATTATCAGGAGCCACTAGATCATCCGATAAGCCAGAGATTAAACCAGTAACCACGCTGGAAGATTCTGAAAGTCCGCAGGAGCCGTTATCCCGGGTTGCTGGCTTATGTACAGCAAGTCAATCGACCCCGTCCAGACCGCTCAAGCAATTAAAACGATTAAAATGGAGATAAGGTGTGTCTGGCGGTTGGAAATGAGGGCGTTGTATATGGTCCTTATGCCTACGTCTGGGATCCACCCTTGTCCATTCATCGTGCAATGGGACCTTGTGCATGCGCATGGGGGGGAAGAAGAAAGATACTGGAAGGGTCTGGATGGTGGAGTCCAGTGATCTATTTACTCCTTCACAGATGTGCAGCACGGTGCCCGGATCTTTAAAGGTTACCAGAATACAGTCCCCTATTATGGTTTTTCTGGTCTTCCCTAGCCATGGGACCCTTCTAACCATGATAATCTCGTTGTTAAAATGAGATGGTAAGGGTCGGTTCCAATTGAGCCATTTAATCACCTTTTTCTTAAGGGATGGATAATCTTCATTTTCCCCTGATCTTAGATGGGGGGCACCAGCTAAGACTACTGTTAGGATATTGGCTTCTGGCGGAAGGTCAGGCCTCTTGGGGCTGGCCAGACCGGAGAATGAGGAGTGGCTTTACCATTATCCTGGCAGCTTTCCTTAGACTCTTGAGGGATCGTTGAGGGGGGTAGTCTACTAGTTGTGGTAGACCGTTAGTTTGGCTATTGTACTGTGCCTGGGATGGAATAGCCATAAGTGGCTGAGGGGGGGGGGGCAGATGGCACTCTCTGGGCTGGGGCTTTGTTGGCAGTTGTTGGAACTCCTGCTTCCAAAGGGGCCCCTGCAAAAGGATGGATTCCCACAAGCTTAGTTTGTTTACTAACTATGGTGTTCAGGGTAGTAAGAGATGTTTCTAATAAGGTGAGCCTAATCTCCACTTTTTTCAAACTATCGCTAATGGGCTGCAAGAGGGAGCGGAATAAAATTTCGATGCTCCCTATAGATGTAGATAGAGGGATTTTAATCGATGTATTGGCCTCTAGATCCTTATTGGTAGCAGCTGTAATGGGATTTTGGTCCTTTGGAGGAGGAATAGTGGGGGCGATCTCAACAGCCTTCCCCGGTACGAGTGCATTCGTATGTTTTTTGCCAAAATCAAGATGAGATAGTTTAGGTTTCCCCCATCCCCCTGTTGATTTCCTACTACGTTTGCTAGGGGGAGGCCTATGTACCTCAACCACGACATTAGATTTTGATTTACTCTTTTTAGCCAATTGCATAGGGGGGGTTTGGGTTACCAGGTTAACAGAATGTATTGAAGGTGCTGGGTCTGGATACTTTCCTGGCTCTGTCCCTGAAGTACAGGGGTTTTCCCTAAGTAAGAGAGGAAAATCCTCAAGGGTCGGGGGGTTTGGGCTGATAAGAAGCATACCTTCCTCTTGGGAGATAGGGTAGGGGTTTATCTCAGTCAGAGATCTATTTTTCATAGATTCTATGGAGCGTCTACGCTCCGCCCTACGCTTTTCTAGTGATGTTTCTTTACCCCCCTCTCCCTTGGCAGATTTGAAATAGTTATCCAGAGTCCCTGTACCGGGAGCTCCCTCCCTTGATGGGGTTTCACATGGTGATGGCGAGGGCATTACTCTGTATATGTTTGAAACTGGGCTAAAGGGAATAGGCCCGGCCCGGCCTCCTTCGGCCCCGGACGGCCACAGACGGCCCCGCCCTTGTCCCGGGCTTCTCCCGGCGCCCTCCCGGCGCCCTCCCGCGCGCTCCCGCGCTACTAAATACCCAACTGAAAATATACTGGTGGAGATGGGCGGGGTGGGGCTGGGCGGGGCGGTCAGGGAGAGCGGGCCAGCTGGAATCGGCCTATGCAACCCGGGACTCCTGGGAAACCGAGTCCGGGTTGCTGCTCGCAGCCCTGTCACACACTCACCGCCCAGAACAGTTGCAGCCTCTGAGAGCCCCCTCCTGCGACGCGGGACCCGCGGAGCGGGTTCCGCTAGCTGTGGTGATAAGGTCCGAAACGAGGTCCGTGGGCAGCAGCAGCAAAGTTCCTGGCGTCCTGAAGGGTCCCAAGGTAGTTTAGAATCACCGCGCTGTTTGAGGCGGGTGGGGCTGGGCGGGGCGGTCAGGGAGAGCGGGCCAGCTGGAATCGGCCTATGCAACCCGGGACTCCTGGGAAACCGAGTCCGGGTTGCTGCTCGCAGCCCTGTCACACACTCACCGCCCAGAACAGTTGCAGCCTCTGAGAGCCCCCTCCTGCGACGCGGGACCCGCGGAGCGGGTTCCGCTAGCTGTGGTGATAAGGTCCGAAACGAGGTCCGTGGGCAGCAGCAGCAAAGTTCCTGGCGTCCTGAAGGGACACTAATTAGCTTTTGCCATAGTAATGAAAACAAATTCAAAATATTCTCTAACCAACCTACCACTTTAACTTTAAAAACAGTAAGCATATATAAATGTGTTCTCATTTAAAAACAGCATACAGAAGCCACAAAAACACACAACAAAAATTCTTCTTGAACAACAATTACAGCAAGACAGGGTGACTCTGCTGGAGTGCATCTCTAAAAAAGAAGATCTCACCACTTAAAAGAACCTCTAAGTACTACAAAAAAAGGGGAAAGATCTATTATTCTTTCCTGCAGCGCAACTCATCGTCACCTTGCTATGCTGTGCTGCATTAAAGGGAAAGGGCAGATGTGTGCCGTATTACCATTATAGGGTGCACTCCTGTCCTTTCCTGGCTCTGGCACACTTTTGGCAGCATAGCGCCCAATCTAGGGACCCAATTGCGTCATGGTGCAAGGGTGCCTGCATTGTTGGCAGGATTTTTTTGTGCAGTAATGGAGACCTGCACAAACACAATCCTGAGAGTCATTTCCCTCTTTCCATGTGTGCTGCAGAATTTATTACGCCTCACCTGGGGAGGAGTAGCATTTTGATGCATTCCCATATCTACCACTAATGTTAAATCTGGGAATGCACTGAAATAATTGGTGGATACCAGGGAACACCCATGCTCCCCCCATGGAATGCCTTCCTGCTACAAAGTAAAGCAAGGCAGCGATTTGCAATGCCTGTCGTTACTACAGGTTGATCAAGCCATGCAGGGCCACCCAAAGTGGTCTTGCTTGGCTTGATAAATCTCACATAGGTTTTGTGCTGCCCTTGCGCCCGCTTACATGGTGAAAGGGTGACAAAAAACCTTGATAAATCTGGCCCAAAGTATGTTTGACAATAAATAATAGCTAACAGAAACAATGAACAGATACAACTATTTTAAGACACCAAATAAATAAAACTATGCTACATATTTATTTCTCTAACATACAGGTGCATCCACTATAACAAGAAAAAACACATTAAAGGGAAATAAAATAAAGCATGGTCCAGGAAATACCCGAAAAACAAAAAACACGACCTCAAAAGTAAGTGTTGAAAAGAAAGAATGAAACTAACATTTAAAGTAAAAAATAATGCTTAACATTAATACAAAATAAAATAAAATGAACAAATGACAAACTAAAAATTAAATCAAATGATAAACAAACACAACTAACAAATCTCTCCCTCTCTACAGACTGCAACAAAGGGAAAATGTGCCAAAAACAACCTCAAACAGGCCAGCAAAACAAAATCTACAAATAATATGAAGTAAAGCCAACATCCAGAATGTATGTAAAAAAAGTGGAGCTGTAATGTTAAAATGTTAAAATAAATATGATCATATGTATTCTATTTTAAAATATTTGATGCTTTTATACTCTATGTTGCAGAAAAAAACATAAACTGTAAAATACTTCAAGTCACTAAAAGGGACGCTGTTATTAAGTTATTGAGGATATATTTGTAGTGAGGAGAGCAACACCAGTGAAACAATACTCTGAAAATGCACAAACTATTATTCTAATAAATGCTATGGCAGAGCTACCACTAAAAATGCAACAGCCTAAACTGTTAGGGAACTTAACCTTCTCCATAATATTACAGAAATAGAAGTGAGGAATATTTTACAAGGCCTGAAAGAGAACAGTAGAAGCTCACAGGAACCGACAGGAACAATGCTTACAAATATTATATCAATAGTTCCATAACAGACAATATGGCAATGCCCTGGCATACCAAATCTAAAATAATTAATTGCCAGAACACATAAAAACAAGGAGCAAAACACAAGTACCACCTACAAATTTGGAGAAATAGACATGCCCAGCCTTGCCTAAAACAGATAAAGCGAAAACTTTTTTATTGTATGACAACAACAATAAAGATTAAAAAAATTATAATTTATGCCAGTGCTTCTCAACCTGTGTTCTGGGGACCCCTGGGGGTCCACAAAGTCTACTGAGGGGGTCCTAGACTGCTTAGAAAATCTAATAATATTAACAGATTGATAAAGGGTATATAAATAAAAAAGACAAATTGAAACCTTTGAACTTTCTGTAATTTTGAAGTTATTTAAAACTGGAGGCTAATAATTTAGCTAGTATCCTCAGATTTAATCTTGGGAGCAGTGCAAGTTCATTAAACAGAATATAATATAGATGATGAGTGGCCTCAACTAAATTTAGAAAAGCTCCAACCTTCCAAATAAAATAGATTTTTTTTGTCCCATCCACATGTAAGTCTTATATCTTCATCATCTTCAAAGCCCCTGCTTAGAGTACAATCTCCTACTCCTTTCTGGCCTTCTGCAAGTTCTTCCAACAAACGACAATTACAGAGAACTTTTACTCACAGGGCCTTCTCTAGGGAGGGCCCTGCAACCACGGGCAGTAAGGATATCTCAAATCAGCTCAGGGAATAAGGTTGCGTCAACTGTTGGCAGTGGCGTCATTAGGGGGGTGCGGGGGGTGCGGACCGCACTGGGTGACACCCTCACATGGGGGTGACACCATCTGGTTGCGCCCCCCCCCCCCAGCAGGCCTCTATACATGGCACCCCCTGCACCGCACCCGAAGGCCTCGGAGAAACTCGATCCGCTTTATAAACAAAAGCGAACAGAGATATTTTCTCACCTATTCGAATTAAAATGTTCTCATTAGTTAAAGTTTGAAAAGTGTACTAATGAGTGGCCCCCGCCATTTATATGGAAAAAGACACGGTGCTAAAGAGGGGGGCCTGGGGAGGGGGGGTATTAACCGCTTGGAAATTAGCTTTTACTTTAGCTGTTTCATATCGTAAAATTCTCATGCCTACAAACTCGCTGTTGCCTTGTACACAGATTTCTTTTTGCATTTTGAAAAGCTTTAAAAGAGAAACCACATGAAAGCGGCAGAGAGTGTAAAAGGGGGGGTCCTTCCCCCCCCCGGGATTTAATGTGCGAGAGAGAGGGAGCTAGAGGGAGTAAGAAGACAGAGAGAGAGAGAGAGAGTTAGAGTGAGAAAGACAGAGAGAGAGGGAGCTAGAGTGAGAAAGACAGAGAGAGAGGGAGCTAGAGTGAGAAAGACAGAGAGAGAGGGAGCTAGAGGGAGTAAGACAGAGAGAGGGAGACAGAGGTAGCTAGAGGAAGTAAGACAGAGAGAGAGAGAGGGAGCTAGACAGAGAGAGGGAGCTAGGGGGAGTACGATAGAGAGGGAGCTAGAGGGAGCAAGACAGAGAGAGAGGGAGCAAGATAGAGAGAAAGGGAGCTAGACGGAATAAGAGAGGGGGAGCTAGAGGGAGCAAGACAGAGAGAGAGGGCGCTAGAGGGAGTAAGACAGAGAGAGAGGGAGCTAGAGGGAGTAAGACAGAGAGAGAGGGAGACAGAGGGAGCTAGAGGGAGTAAGACAGAGAGAGGGAGGGAGCTAGACAGAGACAGAGGGAGCTAGAGGGAGTAAGACAGAGAGAGAGGGAGCTTGAGGGAGCTAGACAGAGAGAGGGAGCTAGAGGGAGTAAGACAGAGAGAAAGGGAGCTAGAGGGAGCTAGACAGAGAGAGGGAGCTAGAGGGAGTAAGACAGAGAGAGAGGGAGTCAGAGGGAGCTAGAGGGAGCAAGACAGAGAGAGAGGGAGCTAGACAGAGAGAGCGAGCTAGAGGGAGTAAGATAGAGAGAGAGGGAGCTAAAGGGAGTAAGACAGAGAGAGAGGGAGCTAGAGCGAGTAAGAGAGAGAGAGGGAGCTAGAGGGAGGAAGACAGAGAGAGGAGCTAGAGGGAGTACGACAGAGAGAGAGGGAGCTAGAGGGAGTAAGACAGAGAGAGAGGGAGCTAGAGGGAGTAAGACCGAGAGAGAGGGAGACAGAGGGAGCTAGAGGGAGCAAGAGAGAGGGAGCTAGAGGGAGCTAGACAGAGAGAGGGAGCTAGAGGGAGTAAAACAGAGAGAGAGGGAGCTAGAGAGAGTAAGACAGCGAGGAGAGAGGGAGCTAGACAGAGAGAGGGAGCTAGAGGGAGTAAGATAGAGAGAGGGAGCTAGAGGGAGCTAGAGCGAGCAAGACAGAGAGAGGGAGCTAGAGGGAGTAAGAGAGAGAGAGGGAGCTAGAGGGAGCAAGACAGAGAGAGGGATCTAGAGGGACCAAGCCGGAGAGAGAGGGAGCTAGAGGGAGCTAGAGGGAGTAAGACAGAGAGAGAGGGAGCTAGGCGGAGCAAGACAGATAGAGAGGGAGCTAGAGGGAGCAAGACAGAGAGGGAGCTAGAGGGAGTAAGAGAGAGGGAGCTAGAGGGAGTAAGACAGAGAGAGAGGGAGCTATAGGGAGTAAGACAGAGAGAGAGGGAGCTAGAGGGAGCAAGACAGAGAGAGGGAGCTAGAGGGATTAAGATAGAGAGAGAGGGAGCAAGACAGAGGGAGAGGGAGCTAGAGGGAGTAAGAGATAGAGAGGGAGCTAGAGGGAGCAAAACAGAGAGATGGAGCTAGAGGGAGTAAGACCGAGAGAGAGGGAGCTAGAGGGAGTAAGACAGAGGGAGACAGAGGGAGCTAGAGGGAGCAAGACAGAGGGAGAGGGAGCTAGACAGAGAGAGGGAGTAAGACAGAGAGAGAGTGAGCTAGAGGGCTCTTGACAGAGAGAGGGAGCTAGAGGGAGTAAGAGAGAGAGGGAGCTAGAGGGAGCAAGACAGAGTGAGAGGGAGCTAGAGGGAGTAAGACAGAGAGAGAGAGAGAGCTAGAGGGAGCAAGACAGAGAGAGAGGGGGCTAGAGGGAGTAAGAGAGAGAGAGGGAGCTAGAGGGAGTAAGAGAGAGGGGGCCAGGGGGAGTAAGACAGAGAGAGAGGAAGCTAGAGGGAGTAAGACAGAGAGAGGGAGCTAGAGGGAGCAAGACAGAGAGAGAGGGAGCTAGAGGGAGTAAGAGAGAGAGAGGGAGCTAGAGGGAGTAAGAGAGAGAGCAGGAGCTAGAGGGAGTAAGAGAGAGAGTGGGAGCTAGAGAGAGTAAGACAGAGAGAGGGAGCTAGAGGGAGTAAGACAGAGAAAGAGGGAGCAAGAGGGAGTAAGACAGAGAGAGAGGGAGCTAGAAGGAGTAAGAGAGGGAGAGAGGGAGCTAGAGGGAGCAAGACAGAGAGAGGGAGCTAGAGGGAGTAAGACAGAGAGAGAGGGAGCTAGAGGGAGTAAGGCAGAGAGAGAGGGAGCTAGAGGGAGTAAGACAGAGAGAGAGGGAGACAGAGGGAGTTAGAGGGAGTAAGACAGAGAGAGGGAGCTAGACAGAGAGAGGGAGCTAGAGGGAGTAAGACAGAGAGAGGGAGCTAGACAGAGAGAGGGAGCTAGAGGGAGTAAGACAGTACCTAGCACCGTACATTTCCGACAGAGGTGGTCCATGCGGTAAGTCGTGAGGGGGTGACACCATGAGTTACCCGCACCGGGTGACACCAACGCCAGTGACGCCACTGACTGTTGGTACCTTTCCCCGAATCCCCCTCAAAGCTTGGCACAAGCCATCAGGTACACGCTGCACTCCTTACCCCGCAGAGACCCCACACCCACCTGTTGGATCCAAATTTTATTTGGATTTTTTTTAATAATTAGTTCACTTCTATTCCAAGGAACGGTTGATTCAGTGTTTCGTTTTTCCAGGAGACCTGGACATAAACCTGTCCATCATGAGACTAACTCAGACATTGATTCAACCTATAGCAGACTACATAGCTGGATCACGGGAGGATTGGATACTTTGATTCCGGCAAAATGGACGAAAGGACGTAGCACACCGACTAATCCTTGGTATAATGACATCCTTAAAATCATGCGTAAAGACTGTAAAAGAGCTGAGCGTCTATGGAGAAGAGAATACAACACCGAAGACAAAAATAACTATCTAGCTAAACAAAAAACGTACCACAAAGCCATCCGTGGTGCACGAACCACCTTCTATGCTGATAAAATCAACTCAAGCCCCACTCCCGCCAAAGAAGTCTTTAAGCTTGTCCAAGAACTACAGAGCTGCAAATCCCCCTCCCCAATATCTCCTCCGCACAACAGTGTGAGGAGCTCGCCACGTTCTTTGTTGACAAAGTACAAAAGATATACAGCTCCTTCCCACAACACTCCCCTAACCTTGCTAATTGCACCAACCTCCTCCCCAACTGCACTATTATGACCCACATTCCAGCAATACCCTTCGACAACCTCATTAAACTGTGTCGTAAAATCAAAACTGGCTCCCCGTCAGACCCCATGCGTCCGGCCCAATTTTTGGAGTCACTTGACTTTTTCCTACCTTCTCTGGCCTCTGTTCTAAATCTTTCTTTCTCATCAGCTACAGTACCCTCTGCATGGAAGCAAGCATGGGTTTCACCTATCATCAAGAAACCCTCCCTAGATCCTTCCAAACCGGAAAATTTCCGTCCGATCTCGCTGCTTCCATGGCTGTCTAAACTCGCTGAAGCTCATGTTAACAGCGTTTTGTCCCAACACATGGTCCAGAATAACATCTTGGACCCATCTCAAAATGGGTTCAGACCGGGCCATAGTACGGAGTCTGCTCTCCTAGCCACTTCCGAATACCTCCGAACGGTCCTTGATGCCGGTCAAAGCGCTGCGCTGATTCTTCTTGATCTCAGCGCGGCCTTTGACACGGTGTCCCATGACATTCTTCTTGATAGTCTGGAGACATTCGGAGTATCCGGCCTGGCTCTAAGGTAGTTCCATTCTTTCCTTAAAGACAGATCCTTCCGGGTCTCAGCACCCCCTTTTCTATCTAAATCTCATCCTATTGCACAGGGAGTTCCGCAGGGCTCTGCGTTGAGCCCATCTCTTTTTAATCTTTATGTGCAACCTCTTGCAACAGTGGCCAAAGAGTGGGGTCTGACACTGGTGTCGTACGCCGACGACACACAGTTGGCCATTACTCTGACGGAGGGCCCGTCCATCTCGGCTTCTAGATTTAAAAATGGTCTCTCCGCAGTAGCCCAATGGCCGACGGACAACTGTTTACAGCTTAATGCTGGAAAAACAGAAGTGCTACTCCTTGGCAAAAACACCAGCCACTGGAATGAGCACTGGTGGCCGTCTTCCTTAGGCACCATACCACCTCCCAAATCCCTAGTTAAAAATCTAGGAGTGTGGATGGATGCCTCACTTAACTATCAGACCCACACCAAAAAAGTTGCTGGCACGTGCATCGGTCTGCTGAGGAACCTCAGACATATACTAGGTTTTTTTTATGCCAAGGTCCGCCAGCTTATCATCCAAGCAACCATCCTCTCGCGGTTGGATTACGCCAATGTTCTCCTCCTAGGCGCTAACAAAGGAGAGATAGCACGGCTGCAACGTGTACAAAACTCCGCGGCTAGAGCCCTGGTCGGCCTTCCTCGTAAATGTTCGGCCAGAGCTACTATCCGCAAACTACATTGGCTACCTGTTGACTCTAGGATTAGATTCAAAGCCCTCATCATGACTTTTAAAATCCTTAAAATTGACAGTCCTACACTGCTGCGTCCGCTTCTCACCC
The DNA here is from genome assembly GCF_964261635.1 of Lissotriton helveticus. NCBI lineage: Eukaryota > Metazoa > Chordata > Amphibia > Caudata > Salamandridae > Lissotriton > Lissotriton helveticus. The sequence goes on from NC_136072.1 coordinate 721,200,686, forward strand.
CTTATGTCCCATCACGCAATCTGCGATCCTCTAACCAACATCTCTTATGCGTCCCTCGCACTAAACTCTGCCGCATGGGCGGCCGCTCCTTTAGAGTTTTAGGAGCCAAGCTATGGAACGATCTACCTCTTAACATTCGCTCTATAGAAAGCTTATCCACCTTCCGAAAAGCTATTAAAACCTACCAATTCCCCTCCCCTTAACTCCCCTCACTTCTGCACCTATAGGTTAGGGTTGTGATTTCTTTAGCGCCGGGACGCATCATTGCTGGGGCAGCTGTTTTGCGCTTTACCAAATAAAGAATAGAATAGAATAGAATAAGTATTTAATCCACATAAACAAAAGTTTATATCGGTTGGTACATTTGCCGCAGGAGTCTGGGGATACACAGATGCTATGAAAATAACTTCATAGGTAGGCTTTTGACAGCTCCACAATCCTCACCTACAATTTGCTGTCATGCCGAGGTGGGGTTGGGCCTCGAACCTGGAGGAAACCAGAAGCACACCTTACCAAAGCAATTTTACTGGCTTGCCTGGTATTAGAGAGTGCCTTGAGAATTCCATAGCTAACATATATTAGGTACATTCCAACTGAGCAAGGGATACCTGAATTATGCTCATATCCACAGTTCCCTGTACATCCAGCTCCTGAACAGGTAAAAGCTTTGTATTTAAAAAAGTGTCTGTTAGACCTGGCACCTTGGCGTGAGTTTCCCTTCCACTTTTTGCTGTTGTGCCTCAAATGTTTTGCTGGTGTCTGCTACTCAGGGCACTGCGCCACGGCCAACCCGTGCCGCAGTGCAAGTGCTCCCTACTGTAAAGTGTACATGTGATTGATGTCCATGATTGGTTCATTGGATTTACTGTTAGTCCCTAGTAAAGTGCACCAGGAGTGCCAGGGCTTGTGAATGCCAACACTGCTAGTGGGCCTGCAGCGCTGGTTGCGCCACCCACAGAAGCAGCCTTAAAATGTGTCTAGGGTCTGCCATTGCAGAACCTACGTGCTGTCTGGTACTGTCATGCTGGCTGGGCAAGTGCACACTTGCCAGCCCCTAAACCTTCCCTTAACTTCATATTAGTCACCCCTATGGTAGGCCTGAGGGCAGGGTGCATTGTAAGTGTAAGGTAGAACATGCCCTGATGTGTGTGGCATGTTCTAATAGTGAATTACTGCCAAATTCGTTTTTCACTATTGTAAGGCTACCAGTTCCCTTCTAGGCCAGTTGGGCTGCTGGAATTATTACACTCTATAATCCCAGCAGGCTCAGGGAACATGGTAGCAATTAATGTCTAGTATGCCTGAACTCAGAATAATAAAATACTTCTTTTAGTAAAGTTTATTTTAATATCCTGTGTTTGCAAATGCTACTTTTAGAAAGTTAGCATTTGCTGGCCTAACCATTTCAGCCCGCCTCTGCTTGGATGTGGACCTGACTGTCTGGTGTGTGTGAGTGACAGGGCTGGGAGTTGACAGGTAGTGATTAGCAGGATGACCCCTTAGTGGGTGGTGGGAGTTTCCCCTGAATGATGCATCAGGCTGTGCCCCTGCCTCCACAATGCTGGCTCCGCCCTCCTGGGGAGCGACTGATGACTCAGCCTGCACCTGGCCCAGGAAGGACCGAAGCCTGTCAACAAGGTGCTCAAGCTGCCCCTGCCTTCACAATGCCGGCTCCGCCCCCCTGGGGAGCGGCTGATGTGCCTGCCCTCACACTGAATACAGAAGTCATAAGTACCCACAACAAGTGCTCAGAGACTGGAGCAGTTATGCAGAGGCCCCCCTGGCTGGCTAGAACAAAAGAAACTGGGTATAAAAGAAGGAGCCCTGCTCCTTGTAAATTAGATCCTGTTTGTGCTACAAGAGAAACTCTGCCCGAAGAGAAGGACCTGGAAGGACTACAAGGAGGAGTGCTGACTCTGGCCTGTGTCTGGTGCCTTGCTGCCAAAGGAGAGGAAGAGAAAAGACTACAAGAGACTTTTGCTTTTTATTTTGACTTTGTGCCAAACTCTGCTGAAAAGATCTCCAAGGGCTTGCTGTGAACTTGCCCCCTGACCAGCGCTCCAGGAACAGTGAGCGCTACCCCCTGACAGAGGAACCACAGTGGACCGCTGCTTTCCCTCTGCACGCCTATCCAGGAAAAGCGGAGCGCGCTGTGACCATCGCGCTCTTCAGCAACGCTCTGGGTGTGCCCCCGTTCTGAACACCGTGACTGCTGCCTGCCAGGCCCAGAAGCATCGCAAAGATTAGCCCAGCTGATCTGAGCACCGTGACTGACCCCGAGCCGCAGCTCGCAACGTAAGGAAAGGTTGTGCCCGGTGCCTGCTTGCACCCCTCCGTGACTTGTGCCCCTGAACGCGCCGCCGCTGTCCGAGAAACAGCTGCTGCGTGGGGTACAAGAACGCCGCCTGGATTGTTGGTGGTGTGCTCTGTGGATTGCCGCCCCCCTGCGGGTGCCCCTCTGTGGAAACCCCGAGGCTCTCTGTCCCTGTGGCCCGGCCTGCGCCGCAACGCCAACCTCCGAGCTCGAGCCGAGCCGTCGCTCGCTCCAACCCCGGGAGGAAGACACCGCGACGCGGATCACCGCGCTGACCTGCGTTCGGACTGCCTCGATCCTGCTCAAGAAAGACAAAGGTACTGTTGTTGCCCCCGCGGTGCGAGCATCTGGCCTGCCCGCTCGCACCGCCCTCTGATCCGCCAAGTCCTCGGAGCCGCGTGAAGAGCGCTCCCAGGGCCCCCGCCCTCTCCCCCGCCAGCCGCGCACAGCCGTGCGGCTCGCACAGAGAGGCGGACTCGAACCAACCTGCCGCCGCTCCCGCTAGACGCGTGAGCCCGGGCCGGTCGGGCCCAGTCAGTCATCGGAGGTGCACCAAGGCCCCCAGCAGGCAACTCCGCCTTTGTTTTTGCTAAACTTGAACAGGAAAGCCTCACACAATATCGTATGTGAGGAATGAGAAAGACAAGCTGAGAAAGAACTGTGGCAACTTAACCTAAAGAGTAACTGGAACCTGCCTTTGAAATAACCAAGACTGTATTTACAAGCCTGCTTGAAATTTATATAAAGAGAATATATTTTTACAAATACAGTTTGGTGTCATTGTGTGGTGGGTTGGTTGTGACGGTGTAATATTGCAAATGTTTAACCCTACATGCCCCAGAGATTAGCCTAAGACTGCTTAAAGCCACACTACCTAGAGGGTAAGCAGAGGTTGTCTTGAAGGTAACCCTCAGCCCTGACGAGGAAGAGAGAGGCCCTGATTGTCGCCAGTGTTGCACTGCGCCGGCCAGAGACTCCCCCTTCCTACAGTGTCCAAATGTATATAGGGCTGAATTGCAGGTAATGGACCCAGATCTATTATTATGGAACACTATTGTGAGTCCTGCTCTGGATGCACAGTCCTAACTTATTTTGAACGAATAGTCTTAGATTCTCCTCACAAGGTTTCGTTTCAATCTTGTCCACATTTTAGTAGCTTTTTCAGTTCAATCAAAGTGGTTTCTGTCTCTGCCAAATGCCATTGTGGTGGTAGATCTAAGCTGAGCATGATGCACTTTATTTTCTTTGCAAACTTTATGTAACCCATAGAAATTGCTTCGTTTTCCCTTTCTTATGAATTTTGTATCCAAGTTTGCATGAGGTGGCTTTTACTCTTGTGCAGCAACTAGGAATCCCAGAGTTGTGTTATGCTGTGCTAAATGTTATTACATGTTGTTTACAACCCAGGAAGAGCTATTGATGTGCTTGATGTGCTGATGAACTGCTGTTTTTATTAGAGTATTTTACACTGTGCTATTTCTGCTGATTCTCGATATAACCTTTAACAGTTTTTACTGTATATTCTTTTTTTAATGTATTGCTTGTGCATTTCATTTTTATGGCTGTTTAAGCATCCTAATAAAGTTTAACTTGACTGACTGACTGACATTTAGATTTTTATATTTGTTTGTGAATTAAATAAAATATTTAATCTTTTGAGTATTTATTTGATGAATGCTTGTTTCTATATTTTTTGCATATTTGTTTGTGGTTCATTTTTTCATTTCAATCTTTATTTCGGCATGAACACCATTTGTGGTTCAAATCATTGAAAATGCTTCAGCTGGGGTCCCCGACTTCAGTAATGACTCATTGGGGTTCCCGGATTCAGTTGGGGTCCAAGTTTTGATTAATTAGAGGTCCACAGAACTCAAAATGTTAAGAATCACTGATTTATGCTATTAGTTGTTAGATCTGATATGCTTGTTGTGGTTTTACCCTGACTTTTTTCCTTCAGACCTCCTGGTTTCGCTGACTATGTTTTTACTGGCCTTAAGGCTCTGCACTTTACCACTGCTATCAATGCTAAAGTACTTGTACTTTTTCCCTAAAACATGGTAGCATTGGCTTATACCCAATTGGTATATTTAATTTACGTATCCGTCCCTAGTGAAGTGAACTACATGTGCCCAGGGCCTTTAAATTAAGTGCTACTAGTGGGCCTGCACCACTGGTTGCCCTTTAAACATGCCCCATGCCTGCCATTGCAGAGCCTGTGTGTGCAGTTAACCTGCCATGTCAACCTGGCAAAATAAAACTTTGGCCAGGCCCAAACCTTCCTTTTTAATACATATAAGCCACCCGTAAGTTAGGCCCTAGATAGCCGGAAGGGGAGGGTGCAGTGTTTTTAAAAAGTTGGACATGTATGTTTAAGTTTTATATATCCTGGTGGTGAAAACCCATTACATTTGTTATTCACTACTGCAAGACCTATCACTCCCATTAGATAACATTGGAGTTGCCCTATTTCATTTTATAAGTGTAATTTCCAAATGGAAAGAGACAACTGGTTCATGTTTGGTGTTTCTGGAATCCTAATTTAAAACACTAACATATGTTGAAGTCGGATTTTAAATTTCAATTCTGAAAATGCCACTTTTAGAAAGTAGACTTTTCTTGTCTTAGCCATTTGCTGCCTGTCCCTGATCACATGGGCAGATGGGCTTTGTGTTTTCCTCCTAGACAGCCACAGACAGTGGGAGCGTAGGTGTGAATGGCTAGTCCATTACTGGCAGGAGGGGAGGGAGGAGCTCGGCCCGGCCTCACTTTCACCTGAATAGACTGTCCTGTCTCCACACAAAGGGCTGCATACTCCCTGTAATTAGTCTGAAGGCAGGGCAGGGAAGGCAGGGCAGTTGTGCACTTCAAAGGCATGCCTCTAGAAGCTTCTCTTCATTTTAAAGGCAGAACTATGTATAAGAGAAATATAGTGAGTGTTTGATTGGTTCAGATGCTCCGTCCATCACCACCCCCTTTTGTACCACTTTGTTTGCCATAAGTTGGCAGGGTATGCTCAGACGTGAGTCCCTTGCTCACTTTGCCACTGGATTCAAGCAAGCCGGGCGGAAGACGGTTGAAATGCCAGAAACCGGTCCTTGGAAGCTTGTTTCCGGTCCAGGGAAGGCATGGCTTGGCAGTTCGGGCTGGACTGTTCCCATGAGGCACAGTGTCAGACTGATTTGCATATGGCCATGTCTGAACTGGGGTGGCAGAGTGGGCTAAAGAACGGTGATGGATTAAACCCAGATCTGTTGACTGGGTGTGAGTGTTTGATTGGTTCAGATGCTCCGTCCATCACCACCCCCTTTTGTACCACTTTAATATAGAATGTGGACACAAAATAATACAACTAATAGTTTTAGCACATATCCCTGTCACAAGTCACTCACCATTATGGCATTCATATTGAATACCCCTATTCCCAAAAGCATGAAACAAAGCTTGCCCCACTCGCGGATTATTTTTAAGATACTTGGGTTGGTTGCCTGCATGAATCAGGCCACAGCCGCTAACCAAAGTAGCGAATTCTATGGTGGAATGTCTACAACAGTGACATCACCCAAGAAGCAAAGAAAAAAAACACAGAGGAGGACAGAACTCTACAATTTACTAGAATTACTTAAAAAATAACAAAAAGACTAGGATGAAGAAGGGAACAACCCTACTCCAACACAAGCCAAATACATCAAAATAAGCTACAGAAAGGCATGAAATCACAGCGTGCAAAGTAAAACTCTTTGCTAGCAAGCAAGGCCTACATGATCTAGTCTGAATAGCAAGAACCTTACTTTAAAATAGCAACACTGAAAATAACAGATTTTAAGCTAGCTAAAAACCAAAGATTCACACTTTGTTAATCTTTATGTTAAAATAATTTGAAAATATCTTTGAAACACCAACCTAAAAATAAAAAGATTTCAAAATGCAAATATGCATATTGATAATTGAATATGCTATTATAAATATTTAAAAATCAATACATATAGAAACAAAAATAATCAACTGTGCATACACCCTAAAACAATAAAAAGCCATAGTTATACATAGTAGATCATATGAACAAACTAAAATTCCCACCTAATAACAAAACAAGCAAAGAAAAACAACACTTGTGAGTTAAAGTTCCGGCAAGTGATAGGATGATACAGAACAAATTCAATGAAACAAATATGGATAACAAAGGGCTCGATTAGTATGTAGTATGACAGTGGGATGCCACCGACAGCCCATCAATGGTAGTCCCACAGAAATCGGACCCATTATAGCCGCCCATCATATTTTAATGGCTGGCTGATGGCTGGCGATTGGAAAGACCGACCGCCACATATCCGACGAGCTCCTTGAGCCCGCAGGTGCAGCAGAGGGAGCCGTATTGCCTACAATGGTGGCGGTGCCAACCAGGCATTGCCATAGGCATTACGATGTCCCTTTCTGCCCGTCTGTTCATGGCAATACCAAAGGGGATGATGGACGGAGCGTTTGAGCAAATCAAACACTCACTTTAGCTCTGTTCATGGTGGTTAACCTGCCATGAACAGGCAGGTGGAAAGGAACTTTGGGCTCCGTAGAAGGACCCCTTCCCCCCTGGCCCTCCAATGTGGGCACTGGGGGGGCACCTATGGTGTCCCCCTACGTATCCCTGCACCATGTGGAAGGCACCTTACGGTGCCTGCCATGTAGTGCAGGGATATGTACAGGGTGCATTTTTTGTATTGCGGCAGGTGCCTATCCAACAGCACCTGCTGCAATGCAAATAATACACGGTGCAACCGCCTTGCAGGTGGTTGCATCATAATCCCTATGGTGGTGGTGCTAGTCAGGCAGCAAATGAATCAGACAAAAATATAACATCAAATATGACTCCAATAAACTTGGGAATATGTCCAAAACCTGAAAAATAAGAAGAAAAAAAATTGAAAGCTCCAGAATATCTAAACAAATCAAGGAAAAAATAAAAAATAATTTTATAATAATAAAATGCATCCAGGTTAAAAATAAACTCTGATGTTAGAAGAAAAACCTGTTGAGTAAAAACATACAAACCGACCCAAACAATGTTTACAACCCTCACATTAAACACACCTCAGTAGAAAAGCATTAAAGCAATATCAACTACAGAGAGAACACATATAAAATGCATATGAACATTACACTTTACAATGAGGCCTACCAAACTACCCTAATCTAACTAACACGTACTACAAGTACTACACTAATAAAAAACACAATATAATAAAAAACACAATAAAATAACATTAAATACCAAGTGGGGGTGAGCGGTTAATTTCGCTCTGCTGGAGAAGTTCACAGAGTTATGCCCACTCAGTGATCAGCCTGGAGTGGGGAGTTGTGGAAAAACTCTGCATACCACCATGTGGCATAATTCTTCTCATGCGTGGCGCACCAGCGTTAAATTGGCAAGTAAGAAAAATTGAAAGCTAGGACGGGTCCTGGTGCGATTTCTTAACCCAGGCTGTCGCTGCAGGTCAATACCGTTCACATTAAGAAAGCTGCCGCTCAAGTTGAAAAACTACCCGAGCAGCAGAAAGAAGCACAACCCTCTGGCGTGGAGCATGGTGCCATTCACTCTGATTTTACAGCAAGGAACAAGCTCTGAGGCCAAAAAAATCAGCACAAGCAGCTTATTGTGCCAATATTCCGCCTCTCGCGGAACTTCACAGAATCTTGCAGAGCTTTTATGTAACTCAGCGGAATTTGGCGAAGTGGAACTCTGTGAGTTCAGCCCACCCCTAATAACAAGAACTAGCCTAGAATATGGGCAACAGAAGAAATATAGAAATATAAACATATACTAGCACATTATGAATATCACATTTACTATTCCCATTCCAAACTTAACCACACTATGAAAAGTGCTAAACTTTCTGTGTGTGGGTAGATTGGTGGCAGATTTATTCTTCTTACTCCAAACCTACCTTCATTGGAGAAAAAGTTGGAGTTTTGTTGGGGGCGAAGGGTGATTTACTAATCTCAATTCAAACTCAACCACATTTTGTAAAGTGTAAGACTTTGAGAGATTGTAATTAATTACCCACGAAATTGTATTATCGTTTCAAACTAAAAATAATACTTTGGAGAAATCTATTTTATCTATCCAAAATACACATTACTTTTTAATGCTATATTAGAACCATTAACTAAATAAAAACTCTGATTACATTTTTGTAAAAAAAAATACATGAATATAATTAAATTAATATTTAAAAAAAACATAAAACAAAAAAGTACAATTTGATTAAATACATGTAATTATAAATACAAACTAAACATCAAGAACAAACATTTTAAGGCAAATAAAAAGGAACAAAAACTGTTTACCACTAAACCATCCCAATAAAAAAACAGTTTAATTGTTTCAAATAAGATTTTAAGTTTACATTTATTCAGCGAATAACAAAATCAAATCAAATAAAAATAATATTTAATAAAATTGCATTTTAAAAATAAAATAATAAAACACAAAAGTTACATTGCAATGATGTAACACAACAACATTTTTAACAAAGAATCGTTATAGTTAGGTTCAGAATTACACACACTAAACCATAGAAATTCAACAGTTACAGTTACAGTTATCTTAATCAACTATAACTCAAGCCCCAAGGTAACTATATCTCGCGCCCCACCATGAACAGTTTTCTGTTGCACTGCTATTATCAATGATGTCATAGAAGATGTCAACGAGTGATGTAATATTTGGAGTAATTACCAGTGCATGGCGAGGGTGTGAATTATAGCTAATTATAGCTACCTTAGGGCTTACTTGAGATAACTCTAGCTATACCTGCTGAATTTCTATGGTTTTGTGTGTATAAATCCTGAACCTAACTATACTTTCCCTGTAACCTTTGCTTTTTTTTGTCTTAAAATCTGATTCCTAACTATAACGTCCCTGTCACATTTGTTTTTTTCACTGCATTAGTATGTTTTTTTATCTCATTAGGGGTTGGCCACAGGGCTTGGCCTCTGGCCAGGCAATGCAGACAACACCCCACATGCAGGCAATCCATGCTGGTTGGCCTTGGGGCCTGGTCTGTGGCCAGGACCTGCGGCCAACCCCCGCATGCAGTCAACCTGGGTGGGTGGCCGCGCGGCACCCCTCCTCAGGCTGAGTTTGGCCCGAGGCCCCCATCTCCTGGCTTTATTGTAAATGGAGAGTGAGGCATTGGTCTGGCCAATTTCTGACCCCGTGGCACCCCCTCTGGCAGTATTTTGGCCCTGAGAACCCCATCTCCCGAGGTCCGGCCATATTTATAAGTGGGAGGGGGCACACAGCCTCCCTCCCCTACCCAATTTTCCCCCCGGGCACCCCATCTCCCTGGGCCTGGCCATTATCTGAAGGAGGAGAGGGACACGCAGCCTACCTTCTTTTGCCAATATTGGCCCTGGGAACCCCATCCCCCAGGGCCCAGCCGTTAAATGATGGGTGCACTGGCATGGACGTCCATTGGGGGTCACCAGGGCTCGCAATTGCGTCCCCTAGACCATCTGTTGCGAACCCTGACACTTTCCTTTCAATCCCTGCATCCTATTTGTGTTTTGTCACAACACAGTATTTAGATTTTTTGGGCTCTTAGATATACAAATACATTCTGTTTTTTGTTGGGACATTTGTTATAGTTTGTACAGTTCAGGGCTTCTGTTATCAGTACACAGTAACGTGAGGAGGGCCCGTACGGCAGGTTGACGTAGGACAGGGAGCATTTTGACCTCGTGCTGTGCATTGAGCTGTCACTGCACTGAAGGAGTGAGTGCATGGCCCACTGAGACCAGTGCCGTTAACAGGCAAATTAACAGCAAGAGCAGTGGAACATCGAGCAAGGCACCTGTGTCCCAGCCTGGCTCTGTACTGCTGGTAATGCACAAAAAAGATAGACAGGAACTTGGGACAGCGAGTAGGCGGGCAGCAAGTGCTTCATTAGCTGAAGGCACCATCGCACTGTACAATTACCGGAAGAACTGTTTTATTCTCGGTCCAACCTGTTTTCGTTCTCTGAGCAGCTTAAGGAAAAACGGCTTCCATGCTCTGTACATCTAGAATTAACACTGTTTATATTCCTTTTGTACTATAATCAAAGACTAGCTTCCGTTCTTTGGAAGACACACTTGGAGGTTCAACAAATGATTTCTGTTTCACAGATGGCATAACGAAATGCCTCTATTTGCTAGCAGACATAATACCTGTTGAAATGTTTTGCTCTACCTATTTAAATAAGTGACGTAATCATAATTTAGCACATTTGACTTTCGTCAATAGCTAAATCACCCAATAACACAGTCTGTGCTGTGAATGGCCTGCACAGTTTGCGGTGACTTAACTGTCATCAAATATAATATTTATTTATTTTTGTTAAAGACAACTACCTCATATTAAGGATACCCCCATAGCTATGAGACAATTATGCCGGCCACCTAAAGATACTACGGGCCTCATTTATGAAAAGTGACGCATCGCTGCGTGAAAACAGCGATGCGTCACTTTTCACTGCGCCCTCCATCTACCTAGATGCGTCACTTTGTAAATATGGTGCAACAAGGCACGTTTTTTACCCTACTGGTGCGTCACAAAAAGTGACCCACCGGCGACTTAAAAGTGACGCACGGCCTCATAAATGAGGCCCAGAGTGCCTCGTGTCAGTTTAATTTTCTAAACAACTTTCTAAAATTTGACAGTGAAGTGAACATGTGAGCTGAATGAATGATTGTCTTTCAAAATCATAATTAATACATTTTTCCAAACATGGGTGATGTACCATTTGTTTTAATAAAAGCCATTATGAATGCATACCTGCCCCTAGTTTTCAAATAGCTTGTGTGTGCCATTTTAGTTGTTTTATTGTGCTTATGTGTGCCATTCTGCTGCCTGCACATGTGTAGCTTCCATTTGAGCTGCAGGTGCTGTGAATCAGTTGCTGGAGAGGCCCACTGAACCCTGATTATTTTATTTTAGAATTCAAACCACAGCCCAGGGGTTCATTTCCTTCCTTAGAGCCCATGACTCAATGGCTACGCTACTGATTTTGTGACACTTTGGGTCCAATTATGATGTTGGGCGGTCGAAGCACAGCGAGCAGAGGGACCGACCGACAACGTCTCTGACAGTCTCAAGGGGCCCTTCGGAGCATCGGTCGGAGCATAATCCCTACAATTGGGGCGGTACCTACAGAGTCACTGCCGAAGGGATTACGATGTCCCTTTTCCCTCTGCCTTTACATGGTAGTCCGGCCGTCATGTGAAGGCAGACAGAATGGGACTTTTGAGGCCCCAGTGGGCCTCTGCTATGAGGTTGTGGTGCCCCCCCAAACATCCCTGCACCATGTGCCAGGAACAGCATGGTGCCTGGCACACAGTGTATGAATGTGAATGTTGAAAAACATGCAATTGAAATAGGCATGTTTCCGACTTCCCTCACGGCAGTCAGATTGTAATAAGGCAGGTGGAGGCGCCAAACATAATCGGGCGGTCTCCATCCTGATACGATGGCGGCCAGTTGCTCATCCGACCGCCATGGTAATGAGGGCCTTTGTGTGTATATGTATGACCGCTAAAAACACTTTTATAGATATAAATATCAGAACGTATCCCCTTTTCAGAATCCCTAGAAAAATGTCCTTAAACCGCTACCACACCCCTCAAACACTTATGGAAGATCACAAACCTCCTTCTCCTTTCTTACATGATCTTACTGGAAACAATTTTGAGATCTTGATATTAAACCTGCCATTCCAACCAGTCTCTGAGGCTATTTTTCTAATGGGAAGTGCACCCACGTTTACTTACATTAAATATATTGAACTTAGTTTGCTACAGTTTGGACGTATACTTCAAACAAGCCAGTGACAGTACTAAGATATTGAGATCACCAGCCAGGATGCGGATGCTACAAAGGGGTGACCGTGGAGAGGGGGTGCCTGGTGTTAGTTGATACAACCTGTATTTGATCTCCACATGTGCGATAAAGAAAAGTACAAATTTTCGTCAACTATTACTTGCATGCTTGGTGCAGAAACAAAGTCAGGTCAGCTACCAGCAGGTACCACACAACCGATTTTCAGGCTCTTCTAGAGATGGCATGTGTGCCCCGGCCCAGGCAGCTTTGAGCATAGGTCCTAAACTTGTCCAAGTAGGGGAAAGACAAAGGCACCTGTGCTCTCTTCCAAACTAAGGGTGGTCTTTAACTGCTGTTACTTAGCAGTATGACATGGTGCCCCTCTTCTTCTTCAAGCCTCACTGTTTGCTTTAATGTTGCCATGTATGTCCATCTTGTTACCCTCTCTTTTTCTAATATTTATATATATATGCAATCTGACCCTCCAATGTAACTGTGATAATGAACCCCAAAGCAGACGTAACTTAGACATGACAAGCCACATAGGAAAATTATAACTTTCTCTGGGCAGAATCAGTAGTTTGGGTGCCTTTTTACCGTCATGGTATTCTGAGATAACCAGCTGTATACCAATAACTACAATCGATGAATGAAACGGTGTAATGCGATTTACCATATCTCTGGTCCTTCATATTGATAACCAAATATTATTATTCAATGTAATTTTACTCATTGTATTGACCCCCAGATGAATGAATCGAGCCACCTGTATACAAATTTGTGACTTTCAGCTTACATAACACCAATCCTTACAATGGATGCATATTCCCCACAGCTATCCTATCCAGTCCTGATTATGTGTATATATGGGTATTTTAATAGTTGGTGTTTTCCCTAATCATCCTCCCATAATCATGTGATACAAATATACCGCACTGTGGCGGCCAGCGTGTTGAATATGAATTTGTGAAAGGCTAATAGCTGTTGTAAAATTACATGGAACAGTAGCTCTTGGACAAGGGTACAGCTTATCATTGCCGGTCATAATGTAACTTTCCATAATCAGGATATTCAAATTAATGAGGAGGCTATCTGACCAGTTTTCACTCCAGCTAAAATAATTAAGACTTCATTACTAAAATGGCATATTCTGAGCTTTAGCCGATGTTTCTTGGTCAATGCGTTAAGATGGGATCCCCGTCTGACCAATTGTGCACGGTCCAACATAATGATTTAAGGCACTGCAGGGCCATGCCCTGAATGCCTGTCTCATCCACACGGTCGACCATGTCAAAAGCAGCAGACAGATCCATTGGACCAGAGCAGCATCTTTCCCTGACTTAATTTCCATCTAAGATTGTCAAAAACTGAAATGATGACAGATTCACTGCTATGTTGCGGATGAAAACCATCCTGTACGAGGTTTCTTTTGTAGCAGGGGGGCGATTTTGGCATGTGTAAAGGTGCTAGCTACTATCCCCAGTGCAAGAGATAAGTTGAGCAAATTTAATAAAGTATTCTTAAGTTTCTTTAGCACTTCTGGGGGGCAAGGGTCCCTGGGTGAACCCAATTTGACCTTTACAAATAGGGCGACCAAGGTACCCACATTTATTCCTAGGAAAGCGGTAATAGTTTCCTTATTCATCTCCCTGAAGGACTGAGCAGCCATGGACGAGCACCTAGCAATAATCTCCTTAATATTTGGATTTTGGAAATAAAATATTTAGAATAATTAAATAATTACTATAAATGGAAATGCCAAGGCCATGGACATCGATTAGAAGTAGGCAACCTGCTGTGACCCCTACCATTTTACTTGTAACGCCTGGCTCCCAGACATTCATATTTCTCAAGCCAAGCATGGCACAGGTTCAGGTTAGAATTGCCTTGGTTTAAAAATAAATAAGTTAGGATTTCACTAACAGGTTGTGCTCGCTGGGCTAGCCTATGAAGTACACTTACATCCAGATTAGGAACAGGACATAATATCTGCTTCATAATACCGGGTTCCGCTTCAATGCACCTGGATGCCTGATGTCCAGCTGCACTTTCCTTACTCTTATTGGCTGAGCTTATTTTGATCTAGCAGCTAATTGTGTGCTAAGTCTCAGGCACGGTCCATGAGTCTTTGACATGAGTTGTTTGAATACTTTTCACCTCTTACAGGCAGAAAACTGCACATCTTACCAGCTCAGATCCAGCTGCTACTCATGGCAACAAATAGTATTTCTTCTCAGGACATATGAACTGTTGGCCTCTCATTATATAGAATTTCAAATAGCAATGTCTGTTAGCCTCTTACATTCCAGCTAGCAAAGAACTACTTAACATCTACTCGTCTTTTCTCATCAGTCAATGGGGGAATTAGGAATTGTAGACCCTAACCCCTCTTTATTTCCCTTTACTCCCCAGTATTTCGCCTACATGTTTTGGCTTCTTTTAGCAGCTTAAATATCCATAGCACACATTATCGGATGATTTACCATGGATCCTGTAATGATGATGAGTATGGAAATTTCCGATTGGCACCCCATCTGGATTGCTGAGCCCTCCTATCAACCCATCCGGTCTTTGTGATTCCACACCAGCCCAGCAAAATACCAACTGTTTGAGGGAGCTTTCTTTTTTACAGAGTTTTATATAGCAAGAACTTGACCCGATTCGGTTATCAGAGCGCTTTACATAGCACCAATTGCATTACATGGGGACACATTCATGTTTGTTAATCTCCCCGATTAAGTGATTTGCCCAGAATCTCAGGATGTTCGGCGTCATTGCCGAGACTCGAACCCAGTTCCCCAGATTCAAGGCCGACCGCCCTAACCTTTAGGCAAACTCATCTCCGCGAGTTGGTTTCACTCTAAAGGAGCACCTGTCTAGAACTTCCTCTGAGCATTTGCAGCTAGGCATACTGTGGTAGGTAAGAAAAAGAACAAAAAGCCCTCTCTTTAACTATAAAGATAGTCTGTTCCTTCCTACATGTTCTTGCTTGCTGCACTCTGTCTTTTCTGCTTCTTTACTGCCCTTCCTTGTCTAAAGTTCTGATGCAATCAAAAGGCAGTGGGTGCCGAACACAAACAATAAATAAACAAACAAGACAATAGCAACCCTCCTTTGTGACTGTTATAATACCTTTACTCTTAAAACTGGCAACGTTTCTTTGCTAAATTGGCCCTTCAATTTCGCTCTATGAATCATTCATATAAAACCATGTGTCAGTAATTTAGAGGGAAAATCCCAGCTGGGACTGCACTCAGATAATGAGCAGGTGAGTGTAATAGCACATTAATTCATGTGGCAGTAATGACATTCAAAAAGAAGAATTGCAGTAGTTAGGATAAAGGTAATTACCTGTCCTGCTGTTACATCCCCCACATGTATCCTTTTCTGCATGACTGACGTTTGAAGGTTTTATCAGTGCTGAAGGAAATGCAAATAAACTTAGTGAGAACAGTGCCTAGGCAGGTATGCCACACTTCGTGCCACCACAGATCCTACATTCAGCACACACCACTTGTAACACAAATTAATTGCCACAGATTTCCAACTAGGATGGCAAAGTTAAATATTAAAAGCACATCCTCCTATTGCAGCCCTAAAACAATGGATCCTGACTAGTGACTTTAGAAAGGCAGGTTGTCCCTATCCAGTAAGCTGCATCCTTTGTAATACTATCACCTACAGATGATCATTCATTACATGATAGAATATAAATGCTTCTATATATCCATCCATCAACATTCTTATAGCCCAACAGGTTTAAATATGCCATTCTGTTATCAGTGATTTGTAACAAAAGGACAGTGGCACCTATGGACGTGGCAGTCACATGGCTCTCTACTGTGGTCAGGAAAGTGACCCACAAATGTTTCACATCCTCTACATCAGCTACCACTACACTAAAAAAATGTACAAGTATAATTCTTTTTTACATTCTCGTATACTTACCTAGTCATACCGTGCAATGTGTAGAGTTGATAGACTGATAGAGTAGACACTATATTCATTCATGCAATGTAGCACATAATATAGTGATGGTATACTGACTTGCGACTTTTGACTGCACACAAAATCACACCACTCACCCAAAAAATTAAAGACAGAAAATCCTTCCTCCGGAATATCAGCTGTCCTGTCATGAATTTCACCAAACATGTATGACTTCCTCCTGGCACACAGCACAGAACGGATCTTTATTACTACAGCATGAGTGATGACTGGGTATTTGCCGGTAATATTCATTACTCCGAGTCTTAGACCTCCCAGTCACAGTCCTTACACAAATGAGCGATAGCTCTTCGTCACAGAAATCTCAAGCTGAAACTCTCCTGCTCCCATCCCTACCCTTCAGGCCATGCCCACATCCTGTGCTACAAAACCCCTGAACTTACCTTCCAACATCCTGCACCACAAAGCACAAGAAGCCGAAACAGGGAGCAAGGGATGGGAACTAGGACAGAGACAGGGAGGTCTAAGACTCGGAGTGATGAATATTACCGGTAAGTAACTGGTCATTACCTCCTCACCAGCCATCCCAGTCATAGTCCTTACACACATGAGAAGACACCCAAGCAAAAATCCGCTTCAACAACAGAGCTGCAGACAGACTTTATGAGAAAAACAAGCAGCAAAGTTACATCCCATGGACAAAACGCAAAACAGCGTTACCAAAGCTGGCCGATCCCACACCACCCACCACCAAGCGATGATGGGACATAAAGGTTTGGGGGGCACTCCAAGTGGCGGCCTTGCAGATATCTGACATAGAAGCCCCATGAAAACAAGTCCAGGAAGCAGCCATCCCCAGAATTGACCGCCCTTGCACAGACCCAGGCACCGGCACTCCACTGGACTCATAAGCATTCTTGATAGCCCACCTCAGGCACCTACTGAGAGTGACAACGGAAGGCTTCAGACCTTGACCCGCCAGTCCAAAAGTAACAAAAGGTTAATCCACTTTACGAAACGGGAAGGTACGAATTAAATATACCCCAAGAGCATGCTTAAAATTCAAACAGTGCAGCCGCACCTCCTCCTCAGACTGAGGATCAGGACACAAAACTGGCAGCACCATCTCCTCTGAGCAGTGAAAAGAGGAGGGAACTTTAGGAACAAAAGAAGGGTGAGGCTGGAGAACCACCCGAACTGGATAGCACTTCCAAAAAGGCTCAGAACAAAGCAATGAGCCCAATTCCCCAACCCTTCTGGCTGAGGTAATAGCCACTAGGAAAATCACCTCAGAAACTTCAGGGAAACCTCCAGTGGCTCAAAAGGAGCAGACTGCAACTCCCTCAACACTAACCGGAGATCCCAACCAAGATTCAAGGACTTAACCACAGGCTTCTTGAGAAAATAACTCCTCAATAGCCGGGACACCATAGGCACAACAGTATCACAGGCAGGACCTCGAAAAGCCCTCACAGCAGCCCACAGGGCCCTCAAAGAGAAAACCGCACAGCCTAATTCAAAAGCATCCTTCAGAAAGTCCAAAACATACACAGGATCCACAGTCAAGGCAGATCCGCCCTTATCAGCACACCAACCCTGAAAGGACACCCAGTTCTGGGTATAGGATTTAAGGGTAGAAGGCCTACGAGATTGCTGAATAAAGAGAGCCACCTCAGGAGAACAACACAGAGCCACCAGGTTCATCCTTTCCACAGCTATCCTGCTAGTTGCAACCGGACCAGACACTCCAGAGAGAGAGTTGGAAACAATAGAGGACAGGGGTCCACAGGAAGTTTCCAGCAAGGCCCTACAGCCAACTATGATAACAGTGGAATCCAAGGCCGCCGGTTCCAGACTGGAGCCACCAGGAGCACACAAAACCTTTCCAACTTGACCTTCAGAAGAACCCTCTGAATTAAAGCAATCACAGGAAAGGCATATATCAACCCTGTCCACGACTGAAAGGACAGAGCATCCACATTCCAAACAGTCTCCAACGGGCCCAGAGAGCAAAACCTCTCCCTTAAGGCATTCTCTGGGGTTGCAAACAGGTACACCCAGGGCATCCCAAACTTCTGCATGAGCACCCCAAAACCCGTGAGATCCAAATACATTTCTGACAGGGAGGGAAAACAACCTGCTCAACACCCCAGGCAGATGTAACACCCTCATTGACCACAAATTCGTTTTGGCCCCCTGGCAAATCTGCTGAGCTAACAAGTTCAGTGAAGCCACGTTTTCACTCCCCTGGTGGTTGACATAGCACACCACCACAGTGTTGTCTGTCCACAACAGAATATCCCACTGCAGGACCCAAGGAAGAATATGAACCAGGGCCAACTGTATGGTCTTCAACTCCCTTCAGTTGGAAGACATCCGAGCCTCCTGGACCAACCAGATCCCCTGAACTGAATCTTGGGCCATCAAAGCCCCCCCAACTCAGCTCGCTGGCATCCGTTGTCAAAACCAACCTCACTTGGGGGACAAATGGAGAACATTTCATGAGATTACCCACATACAACTGGCACCCCTGGCATCAACTGCTTGTAATCCTGAGACATTGGACACCAACAGTGCAGGTTGTGATTCACCAGGGGATACAAGTGTAACCGGACCCAAGGAACAATCATGAATGTAGCCACCATCATGTCCTGCACCCTCAGCCACTTTCGAGCAGTGGAAGTGGCAGAAGCCAATATCTTCTTCAGTTCTTTCACAAGAGTCAACCTGCGAGGTTCGGAAATTAACATCTACCCCACCCTTGTGTTGAAGACCCCTCCAATTTACAGCAGTTCCTGAGTGGGGATAAAATGGGACTTCTCCAAGTTCCAAATCCCCCCAACTTCTGCAGGAGATGGCAGATATCTTGAGTATGAGACTGACCCTTAGGGAAAGAAGAGTAAAAAATTAACCAGTCATCCGAGTATGGAAACACCTGGACCCCCTGAGCATGGAACAACCCCACCAAGGGAGCCAACACCTTAGTAGACAACCTAGGCAAAGCAGAGAGAAAAATGGGCAGTACCTGAAACTGGAAATGGTCTACACCCACACAAAAACTCAAAAACTGCTGTGGGTCCCTGTGAACTGGCACATGAACATATGTGTCCCTCGGATTCAGAGAATTGAGAAAGTCTCCCGTCAAAAGAAAGGGCAGAATCAGGACCGGCGAGGAATGCACAAATTTACTGCTTTTAAATCCAACACAGGTCGGAAATCTCCATTGAGCTTCCTGATCAGAATCAGGATGGAGTAAGCCCCTTTTCCCCGTTGATCCACAGGAACCTTCACAATGGCACCCTTGTTCAACAGGTCCTGAATCCCATCCAACAGAAGTCGATTTTTGACTGGTGCACTGGGGACAGTGGTAGCACAGACACCTCCACGGGGGGGCTCCACAAACTCTATATGATACCCCAGTCTGACAATCTACAGGGCCCACTAATCCCTGACAAACTCCGCCCAGACTGACAAAAAGTTCCTGAAGCGACACCCAACTGTGCCCTTATCCCAAAACACAAAATAATCATGATTTAGACTGAATAAATGCTCCTGAATTTCCTTGTTGACCCCTGGCCATTTTTGACAGAAATGCCTGCCCAAATTTCCACCTATAGCCAGTAAACCTTTCCTTCTGTCGAGGGTGGACCAGAGCCAACAACTTCTTGACCTCCGCTGTTTTCTTAATCATAGCTTCCAACGGATTTCCAAACAGTTTGGAGCCCGAGAAAGTAATCTTCATGAGCGCATTCTTTTGAGCCGACTTCTGTTTCCCAGGCTTAAGCCACCGCTGCTGCCTAGCTGCCATTGAGGACCCGGCAGCATCAGCCGAAGCATCTAGGGAATCAAAGGACAAGTTGGACAAGCAATGCAACTGCTGCTCCAACATAGTCAAGGACTCAGAGGGATCCTCGTCCTGATGCCGCTGCTTTGAAATAGTTTGACAGTCTTTCAGCAGCGATTGGAACAAATAACTGGTATATGCTCAGATCTAACAGCCAGGTTGGAAGCTGTAAAATAACTGTTCAAAGCCCCTTATCCCCAAGATCTGAAGGAACCACATCTTCGGATACAACCAGGCTCTGTGAAGCAAGTCCAGCCAACAGGGAATCAACCTTCACAACTGAAGGGAATTCCTCTGAAAACCCTTGCAATGGATAACGCTTAGCCAGGAACTGGGGAAAGGCATGTTTATCTACATCCTTCCATTCCCCTTTCAGTACCAAATGGACAGACTTTTTCTATTTCTAATAATTGGCAAACAAAACTTCAGACTCCTCAGCCACTGAGGGATCAGGAAACCCCAAATGTTTCCATTCATGTTGCAAAACACTGCAAAGGTTAGCCCCATGAATAAACCGACCCTTCACCTCTTCCTCTGAATCACAGTCAGGATAAGGAGGAAAAGAGGTATCTAATTTCTGCTTCTTTGCCCCCAGAGATTCCCTAGCCTGACAGGCAGCACAAACAGGGGCCTCATTCATTCCTTTGAAAGTATGCTAAGGAAGGTGCAGTGGAAGGCCTAGCAACCACCTCCTCCTCTAAGTGCTTACACTTCTCTGATCTCATCCATGATGAGTCAGAAGCCAAATTAGGCACCTCATACCTATATACACCAGCCATTGGCATGTTAATCAGTGCAATCCTACCCATCCGCTACGCCCCTTAATGAATCGCCACATAGCAGGAGTAATCCCATCACGCTGCCTGTCAATCATAGAGCACAACCCACTCTGCAATGCCATAAAAAACCTTTATCCAACCCCCTACCATGATTCGCATTGTTGTAAAAGCATCCAGAACTCCCAGAGATGGCTTACGTGTTTGCAGAGGGCATCCTGATCCCCCTCCAATTTAATTGAAATGCCTGCCTATTCCGTTGGTGCTTCGGGCACATTCGGAGCCAAGAAACCACTGATCGGAGCCCGCGGCCGTCCCTTTAACCGGGACTCCAGCCACGCCTCTGCAAGGTGAAGAACACTTCCGTGCACTGCATTATAGGCTTTCCGAATGGGGCTTTGCGGGGGAGCGGCCGACCGGAGGGAGGCCTGCTGCCCCCGGGGTGTTTTGGGGCCCCGGGAGGGGGGGGAGTAGTGGCCGAGCCAGTGCAGTTCGCGGGCTGTTTTGGGCTGGTTGGGCGGTTGGGCTAGTCTTGGGCTCCCCTTGGGCTGGTCTTGGGCTTGCTTGGGCGGGGGGAAATATTAGCGGCCATATTGTGTCACTGTTCACCATTTTGGGGACAGTGACACGGCAGCTGGAGGTTTTAGGCAGGAGCGTTTTTGTTTTGGAGCCGGAGCATTTTGCGGAGCGTTTGCGGGATTCGGCGGGAGCGTTTGGTGCTGGGCGAGTGCGGTGAGGCGTGGGCGAGCTTGGGTTCACGAGGTGGCGGGCGGAGACCGAGTGCGGCGAGCCTACCTTCACGAGGCCGGTCGGGCGAAGAGTGACTGAGGAGCAGTAGCATGGCGGGAGTAGCGGCGCTGGACGATCCCAAGGTGTGGGAGGCCTTGCACCTTCTAGGGGAGGCGGGCCGCATGGACCTGGTGCGGCCGGATGTCCAGGTAAGGCCGCCGCGGCGCGCTGCCAGTGGCGCGGCGGCGGCAGTGTTGGCGTGTTGTGAGCCGCCGTGCTCACGTGCAAGGAAGGAGGCGGGTGCAAAGAGGAGGGGCGGGAAGACAGGAGGCAGCGGACAGCCGGGACCAACGGCGGTGGTGCCGGGGTGAAAGGTGAAGGCAGGGAGAAAGCACGGTAACAAGAGGAGGCCTGCGCTGGAGTTTGTGGGAGGGGCGGGGAGAAGGGGGGGAGAGGCACGTGCGGCGGGCGTCGTGGCAGTTGTGGAGGGGGTGGGGGGAGGGGAAGCGAATGGTGTAGGAGCTGCAGGTGGGGTTGGGGGGCGGGCACAGGTGGCACCGCTGGTTGACGATGCAGGGATGGTGGAGGGGCAGGGGGAGCCTGTGAGCACAAGAGGCAGGGCTGATGGGCTGGGGGAGGAGGGGGGTCAGGGGGGCTCAGGCGTTGGAACAGGAGGGGGCGGGAGAGGTCGAGGGCAGGGGGCAGATGGGGGGCGGGGTCACCCTTGTTGGTTGAGGAATCAGATTTGGAGGGGACGAGGATGTGGGGGAGAGAGCGAGTTGGACTGGGGGTCGTCGTCGGGGGAGGGGGGCGTGGTGGGGCCGAGCAGACCGCCGTCACTGCGGGGGGTGTGAGCAGAGTGGGGGTTGGGGGGCGACGGGGGGCGTGGGGGGATGGGGCAGCTGGTCAGGGGGGGTGGCCTTTCGGGGGCTGGGGCTTGGGGGCGAGGGGGTGTGGTGCGTGCAGAGGAGGGGCGTCTTGGGGGAGAGTGGGGAGGAGCTTTGGGGGGTAGGGAGGGGTGGGGGGATGGGGGAGGGTGGGGAGAGTGGCCAGCAAGAGGGGGGCATTCTGCAGCATGGGGAGGAACGCGCAGAGGGGGTGGGGGGTGGGTGGGGGGCGTTTTTTCCCCGGCATGTTGGACTTCCCCCCTTTTCTCTTGGCAGGAGCAGTTGGCTAGGTGCTCGGGTGAGCAGCATGAGGCTCCGATCCATCGATGGGATGGGCCAGCTCAGCCTTGTACGGGCGGTCGCGCTCCACCGAGGGACCCATCACGGGAGCACGTCAGACGGCGGGGCGATAGGTCCCCGCCGGCCCCACCCCAAAGGGTCGAGACAGCCGCTGGTGGTCGGGGATGGAGTGTTGATGCAGCGGAGCAAGTCGAGTCGCAAGATGGGGGCGGGCGGAGAGAGAGTGTGGATCTGGGGTGCTGATGAGGGCGTGTAGGGAAAGGCTGGGCTGAGCAGGATGACACCCATGGGGGTTGGCCAGGACAGACAGTGGGGGGGGAGGAGGGGAACATTCGGGAGGGGGAGGGGGAGAGGAGTAATGATGTTGGGAGTGTTTTACAGGTATGCCACCGGCAGACAGCGCCGAGAGTGACGGCCCCCCCGGCGCAACTGGTTAGGCGGCGGTATCCAGTGCAGACGCCAGCCTTAATGCCAGGTAAGGATGGTGGCAGAGTGGGGAGTGGCTTGGGCACGCCTCATGGAGGGCAGGTGTCGGTGGGTACGGACGCATGGGGGGAGGACTTGGTGAGGCTGGTAAAGGGTAGGTATGTGACGGATGCCGGGGTAGGCATGGACAAGGAGGGGGCGATGGTTGACACGGTGTCGGTGAGCGCCGGGGCGGCCGATCTCGGGGGTGCAGCGGCGGACAAGGCGAAGCCTGGGGGGGTTGCGGCTGGTGGCGCGGAGGCGAAAGAGAGTTGCGACGTGCCGGTGCGGAAGCTCCCGTACATGGGGGTGACGAAGCCGCTGGGGGCCCATTTGTCGTTGGCGACCAGGGAGAAGATTTAGAAGGGGGAGTACGTGGAGCTCCTGAAGCTGCTCCACAGGGAGCAGATGGCTAAGGAGGGATCGAAGGAGGAGGAGCAGGAGCTGGCCAGGCGGCCCAAGGTGCCCCTGACCATTGAGAACTGGTCGGCGGCTTTCTTGATATACGCCAGCGTATATTGTGAGAAGTATCCGGACCATTCAGTCACCTTATTCAAATATATGGACGTCGTGCGGCGGGCGCAGGTCACCTATGCCTGATCTCATTATGATGTGGAGTTCCGGGCTTGGATGGCGTCGGATCCGGAGGCAAAGTGGGGTAGCTGGACGCGGATCTGTACCAGCAGACGATGGGTGGAGCGAAGTTTGGACGCACCATCTATACGGCCAGCGGGCTTCCGCTTGCGCCGACCCCGTTTTCGGCCCATCCCACCTGTGGGGGGGGTGGGGGTCGGTGGATACCGCTGCACAGAACACCGTCGGGCCTGCTGGGACTTTAACAAGAATTTTGACATCTCACAATTGACTGAAACATAAAGTGAAAGGGATCTGATTATCTTGAATGAATCTTTAGTTTTATTCACTTTTTACTTCTTTTTGATTGTTTGATCATTTTTTAAGCAAAATTTACAGTTCAAAAAACATATACCATACATTAATTCAAAGACATTCTGTACATTAAAACACTCCCCTTCCAACACTCACACATCCACTGACTTGTGAATCACTAACAACCACTCTCATATACACTCAACATTATCACATTCATATTTACAATTGTTCAAAATCCACTGTTTCATATATGCTGCCATAGATTTGTATTTGACACTCATTTATAATTCTTTATACAGAAAACTCATGTATTGAATGATATTCTTTTTGGCATAGCAAACTAAAGGTCTACGCGTTTCGAACTCTTTTCATTGTCGAGTTCTCATCAGGACCACACTCAATTTTGTACAACAAATCAATTCGTCTTCCAGACCACGGCGCCGGACCACCACTGTGTCTTGATATATGCAACGAAACCCTATAGTGATTCTTATTTTCTTATTGGATTGCAGGATTATTTATTTCAATGTTGTCCCTTAAATAGGGAGAGCCATTGTTGCGAGCCAACTCGGAATCCTTAATTTCGGACTGCCATCAACAGACGTCGGATCCTGGGGTTCTGTTCAGCCGCGACCACTCGTGCTACTGACTGCACGCTCGTTGTCCATGTCAGGCACAAATGCTCCAAGTGTGGAAGGAGACACCCAGTGGTGCGCTGCTGGGGGGTCTGGGGGGATTCGCACAGGGGCAGCAGCAGGCAGCGGCTCCCGCTGGGGAGAGAGGCGGATGGCAGAGGGGAGACAGGACACATGGGCAAAGGCTCATACACCGGTTAGGCTGGATCGGATCGAGCCTCTGTTGGCGGCCTATCCGCGGGTGGAGGATGCAGCCGTGTTGCGCCGGGGTTTCAGGGAGGGTTTTCGGTTGGGTTACGAGGGTCCGCAGATCGCTCGGTGGGCTGACAACCTCAAGTCCGTGAATGCGCACAAAGGGGTCGTATGGGAGAAGCTGTTCAAGGACGTCAAGAAGGCCCGGATGGTGGGGCCCTTTACGGAGCCGCCCTGCCCGATTTGATCATTTCCCCGATCGGGGTGGTGCCCAAGAAGGAACCGGGACAGTTTTGGTTGATTCAGCATTTGTCTAGGCCGGAGGGCGTGTCGGTGAATGACTATATCTTGGCGGAGCTGTCGTCGGTGTCGTACTCGTCCGTGGATGTGGCACAGAGGATTGTGATGGCGGTGGGACAGGGCGCCCTCATGGCGAAATGTGACATCAAGTCGGCGTTTCGGTTGCTGCCGGTACATCCGGCGGATCACCAGTTGTTGGGGATCCAGTCTGACGGACAAATCTTTGTGGACAAAGCGCTTCCCATGGGGTGCTCGATCTCCTGTGCCTTGTTTGAGAGGTTCAGTTCCTTCCTGCAGTGGGCTTTTTCCAGGCGCACAGGCACGGAGACGGTGAGGCATTACCTGGATGACTTCTTCCTGGTGGGACGGCCCAGTTCGACGGACTGCCAGCGACAGCTGGAAGGTTTTACGGATCTTATGGGCTATCTGGGGGTTCCCCTGGTGCCAGAGAAGACGCACGGTCCCAGCACGGTGCTGTCCTTTCTCGGTATAGAGCTCAACTCAGCGGCCATGGAAGCGCGCCTACCAGAGGACAAACGGGCGGCAATGGTGGCAATGGTTGGATACATGCTGGCAAAGCGGAAGGTGACAGTACATGACGTGCAGGTTTTCTTGGGGCACTTGAATTTTGCATGCCGCGTGGTGCGAGTGGGGCGTACGTTTTGCCGGCGGTTGGGTCTGGCGTTGTTCGGTTTGACGCTGGCGCACCATCACTTGCGTCTGTCGGCGGGGTCGAAGGAAGACTTGCGCATGTGGCTGGCTTTTTTGCGGCGCTTCAATGGGGTGTCCATGGCGCCTCCGGAGGATTGGGAATGGGACGTCACGATGTTATCGGATGCGGCGGGAGTCGGCAGCTTTGGTCTTTACTGGGCGGGGACATGGTGCGCGTAGCAGTGGCCATCTCATTGGCAGGCAGGCGAATGGAGTATTGCCTTCCTGGAATTGTTTCCGGTGGTGGTGGCCGTTACGGTTTGGGCGCAGGACTTGGCGCATAAGTGGGTTGTGTTTCAGGTGGACAATATGTCGGTGGTGCAGGTAGTCAACAGGCAGTCCGCCAGGGACCCGCAGGTGTTGAAGTTGATGCGCGTTTTCGTGCTGCGATGCTTGGAACATGACATTGCAGATGCTTTGTCTCGTTCACAGTGGCAGAGGTTCCATGGGCTAGCGAGGTCAGGACCCCGGTGCCAGCGGCTCTTTGGTCGGTGGGAGAAGGCGGGTCATTCAACTGGTGAAGGCGTCATTGGCGGCATCCACTTGGAAGGCGTACGTGCAGGCCTGGCCGGAATTTCAACGATTTAGAGCGGTAAGGCAAGGGGACAGGCGGCGGCGGGAGGAACAGGTGGTCCAGTTCATGCTCGGTTTGATGGACAGGGGACTGTCGAGGGTGACGATTGCGGGGAAATTGTCGGCGGTGGCTTTCATGGGGAAGCTGTGGTGGGGCTATTCGCCGTCAGCGGGGTAGTTGGGGGCGCGTCTCCTGGAAGGATGGGCGAGGGAGAAGGGGCCCGGGTGCGTCAGCGGCGGCCGATTACGGAGAGGATGCTGGACGCTTTGGTGCGGACGTTGCTGTTGATTTGCTGGGATTGGGTTGAAATGGCATTGTTCTCCACGCTGATGTTGTGGATGTTTTTCGGACCGTTCAGGGTTTCGGAGTTGGTGGGGCTGAAAGTGGGCCGGGGGTGCTGTGGGAGGACGTGGACGTCCGGGACCAGGAAGTGGTGGTGCGCTTGCGGCGCTCGAAGACTGATCAGCGTGGGGAAGGTACGTGGGTGGTGTTGGGGCCTGGGGGATCAGCGGCAGTGTGCCCGGCGGCGTGGGGGAGGCGCTTGGCGGAGGGGAGGTCGCAGGGGACTGGGGAGGTTTTGGGACAGGGGGGCCGGCAAGGTGATTGGTGTTGTGGGTCCTGCGGCACGCCCTACGGTCTATGGGTGAGGACCCAAAGGCGTTCAGGACACATTTGTTTTGCATCGGGGCGGCAACAGAGGCGACTCGGCAGGGTTGGGGTAAGGAGGAGATCAAGCGGTTGGGACGCTGGAAGTCAGACTGCTACAGGACTTATGTCAGGATGCGGGGGTAGGCGGCGAGTAAGGACGAAACTGTGTTGCCCCCTTCTTACATGTGTGTCTTTGCAGGTGCTGTGGCAGGGCCAGCTGCGGCGGCATTGGACATTTACATAGTGGGCCATTCTTTTGTTAAGAGAGCGGAAAGGGCAGAATGGGACAAGCACAGGAACCTTAATTTGGAACTCGATGAGCGGTTGTTTCGTTGTCATTGGCGGAGAAAAGGGGTATGCGCTGGCACGAGTTGGTGCCGGCATTGAACAATGTAGTACGGGGGGAGTCTGCCCGGATGTTGTAGTCATTCACTTAGGGGAAAATGATTTGGTGCAGTGTAAGGGCTTAGCGCTGGTAAAGCAAATAAAAGGGACTTGTTGGAAATACAGAGTAAATGGGTGGGGTGTCATGTGATTTGGTCGGAATTTGTGCCTAGACGTTGCTGGAGGGGGGCAGAGAGGCCAGCAGCCATTGATAGGACAAGGAGGAAGATTAACAGGGAGATGCGAGGGTTTTGTGAGAAGGAGGGCTTGGGTAGGATGGAGCACCCAGAGTTAAGGTATGGCGCTGTGTACTTCTTTAGAGAGGATGGCGTGCATTTTTTGAGGTATGGGATGGAGCTGTATATTGTTCAGCTGAAGGAGGCACTGGACCGGGCTATTGGGGTGTGTGGATACCCGAGAGTGCAGGTGTCCTGGGGGGGCGGTCGAAAGCCGTTAGTGGGGCTTTCGAGTGGTGCTTTTCCTAGTCTAGGGGGGTCATGGTAGGAGGACTGGGGCGTTTCTGGACAGAGGGGGGGAGTGTACATACGACAAGTTATTTAATCAGTTAGTCAGGCATTGTGCAGTTGGCATTTATGTTTATGTTGTTCCTCGGGGGAACCATTTTAGGGATGGGGTGGGGGGTTGTTAGGTAGTTCATATTTCGTTAGGCCTAGTTTTGTACGGCACAGGCCGAGGGTTTTGTATTTGTGAGGTGCACCTGCTTCCAATAAAGCGGCCTTTGTCACACCTTATACTGTGTCTGCGGTTGGTCTGTCTCCCCCCTTCTCTCGATGGGCTTTGCGGGGGAGCGGACGACCGGAGGGAGGCCTGCTGCCTCCGGGGTGTTTTGGGGCCCCGGTAGGAGGGGTAGCGGCCGAGCCAGCGCATTTCACAGGCTGTTTTGGGCTTGTTGGACGGTTGGGCTAGTCTTGGGCTCCCCTTGGGCTGGTCTTGGGCTTGCTTGGGTGGGGGGAAATATAAGCGGCCATGTTGTGTCACTGTCCACCATTTTGGGGACAGTGACACAGCAGCTGGAGGTTTTAGGCAGGAGCGTTTTTGTCCCTCCCTCCCAACCAATAAAGCGGTGGAGGGGTCCTATGTTGTTTCTGGGTTTTTTCCTGGTGCAGTCAGGGAGGTTTGTTTCCTGGGGGAGGTTTTTTTTAGGAGTTTTCTTGGGAGCCGGTGCATTAGGGGGTTGTGTTGTAGGGGTTCTCATGTTGCTGGAACAGGTGCTGGTGTGATGGTTGATTCAGGGGCGCTTTTCCTAGTCTAGGGGGGTCATGGTAGGAAGACTGGGGCGTTTCTGGACAGGGGGGTGTACATACGACAAGTTATTTAATCAGTTAGTTAGGCATTGTGCAATTGGCATTTATGTTTATGTTGTTCTTCGGGGGAACCATTTTAGGGGTGGGGGTGGGGTTGTTAGGTAGTTCATATTTAGTTAGGCCTAGTTTTGTACGGCACAGGCCAAGGGTTTTGTATTTGTGAGGTGCACCTGCTTCCAATAAAGCGGCCTTTGTCACACCTTATACTGTGTCTGTGGTTGGTCTGTCTCCCCCCCTCTCCCGATGGGCCCCAAAGTTCAACATGCACCGACACACCCCTGGCGTGTCGAACACCAACCACGAAAAACTGATAGAGGCCCCTGCAGTCCTGCTGGAGCAGGGACACTATCCACGCCTCTGATCAGCAATAACAAACCAGCTGAGTGCCCCTCTACAGCAGTGGAGGCAAACTCACCACAACACCCCAGGCGTGCCGGGCGGCAACGTGGCGTGCAAAAACGGATTGGATCCCTCTGCGGTCCCACTGCAGCAGGGACACAAGTCATGCCTCTAATCCCAGAGCAACACCTTTCCTCACACTCTTGGAGAAAGAAAGCAACCATCAGCACTCCGCACCATCACGCCCCAGGCTTGCCAGGAGTACTTTATTCGTGTCTCAATACCATGCCTCATACCGGCACAGAGCAGAGCCCACAGCAGTCCTGCTACAGCAGGGACTTAATCCAACAAAAACACACAAGAGTTCCAGAAAGTCTTTAGACGCAGAAAAAAACAACAGGATGTTGGAAGGGAAGGTCGGGGTTATGTACCACAGGATGTGGGTGTGGCCCTGGGGATAGGGATGGGAGCAGGGGAGTTTCAGCTTGGGATGTCTGCATGGAGGCGCTATTGCTCATGTGTGTAAGGACTGTGACGGGGAGGTCCGGTGGGGAGGTAATAGCAACCTTGCCAATCCTAAAGTATAATAGCGATTCACCACAACACTCCAATAGGGATTTCACTGTTATATGGAGTGTTAAGAAGAAAAACGTACTGTAAAATCATGCATCACCCTACTTTCTTCAAAGACCATCCTAACCAAGTACATCTACTGTGCTAAACCCACCATCTGTTCATTTGCAGCCCTTCTTCCCTCACTTGCAGATTCAAAGTTCACTGGTCCAGTCTGATGCTCATGCAGTTCAGCACATCCCACACAGAATAGTTCAACAAAAACATTTCAACGTATAGTAGGGCAAGATAAGATTCAAATTTAACCCAACAACATCCAAACTTTAAAATACATTTAGGCTAATCTAGTATGTCACTGACCTTAATCATTTGGAAAGTATCTCCAGCAGGAACCTTTTTGGCACATGGGGTCTAAACCACAAAGAAAATAGTAAAGCACTGCGTGAGCGCAGATTTATAATATTACTCAATTCGCAGATGTTCCGGTTAGTAAAGCAGAAAAGCCATGCCAGCCACTACTTTTGAGCTTAATACTGGGACAGACATATGATGTTTTCAGACATTGCTTTTTTAGGTCGAGCATTCATGACCTTTTATATATACTTAAGTATATACATATATGTGCGCTCTGGAGATCTCCCTAGGACTTGTCTGCTTCCGCTTAGGGACTATTTTTTCTGTTCAACTGCATCTATTTAACTGTCTTGATAGAAAATGACCAGCAGAGGTTAGTAAAATATCAGAATTGCTTTCTGCTTAGGGGCTTTCTTTTTTTTATTTTTCTGGCAACTGCCTCTATTTAACTTTCTTGATAGAAAACAACCAGCAAAGGTCAGTAAAATACCAGAATCACTTTAGCATTCTCTAGATGACAGTCCATAGAAATTGTCTTCAACGAGCACCCGTAGACAATAATATTTTTTTCAAATCTTGTATTTTCAGTGATATGACCCCCAAATGCCCTGATTTAAAAAAAAAAAAAAAAGCTTTGAACTATACCATTTCCAGCTGAAAGACAATATTTCTCTCCATGTGTTCCCATACCTGGTGTGTCACATAGTTTGGTGGTTACTTTCCCTCCATGTTAAAGTACAGTAAATGTTTCAGCACCCAGGCTAATGTGCTGCATAGCTAAATACATATAAGCTCCCAAAGGCGAGACCGATTGCATTGCAAATGCTTGTTTCCTGAGCGCAACTGTGAAAAGGGACAAATCTGCATTGGGATGATAGCCCTTGTAAACTATTGCAGTTCTACTTTTTTGGAGAAACAATTATAATTAAGGAGAAAACGCTTCCCTCT
The DNA here is from genome assembly GCF_964261635.1 of Lissotriton helveticus. Classification (NCBI taxonomy): domain Eukaryota; kingdom Metazoa; phylum Chordata; class Amphibia; order Caudata; family Salamandridae; genus Lissotriton; species Lissotriton helveticus. The sequence goes on from NC_136072.1 coordinate 721,231,673, forward strand.
ACATCACCATGAAGTGCTGAGGTTTTCCCTTCCCCTTTCACCCACAAGATTTACTCTAGCATTTGCAGAAGCAAATTTATGACCATTTGCAGGATGGAAAAAGGCAGGAATACAGGATTGTGTGTCTTCGGAAACTTACAAGTCAATCCATGCCTTGTAACACACTCTACCTACCCCTTACATGGGAATTGCTCCTGCATCACTGTGCAGATTTCTGCAGTAAAGGTATGTAGGGATTGAATTGTTTTTCAACTGCAAAGCTTCCTTTTGAAACTACCTTATAGGTGTAAATCCTTATATTTCCTTCCATAATCATACGTTCACAGCTGAAAATGTCTTTGTGATTCTGGACCATGCACCTTTTTTCTTAGGCCAAGCACTTCACCCTCAGGATCTTGTTTAGTAATTAGAGCTTACAGTAGGGTGACCAACATCCAGTCATTTGCAGAAGCTGACGTATGGGTTTTAGCATCCATGACTACCAGTGCTTTATTCCTCCATGAGAACTTAAAGAGATTTCATTGATTTGTCTGAAAGAAGCTGTGCTTAACTTCAATAGGCAATGTGTATTATTCTTGGGACATAAGGGATAAGAAACTGTAAATCAGAGATCGCTAGCCATTTCAATTAAAGGATGAGCCAGGCTTTCCAGGTAAAGCTTAGAATTCTTACCCAGCCTAACTATGACCCACAACCACAGACATAGAGACAAGAAATCTACAGTTTTACATATTCGTACAAGGGGCCTACAGACCTGGCAATAAGAAAAAGAAGGATATGAATATAAGAAAAAGAAGAGGATGGGCAGAATTCTAATATTTTGACTTTCAGTTTGTGCGAATCATGCAGTTTCCTATGTAAAGGTTGTTCTCTTTGTATTAAGTCTTGCTCTTGAAGATGGCTATATGGTGTTCCAATGTAGACAGGGATACGATTGGTGACCTTCACGTTTTACAGCACATTATGCTTTACATTGTGTTAATCTCACCATGGTGGTGGTTTCTTACACATGGAGAGCTTCCTGCACCCTGGTGTCCGTTGAGTCCACGATGACCCGAGGAGATGCTTTGAAGGCCCTCAGATTCAGGGTGCTGACAAGGAAGAAGCAGACCATCACTTGTATTTCCCATTAGGACTTCCAACTGGATCAGGCCTGACCTAATCTTAAACAAAAGCGTAATTTTCTTTTGTTTTTGGATGACCACCTCTTTGTTTCGTGCCACGTTGCCTTACGTGGCAGCCATCTTTGAAGTATAAGAAATAAGCTTTCAAACTGTTCAGTTGTTGCTACAGGCTTTGCCAGTTGTGACCCATTTTAAAAGCATCTGGCATTTACAATGCCAAAATCGGTGACCCCATATCATAGGCAGATGAGACTAACTGGCGTGCCAATGCTTGTTTTTTGTTTTTCGTTTTCGTGGGCCCTCCAACCCTTCAGATGCTTTTAACTGGCCTTTGCCACCATTCGCAGGGCACCACAACCTGTATGGACACCAACAGTGTTGCTGATCCCTGATTGGGCTTCCAACCGATGCACCACCTGTGCATGTCCATGCATATGCATGCTCCTCAATGGGTGGCCCTTTTTGAATGGTTATGTAAAATCTTTTGACAAGAACATTCAGTGACAGCTGCATGAGCATGTGTACACTCAGGGGCAGCCATTTTGTAAGGGTTTTGTAAGAAACATTTTCCAAAATATTTTGGCAAAGCTAATATGCTGGCAGTCAACGACAGACCTATTGTCTTTGCAAGTGTTTGTTCAGCTTTGGTTCATGATCCTGCACAACTAAGACTGGAAACTATGCAATGAAAATGCCAATGCCACTGTCATACTCTCCCGCGAGTGGTACTTTCTATTAAACACAATCTGCTGTACATACGTATCACTGTCATCTCATTTAATATTGAGATTCCATTCATCTTCCACCCCCTAATGCCACAGATCTTCAAACAACGACCCCTCAGAATAACAATAGGTGTGTAGAAGGAGCTACTTTTTAAAGGGGATACCAGATGACAATTAATAGTTTCAAGTTGCTTGGCCATGGAGGTTTCTCAAAACAGTGTAGGGGTTGTAAAAATGTTACATAATCTGTGTGACCATGATTGACTCGATTGTGTTTTTGTGCTATGAAAAATACATTTACATATTTATTCTGAGAACTTGAAAAACAAAAGTTTTGATTTGTGACACAACACTTTTTATAAATGTTTTCAGCCATTGATACTGGACAGCCATGCGGTAGGTCAGCCAACATTTTCCCTCTCATTTCATTTCGTTTGCAAAAAACTCAAGGGAACATTTAGGGATCTGAAGCCTGGAGGTACATTATCCTAGGAATTACTATGCAGCCCCTGTCCTCGCCACTGAATGATAATGCTCATATTTCAGCCTTTGGATCCTGGCATGCAGCAGCAGTTAATTTTTAGTTTGATGCATATCTGTTCTGCCTCTTGCATCCAGAACTTGTCGGCAAGAATTTACTGAACCTATTTAATAATGTCAGCAAAGGAGGGAGTCCACAGTCCCTGAATGCTGAGTTTACCCTTATATTCTGTGTGCCTAGGCGTGTGTGTGTGTGTGTGTGTGAAACCGCCTCTATAACTTTTCCACCATTCAATAAATCTGCACAAAACGTTCCAAACAAAAGGTTTTCGCACATTACTTTTTACGCAGATGTACCACAAAGGGGGTTTAAGAAAAGTTAGTTTTCGCATTTTAATTGTGACTTGACTATTGACTCTCTAATGCAGAAAACTGTGCAGAACATAAATTACACCAAACCTGTTATTAAAGTAGAACTCAACTCAAGAAAGAGCCTTTGCTTGGTTGGGTGGAAAAACCTTTTAGTGGTTTTCGAGAATTCAGTATTTGAAAAAAACATTTTTGAGTGAACTTTTTGGGGTTAAATAGTTTGTCCTGTCTAGACTATTGGACGTGGAAATCCCAGTACTAGATTTGCATACCCAAAGCAATTTGATTGCCATGGTTTAATTCACAGAGATTACAGAATTAGGGCACTCAGTCCCCGCAACCTGAAAAATAAAAATGAAGGAGTCATAACAGGATATGTAAAGAATCCCTTGAACATCACCAAACCCTTCCTTTTAGACTATGAATATCATACAATGGCTGTTGGGCCCTTGTTGGACCTTGTGCAGGGCTTACAGACCCAGTACCGGGTCTGAGGACCCTCAAACATGGTTACACAAACCTGCGGGGTTTCACAAACCAAACTAGAGTCTGCAAACACAAAATAAAAAAGAAATATGGAGGCCATCCTCCACTCGATAGCCCATAGACTTTGCACAGTGAGGGTTGGCTGCCCTCAGCTGATTGGGCACAGGGCCTGCCTTACAGTAGTCCCTGCAACCAACCCAAATCTGCAAGACCAAATGCAATGCACAATAGGAGTTGACTGGCTGGGACGGGTTTGACACAGGGCCTAGCCAAAGGTGAGAACCGGCACCCCACACCACAGAGGTGGCCAAACCGTTTTGCAAATGGCCTTTGATATTGTGGTTTGGTTGTAGGTGCTGGAGTATGGCCAGTCAATATGCAAAACCCTCTATAGGCGACAAACACACTGCAGGTGCCCAACAACCGCTGCACATAGGCAGAGATCTGGGGTTAGACATCCGAATCAGGTTGGATGCAGGGATTTTCTACAGTTAGACCCTGCGACCTCTCTTTTTCTACACATTAGAGCGGGGCCTCCATTTCCCGAGCGGTTGCCGGGTAAGGTGAGGCTTTTACCCACACAAGGCTGGGTAAGTATCACTTAGAGGAAATGCCTCCTTGTGATGTAGCTAACATGCTTAACTAGATACAGCTAATTTGCGTATCTACAAATGCAGGACGCAATTTGTTCATGCAAGTGGTGGTGATTGTCTTTTTTGTGTGTGTGGAGTTATGTGGTTGACTGTGTGGTAACATGTACTTGTTATCTTCTACTTATTCGACAGGTAGAACATTCCTTTCCTGTCTGCAGAGAACACAGAGTCTCCAAGTCTGGGTGATACGTCCTCATTTATATAGTATTTTGATGCAACCTGTGCTTCCTAATACTTGTACACCCTGTAGTCAATCTGGCAGTAGCGCACTTAATTTAAGGTCCTGATGAAAGCTGGAGCACTTCTCTTAACAGCTGAAACTAGTTGACCATTCCACACAACGCCACTATGTAGCTCCACTATCTCGCTACTAGGCGTGTTTTTTAATCATGACACCTATACTTTCTGCTATCAGGTTATCCATGCAGTCTAGGTAGTCATTTTTAAGCATCACCTTTTTCACAGCACTGCTTTTCTATAACACACTTTTCATTTTGGGCACAACATTGGCAGAACATGGTTGATTTCCTTGCCCGCACTGTTCTATGGCGATGCAGGAATTACTGCCAACCCCCAAATGATGATATACCGCCTATTGGGTGGTCTGATGGGACGTTTCTAGCCCATTGAAACTTAACATCTCTAGCCACATGGTTTTCCGTGTGATTCCTACACACCATTTAGGACAGCACTCCACACCTAGACCTGGTCTTCTTTCTTCTGTGTTAGACCCTGCGACCACACCTTAATGAGCACAGCCCTAGGCCACGCAAAACGGGGGCTGTCTGCCTTTGACTGCTTGGACGCGGGGCCAAATCAAAGGCCAGCCCTTTTAAAAAACATAAGCTGTGCCCAGTCTATGGCCAGGCCCTGTGCCTAACACTTCAGGGACAGGTAAACCCTGCAGCACGTGACCTTTAGCCTGAGCATAGGCGGCTTGTTGCAGAGGGTGGCCTTCTACAAGTCCTACCCACTACATGTGGCCAACACCCACTACATATGGCCACCGAACTACACTTAGAGGCCAGTATCACAAACTTTGGAATTCAGTTTAACATATTGTAAGTACAGTTATTGGTAAGAATTAAAACTGAAAAACACACTGACTCGCACAACAGCCTTGGAAACTGGTTCTCGCACGCCAAATGCAATGCTTATGACCTCACAATATTTATATACATAAATATTAACGCCTAAAAGCACACAGTAATTAAATAACAACACATATTTCATCCGATATATAAAACTGTTTTCATGGTGTTAAGGGTAATATGATAAGAAATATCATCTAAGATTATTTACGATATTTAAAAACTGATCTATCACATAACGGGTGAGATCATGACAGACGAATTTAGTAATTGTGATCGCTGTTTTCAACACTGCATGGCAGTAACAGCAAATGCAGCCTTCAAGACTGCAGGTGAGGTGAAATATTATAGCTGCTTCTGAGGGTCATTGTAAGAGAATTTTGGAGGCACGGGGGCTAGTTGCAAAAATGTAAATAGTGTGTTATACAACCGTTATACACCTTCTGCTTATGCACCACAGTTCTTAATGTTAAGCATCGCCTTATGTGATGATTGCTGTCTGGACTTACTGAATATTCAGAGATATGTCTGACATGTCACTAAAACTTTCCCTGGATTCTCAGTCTTTCAGAGATTTGTATGATCCAACAACCTCAATTCACCCTGCACGAATGCTGAGCCTGAAATGTGTGTGGATTTCTGTGGCTCTACCGGCTGTTAGCCCTTTAAGAGACAAGTCTGCCATGTGACCTAAGGTCCTAAAGCACCATTAGCTTGTCTGACAAGTAACTCATTCCCGTCTGTCCCCTTCCAGCCATGCTAAGTTTACCAGACTTGCAAAGTTTAGTCCACATGGCGTCCACTTCAACACAGCCTCTCTAGCCTTACACACACACTCGCTTTTGGACGAGCTCTCCAATTTCTCCGTAGTCAATGGAATATTCCCAGCTTTGCTGTGTTACTGTGGTATTTGTTGGGCGCTATTTAATTACTTATTTGTTTTTTTTTTCGAGGACAGACGTGATTTAAATATGCATTTTCAAATGACTAGAGTAGTGTCATTGAAAGTGTGTAGGATGACTTTTGTACTGTGTGCAGTGGCGGCTAGCATTAGAAAATTATGGTGAGGTGTGATGGCGCACAACTCACTGTAAGGAGCGGGAGCACGACTGATGTGGCATTTCTCTGCCGGGAATCGGATCCTGGTTTTCCATAAGCAGGAAAGGGAAGGACTTCCCTTCCGGCTCAGTGGAACTTGATCCAACCAATCATGGCGCTACTCTCATCAGCATGAGAGTAGCTCAAGGATTGGTTGGAGCAGGCTAACCAAGCGTTCATTTTGACGCTTGGGGTCCATGACAGAGGGACGGCCAATCTGACATGCGCACTGTAGACCATTTTCAGGATTCAGTGCCGCCCCCACCCTCGTGTTTTACACAGCGCGAGACGGTGCAGTGGGAAATAAATAAAATGGCATTGACATGCCATTTTATTTGTGTTGTGCTGGGCGACGCTCCTTCACTCTTGAGGAAGATCCTCCCCTGACTGTGTGAATGTATGCAAATTTTTGTTACTGTTTTAGGTGCTTTTCACTTTTACAATGTGCGTTTATGTCCTTTCCTACCTTTCCCTTGCCACCTTTCTATCCTCTCGCCTATGCCTCACCTCAAGTGATAATTCCATGTGTAAACAATATCATGAAAATGTTAGCCCACTGTCTGGGACAGCAGCTCTACCCCTTCGGGAAAATACATCTGTTCCAATAACCATTCATAGCTACTTCAGACAAACCCAGAAGACACTACACTTTGCCACCTTGCCACAAGGCCTATTTACAAAAGCATATTGGAGAACCTAACTAATACTTCCAAATTAATCTTTTGTGTACTTTTATGAACTTGTAAATTGCCCTAAAACATTCAAAATGGGAATGAAATTGGAATATTCATATACAATTTTACTCAAACAAGAAACATCTCTACCCTGTTTGCATGTTTACTAATAGGAAGTTTGATGTTGTAGCACCGATTCACAAAGGCATATTAGAATATGTTAAAGAATACTCCTCTAGTACTACTTCTCATACTCATAGATGCTTTTTGTGAACGAGTCCTAAGGTCCCCAAAGACATCCAGTGTAGGCCATTAGCATGACACTGCCATTGGGGAATGTGAGTTGTGTTCTAAAAGATCCGTTACATTTATAGGCTAAATGGTGTTTAGTTAATTGTTACATCCTTCAGCTAGTCGTGGGCTTTTAACCAGCAAAACATTATATGCTGGGACATTGAAGACCATTTTAACGGCAAATGTGAAATTTCAAGAACTGTGAGAAACATTGTTAGCTAAGAAGGTAAGGCTTGCTAAATGTATCAAATGAAACACAGCCACTTGTCCTGGTATTATTGCTATGTCTCTAGTCTACTCTCTATAGTCTACTTCAGGTCATAAAATCAATGTACTGCTACCTGACTAGGGACTTCCTCCCACGTGTGCTCGCTAACAAGCACATTCCTGGTTCCAGACACCTGTACATCTGCATGCATTACTGCTTATGTAGTCTTAACTTATTTTTACAACTTATGTGATCATCTTTGGATTTTCACGTTCCTATCTGTGTTAGGACTAGAGGTGGGCAGAACTTGCATAATTTGATGTAGCATAATTATGCGCAATTATCACAAAGTTACACACAATTCTAAGCAATTAGGCAAGAAGAGTAATTTGGCCTTTAGCTCTATTTGGATGCAAGGATGTATTTTGCACAAATAAAACTGTGCTAAATGCTAATTAAGATGACTTCAAGACTAAGTTCGGACAAGAGCAAGACTGGCCTATAAGGCAGTCAGGCAGTCCTAGATGGGCCCATCTGACAGACCAGAGTATGGGCCATTTTTTTTTAGCAATTTGTGGCCAAGTGTTCTGGTCCCCATGTTGGAAAATGTCCCTCTTTGAAGAGTCACCCCAAACTTTTTACCCTCCGGCTCCTCTTTTTGCTGAATTCATTTTGTTGGCCTTCATTGGACTGGGCCCTCCAAAGATCCTCCAACTGGCAGTCGCATTATAGCTCTTTAACTGCCATTATGAACAGAGCAATCAATTTTGGGTACTCTACAACGGGTGTGGAAAGAGGCTACGGTTAGACCTCTTCTTAAGAAATTCAGTCTTGACCCGAAGGACATGAAGAACTATTGCCTCATTTTGTTGCTCCCCACTCTGGCCAAGATAATGGAGAAGCATCTCAACCATCACTTGATGGCACATGTGGAGCAACAGAGTTTGCTAGACACCTCACAGTTTGGCTTCAGATCTCATCATGGTACAGAAACAACCCTGATATCCGCAACGGACAGTATCAGGAGTCTAGTTGACAAGGGGGAGGCCGCGGCCCTGATCCTTTTTGATCCGCCTGCAGTCTTTGATGCCATCTTCCCTACTCTTCACACCAAACACCTGCAGTGCTTTGGTATAGTAAAAACATCCTTAAAATTGCTCACGTCATTCCTTACAGACAAGTCCCAGATGGTGAATATAAGGGAACATAAATCTGACTCTTTTTTCCTGAGCCCCAAGCAATTTAACCTGTACATTACACCGCTGGCCTCACAGGTTCTTTCCTATGGTCTTCAGGTTGTGTCGCACACTGACGGCAAACAGATCATTGTATCTATTTCAAAGGACACGGAGGTCATAGCAGCCAAATTTAACAACTGTATGAAGGCAGGGGCCATATGGATGAGCAGGACCCGCCTGAAGCTGAACGACAAGAAGACAGATGTGCTGATGTTTGGGAGTCAGTCACTGGTAAAGAATCAGAATTGGTGGCTAGAGAGCCTGGGGACACTGCCCATCCTCACCAACTCAGCTGAAAACTTGGGAGTCATCCTGGGCAGTGACCTGCCCCTGGATCTTCAGGTCAATCACACGGTGACGACCTGTTTCTGGATTATCAGAACTTTGCGGAAGATCTTTACTTCCCATGCACGGAAACAAGTGGCCTTTGCTCTGATCTCATTCCGAATTGATTATTGCAATGTACTCTATTGGGACAGCAATAAAACTACCCTTGCCAAATTGCAAGTGGTGCAAAACGCAACAGCCAGGCTTACACTAAGTATCCCAAAATACATGTCAGTCGCAAAAGAACTACATGAACATCACTAACTCCCTGTTATGGAACAGGTCACCTTCAAGGACATGTGCATTTCTCACAAAGTACTTTATAGTGCTAGCCTGGGGGAGAATTAAATCTATGTTCCGATGGTACTCCCCAAGTAGACTTCTTTGATTGTCAGACCGCAATGTAGTGGTCATCCCCAGAGTGCGATAAAAAAATGGGGCAGTAGAGTCTTCTCAGTAGTGGCTGACAAGCTCTGGAATATAATCCCCCTCCATCTGACCAATATAAATGTTGCATAGGACTTTTAGGAAGGCCTTAAAAACTTGGCTCTCCCTGTAACTTTGCCTTGCACTCTTTGTGATTTAGCTATGGGTAGGGTTACTCGGCATTGGCTATCAGCGCATTGACACCCTTGGGCATTTGCTGCACTATATAAGTTCATATCATTTCATTTCATAAGAATCTGAGCACTTTACCACTGCTGACCAGTACTTAAGTGCATATGCTTCTCCCCTAAACATGGTGACATTGGTTTATACCCAACTAGCATATTTATTTTGCTTATACGTCCCCTGTAACAAGGTGTAACTTATACCCAGGGCCTGTAATATAAATGCTGCTGGTGGGCCATGCAGCACTGATTGTGCCGCCCACTCAAGTAGCTTTTCAAACCTGTCTCAGACCTGCCATTGCAGTGCCTGTGTGTGCAATTTACTGCCACTTCATCTTGGCAAAATGACTTGCCAAGCCTTAAACGTCAGTTAGAAATGGGGATCTCTAGTTGGCAGAGGTTTGCACCCTTTCCAAGTAGGGACCCTTTCTTTTAGTCAGGATACAGGAGTTACACACCTAGATAACCCCTGCTCACCCCCTTGGTAGCTTGGCACGAGCAGACAGGCTTATCTCAGAAGCAATGTGTAAACATTTGTACTCAAACCACAGTAACACAGTGAAAACACTACACATGGATACCACACCAGTTTAAAAAAATAAAGTGTTTTTATCTAAACCAAACAAGACCAAAACAACAAAAATCCAACATACATAAGTCAAAATGTTACTTTTGTAAAGGTTTCGTAACTTCTGTCCATAGAAAACTATGGATGGGTGCGGGAGGAGGGCAGGGGTTTGTGGAAAGGGGCGGGGGTAAAATAATAAAAAAGAAAAGACTTATATGCTGCTCCGCATCGGGCCGGAAGTGGATGAGCCCTCAGGGCAAAGGCTCCGTACCCAATCCAGAAGCTGCTCTCACATGAGAGCAGTGCCAGGATTGGTTTGAGCAGCCTTGTTTGCAGCTCAGATGGTGCATTAGAGCCTGTGCCTTTTATCCAACCCTACTGTGTGTCACAGCCGGGTTGGAGAAACACAAGTGAGCATGTCTGTTTGGCCAGCCTGGGACGGCCGGCCAAGCACACATATGCACTTATGAGTGCACTCTAGTCCTCCCTGACATTCCCGAACCACCATGCCCAAAAGACATTGCAAGGCTTGGACAGACAGCATGAATAAAATGACAATAACTGTGTTATTGTCATTTTATGTACCATCTACTGGCGCGGGCTGTGCGGCTACGCTCCTCCCCCATTATTGAAGAGCCGTGCCTGAGTCCAATCCTGGTCAGGACAGGTGGCCAGCATATGCCAAACCTACCCTAGATTAAGTTTTGTGGGGCATTTAGCAACATGAAGTTGACAAACATATTTTTCTAGAAGCTGGAGGTGAGCATTGCTGATGATTAAGACAGAGAACCTCTTCACAAATTTCCTTTTGCACAGTTTTGGCACATTTATTTCTTTTATGTTGATTCCAAGCAACTAACAAGGTTTTTCACCCAGCTCTTGATTGACATGATTGTCAAATATGTGCATCCCAGTCAGTTTAATTCCTGCCAATATTACTTTCAAATGTGGCTCACCCTCAAGTGGACCAGAATGTTAACAGATCATTTCCCTATCCAGCTGCCCAGCTGTGGAACAAAGGCCCTCATAATAACCAGGTTAGAGCCCAGTCATGTTATATATATCGTGCATGGCTTCTCGAGGATCAGCTGCCTTTAGGCCCCTGTGGTCCTCATTACGAGTTGCCAGGAGAAGGATCCCCACGCAGGATACCTCTCCAGGCGATTCTGAGTTTCCCGTTGTTCCTTCACCCGAAATTAATAGGTGCAAGAATACCGGGCTTGCTTTTACGGGGTGTATTTCCACACCTCATAAAAATCAAGGGGCCATATTATCAAGGAACGGTGATAACATTATCGCCACTTTAGCGGCAGGAAACTGCTGCTAAAGCGGCGATAATGGGCTTGATAATATGCCCTTGTGCATTCCCATAGAAGCCCAGGTTCTGGTGTGAACCTGGGCTTCTATGGGAATTCACAAGGGCCTATTATCAAGCCCATTATCGCTGCTTTAGCTGCAGTTTTCTGCCGCTAAAGCAGCGATAATGTTTTCACTGTTCCTTGATAATATGGCCCAAGGAGAATTCTGTGGTTAGTTTTCGCCTGCACTGATAAGAGGGAAAATTTCCCTGGTAAAGGCACCAGATCCCCAAATGTTACGCAACAAAGGGTCCAGTATATAATTCTCATGTGATAGCGGCTGAAGAAGGTACCCCAAACCCTGTTATGACCACCTCTTAATTCATGGCACTTGAGAATGAGGGCCATAGAGTTCATGCAGGCTTTGGATGCACATTACAGAATACATGCTTCAGGGTGGTCCGGGAAATCGGATGATAAAGGAAACAAACTCATTTGCCTTTGTGGTTTGCCACCGCATGCCTCCGTGATCAAACTGCCTTGTTCCACATATATATTTTCTCATGTTTTGATCTAATTAAGATGATGAGAAAGCATTGGCTGTTTCATGCATTTAGATTTAAGCCAGTAGCTTAAAAAAGTTCCTGTGTTCTCCATATTTTGGTACAATTTTTACATTCAAGCACCTGAATTTTTTGTATTTTAAAAAGTTAGCTCTAGTCTGCACATCTAAATTGACCTTTCTTTTGTTCTAGTGATTAAACAATATGTCAATTGGTGCTATTGACGGATATTTCAGTGGGCAAATTCCTGCTCACCTTAAACACTCCCATTTCGACTCACTGATGAAACAGGTTCTGGTATTTCTATCTTTCATTAAAAACTGTCTTTCAGTAGTTCCACTAGTCACCATTATCCTGAAAAGAACAACATATCGACAATGGGTAGTTATTATACACAAATCTCGCCAGCCACACCTTTCATGTAGATATGTAGACATCTACAATGCATTGTATATTCCAGTCAGCAGTTATTAACCCACAGATATACACTGAGTTACAACCTTAAGCAACCTACTAAACTCTTATTTGACTTACAGCCAGCGTTGCTCCCTTACACTATTACACAATCACAAGCCATGCATAACTGTCAAATTTGGTCACAGGTAAGAGTTGGAGGAAAATTGTGCTGACATCTTCAATGTCAGCCATTATCTCATCGACTGTCTTCCACACGCAAATCCCAACAGGCATTGGCATAGCCAATAGGTCTGGCTTTTGGGACCTTGTGCTGACAGAGGGATGAGGACTCAGTTGAGGACTGAGAGAGATGGCAAGTGAAGAATGATTAGTGAGGAACGAGGAGCAGTGGGTGAGAAAGAATCAGTGAAGGGTGAGAAATGACAAGTGAGGTGAGAAATACAGAATGTGTATGGAGATATCAGGACCTAAAGATGAACAGTTAAGGAGAAGGAATGGGGATGGCAGAATGAAAAGTTAGGAATGAGGAAGGATGGATGAGGTATTGTGGAGTAAGAAGTGGAGATTTAATGCAAGAAGGATAGGGGATGAGAAGAAATAGATAAGGAGTGAAGAGTGATGCCTGAGGAGTGATGGATGACAAGTGATGGGTGAGAAAGGACGGGTGAGAAATGAGAGTGCTTTTGCAAGGGATGAGGAAATGGAGCAAGGATTGAGCAATAAGAATGTCCCAAAACCATGTGAAATGCACCTGTTTATGCCATGGCAGAATTATTCGCCCATCCCTACCTAAGTGCATATTATGTTAGGCGTAAACCATGTTTAATATGAATTAGCATGTGTTAAATGGATTTTGTTAACTGTGTATCATTATCATGCCCCCTTTTTGTTTAGCACTGAGGGCTGAGAACGAGACAGCTTCAAAACACTTGTTTGGGGTAAAGCATTGGAAAACTTTACATTCTCCAAATTAAAAGCTGCCACTCTGAGATTTAAATAACATACATGGTGTGTTCTGCTACCTTTTGAAAAGAATGGACATGTATTTAGAAATCAGTATGTTTTCCAAAAGAAAAAAAAACGAAAAACCTCTCCTCAAAACATGCCAAGTTGCATTTTCCACAGAAGCACTTAGAGGTGAAACTATAGAAATAAGCAGTCGTCCTTCATCATTGCATGCGCTTGTGGAATATTAGAGTTGAAAATATTTTAGTGCAAAGCATTAATCACTACATTCTCTTCCCCTTCATTCAGCTCTATAAACTGGGCAGGGTGATTTCTTTTCTGTTCTGTTTCAGAGTGCTCTTATCTGCCGCATAAAAGGTTGCTGCACCGCCAGTCTCTCAATATTGCCAGTCGTTTAATAGTAAACACGCTCCCCTGGTGCCAGCAAACTTTGGAAACAATGCTCTTGCGCAGGCTGCAGCGACTCCAGGCCCTCCGGCTTGGAAATAGCTATGTTTAAAGTGCCACTGCAGAAGAAACTAAGAAAACAAGCGCGCAGCAGAAGGGGAAGGGACCTGCACGATTCCCTTGCGGGAGCGTGCGACCATATGGCGCTGCCATATGGCGCTGCGCGCTCCCGCAAGGAAATCGGCAGATGTGCACACGTTGCCATTGCAAGCAATGCACCGCTTGCACGTTTTTGACCCCAAAGCTGTGCCGATGGCATTAGGTCTCTCTCCAATGCAGCGCATGTGCGCTGCGTAGGCAAAACCTAAAAACGGAGGTTTGCCTTGTACAACAACAGGATTTTTCTCTTCTATTCCTAAGGAGAAAAAAGGCAGCAGGGGCAGCACACCTTATGGGGTTTTTTGTTTGCTTTATTTCACTTTGTTGCATGGTGCTTGATTAACCTGGTAAGCCATTTTTAGGTCTGGCAACAGCATTAGCTGCTTCAACTGATGTGTTATAAATAGTACATGAAGTTTTTTAAAAAAAAATAACACATTGAGGCAGGCTTTGGATGAGCCCCCTTCTGCCATTGGTTCATTTGAAGTGTCACTCATAATTCTCAGTGACAAAGCCTATTCTGAACACACCCAGTAGATTTCCCATGACTCAAGGGAGCACAGGTATACTAACTTACCCGCCAGAGTGGAGAAAACTGGTTGTGTCCCACACAATTCTTAACCAAATTCTAATGCATTTAATTAGAGGCAGTTTGTGTTAAGACAGTAAAATTAACTCAGAGACAAATATATTCTTGTGAATCCCATTTACCCTCTCTACTATGAGCGCACATACAAGAAATCTGAGCTAGTATTTTAGAAGTTGTTATTGTTCTTGTACAGAGTATATGTAAAAATATTGCAGCGTATACTGGAGCTGTTAATTATGAAAGAGCAGAGAGGAAAAACATATAAAAGCAGACAGCATATAACAGAATATGACATCTCATCTAACTGAGCCTTGGCTAATAATCATTAGCCCGGAAAGACATGCCATGTGAGGGGTGTATCATATTTGTCACACACCCAAAGGCCGAAGGTTGGCAGTCAGGTACCTGCAAGGACAAGTTATGTTTGTGAGAATCCAGTGTGTTCAATATTGGTGAAGAAACAATAGGCTCTCTCTTATCTGAAAATGTTCATCTCTTCCCGAGAGCGCTTAGGCTCCTGTTTTTGTAGGTATTCTAACGGCCATCGTGAGAAACTGCCCCTATGAATTCTGAAATAACATAGGAATTAATTCATTGGAATTCTTTTACCAGATTACACATACAATTCTTATTCTTCAAGTTCATATTCCGGAGTTTTCCTTGGTGTGTTGAAATTAATAGGCACCTTACACAAAATAGCTTCCAAGGGTCCAATTTATCCTCTCAAGTGTACGTTTGTTCTAGTTCTTTTACTGGGTCAAGCCAGCAGCTGAGAATTGCGGCTTGATCTGCACTGGGGGCTGCCATTTCCTGCAGTAATGCGTGCCTGGTTCCAAAGTGGGGGCTGCCTTGCGGAATTACCGCACTGTGTTTTCTAGCCACTTCCTCTGCTGTTTGTGAGGTCCATGACTGCCATACTTCCTGTCAATGTCGCAAGAGACTGCTGAAAACAGTGCAGGTCTGTGTTTTGTCCCTGCAGTGAGAGGCTTCAATCCCTGCAGCCCCACTCTGCATTTCCTTATACAGATGATGAAGTAAATAGTAATATTGTAATGGGTAACATTACCTATTTATTAGTCAGTTTCCTATTTCCCCTCGAGCTGTACATGCGTTATATGAACGCTGATGATACGTTACACACTGCCGCGGCCCGTAGAGGGAGTTCCGTGGGGCAGACAGGCAGGGTGGGGGGTGGTAAACACCGGAATATGGATGATTGCAGGTAAGTAAACAATTAAATTAATAAAACGAATTTCGTAGTGAGCCCTGCATCGCTTTCCCTGCTCTCTGGACTTGGCTTTGCAGTATTTGGATGTTTGTAGCTCTTATTAATTTCCCCTTGTCAAAAATGACTGTTTGCAGCAACATGTGTTTCTTTTTATGGGGAGGGGCCCTTCTCAGCTGCATTTTTCCTGCATTGCCGGAGCCTATAATTGGCTAGAATCTTTTCTATCAGGACGCTCGCAGAGGGTCCAACTTGGCGATCAGGTATCAGAAAAGGGCAACATCTCCTGAGGGGTCCCTCAGGGCTCCGCACTGTCCCTGCTCCTCTTCAACATATACCTGCAGCCCCTGGTGGCCGGGCTAACCAATGTGGAATGCAGGGTTTTCAATTACGCGGATGATACTTAGCTCATCCTGAGGGTCGATAACTCGGTCCGCGCCCAAGAGTCAGTCCAGAACATCCTCAAGTTCACAATAAACTGGATGACTGCAAACTCCCTAAAAATTAATCCAGATAAAACCAAAGTCCTAGCCATTCCGGCAAAAAACAACCCATGGAACGGCCTGTTTTGGCCCCAAGAGTTAAGGGCCTCTCCCAGCCCACCACCAGTTGTAAAATGCATGGGTATCAAGATCGATTCCGAGCTCTTGATGACTAACCAAGTCAATTAGGTGGTGGGCACATGCATTGGTCAAGACAGCTGAGGAAACTGGTTCCCCTGCTCTAAGTTTCATCTCTGAAAACTATTGTATCAGCAACTATCATCCCGCAACTCGACTATGGCAACACGCTTTATGTCGGGCTCCCCCAGAAACTTACGAACAAACTACAGGTGGTACAGAATGACGCAGCTAGGCTGATCTTCAGGCTGGCCAAAGGAGTCACGCCACTCCCTTGCTGCGCAATTTGCACTGGCTGCCTGTCAAGCAAAGAGCGAAATTCAAGGGACCCTGCATCACCCGTAAAGCTCTTTACGGACACACCCAGGGTACATAAGGGAACGCCTAATCAAATACGTGCCAGGGCGTGTGCTTTGCTCAGCAGAAGCCACCCAGCTGGTCTGCCCGCGGGGTAACTTTGCTTCCAAAGGAGGACTAGCTTTCTTGGTCCTTCTGCCACAACTCTGGAACCAGTTGCCCGAAATCCTCCGTAAAGAACCTGGTCTGCTTCCCTTCCGGAAACAGCTAAAAACCATTCTTTTTAGGGAAGCATTAGACACAACTCAATACTTCTCAGTACCATGGAGACTACCCCGCCCTGATGCTGTTTTACTTCTTCCAAAGAGCTAAGAGACCTGTCGGTGTACATGCACTATACAAGAATAACATAACCTAACATAACATAACTAAATTGCCCTTCCTATGTTCAGTGTCAATTCTCTGGTTGTGTCTGTATATGCTGCAGCTTCTGGGGATCTTGCCTGTGGGGTATTGATGTCCATCCTCCTGGCCATCTTCACCCCCCTTCATGCCCTTTTCATGGGTGAATCTTTCTCTGCTGCCTTGGTCTCTTTTGTCTTTTGAGTTCTCCATGTGGCCTCCGGGCCCTTCTTCTGCTTGTCCGTGGTTGAGTGTGGTCTACTTTCGTACATCATCACTTCACAAGGACTGGGCTGACAATGACAGATGAGAAAGTAATGTAAGAATAGTTACCAGTAATATTCATTCCTCCAAGTCCTAGCCTTCTTTGGCCACCTACCTAACGCCCTCCCTTCCATTCTTGTGATGTCTAGAGGGTTGGGCATGGGTTACCTAGTTTGTCTGGAAGTGTGCTTGCTTTGTCCCTTCTCAGTGAAAGGGAGGGAGCATTCCTACGTAGGAGAAGCATGTGCTTTACCTTTTATTTATTTATTTTTGCTATGGATCGGATGGGTAAACTCAGTCCTTTATTTGTGAAAGAAGGTGTGTGGGTGCCCAAACTGCTGCTCTGAAGCCCGTGACCTGTGCAATAAAACATTGGTGCACAGAATACCAAGGCTGGTAATTTTAAAACCACCTCATATCTCTTTAATCCACTACCAAACACTTTATTTCCCTTTATCTCACTCTTCCAGGTTCCAGCTTTCTCCTTTTGTGATGGTTTTGCCATCTTTCTCTTCCTCCATCTTTCCAGTCTGTGTAATTTCTCTCTCTAGCACCTGGTAAATAAATTATACAAAATAATAAGTGGTGATCCCCAAATATTTGTGCCAGTGCCCCCACCGGCAACAACCACTGGCATAAATAAAGCACAGGATAATTTGTGTTTGCTGTTTGAGGCAAAACTCAATTCATAAGGGCTCGGACAAGGAAGAGTAGACGTAATGAAGAATGCCGGTAAATAATTGGTGCATTTCCATAGTCTCCAGATAATGTATGTAGTTCACATCAAATATTTATTAAATCCTAAAAAAGTAACACATTACACTCAAGCACATTTCTAACTAAGCAATTATTCAGCATTTGTCGCAGGCATTCAAAATATTACCAGTAACACCTCTTGTCGGAGCAGGCAAATTCATTAACTTGTATTATGTCAGCTTCTACTAATCCATTTACCATTGAAAGCATGTCCATTTCCACTTCATACATCGAGGTCTTTCCTCATCCTTCAGAGAAACCACCCTTTTAGCTAATGAAGATGCTATGTTTTAATTTCATTTTTCATACAATTCGTCTCAATTTAATTTGCTTCAGTGGCATTTAAAAAGACTGTAATCGAACCCACTATGACATGTTCATTACAATAGACTAGCTCAAGTCAAATACTGATGCACAGCATTCTGGGTAATATGTCAACGAGTTGATAGGAAAAATGTTGTTCAAAACAAACTTAGATTGGCATTTCTAATGCCATATTAACAGGCGCTCCTAATCCATATATGCACAAAACTGTAATGTCCTTAGTCATATTGACTGGGATAAAACACAATAAGTGACTAGTGTATAAAGCAATTCATTCTTGTTGCATAGCACACATACTATTGCTTCAAAACAATGAGTCAGAGTATTCCTACCACGCAGCTGTAAATCTAGAAGAGTAACTAGAACGGTGGATAGTATGAGCCACACTTTTGCAATGCAAACACATGGCAGCTATTTTGGAATAATTAGTCAAAAGAGGTTAAGTAAGCAATAAAACCACAGGTGAAACTCTATTTCTTTTTACATTTTTAGTTTTCCACATATACACAGAAACTGAGCCAGAAAAATACAGACACAAACTTAATTCGGTCTTGTTGAAAACAATTAGAGGTGGTTCACTTCAGCTGTTTGAAATAGGTGCATTCATTGAAAACCAAATATCAACAGTTATGGTGACATACATAGACTTACCTTTGAACCAGAGATTTAATGATATAACATTCTGCTTCAAAACATGTCTAAAAGAAAAAAGAAAAAAAACAATTAAAAAGTATTTGCAGAGACCCATTTGTGTTTTTAACCAAGTGGAAACAGGGAGCAAACATGGCGCCCCCCCTCCCCCCCACAGAGAGGAGGAACCACATTCTCCACATGGAGATAATTGAGGAGGACAATGAATTACTTGGTTGCCTGTGATTTTGGTAGGGTGACCAAGCGTCCATAATTTTCAGACTGTCCGTAAATTTGCCCTAAAGTCTTTTGTTCGGCATTTGTCCATAATTGTAGCCTTTCAGCTAAAGTACAAATGCTTATTTCCACAATTGAAATTCCCCAACTGAAGTGCAAGGATAGGAATCGCCTGTGCTGTATTCCGAGGAGAGGGGCAGACTGCTAAAAAGAAATCTTCCAGTCAGGATGTCTTCTTCCCTAAAGAAATGCAAATGTGTGCAATTAGTTAATTGGTAAATGTAAAGGCTGCTTGGGAGGCGTTAATTGACAGAATCACTTAAAGCTGCCTGATGGCAAGATATGTTCTTGTTGTGAGTACTTTAAGGGTATTGCAAGCTGAGCTGTGGAATGCATGCTTTTAATGGAAAGTAAAAAAAATATTTGCACTAGATATAATCTGCACATTACTAAAATCTATGCTTTAAAAGCACTTTTCATCTTTAACCTAAATGTATATGGGCATTTAGTGGCAGAGTATATTATACTGTGTATAATGCATGTTTAAAATAATGACTTGAAACATTCATAGTGCTTTCAGGGACAGATTACCACTAAAAATACACAAGTAGCTTTTCCCTGCTGCACCACACAGGTTTCAATTCTGTGGGCCTCTGGTTGCACACATTTACATCTGTGTTTCTGTAGTGATTGCATTATTCAATAGAGGTTTCAAACCATAAAATAGTCCATTTCCCACTGATAAGTCTAATGTTTATTAATTTTTCAATGCATTATTTGATATGTAGTCGCCTGACAGTGAGAGATCAACAAACTAATTACAGAATATTTTGTTCTTTTTTAGCCATGACTTTGATTACGTTGTGTGCTTTCTGACTCCATCCCCATGGCAGTATCCATACTTTTTTTTAATGCCCTTCAACTGCTGCATTGATTAGCTTTGAAGTCAGGGAGCCAGCAAATTAACAAGGAGTGCAGAGCTAAAGGTCTGGCTCGGATCTTAGACCCCGTACACAAGTCAAGCCATGATAAGATTGCTATGTAAATCATATAACAAACATCATGTAAAATATGATATAATTCAAGAGAAGGGTACTGTTGTAACTTGTGAAGCATTGACATGAATACGTCACATTTAAGTCTATTAAATCAAATACAATAGGTTTTTATACAACTGGTATTCGGAACTCACATACTTGAAAGTGATTTCATGTGCATTAATGAAGAAAAAAAAAGTTTTGGAGAAGTAAAACGTTTGTCTAGGATCATACAATTTAAACAGGGAAGCAGCAATCTATCCTAGTTTTCTAGTTTTACTTTGTACAGATGAGCCAGGACATATGTATTTGTCTTTCCTTATGTTAAGGGCTTCGTTGTTACTTTTTTGTGCATTTTTCTGAAGTTTTTATATAGTGTGAAATCGACCCTAAGGTATTGTAGCACTTTATATAAGCACCACTTACATTGCCCCAGGTCACATTAATTGTTTATAGGCATGGGGAGATTAAGTAGTTTACCCAGAATCACAGGATGTTTAGCTGTTGCAGAGACTCGAACCTGGTTCTCTAGTTCCAAAGTCAACAGTCCTGTACCCTAATGCTACATCCTGGGTAGAGGGAAGGAGGCAGGCAGAAGCCACATGAAAGTTTGGCTTGTTATTGGATCGAGATTCCAACACAACCTTGAGCAGAGCCAGGGTTAATGCTCAAGCCTGGCTCAAGCTTTCAGTGGCTCACTCAGCTTTAGGCTGATAGGCTAGATAACTTTGTAGAATGTGAGGCCAACTTATTAACAACCTCGACCACCCCTGAGGTCAGCTTAGCTAATACTTCTAATTTGACGAGACCTAGTTATTTAGCTAGCCCCCCAGTAGTTCATAATCCTGCCCCCCCGTTATCTGAAGTATGTAGTCCCTCTATCTCTACAGCCCCTCAATACTCATCTACCCTCACATATCTTAGGATGAACTCAGTAACAAATGTCAACTCACAATCGCATCACTTCACTAACGCAATCCCTGCAATAACTCCAGATCATAATGATTCCAACCTAATCAAAATACTGTCATGGAACATTGCAGGGCTGGCCTCTAAAATTAATGACCCGATGTGGGTATCCTTTGTCAAGAAGTTTACCATCCTATGTTTTCAGGAAACCTGGCTAGTAGAGAGTAATATCTTTATTGAGGGATTTCATAGCTTCTTTGTTCATGCATCACCATCGCCTAGTGGCAGGGCAAAGGGGGGTTTAGCAATATTTATTAGTCTGTCTCTTATATTAGAGATTAACTGTGTGCAGCTGGATAGTAGGAACATCCAGATTTTGGTCCTCAGAAAAGGGAAGAAAGGAATAACCTTGGTCAACTTCTACAATTCTGTTTCTGTTCCGAGTGAATGTAACATCGACTCTCTTCTAAACCACCTAAGTGATAATCGGAAAAAATTGACCCAGGATAAAATACTTCTTGGTGACTTCAACACGCACATTTGCGGAAACCCTCTTAAAACATCTCTGGGCTCCTTGGGCTGTGGACTTGAAATAGGTCCTCACTTTACTCACTGCCATCGCGGAACTAAACTGAATACCTTAACGGACACCATGAATCTGACAATGGCATTATCCTTGAAAGATGACTCTTTTACCTTCAAAAATCCCACCTATAAAGGATCTGAGTCAGGTTCTTTCATAGATCACATCCTCCTTTCAGCTGGTGTGGTCCAACAGGTTCTAAACTTTGACGTCCTTGAAAGTATTCACAGTGACCACAACCCTTTATACCTTGAGTTACAACGCGGCCCCTTTGTACTCCGAAAAAACATTAAGGATCCAGGGGTACTTAAGCCGGTCAACAATAACCGCCGCCTGAAGTGGAATCTGATAAACAGTGACAAAATGTATGAGACTGTTGTTATGCACTGTGAAACCGAACTCAAGCTTTGTGCCTCAAATTCCGTTCCTCCGGAATCTATCTTATCTGCCTTTGCAGTGGTGTCGAAAAGGATTGATCAACTGCTGACCGTACCTGTTAAGGGAACAACTGTCCAATACCCTCGATGGTTTGATCATGCCTGTTCCTTAGCCAATCGAAAACTAAAAGCTGCCCTCAAGAACAAGCCAAGAGACTCTGCACTCATCAAGACCCTCCGTGCGGAATATAAAAACGCCCTTGCATCTTGTAAAAAGGCTATAAAATCTAAAATTTGGGAGTCTCTGCTTGATCCTTCAACCTTGGGCAACAGCTCGAAGTTCTGGAGTATAATCAATAAACCACTCTTTGATGACCCGAATTTAGAGTGCCTTGGAACAGTCATACCCGAGAATGACTGGATCTCCCATTTCAGCTACATTTTTAAGAGTGACGCTCCACAGACTTTGCAACCACTTCATCTTCCCGAAAGTACTCCTTTACAATTTACCATCCAAGAAGTTGAATTAGGGATTTATGGTCTTTCTAGTAATAAAGCTCCGGGCCCAGACGGTCTCCCACCGGACTTATTCAAATATAACATCTTTTTCTGGGCCCCAATTCTCACAGCTGTCATTAACGCTGGGGCCGCAGTGGGTTCTCCTAAGTCCTGGGGAGCATCTACCATCATCCCTGTATATAAAAAGGGTGACAGAACAAAAGCGGCCTGTTACAGACCAATCTCTCTGATAAACTCAGTTGCAAAGGTAGTGGGGGGGATCCTTCTAAACCGGTTGAACGCGTGGGCCAAACATAACAATATAATGACCCCCGTCCAGTATGGATTCAGACCAGGACATGCTACAACTACTCAATGTCTGAATTTATATTTAATCAGTGGCAAATGCACTCAAGCCAGAGAAGGAACATTATACATGGCCTTCATGGACCTTTCCTCGGCCTTTGATTGTGTCGACAGGAGTAAACTCTGGGAAGTATTGCAGGACATGGGTGTTGAAAATAATTTGATCAATTTTTTGGCTGACCTCCACAACGAAACTCGTGCCAATGTCCGTTACACAAAAGATCTGAAAGTAACGAGAGATTTTAAAATCAACCGGGGGGTTAGGCAGGGCTGTATTTTAGCACCTTTTCTTTTTAACTTATATATAAATGGACTCGAAGAACACCTTTTAAAAACTGACACGGATTATCCTCGTATTGGGAAAAAGGGCGTGCCGGTTCTGCTTTACGCGGACGATGCCGTTCTTATATCCAGAACTGCACTCGGACTGCAAAAGCTATTGGATTCCTTTCTTCAATTTATGACCTCACGTGACCTGAACATCAACAACTCTAAATCTTTTACTATGACGGTAGGCTCAGCTCCAAAAAAACGTTACCCCTTCTCAGTTAACGGGGAGAACATTCCATCAACAAAAACCTTTTCCTACCTAGGAGTACTGTTTGATCACAAACTTTCTTGGGGCCCTGCCATAATTAAAAAGAAAGGTGAAATCCTAAGGACCAACACTGGAATAATGGATTTTGCACGTAAAATGGGTAATACCCCAGTGTCTGCCGTATTGAAGCTTTATCAAGCAAAAAGCGTTGCGGTTGCCTGTTACGGAAGTGAACTATGGGGCTTCTTACCAGCTGACGCCCTTGTAACTCTTGAAAATAACTTCCTGAAACAGGTCCTGAGTCTACCAAAAAGCACCGCTAATTTCTCCGTTCATGAGGAATTAGGCATATCTTACCTAGGAGATAAAATTGCTGTAAGTCCTCTGCTCTGTTGGTTGAACTGTTGGCTCAATGTCTCAATACCACTGACCCATAATATTCTCGCCGAAGCCCTTACTTGGGAAGGGCAATTCAAGATACCTTGGCTGAAATACATCAGAAATCGTTGTAAAGATCTGGGCAGGTTGGACCTTTACCTAACTCCTCAGCATATTACTAAGAAAGATGTTAACTCTGTAAAGGATATCTTTCTATTAAACCGACATCTTGATAGGGAAGTAACTGAGTTGAAGAAGGCCAGCGTAAGGAGCCATATTTTAACTAAGACTTGTGTGCGCTCTGAACCATATCTATCCTGGAATATATCTAGACATGAGCGCTTCCTGCTGAGCAGATTCCGCTTTGGTATTTATCATCTGTTGTTAGCTGTACCGAGTGGAGCCCATAGAGGTCAAGTGTTGCCACCTTGTGGCTGCGACAACAAGTCTCCGCAAGACTTGGCTCACTTTTTATTCCTGTGTACTTTTTATTCAAGACCACGAAGTATGTTTTTAAAACCTTTGCTTAAAAAGTTGAACTTTGTGCAAATTAAGCCAGCACTTTTATATCTCCAAATGTTACACAGCGAGAGCACTTTTTTTACTTGTAAGTTTTTAAAAACAGCCCTGAAGTTCAGACTAAGCATGGAAGGTTGAGCCCAAGATGAATTGTATTATACAAGCAACTATGTCCTAAATAAGTATACTCATATCGGACTACAGCATCTTTTAATCTTTTTGTGATTGCCCTTTTCTATATGTCTGTTGCATTTTTATTAATGAATTGCTTGTAAACTTTTTTTATGTGCTTTTATGACTGCACTTGTTGACAGTCGAAGAAAGATAATTTTGATTTGATTTGAACAGGGAAGCAGCAATCTATCCTAGTTTTCTAGTTTAACTTTGTACAGATGAGCCAGGACATATGTATTTGTCTTTCCTTATGTTAAGGGCTTCGTTGTTACTTTTTTGTGCATTTTTCTGAAGTTTTTATATAGTGTGAAATCGACCCTAAGGTATTGTAGCACTTTATATAAGCACCACTTACATTGCCCCAGGTCACATTAATTGTTTATAGGCATGGGGAGATTAAGTAGTTTACCCAGAATCACAGGATGTTTAGCTGTTGCAGAGACTCGAACCTGGTTCTCTAGTTCCAAAGTCAACAGTCCTGTACCCTAATGCTACATCCTGGGTAGAGGGAAGGAGGCAGGCAAAAGCCACATGAAAGTTTGGCTTGTTATTGGATCGAGATTCCAACACAACCTTGAGCAGAGCCAGGGTTAATGCTCAAGCCTGGCTCAAGCTTTCAGTGGCTCACTCAGCTTTAGAATAGTTATATAATATGTATAAAAAGCCAGTGATATTAGCATATGGTGTCTTACATTCCCTTACCTTCAATAGGGACCTCGTTTTACATATTGTGTCAGATTAGCCTGTGATCTGTATTAATTTAACACAATATACTATTCATCTTCCAGAGTTGTACAAACACACTGCTCTCTGGTCCTTAAGGGTAATGAGGAAAATATATTAATCTAATCAGGGATTTAAGTGCACTATCTATGACTGGGAACCCTGGGCTCAAATCCCAGATTTCCTGCATGGCTTAATTGTGTGATCTCAGTCAAATCAATTTACTTAATGTGTCTGATTTACTTGATACATTTGAGAGCTCTTTCACGTAGTTCATTTTAAGATGGACTGTATAAAAAATAATCACTTGTATGTTTTATTAGCCTGGAATGTTTGACCATTTATAACAATAATAATGGACATGATGTAAGGGACACCAGGTGATTGGTTCACTATGTTCACTCCTCATGTTGTTAAGATCAGGGTTAATGAATGTTTAAAAGTTCATGTTGTGAAACTTTCACTTCAAATGAATGTCAATGCAATGTTGTGATCTACTGCATTAAACTGAAACACTATCATATTTTTTAAAAATATTTTATTGTTGCATGCCATAAGAGGTTACATAGAATGATAGTGGCCAGGTTTGTGACAATAGATTCCATCGTACAAGTACAGAAGAACAGTTCTGGGCTATTTATGAAGAGTCATCATACATTTGTTAAATTTTTCTTTGTAACAAACTGACCCATAATAACTGTCACTCTCCCGCCCAATTGCTGCCACTTTAGCTATCAGCATAGGAAAGTAGAGCAATGAAGCCTCTGGTGCTTAGAAGAAAGTTTTCATAGGGGAAATCATTACACTATGTTGAAGATAAGCACCCTTAAACCATTGCCTTGAGTAGTTGCCTAGATGTGGCAAGAACAGCTACTGTATGTATACACCAAGAGTGAATCTGTTGGGAGGGTGGATTATGGGGGGAGACTATTATCCTTGGTGCAGACTTTAAAGCCGTCCATCAAAATATCCCATGCCTGTGCGATAAAATATTTTATCAGACGGGCTCATTTCTCCCTGTGTAACGGGGTGCTCACAGATCGAAACCAAGACAGTGAGAACATGGTCCAACTTACAATAACCAGAGGAAGAGAACCATTCCAGAGCAGTGTAATATTGGATTTTGCTAGAAGAAAAGCCAGATTGCGGAGGGTTTCTCGCACTTATGGCAGGGGAACATGGCCAATAGGACCACTTCTTGGGAATTTGTTA
Organism: Lissotriton helveticus; assembly: GCF_964261635.1. Taxonomy (NCBI): domain Eukaryota; kingdom Metazoa; phylum Chordata; class Amphibia; order Caudata; family Salamandridae; genus Lissotriton; species Lissotriton helveticus. The sequence goes on from NC_136072.1 coordinate 721,258,067, forward strand.
GTATTTCGCCCATCGTGGTCGACACCTCGAGAACTCTTTGCCAGTATGAAAGGAGTGTGGAGCGAGATTAAAGCACATAAAACAGATCGCCCTCTAATTGCATACAGTGAGGACATGCAGCTACAGCTCCTGGATACATTTTGTTAATGTGGGCTCGTGTAAGGTAGGCTCAGTTCAGAATATTACATTACATTTAAATTAAATATTAAATTGAATATACATGAAACGGCAGTTGTGGGATACTTGATGGGGATATTTCAATAGTTTAGCCCATTCAGCATCATGCAGAGGTTTGGCCATGTCAGTCTTCCAGTTAGAATGGAGATAAGCCCTATAGTGGTCCCCATGTTGCAGGAAAGCTCCATACACCCATCTTATCAGTTTGCTGTCAGTCCTATGGTGTAGAGAATCTGGTGCACTTCATGTGGGCTTGGTGCTAGGTGGTGGGCATGAAATAGGACATTAAATGATTGTTTAAGGTATTTGTAATAAAGGAATTGACCCAGGTGATGTGTCTAATCTGCCATAAGGGTTTAAAAACCTAGTAGCTCATCATCAACAAACAAATACCTCAATATTGAGAGTCCTTCAACATGCCCCTAATGAACTTGCCCTGAGCAAAACCATCCTGCATGAGTGAGGAGGCCTAGCAAAGGTTTTGCTGGAGTGTAGAGTTTCTCCATGTTAAGGAGTTTACGGGTTCTAGTAGGGTAAGAGAAAGCCAGGTGGAATAACCTTGGGTGGCTTTGGGTAGAAAGAATGAGTAGTGCAGTAAGCGCTCATCAAAGTCTTTATGGGTAAACCTCTTCTTATGCAGAGGTCATCCAGAGAACCAATTATAGCTATTCAGCTAAATAATGGCAATCTAAGTCCAGGTGAGCTAATCCACCCACTCTAAAAGGTGACTTAGAGTGAAGGGGCAACCCGGCGGCCCCCAGCCTCCAAATCAGACATGGGACATGTCGAGATGTCTGAAGAAGGAATGAGGGATGAGCAGGTGAAGGTTGGCAAAATAATACAATAACCGTGGTGGTATCACCATCTTCACTAGTGCTACATGATCCATTTCTGAAAGTGGAAGAGAAGATCAAAAAGAAACTGGTCTCGAAGGGACCATGTTACACTGCCAGATTTCAAAACTGCAAATCAGTGGGGTAATGGTAGATATTAATCCCTTAGCATTCAAAGGTAACTGAGTTCCAGTTTAGTCTACCATAGGGTTAAAGAAACACTACATTATAACATCTTCATCATATTCTTACATGTTGCTTGTGTAATTTACATCCCAAATACTTTGAAGACTCTGCAGGTACTTTGGCACTTAGGGACAAGCCAGGTCACTGGTTCGGCCTTGGTTTGACTGCAGAACTGTAAAATAAGGACAGAGTGGGCAATTGCCCAGCACAACAATCCAAGGATGCCAGGCTCCAGTCCACCCTTTACAAGCACCACACGCAGACTATTGTACCAGCAGAGTTTGCCAGGGTGTGTTGGTGCTGCTTGTTCACCCACTTGACAGTGCCTCTTTGATTTCTCTCCTCCCTGCAGAGAAAAAAAAATCCCCATGTACACAATACTTTCCAATGCTCATGGCGGACCCATCTTATCCGATATTAGGAATTGTCCCACCTTGTTCTTCTCTCCCTTATTTGTCCAGTTCTTGCAATAGACTTTGAAACAGTTGTTGTGGGTCTCCCATCTGATCTTGATTCCATCCTGCTCTTTAATTTCATTTCTCTGCTAATCTGAGCCCTCAGTTCTGACCTAAATTTAGAGTCCCTGAAGCACTAGTGCTGTGAGTGTACACACAAGTTGTGGGTACCTTGCATTCTGACATTAGATGTGAGACTGTCGCCCACACCAACTGCTGTGCCTCAATTCTTTTTAGGTGTAACATTGACTAGAGGTTGAGGTAAGCCAGATGTTTTTGTTCAACTTGTCTAAGCTCACATAAGGTCACTTACCTTAATGTTTCCCAAACTGTTTGCCATAGGTTTTAAAATGTTTAGAAACATAATCAAAAATCTGCTGTTGCTTTCTCTCCAAAAAAGTTTGGGTAAATCTGGATGCGGTGATGCCCTTAACCCCATGCTCAAGGGCATTAATTTAAGATTGAACAGCAACATGTGGGAGAAAAGAGAGAAGGAGAAATAGAGAGAGAATGTGTGGATCGAAAAAAAGAGATAGTGGGAGGCAAGGCCGGACTGGGAACCCAAAACAGCCCTGGCAATACAGCTGGACCAGCCCTGGAGTTGGGGTGGAGGGCATTGGGGGTAAGTGTGCTAGTGCGAAGCACTGCTTTCCTCTTTAGCACTGCTGCCACTTTTGTTACAGGGGGCGATAGTGCAACACTGCTGCAAAACTCGCCCCCAGTAACAAAACTGGCCCCCAACCGCTTGAAAACTAGCCCCCAACATACCGGCCTACTTGGAAAATGCCTGATTCCTGCTATGGCCAGTCCGGCCCTGATGGGAGGATATGAATGGAGTGGAGTGAAGCTGGTTTGAGCATTTGTGCCAGGACAGCTGTTGGTTCCACAGTCTGTCCCCAGTGGCCGGCCCATCCAGATTCAACTGGTTAGTTGAGCCTAACAGAGGGAAGAGCAAAGACCAGCAGTCACCTAAGAGGTGGCACCTAGCTCAATCTTTGCTTTCGTAGTCGTCAACAGTTGCGCTGCAAAGAGGTTCTAGAGGTATGATTCTGGCACTGATGCCAATGTTTGGGGCCATTGACTGTTGTTTATGAGTGTAATCATTAGTAAAGAAAAATACACTTGACTCATGAGCACGGTGTTGTAGGGAAAGTGGGCTGAAGAACCAGGGTGCCATGTTGACTTTATGCTGGAATGTGCCCACAGCACAGAAATACATTACTATAAGTAATTTTAGGAGAGGATTTGCAGGAAGCTGGCTCTCTATGTACTATACCAAAGTAAGGTATAGTGTGCACAGAGTTTAGTGGATCCCCAAAGGTATAGCAGATACCAGCAAATGGCTGGGGGCAGATAACAGAGGCGACAGGTCTTTGAAGTTCCCTCCTCAGGTACCCTGCCCATCCTGGGGGAGGAGGCATGACACCTTTGCCCAGGATGTGCTTTGTTTCCAGACCCATAGAGCAGAGGGCTCTCTTCCCAGGGATCCAGAAACCTGTCTGGTGATGGCAGATGGCTGAGAGCCATTCAGGAACCATGCCAGAGTTGGTCGTTTTTCAGGGGGCATCTCTTAAGGTAGCCTTTGTATGCATTTTTTTATTAAATCCAAAACTGGCATCAGTATGTGTTTAATGTGCTGGGAAGTTTGATACCAAACTTCACAGACTTCAGTAAAGCCATCATGGAGCTGTGGAGGTCATGTTGACAAACTCACAGCCCAAGTACTCAAAATGGCTTCACTTCACTTACAATATCTGTGAATGGCAGAGACACTGTAGGGGTATATTTTTCAACTGCTATGCCCTCACCTGTGGTATGGTGCGCCCTGCTATTAGGGCTGCAAAGCCTGCTAAAGAGGTGACTTACCGATGTCACAGGCTGTATAGGTGGCCATGGCACACAGGGATGTGTTCAACTGTATCAAGTGAAGCTTCACTTGAAAAACTGCATGCACAACATTTGGGTATTCTAAAAAGCTTAATCAAATATCAACAAGACCAATAATGTAGATCAAAAGATTATTCAACAAGAAACTTGAAACGAAACAAACGTTTTGTACAATAATTTTTCTTATTGTATTTTGTGGATACAATACACAAAACACAAAAACTGATTTGTTTTCCTTTTTTGGGCCTATACAAATATCAAATCATAGTGCATTATCCAACATTCTAGATAACAATGCTTCTGATTCACAGACAGTTATAGGAGGCCCAATGCATATCGGGACCCTGTGTCCCTTCTTCAGGGACCACTGTAATATAAACAGAATGATATGCACATGAATGCATAGCTGCATTAGGCCTATCTATTGGTTTTGTGTACGACTGTTAATAAAAGAGACAGTAGCTTATGGGCTGTCTTGTTTTTATTCTAGCATAGGCAGTTCTTCTCAAAACACAAAGCACACGTTATTGTTTGCATCATGACAGTTGCGTGCCAAGTAGGTTGCTTTTCCATTCGTTGTTTCTTTTCTTGCATGATTCTTGCAGTGTCTCGTGGCATGGTCACACTTAAGTCTGTTTTCTGGCACCACTCAAAACAAACTGGTGACGGTAACTCTTCCACTGTTAACTGTTTACTGATTCATTTCTTCTCTATTTTTCCACTTCTTCCGCATAAAAACACGGTACTGTCACTGTAATCTTGTTGCAGTGTAATATTGGTGTCTCACAGTTCTGGTAACATCATCACAAGTGAGTTTATTGATCTTTTTAAAACATTTATTTAGCATTCATGTGCATATCATTCTGTTTATATTATAGCAGCCCCTGAAGAAGGGACACGGGGTCCCGAAATGCATTGGGCTTCCTGTAACTGTCTGTGAATCAGAAGCATTGTTATCTCGAATGTTGGAGAATGCACTATGATTTGATATTTGTATAGGCCAAAAAAAAGGAAAACAAACAAGTTTTTGTGTTTTCTGTATTGTGATATCCACAAAATACAATAAGAAAAATTATTGTACAAAACTTATGTTTTGTTTCAAGTTTCTTGTTGAATAATCTTTTGATTTTGTTGATATTTGATTAAGCTTTTTAGAATACACACATGTTGTGCACGCAGTTTTTCAAGTGAAGCTTCGCTTGATACAGTTGCATTCATTCAAATACGGGACTGGCAGCCCGCAAATACTGCGCAGCACACTTGAAATTTTGAGTTTAAATTCTACTAACATTCCATATAATGTTTAACCTATTGGTTTGAACTACGTAAAACCTTGGTGTGCAACACTAATCACATTTTTAACACAGGGATGTGTGCCATGTAGAGTCTCAGTTTGGCCTGAACCAAAACATGCAGCCTGCAATGCCTGGGTGTTAAGGTGAGGGGTCTCCGGGGGGTGGCACAATTCATGCTGCATCCCGCAAAGGCCCTCTCTGGTCACAAGGCCCTTGATACCAGCGGTACCTTTTACAAGGGACTGACAGGTGGCCCAGATGTGTGCCAAATATGAGTAACAAAGGTACAGTTTTGAGAAAGAACACAGGTGCTGGGGCCTGGTTAGTAGGATCCCAGCACACACTCAGTCAAGTTGGCATCTGGTATTGGCAAAAGGATAGGGGGTAACCATGCAAAAAGGGGCACTTTCCTACAGCGATAATGCAATATGCATACCTGTGTTGGACTCTGCTTCCCATTAATGGCAGACATAATGTGCTGTACAGTCCCCATATTGAGATGATATATCTTCAGTACCAAGGACACTCTAATGTTCAATGCATTGGAAATTGATTTGACAATCATAGACTTTCTCCTAGTTCCACGCCTGGCATTACACTTCGAAGCTGTTCAGCCTTTTACTCTTCTTCAATAAGCAAAGAATGGTACAAAAATATAAAAATCTGTAGAAGAGGATAGAGAATAGCCTGCAAAAGATGCCTCAATTAGGACTCTTGATAGGGTTTGTTTTTAATTTATAGTCATAGGAGTATGAGTGGTACAGCGTGTGTATGACGTGTGTGTTATGGTTTTTTGGTGGCTCTGTTTGCTTTCATTGGGTATGTTAATAAGTGAGTGATATTTGTCACTGTTTTCGTCTTTCTAGTTTTGACTTTCATTTCTTTTTTCTATTTTTTCTATGCACTTGCGATGATTCCATATCCTTCAATATTGTTATTCCGAATTTTACAAAAAGTACTCAAATACTACGTGATTTTAGGTGGGGGAAACTGTCAGCAAAATGTCTCCCGTTATGCACTTGTCATTCATATTCCTAATATGAAGGACTAGGCATCTGCATCTTTTTGGGGTTGGTTTTGCACACAGATTTATACACTAGCGCTATTATTGTCTAAATAGTCCGCATGACCTAGAACTGCATGTGGAAATTCTTCGTTAACAAATTCCAATGCAGGTGGTAGGTGTCACTTTCCAAGTACTGTATGCTAATAGGAATGCTTTTGCAGAATTCGGTTTTTAGTCTTTAAAAGTTTTTTTTTTCATGATAATATCGTTCTATATAATTTTAAACATCTACTTTTCGTTATTTGTGTTTTAGGCTTTAGTTTCATATATGAAATCAACAAGTTCTGTGAATGATGGCACTATTTCATTTACACTGCTCAGTGCGTGGCTTATTTGCTCAATTTTTCAATCGCTACTACAGATAAAAACAAGTTTGGCAAACCTCAGTGCAAATTAATAGTATGATTCCTGATCTCATTGTCTTAGCATGTTTTTGAGAGCCACAATGAGGTGAAAGGCTTTACAAATGATAACAGAGGTGGCAGGAGACCAGCCTGGATGGCGTTTGAAAGGTAGTCTTTTTACAGCCTAGCCCCAGTACTGCAGAAGGCCTCCACGCGTCATGGGCTCGCAACCATTGACATTTGGCCAATTTGAATTTCTGTTGATGATCTCAATGACAGTGGCTAATTTTTGTGTTTTGGCGGGAGCAGCTTCTTCTGTTTTCAACCACCCCCTGCCAGATCCAGGCCTCTGGGCACAGAGTTCGCCATTCTCCTTGCAGCTGCAATCCCAGCTCCTTGCATCCTGTGATCGGCTCTGAAATTGAAATGGAATAAATGGCCCCATTGAGCTTTTATATTTCAACAGTGAACAGGCATTTTGGGGACCGGTTCAGTGGGCCATTGCTAACTGCCGCCCAGTTAGAGATTGGATTGCTGCTGCATATCAAGCTAAGGGGCTGTTCTTGACGGTAAATGTAATACACACAATTCGCAGGCTATGGTCCCTGTGAGCGCATTTCAAGTGCCTTGTCAATTTGACTGGATCTTCAGATTTCATGTCTACTCAGGCACAGGGAATAAAATCTTTGTCGAGTCGGGGTCATGAGAGCAGAATCCATGCCAGATATTCATAAGAACAACCGGCTGTGTAAACTACTTCTATTCAGATTCATTTTAATTAAATGTAGCCCATGAGAATGTCCTGAAGATCTGGCGTGGATTCGATGCAGTTGGCTAACATTGGGCACCACTGGCCTAAAAATCTTCTATCTACTCATCTGACACAGCTTTTGTTGGACGCCATATATAAGTAGGTTAGGCTAATAAGAGGTAATTATATATAGAAGCAACGTGACAGGTCCTCACAGCTTCAAAACTTTGCATTCTTTCATTCTTTCGAGGTGAACACAATGATCACCATTCGTGTGATAATAAAAACACCTGCTATAGTGTTTCAGGGGTTCAAGTGTCTGTCCTTAAGTGCTATATAAATACTCATTTATGACAATCCTAGTCAAATCCACTAAACTCTATGTTAGTCAAGAGTCCTTCTACTGGCAAATGTTCACCTTTAATCCCATAGTGTGTGTAGTTCATGCAGTGCTTAATTTGAACCGGCGGTTGCCGGTGGAGGCCACTGGTACTCACATTTGGCGACCGGCACTAATTTTTTGCTTTGACATTTGACTAGAACGAGAGCTAGAAAAATAAACAAAGCAGAAAGACAAAGAAAGATAAAGATGGAAAAACGATCCTAAAGGTAGAATGCAGGAACCTGCAAGAGTGAGATGACGGGGCAGTGAGTGCCTATTAGTGGATTCAAGTGACATGAGGTGGAATAAAGACTATAAAGTCCTGTACTCTGTCCACCACCGTTTAATTGCACCGGCCACGGGCTTCTGAGCAGAGCTTAGGGCACCGATATCCTTTCTATTACATATTAAGTACTGTGTTCATTTATTTAAATAAAGGAATCATATCCTCCAATCATTTGTTAATTTGTTGGATCCACTAAGCAACATTTGCCATGTTGATCTCTCACGAGCATAGAAAAAAAGGTTTGTTGGTATAGTAGTCCCCTACAAAAAAGTGTCTCCCTTATATCTTGTTAAACCTTTACTCCTTTTAGTCATGGTCTTGTGGAGGTGAAAGTCACAATCCTTGTTGCACCAGGAAGTTCACTCACGTCGCCTTATAGTTTACTTGCACAGCAACTAGGCACCTTGTTGTCCACCTATCTTTTTGTATCGCAGGTTTGTGGTGAGTGCAACCCTGCTGGTCACCCTCTACTGTTTTTGTAAGACAAAGGTCCTAAGCAAATTAAACAATTTCACAAACCAGATATTATATAGAACGCAATGGAAGCTATATAATTATCCTGTCCAGCCGGACTAGGAATTTATTGTCAATTAATCACACAGTAAAAAAATTGAAACAATTGGTAATCATGGAAAGGGCACAGTCCTGTGCCGTACTGAGAGAAGGAAGGATAGATAAATGGAGAAAGAAAAGATTCCACAGGCAAAGAGAAAACATAGAGCAGCCTGGAAACTAGTGATATCAGTGCGAAAAAAGTGTTCTCCAGAGTAGAACATACAAAATATATACAGTGGTTTGCATGTATGTCTACTAATACAAGTCGACGACGTTTCGATCCATTTGCTCTAATATGAAAGGATCATCCTCAGGACTAAAATTTCATTTTAATTTTGCCTGAATTTAATTCATACACCTGTTTTAAAGAGAACAGGAGAAAAGAGAAAGAAAAGGTTTCTTGTTTAGAAGAATTTAAGAAATTTTAAACAATGTTAAACATCAGCAATTTAATCGCCCTCCATGTTCATTTTACACACTGCAGAGCCGTAGTGAGCATGCCGGTGGAAGTGTGGAGCGGGCAACCTGCGAGTCGCCACTTCGATAGAAAACCATTTTCCGAAAAAGTCATGCCGGTATTTTGCCAAATTTTTGTGCCACTACGCAAGCCTAGTGTAAAGGTGCGACATGCATGCCAAGATTCGGATCGTGAGAGCAGTGTTTGTGAGTGATGAATAAAAATGGACATACGATGCAGGTGGGATGGAAACGCCTGAAGGAAGTGAAACTCGGACGTGTGTCTCGGGGTCACTGTGAAGACAGAGTGCTGTGCCGTAAAAATGCGTTAGAGCATAGACACGAGCTTACCTCGCTGGAGAGGGTATCGACTGCTGGTAACGATATATAAAATGTAGCAGTCAAGTGGGAACCGCGGATAGTTCGAGATCACAATTCCGCTGTAACCAAAAGAGGGAATTTAGCCCTGGGGCGAGTGAGTCATTACAATCTCCACGGAGGTGTGAGGGTGAGGGGCTTACCGAATATAAGTCCAGTTTCCATATGGAAGGTATAGAATGCACCTTTTCCAGGGCGGTTTCTGAATGCGAATTCCGCTGCAATACTGGGGAAAATAATGCAGTCAGACGTGCACTCGCTAAAGCGGAACATTAACCAGCCTGAACGGGAGCAGGGTTATAGACAGGGTAGTGGAACCTTACCACGTTAGTTGAGAGTTGGAAACCGGACAGGGAGTCCCAGGCAAGGTCCGTGGCAGTCCTGCGGGGTGCTCTCGCCTAGTGGTGAACCAGTGCGGTCGGCCATATTAGGTCAAGGGTAGGAGGTCAGGTGATACCGGATGTGAGTGACAAGGTGAGAGTGAACCCACAGTGGACATCTTGAAGTGGTGTTGGGTTCATGTGCATTATGTGAAAGGCGGTGAGTTATTAAAACCAGACGGCGCAAGTGAGTGAATTAAAAATTATTTGGAATTGCGGCGCGACATAGATGATTTTAAAACATTTATAGAAAATAACATTTGCACATTCAGAACGTTCAGAGGGCGGTTAATCCAGTAAACCGCCAGTAGCAATCATGATATTTTTGGGTTAAAGCAAGGTGGTCCAGTCCTCATTCCTGTTGAGACCTGTATGAATGGTATCAAATTGAATTATACTTTTAAGTTCTTCCCGATTCAAAAGTTGGGTAAGACTTCCACCTCTTTGTGGTAGTTTGATGACCTTCAAGATTGTCCATTTGATTTCATCCTCAGTGTGGTTCATTTCCACAAAGTGTTCCACCAGTGGAGCGTTGGGAGTCCTGCATCTTATCAGACGGAACTCTTAAGGTTCTTTAGGTTAGTTCGTCTTAAGGCCTCACTTGCGCCGTCTGGTTTTAATAACTCACCGCCTTTCACATAATGCACATGAACCCAACACCACTCCAAGATGTCCGCTGTGGGTTCACTCTCACCTTGTCACTCACATCCGGTATCACCTGACCTCCTACCCTTGACCTAATATGGCCGACCGCACTGGTTCACCACTAGGCGAGAGCACCCCGCAGGACTGCCACGGACCTTGCCTGGGACTCCCTGTCCGGTTTCCAACTCTCAACTAACGTGGTAAGGTTCCACTACCCTGTCTATAACCCTGCTCCCGTTCAGGCCGGTTAATGTTCCGCTTTAGCGAGTGCACGTCTGACTGCATTATTTTTCCCAGTATTGCAGCGGAATTCGCACTCAGAAACCGCCCTGGAAAAGGTGCATTCTATACCTTCCATATGGAAACTGGACTTATATTCGGTAAGCCCCTCACCCTCACACCTCCGTGGAGATTGTAATGACTCACTCGCCCCAGGGCTAAATTCCCTCTTTTGGTTACAGCGGAATTGTGATCTCGAACTATCCGCGGTTCCCACTTGACTGCTACATTTTATATATCGTTACCAGCAGTCGATACCCTCTCCAGCGAGGTAAGCTCGTGTCTATGCTCTAACGCATTTTTACGGCACAGCACTCTGTCTTCACAGTGACCCCGAGACACACGTCCGAGTTTCACTTACTTCAGGCGTTTCAATCCCACCTGCATCGTATGTCCATTTTTATTCATCACTCACAAACACTGCTCTCACGATCCGAATCTTGGCATGCATGTCGCACCTTTACACTAGGCTTGCGTAGTGGCACAAAAATTTGGCAAAATACCGGCATGACTTTTTCGGAAAATGGTTTTCTATCGAAGTGGCGACTCGCAGGTTGCCCGCTCCACACTTCCACCGGCATGCTCACTACGGCTCTGCAGTGTGTAAAATGAACATGGTGGGCGATTAAATTGCTGATGTTTAACATTGTTTAAAATTTCTTAAATTCTTCTAAACAAGAAACCTTTTCTTTCTCTTTTCTCCTGTTCTCTTTAAAACAGGTGTATGAATTAAATTCAGGCAAAATTAAAATGAAATTTTAGTCCTGAGGATGATCCTTTCATATTAGAGCAAATGGATTGAAACGTCGTTGACTTGTATTAGTAGACATACATGCAAACCACTGTATATATTTTGTATGTTCTACTCTGGAGAACACTTTTTTCGCACTGATATTACTAGTGTCCAGGCTGCTCTATGTTTTCTCTTTGCCTGTGGAATCTTTTCTTTCTCCATTTATCTATCCTTCCTTTTCTCAGTACGGCACAGGACTGTGCCCTTTCCATGATTACCAATTGTTTAAATTGTTTTACTGTGTGATTGATTGACAATAAATTCCTGGTCCGGCTGGACAGGATAATTATATAGCTTCCATTGCGTTCTATATAATATCTGGTTTGTGAAATTGTTTAATTTGCTTAGGACCTTTGTCTTACAAAAACAGTTTACACCCATGGTCCTTTGCTACCTAATGGGTGCCCCTTGTTTTCAAAAAAGGTCACCCTCTACTGGCACACATCTGGCAGCACATCTGTCCTTATATTGAACTGACATGGCTAGAAAAATGGCAGGCTACTTTCCTGTCTTCATGGTTACTTTAGATGGGATTTGAAGCTCCATATCTGTAGATTTGAAGACAGTGGGGAGGAACAATATTCAAATCATATTTAGCTGGAACACGCCTCGAATCCACAATATCGAATAGCACTATTTTGCCAAGGTTAGTAGATGTGATTTAGAATAGAGAAGATATGCTTCCCTGTATATGCTTATTTTTACAATATAGAGGTAGTCGGTACTTTGGGGTCGATATATGTGCAGGTCGATATCATGGACCGCTATACTGTGAAATGCAACCTTTGAAATCTCAATGTAGCCATTCAGCACCTAAACAGAAGCATGAAATCATTATAACTAAAACATGAGCGAATGTCTACTTGGGCGGAGCAGGGGAGAACCACATAAGTGTCGGGAAAAGAGTTGCATACATATCTTATGTCACACAGAGGAAAACGTGATTCTATTTAATTGGAGGCTAACAGTAATAGGATTTTGCTGTAAGCCACATTGTAAACACATATAAAATGCTTGTGTGTCAAAAACTAAATAAGAACTAGTGTCGATTGTGCAGCATTTCCAAGTATGTTTCCCTCCCCCTGAGTGAGGCTGGAGTATATGGCAGTATTACTTGGTTCCTGGTCTGAGGCCCGCTCTTCTACCCAGCAGCTCCGCAATGCTCTGCAGCTCCACCTTGCCCTGCTGTGCCGCGCTCTGATCACGAGCCCCACCCTGGTAGGGTTTGACACCGCTGTGTGTCGGTGCATCCTATCTAGTGTCTCTGCTCTTCACTTTTTCCTCATTGTACCCTGTATCGTGCGTTCCTCACTTTTTTCTGCCACTTGTTAATTATTTTCTGCCACTTGTTTAATTGTTTTCCTTTTACTCTATAGTAGCCCTCAGTACTTGTGTTGTTGCCCATAGTCACTGCTCCTTTTTTCCCGCCGTTCCTGCTCCCGCCTCCCAGCTTCACGTCCCTCCCCCCTCCCCTACTTAATGGTGACTGCTGCACGGTTGCGCCAGCGGCGCACCAGAGGCAAGCCCGTCTGTGCCTGTCCGCGACCAGCGCCAGCAACCCTGGACCTCCGACCATCCACCTCTCCTACGCCACTACCCTCCAAGCACTCAACCCTGGAAGACTCAGAGACTGCCAACAGGCCTCGCTGAACACGTCCCACGGCAAGTTCTCCTGTCTCCACTGCCACAAGACCTTCACCTCCACCCTTGCCCCCAACATCCCCAACGGCAGCACCAGCGACACCATAAGATGCATACTCCTCAACTTACGCAGACACGCCATGGAAATCTAGAACCTCCTTGACTCACTTTCTCCCGACTTCGCCTTCTTCACAGAAACTCGGACCAACGCCTCCTCCGCCCCCGACATCAACAACGCCATCCCGGACAGATCCAAAATCCAGAGGAAGGACCACCTAAACCACCTAGGAGGGGGACTCACCATCGCCCACAAGAGCACCCTATGACTCACCACCTCCAACGATACTTTCCTTGCCGCCAAACACCTGCACTTCCAGATCCAGACCAGCCCCAACACCTCTCTCAGAGAGACCCTCGTCTGCAGGCCACCTGGCCCCCGAACACCCTTTACCACCACCATCACTGACTTCATTCCACCCCACGCCATCGCCTCAATGAACTACATACTCATCGGTGATCTAAACTTCCACCAGGAACCCCCAGCGACCACCACTCCACCACCCTCCAGAACAACCTAGCCAAAATCGGACTCAAACAACTCGTCAACACACCAACCCACACAGCAGGGCACACACTCGATCCCATCTTCACCGCAGGAAACAACGTCCACTTCAACCACACAACACAACTACCATGGTCCGACCACCACTGCATTCACTTCACCGTCAACAAACCGAAAGCACCCAAACCCGCCCCACGCCTGCCACGAAGAAACTGGAGCAAAGTCACCGATGAGAAACTCAGCTCCACCCTCACCCGTGACACTCACACCAGGGCATCCGATGCAAACAGCGCAGCCAGAGGACTCCACACCGGGATACCAACTGCGCAGACAAGCTCGCCCACTACACAACCCCGGCAAACAGCGCCCCTGGAAAGCCACCTGGTTCACATCTGACCTCCAAAAATCCAGACAAACCTGCAGACGCCTGAAGAAGAACTGGAGAAACACCAAGACACCCACAAACGACTCCACCTACAAGTACACCATGACAGACTACCACAACCAAATCAAAATCTGGCCTAACTCCACCAACTCCAAGGAACTCTTCAATGTCATCCAGGAATTCACTAATCCTCACAGCCGAACCACAGACATCACCCCATCTCAGGACCTCTGCGACAAACTCGGAACCTACTTCCATCTCAAAATCAAAAACCTCTATGACAACTTCACAGATCACCCTCCAGATGCCGCAGACGTACCCCCACCCCCTAAAGACACCAACCATCCCACCATCGCAAACTGGACACCGACCACAACCAAAGACATCGTCTTGACCATGAAAGGCACCACTCGGGGGCCCCCACCAACCCCTGCCCTCCGCACATCTACCACAGAGCCGAGCCACCATCGCACCAGAACTACAGCACATCATCAACACAACCTTCAAAACAGGCACCTTCCCCAAAAACTGAAAACGCACAGAAGTCAGGCCCCTCCTCAAGAAGCCCACAGGCGACCCAAACGATCACAAGAACTACAGTCCCATCTCGCTACTCCCCTTAGCAGCCAAAGTCACAGAGAAGACGGTCAACAGGGAACTTACACGATACATCGAAGAGAACTTCGTCCTTGACCCGTCCCAATCTGGATTCCGAAGCAACCACAGCACCGAGACCGCCCTACTCGCCGCCACAGACGACATCCGTACCCTCCTGGACAAAGGCCAATCCGCAGCCCTCATCCTACTCGACCTGTCAGTAGCCTTTGACATCATCTTCCACCGCACACTACTCACAAGACTACACAACGCTGGCATACAAGGAACAGCCCTGGACTGGATCCGATCTTTCCTCACCGGAAGAAGCCAGAGGATCAGACTGCCACCCTTCCTTTCCGATCCCACGAAAACCATCTGTGGAGTTCCAGAAGGGTCATACCTGAGCCCGACCCTCTTCAACATCTACATGGCCCCCCTTGCTGTCATCGTCCGACAACACGGCCTCAACATTGTATCCTACGCTGACGACACCCAGCTCATCCTCTTCCTCACCAAAGACCCCACCACAGCCAAACTCAGTTTCCAGAAAGCAATGCAGGACGTTGCAGTCTGGATGACCAACAGCTGCCCGAAGCTCAATGCATTGAAAACAGAGTTCCTCGTCCTTGGAACCACCCCCTCGGCATGGGACCGCACCTGGAGGCCAAGCGCCCTCGGAAACCCACCCACCCCCTCGGACAACGCCAAAAACCTAGGCATCGTACTCGACTCATCATTCACCATGAACTGACAGTTCTACGCTATCACCTCCAGCTGCTTCAACACACTTTGCATCCTCCGTAAGACCTTCAAGTGGATCTCCCAGGAATCAAGGAAGAGAGTCACCCACACACTCATCGCCAGCAGACTGAACTACGGGAACGCACTCTATACCGGCATCAATAGGTCCCTATTTCACAAACTCCAGACCATACAGAACACCGCTGCCAAACTCATCCTTGGCCTCCCATGACATGAACACACAAGCCAACATCTACGTGGACGTCACTGGCTCCCCGTGGAGAAAAGAGTCACCTTCAAGATCCTCACTCACGCCTACAAATGCCTACACAACAACGGAACCAAATACCTCAACAACAGGATCATCTTCCACGTACCCAAAAGAAATCTCTGACCTGCCAACCTCACACAGGCTGAAAACCCGCGCATCCACAAAGCCAGAACAGGCAGAAGATCCTTCTCCCACATTGCAGCCAAGACATGGAACGAGCTACCGGCAGGCAACAGACGCGCCACCTCCCTGAACACCTTCAGGAAAACCCTCAAGACCAGGCTATTCGGCTAAGCTGATCTGCTGACCCCTCTCCCAGCATCTTGAGACCTTCGTGGATGAGTAGCCCACTTACAGTTCCCTGATTGATTGATATGAGGGTAGTCAGAGGTTACTGAGCTCCAGTGGTAACAATGGAGTCACTTACCACTGGTGTCCTGGGCCACAAGGGCTATTGGACACCAAAATGAAAGACCAAGCACTTACATTTAACACTTGACTCTCTCAAGGTAGTGAGACACATCATTCCTGGGTTAGCTCAAGTAGGTGATGTGGTGTTACTTATTAAGGGGTTAATACTCCTTAAATACTGATTGTCCAGAACACGTGTTACTGTATTAAAAAACTTTAATATATGTAAGCAGAAAATAAAACATATATAGCAATGACTGGGAAATTAAACTAGAAGTCTCTGACTCTCTTCTAGCTATATACATGACTCCAAATGCCAGGTAGGAGAGGAACACGGTAGAGGTTAGGCCAAGTGAGTTTCAGGGATACAGAGGATAAACCATAGCAAATATTGACAGAAAGTTGGGATGATCTTCATCAAACCATCACAGTGCACCTATGTGATTGTGTCAGTTATGCTAACTCCAACATAAAATGTTTAGACATTGATAAGAAATAAAAAAAAAATAGTCACATCTGCTAGCCCCAATTGAGGGCACGGGCAAAAAGTGTCAGAATGTAGTATGACAATCATCTTCCAAGTGGAGCACATGCTCAGTATAACTGTTGCACGCAAATGTTTAATAGACTGATTAACTCACAAAAGAGTAGAAAATAGCACATGAGATAAATACTGTATACCTCTTATTATGATATTTAGAGGAAACTGGTGACCATATTTCAGACAGTATAGACATAGGCACATGAGCTCTAGTGACTTGCTTGTTGTCCAAAGTCAAGTTGCTGTGCAATAACAATAAGCAAGGCAGTGTATGTGGTGCTGGTACACAGGCCACCAGCAAAGCTTGTCTCTACTCCCTGACATCCAGTGGTTAATTTATAAAGCAAGAAGTTCCAGGACTCTTGCCAGGAGGCAGCTTGTGCCAGACCCTTTCTCCTGTTAGTGCCATCTAAAACGCAACCAACTACTAACCATGAAAGGGGGCGGGAGATGTGGCCTAATGGCTAGAGCTGCTGACTTTGGACCTGGGGAACCAGTATCGAGTCTCGGCGTTGGCTTAACATCCTGTGATTCTGGGAAAATCACTTAATATCCCTGTGCCTATCATAAACAAATGTGTACTTAAGTGGTGCACATGGAAAGCGCCTGTGTTAATGATTAAGTGCCAGTCCTGAGCACCGGAAGCCACCAGGTCAAATTAAGCACTGCTGACATCACATAACCGCAGTGCGTTTGGATCCTTTTTTGTATGTCACAAAGACATTGGTGTAAGTGGGATGTATGACATTACAACGCATGCTTTTACATCGCATGCTTTTACAACGTGAGTTTTACAACGCATACCATTACAACGCATAGTGCTTTGGGGCGCTGGATAGTGAATAGTTTAATTTACTATTCCAACTCCAGTCCCCATGGATAGTAGGGAAGGTGTTGGACAGTAAATTAAACCTATTCCCTATCCTAGAGCGCCCCCAGCGCAATGCGTTGTAATGGTTTGCGTTGTAAAAGTTGCGTCGTAAAGGCACTGCGTGGTAAAAGTTGCGTTGTAAAGGTTGTATACCGTGTAAGTGTCTCAGCAGCACATCCCTCAGGCTATTGCATTTCTCCGTCATCTGTTTCTGCTTTGGGTATATTATCAAATAAGTCTACTGCTTTTACATCTATGGTGGGATTTATCCATCCATTTTGAGGGTGTCACTTCTTTTGGGGTCATCGGAGAAAAAGGTCACGCAATGTCACTTCCTGGAGTATTTTCGAGAGTCAAAGGATTGTAGTTCTAATTGCGAGGAGCAAGAAAAATATAAACCTCTAAATTCTTCCCTAAACTTTTCACGGAACTAATGATTTCAGTGTTCCAATAAGCCAGTACTTGTCACTGACTCCTCTGCTAAATGTAGAAAATAGCACCTGTGTGTTTTTTTCATTTTAACTTGCTTCAGATCGATTGTCACAGCCAAAAACAAAGCACTGCAGCGGTACTGCTCCTGCTTCACCACGTACCTGCAGAACGCAGCGTGCAGCTCTTATTAGGGAACAGGATAAAGAATCACACATTTCTCGTCTTGGAATATCTTCTTTATCTCGGTCTGCAAGGTGATATTCACATGAAATGTAAGTAACCTTACGTATGGAGAGGTCCCGTCCGACTGTAAGATACATCCTCTTGTCAGCAAAAATATTTTCTCTCTGTGTCCCAACTTGGTTGATGAGGTCTTCTGAAGAGCTTTTGATTCCCGTTTCGAGATGTCACAGTAAGCTTTCTCAATGGTGGATCTAATATGTTGTAATATAGTGATGCTCTCTGTAATCATCTGGTTTATACACACATTTAGAAAAAGTATTTTACTTGCGTGTTTCCCTACAAATTTAAATAGCATTGTAAATTCTCCTATTTGTATTTATACAATAATGATATTTGTGTATTTGCTTAACAAAACCAAGTCAAGTGTATTTGAACAATTTATAATTATTGTCAAGAACTATAGAACATTTATTCATGGTTAATCATATTCGAGAGACACATATTCAGTATGGGAACTTCAATACACCTCACAAGAACAACTTTTTTAGAGTTCTGACTTTTAAAAACTATCAGCAAAAATATCTCTCAGTCAAAAATTAAAAAGTGACCAGACTCTGTGTATTAAGAAATATGAAGCACTTAATCAAAGAAAAGTAGGCTGACCCTAGGGTCTGCAGGAGAAGTGGTCTGGAATTTTCACACGAGCCACTGCAAAATAGGGTCCAGCCGAGCCCTGCACATCTTTTGCAAGTGAGGACCCCCTTTAAAAACTTCTAATGTTCAGGGAGAGCTGTGTCCATGACTGAAGACAACGCAACATTTCCGGGCTGTGGAATTCTCTTTGATAATTGCGCTTTGATAACTGTTCTCACTCCAGTGAAATTCAGAAACACGTGAAGGTGGTTCAGAAGCAAATGTCTTTTTCTGTGAAGTTTGTGGCTGACTCTTGAGGGGTAGTCCTGATGATTCTGACAGGAAGGTGAGCATTTGCAGATTGCGTACGCCTCCACTGAGGCAGCTTCCAGTGCCCTCCTAACATAATCTTATTCAATCATTAAAAAAAAGCTAAAAAAGCATTTAAGGCATCTGTCCACAGAGACAAACAGTCAGCGTCAGACAAATTCTGGATGAAGTTAGTCCATGCCAGCAAAAAGGCCAACACAAAGTTATTTTGGACCCTTGTGAACAGAGGCCCGCTAGGAGGCAGAGGATACCACAGCAAACATATGTGCAGACGACTGGACTAAGTTTCTATCCAACCACTTCAGAGAAAACTCAAGTGGGCAAGAGCCTCCTAGTCTTCAATTGACATTCAAATCCAGACCATCATCAACCGATGATTATTCCACAGGAAACACTGGGCCTACTACCGAGTCTGAAGGTGTCATGGATTCACCATCACTTGAGGAATCACAAAACAACTCCACCTCAGGAACACTGACGACCGATGGACTTCTAATAAACAACATCGCCCGGATTATCAGGAAGGGCAGGTCAGACGGAGCACCCGGCCTCAACGGACTACCTCAGGCATTGTTCAAATCAGATGAAACGCTTTGGTCAGGTCTCCTCGCACCCCTATTCTCACACTGCAAGCTTAATGATCACATCCCGGATTCTTGGAAAGGTGCCATCATTCATCCCATCTACAAAAGTGGTAAAAGAGACAACCTAAAAAATTATAGAATGATCGCTCTCCTTGACATTAAATCCAAATATTATGCCAGTATCCTACTAGAAGAACTGACATCATGGGTTGAATTAACACAGCGTCTTCCCTTCAACCAGACCGGCTTCGTAGCTAAGTCAGGCACAACCAGCAACTTACTCGCATTATCCGTATTGATGGAGAAGGCCGACGTCCGTCGTATGCAACTATATTGCTGCTTCGTTGACTTTAAGGCGGCTTTCGACCGAGTGCCACGCGGCCACCTATGGCAAAAATTGGTGCTCTGGGGTATACCGCCGGCCCTCCTACAAGCTATCATCCAACTCCACACACAGACCTGGATAAGGATTAAGTTGGGCGACGGGTCCCATGTCTCAAAAAAGATCCAAACAGGAAGTGGCGTCAAACAAGGATGCGTTTTGGCACCCCTTCTTTTTAACCTATTTATTTCTGACTTATCCCCCATACTTGACAGGGTCAACTTCCATCCGCCCCAACTAGACGGGACCCGCATCAGCAACCTGCTACACGCCGACGACCTCGTGTTATTGAGTCACACAAAGGTTGGTTTGCAGAGGCTCCTTGATGAACTCCTAGCTTATACATCTGAAAATGCCCTTGAATTGAACCTGTCAAGAACAAAAATAATTCATTTTAGCAAATAGAAGCAGCAGAAAAGCAGGTGGTTCTTTAATAACAAAAGCATTGACACAGTGCCATACTACAAATACCTAGGCATTGAAGAGCGTAATTAAGCGAAGTGTTCGATCCTGGTCAATCCACTCCGACAGGGCAAAACTATCCAGAAGGAATCACGCATGGGCCATCATCTCAGATTATAAAGCGGGAGTTGAGTCATCCTACCTATCAAGTACTTACTCAATCTTTTGTAAGGTCAAATTCATGGCCCTAAGGCTAGGCGAATGGCCCTATTTAAAACACCTACCACAACGGCGGCACCTTAATTAAAAAATCGAATGCAGGAAATGCGGCTACTACTCTGAAAGCCTGGAACATATAGCCTGCGCATGTCCCGCTCTGTTACATGACAGAAGGACCTTATTGAGAGCAGAGTGGATTAAATTAGGCGCTCGCACATGTCGCCAGGCAATAATGGCAGCTATGAACCAGAAAAATATAAAGCTGAACATTCGGTTTACTAAATTTGTTGCCAGAGCTGCAAAAATGTTGGGGAAAGAAAAGGCAGCAATCCTTTCGCCGGTTGGTCGAGATATCATTCTGGAATAAAAACTCGAGCAGACGCCGGCCCCCTCCAGCAAGGTCCACATGGACACCGAGTCAAGCATTTTAAAATCAGCTGTCACATTGACTTGTTCCCCTCTTTAACCCCTATTAAAACCATTCCGTGACTGCCATGTTACTTAATGAGCTTGATCTGTAAAAGATAAATGCACATCCAGACAATTTTTAAATGTTATTCAATTTTATTGTCAATCTATTGCACTACGGTTGTACTAATCAAAGTTCCTCTTTGCTCCTTTTTAAATTAACACATGTATAGGTGAGTTATATGGTCTTAACATTTTTATTATGATTTGAAGTAATCAAACAATAAACTTGAATTTGAATTTGAATTTGTCCTAAGGGGCTGTATCTGGTGTCCTCATGCAGATACTAACACCGAGTTCTAGATGAGTCCCCATAGCCAGTCCCAAAGAGAACTCCTTGGGCATGCTGAGGAGTTGTACATTTTGAGCATCGTGTTGCCTTTTTCCCTTCTGTATGCTTCAACAATACAGAGCAAGCCCACTGGGTAAAGAATTCCCTCACCTGTGTGTGTCTCAATTTCCCCCCTCTGGAAATAATGGAACACACTCTTACCACTTCAACGTTGCTATCTTTACACAGTTGCAAAGGCTATTACAGAAGGGGACACAGAAACTGCTGAGACCTTGGGAGTTCAGAAACAGGAAAACATGACAATTTGTCTTCCAGAACAATTTTGAACATCTTGCCCCTCATAGATAAAAAAAACAGAAGGTAGCTTTAAAGTCCAGTTTTCCAACATATACCAATGTTGCATTCCCTGAGGGCAGCAATGAAACCTAGAATGGTTTTAAGTTCACTGCATCCGGATAATCACTTACAAATTTGAAGAAAAGAGTTCTAATGATTGTATTTTTTTGTTCTGTTCGACCAGCGAAGTGTACAAAGGTCGACCTCTTTTATCAGTTTTCTTATCGTTCATCGTTTTTGTAAGTGAGGTGTCCTGACATCTGCTGCATATCGGCTGTCGTTTGTTTCGAGTCTGGTTTTTGTCTCATGTTAGATTTTAGGATTCTCAGGGTTTTAATTAAGATCTTCCTGTACAGGGACTGAGCTATGGACATAACGTTCCTGGTGAGACACTGAATGATGCACCTGATTAGCTGAGGAGTGTCCTTAATTACTTGGTAATTAGCTCTTCCATAAATGTACTTTTCTGCCTCTGGTGATCTGAGCTGACGGTACATATTGCTGTTGCTAGAGTACGTTGTGTGCTATTTCTGCTATCTGAGGTGTATAATAAAGAGGGAAAAGATCATGTTCACGGTGCTCCCATTTCTGAATCTCGAGGTTAAGGGCCATATGTATGAAGGTACCGATTTGCGATTCTGAAATAGCGATTTTTAAGAAATCGCTATTTCAGAATCGCAAATTGGTATGTATGTACAAATTTGCTTTTTTTTAGCGAATTCTTATTATTCCTAAATTGCGATTAGCAAATTGCGAATCGCAATTAAGGAATACTTTGCCATTCATTTCTATGGGCCAGGAGGCCCATAGGAATGAATGGGAAGGTATTCTCAATTTTGCGATTCGCAATTTGAAAATCGCAAATTGAGAATAATTTCAATGGTGCAGGGGTGTCCAAAGGACATCCTGTTACACCCCTGAAATATGCATGGGTGCACATGTGGTGCACATACATGCCCCAAGGTCATGTATGTGCGTCACATGGCACTTTGAAAATGCTGAAATGTGCACTTTTCAAAGAAATCGCAACTGTTGGTGGTAATTTGCGATTCCTTGAGGGCATTTTGCTAATTTTTTTGGCTTCATACATTGCATTTAAGGAATCGCAAAATGTGCGATTCCCTAAATGCAATTGCAAAATAAGGAATTGCAAATTTTGCGATTCCTTATTTTGCACCAGATTTTACTTCATACATATCATTTTGCTAATACGCACTCGCAAAGGTCGAAATTGTGCGAATTTCGACCTTTGCGAATGCGAATTTGCTTCATACATATGGCCCTAAGTGCTTTGTACTGCCGCTTGCGGTCAATGCCTTACAACATGTGTAGTGGAACGGTGGCTGGCTGAATATGGGTGGTGCATGGACGGAGGCTGTCAGTAGAAGGGAGTTGTTGAAACAAATAAAGTTTAGAAAACTTCCTGAGTCATCTGGAGCACAAGATAAAAAATAAGCTTCAAATAGATTGTGAAGTACAAAGGTAAAATAGGAGAGCACTATAAACTGGAAAAGGTAAAGTACTGTTACTGTGAAAATAGTCATAAAAGTAGTTGGTTTATTCAAGACTAAAAGTAAATGTATCAGATTTCAGTTCCATTAGTTTTTGATCAATTCAACCTGAAATACAATGTAGGAGAGAGGAGTTTGAGGTCCATGTTCTCCGGAGCAAATCAGGATGATGAGGGTAGCACCGGGTCTTGCTTGACCTGAATAATTTCTGATTGACACAATCTGCCCGGTTTTCTGGTTTACAGAAATCTCACCACAGCAATGTTTAGCTCTGTGTTGAACAAATGCAAAGAACTCAGACGATGAAGTGGCACATGCAAACCATTTGGATGGTGAGTGAGGGAAGTAGCAAACATTTAAGCAGCTTTTGCACCTGCAAGAAGTTAAGAATTATCACTGATTGAGTTTCCTTGAAGCCTGTTTTTCTAGGCTATAAGGGGTGGGGCTATAAGGTATGGGCCACGGGAATCTACTGTGCAATAAGATATCGTTGTAACTGGCCCTCTTTGCAGAGTCACCTAGAACTGTTTGCCGTCACTCCTCCTGTTTTGCTAAATTTGTTTTTGTTCGCCTTAGGACTTTATACGCTTTACTACTGCTATCCGGTGTTAAAGTGCTTGTGCTCTCTCCTCTAAACATGGTAAACCTGGTTTACACCCAATTGGTACGTTTCATTTGCTTATACGTTTCTGGTAAAGCCGTCCTACATTTACGTAGGGCCTGTAAATTAAATGGTACTAGTGGGACCGCAGCACTTACTGCGATACCCACTTAAGTAGCGTTTCTAAACAAGTCTCAGGTCAGCCATTGCAGCCGGCATGCAGTTGTAAACTGCCAATTTGACTTAGCAAAAATAAACAGTATGTTATGACTAAAACTCTCTTCTTAATACATACAGGTCACCCTTAGGGTAGGTCCTAAATAGCCCATAGGGAAGGGTGTATTATATTTAAAAAGTTGGAAAAGTACCTTTAAATTTTGCAAATGATGTCCTGATAGTGAAAAACTCATTAATTTGTTTTTCACTATTGAAAGGCCTAACTAACGCATAGGATAACATTGGGTTATGTTATTACATTAAATAAGTGATAACTTTATTTTGGGAGAGGTAGGATTGTCATATTTGGTGTCTGAGAAATTATAATTTTAAACCCTTTTTAATGGTAATGTTGGATTTTAAGCAGGGGTGGGTGCAATGTTTCATTCCGCCCGCAGAATCAACAGAATTTACGACTCTGTTTTACTCTTGCAATGCTTAGTTCAGGCCAAATTCAACCAATTGCGGTGTGGTGGAATTTTTTCCTGCAAGACTCCATAAATGCGAGTGAGATTTGGCTCACCCTAGCGTGATTTTCTAATGCAGGCGGTTCTAAGCACTTACAGTCAGAGGGCTTATTCTCGAGTACATTTGCTGCTGCTCAAGTAGATTTTCTACTCGTGCGACAGCAAAACAAACTAGAATTGCCGTTCACTCTTGCACACAGCTGATTTTTCAGTGCTGCCTCAGGTGCTACATTGCTTAGAGAACAGAGAAACATGCCAATTTTCCACCCATTGGTGGAACTCCGTGGAATCTTGCAGAGTTTTTATGTAACTCCACGGAATTTTAAGGTGTGAAACTCTGCGATTTCGATACACCCATAATTCTAAGTCACAATTCTGAAAGTGATACTTTTAGAATGCTGGCATTTTCTTACCCAACCATTTAGTACCTGCAATCCGTTGTTCCTGGGTCAGATGATAAGGTGTAGTTGGCAGCTGGTCTTTGTGTATTTCACACAGGCAGCCACACAATAGAGGGTCTGGGTGTTGACAGGATTGACCAATCTGACTTGATATGATGAGTCGAGATATCACCTGTCACACTTGCCCTTCAGAAGCACTGCTTCAACTCACACACAAAGAACTTCACACTAGCCCATTATGCCTGCAGACAGACTGGGACCAGGGCAGGGAGACAGGAAATTTTAGACACCTCTGTGGTTGAAAACTCAAGAAGTTTCTTCCACTTCAATGTGGGCACCATCTATAAATAGGGGACTCTGAGAACCACTCTTCAGTACACTACTGGACCTGTGGATACTATAGAAGGACTGTCCTGCTGCCAGAGGTTTAACCTGCTGCTTGAAGCCTGCCCTGCTGTCTGAGAAGGAAGACTGTACCTGTACCCTTCATGCCAGACTAAAGTGACTCCAGGGGTTGTATGACTGACCTTCTGTTATGAGCTAGAGGGTCACAACAAAGTCCAGAGGCCTCCTTGCAATTGTCCAGCTGGTCTGATGCACTGCACCTGCTTGGACCTGCCTGAGGCCTGCTGATCTCCTTGAGAGTGATTCCCGATTCCCCAAGGGGTTCCTCTCAGGTCCTAGACCCTTAATGTTTCATCTGTTTAGCTCCTCCAAAAAGAAAAGGAGAACTCCTGATGCTTTGAGCTCTTTGTGACCGTGAATGAACCAGTTTGCAGCAAGATATTTCCACCCACATCGACCACCAACGCGAAGCTCAGGCGAACCCGACTCTTTGAGCTACAGTGACCGCCAGCAACGACTGTCAATAGAAGATACCATGAACTATCCCATTTACGACAAGATCTGTCCACCCACGTTGACCCCCAATGTGAAGCTCAAGGCGAACCCGACTCTTTGTGCTACAGTGACTGCCAGCAATGACTGGCAATGGAAGATCTGCACTTTGTACTACAGCATCGACACCCCACAATCACCCACTACACGAAGCTTCACAACAGCTGTCCATTAGGCCTAACAGGATCTTCACACTTGTGCTACTACTGTCCGTGATGCCTAACCTACTCTACGCACTACAGCAATGATCCTTCACAACACTCTCCCTGCTCTTCTCGGCCTCTGCGCAGGACTTTAGAAGGCAACTTTTTCAGCACCACTAAGGTGGTCTCTGTATCCGGCCAGCACTACATCTTAGTTAGCCTGAACTTGTGACTATCAACCTTCTTGTACAACCAGATAACCCCAAGTGGTGCTTTGTGCTTTTAGACGCTATACTCATATTAAATCTTTGAAATTGTATATCTTCAGTTCTACTGACTCAATTTTTATGGTTTTGATGCCCTCAAATTTATTACATTTTACTCTTCTTTCCTAAATTGGTATAGGATTTTTTTTGTGTTGTGCTTTCATTTTATTGTTTTTTGTGTGCTGCAAAAATATTTTACACATTGCCCCCAATTTAAGCCTGACTGCTTTTGTGGCAAGATACCAGAGGACTAAAAACAGGTTAGTTTGATGACTTTTGTGGTTCACCTTCACCAGGATTGTGGCTTTTGCTAGAGAAGGGCTCAAATCCCACTCCACCAACAACCCAATTTCTCACAGGTATGACTGTTGAACGGGTGCCATATTATATTCTCTGAAGCAATGCATGGGGCTACTACAATACGCATGTTGTTTGAAACAACTTCTTAGTTAGCAGTAAACATCCTTAAAACTGTGTTCATTTTGTTTACATTACCATAGGTAACCGGAGGCTTTTGTTTGTTTTAGGCATGTTATAGGCTTATAGAGAAATATATTTCCACAAATGTTCTATCTTTTACAATCTTGTAGGTCAGGTAGTGTAATTGGACTTTGCTTGTGAAAGCATTGTTTACATCACATTGACGCATCCAATAAATCGCCGAGGGAGTTACCGACTTGATGAGCAGTGAGGTCATAACGGAAAGAAGCAGGTTTTCTAAGATCGCTGTAGAATGTGGTTTTTGAGTGGTCTCAATGGACTAGTTTTAATTCCTCAGAAAATGGCAGCTGATTCGCCCAAGGGGCCAGTCATACCAATAAATCAATGGGAGTAGGTGGTTGAAGATTAGATGTGAAGACACCTCTAGCATCTTTTGATGATCAGTCATTTTACTCATTTGTCTGCTGAGCTCATTAAGGGCAACTGTTCCAGATGATTTTGAAGCAATGAGCAAGGTAGCAGTCGGTACCGAAGGTCGGAAAGTGCAAGATGTGGTTGCTGGGTGCACTGTACATCAGTAGAAAAAGAGCTATGTTCACTTAATGTCGTTATTTTCAGGGTTTTCTTTTTCGCAAGATAGGCATAGCCAGTTAATGACAATGGGAAACTGATACTCCTACCTGTGGGCAAGGGTCTTTCCTCTTTTTGTCATATTTTGCTTTTTCACTTCAGGATCACACTACTTCTTCAGTGGCTCGACTGTAAATTTCATTACACTGAATTATTTTCTTTCTTGTCGCACTTCTAATTATTTGGGGGCGAGTCCATACCTGAATGACAGTCTACAGTATAAGTATTTTAAGCACTTTACATCTTTAGTCTCTGTCGTTGGCCTGTTTGTTCTTCGGATTACATCCCAGGAAGAAATAAATGAATCGTCATTTAATCCTTCTTCCTTGTTACAGCCCTGATTATATCTAGGATAAAGTACCCTATGCCGTACATTGTAAGAAAATAGCAAGTCACAGAGGTTTTCCTTAACAAAATAGAGGAATGGGCCAGAACACAGCCTCTAGCGTTCAGTAGTATTTTTCCTATGCTACCACGATAGATTTTTTACTACAAAGTGTCAATTATGGAATAAAATGTAATCTTTGTGCATAGCAATCATTACTCGAAATGCCAGAAATTACGTGAGATGACTCCAGTGCAAATTTGTTTCCTAGGAGGTGTAATTCTATTTAACCATTTGTTATCTCATTAAACCTTTTTACACAAGTTTGAGCATATCAAAATCAGCCTTTGGACGACCACAAAGGAGGAATTGGACTGTAGTCAGAACACTGGCAATGTGTGAGCTACATGTCAACATGTACAGACATAGGCAATCAATTGAAGATACACTTCTGCATATGAATATATATGTTTGAAACAGACAACTACCTAAGCAGGCATCTTGCACTCACAACTCAATTGCCAACTTTCAACCTTGCAACAGTAAGAGGCTTGTTTTAAACGTCTAATAAGTTGTGGCTCAATCAGGTGTGTTGATGTATTGGAAAGTATTTAATAAATAGGTGACTTTAACAAAAAATCTTTATGGGTGTGAATAAAGGGCAGACAGGAGCAGTGGCTGCTTGCTTTGGCTTACCCTTTGATATCATTGGCACTACATTTGTTATACCTGGTTTCACACATGATGAAGGCATTGACAGGAAAAGAAGGTGAACTGAATTTCTAGACCTCACCAAACCTTTTGTGCTACCCATGCCTTATCATTCCTGAAACCACTAAGCAGAAAAATGGAGATGAAAACCCACTAATCAGTAAAAAGGAGAGTAAGAATGGGAAAAGGAATCAGTTGTGTGATATCATGAACGGTGCTATGGCACTTCCACTATCTTCGCATTCTGGACAATCGACCATCATGCACCCATTTAAATGAGAGGCCTCTGGTCATTGGCGTAATTTGGTGTATGTACAGAATATCAAGTGTGTAACCTCGAATTAGTAGAATATCAAAGTCAATATATCGAGGACCAAAATATTGACAGGTGAGCATGTACAGATTTACTATACATAACTCTACATATAAGTACTTTGACAATATATATGTGCATATATCTTTAAGGTACATAGATCTGAAGTTAATAATAGTAAATCCATAACTACCTATATGCTCTTATCTCCTCAATAGTTCAGTCCTCAACATTTTAATCCTCGATATTCCAGGCTACAATCATTTAAATTGCTAACTTTTAGAGACGTCCAGAGGAAGCAAAGAATACATAACAAGATGTGCGGTCCTTCAAGTCTAATTTCCAAACAATCTCATAACTTTCCAAATTGATATTGAATGTAAATTTAAGATGGTTGCAAAATGTGAGTTAGAGAGAGACATATTTTTTCTGAATTTATACAAATAGCAAATGCCTCCATTTCAAATTCCTAAATTAGGCATTGAAAACATTCATGCAATATTTGTGCACTATATATGGGAGTTGTGACCCACAACTCCGTAACCATGAAGTTGGAGAGGGATCGCATGGGAAGAGCACAGAGCCATATGTACAAAACCTTTTTCAGTCAGAAATGGCGGATCATGCTGTTTTCGATCACAGACATGCTTTTACATATGTACAAAACACAAATTGTGATTCAATAACATTACTGACTCACATTTTTTTTTTGCGAGTCAGTATTTGGAAGGGGCGTGTCTAAGGCATCTCTTCCAAATACTAATTCTTAATGAGATGTATGAATGTTTTGCTACCGAATTACCGAATTACAGTGGCGAAATATTCAAATTTTACTGACTCCTTGAAGTAGGTGGCTAACTCTTTACAAATGACCCCTTTCCCTTTCAGAATCTAAAACAAATATTTTTTTCTTCAAAACTGCAAAGTTTCATTTTTTCTTTTTAAATGTAGTCCATTTTCCTTTAAGGAAAACGGGCTGCATTTAAAAAAAAAGATTGCTTTATTAAAAACCAATCAATAGTGTTCTGCTGACCTCAGCAAGCCATCATCCCTGTGATGTCAGCGATTCCTAATGGGTCGCAAATTGAGACCTACCTCATTAATATGCATGAGTTAGGTCTATTTGCGACTCACTAGGAATTGCAAATGAAACCCAAAAGAGTTTCATACAGAATCGCATTTAGGACATCGGTATTCCTAATTTTAGTACATCTGACCCACAGTGCCTACAACTTCAAGGTTTTGGCATCCAAGATAAGAACTTGCATCCTGAAGACTCTCCAAAGAGTGCCAATGGAAACAAAAGGCCTGCTTCAATTAACAATTTCTATACAAAGGAAAAAAGTTAGAAGAGAGAACTCACTGCTTGTACTAACTGTCATGAGTGGGGTGGAAAGGGTAATGCTAGTGTTAGAAGGTGGTTCAGACCATCTGAGCCACCTGGAATTTTTGTTTTTTGAACACCTAATTTTTTAGCTTGTACTGTAGGAGAGCCTCATAATCTGGCACTCACCCACAGTGAACTTGTGATGAAATAGACTGCAAGTGGATTTTACTGGGGTCCCCCTGGTGAGAGTAGGCTGCTACACTGCAGCCGAAGTAAGGGGCACCGACCAGGTGACATGCAGACACGTGTGTACATTCGTGTGAACACGTGTAGGGGATGTGCGGGGAAGATTCCTGTTGTGCTCAGCCCAGGAGCAGGTACAGATAGAATGGAGTGGCAGGAATTATGCAGAGTTGGGTGGTGACATGGAATAGACCTTATGCTATGGGAAGACAAATGTAAGGGAAAGTTAGAATGTTTTACTGTTTTCACTGAAAGAACACTCCTTTATTCTCCTATGAAGATGGGGACCACATGGGGTAGTTTCACTTCCCTAGGGCCTACCAATTCCAGATATGGTCCAAAGTACACTGTAAGTTGTGTAAAAAGAAATATTCTGCTGAGTCAAAAGCCATATCTGTACTGCTTATGAGTCATACAGAAATGTCATATTCCTCTGACTCAGCTCATAACCAGATCCTGGCTGGGTGGGACCCTGCAAGGCTGGATTAATTATCTTTCTCCCCAAGCTGTAGCATCAGAGGCCTAGCCCTTCACTGCAAGCATTCCAAAGGCGAAGGTCTCCTCTCCAAGAGGGAGAGATAAGGGTGGAGCTACAGGTTATCCATCAGCTGCTGTGGCCCGGTGCCAGGCACCAGGCCGGGAGGGAAGGCAGCAAGATGGAAAGGGGCTTTTCAGAGACCATGTGGCATGAGATCCCTGGACGCTGCCGTTTGAACTATCCCAGAGGACTGTGAAAGAAGGGAGCAGGGGCAGAGAGGTGATGTGTCGCTGCAGGATAGGGCAGACAAGCCTTCCAGCTAACTCCCTCCAAATTCTTTGAAAAGGTCTTGCACAGGAAGAGGAGCTCTCTCTGGGGTGTGGTGTACTGAGGAAGACTGGTGCTGGAACCTGGAGCCTGGCAACATAGGCAGTTGGAAGGAGGAACTGCCTGGCTGTTCCAGGACCCTGGATTTCGCCTGTGGGGAGTCCAGGACCAGTGAGCAGAAGCCTGGGTCTCTGCGCAAGGAGGTGAGAAGCCCAGGAGGAGAGCAAGGTGAAAGGCTACTGCAGGGAGCCAGTGAAGACAGCCACCTGCTGAGTTCACCCCTTGGAGGCCCGGACGGCGAAGGAAAATTGCACAAGAACATGCTGGCCAGTCAGAGAGCCGGTGGGAGCCACCGGGGGTGGGCTCCCCGAGCAGCTCTCCAACGAGCCTGCAATGCGGGGTGACCCGGTGAGACCAGGCCCCTGAGGATCAAAGCAGCAGGAAAGGCCGGGATGCCAGTGCTGTGTATCTATAGACACTTTTTCACTTTTTTTAGGGGATGCTGGAGATGCTGTCCGAAGTTTTCTCAGGTCTCAGTACCTCTCGCTGGGTGCAGGTTCATCAACCAGAGCTCGTCAGCTCAATGGAGCCTTTTTAAATAGGAGGGAGGTGGGCGCACACTGCCTCACACTCCAGCACTCAGTTTGCCCCGATGCATCATAATAATGCAGTGAATGATAACACTTTCTTCGGTGTCAGGCTTTAGTCTTTCACCCTTGTTGGTGCAGCCAGTGCTGTGTATCTCTAGACACGTGTTTCAGGATAATTGTCCTTCTTCAGTAGAGAGCAGCACTTATTTGGGGGGTGCTGGAGATGCTGCCCAAAGTCTCCTCAGGTCTCAGTACCATTCGCTGGGCGCAGGTGCATCAACCAGATCTCATCAGCTCTTTAGCTCAAGGGAGCCTTTTCACATAGGAAGGGGGTGGGTGCACACTGCCTCACACTCCAGCACTCGGTTTGCCCCGATGCTTCATAATAAATGCAGTGCATGATAACACTTTCTTAGTTGTTCACCCTTGTTGGTCCAGCCAGCGTAGTGTATCTATAGACACTTGCTCACTTTTTTTGGGGGGTGCTGGAGATGCTGTCCAAAGTTTTCTCAGGTCTCCGTACCTCTCGCTGGGTGCAGGTTCATCAACCAGAGCTCGTCAGCTCAAGGGAGCCTTTTTAAATAGGAGGGGTTTGGGCGCACACTGCCTCACACTCCAGGCCTCAGTTTGCCCCGATGCTTTATAATAACTGCAGTGCATAATAACAATTTCTTCGGTGTCAGGCTTGAGTTTTTCACTCTTGTTGGTGCAGTCAGTGCTGCGTATCTCAAAACACGTATTTCAGGATAATTGTCCTTCTTCAGTAGAGAGCAACACTTTTTTGGGGGGTGCTGGAGATGCTGCCCAAAGTCTTCTCTGGTCTCAGTACCTCTTGCTGGGCGCAGTTACATCAACCAGAGCTCGTCAACTCGTTAGGAAAAGGGAATCTTTTCAAATAGGAGGGGGTGGACGCACACTAACTCATACTCCAGCACTCAGTTTTCCTGATGCATCATAATAAATGCTTTGCATGATAACACTTTCTTCGGTGTCAGGCTTTAGTCTTTCACCCTTGTTGGTGCAGCCAGTGCTGTGTATCTCTAGATACTTGATTCAGGATAATTGTCCTTCTTCAGTAGAGAGCAACACTTTTTTGGGTGGTGCTGGAGATGCTGCCCAAAGTCGTCTCAGGTGTCTACCACTCGCTGGGTGCAGGTGCATCAACCAGAGCTCTTCAGCTCGTTTTCTCAAGGGAGCCTTTTCAAATAGGAGGGGCATGGGCGCATAGTGCCTCACACTCCAGCACTCAGTTTGTCCTGATGCATCATAATAAATGCAGTGCATGATAACTCTTTCTTCGGTGTCAAGCTTTTGTTTTTCACCCTTGTTGGTGCATCGAGTGCTGTGTATCTCTAGACACATGTTTCAGGATAATTGTCCTTCTTCAGTACCGAGCAACACTTTTTTTGGGGGGTGCTGGAGATGCTGCCGAAAGTCGTCTCAGGTCTCTACCACTCGCTGGGCGCAGGTGCATCAACCAGAGCTCATCAGCTTGTTTGCTCAAGGGAGCCTCTTCAAATAGGAGGGGCATGGGCGCATAGTGCCTCACACTCCAGCACTCAGTTTTCCCTGATGCATCATAATAAATGCAGTGCATGTGAAACATATAGCCACATGTCTTACCTTTTGAGTTCACTGCACCCTGCCCCTGGGCTACCTTGGGCTTACATTAGGAGTTCCTTATAGGCAATAAAAGGGAAGGTTTGGGTCTGGTAAGTGGGCGTACATGCTGTGTCGACAGGCAGTTTAAAACTGCACCTGGAGGCTCTGCAGTGGCAGGCCTGAGACAGGTTTGGAGGGCTACTTTTGTGTGTGGGACAATCCATGCTGTAGGCCCACTAGTAGCATTGGATTTACAGTCTTGGGCACACAGAGTGCACTGTACTTGGGACTTATTAGTGAATCAAATATGCCAGTCATGGAGAAACCAAATGCTATTACATTTTTGACACAGAGCACATGCACTTTAGCACTGGTCAGCAGCGGTAAAGTGCCCAGACTCCTAACACCAATAAAAACAAAGTTCATGAAACAGTCAAAAACAGGAGGCTAGAAACAGAAAGACTGGGGAAACCACACCAAAAGATGCCACGTCTAACATGTGATCAGACTCACTCCCTGGATGATTTCTCTTCTGCATTCTCATTGTGGAAGTTAGACACTAAAACAGTTATCTGGCCTCAAAACTTTTCTTCATGAAAATTCATATAAATAATTCACGGTAGGAGCTGGTGCTGCCCAGGACCGGACTGGCCATAGCAGGCACCGGGCATTTTCCCGGTTGGCCGGAAGGGTGTGGGACGGTTTTGTACCAGTGGTAGCAATTTTGTTGCTTCACCCCTGCCAGTCTGACTTAATTGCCAGGGCTGGTTTGCGTTCTCAGTCCAGCTCTGCTGCTGCCAGTAACAAAAATGTTTTACTACTAAAGAACATTATATCTCTGACTCTCACGTGATCATCCGTGATTGTATGGGTTGAGTTTTTTAAGACTAGAAGCTATTTTTCAGAGCAAGTTACAATGCCCTGTTATTGTCTTTACAATGAAACTTTCAATAGGTCCGAGGGAAAAAGGTCTGAGGTGGAATTCCTTTCAAAGAGCAACTTTATCTACTGCAAGATTTAAATACATTTGTTCATGCCCAAACAGGTTCTGAGTGCAAACGCCCTGCTAGGGTGTTGGGTAGGCAACGTGACCTTCGATAGAAAGGCAAGGATACCCTGTCCAAAAATATGCCCCAAGAAGGGACAGAATTCCTGTTCCCCACCCTAGACTGGAGGTAAGAGGCTCCTCAATTGGAGTGCAGTTTCTAAGGTGGGTCAAATCTCGAATGATAAGACGAGAGTGGGGTTAAGTATGATAAAACAGAAAAAGACTGCACGGAAGAGCCCTTTCATTTAACCCCTTCGATGCTTGTGACAGAACGGTTCCGTCATTAGCGCCGGTTGGGCTGTGCTTATGACGGAACCGTTCCGTCACGGCCCCGCCCATTTTTTAGAACCTTCAGCACAGCGCGAAAATTTGCGCCGCGCTGAAGGTGTTAAAGAATGAAAACACTGGAAAGATTAAGAAACCCCGGCATTCCGAGTCTTGATTTGCGGTGAGACCTGAAGTGGGTG
This sequence comes from Lissotriton helveticus, assembly GCF_964261635.1. NCBI lineage: Eukaryota > Metazoa > Chordata > Amphibia > Caudata > Salamandridae > Lissotriton > Lissotriton helveticus. The sequence goes on from NC_136072.1 coordinate 721,292,500, forward strand.
GGCATCAAGGTAGGACAAAACCAGAAGAGTTGTGTCCTCTGATACTCAGCAGAGAATCGTCATGAGCATCCATACCTTGAAATGGACAGCATGCGGCATTGTCCTATTTACATTTTTTTTAAGAAGACTGATACAGTTATATCATAATACACTCAACTATTCAGTCATACCAAATTACAATGGTGCCTGGGCATAAAGAATAATGAATAATGTAGCCAGCCACTTGAAAACAGTAACAGTAAGTTAAAGTTAATAATTTCATAAACATTTAGAGAAAGACACTAGCGTCTTGGGTCATGACATAGACCAAGAAGCTTACTGTAGCATGGACTTTTTAAAAAAACAACAAATAAATCTTTCCACCATAAAACAAGTGAAGGAGAATTGAAGTAAGCATTGAGTGCCTATTAATAAGGCCACTTGTTCATCTAAAGCAACATATGTGTACAAATGGCATAATTTACCAGCTTTAATTCAAAATTGTGACCATAAAACGAGATCTGTTTGCTGATAAATTGATTAGCAAAAATTCATTTTAACAAGCATTTTAATTGGAACCCTTTCGGCGAGCGGGTGACAAAGGTCACCCCACCAAGTGGTTTTTCCTTATCACAAAGTTGGTAAGGACAGAGCCCACTTTAGAACAGGTCCTGAAGAATGCGGCGTACCCCTATGGGACACCAGGCAGAAACATGTTGACCATATATATCATGGTAAGGGGACAATAATTTCCCCAGGTAACCGTTCACTTTCTTAATACCATACAGTTGCCCACTTTATTCAAAATAATTTGACAACTGTAATGGTTTTTAAATCACATTCACTATTCAGGGGCCCTCACTTAGTTTAGAAGTGCATTCCTTTTGTCAGGAGAATGCCCGCCCTCTATCAAACCATGGTTTTAGAGGGCGAGGACTGCCAATGATGAAGCATGACACCAGGTGGTGTGTGAAATCAATCCTTCACTTTTTGTGAAATGTCAACACTCACAATTTAAGTTTGAGCACCATAGGTCACTCTTCTAGGAACGGTCTCAGTTGTGTTTAACATTGCATGGAGTGTTCCTGTGTAGGGGGTCCCTACGTAGAGGGGTGCTGCGTAGAGAGGTGCTGCTTAGAGGGGCGCTGCACAGAGTGCCAGTGCTTGGAGTGGGATTGCGTACAGTGGCGCTGTGTAGAGTGGCATTACGTGGAGTGGTGTGCAGCATGCAGTTGTGTGGCGTGCAGTGAAGTGGAGTGGGGCTGTATAGAATGGCACTGCATAGGATGGCGCTGCATAGGGTGGGGATGCATGGAGTGGAGTTGCATGGAGCCGAGTTGCGTGGAGTGGCATTGCGTTGAGTGGCATTGCATGGAGTGGTGTTGTGTGAAGCGGAGTAGCGTGAAGCAGCATTACGTAGAGTGGTGTTGCCCTGAGTGTCACTGCTTGGATTGGCATTGCATAGAGTGGCGTGGGTTGGTTAGGGTGAAGTGTAGTTGGTTGGAGTACAGTTGCATAGAGTAAATTTGCATTGCCTGAAGTTGTGAAAAATGGAGTGGCATTGCGTAGAGCAGGGTGGCGTGACAGTGTATGGAGTAGCATTGTACTGACTGGCATTGCCTTGAGTGTTATTGCGTCGAGCCGCATTGTGTGGAGCGGATTGGTGCTGAGTAGAGTAGTGTTGCGTGGACTGGGGTGCCGCATGCAGTTTTGTGAAGTGCAGCGGTGTGGAGTGACGTTATGTGGAGTGGTGTTGTGTGGAGTGGTGTTGCGTAGAGTGGCATTGTGTGGAGTGGTGTTGCATGGAGCGGAGTGGTGTGTGGAGTGGCACTGTGTAGAGTGGCATTGCCTTGAGTGGCACAGTGTAGAGTGGCATTGCCTTGTGTGTCACTGCTTGGAGTGGCGTTGTGTAGAGCAGAGTAGTACTGCATGGAGTGGAGCTGCATGGAGCAGTGAGGCATTACATGGATGGCGTTGCATGGAGTGGCGCTGTGTGGAGGGATGTTGCCTTGAGAGGTGCTGTTTGGAGTGGTGCTGTGTAGAGTGGCATTGCCTTGAGTGTCATTGCTTGGAGTGGCATTGCATAGAGCGGAGTGGTACTACATAGAGTGGAGTTGTGTGGGGCGCAGTGGTGCTACTTGGAACAGAGTGGCATTGCCTAGAATGACATTGCCTTGAGTGTCACTGCGTGGAGTGGCGTTGCCTAGGGTGGAGTGTGAGGACCGTCTGGCTGGATTGGGAGGCGAAAGAGGCTAGATGAAGGAGAGAGAGTGAGTGAAAAGACACCTTTTGAAAACACTGAGGCTTCACAGAGCTGAACACAAGGACTAGGGAAACGGGGAAAGAAAGGGTTAACATGTACATGCCGCAGCAACTGCCGAAGCAAACAGAGGCAGGCAGGTGGAGTGCTGGTGCTGGAGGGGGGATTTGCAGTGCTGAAAACCACAGGTGTGTGTGTGTGCTTGGAGCGTAAGGAGGGAGGGGGAAAGCCACAAACAGGCAGGCAGAATGGCTTATGAATGCCTTTGTGAAGCGGAGCGCGAAGGGAAAGGAAAAGAGAGTGCGCAGGAACAAACCTATATGAAAATCAGAGTACTGCCACAATAACAGGGGCAATTATCTGGGAGGGCCCAAAACGGCAAAGGGCAGGACCTATTTACCATTTCCACCAAACAAAAGCATGCATTGCAGAAGGGCAGTAGCAGACGCCTATAGGAAAGATGGGAGGTTCCTAACCTACACATACGAGATACACCATGCCTTACATAGCAGCGCATGCTCGCTGCGCTAGGCTCAACCTAAAAATGGGCTAGTGGAAAAGGCACCATTTTTGTAAGCATTTACGCTTCCCTACATTCACATCTATAGTAAATACCTCATTCCAAGTCATTAAGGATGCTGTGTCCAGTGCTGAACTTTATTGTGATCACTATGTGTGGGCAGAATTGGTGAGGTTTGTTTTCACAGAATCCAGTAGAATGACATCAAAATTCCAAAAGATATCACAGAATTCCGCAATGGGGCATAGTCTGGTATTTGGCTCTATATTCTTAGCGGAAAATGCACCCTTACGTCCAAAAATGGAAGTAAGGATGCATTTTGCGCAATTAAAATAGCACAGCCAAATACCACTTGGCGCCCTTACATACTCTGCAGTGATTATACTGCAGATTATGTAATGGCGCCACAGCAGAATGGTATGCAGTGACTTCTAACTTTTAGAAACCACTGCATATCACTCTGCAGTACCTACCCTTCGGTGCCCTTACATAATCTGCAGTGATTTCTGCAGAGTATGCAAGGGTGCCAAGGGGCAGGCACTGCAGTGATCTCTAAATAGGGTGGAAATAGAGAGTGGTCCCTCTATGTTTAAACAAGAGGTTTTGCGCTACTCGACACTGCTGCACAGTGCAACGCTAGGCGCGAGACCTAAAAACACTGCAGTGGTATTTAAACTGTAGCGGCTGCTTCCTCTTCCCGTCCTGTTTAGGGATCTCTGCAGTTCATACCCGTCGGCACCCCTTACATATGCTGCAGTGATTACTGCGGGGAATATAAGGGCGCAGAGGATTAGGCACTGCAGTGTTTTGGTTTCTAAACAGGGCTGCAGGAGAGAGGAGTCCTTCTATGTTTAAAAACCACCACTGCAGATTAAATTTTAATCTACAGGGATTTTTAAACATAGAGGGGCTGCTGCTTCTTCCAGCCCTGTTTTAAAACTAACCACTGCAGATTAATTCCATTGAGTGGAGCGGCAGAATTTGTCAGTAATTCTCTGTTACAAGAGTTACGCAAATTTACTTAATTCCTAAAAATTCCATCCAGGCCTGTAATCACCTAAAGCACCTTGATTTGCTTCTGATGAACTAATTGGACAAACACACCTGAAAACGATGATTTGTAGGTGAACCGGCCAGGATCTGAGAGAGTGTCCCTCTTGACCTTAAGTCAGGTGGACCTTAATTTGCACCATGAATTTTTTCACATCTGTAAATGCTTACAACTGTCAATACTTGAACGTTGTAAGTATTTACACCTGCTTACATTTACACATACACATGTGTAGATGCTCACAATTGTCAATACTCCATGAAGGTTCTCATTGTTGCAACTTCCCAGGATTAATACTAGATTTTTGGGGAATTCTAGAAATACATTGTAAATTTACTCCGTAGGTGTCGATGTGCATCTGCAGGAGCGCTTTAAGGATTTTTTGGTTTAGAGAGACCAGCTTCCAGCAGTATATTGACAAGTCGAACAGGAAGTTCTGGAGAAGTTTGAGAGTTGTGGTTAAAATATATATAATTTACAAGGCAAAAATATTTGCCTTCTTGAATATGTTGTCAACATCAATTCTGCAGTAAGAATAAGGACAGAATAATAACTGAAGCTCTCTCCATTAAATGTACTTCATGAAACTAAAATTTGTATATTGGCCTTCACTGAGATAGACTATTAAAATATGATCAAGGCAAGTAGATGTGGAGATAAGAATAGTACATCTGTACATCCCTGCCCATGCTTTCCATGAAGATGCATTGAGAGTCATACTGAGGAGCTGATAAATGTGCAAGTCAATATTATTGACCTCGATATTGTGGTATCCACCCACTTACATGGTATGACCTTTTCAAAACCAATATCACTCAGTCTCTCCTTTGAGGCAGATGTCTGGTGAAAGGCTCCTGACACTCTGACAGCTCATGCTGAGCCACAAGGGGGCTCTGGAATAACCAAGGCTCCTGCGGCAGAAGATGTTTTTGGTTACTAAAATCCAAGCACAGAAATTCTGCAGGACAACAATGTTTTATGAATCAAACTTACCACTGTGCCCCCTCTCATTCTTCTTCATATTATTTTTGGGACCCAAATTGCGCATGATGAAGTGTAAGATTGTGCATACATTTGCAAGAGCAGAGGCACTCTCACAAGCCACACACATAAATTGAAACCCTGCCAGTGTGCCGAGCTGACAGATCCGTTGCTGCTCCCTTTTCAGGACATGATTCATTTCCCATGACCCTCTCCTCCTTAAAGTGGAATGTGCTGTCTTGCTGTAAATCTTCTGCGATTCCTCATTGCCTCCTTGTCGCTGTGCGGTGCCTTTCCCCACCCAGGAGTCTCTGCTTCTTTCTAATTGCCCTTTTGTGCTCCGTCATGCGCCTCAAGTCCTTTACTGTTAAGTCAACCGACCAGCATATTTCTTGTCAAAGGCCTACCTGAGCCAAGAGAGTGAATATTGTTTTATACCAGTGGTGGGTCTGATGTGATTTCTCTCCTCCCCTTGAAATCCATCTATAAAGGGTGGAGCGAGTAACATTAAATGATGGGGTAAAATAATTCCACTCTGATGCAGAGTAATGACAAAAAAAAGGAAATAGCAAAAGCCCGCGACCGGCTGCAGCACTTTGTTGAGGACTTTCGCCCAGTCAAGGCACAAGCAGAGTCCACGGGCTTACAAACTGTCACATAAAGTCCACGTTGTCATCGATTGCAAGCGAAAGTATTGGACAGTGTAGAAGGGCGTGGAGGGGGTCACAGAAGGACTTTTTTTTATTTACAAGGCAGGGAGGTTCACAGAGTTCCATGTTCCACCTTGACGCAGACCAAGGGAGCAGCAATTACTATGTGCACCATCTAAGGACAAGTTCAATGGACAGAGTGACTTGATTCCCCATTGCCCGGTCCTTTGTTCAGTGAAGGGACATCTTCCTTAGCGGCCGAAGTGGAGAAACTCTGCTTTCACCAGTGAATTAGTTTGGGGTTCTAGTAATAATTTGACGTCAGTGAGTATTGCCAATATCACGTGACTTTCTGTGCTGAGCATGTAGGCTCCACCCACCTCATTGATGCCCAGCTGCAGGTAAGGTGCTGCTCAGGTGACCTCTCCCAAGCCCTAGAGGGCTAAAGAACAGTCAACACGATGCATTGCAGACAGATTGCAGACAGACTGCCCACTTGTAGATGTGCAGGGAGCATAGTGTGGAAGGGTGCAGCTGTGAGTGGGGAATCTAACAGTTTGGGAATACCAAGGCGAGGATCACAGAAGTGTACCTCTCTGAGAGGCCTCTTTCAGCTACTATCCAGGCGCGGTGCGTCCATTGGGGCGTAGGGGCATAGCCCCACTAAGCCCCATGGACCTACCGCGTCGTCACTAAAAGCCAAATACAAATATTTTAAAAAATCGCGCTATCTGCCGGCTGGGAAACCGGGAGACACCCGACTTTCCCAGAGTGCGCAAGGGGGGGGGGGAGGATGGGCCTGCTGTAGCGGCGCAAGTGTATTTTTGGGCACAAACATGCCCGCGCATGCGCAGATCGTTTTCCTGTGAATTCCCCGTTAGAGAGAGGACCAGGGGGCGGGCCGCAGCCCCCGGGGTTACACAGGGCGACTGGGCGAGGAGTCATGGTGTCCCCCCAGCCAATCCTGGCGCTGCATACAGCACCAGGATTGGCAGGTCAATACATAGCCCGGGTACATAACACCCTGGCTGGGGGGGGCAGAGCTCTCTCTCCCTCCCTCGTACTGCGGCCTCTGTATGGGGTTTGATTGAAGACTTGACCTCTGACCTGACCGGACCCAGGAATACGACAAGTACCGAAGGAACCGCTCGGCCAGGGAGACCCGGCGTTCACACTCAACTCAGGTATGATCAGAATTCAGAGTGCTAGGATACGGCCCCGCCGGACCCCATCACCGCCACATAAATAATGAATGTGCACTATGGTGCTCCTGCCTCTTGTGTGGGCCTATTTCATGGAACAGTGGTCGGGAAAAGTAAGGACTCAAGTTTGGAGCACAAAAGTTAGCACTGTTCTGCCTCGACAATAAAGCGACCTCTTAGCAGTCACAAAGCGTGCCCGTGGCTCCTTCGCCGTGTCTGCCAATGCAGAGCGCGGTGAGGCGTGTCACGGGAGGTGCATAAACATAACATAACATAAACATAAATTCGCTAAGTCCTCAGCATCTCAGGCACCACCTCACACTGCAGAGGACAGCCTCCTAAGTCCATGCAGCATCAGACGCTGCCCTCTTTAGTGACTATCAGCGCATTACAAAATGAGCTTGCATGGGAGAAAGCGGGGATTCCCATTTTGGTGTGTAGTTCAGTTGTAGAAATGTATACATGACTTTGGGCTCAATATGTATGTTCCGATTTTGGTGTGAAGTTGTAAAAATGTATACATGACTTTGGTGTGAATATGTACCATCAAAACTTCAGGGCCACACCAAAGGGGAGAGGATGTGGTCTGACGGTTAGTGCGGCCGACTTTGGTGCTGGGAAACCAGGTTCGAGCATCTTATCGAGCCATAAAAATGTATACATGACTTACTTTGGTGTTAAATAAATAGTTATTTTAAAAAACAAATAAAAATGATGTTCCGACTAAGGTGTGAAATTGGTGTCGAATAAATACATGTTTTAAAAACAATTAATATTAATCGTGTATCATTGGTGCTGGAGTACAAGGTTCGAGACTGGTATTGAACACTGACAAGCTGTGTGCAAGTTATATGGTCATAAAAATAGAATGATGGATGCAGGATGGATGATGGATGATGGATGGGTGGATGCATGAATGGATGCAGGATGAATGATGGGTGGATGGGTGGATGGATGGATGCATGAATGAATGATGGATGCAGGGTGGATGCATGAATGAATGATGGATGCAGGATGGATGGATGGGTGCATGAATGAATGATGGATGCAGGATGGATGGATGGGTGGATGCATGAATGGATGCAGGATGGATGATGAATGGGTGGATGGATGGGTGGATGGATGGATGGATGGTTGGATGGATGGGTGGATGGATGGATGGGTGGATGCATGAATGAATGATGGATGCAGGATGGATGGGTGGATGGGTGGATGCACGAATGAATGATGGATGCAGGATGGATGGGTGGATGGATGGGTGGATGCATGAATGAATGATGGATGCAGGATGGATGCAGAATTGGTGGATGGATGGGTGGATGCATGCATGAATGATGGATGCAGGATGGATGCAGGATGGAGATGCAGGATGGATGGGTGGGTGGATGCATGAATGAATGATGGATGCAGGATGGATGGGTGGATGGATGGGTGGATGCATGAATGAATGATGTATGGATGCAGGGTGCGTGGGTGGATGGATGGATGGGTGGATGGATGAATGATGTATGGATGGATGCAAGGTGGTTCGGGCTCGCTTGCTGCGCTCGCTCGCTGCGGTGCAATATGCAAATTAGTTTACGCCTCACCACTTTCAAATGTCACCAGCCGCCCCTGGCTACTACAAAGGTTTTGGGATGCTCTTTAGCGTCTACTAGACTACGTGCTTCTCTACAAGACCTTTCACAGTCCTTTCTCGACCTGTCAGTGGCTCAAGAAGGGCAGGGGTAGAAAAAGACTGGCCTGTCATGGAATTAGAACTCCTTCTTTCCCATGGAGTCAGTAATGCCGCCAATCACCAAGGGCAGGCCCAAATAACACCCAATTATGGATCGTATACCACACCTAGGGTCCTAGGGAAGGGTTTGGAAGCTTCCGAAGTTTTAGCATCTTCCAAATACCCCTTGATGACTTGACCTCACCCACCAGTTATGGGGAGGTAGTTGGATCTACTTTCTATGCCTAGTCACTTTCTGAGGCCTAGATGCCAATAGGGCCTCCATAAATCCAGGGCTCGACTAGTACTATAATCATTCAGTGAGTAAATCTGCAGGTGGGGGTGATCTGAGCCCCAATCCATTATCTAGAATGGCACAGAATAGATAGTATTACGTTCCAGCAGCAGAGGGCTGACCACTATGCTCCATACAATTTCCTGAATGGTAGAACCCACAACTCCAAATGCTTTGCGATTTAGCAATTTAACTGTCATGCTCAAATTTGGAAACGTACGGTTTCAAGTGAGAAGTGATGTTGGGTTAGCAATGTCCAGGCCTCTCCGTTTCCATAAGTGACCCTCAGTACAGTACAGTAAAGAGCAAAATTGTTTGTAATAGGAAAGTGCATGACTGACCACATACTTCCGAGAGCTCTCAAGTTTCCAATTTCCATTTGTGAGTAGCTCATCCAGGCTAGGAATTTTATTTGAATGCTGGAACTTGTAGTATTGGTTTTAATAAGGCGTAAACATGACTGCAAATCCCAGCATGTGCCCAATAAAGGTGTGTATCACTTACAACGCAACTTTTACGTCGTGATGCTGTTACAACGCAGCTATTACAACGCAGGATCCATTACATCGGATGCCATTACAACGCATGGCATTACATAGCAGATGGTATTACAACGCATACCATTACATCGTAAGTATTGGTAAGTATATAATTTTTTTTTATTTTATTTAATATTATATAATTGATTTAATTATTATTAATTATAAATAAAAATAAATAAAAATATTTATTTATGTTTTTAAATATTATAAATTAAATTTATTAATTTAAGTAATTTTTTAAATAAGTATGAGTATAGGAGTATATGTTTTGGGGTACTGAGGTATATGTTTTGGGGTGTTTGGGTATTTTTAGGTTTTAGGGCAGGGTTTGGGTTTTGGGGTACAGGGGTGTTTTTAGGTTTTAGGGTTTTGGGGTACAGGGGTGTTTTTAGGTTTCAGGGTAGGGTTTGGGTTTTGGGGTACAGGGGTGTTTTTAGGTTTCAGGGTAGGGTTTGGGTTTTGGGGTACAGGGGTGTTTTTAGGTGTCAGGGTAGGGTTTGGGTTTTGGGGTACAGGGGTGTTTTTACGTTTCAGGGTAGGGTTTGGGTTTTGGGGTACAAGGGTGTTTTTACGTTTCAGGGTAGGGTTTGGGTTTTGGGGTACAGGGGTGTTTTTAGGTTTCAGGGTAGGGTTTGGGTTTTGGGGTACAGGGGTGTTTTAGGTTTCAGGGTAGGGTTTGGGTTTTGGGGTACAGGGGTGTTTTTAGGTTTCAGGGTAGGGTTTGGGTTTTGGGGTACAGGGGTGTTTTTAGGTTTCAGGGTAGGGTTTGGGTTTTGGGGTACAGGGGTGTTTTTAGGTTTCAGGGTAGGGTTTGGGTTTTGGGGTACAGGGGTGTTTTTAGGTTTCAGGGTAGGGTTTGGTTTTTGGGGTACAGGGGTGTTTTTAGGTTTCAGAGTAGGGTTTGGGTTTTGGGGTACAGGGGTGTTTTTAGGTTTCAGGGTAGGGTTTGGGTTTTGGGGTACAGGGGTGTTTTTAGGTTTCAGGGCAGGGTTTGGGTTTTGGGGTACAGGGGTGTTTTTAGGTTAAATTAAATTAATTATATTATATTAATTACATTTCTTAATTAAAATAATTAAATTAAATACATTATTTTAAATAATTTAATTTAATTACAACAAAAAAATATTTAAATTAAATTAATTTAATTATATTAATTAAATAAAATTAATTACAATTTTTATTTAAATTAATTTAAATAAATAGATTTAAATGTATTAAATAAAAATAATTACTATTTTAAAATGTATTTTAATTAAATTAATTAAATTAAATTAATTAAATTAACTTAATTACATTTTTTTTAAAAAGGTATACTTACCTATACTTACGATGTAATGCCATGCGTTGTAATAGCATCTGCTATGTAATGCCATGCGTTGTAATGGCATCCGATGTAATGGATCCTGCGTTGTAAAAATTCCGATGTAACGGAATGCGTTGTTATAAACCGCGTTGTAGTGACACCAATCCTCCAATAAAAACCTGGACTTGATAAACTAAAATAAGAATGGAAGCCGGTAGTTTGAGTGAGACCCTGATGCCTCGAGGCCAGTTAACTACAGATCTGAGGCGCTTCAACATCCACCCTTTCTAGTGTGAGCACGCCCACATTCTCCTGCTCTTTGAACAGATAAAAAGGCGTTCACAGCGTCCCAGGCGCAGATACTGTATTGAAATGAATCCATAAACTGTCCTGCAATTGCTCTCCCCATCTGCTCTGACAGCGCCGCAGCAGCTGAGCGATTATATGCAAATCACCTTCTGCTGCAGTGTCTGTGGGATGCTGGTCCCGGGAGACTCGTGTCATATGCTTTGGAAACTGATTGCTCGGGGACGTACCATCCAATCTCTGTCGTTCGACCATTTTCCGAGATCTAATTGTCTTCTTCGTGCAGCTCACATCCATTTTCACGCTCAAACGATTTGCAGTTCCAGTGTTATTCTAGCAAGGGAAAATGTGTATATTGCTTGTTAATTTAAGCGGTGTTTAAAGGAGATGGGGGGGTCACACTGCCTACGTTTTAATGGAAGCAAATTGAGAGGGTGGACCATCAGACTGAAATCTATGGCATAAAGAGGTGACTCCATGCCCCCCTGAAGGGTAGCAGCATGCAGCAGTCATGGGTTTATAATTAAAAATATGATGCATTCTGGGAGCTGCAGCCTTTGTTTACTACATCTGAACCTATTCAATTAAAGTAGCAGATTCCTTTGCTTTGTAAAAAGAAAGACCAAGACTCGATCACTGCGACTTGTTAACATGGAGCCAAACATTATCATGTTGGGGAAGTCAGCTTTTTAGATGGGCTGTGCAAAATTATAATTAGGGATTGTTGAAAAACAAGGCAGTATCTGTGAGGCCTGCACAAATAACATGTCACATTTGTCCTTCACTGGGAACCAAACACCCTAGCGCAGTGCTTGACTCTCAGAGGGTAGCGTTGCAGAGCAGTCTAATGCCTGCTCAAGGGAGGTGGTGTGGGCTAGTAATCGCCATTACAGGTGCGCACAAATAACACTCAATAATTGATTGTCCAGTCTGTACTTTGCTTTATAAAAGTAAGAGTACATTTATTAAACACACACACTACTTAATACTACGCACAAATTAACAAATATTCATAAACTGTTGGAATTACTTTGAGACATTGCATAACATCTCCACCCCTCCCGCAGGGATTGTGGGGTCTAGTACCACCACTCCATACCACCATGCACATCATCTTGCCCCCTAATGCAGTGGGTTGGCATAACCTGGAGCGAGGACCTGACCTGCGGGCACCATCCCAGTGGCGACCCACCCCATCATCTCCACAAGCATTAAATAGGTACACCTGTCCTGGGGACACATAACCATGACTGATCATCTCATACTGACCATACAGTACCTCTACATCTTAGTGGCTAACAGTCTGGGTTGTTCTTCCCCTAACGCAGTAGCAAGAATACATGTTTGGGCATCACTTTAAATGAGGTACTCTTCATAGCTGATAATAGTTGTAATGCATTCCCTATTAAAGTCCCTAGAAGGCATCAAGGCATCACAGTTGAATCACAGGATTAAGCATACACAGCCAGACACACTAGCAGGAATGTCTGGCAACATAACCCCACTTGGTTTATGAATTCACATTTTACACTTGTGACCTAGAGTCCCTCTAAAAGAAATAACCTCAGGTATAGGCATTTCTGGTGCCATTACACCTCTTAATCTCCAGAGGATGCCCTTCTCCAGACATCCCCAGCACAGCTTTCCACATTTCTCACCTCAGTGCAATCCTTAAGGCACCCCCCAGCTGAAGTTACAGCCAGAGGTTGCTGTTAGTGCCAGGATGAGCCCTTGAGGTGTTATTCATTGCAAGTCCCCAGAGACTTATTGAGGGACTTTCCATTTTTGTGCTGGGGGGAGACTGTGTTGCTTCTGCAGCTCCCCTGCACCTTGTCACACTTTTGGCGGTGACCTCGTCCTCCTGGGGCCACCCGAACGGAGGAAAAGCTGTTTGCCCTTGCAGGCCGGTCCTAGCTTGCAAGGCATTAAGGGGCACATCTTTCCTTCCCCACGCATTTCATAGCAATGGGTCCCCCGCTGCTCTGGGAGAGCCGTGCTGTGGCCCTCCGGCCGTGTCTTGGCTTCAGTGGAGGGTCCGGACCCCTAGGTTAGTGATGGCAGCTCGGGGAACCAGTCTCATCGGGGGCCAGGGTGGGCTCCTGGCACCCCTTGTGGGCAGTTTCACAGAGAGCGCGACGGTACTCCCCGGCTTATCTTCTTGTGAGGGCAGCCCCTGGGACCTGACCCACCCCGGGGCACATCTTGGACTGGTGGCAGAGCCCCACGCGCTTCGTCGTTGGTCATGGCAGAGGTCAAAGGTCACCTACCTTCTGGGGGGCACATTGTTGCACCTCCTTTCGTCTCTCCTGTCGGCTCCTCCCGCATCCTCCCTCTATCTATGTCTCTCCTTCTCTCCTCTCTCAATGTACTGAGACTGAACTATTTTGTTTGATGCCCGATGGAGCTACTTGCTTTAGCTATAGGGGAGATGGGCCGTGGATTCCCTCCGTGGTCGTCACCTACCCAGTCGGTCCTTAGACAGACTTCCTTCCGTCTCTATGGTTGTCTCTTCCCTTATCCTCACTTTCTCACCTCACCTACCCCCCACTACTTTTTCTCTCCTTTCTCTCCTCTCCTAATGTATTGCTGATTGTTTGATATTATGTTTACTGGCTGATCTTTTTCTGGTATATTGTTGAACCACATTGTTGCACCTCCTTTCGTCTCTCCTGTCGGCTCCTCCCGCATCCTCCCTCTATCTATGTCTCTCCTTCTCTCCTCTCTCAATGTACTGAGACTGAACAATTTTGTCTGATGCCCGATGGAGCGACTTGGTTTAGCTATAGGCGAGATGGGCCGTGGATTCCCTCCTTGGTCGTCACCTACCCAGTCGGTCCTTAGACAGACTTCCTTTCGTCTCCATGGTTGTGTCTTCCCTTATCCTCACTTTCTCACCTCTCCTACCCCCCACTACTTTCTCTCTCCTTTCTCTCTTCTCCTAATGTATTGCTGATTGTTTGATATTATGTTTACTTGTTGATCTTTTTCTGGTTTATTGTTGAACCACATTGTTGCACCTCCTGTCTTCTCGCCTGTCGGCTCCTCTCGCATCCTCCCTCTATCTATGTCTCTTCTTCCCTCCTCTCTCAATTTATTTGAGACTGAACTTTTTTGTCTGATGCCCGATGGAGCTACTTGGTTTAGCTATAGGGGAGATGGGCCGTGGATTCCCTCCTTGGTCGTCACCTACCCAGTCGGTCTTTTGACAGACTTCTTTTCGTCTCTCCTTATTGTCTCTTTCCTTATTCTCCCTTTCTCACCTCCCCTGCCCCTCCACTACTTTTCTCTCTCCTTTCTCTTCTCTCCTCTCCTAATTGTATTGCTTATGTTTTGAATGTTTTGTGTAATTGTTGAACTTTTTCTGTTACATTGTTGATTCTCATGTAAAGCGCTCTGATACCTCCGGGTCTAGCCTGCGCTATATAAAACTCTTTAAATAAATAAATAAATCTATACTACTATAATAAAGGAAGAACTTTCAGCCTTTGAGGCGGGTAAACTCGGGAACCACAGCGCCAATCCACACACCCGATACACCGTTGGAATCGTCAGGGTGTGTAGATGGTTATAGGCTATATAAATAAATAAAAAAACGTTATTTAAAAAATTTACAGTAAAAAAAAAAGTAGTCCCTCCGAAGTAGACCCAGCTGCGACGTGCGTGCTCACGTCAGGAGCGCGGGGAGGAGCAGCGGACATGGCGCGGGGGAGGAGCGGTGACATGGGGAGCAGTGGACAGGCCAGCGGCGGTGCGAGCAGCAGACAGGCTGGAGGAGCGGCGGCTGAGGTAAGGGAGCGGCGGACATGGCGCAGGGGAGGAGCGCTGACGTGAGGAGCAGTGAACAGGCCAGCGGCGGTGCGAGTAGCGGACAGGCGGGAGGAGCGGCGGCTGAGGTAAGGGGACCCATGTCGGGGCAGGCGGGGGACAGGCTGGGCAGGGGCCCGGGCTGCAGGAGAAAAGAGAATGATCCCGTGTTTTTATGGTGAAACAGCAATCATTAACACACCTCTAGGCCAAAAAGATTAGCTATAATGTAAGCTTTCCTAGCCAATGTACACTCGGTAGAACGGATTGGTCAGCTGTACACCTCTGCAAACAAGAACAGACATATTTAAAGCAGTATATCAGCAGCGGACAGGCGGGAGGAGCGGCGGCAGAGGTAAGGGGACCCATGTCGGGGCAGGCGGGGGTCAGGGCAGGCGGGGGTCGGGGCAGGCGGGGGACGGGCAGGGCGGGGGCCGGGCTGCTGGACAATATCAGGGCGGGCGGGGGTCGGGGAAGCCTGTTGCTCCCAGACAACGTTGGGACGGGCTGCTAGTAAATAATAAAGTAACTATCAGTTAGAGTACCAGAGGTATTTTTAAACCACCACTTCATCACACTTACAAACATAAAAAAACAGCTCCACTGTAATCAGGTGTCGCAGCACTGCTGAGTAGCATTCAGCTACTCAGCTGGGAACCTGATGATGAAGCATGACACTAACTAGGCTGGTGTGTGATGATTCTTTTAAAAAACCCTGGTGGTGCCAGGCACTACAATGCTGGACAACCTGCTACTCTGGTTCGTCCAAGTTTTTTTTTTGCAGAGTTTTATATAGCGCGAACTAGACCCGAACCGAATCAGGTATCAGAGCGCTTTACATAGCACCAGTTACGTTACATGAGGACACACGTTCATTGTTTTAGACACGGGGAGATTAAGTGATTTGCCCAGAATCACAGGAGGTTTTTGGCGTCGTTACCGAGACTCAAACCCAGTTCCCCAGGTCCAAGGTCAAGCGCCCTAGCCGTTAGGCCAGCTCCTCTCCCCGTTGTTTTTCGAAACTTAACAAATGGACAAGGATTGCCCATTCACGGTCCTAGTTCTCTCATTTGTTTTCATATCCTTTCAAAGGACAACTTCAGTACTAAGGTATTAATTCGTTCTTTAAGTTCTTGATGAATAGATTACCTCTCACAATCTTCGCAAATCTTATTGTAGGGTTTCTCAAAAGGGCCTTCTTAAGGCTGCTGGTATTAGTGTTCCTGTGCTAACAGGCAAGACATCTCAAAGCGAGGTCTCACCTAATCAAAATGAGGTGAACTTAAACTGTTGGATTATTTAGAAAGATTATCCATCACAGGCAACTAGACTGAAAGGAAGCATAGAGTTAGTGTGTCATCAAAAACTGAGATCAGACCAACATGACAAAAAAGTTATATTACAAAAACTAGCATTAGTAGCTTCTAAGCAATCAGGGGAGCTAGTAACTATCATTTTGTTTTTGTTTTAAATCCTCAAGTCAGGACTAAAGAGGAGAAGGTTTGGTTCCTCCCTTTTTTTACGGAATTTGTAAGCAATATGGGGAGTGCCTGATTCAAAAAAGTAAAGTTACACATTTGATGTTAGTTTACAGACTCTTTCAGTGTACGTTTATGACTAATAACTTTTCCATCAGTAACTTAATGAGTAGGGACTTTGTGAGTAGTAAATAATCTCTATCACTTTAACATGAGTTACTACTACTAGTTAGTTACTACTTGTAAGGTTACTAATCATAATTGTAAAGTTTACTGTAGTTCAGTAAAACTGCAAGAGTGAACTTACACCAAAAGTGTAACTTTACCTTTGTGAATCAGGCCAGATGGTGCATAGTAGTACAACCTATTGTGGGACAGACATTGTTCTGACTCTGAACTATGATGGTGTTATCCCTTTAATGCAAACAGATTAAAGGGGTAACATCCCTTTAATGTCTGGGTGGGTAGGTGGGGCTGGCGTGGGCTATTGCCTAGGTATGAAGATCCTGAAGTGAGTTTGTGTCACTTTCCACTACATCTGCCCCACCTAGTCTGTGATTCATTTATGGTATACATTTGTTACATCTCAATATACCACATAGCCTGGGGGAAGGAGGTTAGGGGTTTAATGAATGGATGGGAATGGGGATTTGGGGAAAGGTGTGACAAGACAAACACAGTATTCATCAGGTCGCTGAGCAGAACATCATCATCAAATCGGTTCTGGAAGGAAATGAAGTAATAACATAGTTAGGTTAATAAAAGCACTGTGAACAGTCCCCTTCAGCCCCAGAGTCCCAAGTTAAATAATTATTCTGTCATCTAGATTTGGAAAATGCAAATTAGGGAGGACCACACAATTCTAAAAATTGTGAATGTTAAGAAAAGAAAAACAATACTGTTTATGAATGCCAAAATGGATGGTGCATCTGCATTCTTCTTCTCAGAATGCCCTTCTTGAGTGCAGGAGTGAACAGGTCTGGTAATTAAGCAGGGGCGCTATGGTGCTTTTGTGCAGAACAAGAGAAGACCTGTTGATTGCAAAAAAGTAAATGTTGTCGATATTGTAGGGTCAAGGAGAAGGTAGGCTACATGATGGAAGAGGATCAAAAGGGCAGAGCAAGAGCATAGGCTGGTGCAGTCATGTGTGATTAATTGAGAAGTGATAATTTTACAACCAATCCCAGACAAGTAACTGCATGTACCTGACTGAGCAATTTCACAACTGTCATAACAGCAGAGTGCGTCTATCATGTCACATTTCTATAGTTACAGCCCCCGACCACACCCCTTAATTAGAGGAGGTTGACATTTGAACCAATACACTACTCAGCATTTTCCAAATCAATGCACCTCTCTCCAGTCCACAGGGCAGAGTAGGCCTCTTTTGGTCATGTTGTTTGCCATTTAAGTTTATAGGCTTTGCTCATAGCTTCTTTCTTCTGGGGGTTATGTTAGTCCCATGACTATCTCAAAGTCTGGAATGAGATTGTGAGAGAGATAGATCTATAGTGTTATTGATGGACAAGAAGAGCAAACAAAATATAGGATTTACATATCTCGTGTGTAGTTTTGATAACAAAAGTGACTGTCTGGTCTCTGAAGAACCAGAAAAAAAGATGCATAACAAGGAGTGGACCACGTAAGTAATTCTAGAGAAGTGTGAAGGGGGCAGTCATTCAGGCAGATGACCCAACGGCCGCAAACATTGCAAATCAAGTTTACAAATAAGTTGAACGCCCTCACTGCCACCACATGAATCATCATCACTCAATATATCACTCTTTGATGTGCAATAGTTGGTTTCCTGTTCCAACAAGCATGGCGGTGCACATTTGACTATTGTATCTCCTCTTTTGATGGAAGCAACAAACAAAGGCAGTCTTTTAAATGAATGATCTTTACTGGCAGCCCAGCTAGGGAATGAAGAAAAGAAGGATAGTGATGGGAGGCATTGTTTTAATGACTTTTAAGAAAATGGGGAGGTTTCTTCTGTGCACACTGGTTCAACTCCACTCCAGTCCATACATGTGTATAAATGTCAGACTGCATAAGCCAGCACCAAACATATAAATGTTCTCCTATACCTTTTTTTTCACAGCAGTTTGACTATGAAAGTCCTACCAAGACCTACACGGTCAAGGAAGTATAGTTTGTTCTCAAACTCAGGGGAATCACCCAGAAACTCATCAGCAAACACACAGGAGTCTAAATAATTGCCCTCATCCTCCTCCTCTGCTGTTTAAAGCACAGTGTAATCTTGGGTATGAAGTTTTGGTTCATTTTAATAATAGTTAATCTCTCCATGTTTTGAGGCAAGAGACTGGTCCTGCTGACTGAGACAACCCTGCCAGTTGCACTGAACACATGTTCAGAAGACACACTGGCTACCAGACACGCCAACTACTTAATTGCCAGCCTGCTGAGTTCTGGCCATTGGGGCATCTTCCCATGCCAATAGACAAATACATTGTCTTGATTGAGGTAGACCTCATTTGGGTCATCCAAATAGTCTTGGACCATCCTTTGAATATTAGTGCTGCCACTTGCTTGATCTCTGTTGCCTTTGCCTGTCCACTTGATTTCAGCCCTGCCACTTGAAACAAAGCCATTGCAGTGATTGGGTCTCATTCTTTTGTTGCTGGTGTTGGCTGCTGTGAGACAACAGCATTGACCTTTCTGGAGATTAAAGGCTGCATGTCAGAACTTCAGCCTGGGCCTCTAACTTCCTGCTTTTCATCTTCCAGGTCTCTCGGTTTGTGAACAATCCAAGTCTGGTGAAAAAGAAATGAAAGTAGTCAGTATTTGTTTTGTACCATGGATCAAGTATTGTGGCACAGATGTACTCCTTTGAAGACACAATCTCTCTTTGCAGTCTTGTATTAACAGACACGTGAAGGAATGAACCAGCTCATATGCTTATTTGTTCACACCGGACAGCCTATGCAGCACCTTTTCTAACTGGTGCTGCAGCAGATGCAACAACGGGATTGCTTGGCTCATTATGCTGTCTTTCTTTGCTGACTTCCTGTATGAAAACCTCAAAAGAAAGTACCAGTTGTTTCATGCATTCGACTAGCCCCCATTTGTTCATCTCCATGGTCATGCTTTTTCAATTTACATTCCCTCCTCTTTGAAGGACATAGTCGTGATTCATTTGTACTGCTCATACAGATGTTGCAACATGTAGTAGGTCGAGTTTCAATGTGTTAGTAACTCCTGTCTGAAGTCTTGAACTGGTACTCTATTAGCACACTGATTTATCCTCAACTGCTCCTAGGTTTTAAAAGAATGACTGAAATTACTGCAGATTCTTCAGGAGACCTGTATGTTTCTGACTATGTCTTATCTTTTGGATTTTTCCATGGCGAACATTGTTACTGTTTCATGCAGTTGAACGCTCTTAAAGCGTATTCTGTGCTGAGCCCTGCAGATTCTTTGCCTAACCCCCACAAGAGAGATCCAGTGTGCAGTGATACATATGTAATCAGTTGCTTTACAGCTTATCCACATGCCTGTCATCAGGTGTATAGTTGGAACAGCCCTCTGCTTCACAGCTTTGTGAACCAATTGCAACACTGTAAGAAAGTGGCTCAGTATATACTGCGCCAAAGTAAGGTTCAGTGTGCACAGGGTCCACAGACAACAGAGGTATGGCAGAGGTTAAAGTTAGATGTAACCTTACTCTCAAAGGTAGTAGCTTGGTCAAACAGTAAGGCAGTATCAGAGGACAGTGTAAAGCATTTGTTGTACACACTCAGTCAGCAAATGGTCTCACACTCAAGAACTGAACTCTAGGCCAATTGTTTTGTATATAAACATATATAGTTACTTTATTTTAGAACCACAGTAGGTATCATAAATACTTTCTCAGAATGAGATGTTGCAATTGAAGACTTTCAAATAGCAGTTGGCTTTTAAATGCAATAGTTACAGTTGTTGCAATATGCAACACAAGTTAAACACAAAATAACATTGAGCTCAATGGGAAGTTTTAAGTAAATGCAATAAAATTACTTTACGAATGTTTTTCTTACTCAGGGCTGGATCCTGTATTTGCCCTGGTGCATTTCCTGTAAACAGTTGAGAAATTGATTTTGTTACACAGGCGATTTTTAAGGAAAATTTGTAAGTACTTAAAATCGACACTTAGAAGAAATTCTGGCAAAAACCAAGCAATGTATTCCCATGGGGGAAAATTGGGTTTTCAGTAAATCATGGTTAAAATTACTTTTCAGGTTCAGTGCTGGGCTCAAAGATACAGCACTGTGATCTCTCCTGATAGCAGGTCAGTAATTTCGTTTTTTGATGTTCGGACGATTTTTAAGGAATATTTGTAAGTTCTGAAAATTGACTCTTAAAAGAATTCCCGAGTGGAGCCAGCCAATGTTACCCTATGGAGAAAATCAAGTTATCGGTCTTTTGGGTAATTACTCGGCTGGCAGAGTTAAGGTTCTGGGGGTAGACTCAGGGGTCCCCCAGGGTCAGGTAAGTACAGTTGTCACATAGAGGCGTTAAACAGGGAAGCCCTGACTGAAATCCAATTCCTGGATCAGGGCAAAGCAATAGATAGCAAAATATAGTATCCAGGCAAAAGCAATGTAGATAACTGGCAAAAACTACGTTTAACAATGTGCAAACACAGGTAAAAGAAATTAATAAAACCAATAATTATGATCACATATAGAATTTAATAACATTGATAAAAATTGATAAACATGTTCAATCAAGTCCAAAAATTATATAAAAGAGACATTAAAAAAGAGTACAATAATCAATAGTTATAGTTTCTAGTATATGGAAAAAAGTTAAAAAGGGGGTTATGATGATTCCCAAAGCTGAATGCTGGAGTTGATGTCTGCCTGTCAACGCGTTTCGGCACAAACAATGTGCCCTCATCAGGACTTTATCAGCATATTTCAATAATCAGGAAATGATAAAAAAATATATACTTTTACTTGTGTTTGAAAAAATAAAGCTATTTACAATTTTGTTAGTTATACAGTTTGCCAGACATTTCTTACAACACTAACAAATTATACCGCAACCTAAGGACACATACATAAATAGTTGAGACAGTTATGGAAAGCTTTTATAGGGTATTCCAAAAATTTGAAAGGAAACATTTGCATGGAGCATTCAACATAGTAGATGATATTTGCTCGATCACATAGGTAATTAATTTTTGTGCATAACTAGCGTATTTAATTTTCCAAAACACAAATTCTCATCACCAAGCAATTTCTAAAGCCCAAGAAAAGTAGGAGAAAAAAGAAGAGTAAAAGATTTAAACACTGCATTCCTATCTGATTTTAAGATTTTTCTGAAGTGGGCCGAATAACATTTTATTTTTTCACCTTATCATTCCCTTGTCTAAGACGCGTATCTTGAAAAGATGGCCACATTATTTTAGTATAAGAAGGATTTTAAACCGATATTGGGGTTCTAAAACTGTGTAGTTATACAAGCTGTAAATTATTATCCCTGTTATCCTAGCGTACATTCCTAATGAACGGAAACCTATTTTAGAGAAAGATTAAAAAACAGAAAAAATGGGTACTATGATCATTACGTACCGTAATCACTTATAGTTAGTCTCTCCAATGTTTGATGATAAAAAAAGAGGGTTATACTGTGCAATGCTTTATGTTTTCAATGCCTTGTTATCTGTAAATGAAATAATCACGATTGGTAATCTAGTAGGGCCTATTTATAATCATGAGGGTTCACTTCTGTAGCTGTCTACCTAACATGTTTTCTATATGAAAAGGTTACCTGTATTCTTTTATACAGATGATTATTTAGGATTGCGCACGATTTCGTCGTTTTTCAGGAACTCATCTTGATAATGATCACTTTAAAATAAACTCTGTAAAGATAGGATGTTACGAAAAAATGTCAATGAAACCCTACAGGTTACACCCTTACAGAGGCCGAAATCTTTAAGGAGACGCAAACTTACTTTGAAAGATAAAAACGAGCTCATTAGCGCTGGTATCCAAACTTCTCACACGCAGATGTCGCAACACATATCAGACCGGCTCAATATTTTGAATTCTTCTCTGTGAGTGATAAAAGGGGGCAGTTATTTTCTATTTTAATTCCTTTTTCTGCTCATTTACTCAACCCTTCTTAATGATATCTCAAGAGTGATTATTGAATTGAAACAAACACATACCTAAAAATATAGGGTGTAGCTCGTTCGTGTTGCGATTTCTTAATTTTAGTTTGTAAAACGTATAATAATCGGAGCGGGGACGATATGTCAAGTTGTAACTGACAGATTCTGGTACAAAACACTGTGAATAAAAGAATACATCATGTCAGAAGTAAGGCAAAAACTACTCAAATGTAGCGGTCTACACTGATGAGTCCAACAAAGGACCAACGTGTCAGGATAGAAAATACAATCAAACAGCATTAGCTATTTAATAATAATCCGATTACCCAAGAGTTCTATGAGCCCCCTGATGCGAAGCTAGCCTACCGGGACTTTTATTCAATTATACGCTATTGCTAACAAAGATTGTTCCTAAACAAGACACGAACCTTTGGCAAGGTCGGGATACAGCGTGGATAATGGCGGCGTGTGAGTCCGTCACGACAGGCAAAAGATGTAAGGTGATGGCCAATTGGTGCATATATAGCGAATTCCAATAGGCTGAAAGACGAAAGTCCCTCCCTTTCTTAAAGAACTATACCAACCCAATAATGTGGTGCAAATTGCATGTATCAAAGAGTAGTCAAGGCAATTTACAATAAATGTGATGGCCCAAGTGATGTTTAGAGAATTAAAGATTTAAAAATAAACAAGTATAAAAAAAGAGCCTTAATGTAACAAATCTATAGGAGGACGTAAAGTTTTGTTAATTTCAGCAAACATAAGGACAATCAACAGATATTGTCTGTCCAGAACCACTTTATATAATTGCGTTTTCCCATGGGAGATCAAGGTTCAACCCTTTGGTAAAAGTTCCAAGGGTAAAAATCCAGTAGACTTCTTTTTTCTTTCGTATTCTGTCTCCTCCTTTCTCATCTGGTGTGTGTATTTTCTCTAAAACACACCATTTTGTCTCTGTTGGTAGATGTTTGTGTTCCACATAATGGCTAACCAAAGGTTGCTATCAAGTACAGTTGTCACACCATCAGTGGCACAGGGGCAGCCGGGTGCAGAGTGAGTAGGCCCAATGTTATCCTATGGAGGATAGGGGGCCTTTCGGTTGGTGGCTGCTAGCAGGCATGCCACGCGGCTGTGGGAGCTGAGCTCCTGGTCACTTACACAGGGCAAGTGGGGAAGTAGAGTAGGGTAGATGCTGCACTCCCAGTGGAACGGGCGGCTGGGTACAGGCTGGGTACAGGGCGCTTTTGGACCTTCGGGCGCCCAAGGTTATTCAATGGAAAGCTGGAAGTTGAACAAAGGCTGCAGGCTCGGGGACGGAGATTCTTCAGTTGCGAACACCACTTCGAGAGGTAAGTTTGGATCTTGGAGGATAGGTAGGCACCCAGGAGCTGGGCACAGGGGCCGTGAGGCTCCGGGTGCAGGGGTGTCTTTTGACGTCAGGAAATATTACTCTCAGCTGGTCCCGGTTGGGTGGGTCCCTTGTTGTGAGGCTGCTGGCGTCATCAGGAGCATCGAGTAGGGTCCTTGGGCACTGGTTTTGTGGTCACAATCTCCGGGGGGATGTCCTCGTGGTGTTCACTCAGGCACAGGCCAGGCTCAGCGGGTGCAGAGGGTGCTGGATGTGCGGTTCCTGGCTGGCACCAGGAGTGTTGCTTGTTTGAGCAGAACCACTGCTCGTGGGAGTCCCAGTCTTTGGATGAGCAAGGCAGCCAGGTCCTCTGGAGTTTTTGAGGTTTCTGACCACAGGAGTCACCGGGATTTAGCAGGAGCAGGTTCAAGGATCGACAGGCCAGTACGGCTTGGGCCAAGTCAGTTGGTGTTGTCCTCTTGTTAGCAGCCTCAAGGCTGGTCTTCTTCTTCTTCTTGCTTGTTTTGGAATCGGGATCTGAGGAAGGAAGCATCAGGGTGCCCCTAAATACTAAATTTAGGGACGTTACAGGTAGGGCAAGGGCAGGGACCAATGGGTCCCTGTCCTGGGGCGAGTACACCCCCTATCCTGCCACTCTCCAGTGGGAGGGGGCAGGAGCCTAGCTCTGATTGGGTAGGGCTCCCCATTCTCAAAAATGGTGAAAGCCCGTAGTTGTGCTTTACCTCGCCTCCCCCACCTGAGGGGTGGGGTTGGCAGAGGCTGGCACACCCCCTTTCCTTCCTTTGTTTTTCTCACCTTTCTTCCCACCAGTGTGGGTGTCAGAACCAGTGGGGGACAGTTGCTGAGTACAGCAAGTGGCCTGGAGAAGCTCATAAAGGCGGCATGCCTTTGAAGCCCCCCCTGCCCATCCTGGAGGAGGAGACCAAGCACCTCGTCCCAGGATGTGCATTGTTACAGGCCTAGGAGAGTGGATGGCTCTCTACCCAGGGGTCCAGCAACATGTCTGCTGTACTGCAGCCTAAATAGCCTCTCAGTCAGGACACTGGTTGTCGGTTAAGTTCAGGGGGCAACTCTAAGTTGCCCTCTGGCATGCATTTTACATTAAATCCCACCCTGGCATCAGTGTAGGTTTAATGTGCTGAGAAGTTTGATACCAAACTTCTCAGTCTTCAGTGTAGCCATTATGGTGCTGTGGAGTTTGTGAGGATGACCTCCCAGTACCATATAATCTAAATGGCAGCACTGTACCTACGGGGCCCAGGAATGGACCTGGGCACTGTAGGGGCACAGGGCTCATGCACCTGTGCCCATACCACTGGCATAGGGCACCCAG
The DNA here is from genome assembly GCF_964261635.1 of Lissotriton helveticus. Classification (NCBI taxonomy): domain Eukaryota; kingdom Metazoa; phylum Chordata; class Amphibia; order Caudata; family Salamandridae; genus Lissotriton; species Lissotriton helveticus. The sequence continues at coordinate 721,317,411 of NC_136072.1, forward strand.
CTAAAGGGGTGACTGAGGTATACCAGGGCAGTGGTGTTGTGGGCATGGCACACAGGTATGTGTGCCATGTCGACTCTCTGTTTTGCAGCAAGACACTCAGCCTGCCAAGGCAGTTTGTGGGTGCCAGGGTACAGGACCCTTAAGGGTGGCACAATAAGTGCTGCAGCCCTTAGGGGCCTTCTCTGGTCACAATTCCCTGGGGACCTAGGGTACCATTTACCATGGTCTGACGTGTGGCCAGAGATGCCAATTGGGTTTAGGCTTTAGTACAGTTTTTAGGGAAGGAACATAGGCCCTGGGTCCTTGATTTGCTGGGACGACCCAGGGCACACCAAGGAAAAGTGCATCAGTCATCAGGCAAAAAGTGGGGGGTTACTGCAACAGAAATCCACTTACCTACAAACACATTATGATGGAGCTCTGGAACAGCAACTCTGTTCCAGTTGGGAACTTTCTATTTAGTGGCAGATGACTGCCACAAATTGTACACATCCCACTCCTTCCACCAAAAAAAAGGGTCCAGCTCTAAGATTTTAACCAGCTTCCCACTGTACAGTTGTGAATGGTTGCATTCATAGGGGCTTTCCTGCTTCAGCATACCTGTATTAGTACCTTGGATTTTTTTCTTTTTTGGTGCCACTGACACAGGCGACTTTCAGTGAGAATCAGGAGGTGGTAGACTCAATGTGAGTCATCAGGGAATCACTGTTTCCGGTGGCATCTGCATTTTAATTTTTGTGACATTTGGAAGTTGCTGTTGCTGGTGATGCTGGCACACTGCAGGGGACAGGGCTGCTTTGTGTAAAGCTGTCATCCCCTTCTTCTTCATCACCACCTTCTATCACCATGATTGGAGCTAATTCCCCTCTCTCATCATCACGATCACCACCAGCTACCTGTTTAAGGCACTCCTCCTACCGGATTGCATGATGTTTTTCACATTGGAACGTTTGACCTCCATACCATAGTGTGAACCTGGCTTACCTCGATAAACCCTTGTGTGGCAAATGGAGCATATTGAAATGTTATCTCGCTAATCATAAAGAACAGCTTGGTAATGTTTTTTTATATATGTAATATTCTGTACGCTAGGACTAATTATGTTTAGAAGGATACTCATAAAAGTTTCCCCACATTATTTATTGCAGATACAACAGATCTGAACTGGAATTAGCTATATTTACGTAAAAATGAAAACCCCATTATATATAATGCATGTGGACGCCACTAATGTACCACTATTCCTTATAGAAGATAACACTATCACTTAGCACTGCCCCCAGTAAATAATAAACGGCACTTGATCTCTCCATTCCATAACAGGCTCATAGACCGACTGATCTATCAGAGGTACATTCTGTGTTAAGTGTAATCGGTTTACTTGGAAAAGAAATTTCAACTTTGAGTCAAACATTTTCTTTCTCATCACCAACCCTTTGTCTCGCAAAACTTTTCAATGGCACCCGGGTGTGGGAAATATTTAGATTCTAAAAAATGATGACTCTATGTACAACTACCAGGACTGAGACTGTAGTCCTAAAGCATAATGTTTTTGTTTGTTTCTTTCATTTTGTACAGCCTTGAGAAAGTCGTGGGTTACATTCCCAATACGACAAAACACGTGTCGGCTGTGTGAAAAATTCCAGAATAAACCGCACAAGAATAAACTTGGACAACAAAGAAAATAAATCATTATTTCTGTATTTGTGACAAACGGTGGAATTACTACGTGTGCTAGGGAGTGTTTTACTAATCATAAAGAAGTCCCAAACTGGGGAGGAGAATGTTTTTAGTGTGTCCCTGCCCATGTCAGAAGAAATGGAGGTAGGGGGGTGTATCACTTGCCTCTGCAGGGTGTACCTTGACTGAGGTAGCAGTGGTTGCAGGTCTCAGTGGAGGCCTTACAAATATGGAAGCTGGCGGTGGTGGAACCAGTGCCACATCCCTCTTAGGGCAGCAAATGCAAAAAGAACAGATGATGAACAAAATGCTGAATTAATCAAGCATTCACCACCCAGTAACAGGTCTGGGTTAAATCTATTGTTTTTTTTCCACGCCAAGCCATTCCAGTTTAGACCCAGCCATATGTAAATCAGTCTAGACCCTGTTCCTCATGGGAAAAGTCCAGCCCGAACTGCTAGGCCAGGTCTTTTCTGGACCAGAAAGAAACATCCTGGGACTGGTTTCGGGGTAACAGCCCTCCTCAGCCAGGCTAGCTTGAATTTGGTGGTGTGCCGAGCATGGGACCCACGTTTGAGCATACCCTTCCCACGTAGGATGACAAATGTAAAAAGAACTGATGATGGATGGAATGCTGCATTAATCAAACATTCACCCCCAGTCACAGGTCTGGGCTAAATCCATCGTTTTTTCCATGCCACTCCATTCAAGTTTAGACCGAGCCATATGCAATCAGTCTTGACCCTGTTCTCCATGGGAACAGTCCAGGCCGACCTGCCAGGACTGGTCTTCCCTGGACCAAAAACAAGCATCCTGGGACCGGTTTTGGGGTAACACCCCATATCAGTCAGGCTACCTTGGATCTGGTGGTCTAGCGAGAAAGTTTCCAGACCAGGAAGGACCTGGCTTGGCAGTTTGGGCTGGCCTGTTCCAATGAGGAACATGTTCAAGGCAGATTTGCATATGGCTGGGTCTAAACTGGGGTGCTATGGTGAGCAAAGGAACAATGGATTTAACCCAGATCTCTTGACTGGGGGTGAATGTTTTAATTTGTTCTGCAGTCCGTCCCTCATTTGTGTGTCTTTTGCTTTCTCGCCCTAAGTGCCGGATATGCCCAGACGTGTGTCCCGGGCTCACTGTACCACTAGATTCAAGCTAGCCTGGCTGATGAGTGGTGTACCCTGAAACCGGTCCCAGGACGCTTGTTTCTGGTCAAAAGAAGATCTGGCCTGCAGTTTGTGCTAGATTTTTCCCATGAGGAATAGGGTTAAGACTGATTTGCATATGGCTGGGTCTAAGTAGGAGTGGCGAAGTGAGCAAAAGAATGATGATGGATTCAACCCAGATCTCCGGGCGGACGGGGCGGGAGGACATCTTCCAAAGCAGATTGGGGATAACAAAAATCATGTATGTAAAAATCTACACCTAATAGAGGGGAAAAATAGGACAGGTGAGTATTACATAGGAAAACCAGAAGGAATCATAATACATAGGAAAACCAGAAAGAATCATTAAACAAAACGAGAACGAATAACAATCTTTGGGAGACAGAGCCTATTAAACCATTGGCACCACAAAGTTAAACATTGGTGAGTCTGGACACATCCATATCTTCTTCTCTGCAATGATCTAAGAACTTCTGTAGCAAAGCAGGATCCTTATAATTCGTAGTTCTGTTTTTATATGTGACCTTGAAAAGGCAAGAATGGAAGAGGCCAAATTGGGCATTGAGATTACGAAGTGCTGGTCCCATATCTAGAAATGTCTTTCTTCGATCAGCTGTGTCTTTGGCGTAATCTTGGGAAAAAAAGAGATTATAACCTTGCCACGAGATATGGCCCTTAACTTTAGCTGCTTGCAAGATCTTCAATAAATCTGTATATTCCAAGAAATATATGATGTCTCCTCTAGGTTTGACTGACGAGGTCGCCATAGTTGGACTGTCACCCAAACAATAGGTTTTTTGAATGTTCAAGAAAGGGGAGTTGGAAATATCAAGAACTTGTGGAAGGAATGATTTAAAGAATGAAATGGGTTCTGAGCCGTCCAAGCCTTCTGCCAAGATTTTCCACTTGCTTTTTGAGAAATGAGATTTCAGTGTTCATCGAAGGGACTTGGTTCACCACAAACTGGGCAGAATTCACTTGCTGCTCAATCTGCATAACCTATTTTCCATAGTAGACCACTTGTCATCTAAGGCTTGAAGTTGATTATTCGTTTCCTCCATGTAGGGTCAAAGAGCGCAAATCTCTTCAAGAAGCACGATTTATAGCATTTGATGGAGGAGATGTAGTAGGTGAAGGAGGATCTTTTTTTACACGTTCACCATACAGCGTAAACTAAGTGGTCAATTTAGGAGTTAAAATACTGGTGGAAAGTAAAATACTCAATGACATTGTTGATTTTCCCATATAGCAGAGAGGTATATTACCTTTAGAGTTTTTCATATTTGTTGAAAGTATAGAATAAGGGTTGTGGTCTGCCAAAGATGAAAACGGTAAGGGAGGGTTAACAATGCGACATGTGGATTTAATTCTCCAAATAAAATTCTGGATAGGTTTTGAGACTGGTGAAAGTACAGCGACAGGAAAATATGAAATATGATGCAAAGGCATAGTCTCCATGCAAGGACACAAATGTGTGTAGAGATACAATTGATATAACTTTCTCAACAGCCCAAAATAATTGCTATCGAAGTATCAGAAACAACATCCATGAATTAAGGATGGTGAATATTAGATTGCATGTTTAGATTCAAAATTAAATCCTTTGTATTCTATTATTACTTTGCTGTAGAGCAACATGAGACCATAATGTGCATAATGAACAGGCATTAAACTTGTTATGGAAAAACGTGCCTTCTCAGCAAACTAGTACACTCCAAACAACCAATTCTCTGTCTCTTAGTATATCAAATGTACATTTTTTTTTAAATCACTGTATTATGTCATATTATCTCAAGTCGCTTTCATTTCAGCTTTCTGTGTATTTTGAACATTCTGGGATGGTTATAAGGATCACTTTATAAAATTGTTTTCTGTCAGTGTATCCCAAATAGATAAATAATACTCATTATTGGCTGTTTAAATACAAATTTGAGATATTACAAAAAAATTACATTCCTTGTCTCCTCACGATAATAAGGAGCAGCATGGGATGACAAAATGGGGGCCGCGAGTCCCGTGAGGAGAAACGCGCCGGCCGCAGCTGATGCGAAAGAAATGCTCACCAGAGCATAAAAAGGATGTAAAATGCCACCCTACTCCTCCCCATCACAAAATATTCCATCGGCGTGCAGTTACGTGATGAGGGTCCGCAGGAAAAGCAAAAACTCTGTTTGAGCTTTCGCGGAGCTCCCTCAGCAAATGGCCATCTTCTAACGGCAAAATATCAACAGAGGCAACCCACCAACCTGAACCAGGGGCAGTAATTAAATATTCCAAACAACAGTTCAGGCAATTAGCAAATCACAGTTCAAACAAAGTCAATTAAGACAACAAAAGGAATTTTTTTTTTTTTTTTTAAAGAAAGGGGGAGAAAGAATGAGAAGAGGGAGGAAGCACAAAGGAGTCAAGGAAGAGAATATGGATCAAAAATTATCAACAAATATTTAGAAAAATATCAAAAATGTATTATAAATAGTGCGCTCAACACATAATTGCTGGTTTTCAAATGTAAAACATATACAAAAAACCAAACAAGTGGCAAACAATAATTGTGTTATAAAAGAAGGGATGCAACATATACAGAGATTATGTGCCCTCTACAATTCATATGCCACATATTCGTCGACGGTGTTTCGACCATTGGTAAAAATTGCGGTCATCATCAGAACAAAACAGTTGGAAGACCGTCAAGGATCTGAAAGCATAAATACAATAGCATTTATTTGGACTCCCTTGAAAGAAAAAGGGGGGTGTGGAAGGAAAAAAGAAAAAAAGGGAGAGAGAGAAGAAAAAAGTGAGAAAAAAAGGGGGATGAATTAGAAGAAAGTAGCAAAAAGTTGAAAGAGATAGAAACTTAGCTCCAATTGTGAACACAAGAAAGGAAATAATACAACCATATCCAGTGTAAATAGCTACCACCACCAATTTGTGCAAAAATTACCCAAAAATATTCACCTGTATTTACAACCAGAACAGAGCAGCCACAGTAGTTCATTGCATGCTCACAATAGATTCCGATAAAGAATGACTGAAAAAAGAGAAACTCAATGAGATTATCAGCCCTGATCTAAAACGTGGTATATGCTATACTCAGTGGTCGAAGTGGGAGCAAAAAAGTAGGGGAACTGTGGGCGGATACTCAGGGGGCGGGAATAAGCAGAGGATTGGATTAGTGGGCGGAGTCGGTGTGGCTAAAAATAGCAAAACATACCCAGATCGAGCCTTCCCTTCCCACCGTCATTCTGGCATCGATCAATACCCTGCTTTATACATACCCATGTTCTGTCCTCTCTTTGCCACCATTACTTCCTGGCATCGCTCATTACCGTACTTCTGGCATAGCAGGGTTGAGCCATCCTCTTGCCAACTTACATCTTGGCCTCACTCTTAACCCTGATTCCAGCAAACCCAGATCTGGCCCTCCCCAATTTTAATTCCTGCCATCGCACATTACTCCGCTTCTAACATACCCAGATCCAGCTTTGCTTTCGCCCACTCTCACTTCCTGGCATTGAACAATATTCTGCTTCTGGTATAGCCAGGTTCAGCCCTACCCTTGCACCCTTAGCCCCTGGCATAGTCGTTAGTATGCTTCTACCATACTTAGATCCAACCCTCATCTCGTCACCCTTAGGTTCTGGCTTCGCTAACTACCCAACGTCTTGCATACAGGGTATATCCTTCCTGTCACCTTACTTCCTGGCATTGTCCTTTACCCTACTTCTAGAACCCCAGGATCAAACCATTCTGTTGCCACCCCTATTTAAGGCAACACTAATTACTTTAAGGATGTCAAGAGCCAGCTCTCCCCTCACCATCCTCACTTTCTAGCACTGCTCATTACCATGCATCTAGCATACCCAAATACAGCCCTCCCATCACCACCCTTACTTCCGGGCACTCATTACCTTGCTTCTAGCATACCCAGCTTCAGCTCTTCCCTTACCGCCTTTACTTCATGGTATAGTTTATTGCCATGCTTCTACCAAACTTAGATCTAGCCTTCATCTCGTCCTGCTTAGTTTCTGCAACCACTCACTACAAAACTTGGAGGATACCCAGATACAGCCTTCCTCTGACCACCCTTACTTCCTGCCATTGCTCTTTACCTTAGTTCTAGGAGTGATTCAGCCCTTCTGGTGCCATCGCTACTTCCTGGCATTGCTAGTTACCTTGCTTATAGCATTACTAGAGTTAAACCCTATTTGCTAACCTTACTTCAAGGTATCCCAAATTACCTTACTTCTAGCATACTCAGATCCAACCATCCCCTCACTACCCTTACTTTTTGGACATCATTACCCTGCTTCTATCGTAGACAGGTTCAGCCCTTCCCTCGTCCTCTACCTCCTTGCACCGCTTATTATTGCCCTACTCTAGAGCACCCAGGTCCCACCCTCCTTACTACCCGGGATCGTTCATTACCCTAGGTCAAGCCATAGATGGATGTCGCCCTCCCTTCGGAACCCCCACTTCCTAGAATCATTCATTCCCCCAGCTTCTAGCTTACATTTCTCCTCTTGCCACCCTTACTTCCTAGCACCACTTTTTACCATGCTTCTTCATACCTAGATTCAGCCCTTTCTTCACCCCTCTGTATCCTGGCATCCCTCATTACCCAACTTCTAGCATACCCAGATCCTGCAATTCCCCTCAACCTTACCTCCCGGCATCGCTCATTACCCTATATTTAGCGTACCCAACTCCAGCCCACCCTCCCCACCCAAACTTCCTGGTATCACCCATTACCTTGCTTCTAGCATACCCAATTGTTCACCCTCACATCGCTCATTACCCTGCTTCTAGCGTCCCCACATCGAACCCTTCCTCGCAACCCATGCTCTCTGGAATTACCCTGCTTCTAACATACCCAGACACAGCCCTCCCTCGCCACCCTCACTTCCTGGCAACGCTCATTACCCTGTTTCTAGCATACCCACATCCTGGCCTCCCCTCGCTCCCCCTCACTTCCTGGCAACACTCACTAAACTTGTTCTAACATACCCACATCCTGGCATTCCCTCGCTCCCCCTCACTTCCTGGCATCACTCACTACCCTACTTCTAGTATACCTGGATCCAGCCCTCCCTCGCCACCCAAACTTCCTGGTATCACCCATTACCTTGCTTCAGCATACCCACTTGTTCACCCTCACTTCCTCGCATCGCTTATTACCCTGCTTCTAGCGTCCCCACATTGAACCCTCCCTCGCCACCCATGCTCTCCGGAATTATCCTCTTCTACCATATCTACATCCAGCACTCCCCTCACTCCCCCTCACTTCCTGGCATATCATTACCCTGCTTCTAGTATACTCTGGCCCAGCCCTCCATCGCCACCCTCACTTCCTGGCAATGCTCATTACCCTGTTTCAAGCATACCCACATCCTGGCCTCCCCTCGCTCCCCCCCACTTCCTGGCAACGCTCATTACCCTGTTTCTAGCATACCCACATCCTGGCCTCCCCTCGCTCCCCCTCACTTCCTGGCATCACTCATTACCCTGCTTTTAGCATACCCACATCCTGTCCTCCCCTAGCTCCCCCCCACTTCCTGATATTTCTCATTACCCTGCTTCTAGTATACCCGGATCCAGCCCTCCCTCACCACCCTCACTTCCTGGCATATCATCCATAGACTGAAAACTGCCCAGGGGGCACATAGGGCGAGCGGGCATAAAAAAGACTTGAAGGGCATCAGCAGAGCCTCGGTACTGTAATTGCAGGTTAAGCTTCGTTTTTACCTACTAAATGTCTCGTGCTGCGCTCTGCAATGCTAGGCGCGAGACCTAAAAAGCACACTTTCAGGGTAAGGGTCTAGCTTCTTACCAAACTTGGTGTAATTCTGTTCATCAGTTTTTGCAGTAGTGGTGTTCAAAATTCCTATTTGGAATTGCATGAGGGAAACGGGTTTTGGGACCCTTTTTCTCAGACCCCGCTTGATGAATCAACCCAAAACATTCCAGGTGGAGCTGAGGTGGATGAACTTTGTTTTGTAAAGATTCATCGCTTTTTGTACAAAAACAACTGCCTCTGGTCAGGTAATGCCGACCTTCGGGTGCCTGTCACTGGCTTAAAGTGAAGGAGTGGATTCTCCTGTGCTATAAAGGAGAGGGACAGAGACCTGCGGAAGAAACAAGTCTCCTCTGATGGGTACCTGCGACCTGGAAGAAATGTAAATGTCTGCAATTTGTTCATCAAATACGAAGGCTGCTTGGGAGCCATTATGGGTTTTAATTAATCAGATCAATGGAAGTTTTATTCTTTTTGAGAGGTAATGTTAGGGTGTTACCAGCGGAGTTCAGGACTGGATCTTTGTAATCATGGCTGGATAGGGATACCAAACCAGCCCTGGCAATTTTCTCGCACCAGCCCCTGGCGAAGCACTGTCTGGCCCCGGGAGGCTGGAAACGCTTGCTGCTTTTGTTACTGGGGGCGGATATCGCAGCACCGCTGCAAAACCAGGCCTCACCCTTCCAGCCTCCAGGGAAACGCCCAATGCCAGGTACAGCCAGTCCAGCACTGCTTTGAACAGAAAAATATTTGCTCTAGGTATAGTCTGATTGCGTATTACTGAAATCTATATTTTCAAAGCATTTATCTTTAACACTAAATGTTTGCACATGTTGTGGCAGCATATCTTCTACTGTATGTAATACAATTTTAAAATGTTTGCTTGCATATTCACAGTGGTCTCTCTCACAGGCATGGACCTTGTGCTCGATTAATATACAAGTCCAACCAGGATTCAATTCTGTGACTTTGGTTATACAAAAAGACATATGTAGTGGTCGCATTAACCAGTTGAGGTTTCATAACACTAAAGAGTACATTTCCCATTGATTAGTTTAACTTGCTGTTATTTTTTCTTTAAAGTATGTGCGCTAATTTATATGCAGTTACCTAAAGATGAAATACCCAAAAAATAGTTACAGAATGTTTTATTCGTTGTAACCACATTTTTGATTCAGCCCCGATTGCACTCAGGCTCACATTTCACATAATTTATCTATGGACTTCAACCATTGCTTGGAATAAACCTGGTTGATTAGGTATGCACAGGTGTCTTTAGGTGTGTATTGTTCTTTCGGCATGAGATGCATTAGAACGGAGTGTGCAAGTTATCTATAAACAATGTTTTTTAGGAGTTCTTAGATTAATCTTTACGTCTATTCACGTTAACTCATAACTAAAGTGCTTAAACGTTGAGACATGGTAAAAAGACAACCTTTGAGGGATCAACACTTTCTGAACCCTCAGTATGAAACTTTACAGCTGGAAGACATGCGGAGGACTTGTCCAGCACTAATTTAGCACAACGAGCACGAGAGAAAGAAAATACCTGAGCATGTCTCCCTTTTAATCGTTGCCGCTCAGCAGTTTCTTTCTCATGGAAGCCTTTCTCCTGGAAGTGTCCTCACAAATGATGTGTGAATCACGGACTCACGGCAGTCAGCCGCAGGGCCATCAGAGGTAGCCGCTTTCGAGTTATATTCTACACTGATGGCCCATTCAGTCTCGCTTTGCAGGCCCCTAGACACAGCAGGGAAGGGGAGGAGGTCGGGCGCACTGCAGATGCCTTTGCGAGGTTGCCCCGGGACACCAAAGGTGGCCACCTACGAGGGCGGCCACCCTTAGTGCCATAGGATGGCACAGACCCCGAGCGGTCTAGTGGTTGGGGGGACCCCGTGATGTCACTTCCTATCCTGGGGGAGGGGATGCATGGCTATATAGCCTAGGGGGCGAGGGTCAAGCGCCCTCTTTGTTCTTTGTAGCGGCGAGTTGACCCTCGCCCCCTCCCCCTGGCTGATCCCGCATCGCGGGTCGTAAAGACTGCCCGGCGTTTGGTCTCGCGTCTGGTTTTTTCGGTTGCGGCCGGGTATTGTGGTGAGTGCAGCGGGGTTTGTGGCTTTGGGCGCCGAGTGGGGTCGTGTCGGGCGGGTGTCGTCGCGCTGCCTGAAGGTGTCTGTCGGTGCTTTGGGGGGAGGGCGGGGGCCCTCTCATGGCTGATGTCGCGCTGTTCCATTCTTTGCGCGTTTCCTGCAGGCGGCTGTTTGTTGGCAAACGTACTACATTTATTCGGAGGCCGAAATTGAAAAAATTCAATTCTGCACTGAATTACTTGCCTTACTAATCACTGGCTCAGTGCGGTCAAGTGGAGCACTGGTTTACATTCTTATAGGTGGATGAATATTAATACAGTTCATTTGCTTTCATCAATGAACTATCATTTTGTGTCGTGTCTCGTGCTGGCTTGCGCTGCGTTCGAGTACAACATTTGTGCTCTGCCTTCCTGGGGGGTGGAGCAGTGCACGCTCGCGCTGTGTGTGCTCTGGTATGTATGGGGAGGGGGGCTGATTCTGGGGCGTTTGTCAGTATTCACGCTGCACCACGCGTCCGACCTTCGTCAATATTCACATTGCACCACTCATGGGGAAAAAAAGGTGTCATTTTAAAGTATGGCTCTTCCTACAGTCCCGGTACGGTCTTTCAAAACCAAGAAGTAGGGGAACGGACTAGCACCATTTTTAGAAGTAGGGGCACGCCGTGCCCTTCCGTTCCCGCCCACTTCTAACACTGGCTATACTGATCAAGGGCCACTTACTTAAAAAGTATCAATTCGCACACGAGTTAAGTTATTTTTCCATGTGCATTTAAACTGATGTATTTCTAATGGAGCCGAAACTAAATCCTCCGTCCTGGATGCATAAATCAATTTGGCATCCGGCAGTCGGTCTGAGGAAGAAAAAGGAGAAGGAAGGGGAATTTCATTTAAATTAGTTCATCTGCGCATACATCAACTTGCTAGCCTAGATCAGACCAGCGGTGCAGTCCACCAATACAAACTACCTATAGGCTATCCAGGAAGCGATCTAAAAAATAAACCAGTGTTGGCCCGAGTAAGCTTGAAAAATCATTACCGCACCGGAGAAGGGCTCCCCGTCACATAGGAAATACATCACGGGGAAAGCACAGAAAACGGCTCCCCGTCATACGAAGAATCAAAATGAACCCACGAGTCATTACATTTTCGTTAGGGTCCGCTACGTCTCTTTGCACATGCAGAATTATACATTCATTAATATTCAAGCAAGTTCCCCGTAAATTAAGGGAAAAAAAAAAAGGGGGAATAGTCGCTCCTAGTTACAGAGAGAGATGATTCGCGATACTCTTACCTCTAAATCGCCACTGCCTCGGTAAAATCGGACGGTGATCAGTGCACACTGACACGACGGTTTATAAAGGGCTCGTTGCTAAACATAGTTAAAGGACTAAACATAGTCAACGGACTAGACCAGTCATGGCTGCCATATTTGACTGGTGTGTAACGATCGTGTTTTAAGGAAAAAACAATCATATTTCAAAAGATAGACCGAGGCACATACGGCATGATTTGAAAGCCAGTGCGAGACTCATAGATTTATGGATTTATGGTCGGTATTCACCTATTTCGGGACTCGGCTGTAACAACAAGTTGAAGGCAGAAAGACAAAAAAAGTGCCCGCCATGTTAGAGAAGTACCAAAACTTTGAAAGTAAGAAAACCCATAGGTCCAGTGAGGTTTTAAGTAAAAGATATCAGTATTTTAGCACACAGACATGTTTAGTAAAAATAAAGAGTTATTGTTTCTTGCAAAAGAGTCCAATTACAAATGAACAACAATTCAGTACCATAAAAACGTCAAGCAGAGAATAACATTTACACATTATAATACAATCAGAGATAAAGTCACAACAATGTGCCCAGCATTAACATAAATCTCTATATAGGGCAGTGTAGAGTGCGCATTCTAGTTTACGCACGTCACGTAGACGTGACGTGCGGCGGCCATGTTGGCGCGCTGCGCGCGCATCCCCATTAGCGCGCTTAGGAAGGCTAATACCGGCAGCACTGGCCGGCGCTCCTTATAACTGTTGTAACTTCGTGAATAAATACCTGTTAAACCCATAATCAGCTTCCAGCATATTATTGATGAAACAAACATTACAGTGGCGACGAGGATGGGATACTCCAGCTGCTTAAACCCAGCAGGAAAACGGAAGAAGAAAAATCGAACCCCCCCACGTGGGCAGCAACAGGGTAGGCGACCCTCAGATCATCTGGGCACAGCACAGAGTTGATACACACGGCCAGATGCAGAGGGCATAAGGGGGCACGGCTGAGCCCACCAAGGAACGACAGGGTTGAGGAGCATGGCAGAGCCACAGCCATCAGAGGGGCGGCGAAGGGGCCGGAGAGGCAGCACAGCGCCCCGCGAAAGTCAAGCCACTGCGCAGACCTTCCCACGACACCGCGGAAGGGCAGTACAGCGCTGGCTACCAAAGAGGAGGAGGCGGGGACCAACACTAAGAGTCCCCAAGAAGACGCCATTACAGAAGCGAAGGACAGCACCCCAGGGAGTCCCACCAGCAAAGACGTCAAAACGACAACGACCAGGGAGGTGAGAATGAGCACACCAGCAGGCTATGCAATTGCACCGGTGCAATTTTTACTGAAACCTGGGGACCCCCTGATGAAATGGGAGGATTGGAAAGAATATATTGATAATTTCATAGGGGTCCTGGAGGACGAAAATGAAGAAACATTCACACCCCAAAGGAAGAAACGTATCCTGTTACTGAACTTGGGACCGGAGGGTCTCAGGATTTACAAGAGTCTGGTGCCCAAGAAGAGAGAAGACACTGATAAGGATGTGTATGCCCATGCGTTGGAAGATCTGGATGAACGTTATCGCCCCACCATCTGTGTGTCAGTGGACAGGTTTAATTTCCAGCAGAGGAAGCAAAGGGCTGGAGAAACCATAGAAGAATACGTAGCGGCCTTGAGGAAGCTGGCTGCCCCATGTAAATACGCACTGTGGGAAGACGAGTTCATAAAGGATCAGATCGTGATGCACACCACGAGTACGAATGTCCAAGACAAGTTGTGGGCAAGCGGCGACACCACACTCAAAGATGTAATGGTCATCGTAAAGAGGGCAGAACTCGCAAGGAGGTGTGCGGTCGCAACCAAGAAAGACGTAGCCACCCCAATGATGGTGAACAGAATACAAGAGGGAGACCACCGTAAAGACCAGAGAGGCAAAGACCCAGCAACCAAAGGAACCAACAGATGGCAAGGGAAGCAAACAGGCAACGACGGCAAGAAATCATGCTACAGGTGTGGCAGTTGATCCCACGACGCACGAGATAGAAGATGTCCCGCGTTCCGAGCCAAGTGCCTACACTGTGGTATCTTAGGCCACTATGAGAAGGTGTGTAGGAAGAAACATCCCAAGGAAACGGTGAAATGTGTCGATCAAGGCGAAGAAGATCTGGAGGAGGTTGCAGAGGAAGAGGTGGTCACCGTCTTGTGTATATACGACCAGGTAATGAGCGTAGAAGGGAGGAAATCCACAAAACCCATCCTGGACATGTCTATGGGCGGAATCACTATCACCGTGGTGGCAGACACTGGATCCCCATTTACCATCATCCAAAGGGCAGTGTGGGAAGAAACGTTCAGACCCAAGTTGGGCCCGGAGTTGGAAAAACTAGACATTCGGCCAGTCACTTACAATGGCGACCGCATTCCAATGGTGGGGTTCCGCCGCCTATTGTTCGAATTTAGGGGCCGATCAGCATGGTGCAAGCTGTACATCACAGAAAAAGGACCCTCCGTCCTGGGATGGCTAGACCAGGGCGACCTAGGAATAAAGCTGGATCCAGGAGGAAAGGAGCAAATATTACTCACAGAGCAAGAGGAATGGCCAGACCTGAACAAATGGAAGGAGAACTACCCGAGAGTGTTTGGAGGCACGGTGGGACGAATGGAAAACTTCCAACACAAGATCGTGCTCAAGGAAGGGGCCATCCCGGTAGCTCACAAAGTGAGGAATGTACCGATTGCGGTAAGAGAAGCAGTCCAGAGAGAACTCCAGGAGTTGGAAAAGAAGGGTATAATAGAGCCGATAACCTGTGCAGAATGGTTGGCGCCCTTGGTGGTTGTAATGAAGCCCAATGGGAAGGTCCGGCTCTGTGTGGACCTGAGAGAACTGAATAAGAATATTGTTCTGGAGAAATTTCCCCTCCCCAGAATCGAAGAAATGTTGGCCAAGACCAGAGGGGTAAAGTGGTGCTCCACTATCGACTTGACCTCGGCCTATCACCAAATAGCACTTCACCCGGACAGCAAACGTCTCACATCCTTCATCACTCCGTTTGGGTGTTACCAGTTCTGTCGTATGCCATTTGGGCTGGCCTCGGCGGCTGCAGTCTTCCAGAAAATGATGCACCAACTATTTAGAGACTGCAAGGACGTCCAGTATTTCCAGGATGACATCCTGGTGATGGGGCGAGACAAGCAGGATCACGATCAGAAGCTGGGAAATGTGTTAAAAACACTAGAGAACAAAGGTCTCACGCGGAGTGGACGAAGTGTCGGTTGGGCCTGCAGTCAGTAACGTACCTAGGACACGAGATCGGACAACAGGGCGTTACCCCCAAGTTGGAAAACGTTAAAGCCATCGCTGAAGCACCGCCGCCCAGGAACAAGGAAGAGGTCAGGTCGTTCCTGGGGATGGCGGAGTACTACAGCAAGTTTGTGGTACACTTCGCCTCCAAGACCCACAACTTGAGGCTGCTGACCAGGGAAAGCACTGTGTTCCAGTGGACACCAGAAGCCCAAGCAGAGTTCGAAACTATCAAAAAGGATGTCACAGGAGCTGTTCCCCTCAAAGGTTACGACCCACAAGGCACCACCGTACTGACGACTGATGCCAGCGACAAGGGCCTGGGCGCTGTACTTATGCAAGACAGAGGAAGAGGGGAAATGGAGACCATCAGTTTCGCGTCCAGAGCATTGACAGATACGGAGAGCAAATACAGCGTGATTGAGAAGGAGACGCTGGCGGTCGTATGGGCCATGGCGAGATTCCGGCAATTTCTGTGGGGAACACGCTTTCTACTCAAAACAGATCACAAGCCTTTGGTGAAGGTGCTAACATCGAGCGGACACGCCAGCGCCACTCCCAGGATATCCAAAATGTCTCTAAAGTTACTCGAGTTCAGGTACGACGTGGAGTACATTCCCGGGAACCGGAACCGAGTAGCGGATTACCTGAGTAGGGCAGCCGCCATGGAGCCAGGAGAGGACGACCCTGCTGGCAGCGGGGAGTTGGTAGCTCTGATAGAAGACCAAGAGAAACTAATCAGTCAACAAGAATGGACAGAGTCATACGAAGAGGACATCAACATGAAGGAAGTGAAAGGGCATATCGTACAAGGATGGCCGGACAAAAGAAACGTGAGGGCGAGCCTCAAGCCGTACTTTGAAGTGCGGGAAGAACTGTCGGTAGGAGACAAAGGGATATTCCTGTACAGGGGAGATAAGGTGATCCCCCCAAGGAACCTCACCTCAAAACTGTTGGACTTGCTACATGAGGGACACCTGGGCATAGGGAAACTCAAGGCAAGAGCAAAACAAAATTACTGGTGGCCAGGCATGGACATAAGGGCTGAAAGGCATGTCAGGGAATGTCCACAATGTCAACGGGCGGACAAGACCTTAAAACCTTTGAGGCCAGCGATAGGGAAGTTCGACCCTCCTTCAAATCCGTGGGAAGAACTATCTGTAGACATTTTGGGACCGGTCCTAGATGACCAAGGCACGCAGAAATATGTGTGTGTACTCATGGATCGATATTCAAAGTGGCCGGAGTTGAGAGTAGATGAGTCCATGGACACGGAGAACATCATTAAGTTTCTGTCAGAGACTTTCACTAGGGAAGGAATACCAAAATCGATCTTGAGTGACAATGGGCCCCAGTTCACGTCAGAAAAGTGGAACAAGTTCATGCAAAGAAATGGCATCACTGTCAAACACACGGCAATCTACCATCCGGCCGGTAACGGCTTAGTGGAGAGATTTAACAGAGTAGTGATGGGAGCCATACAAGCAGCCATATCAAGTGAACAGAACTGGGAGAAGGCGCTAGAGAACATGGTATGGGCCTACAGAATAACCCCCACTGGCACGGGTTATAGCGCATTCCAAATATTGAGAGGACGTGAACCATTCACGCATGACAACAGGATTTGGAAGGAAAAGCTCATCACCAGTGAATGGTCCCCTGCAGTGGTGCGGGCCAACCTGGAAAGAGCACAGACAATATACAGCAACCACTACAACAAACGAAGGAATGTCAAAGGTACAGGCCTGGAGAAAGGAGAGTGGGTAAGAGTAAAGTTGGCCACTCTACAGAAGAAAGGAGACAGCAAGTACAGCAAGCCGATGCAAGTTGTGGAAGTGTATGATCGAGCGGCCCTGCTGAGCGATGGGAATGTGTGGTCCCAGGACCGCATGGCCAGGTGCAACAAGGTTTTGGGCTGGGAGCAACAGGGAACCGACTCGGAAGACAAGGAAGGTTCAGACGTGGAGAGGAGGCAAGATGCCTGTGAGCAGCAAGGCGGAGTAAGAGCTGGAACAGAGAGTGAAGAGGAAGAAGAGAACGGAAGTCAAGGAATAGAAAGGGACAGGTTGGAGAGAAGCATGAATGAAGATGGTGCCGTGAGTGAAGGAGCAGTAGGCCTTGAGATGCAGAGCCAAGAGACTATGGAGAACCCTGTCAGGGTCACAAGGAGTGGAAGGCAGGTGGTAAGACCCTCCAGATATCGAGATTTCGAATTGGACAATGAACTGTAAGTGACTCAGTAAAGTTTGATAAAAAGGGGAGATATGTAGAGTGTGCATTCTAGTTTACGCACGTCACGTAGACGTGACGTGCGGCGGCCATGTTGGCGCGCTGCGTGCGCATCCCCATTAGCGCGCTTAGGAAGGCTAATACCGGCAGCACTGGCCGGCGCTCCTTATAACTGTTGTAACTTCGTGAATAAATACCTGTTAAACCCATAATCAGCTTCCAGCATATTATTGATGAAACAAACATTACAGGCAGGAGGACAGAAAAGCATACATTTGCATTAATATTATTCACAATCAAACAGGAGTGAACATAATGCAGACCCACATTTTTGTATTCATCCAGAAGTCAGGGAATGACACTCTTCCATGGAGTTCAAACCAGACTGTATACTGTTACAGCGGAACATCCAACGGCATTCCACTTTATTCAAAATCCCTGCAATGCTGCCACCCCTTTCGGGGACATGCACAACCTCAATGACCTGCCAGCGGAAGAGTGTCATTCCCTGACTTCTGGATGGGTACACAGACCGGAATGCTCTCCGGCTCTTTGTATCACTTAGAGCCTGGGACGGGTTCCCACAAGCCTGGCAAGAGCTCCCTTGCTTGTCCACATTAAGAAGCTCAGACTGGGCCAAGGGAGAGAGCTCAGGTTAACCCTAGTTTGTAAACTCCCAGCCCTGGGCTCTGTTCTCTGGCCTACAGTGTCTCAAGGTGCTGGGGACATGGAGTACAGTTCCGGGGAGGTGCCCCCTGCTTGGCTTGGTTAAGATTCTCTGACTGTACCCAGGGTCAGAGCTCCAGTTGATCCTAGAGTTGAAGTCTCAAAGTGCCTGGGATGGGTTGCCTCTGGACAGAGGGGACTCCTCTGCTTGCCTGGGTTAGGAAGCTCAGACTGGACCCAAAGTCAGTGCTCCAACAGGCCCTGGGATGTAATCTCCCAACCCTGGGCTCTCTTCTCTGGCCTGCCATAACTCAAAGTGCCCAGGAAGGGGTCATCCAGACTTGTGGTGATTTTCCCTGGTTCACCGGATCAAGAAGCTCTGAATTGGTCCCCGTCAGAGGTCTGGCTGGCTCTGGGGTGAAAGCCTGGTCCTGGGCTCTGTTTTCCAGCTCACCATGTCTTAAAGTGCCATGGACAGGGTACTGCAGGCACAGGGAGGTCTCTCCTGCCTGTCTGCGTTAAGAGATTTTGATTGGGTCCCTAAATAGACCTCTGGCTGGGCCTGGGGTGGAAGGCATTAGCCTTGGTTTTCATTCTCCAGCCCATTCAGTCACTTAGAGGCCGCAACACGGTCTCACATGTCTGGGGAGGTCTCCTCTGCCTGTCTGGGTTAAGAAGCACTGGCTGAAAAACGGTCCAGAACTCCCACTGATGCTGGGGTGAAAGGCCTTGCAATGGGCTCCGTTCTCCAATGCTCTGTTTAACTCAAAAGTTGGGACAGTGTCTTCCCTTCCTATCTCTATCTGGGCTCCGATCAGGCCCAGATTAGAATTCAAGCTAGCCACTGGGTATACGCACCCAGCTTTGACCACCATTGTCTGTCCCACTGTGTCCCAAAGTGCCCAGAATGAAGACTTGCAGGCCCATGTTGGTCTTCCCAGCTTTTCCAAGTTGCAAAGCTCTGAACAGGCACGCACTCAGAGCTCTGTGTGGCCCTGGGGTGGAAGTCTCTAGCGCTAGGCTCTTTTCTCTGGCCCACCATGTGTCAAAGTGCCTGGGACAGGCTGCACAGGCCTGGGGACATCTCTGCTGCCTTTCTGTGTTAAGAAGCTCTGACCAGTCCACGGTTCAGTGCTCTGGTTGGTCCTGGAGTGTATGCCCTAAGCCATGAGCTCTGGTATACAGCCCTCAGGTGACCTAGAGCCTGGGAAGTGACCCTGCAAGCCTGGGAAAATCTCCCTTGCCTGTCTGCATTAAGAAGGGTTGTATGTCAATACAAAGCGGGCTTTTACCCCGCATGCCATTACAACGCGGGAATTACAACGAAAGTCGTTACAACGACTTTCGCTGGAGGGTGCTGGATAGTGGAATAGTTTAATTTTCTATTCCAACTCCAGCCCACGTTGACAGTAGGGAAGGTGTTGGATAGAAAATTAAACTATTCCCTATCCAGCAGCGCCCTCCAGCGAAAGTCGTTGTAACGACTTTCGTTGTAATCCCCGCGTTGTAATGGCAGTGCGGGGTAATCCCCGTGTTTTTATGGCTGTTCTCCTTCTGAAGGTCTAGCTGGGCCCTGTGTCAGATCTCTGGCCGGACCGTGGGTGGAAACCTGTGTCACTTGGGTCTGTTCTCCTCCCCACTGTGACTCAAAGTGCCTTGAATGAGGTGACGTCCTGCAAGCCCATGTTGGTCTTCCCAGCTGGCCCTAGGGTAGAGTCTCCCAGCCTTGGCCACTCCTTTCCCTTTGCATCATTTAGAGCCCAGGACGGGTCCCACAGGCCCTGGGAGGTCTTCCCTGTCAGTCTAAGCTAATAACTCTGACTACACACAAGCCAGTATTCCAGCTGGCTCTTAGGTGGAAGACCCCAGCCTTCAGCTCCATTCTCTGAACTGCTATGTTTCAAAGTGCCCAGCTAAGGGTCTTGCAAGCCTGGAGAGGTATCCCCTAATTTTTTACAAAGATCTCTCTGGGCCCCAGGTCAGGGATCCTGCTTGTCCTGGAGAGAAAGCCTCCTGCCCAGGGATTGCCTAACCAGCCCACCATGTTTCAAAGTGCCCAGGAGGGGTTTCAGAGGCCTGGGGAGGTCTCCCTGCTGGGCCAGATTATGTAGTTCTAACTAAACCCGGGTCAGAACTGGCCTTGGGGTGGAAGCATCCATCCTTAATCTCACTTCTCTGGCCGCTGTTTCAGTTAGAGCCCATAATGGGGCCCTACATGCCCATGGAGGGTTCCCCTGCCTGTCTGAGTTAAAAAGTTCTGACTGGACTCCAGGTCAGAGCTCTGGCTGGTCCTGGGATGGAATCCACCGGCCCTGGGCTCTGTTCTCTGGCCGGCAGTGTCTCATAGGGCCTGGTACAGGGTCCTGCATACACCAGGAGGTCTCTTTTGCTGGTTGGCCGGGTTAAGAGGCCCTGACCTGGCCCCAAGTTAGAGTTCCAAAAGGCTTCCCATTGCACATTGAATGAGGCACAGTTTGCGCCCTACGAACCCGGCCCACAGATTTCATTGCCCATGCAATTGTGAGCTGCATCTTTGTCATAAGTCATAGTGCTACCAGATGGACAAACATCTGGTCACTCCAAGCCTGCACATCTGGGCGTGCCATGCATACCTATTAGCTGTCTTCCAGCCTTAGCTAATGGACCTTTCCTCTGAGCATGCATTTCCAGAGACCAGGCAGGGGTGCACAGCTGACATCACCATGCAGGTGGACTGCTGGGGGGCCGTCTAGCCAACACTGTACACTGAATGATTGCACATACTTGGTTAGTTTAGGGATGTGCTGCTTGGCCAGCCTCAGCTATTGTTTCAGGCAAAGAGTTCCAGACTCTCTGGACTATTTGACTCAGGGTCTGCCTTTCATGGAGGCCCAACAGTAGAGCAAAGGCGAATCAGCTTGTCAGCTTGTACCCCCGAGTGGTCTGACCAGAGCAGATAGGGTTGCGTGGAGCATGTCCAGTACCACACATGGTGGTATGGGTCCATTCTCCAGACTGTTGTTCTACACCTTCCAGCTTATTTCCACAGCAACTTGGAATGACTGTTCTGTTTGGTATCCTTGTTGCCCAGGCCACCACCCCTGTGTGTTTCTCAGGCCGCATCTCTCTTCTGACACCATGGAGCACACTCCCATGGGACTGCCCTGTCCTCCACAGCCCTCTGCAGCCGAGCAGGTGCTCCTGATGAAGGCTCTCGAGGGTTACAAAGGTTGGTCAGGGATGGGCACACTGCCAATGCTCCTTTCCAGTAGGTATAGCTACATGGTTTGTCCTCCCAGTAGCATATGCTTGTCTCAAAGATTAAGTCATTTACATGTAAGCGCACACACCAGGTACAGTAGAACTGAGAATGGCTCACTAAATTAGTTATGGTGCGTTTGATCACTCTATCTGTTACTCGGATAACTGTGATAATTCTACAGCTTGTAAATGGCGTTGGCCGCTGATCTCCTGGGATTCATGCATATACTATACCAAGACCAATCCAGGCTCATTTGGCCTCTTTGTTATCTCTCAATATACTTAGACCAATTGCACATACCAATGATAGTGATTATACATTTAGAAGTCTGCTCTATAAGCATTTATTGGTACTTTCTGTGCCCCCAATGGTGACCTCTGGTACCAGGGTACCAGGGTTCACTTCTGGAGAGCGAGTCTGAGAAATAACTTCTACATCCAAGTAAGGCAGAAGGCTAAAACATTTGCCCACTCTCGGGGTGGTAGTAATGAGAAATAGCAAAACATGACTCTTTTGGGGACTTGCAATTGGAATGAGTACACTTTGAATCATTTTACAAGTATCTATTGGAGGGCAGGTCCGGTGCAAGCAGCCACAGTATTTCCCTGCTCCAATAGCATATATTAAAGATGCTGCAGTTAAAAAGCTCATAGTCAGTTCTTGGGATCAAGCTGTCAGTCTACCACAAGACTAACTACCACCTGTCCCTGACTCTCAGTGACCCCTTCGATCTCTTCACTGATGGGAGGCAGAAGTGCAGAAGGATTCAATGTGAACGGCTGTTAAACATGAGTGAGTTGGTCTGAACAGATGTGCGACTGCTGTTTGAAAGGGACAATGATAATCTGCATTGCCTTCAACCGATCAAAAGGAAGTCGCCGAACATAGATCGGCAATTGTGGCAACCCTTGTGGCATCCAGTGCAGTAATGCAAGCAATCCCAGAGATGCTGGCGGTAGCTCTTGCAAGAGTTCCCTTTTCATTGTGAAGTGCCCAATGCTTTGGAATGTGGTTGCCCCATGAGAGGGGCTAGAGCCTTGGAAAGAGTCGTGGTTAGTGTGTGGGCTGTTAAATTGGCTGTTGATGGGGCTGTTTTATGGTATGGGCCGGTTTTTACTCTTGGCACATAAGATTACCACAAACATTGCCTGCAGCAAGCACAAATGGATGCTGTAGGAAAGTGCCCTTTTTGTATGGCTACCCCACACACTTTTTGCTTCAATGCTGGTGGGTATGAGTCTTAAATTGCACTGGATCCGGCTGCCTAGGCCCCAGTGCCAGAGTTCTCTCCTTAAAATTGATACCTATAAATTGGCCACCCCAATTGACAAGGAGTTTAACGCATTTATAAGACACTGGTAAATGGTACCAGTGGTACCCAGAGCATGGGAGTTAAATGGGTCACTAGGGCATGAAACACTGGTTGTGCCAGCCTCAGTGACCAAAGGAAACCTTATTTCCTTTTATGTAGCACATTAGCCCCTGATGAGGGTCTCACATGCCCGAAATGCATTGGACACTTTGAATGAATGTACAATTCAAAGTTGATGAAAAGTTCAAAATGAAATATCGCCTATTTCGAAAGTTTATGAAGAAAATAAAATTACATTAAAAATATTGACTACACTACAATTGAAGTAAATCCTTACCTATGTATTAATGATTGAATCTTACACTGAGTGCACGAGAGGGACACTCGCTTAACCCAAGAGAGTGCAATTACGTTCATATCATCCTCATACTCAGGAGGACTCACCTAAATGCACCACCAACTCTATTACCATTTTCTACACAACGACACCCAAGGAATGCGCTACTCTGCTTTTCTACTGTTGTTCCCCAACCTCTAATCTTACTCCGAGTGCACAAGGGGGGCACTCTCTTTACCCAAGAGAGTGCAATTACATACCTTAGAGGTTGCCCACCGTGCTACCCCTACCTTTCTTGTGATCTGGCTGTCAGCCGCGGCTGCTGCCACCAAGACAAGAATTTGACCCCCTGCCAGGAGGTCTGAACTCACCCAGGAGTCAGAGACAGTAGCCTGGATGGGAAGGAGGTCACAGCTCCCTCCCTGACAGGATGGCTAGTGAAGTGGCACATCAAGGAGATGAGCTTAAAAGCTTACACTATCTGTTATATATAACCAGGCTGCCTACCAATGGAGGAAACAGCCCTACCCCTGCCCCCAGGCACATTTTCACCTGGGTAGGCTGCAAGATTATGTAGTCAGGAGGTGTACACCCCCAGAAGGCTAGCCACACCTCTACCGTGGTTTGTACAGCTAAGAAAGGTTTATGCTTTTTTTTTAAAGTGACATGATAAAGGGTTCTGGATACAAAAGGTGACACACACCCTGGGATGTGGTCACCTTAGGGGTGGATTAGTTGCTGGGTCTAGTAACCCATAGGCCCTTGAACACTCCTAATGCCCCTAAATCTAGGATTTAATGAGCACCCCTGGCAGAAGAACCTCAGTTCTGATTTGAATTGCAACAGGGGACACAGAAGAGACATCAGTCTGCGACAATAGGCTCTGCACAAACCAATGGCGGTATACCCTGCACCTTTGACAACCATCCTGAAACCGCACAACTGCGACTCGTCCCGGACCAAAGACCAGGTCCCCCAGACAGAGGGACCCGTTTGAGAGCCAACCATTTGATAGCCAAAGGCAACTCCAAGCTCCCTTGGACTATTGACACTAGTCCCCTGCAGTCCGCAGGTGAAAGCAACATACCAGAACCAAAGAATTCCTAGCCATCAGACCCTCCAAAGAATTGCCCAAAAGTAGATAGCCATGTGCATTGTTGGAAATGTAGTCTTGACCTCCAGCACGTTTCTGGTGGGTACCGGTTTTTTTCGGACCTCCGGATCTTGAAATAACTTCTTGCTGAGCTTACTGCTGCCAAGGTTTGTTGGTGGCTAGTCCATCACTTTTCTTTTCTTTTTGTGGAGTTTTATGTAGCATGAACTTGACCCGAAGGTATCGGGTATCAGATCGTTTTACAGGAGCACCAGTTGCGTTACATGAGGACACATTAATTTTTGTTAGGCACAGGGAGATTAAGTGATTTGCTCAGAATCATAGGATGTTGTGCACCCTTGCCGAGACTCGAACCCGGTTCCCCAAACTTGAGGTTGACCGCCCTAGCCATTAGAACAACTCCTCTCCCAACCTTAACTCAACATTGCAACTCGAGTAATGCAGGACCCACTTTATTAAAAAATATTTTGAAGTGGTACCAACCATGAAGACAGCTTCGCTCCACTGATGCCAGGTTCATGTCTGTCCCCAGGTTTTGTACTTCCAATTGGGGTGGCCGAAGTCTTAGTTATGGAACGGCTAAACTTTGGAATTCTCTCCTTATGCACATTAGGTCAGCAAAATCATTATCATCTTTTAGGAAGATGTCTATAAACCAGTTTTTTCCAGAGTTAGGTCATGATCCAGTTGTGTTTACATTTAACTTCAGCGCCAAGACACCTCATGGTATTCGCACGCTTAACAAGTTGAAATAACATAACACTTCTTTTTTCACGGTAGAGTATTCAGCTGCCTACTGACCCCCATGTGGCGTTGAGAATTTCTGTGGTTATATTTTTGTGCACCATTAGCAACGTTTTAAAAGTATTTTCGCACTTTATTACACATCTACACATTGAGATAGTACTATTGTCTTCGAAACAAATTCTTTATGATGTGTAGAAGTGTGTATTTCTGACTCTTGTCAACTAGTCCTCAATTTGGGCCTAATCTCCATCTTTTTTCAAAAGCGATGTCACCCTTAACACTTTTGTCTTCACCCAGCACATCTCACTGCCTTTTTGTTTCTGTATCACGTAGCCAAGTCAAATATTATTATTTGTTTATTGCCATTGTCTTTGTCCATGCTGCCTTCCGATGAACTGTCCTCAGCTCAGTCATAAAACTGCAACTATTTCTTCCAGGTCTTTACACTAGATCACTGTGTTCTATTGTTTATGTAGCACACTGTATGTGTCTAGTTTGACCTAGTATCGCTGTTAGACATCAGTATAGAAGGGGCAGAATGATCATGCAGTGGGATAGTAATTAGATGCTAAGGTAATATAATGTTATATAAGTCGGCGCTCTCATCTGCTAATCAAATAATACATGTTCTCACAAAAAAAAACATTGCAACTCGAGGGAACACAGCATCACCTTCATCTGACCACAGCAGTGGCCCCATTTTCGACTTTTTTCTCCTGTTTCCTCACCAGCACTGTGTAAGTGGTAAAAAACCAGCTCGCCCGCAGTTCCTGCTTCAGCACCAAGGACAGCCAGGACAACTCTATATCTGGGATTCTCGAGTCAGGTAAAACCAAACTGAGCGTAGTGGCTTGGTCCTGGGACACCATCACCATAGCCCTCCTTGGGTTCCACGCAACTAGACTTGCAAGTGACCGATTGCCACTAGTGCTTTTTCCTTTTGACTGCAATGTTAAAGTTTTACAGCACTGATTTGCACTGATTTATTTTTGCTTGTAAAATGCATAACTCTGGTTATAAATCTCCAATTTACTTCATTTTGGGGTATAAATCTATATACAATCAGCTTTATTTTTATAAACTGGCATCGGATTTCTTTTTTCTTTTTTTATTTATTTTTGGAGTTTTATACAGCGCTTACATAACCCGAAAGGTATCAGAGCCCTTTACAGCAGCATACATGAAGAGAAACATAAACATTAGAGTACAGTGACTAGTACCTAGAGTACTGGAGGTCATATAGATCAAGGTCATTGGCCAGATGCAAAGAGATGACGCTTGAGGAGAAATCTTTTAGTTGTCTCTTGAAGTTCGTGAAGGAGGGATTAGTCCTGATGTGGGTAGGGAGAGAGTTCCAGATTTTTGGGGCATTCCCAGAGAAAGAGCGGGAGAGGGCTTTTTGTTTATGTCTTTTTGGGGGATTAAGAGGAGTGAGTTGGAGCTTCTTAGGTTTCTTGATTGTCCTGCTTTTGTGAGTTTGGCTGCGAGGTAGTCTGGTTTGCCTGTGTGTAGGGCTTTATGGGTGAGACAGGCAGTTTTGAAAGTGCAGCGGGCTTCGATAGGTAGCCATTTTAGGGCCTGTAATGCAGGGGTGATGTGTTCGTATTTCTTGGTCGCAGTTACCATTCTTGCTGCTGCGTTTAGGGTGGTTCTCATGGGGGCGACGTGTGTTTTAGCTGTCCCAGTTAGTGTGGCATTTCCATAGTCCAGTCTGAAGAGGACTAGAGATTGGGTTGCGATTTTTAGGTCATTGGGGGTATGAAATGTTTGATTTTGTTGAGGAGTTTTAGGTTGTAGAGGGCACCTTTTGCTGTGAAGGGTATGTGGGAGCTCATGTTGAGACTTGAGTCTAGAGAGATCCCTAGGGCTGTGGCTGAGACTGCTGGAGTAAGTTTGCAGTTTAGAGAGTCAAGGTTGTTTATCCATTCTTGGATTTGAGGGGGTTGTTCATGATTGGAGAAAACAAGGATTTCGTTTTTTTGTTAATTGAGTTTGAAGGGTGTTAAGTGTTAGCCAATTTTCTACTGTTGATAGTGTGGAGTTTAGTTGAAGGATGCCATTGAGGGAGGATATCTCGAGGTATAGCTGGGTGTCGTCAGCATAGAGGTGGTAGTCGATGTTTGCCTGTTTTAGAAAGGAAGTGAGCAGTTCCATGTGAATGTTGAAGAGTGTGGGGGAGAGGACTGTGCCTTGGGGGACACCTCGAGTTGAGGGGGAGGTGTCGGACATTGAGGTTTTGATTTTTATGAATTGGGAGCGGTTATGTAAAAATGAGGAAAACCATTTTAGGACATTGCCATCTGCTCCTATGCGCTTTTGTAGGGCGTCTAAGAGTAGCTTGTGGTCTACCGTGTCAAAGGCAGCTGATAGGTCGAGGAGGACAAGTAGGTAACATCTGTTTGAGTCAAGGGAGTTATGAATGTCATCGGTTATGCTCAATATAGCGGTTTCTGTGCTGCATCCCTTTCTGAATCCGGATTTGTGTGAGTCAAGTAGGTTGTTGGATTCCGGGTGTTGGTTCAGTTGGGGGAGAACACATTTCTCCAGGGTTTTGGCTAGGAAAGGAAGGTTGGTGATGGGCCTGAAGTTTGTGAGGTAATTCGGGTCAGCATCTGTTTTTTTTTAGAAGGGGGTGACTTGGCCTTGTTTGAGACAGTCGGGCATTAGGCTGTTGTTTAGGGAGCTGTTGATGATCTTTGTCCACAGTGGGGTTAGGGTGAGGTTTAGGTTCTTAGCCAGGGAGGCGGCTAGAGGGTCAGCATAGCGGTTGGAGGGTATGGAGTTGGCAATCACATTGGAGATGTCCTCTTCGGAGAGAGGTTTGACGTCCTTCCAACACTTGGGGGAAGATGGGGGTCTAGGGTGTAGGTTTATTTTGGTGGTTGATAGAAGAGGGGTCTCGTCTTCTGGGAGTCTGTCGTAAACTGGGGTTGAGTTTGGTTTGGTTATGGGTAAGGATTTGCTGGGTTGGGATTGAGGGTGCCAGTCTAGGGAGAGCTCAATATTGGTGATTTTGTCATTGAAGAATTTGGCCAGGTTGTTACATTGACGTTTGTAGGCAGAGGGGTTTGCTTTGGTGGGCTTGGAGGTCTGTTTCTGGATGATGTTGAAAGGTTCTTTGGGGCGGTTTTTGGCTTTGTCTAGTGCATTCCGGAAGATGGACGCTTTTTCCTTGATTATGTGTTTTTTGTAATTGCTGCATTCTTTTCTGAGCTGGAAGAGGTTGGTTGTGGATGGGTTCCCTCTCCAGAGTCTCTCAGCGGCTCTTACTTTTCTTCTTTCGGAGTTGAGTTCTTTTGTTGAACCAGACTATGGAGGGGGTATCTCTGACCCTTTTCAGTTTCAGGGGGGCTAGTTGGTTAAGAGCAGTTGTCATTGTCCTGTTGAACAGTGTAGTGAGCTCGACAGTGTTGAGGTTGTCTGTGGAGGGAGGGAGAAGTGAAGTTATAGTTTCTTCAACGACAGGGAGTGGGATGGCATTGACGTTTCTGCTCCTTTGATGGGTAATTTGAGTTTTGGCTGGAGCAGTTGCAGTTTGATTGATGTTGAATATAATGATGTGATGGCCTGACCAGTCGATTGGGAGGATGCTATTGATGGTTATTGTTTCATTTTGGCTATGATTGCATTAAGGGCAGAGCCCTTGTTGTGGGGTTTGACCATTGCAGTGTTGGGATAGCTCAATTGTGAGATGGAGTTCATTTAGTGACTGAATGACAGCATCCTTTTCGTTATTCCAGGGGAGGGTGAAGTCACTCAGGATGATGTAGTCAGGTTTGGCTAGGGAGCAGTGTGTAAGTAGGTCTGATATTTGTTCTCCAAATGCAGGAGAGTTACCTGTGGGGTGGTAGATGAGATGGCATTTTGTTACTTTGATGTTTTGATGTGTTATGATGTGTGTTTCGAGGTATTCGAAGGAGGTAGCGAAGGAATGGGTTTTGATTTCAACTAGATTGATGTAGTTCTTATGGATGATGGCAATGCCACCAACTCGTTGGTTAATTCTGTCTTTTTTAATGATGGAGAACCAGGGGGACTAGAAGGTCAAGGAGCAGATAGGATGTTTCATTGAGCCATGTTGTGATTCAGTATGGCATCAGCCAGCTCTATTGCGTGGGTGACTGCGGATCTGCAGTTTATAAGCATGCAGTTTATCTTGCTGCTGTTGGAAAGGTTTTGGGAGGAGATGGGAGCATGGGGAATAGTTGTGCGTTGGGAAGGAAGTCTTGTAGATCTAAGTTGTTTGTTGGCTCTACCTATCCCGGTGATTACCTGTATGTTGGAGGGGGGGTTTGCGTAGTTGTGGGGTCATAGGTATTAGCGAGGGTCGCTGCCTCTTTCAGAGACATCTCAGGATTCACTCTTCTTGGTCTGAGAGAATGGGTTTTCTGGGGATGGAGCGCCAGCTGGTCGTCTGGTGATTGGGCAGTTGAGGTGGCTCGCTGATGTTTATCAGGGAGGGGAGTATTGGGTGTTGGGCGGGGAAGGGGGGACTTTGGTGTTGAGAAGGATTGTGTTTATGCCCTGTGTGATTGTGTTGATTTGGCTATGGAGAAGGGATAGGTTTTCAGTTAAGGTTATGAGGTGCTTGGGGGTCATTGGTAAGAGGGTGTTGAGCTGTGTTTCAATACATGTGAGGCGTTCAGTTAGTTCTGCTATTGACTCTAGGTTTGGGGTAGTGGGGGGAGGGGTTGGGGAGGCCATCCGAATGAGGGTGTAGGTTGGGACAGGAGGGTTGGGGTTGGTAGGGTTAGGGGGAGGGCAGGTGTTGGGGGAGGTTCAGCTGAGGGTATAGGTTGGGACAGGGTGGTTGAGAGGAGGTAGGATTAGGGGAAGTGGAGAGAAATCCGTCTCCCGATTGGTGGAGGTGAGGGGGTTGTGGAGGGTGCCTCTCGAGTGTATTGGTGTTGTTTTGTCTGAGGGTTGGTCACCGGTTAGACGGGTTTTCGGGTTGACGCAGGTAGGAAGGTTGGGGTAGATGTATTGGGAGGGGTGAGGGGGTGGCTCTGGGTGTCAAGTCGCGTGGTAGGAGGTGTGGTTGGGGGATGGGATTGGGCGGTAGAGAGGGATCTGGTGTGGGGGTGGGGTGGAGGTCTGAGTTGTTCAGTAGTTGAGGGCTTGCATCAGGTTTCATGGACATTCTTCCTTGGGTTGGGGCCTGGGGGCTGTGTTGGAAAGTGGTGGGGTAGTTGGACAGGGTGGAGATGAAGTTACGCAGCTTGGGGAAGGTGAGTTCAAATTGGCACAGGTTGAAGTCATTGGCTTGGACCATGAATATACCATTTCTGTATATTGTTATGGTGGCTTTGATTCTGAAGGGAGAGGACTTGGAGACAATCAGTATTTGGCTGTGGGGGATGTTCTGAGATGTTCTGATCTTTTAATTTGTGTCAAGTACTTATCATCCACCTACATACTCTGAAATGTTCCTTTAGTAAGGCCTGACTGCTCTTTGCCATACTATCAGGACTGAGCTAAGGATTTATTATTGTGAATCCAAGGACCATTTTTGGGCTATTGTGAGAGCATTGTATAGTGAATTCTAACCAGCATCACTACATAACCTACACATGCAGTCCCCTATACCATGCCAAACACCTATGCACCTTGTCTTTACAAGTTTCAAACTGCCCTGATGTGGAAATGCTGCTCACTTTTTGAACTATCTGATTCGCTAACGAGGACCACTTTCAATGTAGTAGTTTTAATGTAGTATTTTCTATTCCAACCAACCCTGGTCCCACCTTCAACACTAGCTCAAATTACCCTACTGGTAAGTTACCTTATAGCAGGTGTGAGATGGTGAGCCAAGACCAGATGTTCATTGCGCACATTTTGGTAGTTACTAATATAGTTAGCTCAGTTCATTAAGTACCTGCTGAATAAAGTTGCATGAAATCTGCAGCCAGAAGGTTGAATCCCAATGGGCCGACAAGGTCTTTCATCAGTCCACATTTGATTAATTAAGTGCCATTTAGTTAGATAGCTATTGCCCCTTCTCTCTTCAACATGTCTGTTATTGCAGTGCCAAGAAGCTGCCACACATTTTAGTAGGATGTGATAAAACAAAATGTAGCATTAATATATTATATTAGCACTGTAAAATGTTTAACCACGAGCACCGGTATGCAAAGGTGCTTTAGAGGAAAAGTCAGGGTAGCATATTCGTTGCACACATAAAACGTGACACTGTGGAATTTCTGACACAGCTGTGACTTTGCTGCGAGGTGTTTCAAGGGTGGTCAAACCATCAAAATAAACCTTTGCTTTCTTAGACTACTGTAAACCTTTTCATGATTCCTCCACAGAAGCCTGTGAAACAAGCAATGGCTGATAAAGGCAGTAGGTCCAGAAATGCACTAAAATATAAAATTATTTTGTTATGAATGAGAGGAGTTGGTCCAACGTCTAGGGCAGTCGACCCGAATCTGGGGAACTGGGTTCGGGTCTCGGCAATGACGCTGAACATCCTGTGATTCTGGGCAAATCACGTTATCTCCCCGTGCCTAACAAAAATGAATGTGCCCTCATGTAATGCAACTGGTGCTATGTAAAGCGCTCTGATACCCGATTCAGGTCAAGTTCGAGCTATATAAAACTCTGTTAAAAAAAACCTCACTGGCAATCTCTTGATTGGTCCTTCCTAAAGGAAGAGTAGATGTGTACCCATTATTAATTCCATAATTCCCTTGTAAGTCTACTGAGCATGTTTGTATCAGATAAAGCTCAGCAGACATCTGAGAAGCGATAGGCCCGTAAGATGGACTACGCACAGAAAGAGAGCATTCAGTGTAATCAAGACTTCCAGTAGGTAATCAGAGGAGCACCTCTGTCCCAAGGAAAAATAACTGGGACTTCAGAGAGAACTTACTGCGGGGGTGATGCCACACAGCTCCATCCCTAGGCTATATCTCATGCACAAGGAAAGTAGGCTTGACATAGTCACTTACCAGTAATTCCATTACTCCTACTCCTTCTCCTTTGCTTTAATTAATTAAATATGAGGCCTTCTTACCCCAACCAGACATCAATCACAAGGCTGTCCTAACAATATAAGTACCTCCACCGCTCCTGTTAGTAAAATGCTCAGTACCAAAAAAGAACAACTCAATTGCTCTGAACCCTTCCACGAATTAAAGCAAGGGAGTACTGGTAAGTAATTATGGTATTACACCTATATCCCTCCCTTTCTTGAATTAATTACATATGAGATATAGCAAGCAATAAGCACAGGATACCTGAAGTTGTATGCTCAAACAGGCTTTTAATGAAACAGAAGTCAATCTCTCTCCTATTAAATCATAGAGGAGAGAACTCTGTAAACAAGAACATTATCAATCTGAGTTTCTCCCGAAACCCCTTTAATGTCTAATAAGGGTTGAAGGATCAGATCATGTATCTGCTCTACATATTTCAGAGAATAACCTTGTAACTCGTGCTGCAAGTAAATTAATCTTGAATTCTCAACCATGGAATATTGCATGCAACTCCCAAAGCCATGGAAACTAGGGCCTGATTCGCCTACTTAAGGAAAAAACTGCTGGCCTATTTCACTTTGTGACTGGCCCAAAATTAATAAGCAGTGATTGTGCCTTTCTAAAGTGCTGAATTCTCTGCAGGTAGAATAGGAGGATCCTCCTTAAATCTAAAGAGTCTTATCTTCTTTCCTCCTCTAGGAAGGAAATGGAAAGAACTCCGGAGAAAAACGTACTGTTGTCCGTGAAACAAAGAGTTTATATTTGGTACAAGGGAAGGAATAGAAAACAAAACTGTCCTATCCTGGAAAATGTTACAACTTAAGTGTTCATATGACAGTGCCCCCAACTCTCTCAATCTTATTGCTGACATGATTGCCACAAGAAAGAATGTCTTGTGTGTAAGAACCTTTAAATCCACTTGTTCCATGGGTTCAAAATGAATCTGTGTTAGCATCCCCAAAACCAGAGCCAAGTCCCAGACTGCAAATGCTCTTGACAGTCTAGGAAACATGATGTGTAAGCCTTTAAGTAATCAAAGGATCATAACATCATCATCTCTTTGATTCTTTCATGAGCTTATACAGGCCCTGATAGATGCACACGGGCCCTTAAGGTAGCTCTTTCCACACTCAACATCGAACTATTTTACAAGAATTACATAATCAAGATTAAGCTGACAGTGGTAAGGTATAATCCCCTCATATCACACCAGCGTGATGATGGCCGCCAATACCTAGTGCAAGTCTTAGCATAGAGGTTCTTCTGAAACCCTGCAAAGTGACAGTCAGCTCCTCTAGAAAACTCTATTCCTTTAATCCTCCCCTTTCAAAATCCTTTTGATCAGCTTGAATTTGGTCGGTGTCTCCAGCTTTAGAGCTGGGAAGTCGAGAGGAGAAGGAATCGTCAAGAGCCTCTACTCCACGCAGATCTTCATGACTTTCAAAAGAGGGAACCAGTTAGCACAAGGCCAATGTGGAGCGACCATAAATACTTGTGCTCATTCTTTTCTCACCCTAAGAGAAACTGTCTCATAAGTGGAAAGGGAGGGAAGGCATACATCAGGGCCTGTGGCCACTGGTATGACAATGTATCTATTGCCCAAGCAACTTTTGCCCATTCTCCCTCGAATAATCTGAGCTTTGGCATTATCTGCTGAGGCAAATAGGTCCACCACTGATTGACTGCCATCAAAGAATCATTAGCTAAAATACCACTGACTCGAGGGAAAGGTCCTGGGACGATGGATTCTCCCTGCTGCTGAGAAGGTCTTATCTCTCATTGCAAAGTCCCTGGATGTGAATTGATGTCAGAGATATCACTGAGCACTGGGCCTAGCTGAACATTCTGTGTGAAATCCTTTTCAACGCATGGGATCCCATCCCTCTTGCTTGTTGTTATAAGTCTTGGTAGTAATGTTGTCTATGCCATGCAAGACCAACTTTCCTTTGACTTGAGAGTCGAACGGCAGTAGAGCAACCTCACTGCTTCGAACTCTGTCCTGTTCAGTGACTTTTGTGCCTCTTCGAGGGACCATAATCTGTGAATCTATTGTTTTTCGAACCATGCGCCCCAGCCTGACAGACTGACATCTGTTGTGATGATTACTGAAGATGGAGGCGCTAAAAGAACCTCTTCAAATGGTGAGCTGAGACCGTCCTCCAGTCTAGGTCCTCCTTCACGTGCTGAGTTACCCTGACCCTGAATAATAGATTCTAAGAACTAGGAGACTAGCTCTCCAAAATCCAAGTCACCAACTTGTGCAGGTGAAACCTTGACCAAGGAGCAAAAAATATTGTTGCTGCCAAATCACCTTGTACTCTTAGCCATGAAGACATGCTTGAAGGGAAACATCCTTTACAATGCAACTTTTACCCCGCAGTGCCTTTACGACACAACTGTTACAACGCAAACCATTGCAACGCATTGCGCTGGGGGGCGCTCTAGGATAGGGAATAGGTTTAATTTACTATCCAACACCTTCCCTACTATCCACGAGGACTGGAGTTGGAATAGTAAATTAAACTATTCACTATCCAGCGCCCCAAAGCACTATGCGTTGTAAAGGCATGCGTTGTAAAAACAGCGTTGTAAAGGCATGCGTAGTAAAAGCATGCGTTTTAATGTCATACATCCATGCTTGAAGCATCCTGTGCCAGTAACTCTGTTATATGAGTTGGAATTTTGTGAATTCTTCTCTCTGGCAGCGGCACTACTCCACAAAGTATGTGAAAATATGTCTCTATAAAGATTAGATCCTGCAATGGACTAAAATTCGTTTTTTTCCAATTTATGAGAAAACCATGTTCCTCGAGCACTGACAGAAACCTGTTTTCCTGGGAAACTTAAATCTTCCACTGGAGCTTGAAGGAGCCAGTATTCGTGGTACAGATATATGAAGATTCCCTCTGAATGTAGAAGAGTCTTAAGAGGAGCAGATATATTTGGTGAGGATTTTAGACCAAACAGAAAATCTGATAGTGGTCATCTTTCACTGCAGACAAAAGGAACTTCTGTTGTGACTCTCTGGTGAGAACATGCACATGGGCATCCTGCAAGTCTATAGATGCTAAAAGGTCCCCAACTTTTTTTATCAAATTATTGACTGTACAGTAATTATATAGAAGCGTGCTGATCTGATCCAAGCAATTACCCATTTTAAGTATAAAATGGGTCTGAACGCACCTGACCCCTACCAGAAGAATTGGGATGGAATATGCACCTGCTTCTATCTCCACCTGTAGAACTCTGATGATAGCTCTCTTGATGGGCACAAATTCGACATCTTCCAGTAGTGCCAGGCACTTGTTACATCTCTTTGGTAACTCTATCCGAATCAATTCTGTTTCTGATTGCCATTCCCAAAAGTGGATTACGTAGCCTCTTTTGACTATGTTTAAGACCCCTAGGTATGTTACAGCCTTCTCCCAGGTTTGAAGAAAATACTGAATTCACCGTCACACTAGCATAGTCTTGGAAGATCAGAAATTCTCAGGATCTCTTGGTTGGCCCTTTCGGATTGCTGACATTCTTTTAAGAATGGCTGCTTTCTCTGCAGCCTCTGCTCACCACACCGCATCCAGGGGCTTCCGTCTTGCCGAAATGAATCTGCCTGATGACATGTTTTAGCTCTGACAACATTTGAAGGTACATCCAGAAGATCTGAGCATTCATGCCCTTCTTGAATAGCTACAACTGGTGAAGTCTTTAAGCCGACTGAACTGTATAAGCAGCATATGTGCTTTCTTTCAATGCCAGATTCTCTGCAGAAACAACTTTCTTTAATCTAGAGTCCACTTTTTTTTTCAGAAGTAACACTGGGAAAACAATCCTCTGGATTGATAGAGTTTTTTTCGTCCATGTAGTATTGGTAAAA
The DNA here is from genome assembly GCF_964261635.1 of Lissotriton helveticus. NCBI lineage: Eukaryota > Metazoa > Chordata > Amphibia > Caudata > Salamandridae > Lissotriton > Lissotriton helveticus. The sequence goes on from NC_136072.1 coordinate 721,353,203, forward strand.
ATCTTGGCATCAAAGCCTTGTCTAGATCTTTCTACTCTTCCATAAGCATGTCTTTAATCTTCCATGAGAGGCTGTAGACATTGACTTTGCCTCCTTCATCCGTCTTGAATGGAGGAAACTCCAAATTATTCTTCACATGTGAGACAACTTCCCACATCTCATCTCTCCTCACATATTTTCCTGATGACATTGTGGGTGTGTTAGCATCAGACATTGAGGAGTCCTTGACACTGACAGGTCCTACAGACTTGGACCCTCTTTTACTTTTACCTTTTGATTTTGCTGCCTGTGTCATGAGAGGCAGTGCATCACCCGAATGAGCCCTTTTGTCCTCCAACCTGAGACGTCTCAAAAATGGACATCGATGCTCCAAAATGCCTGGGGTAGGTGAAGTGACATCACACAGCCTTTGACCTTCATAACATTACAGCAAGTGACATCATATGACCTTTGACCATAAATCTTTCCAGGAAGTGATGTCACATGACGTTTATCCTGATGCATACAATAATTGATATAGCTGATGTTTTAAAATAACTGCATGGTTAATAAAACACAAAAGGCTGTTGTAGAGGAGACCTATTTTAAGGTGCTGACATGATATGCCAAAGCAACATTACTTGTTTGTCTTTGTATTACATGAACAATTATGTGTTTGTCTGAAAAGAATAAAGTACTACAGAACAGAACGGCACTGGGGATCTAAACTATCTATACCACAAACTGTCATGATTTATTAGCTTTTTTAGTGTATTCTAAAATGAGAAATGGGTTGTTAAATCATTGGGAACGAAAAAAAGATTTTAAAAGCCTGGTAGTCACATCATCATGAATTAATTAATATAGATATTTTAATTTTAATATGAACTATATCGTTGGCTTAAATTATTCCTTGTAGTTTTTTGATTTATGAATATTTGCAAGGCACTATCACTTGTGTGAAACACAGAGTTGAAGGTTTTATTCAAGCAAATCATTTTTTCACACATGAACAATAAAGAAACACGGCAAGGACTTGTTTAACTCCTTGAGTGCTTATGACGGTACCACGCCGTCATGAGTCACGGGCAGTGTGTGCTCATGACGGAGTGGTTCCGTCATGCCGCTGCCGCTCCGGCCACGCGGCACTAATTCCCCGCCTGTGCGGGCGAATTAAGGAGCGGGCGGGGTCATGACGGAACCACGCCATCATGAGCACACGCCGCCCGTGACTCATGACGGCGTGGATCCGTCATGAGCACCTAAGCGTCGCGCTCACCCCCTAGCCCCACCGCGCGGTGAAGCGGTTAACATGTATTTTTAGTTCATTTTTTATTTATTCGGTAGACTCTGCATTTCAAAGCTGAATTTATTTATTTTATGTTATAAGGCCTAACATGCAATATCTATGTGGAAGCTGCAGAAAATAAAAAGTTGCTCATCAAGACATGGTTTAACTTTTGGTCATGCAGGAGTGACTGGTGATCTTTGAAAGTGGTAGGGTGTAATACTTGCCCTGAATTGGCGCAAGGGAGCCCGACCTTCTCTAGGGTCACATAGTATATTTTAAAGCAGAATGTTCACACAAACTTGCTAAAACACCATATGCTCTGAAAGAGCATTTATTGAATAGTCAGGCTCTTTCATGGCGTGCCAGGCCAGTGAAGCTGGATGTTCTTCATAAGTGGATCCCATTTTTTTCAAAATTAGCTAAGTATGTCCCCATATGTCAAAATTACTTCCTCAGTGCCAAGGCCAGAATTTTGTCATGGATGTCCCCCATGTACCCCGGGTTCACCCTTAGGCCATACATTTCATGTAGTATGCCAGTGCTGTCCATGTGCCATGGGTGACCCCTATGTTCAAAACTATGTTTAGTAAGTCAGGGAGAGCATTTTGTCATAATTTCTCCCTGTGTCACAGTTGTCCTCATTAATGCCAAGAATAGTCTCTATGTACCAATGCCATTGTTTTTCCAAAGGAGCCCCCATGCCAAGAATTTCCTTAGCATACCAGCATCAGTGTTTTACCACAGGTGTCCCATGTCAAGAATTAACCATCATGCTAGCATCAGAATGTTGCCATGGTTGTCCCTATATGCCAAGTACTACATCTAGTATGGCTGCATCAGTATTTGGCCACAGGTGCCTGCGTACATCTGCCTCCAGTATGCCAGCATCAGCATTTACTATGGGGGCATTTGTAAGCCAAGAATTGTGCAGCAGGAAGAACTTCAGACTTGCAAGTATAACACCACATACTCACTCATGCTCACATCGCTCATTCACACTCATTCTCAATCGCACTTACCTGCTGTCATTCATTCTTATTCACTCTTGCACTCACTCATTAACCCTTACCAGCACTCTTGTTCTCCCTTATTCTGACTCTGACTCATGTAGTGACACTCACTTACACTCATATTCGCTCTAACTCCTACTTTCACACTCCTTTGTGTTCACTCTTACTCACTTCATACTCTCATTTTTATCCACTTTTTCTGACTCACTCATCTCAGTTATTCTCATTCGCTACCTGTCACAAACTCACCCACTCTCACTCACTTTCAATCACTGACACATATGCTCACACAATTACATACACAGTTCTCTGTGGCACAAACACACCCTCGCCCGCATACATGGACACAACATGTAGTAAATCGAAGACAATCAGTGTGGCTATCACCTTATAAATCCGACACTTGCAACCTCAATTGTGGAGATCCGCAGGGTTCTTCACTGTCGCCGCACCTCTTCAATGTATAAATCCGACACCTCGTAACCACGCTCCATCAGATGGGGGTACAGATATATAACTATGCGGATGAAATGCATTTTCTTTGTAGATGACTCCATACAATCCAAGGAATTCCTCAAGAACACTATGCTTCTTATCAGGAACTGGATGAACAAAAATCAGGTAAAACTTAATTTGGATAAAACTGAAATCATTATCCCTAACAATAAACTACAGCAATGGACCCCTAATCATTGGCCAGAAGAAATGGGACAGGCATCCGCCCATAAGACCTCTATTAAGAGCCTAGGTACTCATATTGACTCTGAACTCACTTTGAACTCGCAGATCGTGGCAGTCACTTCTGCTTTCTTCTTCCAACTCAGGAAACTGAGTAAAATCAGAAGGTGTTTCAGCAGGGAAGCCAGCATCCAAATCATCATCGCCTTGATCCTATCCAAATTGATTATGCAAATGCAATATACCTAGGCCTCCAGCGTAATCAGATACACACCATACAGCTGAAACAAAACCAGGCAGCAAGAATCATCTATCAACAAGGCAGACGCTGCCATATTAAACCACTACTGAGGAAACTGCATTGGCTCCCTGTGGAGCAACGCTCCATGTTTAAAACAAGATGTATCCTGTTCAAAGCGATTCATGGTACTGGCCCTGAGTTCATTTCCTCTAAAATTCACAGATACTATCCTACGCGCACGCTAAGATCCATGCACAAGAATCTACTGGTGGTTCCGGGTTGAAGATATAAACGCATGGGAGGATCGCGCTTCTCCTTTCAGGGACCCAAGTTCTGGAACGCCCTGCCCTTGTCATTGAGATTAGAAACTGACCATCTGTGTTTCAGGAAAAAGCTGAAGACCTGGCTTTTTTTGCAAGCTTACAATTAGACGCGAACTTCAAGCGCGTTGTCTCGAAAGATGAAATATGGTATCTCACAGCGCCAAGAAACCTGTTGGTGAATGTGCTCTCTACAAATTCTCATTAACATTAACATGTATTTAAAAGCATTTTATTTTGCTTACTTCAGATGCTAGAAATTATCCAATTTCAGCATCTGGTGCTCCATTTATTATTACACTACTAATGAATAACACTAGCATTCACGCTAGTATAATAAAAATGGTTAGATAACAAGGAGGTAGGAGTCCTAGGGCCCACAAAAGTGAGCCATCCACTTGTTATTGCAGGCCTCGATAAATCGTCAAAATGTTGCCAGACCAATGGTCTAGTAATTTGTATTATCTACTTGACCCAACTGTAATGCACTTGTCACATGATCTGGTCTCAGACTTTTATTTAAAACCAATATTACCAACCCAGCCATTTCCAACAAGCTTTAGTCCGCTATATTAATAGCAAACAGCAATAGTTAAAAATTCCCTTTGAAATGGTCTCTGCAGGGCCTTATATTAATGTCCTAAACAGGCACAACACTGACTTATTTCTTAACAATCCCTATTTACATGTCAAATGTTTTACTTCAATTTGTATTCCCTAAGAGCATTTTTGCTTTCACTAAATATATTTCTGTAGTTTTGTTTGATGGCATATAACTTTTGTATAGTTCATAGCTTGAACTGAGTCGTCTCCAAGTATCTGGGTGAGGTCAGATTTTGGGCGGGCCTCCATAGTGAGGGACTAACAGCAATAGAGTTGAGCCTGAAGGATGTGAGAGTTTCTCGCAATGCCTGTCAGTGGGTCCAAAAGGTGTACCGGTTATGTGCTCATCCAGTCCTTGACCTCTATTCAGAGCGCACAGAGCGATGATCACATATGCACCAACTGCAATCGAGATTTTCAGACAAAGTCTGTGAAGGAGGTGAATGTATGTGTGTGCGAAAGTTGAGAGTAAAAAGACTATGCTGAAGAGAAAAGGTGACGGGTGAGATATGCAGAGAAGGAGGATTTCCGAAAGATGGGGAGGGAAGTGTTAAAATCTAGATTGCGACTTAAACATTATCGGCGCCATCTTGTCCCTTTCAGGCTCATATGTGCGCGTAGGCTGCAGCCATTTTGAATGCCATGGCCTCTCTGCCCACTGCCGATAGCCAGCGCGTCTTTCTCTCTCTCTCTCTCGACCTCGCAAACATCCCCCGCGCATTGACAGCCCCCGCTCTCACACGCTCGGGCCATAAACCACCTCTTTCAGCGCGACCCTGCCTCGGAACCACATCCCGTACCCGGCCAACACCTCCCTCCGTCCCTTTGATGCACACATCCTTTGATGGACCCCCATCCTCTGTGCCCGATTGTCCGGTCCGATCCCAGGCCATCACCTAGCCCTGCGGATGCAGTTTATTGCCCATACAGTAGGCAGCTGCTCCTCTTCAAAGGATCTAAGACTAATCGAAACCCCCCCACCCCATGAGATCCGATCAGCCGCACACATTCCGGGAATCGGCGGAATATCCTGCTGCGCGACAGTCATCACCTGCTGAGATCGGGGTGGGGACTTCTACTGTAAATGTGTGTGGGAACGGGCATGAAGCGGGGATTTTAAGGATGTCTTTCCGTACTTCAAAACATTGACAGGAATGTGTTTCATGTAATACAATCATAAACTTGTGTATAAGAGGCCAGGCCTCAGAGATGCGGTTAGAGCACCTCGAGAAGATACCCTGTTGTCTGATTTGACGTGTTCTGCTCCGTCGGAATAAACCTCTGTTTCCTGCCTTCCAGTCTCCAGCGCCTGCCTCTTTGTTTGATAATTTCGAATGGTATGAGAGGCGACTAACGCCGGGCAATACTTGGGTATTTATCGATTGGAATCTGCCCCACCTTTTACAATTGGCGACCCAAACGTGGGGCCCATCAGCGACACGTGGATCCGGTGGGAGAGGTCCTGACGACAGAGTGAACGACTGCAACGATCGGGAAGTGCACCTGCCCGATAGACCCTCGTCTGGCAGCCGATCATCCGAACTTCACCGGTTCCGAACAGACCTCTCTCGAGTGATCTACGGTCCTGACTGGGAACCATCAGGAGTGCCGCAGCGATTACAGAGAATAGAGGACGATCGGGCACTGGAAGCGGAAGACGAGAAACTGTCCTTGCGGTCCGGGTAAGGTCGTGTAAACACGACAAATTGCGAAACGATTGTCTGACTGTCTGAAAATACTACTATTGCTCTCTGATTGTTTTTGAGATATTCTCTGCCTGCAAACGGGGAATAATAGAAATATTCTCTCTTCCTTTGCAGATAGTGAAGGGTAGGTAACGCGGACCTTTGTCCCCCGCTGTAATCTGTCGTGCCTATTTTTCTCCCCACTGACTGATTGATTGTTCGAACATTGGTTGTTCGAAGCTGGTTCTTTTTGAGGTATTCTCTGTTTGCAAATAACGTAGAATAGAAATATTCTGTCTAGTCTTTGCAAGTAGTGAAAAGATAGGTAGTGCGGACCTTTGTCCCCCTCTGTAATATGTCATGCCTATCTTCTCCCCACTGATTAGTAGTTGGTTCAACCCGGACCGCTTATTAGAGATGAACCATCCAGCTCCACTGGAAGGCACCCCTAATAAGGACATGTTCACTAAATACGGACTAGTCGCCATAGCTTATAGTAAACTATGGCATAAATATACAAGAAAGGATCAGGAAAGTCAGTGGCCACTGATAGGATCCTTTGATGATGATAAAATAAACGTGTTGGAAACAGCCCTTCGTAACAATAAGGCAACGCCCACTATGCTTGACAGCCTCGGCATGTGGCGCAAAGAAGCAGAACAACGGAAAAAGAGAAACGAAGTCAGATTAGAGAAAGAACTACGAAAAGCAGCTCACCTAGCTGCTAGAAAGTTAGAGGAAGAGATAAAGGAGAGGGAGAAAGCCAAACAGAAGCAAGAGTCCGAAACATCGGGCCAGTGTCCCGTCCGAACACCCTCTATGCTCTACCCTGAGATACCCTCGAAACAATGAGCGAACGATGATTTATTACTAGGTCCCCCAATGATCTACATGCCTCCCCCATACGCCCCTTCCCAAACCTTAGTACAACACCCGCAGCCCTCAAGTACGGGTGAGAATAGTGCCAAGACCTCGGTCCTCACGGCCACCGCGCCGGACGAACCCCTTGTACTCAACACAGCACAAGCAGTAGCACTAGATGACCCTGAAACTAGAAGGAAAGATTCCACTAGAATGAACCGATTGAGCAAAGATGAACGAGTAGGGATCGATAAGATAGTGAAGACACTGGTAGAATGAAAAGAGAGTGAGGAATACGTAACAGATATGTACAATTCGTATGCCAATAGCCACAGACGACACTTTGTTGTGCGATTTTGTTATCACACCCTCAATGCCTATGAGGATCGATGCCAAGATAAAGGTCCTGAGAGGTTAACGACTCTCTATAGGAAAGTTGACATTGGGGTTGAAGGCGAGTGTGATGTGACGAACCTCTTCACGCGTACGCTTGAAGTCTTCCGCCACCTCACTGAACAGAGACCAGAAACTGGCGCTGCGACTCCTGTAGCGACCGAACCCCAAACAGAAAAAGCTAATACAATGATGCCTATAAAGGAGGCCGCTCCCTTCTGGGTTCCCCCAAGAGGACAGGGAACACATGACGACATTAACCACCAAGATGCAAGAGGGAGAGTTGTTTATAACTGGGTCTACCAACCATGGGATCGGCAAGACATTTTGACGTTCCGAAAATCCTTGCCTAATTTACGAAAGAACCCCACCGCCTTTTATACTGAATTAGGCACAGCCTTGGGTTCGACGATTATGACCCTAGCGGACATCGATTTGTTTTTCGGGCTATGTCTGCCAGCTGATGTGTAAAAAGCAAATCCGGAAAGTCGACCACCTTGAGCTGTTCGGACATACCGGGTCACAACTCGATGGCATAGATAGACAACGAGAGCCTGGGCAGAAACCTTTAAAACCCATTCTAGACCTCCTAGACAAGATCGTCCAGAAATTGAAAACCCTGATCCCAGAAAAGAAAGTGGATTGGTCGATAGTAACGGCCTGCCGCCAGAAACCCCAGGAAGACGTATCAGAATACTTCTCCCGGTTTGAGACGGTGTTCTCCGATTACAGCGGCCAGGACATGACCACTGCAACCGGACATCATCTGTTTGTCCAGAATTATGTCAAAGGTCTGTCACAGGAGGTCTCACAGAAACTACAGACTAGCGAGAGTAGTTGGGCAGCCTCCAAACCCGCGGCTATCCTTCAGATGGCCCAGTACTACGAACATCAAAAGAATGAGAACGATAGGGTGACTGAGAAAAAGAAAAAGGACCTGAAGGAAAGGGTGATGATTGCTCAGTTGCAAGGGGTGACTAGTGGAAGAGAACAGTACAAAGGAAGCTACCAATCGAATGCTCCTAGAAATCCACCCCCTAGAGACCGTACACCCGCACCCTACACTCCACGAACAGACATCGACGAGAACCAGTGTGCGTTTTGCAAAGGATTTGGTCATTGGAAATCCCAGTGTCCGGTTCGGCTAGAAGCAATCAAAAATAGGGACACGAGAGACGTAGCAAGTGAACCAAGAAATAGAGGACAGGGACGAGGGAACACAAACGACACCAACAACGACAGATCAGGCAGACCGAATATGTTTGACCGTCCCCGACAGAACCAGTACCAACAGTCTGACTACGACAATGCCCGCGACTTCGCATAGGACCGCCAAGGGCAAGGGAGGGATCCAGTCGAGCTCCATGTTGACCAGCAAGGTCCTTATGTCACCGCTAAGGTCCTGGGTACGAAGTCTACATTTTTGGTAGACACTGGCGCAACACGCAGCGCTTTATCTAAACGACTGATTCCGAGGGCACCCTTGTCTGGCTCACATGTAACATCGATAGGTTTTAATGGAACGCCCTCCACTAACCCCTTGTCCGCAATGATCTCCTTTGACTTGGAAAATAACACCACTGACACCACGTTTTTACTTTCATCCAACACCCCTAATGCTATTATGGGACTTGACTTATTGAAACATTTCCGAGCTACTATTAGGTGTTCACAAGATGGGGTTCGAGTAATTCTGTACGACAACCCGACTATGCTCAGATCTTGTCCCACTCCACGCATGTTTTCCATCACTGACGCTGACTTGTCCCTCCTCGACACTCTACCTCTGTACCTATGGGCAAAGACTGACTCGGACGTAGGAAGCATGATGATAGATCCGGTACAAATAACTGTTCGACAGGACGCAGTGCTCCCGAAACTTCCACAATATCGGATATCGCCCGAGGGCGAGAAGGCATTGGTAAAGATCATCCAGTCCCTGATAGATGCAGGAGTGGTAGAGGAAGTAGTTAGCAATGTATGCAACAGCCCTATCCTACCTATTGTAAAGAAGCAGGGTGAGGGAGATGAAAAGGCGTACCGCTTCATCATCGACCTGCGAGAGGTCAACAAAGTAGTTGTACCCCAGTACCCCGTAGTCTCAGACCTCACCACCATTCTGAATCTGATTCCTTCCACTGCTACCACCTTCACGGTGATCGACCTCAAGAACGCCTTCTTCTCCATCCCTATCCACCCAGACAGCCGCTACCTATTCGGCTTCACCTTAAAATCCCACTCATATAGATTTTGTAGAGCACCCCAAGGCTACACTGAAAGTCCCAGCATCTACAGCCAGGCCCTCAAGAGACAGCTTGACGCAGTCCAGTTACTGGACGGAGTGGTGTTGATACAGTACGTCGATGATATCCTTTTGGCGGCCGACACCACTTCGCTTGCAGTCACTGCCACCATCCAACTCCTGCACTTCCTCGCGGAAAATGGCCACAAGGTCTCCAAAAAGAAGTTGCAATTCTGCCAACCCCAGGTCACTTACCTAGGCCATCTCTTGTCCAAAGATGAGAGGAAGCTTACGCCCGACCGAATTCATACCATCCTAGACACCCCTGTCCCTAAGACACAGAAACAAGTCCGCTCCCTAGTAGGCCTCACCTCCTTCTGCCGACAGTGGTTACCAAATGTCAGCCTCATTGTGAAACCACTACTTTCCCTGCTGGCTAAAGATGTCCCCTTCCCGCTCCCTTGGACCCCCGAGTGCCAATCCTCCTTCAAAGAACTACGAGACGCCCTTTGTTCCGCACCAGTCTTGGGAACCCCCGATTACACAAAGCCCTTCTCCCTCTACACTCACGAAAGGGAGGGGTGCGCTTTGTCTGTCCTGACTCAGTCCATTGGCCCCAAGCAACGCCCATGTGCCTACTTCTCTGCCACTCTTGACCCCGTAGCCAGAGCTTTGCCTGCCTGCCTTCGAGCTGTAGCTGCCGCTGCTATCTCTATCCGACAGAGTGAGGGGATCGTACTCTCGAATTCCCTTACGGTGTTAGTGCCCCATGCAGTTGACACCCTCCTAAACCAGACTAAGACGCAGCATCTGACTAGTGCACGACTGACTGGATACGAACTGACTCTGCTTGCACCCCATATCACTCTGAAAAGATGCACCACACTGAATCCAGCCACTTTGTTGCCCCTACCTGAGAACGACCCCAATGTGCCCCCGATACATGACTGTGTGACCCTCACGGACGAACAGACCAGGAGCAGAGTTGATCTCCGAGACACTGCTTTTCCAGATCCTGACGGAGAGCTATGGGTAGATGGCTCTTGTATCAAACTCCCCGATGGCACTACCTCAACCGCTTATGCAGTTACCACAGCCCGAACTGTAGTTGAGACAGCCCGCATCACACAACGATCTGCACAGGCAGCGGAACTGATTGCCCTCACACAAGCATGTATCCTAGCAGCCGGGACGACAGCGAATATTTACACAGACAGCCAGTACGCCTTCAGGGTGGTTCATCATTTTGGGCTCTTGTGGAAGGAGAGGGGATTCCTGACCTCACACGGCACACCCATCCTACACGGAGATCTAGTCTCCGCTCTGACTGAAGCAGTCCTCCTCCCCAAACAACTTGCTGTAATCAAATGCCAGGCACACAAAAAAGTTACGGACATCATTGGGCAGGGGAATGCACTGGCCGACATCACTGCCCGGACCACAGCTGAGAATAGGACAGCGACACACATGTATGTGACCAGGTCACAAACAGAAAAATGGAAGGACGCTAGGGAAACTATTAGGGACATCCAGATGGCGAGCTCACCCCACAAACTGACTGAATGGGCACGGGTGGGACTGAAAGACGATGAAGGCTGCTGGCGGACAAAAGACACGAACAAATGGTTGCTACCCAACTCATACTTGATCCCCATACTGACCATGGCACACTCCCCTGCACACATAGGATCTGCCCCTATGGCCGAACTTGTCTCCAAAGTTTGGCACAATGACAAGATTACAGACTCAGCCAAACGCCTAGTCCAACAATGTCTGATATGCCTGCAACACAACCCTGGGAAAGGAACTGTCGTACCCCGGGGAGGGTTTGGGGTCCCCAATCATCCATTTGAAGTCCTGCAGATGGACTACATTCAACTAGAGAGATGCCAAGGCCTAAAGTATGTACTTGTTGTCGTGTGCGCATTTAGCAAGTGGGTGGAAGCCAATCCAACTCGCGACAACACTGTCATTGCTACTGCGAAGGTCTTACTGAAAGAATTCTTCCCTCGCTACGGCCTTTGTCGAATTTTGTGGAGCGACAATGGCCCCTCACTTCGTAGCCGAGGTTATCCAACTCATTTTGAAGGGGTTGGGTGTAAAGCAGAAGTTCCACGCAGTCTTCCACCCCCAATATGCTGTTCTGGTTGAGCGGCATGATGCCACACTGAAGCTCAAACTAGCAAAGATAGTGGCCACCACAGGACTGAAATGGCCAGACGCTCTCCCTTTGGCATTGCTGTCAATGCGTTCCACCCCCACCAAACACCACTTGACCCCTTACGAGGTCGTTTTTGGCAGGCCTATGAGCATCTGGTCTGCACCGAAACCGACATCCATTCATGACGTCCCGGACGTCCTTATGTCTGACTATCTGTACAATTTGACCAAAACACTGTCTATTATCCATCAACAGGTGCTGCAGGCCATCCCCGACACATCCAGGGGCCTCGGACACGGCATCCAACCCGGTGATTTCGTCCTAGTCCGGAATTTCCAGTGAGCAAAGAGTCTGGAACCTCGGTGGACGGGCCCCTGGCAAGTCTTGATCACCACCCGAACAGCTCTTCGAGTGGAAGGGAAACGGAATTGGCTGCACGCACACCACTGCAAGAAAATCTCCTCAACACTGACGACGACCGAAGACGTGGCCACCCAAGAAGAGCTCATGAACAAAGACCGACCATCCCATAGCTGTTACCCTGATACAGAGACACTTGAATTGACAGAATTTCTCGATCCCACTGTGCCATCCAGAGAAGGGTATAACCTGCGACGAAAGGAGGGAGCGTCGGCTAAGCAGACCACTGACTAAGTTACAATTCTCAGAGCGGTGGCCTAACACTACTAAGGCTGTCAGGAGAGAAGCCAAACGAAGTTTGTGGTTCTGCCCGCTACCGAGCCCCTTGAAAATGATGGAAGCAACCCGACACGAAGATGATGGAAGCAACCGGATATCCGAAGACCCACTACAGAAACCCAAAGACTGACAGGTTACACAGCTCAAAGACTATTGCACTCTTTATCACCCTTCTCTTTTGCCTCCTCCTCGTGACCACCCTCTGGATCGTGGAAGAAAGTGCACCAGCTCGTGAGGTATTTCTAACCACTGCACAGCCTACCACCATGAAAGAACACCATCTGATCTCTCTTTCACCTCAACTCCGAGAGAGACGTAAGGAGTTTTGGAACAACTCTTTCGTGCAGTTGCTACATCAACACAACCTTGCCGCCAATGCCACAAATTGCTGGATCTGTGGGCTGTTGCCACATTCCAAAACACAAGAGGAAGCGAAGAGGTGTTGACAGAATCACCCTCCGGTCAGATATGCACAAACAAAAGGATTCTATCAATGTGTAGTTGCTAGAAATTTTTATATTTTGGTTTTGTGACTAGTGGAATAATTGGCTCTCTCTTATGGTGGTAAAGATGAGAGCACAATGTGCTTGTTAAAATACCCCTCACACACTAAAAAAATCCAATAGTGTCATGCTTCATCATTGGGGTCTTCCCGTCCCTCTACGGGGCGGGGCGTGCTACGACCTGACGGACTACGCGGGAGCACTAGTAATGTGACAAGGCTATGTGATAGTGCAAAGTGAATGGTGTCAGTGAAGTGTAGGGACCTAGTAATGTGTGGGAATAAAAAAAGCTAAAAATCCTCTGGCTAGTGGAAAAAAACAATGTATTCACTTCCCTAGCTGGGGACGTTAAGAAGGGGGTTTTGGGGTAGAGCGAATAGCTACTACCTGGTCTACATGTTTCGTAAGCAGTCCCCTACTGCTTACTCATCAGGACCTTCTAGTGGCCCCTACTAGGAGTTTGCTCAGTTGCTAAGTATAGTAAGCCTGTCGTCCTAAAAACTAGCAGTAAAAATCAACTGTTAGTTTTAGCTTCAGGGCATGAGCTGGCCCAAGGGAAGCGAAAAAATATCAAAAGCGATGACCTAAATTGGTCTCTGTAAGAAAAGGGAGAAAAAAGAGAGAAGCACAAATCTTTACCATTGTAACTGTGATTTGTCTATAGACACAACATATAAGTGGCGCCACAAGTCCCACGGGTCATTCATATTTTGCCCATCTCATAAAGAATGTATTTAAAACTTTATGGACAGAGTGATGGTTCAATCTGCCATCCCCTGCACGTTCGTGTCTGTTCCGAACATACTGTTGCCCCACATGATTGAGGCGGATTCAAATTAACTCACACACACATTCATAACTCCATGCACACATCGGCACCACACGAGGTTAAAAAAGAGAGAGACCCGTTTTTTTCGATTCGATTTCGCAACCGATAATAATGTCTTCTGTTTCAATACCAAAAGAGGTAGTCATTAAAAAAAACCATGACGCACACACAAATTGTTATATAGATTGCCATACATACTGCTGAGGCGGTTAGGATATGCCTCATGAGCTGGCAGTCGGTAGGTGTGTCACCGCGGTAATCTGGAAGGAAAGAAAACCGCGCCCATAGCGTCAAAACACACACACACATTTCAATGTTATCCCCTGTCTCTTAGACCAGGTGTTTAGAGACCTTTGGCAAAGTCTAGTACTTACAATAGCCGCGTAAGGATACTACCTTACTCCTACCCGTCCTGCCGCTCTGGAGAGTGCTCGCGTCTGGAGACCGGTAAACATTTAAGCTTCCCTGAGCGCTGGTCACGCGTTAGAAGACTAGCGCGCTAACCTAAGATGGCCGCCCCCGATGGAACACGGGATGTGCAAATGTCGGAAGTCTGTCTTCCATGTCTAATTCGTTTCTCAATAAGCATTTTGTCTGAATTGAAAATGTTATTAATATTTACAAATTTGAGCTCAAAGGTCCTGCTTGTTAGTTTGTATTATTAGACCCTTATCCTAATAATGCGAGAAGGCTCACACAAGGACCATCACAACAATGCTGCCAGCTGCTTAAAGTCCCGAGGGGTCAATAAGGTAGTTCTTGGTGGCAATGGTCCAGAATGTTTTACAATGTCACTGGAATATTATTTAGTATCCACTGAATCACGATAGCGGCTATTAACCAGGTACTGAGTGCCACTACCAATTTAAATCAATTTCTTAGTAGCTAAGGTTAAGTAAATCACAGACAATTTTGTCCTTCATTGGTCTTTACAGGGTGAGCAAAGATTGTGTGTGTGGCCCAGGGGGCTGGTGCTTAGCAAAAGGGGAGTAGGATGGTCTACAGCTGACCCCACGGTATTTCATCGTTCAACCCGTGTTTGTTTGACTGGACACGAAAAACCCATCTTTGTTCCTTTTCCAGTAGGTATTTCTCGTGGTCAATCTGCTCGATCACTGTCCAGGCTATGTCCTCAGGTTTGTGCCCACTTTCAAGGAAGTGGTTGGTTAGTTTCGTGCTTGACTTTTTGCACTTGATAGTACTTTTGTGTTCGCCTATTCTTATTTTCACAGCCCTGCTTGTCATGCCAATATACTCGAGATTGCAAGGGCAGGTGATCATGTAGACGACATTCGAACTGTTACAGTTGCTGAAGCTTCTCTGCTCCCATGTAGTTCCAATTTTGAAAGTCAATTTTTTGCTTTTCTTGGTAAGACAGCATACCTTGCATCCACCACATGGGTAGTGTCCTTGTACAAAGCTGGAGTTACCTGTGGTCTTAGCCTCCTTCGGTCTGGTATGTACCAGTATGTCTCTTACACTTTGAGCTCTTTTGTGAGAGAACATGGGTTTTGGAATGTTGAGACCACCACTATTCAGAATTTTCCAATTCTTGTTAATGATTTTGGTAACTTGGTCAGAGTTAGTGTTATATGTAGTGATACATATTGGTCTCTGTATTTCCACTTTTTTTACTTTCTCTTCGAGCAGGCTCTCTCTGCAGTTGTTCCTGGCTCTTTTATACGCTTGATTGATGATCCTTTGAGGGTAGTTCCACTTTTGTAGCTTCTTTCGTAGATCGTTGGACTGGGATTTGAAATTGTCAATTTTTTTTGTACAATTCCTACGAAGTCGCAAGAACTGTCCATAGGGTAGATTGTCCCTCAGATGTCTCGGGTGGAAGCTTTGGTACATTAAAAGCCAGTTCTTTGAGGTGCTCTTAAAGTGTGTGGTTGTCATTAGTCTGCCATGTTTTGGAAAGATATTCAAGTCCAGAAATACCAGGTTAGTATTGGTAGTGACACTGGTAAATTTAAGGAACTCATCTTGATAGTTTAACCACGTGAGGAATTGCTGAGCAGTCCTGTCATCTCCATCCCAGATGATGAGGATATCATCAATGTACCTCTTCCAGGTCAGAATCCTTGATCGGAAAGGGTTGATAGCATTCAATATTTTTGTTTCCTCAAGGTGGTGAACATAGAGACCAGCTATGCTGGGAGCAAATGTGCTTCCCATGCAGGTCCCATGCTTTTGAAGGTAGAGGGTGCCGTTGTGTTAAAAAAAGTTGTCTTTTAGTGCCAGTGAACAGCACTCCATCACTACGTTTCGTGGGGTTTGGTACTCCCAGTCATCAGTGAAGAGAACATCTTCGATAATTGCCAGCGTTTCATTGTGGGGCAAGCTGGTGTACAAACTTTCTACATCGCAGCTGATTAACAACTGTGTGTTGGGATCAAATGACACTTCCTCGAGTAGATTCAGCACATCCTTGGTATCTCTAAGGTAAGTAGATGTTTTTTGTACCATGGGTCTTAGAAATGCGTCCGCAAATCTAGAGACTGGTTCAAGGACCGACCCAATCCCCGATACGATGGGTCTTCCTGGGGGGTTTTCCAGGTCCTTATGAATCTTAGGTAAGATGTATAGGTAGGGGGTTCTAGGGTTCTTTTGACATAAAAACTCCCCTTCTTTGTTGGTGATCCAATTATGGGACAGTGCCTCTTCAACCATCGTTTTGATTTTGATAGCTATTCTCTCCGTGGGGTTTGTTGGTAGGATCTCATAGTTTCTTTCATCTTGGAGTAACTTTGCGCATTCTCTGTCATATTGTTCTTTGTTCAACAACACAGTGGCCCCCCCCTTGTCCGCTGGTTTTATGACCACTTCTTTTTTGTTGCTTAATTCACGAAGTGCTTGTCGTTCATCATTAGAAACATTCTGAAAGACTCTTTTCTGCATAGGGTCGAGGGCTTCGAGATCCTTCATAACCGCCTTTTCGAAGGTCAGAAGTTCGATGGGGAGTGTATTATTCATGGGGGTGAAGGTGGATCGTGGCCTTAGCCCTGTGTCACCTTGTTCATAGTTGTCTTGTTTATCTTTGAAAAAGACCTGCAGTTTGATTCTCCTTATGAATTCCTGGATTTCTTTACACAAGTGGAACTTGTCCATGTTGGCAGTAGGGACATATCCTAGACCTTTTTCTAGTACACTTTTCTGTGAAGCAGATAGCTCTGTACCTGTTAGGTTTACAACTAGACTCATTTCTGGTTCTTCGATGCCCCTGTCATACTCCTGGTTGCCACTCTCGGGGTTCCTTCTTCTTCGGTTTCCCAATGTACGGAGTTGCCTCTCCGGTTCCTCCCTTTGTTCTGTCCTCGGCGTGCCCCTAAAAAAGGAGCCGAATTTTCAAAATACCCATAATCTTGTTGGTATCCCCATGGCGGGAAAGGGCCATTGGGATGTTGAAAAGGTGGTGGGCAATATTGTTGCGGAGGGTACATCATTTGCTGGGGGTAGCTGTTCCATCCCCGCATACCACGATGATTGGGTCGTCGGAAGTTTCTTCGTGTGCCCTGGTACCTTGGGCTTTTGTTGCCACTTGAATTGGAGCTGCTTGATCCTGCTTCTGATGAATCATCATTTGAAACATTATCACTCGATGGTTTATAATTGTATTTAATGTAGGGGTAAATCCTCTCTTTACTCCACCTACTGGTGTCTTTTTTGAGTTTCTCATATTTGCTGTCTTTGAGGGTTGTTTCAAAATCATTCAGTGTTTTATTT
Organism: Lissotriton helveticus; assembly: GCF_964261635.1. Lineage (NCBI taxonomy): Eukaryota > Metazoa > Chordata > Amphibia > Caudata > Salamandridae > Lissotriton > Lissotriton helveticus. The sequence goes on from NC_136072.1 coordinate 721,370,424, forward strand.
AACTCATCAAGATATTTCTTTAAATTAGCTGGGGATTCGTAGCTTTTGAGACGTATTTCAATTGCTTGTATCTCTACTTTCAAATCACTCGCTAGTCTGCTTGCCGTCTTAATGATCAAGACGATCCAATCTCGTGTGCATCTCCACGAAATTTTAGACCAGTCAATTTTGAAAATCTTGTCCTCCAGAAATATGAATGGTTCATTCCGAACCACAAGACCCGCTGGAGCAGTGTTAACCTTCAGGTACTCGGACATAAGTAGCCCATGGATGGCAGTTTTGATTTGGGTTCTCCTCAGTTCTTCCAGTTCATCCCAGTCACTATTTTTAGTGGTGGGGCACCCGGAATTCAATCCTTCAAAAGTCCCTAAAGTGGCCATTAGATTGGAAATCTCATCTTCGGTAAATGCGAGGCCTAGGTCGGCCATTTTTATGCCAGAAAAACGGGAAACCCTCTATCCTCCCTGTGTGAAATACCTCGGAGTGCAGAATCACGAAGTGGTGTGGATATATGACTCCTTGTTGACTTCCGCAGCTGCACGCTGCCAGTAATTCCAAAACACAAGAGGAAGCGAAGAGGTGTTGACAGAATCACCCTCCGGTCAGATATGCACAAACAAAAGGATTCTATCAATGTGTAGTTGCTAGAAATTTTTATATTTTGGTTTTGTGACTAGTGGAATAATTGGCTCTCTCTTATGGTGGTAAAGATGAGAGCACAATGTGCTTGTTAAAATACCCCTCACACACTAAAAAAATCCAATAGTGTCATGCTTCATCATTGGGGTCTTCCCGTCCCTCTACGGGGCGGGGCGTGCTATGACCTGACGGACTACGCGGGAGCACTAGTAATGTGACAAGGCTATGTGATAGTGCAAAGTGAATGGTGTCAGTGAAGTGTAGGGACCTAGTAATGTGTGGGAATAAAAAAAGCTAAAAATCCTCTGGCTAGTGGAAAAAAACAATGTATTCACTTCCCTAGCTGGGGACGTTAAGAAGGGGGTTTTGGGGTAGAGCGAATAGCTACTACCTGGTCTACATGTTTCGTAAGCAGTCCCCTACTGCTTACTCATCAGGACCTTCTAGTGGCCCCTACTAGGAGTTTGCTCAGTTGCTAAGTATAGTAAGCCTGTCGTCCTAAAAACTAGCAGTAAAAATCAACTGTTAGTTTTAGCTTCAGGGCATGAGCTGGCCCAAGGGAAGCGAAAAAATATCAAAAGCGATGACCTAAATTGGTCTCTGTAAGAAAAGGGAGAAAAAAGAGAGAAGCACAAATCTTTACCATTGTAACTGTGATTTGTCTATAGACACAACATATAAGTGGCGCCACAAGTCCCACGGGTCATTCATATTTTGCCCATCTCATAAAGAATGTATTTAAAACTTTATGGACAGAGTGATGGTTCAATCTGCCATCCCCTGCACGTTCGTGTCTGTTCCGAACATATTGTTGCCCCACATGATTGAGGCGGATTCAAATTAACTCACACACACATTCATAACTCAATGCACACATCGGCACCACACGAGGTTAAAAAAGAGAGAGACACGTTTTTTTCGATTCGATTTCGCAACCGATAATAATGTCTTCTGTTTCAATACCAAAAGAGGTAGTCATTAAAAAACCCCATGACGCACACACAAATTGTTATATAGATTGCCATACATACTGCTGAGGCGGTTAGGATATGCCTCATGAGCTGGCAGTCGGTAGGTGTGTCACCGCGGTAATCTGGAAGGAAAGAAAACCACGCCCATAGCGTCAAAACACACACACACATTTCAATGTTATCCCCTGTCTCTTAGACCAGGTGTTTAGAGACCTTTGGCAAAGTCTAGTACTTACAATAGCCGCGTAAGGATACTACCTTACTCCTACCCGTCCTGCCGCTCTGGAGAGTGCTCGCGTCTGGAGACCGGTAAACATTTAAGCTTCCCTGAGCGCTGGTCACGCGTTAGAAGACTAGCGCGCTAACCTAAGATGGCCGCCCCCGATGGAACACGGGGTGTGCAAATGTCGGAAGTCTGTCTTCCATGTCTAATTCGTTTCTCAATAAGCATTTTGTCTGAATTGAAAATGTTATTAATATTTACAAATTTGAGCTCAAAGGTCCTGCTTGTTAGTTTGTATTATTAGACCCTTATCCTAATAATGCGAGAAGGCTCACACAAGGACCATCACAACAATGCTGCCAGCTGCTTAAAGTCCCGAGGGGTCAATAAGGTAGTTCTTGGTGGCAATGGTCCAGAATGTTTTACAATGTCACTGGAATATTATTTAGTATCCACTGAATCACGGTAGCGGCTATTAACCAGGTACTGAGTGCCACTACCAATTTAAATCAATTTCTTAGTAGCTAAGGTTAAGTAAATCACAGACAATTTTGACATGTAGACCAGGTAGTAGCTATTCGCTCTACCCCAAAACCCCCTTCTTAACGTCCCCAGCTAGGGAAGTGAATACATTGTTTTTTTCCACTAGCCAGAGGATTTTTAGCTTTTTTTTATTCCCACACATTACTAGGTCCCTACACTTCACTGACACCATTCACTTTGCACTATCACATAGCCTTGTCACATTACTAGTGCTCCCGCGTAGTCCGTCAGGTCGTAGCACGCCCCGCCCCGTAGAGGGACGGGAAGACCCCAATGATGAAGCATGACACTATTGGATTTTTTTAGGCTGTTGCCACATGCCACTGGACATTCCATCCCCTTCATCCCTTCACCTTTCTCTGTCCATGGTTCCTGCCTTGCTTGGCTGATCCTCTTGCAAGAGAGTTACAGGGATAATGCCACCTCTGGAAAAACCATGTCGCACTTTTATCATGGAGTCTGGCTGAACAAAACAGGAAGAACTGCTGCTCCCTTCTGCCTGCTGACAACCAATACCTCAGTTCACATGGACATTCCGGCCGAAGAACGGATTGAAATGCAGGTGTTCAACAACCCTCCAAAAACGAGCAGCTGCCACCCTGACTGTAGCCCTGTCTGTCGTCAACATCTCGGGCATTGTATGCATCGAAGGTCTCGGGACGCAGTTGGTGGGCCACAGCACTTGCCGCATCACTAGAACTTTGGACTCAACTGATCCACCCTCTTTCGTCACCTCTCCGAACTTGTACTTTGTCTGTGGTACAAAAGCCTACACTTGGCTCCCAAAGGGTTGGAGAGGTACCTGCTACATTGCCTTTGTCCTTCCTCCCACCTATGTGGCTCCAGCAAACCATCACCGACAAAAGCGAGCGAGAGACATTGAAAAGCCGACTCCACCGGAGCACAATTCATGGATGCAATAAAGGGACTTGTTCCACTCTGGGGTCCGATGGCAAACAGCCGTGCCATCCGACATTTGACCCAGGCAGTCGAAACGACAATGAACATTACAGATGGCATCCTCACAAACAATACAGCCGAGCTTCAGGCGGTCCGCCTGGTGGCCCTTCAGAACCGCCTTGTTCTGGATGTGGTTCTAGCGGATCGTGGAGGAGCATGCCGTATCATCGGGTCCAGCTGCTGCACCTTCATACCAGACAATTCGCCCTCAGTCTACAAGGCCATTGAACATCTCCATAGACTCTCCTCAGAAGTTCATCAGGAACAAGAAGAATGGTCGCTTGGGAGTTGGTTTTGGAATACTGTAAAGAGCTGGGGGTGGAGGTTGTTCATGATCATCTTGATACCGATTATTGTAATATGTGGATTCTGCCTGGGTATTCAATGCTTGCCACTCCTGTGCTCACTTTGTGCCAACTGCATCTGCCCTAAGACTCTGGACTTTGAAACTGAACGCATGAAAGCATTGTATGATGTAGAGATCCGTAACATGATGGGGATAGACATAGACTGACAAGCTGGCTAGATATGTTGAAAAGGGAGGACTGTTAAAATCTAGATTGTGACTTAAACATTATCGGCGCCATCTTGTCCCTTTCAGGCTCATATGTGCGCGTAGGCAGCAGCCATTTTGAATGCCATGGCCTCTCTGCCCACTGCCGATAGCCAGCGCGTCTTTCTCTCTCTCTCTCTCGACCTCGCAAACATCCCCGCGGATTGACAGCCCCCGCTCTCACACGCTCGGGCCATAAACCACCTCTTTCAGCACGACCCTGCCTCGGAACCACATCCCGTACCCGGCCAACACCTCCCTCCGTCCCTTTGATGCACACATCCTTTGATGGACCCCCATCCTCTGTGCCCGATTGTCCGGTCCGATCCCAGGCCGTCACCTAGCCCTGCGGATGCAGTTTATTGCCCATACAGTAGGCAGCTGCCCCTCTTCAAAGGATCCAAGACTAATCGAAACCGCCCCACCCCATGAGATCCGATCAGCCGCACACATTCCGGGAATCGGCGGAATATCCAGCTGCGCGACAGTCATCACCTGCTGAGATCGGGGTGGGGACTTCTACTGTAAATGTGTGTGGGAACGGGCATGAAGCGGGGATTTCAAGGATGTCTTTCCGTACTTCAAAACATTGACAGGAATGTGTTTCATGCAATAAAAATCATAAACTTGTGTATAAGAGGCCAGGCCTCAGAGATGCGGTTAGAGCACCTCGAGAAGATACCCTGTTGTCTGATTTGACGTGTTCTGCTCCGTTGGAATAAACCTCTGTTTCCTGCCTTCCAGTCTCCAGCGCCTGCCTCTTTGTTTGATAATTTCGAATGGTATGAGAGGCGACTAACGCCAGGCAATACTTGGGTATTTATCGATTGGAATCTGCCCCACCTTTTACAGAAGTGGCTAACAAAGTGAGGCTGCAGATCAAAGGGAAGAAAGTTAGTGAATTATACACTCTTAAATCCACTGACCTTAGTAATGATTAACTCACAATCTCATAGAAGATCTTCAAATGGCTCCCCCAACACTTGCAAAGCTGTCACCCAAGCCCTCATCACCAGCAAGGTGGACTATGGCAATGCATTCTATGTTGGAATCAACCCTCAACTGACCAGAAGTCTCCAGACCATACAAAATGAAGTAGCCAGGCTCACCCTCAACCTTCCACTCAACATTCACTTCACCTTGCACCTCAAAGAGGTTCAATAGCCCTAAATCCATAAACGGGCACTCTTCACACTCCTCATGCACACACACAAAACCTTACACAACATTGACCTGCATACAACAGCCATGTATACTTTCGTTAAGCTACTAGACACCACTGGTCAACCGGACTCCTACTCGTACACACACGCCACATACTCAGAACTAGATTTAGCGCTAATGGCTTCTCTTACCTTGCTCCTAAAGCCTGGACCATCCTGCAATTACATGAGCAATTGTATGTTGTCTGAAAATAATATTTTACTACAAAACCGAACAGCACTGGGAATCTATCTATACCACAAACTGTCAGATGAGCACCACCTCTTTAGTTCTTGAATTCCACAAGTAGCTGAGGATCTGGCTCTTCACCTAGCCCCAGCCCTGGTTTAAGACATACCGCTCCTACCTCAGAGCCAGGACATCCTCCTTGGTGAGTTGTGTGCTATACAAATACACATTACATAATGTATAGGCCTGGCTTATTTTCGATATATGTTGGTTTTGTGTGAGAAGACTGGATGCAAAACTGAATGTTCAGTGCTCCGTTGCTCTTCGTCCAGGTTTGGGCTAAATAAGAAGTAATTTTCCTACATCTTCTTGCTAATTAGAATATTGCCTTGAGATGTATCAGTCACTGTCACAAATGATTGTTTGGTACTCAAAAAGCTAACGGCCAGGGCGGTCGTCCTCGAATCTGGGGAATTGGGTTCGAGTCTCGGCAACGACGCTGAACATCCTGTGATTCTGGGCAAATCGCTTAATCTCCCCGTGCCTAACAAAAAAATGAATGTGTCCCCATGAAACGCAACTGGTGCTATGTAAAGCACTCTGATACCTCATTCGGGGCAAGTTCGCGCTATATAAAACTCTGGAGAAAAAAAAGTCTAAAAGCAAAAAGTGAACTTTCCTTCAGTGGATTAGTGATACAAATGTACATTTTTGTATTGAAAGTTTAGAAACTGTTGAGACCAGTGGCGTAGCTTGGGGAGGGGGACGGGATGGGGCAATCCACCCCAGGAGGCACTTTATTGGGGTTGGTGACACTTCACGTGAGTTGATTGACACCACCCCCTGAAATGAGCAAGTGGTACGGGTTAATTATTGTTCTACTTATTTGTATTTCTGAGCTGTGTGGTGTTGCCAGCTTCCCTCTGGGTAGTCTACTGATTGTTTGGTATACAGTGCACACTTGGATGCGGTTTGTAGTAACAGATACAAGGAACACAAACACAACACCTTGTAGAACAAGCTCTTCCTCCTCAGTCCTTGCGCCTCACACCTTAGGGTTGCGTCGAGTGCTGTGTCTGTGGTGATCCAGGAGGAGTGGGGGCCAAACAGCGGTCAGCGCTGAGGAGAACGGCACGCAAATGATTTGGCAAGTGACAGGAGGGTGGCGGGTGTGCAGGCAGTACAAGATAAGGAGCCAGTGAGCAGCCGCCCACCTCAGAGCGGGAAAACAAGTCGCACCGACCTACAGCTGGCCGCCTCCTTTTGTCACAGGGGAGCCCCCCAGTGACTATGCTCTTACCAGCAGTCCGTGGAACAGTGCTCCAGTCACTGCCACCATGGTAATTTTGTTGTGTATGAGGGATGGTAAACTCAGGGACCGCCCGGGTGGCAAAAGCTTTATCTACGTCAATGGTTGAGACTAATTACAGTGCTGGCTTTGATGCACTCCATTATTGTATGCTTCAAGAGCTGCAGTTATACTACCCTGCAACCAATCCATAATTCTGGTCTTTAAAATTTTCAGTGCTCCATGAGGCTTCCTTTTCTTTTAATTATCAAGTCTCTATATAGGCAGAGAGTCTAGACAGGCAGGGCTACATTATCCTGTCACGTGCTGGTGAAACATAGTCTGATTCTGGAATATTAAGTGCAATGTTGGCACAGAGAGTTCCCCCTAGTTTCATGCACCCTTTGTGAGTGCTCTGCGAATTGGTTTCCAAACAATTCGACAAGGAGGCTGAATAGTGCTGAAATGAGAGTCCTTGACAAGTTGTGTGTCTGACGTGCATGAGGGGCTGCAGTGCTGTTCTGGGTGGAGGGAGTCACTGCTGCAAAAGGAGTTCCCAGCAGGCACCCTATAAAACAAGCACCTGCACTGCAATAGGTTCGCATTTGCAAGAGTTTAGGCTATTGCGTTTGTAAATGGCAATGCCTTTAATTTATCTGTTTCGCTAATTAACACATAAATAAAAGGCATTGTCATTTACAATGCCAATAGCTCAAACTCTTGTAAATGCGAGACCTATTCAAAAAGCGCCCGCCATTGTCCCGAGCTGCTCGGAAAGTGAAAGCACGTAAAGTGAAAACACGCATGGCGCACTGAATATTGCAGGAAAGCATGTTGTCCCTGCAGTAGAAGAAACTCATTAAAGAGAATAGTGCTTACAGACTAAAAAAGACGTACTGTGTAACAACCAAAGTAAAAGGGTCAATCCTCATGGGAGGTTACAAATGAAGACAAGGCGGTACTAAGGAGGGACTGACAAGCCTATTAACGAATCAGAAGCCAGCATTTATGAAGGGCAATGACACAGGCCAATGACAAATATGGGTGGAGAGTGGGCAGGGCTTCTGTTCCATACTCCAATACAGCATGCCGCAGAGCAGCGCATGTGCTGCCCAGGCTCGACCTAAAAAGGAAAGTTCTGCACAATGAACGCAATAATTATTTAAAGAAGTTGGCTTCTTATGCCTTCATGTAACGTATAGGGCCGCATCCCAGAAACAGGCAGCAGAAGAGGCAGGCGCTGCTAAATGAGTCCCTGCAAGGTTCTAGTCTGCATATGCTCAGATCAAAGATAACAGCTTCCATAATAACCTCGGGTGTCCATGCTAGGACGAAAAGGGTCAGAACCAATTCAGATGTGGAACATGCATTTCCATTCAATTATTCTAAATGGAATTTAAGTTATGAATCCAGATTTACCTGAAAATTGGGCATGGATCTGGACCTCCTTGGATACCTGTGATCAATCTTCCGTTCGATTCTGGAGAAAGTTTAATACAGTATTGTTTGGAAAAAAAGATAACCTTAAGGACAGCCACTCTTTCTACTCATTCATCTCTTGGGTTTGTCAAGTATTTTGCTTGTAGCCTCAGTCAATGCCATGTTTGTGCGTTCTTATACTCTTTGTGCATTAAATCTTTATTTGATGTGCGATGTTCGTATGGCGTACAAGCTCTGTGCATGTTTCCACATGTTCAAATATACGTTTGAACTCTGGACTTTATAATCAGTGTAATATAGTTGACAGTCTAGTAGCTGGGGTGGGCGGAGCTAGGTGGGCTGAGGGGAAGAGGAGGGGTCAGTACAGGATGAGGGCAGTTAGAGTAGGGACAGGGCATGAGTAAGATGTATTAAATAAAGCTCCAGTTAAGACAATAATAAGTGTCTGTATTTATTGTAGCACGATGCTACAACTGGCGACGAGGGTGGGATCAGCGTGAATGCAGCCCACAAGATCGTGTAAAGGCACCCTGTCCCTGCAGCGTCGAGAGAAGAGCTCCGCTGCCGAGTGAAGCTGACACCAGGCGAAGGAGGTCAGTAGTGAGTGACCCCATCCTCAGCGACGCTGGGGAGCCCCAAGAGAGTCACGACAGCGAGCACTGAAACGCTCAGTGGCCGTAATCAGTTAGCGCTGAAAGCGCGAGTCCCGGCGGATGCGTGGTGCCCAGCAGTGGTAAAGAAACAGGAGTCGGGAGCCCACTCCGACCCTGTCCAGCACCCCCACAGTGAAGAAAAGGTGCCCTGGTGAAGAGGACGCCGTCCCCGAGAGCTGGCTGCCAAGCGCGGCTGAACGCGCCGAAACCGGAGCCTGGGTGCCGTCGGAAAACCTCACGCCCGATGCGTGAGGTTTGGCATGCTGCCGGCGAGGAAAAGCAGGAACTCTAAAGTAAGGAGGAATCGGGAGCCCACCCCGATCCTGCCCAATACTCTGGCTACAAGAAGGCGCCTGGGGCACTGTGGAAGCCCCGTGGTGTGCCCAGAAGCAAGAGCGCTGTTCGCGCCAAGGAGAGACTGCAGGTGCCCACGTGAGTACGGGCTGAAGCGAGGCTAAAGGAAACTGAGCAAGGGCTCGGGAGCCCACCCAGACCCTGCTGCACTGCTGGAGTAAATATTAGGGACTGGCTGAGCGCTGTGAGAAGAAGTGCCATCCCGTGAAAAAAGAACTGTGCCGCTTTGTTGAAAACCTCACCCCCGATGCGTGGGAATTCGCATCTGTGTCCGGCGATCGCGTCGGAGTGAATTCCGTGAGCTTACCTGGTGGTAGTGAAGAAATAACCCCAGAAGGAAGACGTGGGACTGAAATGAAGATCGGGGTGAGTCCCTGTGAAGAGCTGTGAAGCTTGCATGGTGAGAAGAGCTGCATGTGGCCAAGTCTCGTGAGAGTTGGGCGGCCATCTTTGAGTCAGGCGACTTCTGGGACATCCTCCCTGTGCAAACTATGGGCGGCCATTTTGAAGTCAGGCATTAAGCAAAGTGAACAAGCACTGGCAGCAGAAGGAAACAAGCATTGGTAACAAACAAGCATTGGCGATAGAAATAAAACAAGCATTGGCGATAGAAATAAAACAAGCACTGGCAAAGGAACCAGCATCGGCAAACAAACAAGCATTGACACCGGAAGACCAAACAAGCATTGGAAAAGACCAAACGAGCATTGGCGAAGAACAACCAAGCCTTGATAAGAACATATAAACAAGCATTGGCTAATAGAAGGAAACAAGCACTGTCAAGAACCAACAAACAGACAGTGGCGAGTAGAAACCAACAAGCACTGGAAAAGCAAATAAACACACATTAGCGAGAAACAGCGAACCAGCACGAGCACCTCCAAAGGTGATGGTGAACACATACCGAAGAGCGTAAAGGGGAGAAGCTGCTGGACAGAACCGCACGAGGTTCAGAGGAAGGCAAGACTACGAAGGACGGTCCCAGAAACAAGCACAACATACACGGAGGCGACTAAAGGACTTGCACTAGCCTCACCGCGGAGAAGGAGCCCTGCGACTGGCACAGTGCGGCTGGGTAGTGGACATCTCGGAACGCAGGAAATCCAAGTTCTAGTCACTGGCGCATACAGTGGTGGTTGCAAGGATTAGTAATGCCCCAACAGATGACCAGACCCAAGGCCTTGACCAAAGAGGATTAATTACGAGAAGCCGAGTGAGCAACCCGCCTGATTACAATCAATCAGAACCCTCTTCTCATGGCGAAGGAAGAAGTAGCACAACGACGCAACCCTTGCATCAGAGCACCACCCCCAGGAGTGCAGTATGATACCTGGAGTTTGTGTCTTGAACAGAACCGATGGCTGGCGACATTGGGTGACTTCCTGGACGCCAATGGTGAACAAAGAGAGAGGAAATGTCTAATGTTGCTCCTCCATTTGGTGGGTCCAGAGGGCCGATGCCCAATCGAAACATTTTCCAAAGAAGACACAGAAATCTATAAAAGACTCCAAGAAAAGCTATGTGCCCGTCTCTCCGCACAAGCGGAAGTGGATCAAGAGCGCATCGCTTTCAACACAGCTCGGCAGGAACCAGGTGAACCATTGCCAACTTTCATCACTCGGTTGCAAAACCTGGTGCAAGGCTGCCACTTCAACACCTTTACGAACGAGGACGCAGTTCGACTCCGGATAATTGAAGGCTGCACAAACCCCGACACAAACCTCAAAATCTTGCGAGGAAAGTGGTCGCTAGAAGAAATAATCAGGAAGGCTGAAATTGGAATGCACGTCAAGGCAAGAGACAAATCAAGGGACCCGAATCTGAAGGCAAATTATCAAGTCGCCCGGACAGATGAAACTCGGAAAACAGACAAAACAAAAAATAGAGAGAGGGAAGGCAGACCAATGAAAAGACAACGGGAAAGACACAATGACAAGGAGTACTCTGAGTCAATCAGTCAAAGGACAACCTCAAGGAGTTCTTCACTCTCAGGGTATCATCCAAAGTCTGGCCGACGGGAGCGACACAGTGACAAGAAATACTCCGAGTCAATCAGTCAAAGGACAACCTCAAGGAGTTCTTCACCCTCAGGATGTCATTCAAAGTCTGACGAGGGGGGAGCGTCCAGTGGGACAGATAGCACCCCTGGACAAAATGGCAACTTACACAACAAGAGAGTAAGGAAGACGAACTATAGAAGGAAAGCTCCGAATGGTCAAAACTGGAAGTCGGCGCAGGAACACTCTTCGTCAAGTTGTGAAGAGGAGTCTGAAGGAACATCATCCAGTAGGAGAACACATCACACCCACATCATGGGTATCCGAGCACCAAGTAAGTGTGAAGAAGAAATAGGTCGCATAAGACGAACCGACCCTCCCCAACAACGAACAAGAAAAGACCAACGCATCAATGACACCGGGGACAACGAAGAAACTGAGAAGACGTCGTTGACATGTGAGAAAGGCAAAGATGGAAAATCTCAAGAGCAAACACAAAGAACAAGCACGTGGTTGCTGAACAACTTCTCGGATGAAACAATGCCAAAGACAAGTCGACGAAGGCGCCCGGAGAATCGTTTTAAAGACAACCCTGAGTCACCGAACAACGCGTCACGGCCCACTTATTTCAGACATCCAGCACGCGATACACCCTCAAAGGAACGCTTCAAAAGGAGTATGGCCAGGAACTCCTCTGATTCAGAGAGCGCGTCCGTTCGATCCTGGAAGTCGACAAAAGACTTCTCTGACCTAGAAAACACGTTTATGGCCAGGAACTCCTCTGATTCAGAGAGCACGTCTGTCCGATCCTGGAAGTCGACAAGAGACTTCTCTGACCCAGAGGGTTCGTCTGTTCAATCCCGTGAGTTGACCGAGTCATGGTCCCGACAACAGTCATGGCGTCAACCACCCAAACGCACCATGGAACCAAAGGACATCCTTCACGTCAAGAGCAACACGTCACACACTAAGGACTCTGAATACTCTGTCATGTCACAAGACAATCGGTCATGTCAGTCACAAGCACATCTGGACATAGATCAGACACCGTCACCCTTGAAGGGGTCCGCGAGGCTGACCCAAAGGATCTACAAAAAGAAAACAGAGACACTGGACCCTAGTCACCAGATGGGAAGGGACCAGCCATCCACTCCGCAAAGAAAACCGGACATGTCGGCAGAGAGAGATCATCAGATGAGAGCGAAACATGCCTATGCACAGATAGCCCACGAGCTCGCCAGACAACCCGAGGCCGTGAACAAGTTATCGAGCCACACCGTACTGTCTGGTATGTATGACCCTGGATTGGAGAGCAGTGTTGCCCTCGACTGGACAAGACGAAAGGAAGTAAAAGTAGATGCTGGTGCTCAGAAGAGGACCCAAACATTATCCACTCATGAAAATGATCGAGCATCTGAACCAACCGTTACACCGCAGGAAGGAAACATGACGACTGCGGAGTGTGAGAGTAAACAGTTCAAACGCAACGTGGTCAGGAATACCCTGATCCAGACAACAGAAAGACTGACCAAAGCCAAGCCCACCACTGATTCGACACTACTGAGGTTTGAAGAACCGACTGTCCGCCGACCAGTGTGGTGGATTGAAGAATTGCGAACACTGAAGACATTAAGCTCATTTTGTTAAGAAAGGGGGAGATGTAATATAGTTGACAGTCTAGTAGCTGGGGTGGGCGGAGCTAGGTGGGCTGAGGGGAAGAGGAGGGGTCAGTACAGGATGAGGGCAGTTAGAGTAGGGACAGGGCATGAGTAAGATGTATTAAATAAAGCTCCAGTTAAGACAATAATAAGTGTCTGTATTTATTGTAGCACGATGCTACAATCAGTGTCTTCTCTGAGATGTTTATTTATTCGCTTAAACTTTTCAAAGTATTTTTGCCTAAACCCAGGAAATGGCACTGCACTGACAGCAGCGGGAGTACCCCCAGGCACCTTGCATGGAGTGAACTCACAAACAATGCTTCAAAGGCTGAGCAGCACACATAACTGTATTTTCTTTTATTCTTGTACCCCGTTTTCAGTTTACGTGGGACCTGTAGGTGTCAGGGCTGTCAGGTACCTAGGTGGGGGAGTCTGCCAGCTGAAGTGAGGTAGATGCGTTGCAGGTGCCAGCCATGTAAACAGCTTCATCCCAGCTGCAGCATGATATTTCTACCACAATCAAAGTGTTGAGCCCAGCACAGAGGTTCTTTATCCAGTAACAGTTCGAAGTTGTGTGCTTCAGGGGCTGAATGCCCCACTCTCATTGAACGAATCAGCCAGATAGAAGGGCAATAAACAGACACGCAGACACTGCTTGAAAATAACACGGTGAGCAGGCCCTATGCTTGGCTGATTGTAACGCGATCTCTGCAGCCCGAGCTGGGGTGGCAGTCAGCCAATCAGAGGAGCTGTTCTTTGTCTCCCTGGAGGCGTAGCCATTGCTTTTTACAGGTCAGGTATAATCTTTGTTGTTTTGGTGTTCTGGGTCCACTAGTCATAGTGAGGTGGCGAGTACATTTTTCAAGGCCTGTGTTGGTACTGATTTAACTACTGATCCAGGGGCTGCAAAAGCAGCTGTAGGAGTTGTAGAGGGCAAGCTAGGGCTCGCAACTGTGACCCCTGGTGACACCGAAATGACGTCTATGGTCTCACATGCATTGGGCCTTCCTGCTCCTTTGAAATAACATGCCACCTCATGGCTGTTTTTTTCCTCTCTAATATGACCACAAAATGCATCCTCAATCCTTAAAATCTACAAATGTGACTAAATAGCTAAATATATCTACCGACCAGTACCCAGGAAATGTTTCTACACCAATAATTAAGGAGATCCTCTCCACCTATCTAATGGTGAGAGAACTAGACATCAACCTCAATAAATTTGTGCCCAACAGGGCCACTCACCTCATCTCCTTACTACTCTGAGAGCCCCACTCTGTGTAATGTGACACTGACGGAGCGATTACTCTGGTGGCCTCCAAACTGGAAGCACAACCCCAGATGCTAAGGATCTGTCTGACATCGTCACAGTCTCCTCTGCTGTCCTAATGTAGGCTGCTATGAAATCTAACTGAAGAAGGGCAACGTGGTTCTCAGCTTTCTGCAGAGATGACACCAAGCTCCATAAGAAGCAAAAAGCAGTATGCTGAAAAACGTTGGACAATGAGACTCTGCTGTCATCAACATAACAATGTATCTATAAGACAAAAAAAAGTAAGAGGAATGGCGATATGGAGAGGCATTATAGTTAAGAAGATCCTATAACTGGTGTCTGGTTGAGGCAGGGAGGCCTTGTGTAATGAATTCAAGCAAAGGAGGGACATGGGGTAATGCCTCTTCCCATTGGCATATCAGAAGAGCGAAGAACAGTTGTCGGTAAGGAACTGTATCATACATGCACACCCCTCACCCATTCCCCGGTAGATGATGAAGCACATTATGAATACATTGTCCGCTTTGCGCTGCTGGGTGCTCCCTCCAGTAAGAGGTATGGAAGACTTTGTATCTTGGCCACAGCTCTTGAGCCAACTTGGGGTAAAAGTGCAACACATGTCACTTTTCTGCCATGTCCGCTAAGACCTAATTCACTGGTTTTCAGATCAGTCTCTCTGGACACATTACACACGTCTAGCCTCCATAAAAGCCTTGTATTGTCTCATCTACTGGTTTGGGCATGATTCATAGTACGAACGACCACCAGCTTCAGCAGAACTTAGCATCACAATTATGTTAAACTGCAAAAATTGAATAAATATAAGAAACAACCTTCCAAGTTGGCTCTCATGTCTTCTGCCAGAGACAGATACAGGGGATTGTGGGAGAAGGTGTTGCAATGTTCACCCCCTTTCAACTAAGGGTGATTTAAAGGACAACAGAGTCATACACACCAGAATGTCAATCTTAGGTAGATTAATCTTTAGGCTCTAAGACTGGGAGGATAAAGAGGAAAAATGGGGCGAAGGGAGATGTGCTTTATACTGGTGAAGTGTTCAGAAAGAAAAGGCAGTGTTCTGTGTGTGTTTCCTTTGTGTGTGAGGTTGTTACTGATCTCGCTAATGGTCTGGAAGAAATTACGTTATTGTTTGATGTGGATCAAACTCTTCTCAAGCAACCTCCACAACTGTTGTGAGGGTGAACCACAAAGTCCCTAAATGGACTTTTGTGCTTAACCCTCTGGTAGCTTGGCACAAACACAATCATGAATAACTTAGAGGCACTGTGTTAAGTATCTAAGCAAACCTCAAACAGTAATAAAGTGAAAACACAACAAAAGACAAATCCTAAACCAACTAGTATAAATTCTAATAAATAAAATTAGATCATAATGACAAACATCCAATAGGTAGAAATATAGATACTGAATTTCAAAGTTGTAGGTAGGTATGGAGCCTACAAGCACAGAGCACCACTTGTGGCCCTTTGGTTGTGCTAGACCTCTGGAAAATTACAAGTTCAGGTGACCACAATAGAGCATGGGCTGGATACTGGGACCAGAGAAATCCCACTGAATAGTTACCTTCTCAAAGTCCAGTGCAAAGAATTCAGTTCATGGTAGAAAAGGCTGTGATAATCAGGCAGAGCACTGCTGATGGCTGTCGCTGTAGCGAGAAGAGCAGGCTGGGATCGCAGACTATTCTCGCTGCAGTACGAAGATTATGTCGGATGTCGCGGACAGTTACTACTGGAGCTTCATGTTGGCTGTTAGCGTGGGCTGTTGTTGTTGTTGAGTCAAGTGCTGATCTCACATTGCCTGTCATCGCTGGAGGACGTAGTATCACAAAGAGCAGCAGGACAGTCCTCTTGGGGTCTAAGCATACCTCTAGCAGCCAGGCAGTACTCTGGTAGCAACAAAGCAGTCCTCTGGGGGTCTAGGCACGCCTCTAGCAGCAGGGCATTCCTTTGGTCCACAGGTGCAGGAGTGTACTCGCGAGTGACTTAGCAGATCCAATATTTATGCCTGGCGCGCCTTTGAAGTGTGGGAACACCCTGGTCTACCCTCACATCTGATTCTGGAAAGTTCTTTCCTTCCCCTGCCAACGCTCCAACAAGTTTAGGGTCACAAAAGACTAGAGTCAGGTTCCTTTGTGTGTGTTGGAGGTAAGCCCAATTGAAGTGCAAATTGGGCAGGGAACAGCTCCGCCCCCACACATCCTGGCAAGATTGCCTACCCTGCCTAATCCTATGGCCTTTTGTCTCACTATCTGGGAGGAAAACACAATGCTTAAGATCAGGGTCATGTGACCCAGGACACTAGCAGCAGGCATCAAATAGTTAGGACAGGAAAAGGACAACTTTTTAAAAGTGGCATTTTCGGAATTTGGACTTAAAATCTGACTTTACCATTACACAGTATTTTATATTGCAATTCATTTGAGACTTTTCTACTTGTTATCAAATAGAAGTTAGCACTTATTAAATGTAATAAGATGACTAGGGTGGGAGGAACTCATGGAGTTTCACTCCATGGAATTCCGTTGAGTTACATAAAAATCAACAAGATACCACAGAGTTCTGAAAATGGGTGGAATTTGGCAAATCGTACTGCCCCACTGATTTTTAGCACTGGAAGCATGTTCCGTGCTATAAAATAAGTGTGGACAGCACTATGCAGTGTGCAAGAGGGCGCTGCTTCTTTCTGCCTCTCAACCAGATTTTCTACTCAAGCAGCAGCTTTCTAAACAAAAACAGTAGCAACCTGCCATGATTGCCCAGATGAGAAATCTCGCTGGGAGGCGATCTAGCACCCGAACATCATTCTATGGGACGCAAATTCTCACTCATGCACACAAACTTAACGTTGGCGAGCCGCGGGTGACAAAAAAACTCCACTGCGCTGTGTTTGGCTGACTTTTGCCCAAACTCCATGCTCCAAGCAGATCTCAGAGTGGGCGAAACTCTGAGAACTCCGCTGGCATAGCGGAATTTTTCACCCACTTCCAGAGATAACCCAATGTTATCCAATTTTAGGAGTTTTTCATTACCAAGACATGAAAAACGCAAAAGCACATGTCAAATCTTTTTAAATATAAAGCACCCTACCCTATGGGCTGTTTAGGGCCTGCATTAAGGGTGACTTATATATATTAAAGAAGAAGGATTAGGCCTGGCAAAAAGGTTTATTTTGCTAGGTTGAAATGGCAGTTTAAAACTGCACTACAGGCCCTAGACTTGTCTTAAAGAATCTGTTCAGTGGGTGCCACAATGAATGCTGCAGGCCCACTAATAGCATTTAATTTATAGGCCCTGGTTACAATTTTACAAGGATCCAAGGAAAGTGCGCAAGCCCTTTAACACTGTTTAGCAGTGGTAAAGAGCACAGAGTCCTAAGACTAACAAAAACGAAATCCAGCAAACAGGAAAGGTGAAGGCAAAAAGTTGGGTGGAAGACCGCACTAAGGATGTTACGTTGAGCACGGCTTTGCCTTAGTCAAATACCATTATTATTTTGAAAATGCATATTTAAATATGCCTACTGTTTCAGAGAGTGGAATATTTCCGTAGCCCTTGGATATGGAAAGCGAGAAGGAGTTGTGGACCAGGTGACAATAGTTCACAAAATTGATCTAATAGACGAAGGCCAAGCCTACAAATTTTAGAATGCAATAGGTTGTGAAATGAAAGCCCAGGACTGGAATCATAGTGTTTTGGTGACAAGGAAGGATGTGACAACCATTTTTGAGGAATTGAAAATGATACTGTGAACACAGAAACTATTTAGGACCATGCACAAGTCCTTAAATTTCCCTTAGAGGTCTGTGGAAATAGTACAACTACAATAGAAGAGGAGTAGCAAATGCCAATTTAGTACAACAGAACAACAGCCTGGCAGCCACATTTTTCAATAGTTTTTGGTTAGGATTAAGCCTTGATGGATGGTAGCAGTGCTGAATTGAGTGATCACCAAGATATCTTTGTCAGTTTCCTTTCCCAAGTTCTTGAACACCAAGGCAGGATAGAGACAGGGGCAGGATACCTACTGCAGTAGAAAATATGCTTAGGGGAACCTCAGAGTAGGGCACATTTCTAAATCACTTTGTTAGAAAGAGGACATATGGGTAACTTTCACCGGAGGGTATAGTCAGGCATTTCTTATTAGGGCAATATGTCACCATCCCTTTGGTCTGCAGGGAGCATTATTATTAAAATCTTCTTCCCAGGTATGGATTAACTGTAAAACTCTTAAGATTTGTTTCTTTTTTTGGCAGAGAATGGTGGTTATTAAGCAAGAATGTCAGGAGAACGCGATGTGAGATGCCATGATTTCTTGGGAGCTTTGAGGGTGGTCTTGATGGGCTTTGTAAAGTAAGGCGAATAAGATAAGTCTGGTGTAAATGCCTAATCTTACTATTCTGAATATCACTTGACTAAATGTTATAGGCTCTTATAAGGCACCTGAGCAGCAGTCCAAGCAGTCTTCCTCAGTCAGTTAATAACAACTTATGCTGTAGATACAATGTGCTCGATAGAGTGCAGGCGCGCAACACCCATTGGGCTCACCGGGCTTCAGACCCCCCAAATCCCCCCGCGTCGTGTGTGTCAGCCCGGGTTGAGACAGCTTCGCCGGCTGGCGATCGTCTGCAGCTGCAGCCGAGTACTTCACAGGTCTTTTAAAGACCATTTACTTGTTAATGAGGCTTTTGTTGTGTTTTCACCCCTTTTTAGAGCCACTCTGCCTATGGCTGGAAGAATAAGCCCCTCCCGAAATCTTTTTCAGCCCCCCTCTCGAAATTTGCCTGATAGAGTGTCTTAATAACACTGAGACAATAATACGCTCTAGTAAATGAAAACATTCACATCTGATTATTAGCCATCTGTTCACCAATGGTCTCTAAACAATTATATTTTCATCGTTATTTGAATATAATCTGTGTATCTAATGGGGGAGCTAGGGGGCACAAGACACATCTGACACAAGTTAAAGGTTCCCCCAAAGTTATACCATCTTTTAGTTGTCTGCTGGCCAGTGAAATGTGTATGTACCAGTCGTCCAGCAGACCAGCTTTCAAGTACCCAGGTTAACTCATAACTAAAACTATTTTAGAAGCTGGGTTTGTCAAACTTTCTGTCCATGATCTTAGCAAATGGGATAGTATTGAATACTGAAGGGCTTATTTACAAGCCTCTTGCACCGCCGGGCGTTGCTTTCCCAGTGGTAAAAGTGGGCGGGAACGGAAGGGCAAGGCGTGCCCCTACTTCTAAAAATTATTTCAGTCCGTTCCCCTACTTCTTACTTTCAAAAAAGCATCCCGGGACGGCAAGAATATTCCTACTTAAAAACGATAACTTTTTTCATTCAACTTCCAGGGGCGGCTCGCACTTCTCTGTTGAACTCCAGAGGCTGCAGCAGCCACTCCCTGACCTCGCACACACAGACTGAGGGCAGGCCCATTGTCGCCTTTCGAATGACAATGTGCCCGTCCTCTGCCTTTAGCATATCAAGTGCCAGTGAGATCGGAGTTGGTGATTACAGAGGAGCTTTCCCCAGACAGAGTAATGTGGGGAACTTGGCACCTTGTGTAATTTGTCAATGTAGTACATAGAGTGAACTGGGCAGGAGCAGTGACAGGACAGAAGAGGCGACAGGAAAGGAGAGGTACTAGGGCAGGAGAGGTAACCGGGCTGGAGAAGTAACGGGCAGGAGAGAAGTGACAGGGCAGGAGAAGTGACAGGACAGGAGAAGTGACGGGCAGGAGAAGTGACGGGCAGGAGAAGTAACGGATAGGAGAAGTGACAGGGCAGGAGAGTTGACGTGTCAGGAGAGGTGACAGGAAAGGGGAGGTGACGGGGCAGGAGAAGTGATGGGGCAGGAGAAGTGGAGGGGCAGGAGCGGTGATTAGGCAAGGGCAGGAGCAGTGAACGGATAGGTGCAGTGAACGGATAGGGGCAGTGACCGGATAAGAGCAGTGAACGGGGCAGGAGAAGTGATGGGACAGGATAAGTGATGGGACAGGAGAAGTGATGGGACAGGAGAGGTGATGGGGCTGGAGCGGTGATCAGGCAGGAGTGCTGATCAGACAGAAGCAGTGAACGGGCAGGAGCGGTGACGGGGCAGGAAAAGTGATGGGTAGGAAATGTTATGAGGCAGGAAAAGTGACGGGCCAGGAGCAGTAACGGGGCAGGAGAGGCAACAGGAAAGGAGAGGTGACTGTGCAGGAGAGGTAACTGGACAGGAGACGTGACCGGGCAGAAGAAGTGACCGGGAAGGAGAAGTGACCGGGCAGGAGAAGTGACGGGGCAGGAGAAGTCACGGGGCAGGAGAAGTCACGGGGCAGGAGAGGCGACGTGGAAGGAGAGGTGACATGGAAGGAGAGGCAACAGGGCAGGAGATTTGACCGGGCACAAGAAGTGACGGGCAGGTGACATGACAGGCAGGTAATGTGATGGGCAGGAGTGGTGACGGGGCAGGAGAGGTGATGGGGCAGGAGAGATGACAGGGCAGGAGAGGTGACAGGCAGGAGAAGTGATGAAGCAGTAGAAGTAATGGGGCAGGAGCAGTGATTCGGCATGAGCAGGAGTGGTAACCGGGCAGGGGCAGTGAACGGACAGGAGCAGTGAACGGGGCAGGAGCAGTGAATGGGGCAGGAGCAGTGAACGGGCAGGAGCAGTGAACGGGGCAGGAGCAGTGAACGGGGCAGAAGCAGTGAACGGGGCAGAAGCAGTGAACGGGGCAGAAGCAGTTAACTGGGCAGGAGCAGTGAACGGGGCAGAAGTGACGGGGCAGGAGAAGTGACAGGACATGAGAAGTGACGGGACAGGAAAAGGGATAGGGCAAGAGAGGCAACAGGGCAGGAGAGGCGCCAGGGAAGGAGAGGCACCACGGAAGGAGAGGCGCCAGGGAAGGAGAGGCACCAGGGAAGGGTAGGAGACAGGAAAAGAGAAGTGATGGGCAGGAGAAGTGACGGGCAGGAGTGGTGATGGGGCAGGAGAGGTGACCGGGCAGGAGAGGTGATGGGGCAGAAGCAGTGATTAGGCATGAGCAGAAGCAGGGACCGGGCAGGAGCGGGGAACGGACAGGAGCGGGGATTGGACAGGAGTGGTGAACAAGGGCAGGAGCAGTGAATGGACAGGAGCGGAGAACAAGGGCAGGAGCAGTGAACAGGGCAGGAGCAGTGAGCAGGGCAGGAGCAGTGACGGGCCAGGAGAAGTGACAGGCCAGGAGAAGGGAGGGGGCAGGGGAATTGACGAAGCAGGAGTGTTGATCGAGCAGGAGCAGGAGTACTGACTGGACAGGAGCAGTGAAAGGGCAGGAGCAGGCGTTTCCCAGGGCGACTGGAAGGGTAGGGGACCAGTTTAGTTTGGGGGGACCGGTTTTGGACAAATGCAGGAGTTTTAAAAACACTGCAAAGTTCTTTGTATATTCAGCAGATTTCGGTCAACAATACAAGTGCCAAGATAACTTTGGTGATCAATGTACCTGCTGAAGAGAGATGGGAGCATGTTTTTATCTAGTGGCTGTTTTACTCATCTAAGGGAGCACAGAGGGGTAATATGCCTGCTGCAAAGAACATGTACCATGCATATCAAAGAGCAATATGTTATGTGCATAGTTCAGTGGGTACTGCTTTGTGTTCACTTCCCAAATGAAAGGACACTTGAATACATATGGCCCGACAGTTCGGGCTGGACTGTTCACATAGGGTGCAGGATCAAGACTGATTTGCATATGGCTGGGTCCAAACTGGAATGGCATGGTGAGCAAAAAACGATGGATTTAAGCCCAGATCTCTTAACTGGGGTGAATGTATGACATTGTTCTGCATTCTGTCCATCAATTGTTCTTTTTGCATTTGTCACCCCGAGTGGGATGGGTATGCTCAGACATGAGTCCCGTGCTCTCCATGCCACTGGAATCATGCTATCCTGCTGATGAGGGCTGAAAGCCCGAAACGGGTCCTAGGATGCTTGTTTTCAGTCCAGAGAGGACCTGGACTGGCAGTTTGGGCTGGACTGTTCCCATTGGGTGCAGGATCAAGACTGATTTGCATATGGCTGGGTCCAAACTGGAATGGCATGGTCAGCAAAGAAATAATGGATTTGGGCCCAGATCTCAGTACTGGGGTGAATGTATGATATTGTTCTGCATTCTGTCCACCAGTTGTTGTTTTTGCTATATTCTGAGTGAGCAGCTAGCTGGCTAACATGAATATGAAGGAGCCTTTGTGGGCTTCAGTGAGTCTAGATTCTCCTGAAGAGTCCCTTTCTCTTCTGAGCCCTGCTTAGCATGTGTACAGGAGGAGCCCTGTATTCATGACCTCAATGTTTGAGACAAAAAATAATCATGGATTTCTGAACAATGAGAGTAAAAGCATTAAGGTAACATGTTGTTCCTGCGTATATTTCACACACTTTACATAAACCCGTATTCCCTATGAGTGTTTGCTTTTTCCTGAATTAAACCTCAAATAAACATGTTTATCCATTGTTTTAATTAAATAACGTTATAAGCTGTAACTGGTCAGTGAAATGCTAAACGTACTGAAAATTGGTATGTTTTGCTATTTCTAGCCACACCCCTTTCTCCGCCCACTGATTCAATCTTAGGTTATTCCCGCCCCCTGATTCTCCACCCACAGTTCCCCTACTTTTTTTCCCACTTCGATCACTGGCTTTTCCCCATATTAAAAGTGACGAACAGGCGGCGCAAGGGGCTTGTAAATAAGTCACTAGGGGGTCATTATGATGACGGGCGGACTTTGTCCGTCCTTCACCATAGTGGGGAACGGGACCGCCCACCATAAGGGCGGGGGTCCCGTGGGGGGAATTAGGATGTGCCCGCCACAGTGGCGGGCACATCCTGTAGTTTTAGCATTGTAGCGGGCGGTGCACTCTGCACCGCCCGCCGCAATGCTAAAAATGCTTTTTTGCATTAGCATATGCAAAGCGGCAGGCACCGCGCGGTGCCTGCCGCTTTGCATATGCAAATGTGGGGGGGTACCATAGGTACCCCCCATGTGCCCCCCGACAGTGGTGTCAACCTGGAGGCCCTGCAGGGGGCCCCCGCAGCAATCCCCGCCTGCCTTTCCGTGGCGGCATTGCCGCCGCGGAAAGGCCTCTACTTTGTGCCATTGTAATATGGCTGGCGGTGTCCATTAGACACCGCCACCATATTAATCCATTACCGCGGACGGTAAAGCGGTGGACGGTCTTTCCGTCCGCCGCTGTCCCCTCCGCCATCCTAATCTGGCGGAGGGGAAAACGAGAGTGCTTGTCGGGCGGATTGCTTCTCCTGGCGGAGGCAATCCGCCCGACATCCTAATGGGGCCCTAGGTTTGAAGATTACATTTAATTCCCCCCTTCCAAGCCGTAGACCGACCAGACCTTCACATAAGTCTTGGATTTGGATCTGTGGTAGACGTTTGCACTGCAGCCACCTGGGCATCACAAGACTAAATTCAGTTTTGCCTTCTTTGTACTGGAATCTCTTACAATCACAAAAATAAAAAGAGGGTGGGTTGCATAAAGCAAAGGAAACATGTTGAACACCTTGGTTTAACTTCTTATCCATCTCTATGGGTTCCCGTGATGTAGCAGGACTGCAATGCACCTGCTCTACCATCCATTCTCACCCTCAAAGGACTGCTGTGGCTTCTTGGTTTTGCTGAGGAAAAGTAATTGTACAGAATTCGGCCTCAGGCACTTTTACATATTTTACATTGTGATGAAGATAAATCTCTTGCGGGCATTTCTCGACACTTTGTTTGAGAAGGCCTGAACAGGCGTGTGGCATACAAAGCAGTCACAGAAAGGCTCATCTGTTACCGGAGTGTGTGAAGGAATTGTGCATTTTTGTAAAAATGAGAAACTAGCTAGACCGTTGACATGGCGATCTTATATTGTGATTGCCCAGAAGCGTCCTGACGGATATATATTGACAGGAAATGGGCATGAACGCCAAAGCCAGAGATTTGACTTTTTTTTGTTTGTTTAAAAAAGCGTCTTAAACATAGTTCTATGCTTTTGTTGAGTCGTATTCTGCCATGTTAAAAACATCAGGACATATATCCTGACAGCTCTGTAAGTTTGAGAGCATAAATTTGTGATGTCAGAAGAAAGTATTTTTGTTAGACGGCCTGGCACTTCAACTCCTCTTCGAAATGATACTCTGATTCATTGCCAAATTTAACCATGAAAGCTCACTGTGGGGCATATTATCAAGGACCGGTGTTAAAATTATCGCCGTTCTGCCGATAAAATGGCGATAATGGGCTTGATAATACGCCCTTGTTAATTCCCATAGAAGCCCATGTTAACATCAGGACATGGGCTTCTATGGGAATTAACAAGGGCGTATTATCAAGCCCATTATCGCTGTTTGATCGGCAGTTTCCTGCCGATAAAACGGCGATTATTTTAACACCAGTCCTTGATAATATGCCCCTGTATTTTTTGTAATTAATTTAGGATTTTTGGGTCATAATATCAAGGTCCGGCGGTAAAATTATCGCTGTTTTAGCGGCAGGAAACTGCCACTAAAACGGCGATAATGGGCTTGATAATATGCCGTAGAGAATTCCAATAGAAGCCGATGTTAACACCAGAACATGGGCGTCTGTTGAAATTCTCAAGGGCATATTATGAAGCCCATTATCGCCGCTTTTGCAACAGTTTCCTGCCGTTAAAGCGGCGATAATTTTAACGTTGTTCCTTGATAATATGCCCCTATGTATCTCTGACTAGGTACATGCATGGGCTGCAAAATCAGCTGAGCCATAAAAATCAGATTATATGCGGTAAAGCCAAATTTTTAGCTATGTCTCAACTTCAGCAGGTTGAGTTCAGCTCTTAACCGCATGCGCGCTAGCGGTTTTCCCGCTGCGCGCTGCGATTTGCAAAAACCCTCGTTACGTGACAAGGTCAGCTCGTCACACGCGCAGCGCAGGTAACGCCCATGACGAGCTGACCTTGTCACGAGCGCTGAAGGGGTAAAGAGAGTGGGAAAAAGTTTCAGAGCTAAGTACCTTGTACCTGAAAGGCTCAACTACCCCTTTTAGCAAATTTAAATCTGGTTACATCAAATCGAGCTAGAGACGTCTATTGGCTTGGAAAATATACTGGTGAGAAAGTTTGGGCCTTAACATGATAAACTCTGTGGAGGATGCACATGGACTTGACTCGAATCTTTTAGCAACGGGGAGCCAGAGCAGTTGTTTGAGATAAACCAAGTCATGATAACATTTTCTCAGATGAAAAAATTTAATTTAAGAATGCTGGATGTTCGAAATCTAAAGACATTTTTCTTAGATAAGTGTAAATATAAGTAGCTGCCGAAATTAGAAGAAGACTGATTTTATGCACTGTCAGCCAAACTCTATGTGAAAAAGTTAAAATTTAGAAAAGTATGGGGGCGTGGCTTGTGCGCCGCTGCATGATGGCGTGTCGCGCTTGAGCTCCTGGGCGATTAAGGTCCGTTGGAGTATATCACCAGCTTTCTGACGGCCCCTCTTCAACGGGACAGCTTTTCCATACGGCGGAATATGCAGTGAGACGTTTGACTGCATTTTCGACGAATTCCGACGTCAGCTGACTGTGTTTCCCGTCAAGTTGAGGTGACGCTCGGTTTCTTCACGGGCGGCCGCCATTTTCCCGCTTGTGACGGAGACCGGCATTTCTCTTCAGAAGCGCCTCACTGGTTACATTCTTTCCGGCTCTGCAGGATATCCGTGTTAATTAACCTACGGTGGCTACATTTGGTAACATTTTTCTTTTTTCTTCTGCTTGTTCTGCTTGGCCGGTTGTTTTGTTGCCCACGCTCTGATTACCTCAGTACAGATCTCTGAAGCTGCTTTGGCCTTTTGATTTACATGAGGCTCTGCTATACATTATTGTGCCATATTCCATATAAGTCCGCCGCGGTCATTAATTTGGCGTTCCCTGCGCTCAGTGTGCTTCATTCCTGTATTTTTGGTGTGGGATACGCAGTTTCTGACCTCTCCTCTTCCTCAAGTGGTTGTTTATTTTTCTTGGTGACTGTTACTTCATGGCTGCAACTATGGGCCGTTCCTCAACCACTAAAGACTCAAAAGATGCTGGCACCTCTCTTAAAAGACTTAAGCCATTGTCTCCTACGCCTGAGGCTGCTCAGTCTGACACCAACTCTACTCTTGATACAATATTAACGCGCCTTAATGAAGTGCATGATATTGCGCAGTCAACAAAGACTAACACGGACTTATTGCAAGTGGAGGTGTCCGCTATTAGGAATGACTTCAAGGCCCTCTCTATTCGTGTTTCGACCACGGAGACACGTATCAGTGGTGCAGAGGATCATATGCAGAATCAATCCAGGTCCCTTACCCACTTGGAGCGCTCAATTGTGGCATTGCGAAAAGATCTCACTGAGCAGGAGGACCGTAATCGTAGATCTAATCTGCACATTTTTGGTCTGCCGGAGGATGCAGAGAAATCATCTTCATCTATGATTGACTTTTTATATCAATGGATTCCTGATACTCTACAAATCTCGTTCCAAAGAGATTTTGAAATAGAAAGAGCACATCGGGTCCCCACTTTTCATTCTAAATCTGCAACCCAGCCAAGAGCAATAATTTTTAAGCCACTGCGTCATCAACATACAGAGCAAATTCTTGCTCACATGCAGAAGGTTAAATCTGTCTTCTGGGAGGGACATCGAATTTCAATCTCTCAAGATTTTGCCAGGGATACAGTCATAAGAAGGAAGGGCTTCCTTAATCTTCGGAAACGTCTTTCTGAGATGAACATTCCCTTTTCCTTTTCTGGTCCATCGGAATTCCGCATTACTTTCAAGGGTCGTTCCAGAATTTTTGATGAGCCGGCTGATTTAGCTTCCTTCCTGGACAACCAGATGGAGATACAGATGGAGATTCAAAGGGCGACTTCGCAGGATCCTGGTGCTTCGGGCACTTGAAATGTTTACTTATGTCTCCTTTGTGATGGCCTTCTGTATACCTATATTTCCTCTTCTCTCTCTTTTTTTTTTCCTCAGGTTTTATTGACTTATTGTCTCTTCTGATTTGTCTCCTTTGCTGCTCGTTTCTTGGTACTATCTCTTGCTAACTCCGTTACTGGAGTTTTTCCGTTCTGCTTTATATCTGCACTGTACTCTCTTTGTTCCACTTCTATTTAGCTTATCTCTTTAGATTTACATAGTGCTTCTAATTTTTTACTATTGTTGATGTTTATTTTTCTATTTCTTCTCTCTGTATTCTCTAATTCTTTCGTGGTCATGTTGTTTAATCTATTGTGTCTATACCATTTTTGTTCCTTGTATTCTTTGCTACTTTGTATATATTGATGATTCATACATGCTCAATATTTGCATTTCATTATCTTGTGTTCAGTTCTAATAGTTATGTAATTCATTTATATATTTATCTCAGGAGAGTTTAATTGTTTGGTGCTTCCCTATTCTTATCAATTGCCTTTCTCTAATTTGTATGAACTGTTCTCTTTCTTTATGTTTTCTACTCTCATCTCCTCTTCCTTTTTATTATTATATTTTTGATATGTTCATGCATTTTCAGTTTCAATTACATGTAGTACGTTCTATACAGTTAAGGATTGTTAATTAATTGAGTGTTGTTAGGATTTACATATTCATCTTCATGCGATAGTGGTTTCTTCTTTACTCTTACATACTGCTTTTTTGCTTATCAGATTGACTAGTTTTAGTACCCATCATTTGTATGACACTTGATATTAGTTTCATGACTAAATGTGACTTTACAGTTTTGCATGTTGGATTGTTCTTTTTTCTACTACTCTACTGACATTAGTTCATATTTTGATTGTTCCTATTTCCGATCTAAAATGTAATCAGCTAGGTACTATATTGGGGCTGTTGATATCAATCATTTCTCCTCCTTGTACGGTTCCCTTTCTCGCCTTTCCACGTTCTCCCTAGTATGAATTTGGTCCTTTTCAGGCCTCCCCTGCTGCTTCTTCTCTCTCTTCTCTTTTCTTCTTTTCTGTCTTTTTTCTTCTTCCGGATTTCCCTCATGGATTCTCCCTCTTCGTTCTTTATGATTGGGGTTTGGTTGCTTGTCCCTGTGCTATTGGCTGTCTATCTTTCATCTATGGTGTCTTTTCTCTTTTTTTATGTATTTCCATGCCGGGTTTGAATGTATTATCCCTTAATGTTAAGGGTTTAAATCATCCGGTGAAGAGGTCAAAACTCTTAGATTATTGTAAATCTCTATTCAGACCTGATCCTTTTTCAAGAAACAAAGGTTTCTACCAGAGAAGCGTTATTCCTGCGGAAAGAATGGGTTTCTGATGTTTGCTGCTCTGATGCTTCTGGCAAACGTAATGGGGTCATTACATTAATTTCAAAGAATTCAGGTTTATCTATACTTTCTTCTGATCACGATTCTGAAGGTCGTTGGTTATTAACTAAATTGTCTGATGGAAATAACGATCTTTATGTGATGAATATTTATGCCCCTAACAATGATGATCCGGCCTTTTGGAAAGCGATCACCAAAAAATTAAATGATACCCCGCATTTTGGGAATCTTATTGTTGGTGGTGATTTTAATTTACCAATGGATCCCATTTTAGATAGGAATTCAGCTTTTCAATTTTGTCCTCCAAAATCCCATAAACAAATGATTAACATGTGTTCCCTCACTCATCTTCAAGATATATGGCGTCTTCACAACCCCACTGGTAGTGACTTTTCCTTCTTTTCTTCACCTCATTCTTCCTTTTCTCGTATTGATTACCTACTTGTTCACTCTTCTCTTGTTTCGTCCTCCTCCTCTCCCCTTATTCATCCTATTCTGATTTCTGATCATGCTGCGGTTACTTTTACATTGTTGTCTTTTGTTCCTACATCACGTGCTCGTTCCTGGAGATTGAATACAGAAGTTTTGCATGATATTGCTCAGGTCGACGAATTCTCTAGTGCAATAGAGACCTTTTTCCTTGAGAATGAAGGCTCAGTTTCTTCCCCAATTGTCCTCTGGGATTCGTTTAAATGCACTTTCCGTGGCCAAGTTATTAAATGTATGTCCAAAAGGAATTCTACTATTAAAAAAGAGCTTACAGATCTATCAACTGAAATTAAACATCTGGAATCTACTTTTAGACAGTCTAAGGATAAATCTTGTCTACAGTTAATAAAACAATTAAAATACAAATATAATACTATAGTTACCAAAAGAGCCCATATTGGTGTGCAAGCGCAGAAATCCAAGAGGTTATTGTTAAAGAATAGAGCTGGCAAGATTCTCGCAGCTACATTAAAATTTCAAGATTTCTCATTTAAGTCCTCTCAAATTTCTTCTATTACTGATCGCTCTGGCTCTAAAAAATGTCAGACTGGAGAAATTCTCGAAGTTTTTCGTGATTTCTACAATAACTTATATACCCCTTCTAATCAAACTTCTTTTGAGCAATGCCAGGACTTCTTAAAATCTGTTCCGGTGCAGACAGTTTCTGTGGATGGTCGTACTCTTTTAAATGGCCCGATTTCCCCTGAGGAAATTATCACCGCAATTAAAGCTACTCGTTCTGGGAAAGCCCCGGGCCCTGATGGCTACCCTATTTTGTTTTATAAAACTTTTCTCTCTGCGCTTGTTCCCAAATTGCAATGTGTCTTTGATACTTTTATTAAAGATGGGTCTGTTTCTGGTACTGCGGCTGATGCTACTATTGTAGTGATTCCAAAAGAAGGAAAAGATCATTCAGACCCCAAAAACTTCTGTCCTATTTCTCTTCTCAACATGGAGGCTAAGATTTTTGCCAAAATTCTGGCCAAGAGATTAGAATCCTTTATTCCTAAACTTGTACATCCATCTCAAACCGGTTTTGTAAAGGGTCGTCTTGCGCGTGATAATATACGCACTTTTTGCCATATTCTTGGTTCAGCTAAACGGTCTCAACTCACTGCCGCGGCCTTGGCCCTTGACGCTGAAAAGGCCTTCGACAAGGTTTCTTGGCCTTTTCTTCGTGCTGTCTTATGTGCACATAATCTTGGTGACCCCTTCATTAATATGGTAATGTCCCTATATTCTCAACCTAGAGCTAATATAAGAGTTAACGGTGCTACGTCGTCCTTTTTTACTCTTCGTCAGGGCACTAGACAAGGTTGTCCTTTATCTCCGCTTTTGTTTTTACTAGCCATTGATCCTCTCCTCCGTCTGATTGAGATGCACCCAGACATCAAAGGTTTTTCTTTTGGGCCTCAGTGTATTAAAACTGCTGCATACGCGGATGATGTTCTTATTTTCTCAGATGATATTGCCTTGGCTATCCCTGCTATTTCAGATACCATCTCCCTTTTCTCAAAGGGTTCAGGGTACACCTTAAATAAGGATAAGACTGAACTGTTCCCTTTGAATGCCTATTGTTTCCCTTCACATATGGGCTCTGCTGGCTTTAAATGGCAGCCTACACATTTAAAATACTTGGGTATCTATTTCTGTTCTACCTTATATGCCACTACTGCCTATAATGAATCCCAGACTATTCTTAAAGTGCGGCGTCTTTTGGACACATGGTCTCTGAAACATATTTCCTGGTGGGGTCGCCTTCAGACTCTTAAAATGATGATAACACCCATTATTAATTTTGTGTCCTCCATGCTTCCGGTTAAATTATCGTATTCCTTCTTTCATGAACTTGATGTTCTGACCTCTAAATTTTTATGGAATGACAAACGGGCTAGAATTGCTTACAAATTCTTGCGGAAACCTTATGAAATGGGAGGTTGCAATCTTCCTGATTGGGAAAAGTACCAAACTGCCTTTTTGGCATCCCAAGGAGCTCTGTGGTTCTCTTCTACCCCTATTCATGCTCCCTCTTGGTTGTTCATAGATCAGGAATTAGCATCTCCATTGCCGACTGCCTCCTTTTGCACTGCATCTACCTTGCACATCCCGTTCTCTCGTTCTATAATTCTTGATACTCTTGCTGCGGTCCGGAAAGTCGACAAGAAAGTGGCGATTCCACTCCATAAATCTAGGTGGTCGTCTATTTGGCGGAATTCTAAAATTAAACTTAATATTACTCTCACTCTCATGTACTATTGGGCAACTAAGGGGATTTCGCTTGTTAAACATCCCTATGGTTCTAATAATGAGCCATTACCCTTTTCTACCTTGGCTCAACAATATTCTTTAACTAACTTAGATTTTTATACTTTTCTTAAAATTAAAGTGGCACTTGCTAAGGTACGTCTTCATCTTACCTCTCCTACCATTTCTCTCTTTCATATCTGGACTAAGTCTGGTCACGTAGCCTCCAAAATGTATAAATTTGTATCATCTGTTTCATTACCTTCGCATAGGGTTGCCCACCAAAAATGGTTACATCATATTGATCAAGGAGTTACTGATTATATTTCTTCAGACACCTGGCAACTGATTGGTAAACTTTCTCTTCGCAATAAAATCGCCCCATCATTGATGCAATCTAAATCTTTCTCAGTCAACCTTCTTCATTGAACACCTGTTCGTTTACATTCGCTCAATCTCAAAGATGATAATCTATGCTGGAGCTGTGGATTATTGACGGGCGATTTTCCGCATATGTTTTTTGAATGTTCCCTTCTCCAGCCTTTTTGGGACCTCATTCATAAACATCTCACTCTCATTTTTGGTATTGAGTTCCAACTCTCTTTTCCATTAATTCTATTAGGTCCATTGGCTGCCCCTGCTCCTCTTCCCTTGGATCCCATGGAATTACAGTTGATGGATCTCCTTTTGACTATTGCAGTGAAAGTCATCCTTATGGAATGGAAATCCTTTTCCTCTGTTTCCTATCATACTTGGTGGGCATGGGTTTCCTTTTTGCGTAGTGCTCATACTTCGGTTGATCATGCTCATCTTTCTCCATCTATTTCTAGTGGGGTTTGGAAGGCATTGGATAATTATATGGATTTGTCATCAAAAGGGTTGGTTGCACAATATCCTTTTGTTTTGTCTGGTTGAATGGCGTCGTGTATGTTGGGTTAGTCCGTTGGAATTCCTTCTTTCCCTTCTTCTTCTTTTCCTTTCCTGTCTTCTTTCCCTTTCCATCTTTTCTCTTATTCTCTGTTTCTTTCTTCTTTCTTTTTTCTTTCCCTCCCGTACCCTGTTAATACCAGCTGATAGTGATACTTTTGATTATTGATTCTGTATAAGACACTCATTTTCCCTTACCTACTTCATTTTTCTGTTTATGGCAGACTACGTTTATTTAGGACTACATTTGCTGTGCTTATTCTTAAAGTTTAGCCTCTGATTGTTTATTTATCTGGTGTCAATTGTATCATATTTATTGTATTATGTACCTCTTCTTCTTTTTAGCTTCTTTATAAAATAAAATTCTAAAATTCTCTGAAATCAAATTTTTTTTTTTTAGAAAAGTATGACTAATGTATTTGAATTAAATTGACTGGATTTGGATACTGAGGCGATCTGATGCTCCATAGATAAGTTTGAATCTAGTACACTACCCTGGTCTCTAACAAATTACGCAAGTTCCAGAGGAGTGACCAGAGTTGGGGCCAGAAAGAGTCATCCCACTATGTACAGGTTTATTTGGATTTAATCTAAAGTATTTATGTCACTTCAATTGTTGCGTAGCACTGAGTACTTAAGAAAGACTGGATGACGCTTGATTGGGTTGATCTTTCAGTTGGAAGTAATGTCAGAGTCATCTGCAAATAAATAAGTTACCGCTTTGAAATTCTGCAACAACTCAGATAAGGTTGTCAAATACATATTGATTGAAAAATAGGTGCAATAATATGGATACTTGTGAACACCCCCATCGCACAGGTTTCGGGAAGCAACAAAGTGAGCCTAGTTGAATGATTTGAGGTGTATTTTCTAGAAAGTGTTCATATCGCAAACTAAAGTCTGCTTGTGAAAAGTGTAACAGTCAGTTAGATTCAATCTAATTCTGAAACTCAGTCGCCACTGTCTTCTATAATAAGTTGGACACAGAAGAAAATTGGAATAGAATTGGTCTGATCAATGGGATGAAGCAAAGTTCCTTCAGCAATGGCTGCATGGTTGCAGACCTAAAGCAATCCAGTTCAAATCCTGTTGTAAGGAAAGAATTAATCTTTTACATAGCATGAGAGACCACATTGCTTCTTAACCGCTTCCAACAATGGCAAGGAAGTGGGTATCTTGGGTATCTTGAAGGTTTACTAGTTGCCAGTAAATCTTCATATGCCTTCATTTTGAATGACAGGAACACCAAAAAACGGGGGTGTAGTTATGTAATGAATGAGCAATACATTAAAATATCTGACTATAAAAATAATCTCTTTTAGTACAAAAATGTTTTTGAAGTAGTTGGCATGGGAATTAGCCAACTTCTAGGTAGACAAAATATCAGTTGTGACTGCTAACTGACTGACAAATGCATTTAACATATTAAAGTACATATAATGATGTTTGAGTAACATGCTCTAATGACGACCATTGTTAGGATATTATATTTCTGCAGTTGTTTGGTAACAAGAAATGTTCTATTTTCAACTTTGTAAAATTGATTCCAATTTTACTTGACTTTCTTCAATATTTGTCTTTCAGATGTAAAACTTGTGTATATCATTCACAAGTGACATTTTTTACATTATAATTTTTTCCCCAGGTATATGTGAGAATATTGATCATAGACATATTGTGAAACCAAAGTATCATAGTCAAAATATCAACTACCAAAATATAGTAAAGTATAGTTTTACTATTGTTAATTCCTTATCGCCATACCTTGTAGATACATAAAATAACAGTATACATATAAGTGAAGTTATGTATCAACAATTTGTTAGTACATACCGATACATAAAGCATGTTTGGTTGTTTAATTGCACAAAAACAGACATATCTCAGGGAACCATGACATTTGAAAAAATATTTGTATGTTGCCTGTTAAATATGTATTTCGTTATTATAATGACTGCCTCCAAACCACTCTCAATAGATTTAACACTGATAGAGCTATTATGATTATGTGGCATGGAGGGCCAAACTATACAGATGAATACCTAAATTAGGAGGCACAAAATGCATACTATACCACACATTTTCTGGCAGTATTATTTCTCATTCATGTGAGTAAAGAACATTTTTGGAGGAATCTGAAATGTTTGAAAATTATGTTGAAAATGATGACAAATGCAATAAATACATAATTAAGTGGTAAATACTGCAGCACAGAATTAACCTTAACACTGCCCATTGTTTTTATCCACGTATTATTCATAAAAGGCAAACAAACCATAAACATTCTAATTTCAATCTGTCCCTACTTTTTAGCTTCTCTTTGACTGTGGAAAAGTGTAAATTCTATGTTAGCATAAGCGCCAGCCATTTTGAATGTCGCATCCATTTAGTTTCTGTCATATTCATTTTGTTCTGTTTGCCTTTTCACCCACCCTGTGTCCTCAACCTTAGCTGACCTTTCTGACATTGTCAATCTGATGTACGTACTGAGGGGCTGCAGCTGCCAGTGCACCTGGTCTCAGATGTTATCAAATGATTGCTTGTTGCCACCATAAACATTCTTACTCCCCCTTCTCATCTGCTGACCACCTGGTCACCCATCTGCCCTTGTTTGCCTTTAGCTATTTCCGTGCTTAAACCTGTTTCTTCCAGTTTTCCTTCCCAAGTGATTAGACTGCAACAACAGTATATAAGGATAATGGTTTTTGTATTCAAGGTACTTCCCACCACAACACTCTGGGGTGTTGCTCGGACGCGGTCCCACTCATGAGTGATTAATAAACTTGGTTTGTTTTACTTCACTCCAGTGCCAATCTTTCTTTTGTTAAGTCTTCAGACCCGTGGACAAGAGGATGACCCTGCACCAGTGTTCCCTCATGGGGGTACATTTCCACATGACAAAAACAGCTTTTTACAGATATCTATCCAAAAACATAAAAGTAATATTTTAAAATACATATCACGTACCATGTGCAATATGGTTCTGTTTTGCAATCTTGAGGCATTGGTTATATTTACAAACCACTTGGCTTCAATCTCTTCATTTATGATGTGACCAGAACTCATCGATGTTTGTGAATGTGTGTGTGTATGTGGTATGGATAAATAAGTGGGTGTGTAAGTGGTGAATGGATGAGTGAGTAGGTATGTGAGAGATTGTATAGATGAGTGAGTGGTTGTATGAGGATTTGTATGGGTGAGCGAGTGACTGTGTCAGTGGCTGTATGAGTAAGTGAGTGGCTGCGTGAGGGCCTGTATTGATGAGTGTGTGGGTGTGTAAGTGGCGGCAAAAGGTAAATGAGAAGATGCATGAGTGGCTGTATGGGTGAGTGGGTATATGAGTGGCTGTAAATATTGAATGATGGAGGGCATGCATGGCTATATGGGTGATGGAGCAGGTGCATGTGTGTCTGAATGGGTGTCTGTGAGGGTACCAGAGTCATTGTATGGGTGCATAAATGGGTATGTAAGTGGGTGTATGAGTGAGTGAGTGGGTTTGTGAGTGCCTGGATTGGTGAGCAAGTGAGTGTGAGAGAGTCTCTATAGGAGACTATGTGGTTGTCTCAGTGACTGTTTAAGTGACTAAGCACATGAGTTAGTATCTGTATAAGTAAGTGAGTGGGTGCATGAGTCTATTTGGGTAAGTGACTGGTTGTGTGAGTGCCTGTATGTGTGAGTGAGTGGGTGTTTGAGTGGTTCTGTGCATGAGTAAGTGGGTATATTTGTATGGATTTGTGAATGGGTATGTGAGTGGTTGTATGTGTGAGTGGGTGTATGAGATGTTCCATGTGGGTGTGAGTGGGTGTATGAGTGGTTAAGTGGATGATGTCATCAGTGATGTAATTTGATATGTCATCAGTGATACCATTAGTGATGTCACTGAGCATGTCATGAGTAATGTAATATCTGAATTCATAACCAGTGCATTACAGGGGCATACGTTACAGTTAACTCAGGTAACTATTACTGCTGAATTTCTATGGTCTTGTACAAGTGAAATCTAAGCCTAACTATAACATCCCTGTAACGTTTTTTTTTTTCAGTGAATGTCTGAGTTTTTTTTAAATTCTATTATCTAACTATAACATCCCTGTAACCTTTGTTTTTTTCAGTGAATTTGAAGGATGTTTTAAAGTCTATTTCCAAACTATATCATCCCTGTAACCTTTGTTTTTTAGTGAATTTCTACGGTTTTTATTGTTATTTCATAACTGTAGCCTTTGAGAGTCAGTGTGTGAGTGAGTGATGAGTGTCTCAGTGGGTATGTGAGTGAGAGTGTGTGTCTCACTGAGTGTGTGAGTGGGTGCATGAATGTCTAAGTGGGAGTGTGAGTGGGCATGTGAGTCTCTGAGTGGGTCTGTGAGTGGGTGTGAGCCTCTGAGTGGGTCTGTAAGTCAGGCTTAGAGAGCCCGGCGAATTGATTTGACAGAAGAATTTCCTTTCTCCCTCCTGAGGCGGAAGCCGGGAGGTCTCTCCTTTTCACTTTGTGCATTTTAATAATTCGTGCATTTTAAACATTGCATTTACTGTGGCTTGATTTAATAAGCTTTGTATTTTTGTCCTGAGACTTCCTTGTGCTTTGTGTCCCCTCCCCCCC
Organism: Lissotriton helveticus; assembly: GCF_964261635.1. Taxonomy (NCBI): domain Eukaryota; kingdom Metazoa; phylum Chordata; class Amphibia; order Caudata; family Salamandridae; genus Lissotriton; species Lissotriton helveticus. The sequence continues at coordinate 721,406,960 of NC_136072.1, forward strand.
TCCTTTCGCCACCGGACCGCTCTCGGCCGAGCATTGCCACCGAGGGTTGGTTCCTGGGTTTGGCGGCCATATTGGGTATGGGACGGGCGGGTGACACGCTCTAGTTGCGCTTAAAAGGGGATGGCCATGCCTCCGCGCAGCAGACGCGTACAGCGGACGCGCCGGACCTGTGCCGGAGTCATGCCAGAGTCCTGCCCGTCTGCGCCCGTCCGCGCACAACCGGGCACTAGGGCCTATCCTCCTGTTCGTCGTCTGATATATTCCTCTGGTGAGTTACACCAGCTAGATTCTAGTACTTTTACCTTAACTTCAACCACTTTAACTAAGTTAAAAGAGACTGGTATACTGTCCACTGATAGGAGCATGCCGGAGCGTCACCCCAGCCTGAGGTTAACTAGTCTGAATACCAGATCGCTACAAAAACACCATCTTGAAATTTTTACTCTTCTTCAAGATGAAGACACTGACATACTAACTCTTACAGAAACGTGGCTGGGCGACAGCTCTCTACCTGATATCATTGCCTCCCTCCCTAACGAATATGATGCGATTTGGCATAATCGTGCAGACAATGCCCGTGGGGGCGGGGTGGCAATTCTTTTAAAAAAACACTTAACAGTTACCAAATTAATGGCCGAAACAGTGGATCTAGCGGACATACTTGGGGTGAAGATTACACTGAGAAACACCTGCCTTGTCATCCTTACAGTTTACCGTCCCCCAAAATCTACAGCTCTGTTTAATGACCTATTGACCCCAATCATCTCAGATTTATGCACACGTTATCAAAAGGTCCTAATAACAGGAGATTTTAATGTCCATTGGGACAAATTACGCAAGGACGGGGCAACGCGACTGCTGGAAAATTCTATGACCTCACTTGGACTCAAACAATTAGTAGAGGCACCTACACATATTAAAGGTCATACTCTTGATCTTATCTGGACCTCCGATCCAGCTGTAGCGCTAACAGATATTCTACCTTGCATATGGTCAGACCATTACATGATAAATTGCGTTATCCCTATTGATGGCCATTTGCCTCAACCACCACCCCTTAAATCTAAAAAAGTTCGTCAATGGAGGAAAATTGACTCAGAAACCTTTACGGACACCCTTCTCAAAGAGTCGCAGTTTTATGATACGCATGGGGACCTTGATCAGGAATATGCACATCTAATGCAAAATCTCGGTCAGGCCATTGATCTAATTGCACCCGAAAGAAATCAGAAAATAAATAGAATGGTAAACGGAGCCCCATGGTTCAATTCTTCCTTGAGGGAACACAAAAAAACTCCGCCTTTTAGAGAGACGCTGGAGAAAATCAAACGATCCCATTGACAGGGATCATTATAAATATTTCTTTAAATTGTACAAAACCTGTATTCGGTCAGGAAAAGCAGAATATTATGAATCCCGAATTAACAACGCGGATAATGTACAAAAAGAAACTTTTAAGATCTTATCAGATTTGAGCAAGACAGTAGAAAGATCAGAATCTCCAATTGACTGTAACACCTTTCAACACTACTTCCTCGATAAGGTACAAACTATTCTTAATGACATCCAGAATACTTCCAGCAGCTACTCCTCTTCTCCCTATCCCCAATTCCCTCCGCCAAAACACACTATCTCTAAGTTACCTCTGATTGATTCTACAGTCTTAGAACAGCTCATGAATCGAACAAAGTCTGGCTCTCCTGCAGATCCATGTCCCCCTAGCATCTTTCGCCTGGCGCTCCCTGCCCTAGAAAGTCATCTTGTCTCCCTACTAAATAAATCATTAGACACTGGCCAGCTTCCATCCAGTCTTAAAGAAGCACGAGTTAGGCCCCTAATAAAGAAGCCGGGGGCTGATCCCACCAACCTAGAAAATTATAGGGCAATATCTCAGCTCCCTTTCTTGTCCAAGATTTTGGAACAGCATGTTTTGATGTCTCTTCATCATTCCTAGAGTCACACCATCTACTCCAGGAACGTCAAGAAGGTTTTCGGGCGCATCACAGCACCGAATTGGTGATGCTTTCGGTGCTTGATGAGCTCAGAGGTATGGCTGACAGTAAAAAACTGAGTGCCCTGATATCATTAGACCTGTCAGCGGCATTCGACACTGTCAGCCATACCTTGCTTTTGGACTGTCTGGCCGCGTCTGGGATTCAAGACGTAGCCTATAAATGGCTCAAATCCTTTCTTTCTGGAAGATCTCAAAGGATTCAACTGGAGGACTGTATATCAAACTTGGGTATCCTGAAGTGTGGAGTCCCTCAGGGATCTGCCTTGTCCCCACTCCTTTTTAATCTTTATTTGCAGCCCTTAATCGACTTCTTGGTAAGCATGGGCTGTAAAACCTTCAACTATGCTGACGATACCCAGTTGTTACTCAGTATTGATAACACAGCATCCGCACAGACCCATGCTCAAGAAATACTTAGTCATACGGTGAGCTGGATGACAGCAAATTCATTGAAGATCAACCCAGAAAAAACTGAGGTCCTGGTGGTTTCAACCGAAGCGTCTCCTTGGGGTGATCTGTTTTGGCCTCAAGGCCTTGGCCCGACCCCTAAACCCTGTTCCAACGTAAAAAGTCTAGGCATAAAGATCGACCATGAGTTGTCAATGGTCAGCCAAATCTCTTCAGTGGTCGGGACCTGCACTAACTTAATTAGACAGTTACGTAAATTAATCCCTCTGCTCTCCTCCTCCACGCTCCGTACAATTGTCACTGCTACAATAATCTCAAGATTAGATTATGGGAATGCCCTGTATTTAGGCCTCCCCAAAACACTGACAAATAGGTTGCAAGTAGTCTTGAACGATGCAGCTAGGCTAATCTTTAGGCTACCCAGATGCACTCATGCATCGCCGTTGCTGTGTAAGCTACATTGGCTCCCCATAAAACAACGGGTGGAGTTTAAAAGTTTGTGCATTGCCCACAAGGCAAACTATGGTCAAGCACCTGCTTACATTAAAGAACGCCTTGGAGTCTATAAACCTACACGATCACTAAGGTCCTCGAACACTCAACTGCTGTCCTGCCCCCGCTATAAATTAGCAACGAAGGGCGGCAGATCTTTCTCAGTGGTGGTTCCACAGGTTTGGAATAAACTCCCAGAGTCTCTTCGTAAGGAACCCAACTTGTTGCAGTTTAGGAAATCCCTAAAAACATTCCTGTTTAGGGAAGCCCTAAGCTCCTCTTAGTGCCAGGGCTCTACGTCTCTGCTCTTCTGTTAGCATAGCTTTCTTTTGTCAAAAGTGCCTTGAGACCTGATGGTGATTTGGCGCTATACAAGCTGTAGAAAAAAAAAATATGTGTGAGTCTCTGAGTAGGTCGGTGAGTAGGTGATTGAGAATATGAGTGATTCTGAAAGTGGGTGCAAAAGTATCTGACTGGGTCTGTGAGTGGGTGTAGATGTCTGAGGTCATTTGTGTGTGGGTGCATGAGTGTCTGTGAGACTGTCTGAGTTGTTCTGTGAGTGGGTGCATGAGTACCTAAGTGGGTTCTGCCCTTTAACTGCTTGTTTTCTGCTCACTTCTGACCATTATTTCACCTCTTTCTAATAGTTGCTGACCTTTATTTTTCATTTTTGTGCTAGTTTCTGATCTCTATTTTACCTCTAATTGCTTGTTTTTGACTATTAGTTTGCCTCTATCTGCTCGTTTCTGACCGCTATTTTGCCTCTTTCATCACCTTTCTGACCTTTTTTTCCTCTTTCAACTCGCTTCTGCCCTCTTTTTTGCATATTTCTGTTAGTTTCTGACCTCTATTTTGCCTCTTTCTGAGCGTTTCTGAACTCAAATATTTTGCCTCTTTCTGCCAGTTACTGCCCTTTATATGGGCGGGATACCCGTCACCCCCTCCCAACACAATCCCCAAGAATGGGAAGACGGAAACGGTTCTTGAGTTTTTGGAAGGCGGTGAGGGAGTTACCCTCACCGGCCGTATTTATTAAAATATGAAACAAAAATTAAAACATTAAATTAACAGTTTCATATCATGTACAATTTCATTTACACATTACGATGCATTTTCTCAAAATCAAATTGTACATCCTAGCATTACGGGCCAACGGCAAGGTCGTAACCGGTGTCAGATCCCTAATACCATAACTCCCCCCTCACTTGTGAGGGGCGGGTGCACAGAGGACTGTACCTCTGTGCCAACTTCCAATTTCCCTTGTCTTAACGGGGGCCCCATATTTACTCGGCGCCATCTTGGTGGTCGTCCGAGGACTCGTGTGAGGTGTCTAGAAGGTAGCGTAGACCCCCCTCCCACCCCACACTGCTTACCACATCCGCCGTCGCGGATGTCCTGGCCCCGGGAAATTCCCAGGAGGGGCCCGTAGCCCCTCCTCCCCAGGGAGGGGCCGATGACCGCCTTCCCTTTCGGCGTCCCCATCCTTAGAGGGTACCGCCTCCCCGTGTGAGGGGCCAATGGCCGCCTCACCCCGGGCGCTCCCATCCATATTGGGTGGCGCCCCACCTCTAGGGATCTTCCAATTACTGCTCACCGATCATGACCTTACCGCCCGACCAGAAAATAAATACGACAGTTTTTAAACTAAAGAGAATAACAGTTATACTGGGCATTTTAAAACATCAACCTCCAATTATGCCATAACAGTTTTACGCTTAGCTGTGATACCTCACCAGAAAAGAACAACCATTTTATTGTCATATTACAACCATCCCAACTTTTTTGAAACAACCTGAGAAGAGATAATATCCATGTCAATTGACTTTATTGCAATACAAATCGCTGTCATCAGGGGCTGGTGGGTGGGTCAAAATTGGCTCCTTGTTCCGTCTCGGGCTCACGAGCAACGAGGAGGTGCAGCTTCCAAGCACAGGAACAAGAGGATGCTTCCTTGGCAAGATGCTCCTTTTATCCTTCTTCGGGAGGGCGTGGACCTTCCCCAACACGCCTACGGGGCGGTTCGAACGGTGTAGGTGTCTAGGACAACCCTTCCTGGGCGGGAAAAGGCGCGCCCCGGCTACGCCACTACGGGCATACCAGCCAAGCCACGCCTCCCGCCCAAAACGGTTTCCCGGGGGGATCGGGGTACTCCACCATACGTTCGGGGGGACCGAGTGGTCGCCCCTTTCCATATGGGCGGGATACCCGTCACCCCCTCCCAACACAATCCCCAAGAATGGGAAGACGGAAACAGTTCTTGAGTTTTTGGAAGGCGGTGAGGGAGTTACCCTCACCGGCCGTATTTATTAAAATATGAAACAAAAATTAAAACATTAAATTAACAGTTTCATATCATGTACAATTTCATTTACACATTACGATGCATTTTCTCAAAATCAAATTGTACATCCTAGCATTACGGGCCAACGGCAAGGTCGTAACCGGTGTCAGATCCCTAATACCATAACTCCCCCCTCACTTGTGAGGGGCGGGTGCACAGAGGACTGTACCTCTGTGCCAACTTCCAATTTCCCTTGTCTTAACGGGGGCCCCATATTTACTCGGCGCCATCTTGGTGGTCGTCCGAGGACTCGTGTGAGGTGTCTAGAAGGTAGCGTAGACCCCCCTCCCACCCCACACTGCTTACCACATCCGCCGTCGCGGATGTCCTGGCCCCGGGAAATTCCCAGGAGGGGCCCTCCTCCCCTCCTCCCCAGGGAGGGGCCGATGACCGCCTTCCCTTTCGGCGTCCCCATCCTTAGAGGGTACCGCCTCCCCGTGTGAGGGGCCAATGGCCGCCTCACCCCGGGCGCTCCCATCCATATTGGGTGGCGCCCCACCTCTAGGGATCTTCCAATTACTGCTCACCGATCATGACCTTACCGCCACAGGCCGGATAGTTGACCGGCTATCCGGACCCCCCAAAACTCCTACTATAGGTCATGGCTACTCAAACTTTTTAACCAAGCTAGGAAGTCCCCTATGAGTAAGACATTTCCCTCCCGGGACAAATGGACCCCATCCTCCAGATACATATGATCCCCCCGAATACATCCATGTGGTACACAATGCAATTTCTCTGTGCGAAACAGTCTACCTGATTTGCTATTAACCTTCTTTACCGAGTGATTCAAAGCTGACACAGAGAGGGCCCCCCGCCACACCTTCCGAGGAATCATGTGTGACCATGCGATCGTGCACCCCGGAACCCTCCTTGCCAACCAGCTTACTGAGGCCAAGATTAACTCGAGAAGTACTCGTCGACCAATGGTCACCAAATCATTGCCCCCAAGATGTACTATGATTACAGACGGCGGTGACCTTGTCCGCCCTAACAAATCCTCCATAAAACCTTGAAACTGGTCAATACAGAGCCCGCCCCTTCCGTGGAAGGTCACCCTGTACCCGTATTCCCCCGCAACGTGAATCATGTCACCTGCTTTGAATACATCCGCGGCGCGCCTCACGTATGAGTGGCCAACGACCCACACCACTTTTTCTCCAGCCGGTGAACTTTGACCGCTGGTCCCCAGGTGTCGGGTCAACAGCACTGACCGCCCCGCAAGGCCTGCTCGTGCAACTGAAAATCAAACAGAAAACAAGAAGCCTGAGTGCATGACATAGGCTTCACAACATGTGCAACCGCACATACCTCTTATAGCAATTCGAGGACCAACGCCCCAATTGTTTCACTTTTTCCACACTCAGACCCCTGGCTGTAGCCTCCGTAGCAGCCCCTATCCGGCAGGAATGGGTCCCAAAATCGCTCGGGTCCAAGCCCGCTGACGCAATTGCCATTGATAACACCCGCTGAAACTGAAACCTCGTCAGTGGGGTGGCATCGGTGTGTCTCAACAAACTCCCCCCCCATGATGCCGCCCTCTGGCTAAATACTCCTCCACGCATTTTACCGGGCACATGGGAGATTCCGGGATCCGCTGGACTACCACACTGTCCCCGATGGCTTCCTGATCGGTCTTGGAACTGGCTATTGTGACCATCATTGTGTCACCCTTGATCTGAATGTGGTCTCGACACAGACCTCCTCCCGTATCCCACTTATTCCTTGCTACCAGCTCGCTCACCCGCATAGCCCCATGGAATGCTAATGCAAAAGCGGCCCGGAACAGCACCGTCTCTGATTGAGATGAACAAGTCGCAGGGAGTACGGACATTAACAGGGACAACCTAGCCAGATCTATCGGGTGCTGATCCAGCGGCCTATAGAAAATATATCATAAACAACGCTACCCAACTTCATAACATATAAACAAAATTCTATACTAAATATGGACCCATTTATAAACCTGACATATTTTGGGCCTACTGAATCAGATGGTCAGATTAAATCTATATACACATTATCTACAAACTATATACAATTTTATACATCTGCGAAAAGAATATTGTCATTAGAATAAAACTTAACCATTTAAATGACCACCATTGGCGACGTGATCTAGCTAATAGTAACCTACACTCCTGAATAACCAAGACCAGCTTGTTTGTCAAAAGTAAGATTTATTTACTAAATTATGGTATATAAATTGATAGTTTTATAAATGAATTTTATTAACATTGAAGCAAGCATGATTGTAAAGAAATGTGAGAAAATACAATTTAAGTAAGTGAATCAAATTTAAAGTAAATATATAAAGTTTAGCATTTCTAAAACCTAATTCCCTAACTGAGCTAAATAGATAGAAATTAAAGTAAAGTTCTTTGAGGATTCTTACGTGCTCCACGCAAAGTCCGACAGCACATCACCCTCATCGGAAAGTCAGAAAGCAGCAGCCAGCCCATCCCTAGGGGCATGACTTTTTATACCTTTCTACGCTAACTAAACTACGCAAAGGAAAGTTTTCAGAAATCTTCGACGTCCCATTGGCTGAGAGTGACAAGTGACATGTCACCCACTTTTCAAAAGTTCCATTAGATCATGTTTCATAAAGACCATTGTCTCTTCCACGTGAAACCAGGAGCTTCCTGAGTTTGCAACAAATGTTCAAATTTGTTCTCACTACGTCCAAGCAACTTCCGCGGATGCCAAGTTAAGGCTGACAAAATGTTCACTTTCGACCTTGGCCATGTCCGACAGAATGATGACAGCACATCAGTTTTTGCTTTGTGAATGCAGCTTTGATAAACGCTTTAATTCAGAATGGGCGTCTCGTGACTTTTGCAGAATTACAAGTCAGCTCTTTTCTGCGACTCAAGTGACTAGGCCCAAAAGCAGGCAACTTAAGCTTTCTAGTATAAAACAAACACAAGAAAAGTATTAATGTAAGAAATAATGTAGATTCTGTATCCACCCCAAGATTTACTAATTAATTAACCCACCCGATTAATCAAAATGTTATCTAGCCATTGCAAACAAATAAAGCAGCGTTTATATCTACCAGTCTCCGTTATTCCATGAGACTTATATGCACCTAGAATAGTAGAAATGACATCACACAGACAAGGAAAAGCAAAACAAGCACATGCTTCTTTTAAATTTGCAGCAGTTAGTAATGACAAAAAAACGAAAACAATAAATTATTTTATTATTTTGCACGAACAAAAAGATGCAACAATTATGCACGTTTATGAGCACACATGTTAGTCCCCCCATGTGTAAAGTTTAATCTAAGTTGTATTAGCACGATATATCACAAATCATTAATATTATTATTCATGTTATGGAAATGTGACTTCACGAGTTTAAACAAAATTTTGTTTTCTATCTCGCTCCATCAACTCCCTCATCTGGTGATTAACAAATCACCACACCAGCACTCAAAATTTTGATAATTTAAATTTCTAAGAAATCGATTCAAATTCATTTGTATCAGTAAACCTAAAAGTCTGTTTCTGCATAATCTTTGGAATTAGCATAATGCTTTCTATGTAACTCCTGTAATTCGATCTCTCTTTCTTCTTCTTTTCTGAGTTTATAGATTCTTTTCTTTTCTTTCAACTGTTTCTTTCTTTTATGTAACAAACAACCTATTTTGGTCAAAATAAAAATGAATACTATTATAATCAAAGGTGCCAGAATCTTGCCAAGAATTGAACTTCCAATATCATGAAACCAGTTTTTAATTGCTTGAAACCTTTTTGAAAGTTTCCCAGTAAAATCATCTTCTTCTAAAGGAATTATCTCTGAATGCATTTGTGTAATATTCTTAATATACATTTCAATATTCTTACTTTCATCAGGTATATATGTACAACAATGTTGTACATGTAAAATGCCACAGACTCCTCCCTCTTTTGCTAGGAGTATGTCTAAAGCAAGGCGGTCTTGTATTACCATAGATCTAATTGCAATAACTTCAACATTCACTAATTGAAATCCATCAGCTGTGTCAGTTGATAATCTATCAACTATAGTGGACAATTTTCTGATTCTCCCTGCATTTAGGGTTATACCAACAAAAGGTATTACAGCTTGAAAAATATCTCCCAGAACTTCAGTAAAAGTTTCTCTTTTAACTCTATTTACATAATTATGAATTTTAAACAATCCTTCTGAATCTCTGTCAACATGAAACACTTTAGGAAAAACAATTCCCACATAACAAGTTCCATACCAGTGGTCTGGAAGGTTGTAGTAGGCTTTGTCACCACAAACAAAATAAATCCCAGGAAAGATAGGATCTTTTCCACCTTTAAATCCCCAACCTCCCAAAATCTGATAAGTATCTTCACAGTTACTTGCACCTACAAAGTAATTATCAAAAAGTGTATTATCTCTTCTAATGCAAAGTTTTCCACTAACTGGTTTGTCTATGTGAATTGCAATATTTTCAAGCATTTTGCCATTTAATTTCTCATCCTCTTTCTGCCAGAAACTTGACTTAGTCTGCTTGACTAATTCATTCCTCTTATAAATTGCTCTTCTCTCCTCAACCATGTTCAAAAATTTCTTTCCTTCAGCACTTAATTTACATGTTAGATTATTCTTGTAAGCATACTCGTAAGTGAGTTCGTTAGTAACAAGGAAAAATTCTCTCATTTGTTTTGCTTTCTTATGCTTATTTAAAGCATTATCAATCTTAATATTTGCAAAAATTTCATCATAATTTGAATAGTAATATTCTAAACGTCCAGTTTGATAAAATAAACTAGTTAATACACTACATGTTACAGCATAAGTGAGAGGAAGCATATTATATGTTACTCCCTCAGAAACAGAAGCAGGTAACTTAACGCAGACGTAGCAGTCTTTTGCATCCATTACCTTAACATATTCACTCAATAGCTTTGTGAATGTATTACTTGAGAAATCACCAATTGATTTATCTTGATGAATGTTAGGCTGATGATCAATAACGTTTGCAGACGCACTATGTTTAGTTTGGCTAACCAGAGCTTTGCTTGTTATGTTAACTTTGTGTAATTCTCTATTCATTTCCAAAGGGATAATCACAGCTAGAACCAACCAGAGCAGAATTAAAATGAGCAGACACACCAGAGTCATCTTACAGCATCTTTTAAAAACAGAACACTTTGAAGTGCTCTCCTTAACATAAGGCATTCTTGGTTAATTTTAGCCTCAAAAAAATAAAAATAAATTTTAAAATTCTAAATTTATATTTACACCCCCCTTTTAAAATATTTTTTTTTTTTTTTTTTTTTTTTTTAAACCCTAAACAAGATTTCTTCGACCTTATGTCATACATAAGTTTTCTTCAACTAAACAGTTTTTCTTCGACCTTGTGTCAACTAACAAATTTTCTTCAGCCTTTTGCCAATTTAATATTTCTGTACTTCAATCATTGTCACTAATTTCTTGGATTTCGTTTTCTTCTTCACTACTATCATATATGTCAATAACAGGTGGAATTACTAAGTAAGTCCACTCAGGAGACTTGTATTTTTGGTTTGGTCTTATTATTCTCTTCCCTTTTCTCGATATCACTTCAATTTTTCTTCCAACTCCAACTTCTTTTCCAGGACTCTTTTGACTACTAATTTCTTCAACTTGTTCTTTTGGCTTTTTGATCAATCTGACTCTCAATCTTCCACCTGGCCAGTAGTCTGCTTTTCTCACGTACTTCTTCTTTGGTTCAGAATTATTTGATTCTGACTTCCAAGTCCTTTTCTTTCTGTTTTCACTTTCACCTTCCACGTCACTTTCTTCAGTTTCGTAGTCTGAAATTTCAATTGACTCAGGAACTTCTCTATTCGGCAATTTCACTCCTTCAGGAACACTTTGTCTTCCATCACTGGTACTCGGTAATTCGTCTTCCTCCTCTTCCTCAATTACCCCCAACTTCCCAGATTTCGGATTTCTGTTCCTTACTTCAGAGTTTGTTCTCTGCCTTTCGATACTCTCCTGGTCTGAAACTTCTTTTTGTTTTGCTTCTTTGTCTTCAATGGAGACAACCGAATCCTCAGTTATCTTTCCTTTTAACAGATTCTCTTCACCATCAGAATCTATTTCAATTATTTCCAAGTCTTTTCTTGTCAAATTTTCATTCACCGGCACAGTTTCCAGATGTCGACTTTCTTGTCGATCTTCAGAATCTGGAATTATTTCACCTTCTGTTTCGCCTTCTGCTTCAGAATCAGAATCGTCTGTGGTATCACTTTCAACATCAGAACTCTCAGGAGTTGGTACTGGAATAGTATGACTAGGATGAATCCAACGTTTCAATCCTCTGCACTTTACAGCATTAGTAGTGATCAAAATTATCTGCCTAGGTTTCTGCCATCTAGGAGCTAGACAATTCCTTCTCCGATGTACTTTCGTTCTGACCCAATCGCCAGGTCTCAGATCATGTGTCAAAACCTTTTCATCTGATTGAGCTTCAGTTCCCACCTGATTAGACACAGAAGTTACCATATCAGATAACCTTTTACAGTAATCCAAAATAGCACTGTCATTTATGCTCAACAGTTTACCTACAGGTATAAAAGCTTGCCTCATAACTCTTCCCATTAATATTTCATGAGGACTCAAACCTGTCTTTTTATCTGGTGTACTTCTTAATGACATCAAAACAAGTGGAAGAGCATCAGTCCACTTTACACCTGTTTCAAGACACATTTTTCCAATTCTGTTTTTAATTGTTCCATTTATTTGTTCAACTACTCCTGATGCCTCTGGTCTGTATGCACAGTGTATTTTCTGCTCAATGCTCAAAGCTTCGCAAATTAACTTCATCAGTTTGTTATCAAAATCGCTTCCTCCATCACTCTCAATAGTGACTGGAAAACCGTATCTTGGGATGATTTCTCTGAGCATTAGTTTTGCCACTGTAATTGAATCACAATGTCGTGTAGGGAAAGCCTCTACCCATCTTGAAAATAAGCATACAATTACAAGCACATATTTCAAACAATTGTGTAAGGGCATTTCAATGAAATCCATTTGTAACCTGGTAAAGGGACCACCTTCTCGACCAATTATTCCTGTCCCCACCACTGATTTTCTGTTTGGATTCATTTGTTGGCATGACAAACACCTTTGACAAAAGGATTCTGCAATAGTTCTAAACTTGGTATTGAACCATGTTTCTCTGAAAAGTCTAACCATAGAATCTCTTCCTAGATGTGCTGGACCATGATATAATCTGGCCATGTCAGCAATCAAACAATTTGGTAAGACTACTCTGCCATCTTTGTAAACCCACACTCCATCTTCTTCACGTGGTCTACAATCTGATCTTAACCATAAGTCTTTTTCTTCATCTTCTGCTTCATTTTGTAAATCTCTAATCTCATGCCATGTTTCTACAACAGTTGTTAGCATTAATGAATTTGAATCAGTTTCTTTACTCCTCTCCCGATTGTATGAATAATTTTTCCTTGCGCAGTATTTAGCTGTTTCATCTGCGAAGGCATTTCCCTTGGAAATATAATCAGTTCCTCTAGTGTGCGCTGCACACTTAACAATGGCGATTTCTTTTGGCAATTGTATTGCTTCAATTAATCTCCTAATGAAAACTGCATTTTTAATTGGTGATCCTGCTGATGTCATGTATCCTCTCTGTGACCAGAGTTGTCCATAATCATGCACAACTCCGTACCCATACTGACTATCAGTAATGATGGTAACTCTTATATCCTTTGATATTTCACATGCACGAATTAAAGCAATCAATTCAGCCACCTGTGCTGAACGAACTCCTTCAAGACATGATGCTTCTTCAACATCTACGACTGTACAAACTGAATATGAAGCTTTTAAGACACCTCCTTCGGATCTTAAGCATGACCCATCTACAAAGTAGACAAAATCCGATTCAGACAAAGGTCTGTCTTTGATGTCTTTTCTTGGTTTAGTGCAGAATTCCATGACATCTAAACATTCATGTTCTGTTTCAATGTCATCAACAATTTCAGAATCAGGCAGTAATGTAGAAGGATTCAGATTTAAACATCTTGAAATCGAAACATTATCTGCTCCTAGTATGATTTTCTCATACTTTGTCAATCTACTACTTGTTAGATGTTGAGTCTTACCTCTTGTCAGTAATATTTCAACTGAATGAGGCACAAAAACTTTCACAGGAAATCCCATAATGATCCCCTCACTTTGTTCGAGGCTGATACTTGTAGCTGCAACTGCTTTCAAACAACCTGGTAATGCTTTTGCAATTGGATCAAGAACTGCAGAGAAGTATGCAATAGGTTTCTTTAAATTTCCGTGTCTCTGAATTAACACAGATAATGCACATCCTTCTCTCTCACTGCAATACAGTTCGAAATCTTTCTCATAATTTGGCATACCTAAAGCAGGAGCTTGGCATAAGCTCTTTTTCAGGTTCTCAAAAGAGTCCATCTCAGCATCATTGAGAATAATTGGATCTTTTACATCTGACTTTGTCAGTCTTTGTAGTGGTTTTGCAATTACTGAAAATCCACTTATCCATTGTCGACAGTAACCAACCATTCCCAAGAACATTCTTACCTGTCTTTGTGTTCTTGGTGGTAACATTGCTTGAATCATTTTTATTCTCTCTATTGTTACTTGTCTTTTTCCCTTTGCAATTCTGTGACCAAGATATTTTACTTCTTGTTTGCAAAACTGTAGTTTTGCTGGGGACACTTTATGTCCTTCTTCTGCAAGGCGATTTAACAGAATTATTGTGTCTGTTACACAATTTTCTCTTGTCTTTGCAGCTATTAACAAATCATCAATATACTGCACTAGCGTAGACCTACCAGGTAAGTCTAGGTCTTCTAATGATCTTTTTAACAATTCGTTAAAAATTGAAGGACTTTCTGTATAGCCCTGAGGGATTCTTGACCATCCGAGGGTCTTACCTTGGAATCTGAAAGCAAAGATTTCATAACTGTCTGGATGTAAGGGAACAGTAAAGAATGCATTGCAAAGGTCAATGACTGTATACCATTCAGCATCATGTGGAATCTGAAATAGAATTACTGCTGGATTTGGAACCACAGGACAACATGGAACGACAATTTGATTAACCTTTCTCAAATCTTGTACGATTCTAAATGTTCCGTTAGACTTTTTAACTCCCATAATTGGTGAATTACAAGAGCTACTCTCCATTTCTTTTAATACACCTTGCTTGATTAATTTTTCAATTATAGGTGTAATACCTTCAATTGTTTCTGTTTTCATTTTATATTGTGGAGTGTTTGGAAATTCTATTCCCTGTTTCAATGTAATTTTTACTGGATCTACGTTTTTCATCAGACCCATCTCATTTCCAGTAAAATCCCATATTTCAGATTTCACTGTTTCTTTGAGTTCTTCAGGTAAATCTTTTTCTTCAAATGCAGGAAACAATTTTGTTTCTTCTGCTTCCATCATCATCATTGTCATTCTGTATAAACCATCTTCCTCCATTGTTTGTAACTCAACTCCATCAGGAGAACAATATATTCTACAATTCATTTTACATAGGATGTCTCTGCCCAATAGATTTACTGGACTACTATTACAAACCACAAATCTGTGTTTATCTCTGTAGTTTCCAATTTCAACTGGTACTGGATCAGTTAAGTCAGTTTTAATTTGTTGATTACTTACTCCGACAACTTGGATGGTATCCCCAGAGAGAGGTAGGTTTTCAATTTCCACTGATCTAACAGTAGAACGGGTAGCACCAGTGTCCACTAGAAAAGTGATGTCTACATCATTAACTTTCCCGTTTACAAAAGGACCAGACTGGTCAACCTCAAGAGTGGCTCCAACAACACACTCTTCCTCCTCTCTCGGGTACCGTCAACAATAATCATCAGAATCGCTGTCTTGACTTTCTGCTAATAAAAATTGTTGTGAAGCATTTTGCATTTGAACCCTTTGCTGTTTTTGCTGTTTTTGTGGTTTTATTACCTGTTCACTTCCCTGAAATCCCACGTTTGGATTATATTTTTGAACTCCCCCACAATTCGGAAAAGGTGGTTGTGGCAATTGGTCTTGACGATTATTCACCTGTTGTTGTTGCTGTTGCTGTAACTGTCATTGAATATTTAATTCGTTTAACCCCTGTTGTATCTGTAGCTGTCGCTGCAGGTCAACACCATTCTGCATCTGTGGATTCAATAAGGGATTCTTTAAGTTTTTAGGAGGATGAGGACACTCGTCTCTCCAATGTCCAATTTCGCCACAATTAAAACAAGGTAATCTTTGTTTCAACTCCTCAATCTTTGGGCTAAATTTCTTTGGGAAATTATTACCTTTAAACTTTCCTTGTATCTGGTTTGTATTCCCAGTTTGAACAAAATTAGTGTTCTTATTACCCATACTGGCAATTTGTTGCTCAGCCACTTTTACTTGAGCCCACATGGCTTTCTCCTTCAGCTTCTTCTGTTTTACTTCTATTTCATCACTGCAATACTTAGCTTTTCTTAGAATATCATCTACAGATAGTGATTGCCATCCGACAATACTATTTCTGATCATTTCTCCAATTTCAGGTTTTAGTCCATAAACAAATCTATAGACAAAATGGCTCATGTCTTTTTCATCTAATTTTTCATAACCACTGTATTGTTTAAAGATTAACAGTAGTCTTTCATAAAAAGAATGAACTGATTCTTTTGTTTCCTGTTCTGTTCTTTCTATTTTAACCCAATCGACTTCTTTGGGTGGAATTTTGTTTTTCATCCAAACAATTACTTTTTCATAAAAATCCATTACAAGTGGATTTGGAGCACCTGTTTCTTTGATTCGCTCAGGTTCTGTTTTTGGCCAACTAATCGATATCTTGCATTCTGTCCAAAGATCTGATGGAACGACAATGTCAAAAAATCCATCTAAATCAATCCACAGAACTTTTGATACTTTGATAAATCTATCGACTTGCCTGTACCACTCAACTGGTTTCTCCCTCAATTTCGGAAAGTCGTTTGTAAATAACAGAATGTCCTGTCTCGACCAAGGGACATGAACATATCCTCCACCTGCAATTTCTCTCATTGGAAATTGTTTTGACAATTTTTCCAATCTTTCATCTTCCTTCTTTTTCGTCCATTTTACTCTCCATTTGTTCAGTTCTCCTAGCTTTTTGATATAGACAATCAAATCTTTAATATGAACTATTCTTCCCATTGAGTTTAAACTCTCGATGTCACTTTCTGAAAAGTCTAATCTGTAATGTTTCGCAAAATTCTTTTGTTTACTCACATCTATTTCAAGTTCTGCTGCTAGATCCTCTAGTTGATCATATTTGTTTTTCGTTTTCCACTGAATGCTTTTGCAAATGAACAGTAGTTCATCATCTCGATAGTAATTTAAACTATCTGGACCAATTGTTCCAATTATTAATTCTTCGATATTCGCTTTTAATTTGGCCACATCAAGTTTTGGTGTGGTTACCCTGACTTCAGGACTCCCTATATCTGATATAGCACCCATTGGTGTTTTTGGAGATATTTCCTCATTAAAGGTTAAATCAGGCATTCTCGATTTAGAAGAGTTTATTTCAGATAAGTCTGAATAAAATTTTTCAGCAGCCTTTTGAATTTCTGTATTTAAAGGAATAGTTAATCCAGTTTTGTTTGTTTCCTTTTGATCAAATACGGGCTGAACAGGACCAATTGTTACTGGAACTGTCACAGCTTCCATGCCTTTTGTCATTCTTTTTATTAATTCTTCTTTTGATCTTATATATTCATTATAATCAACATCTTCAACATTTCTTGCCTCTCTTGTATAATCTTTTGGAGGTTCTCTTGCTCTTGGAGCCATTGTAAAATGTCTACCTTCATTTCGAGCATTCTCGAATTCTGGTCTTCTAGGAGTTTCAATGATTTCACAATTATTTGGAAAAGTTTAGGAGCTTCATTAATTGGAGGTGCACTCGGTGAAGTTTCAGTAGAAACCACCGGAGTAGACCATGATCTAGGAGGTCTCAAAGGCTGATTCTTTCTAGCAGTTGTATATATTTCTTCCATAACTGCATCCTCAGATTCACTTTCCATAGATTTCCCTGTAGGAGTACCCATTACCATTTCATGAATTAAATACAATCCTTCACTCATGTTTCCCTGTCTCCACATTCGCAATCTATCTTCATGAGTTTCTCTTCTCCAAGGTGGATTTTTAGAAGGTCTTTTAATTCCACTAGCTTCTCTTTGTAACTGATACATCTCGTCTTCCCACTCAACTAAAGCTTCAAATTGAGTTGGTCTCGGTTTCGGAACAAGAGCATTCATTTTCTCTCGTAAATTTCTTAAGACTTTTACATTAAATGAACCATCATCAGGCCAAGTTAAAACACCGTCGTTCTTGGTATAGCGTTTCCAACTATCGAACCATAAGACAGTATGATATCCATATTCACCTTCCATGTACGCTGCAGGTGTTTTATACTTATGAAGTAGTTTACCACCTCGCGTTTCGATTTTCTTGTCAGGTGAAAATAAATTCTTAAACTTCTGAAATAATGTTGGCTTTTTCTCAACATGTTTAAAATGATAACTCATTTTTAAGAGTTAAATTTAATTCACAAAATCGTTCGTAAAATATTTCCGGGATGTTCCGTAAAACAACCAATCCGTGCGCGAAACACACCAACAAGCCAATGACAGTTGAGCTACGTCACTTTTCTGCTCAACCAATAAATTTGGAGTTTTTCCGAAGGACTAATCAGCTCACAGGCCGTCAGAGACTCAAGAGCCAATCAGAATATAGCTTGTGACGTAGGTCACCCAATCCCAGCGCGGCTCTGTGACGTACACAGCAGCTGCGGTTTCTCGTTTCTCACTACTGGCGCTTACCCCTCCTTCACAAAATCTTTTCACAGCGCCATTTTAAGAACACTTTTCAGTGTAAATTAATTCTTAACAATGACTATAAAGACAACATCTGTTCGTTTCACTATTTAGGATAGTTTACATACATTCAAGTATCCACACTTCGGAATAGACGGCGCTATTCACACTAAGGATAATATTCAATTGTCAGTAGAGTAACCCTTACCCCACCCTTCTAACACGTATAATTATGAACTCGCTTTGCTCTGAACCCACAGCGAAGTGAAAGTTCTAAGAGTTCCACTTGAACATAAAATACAATTCAAACTCGCACTTTCACACTGAAATTTCCCTAATTTCAAACACACATGAAATCCGTACAGGACTCTCACCTGTTTATAGAAATCATGCACCGTTAGCAAAATAACGACGTTATCCGTACAGGGCTCTCACCTGTTTATAGATATGAAACATGTACCCGTACAGGACTCTAACCTGTTTATAGATAATCATGCACCGACGCTAATTTACCCTTCACTCAAGCTCGGATATAACTAATACTCTCATCACAGTGAGTTTTATGGAAGGCGCTTTGTCCCTATTCTCATGCTGCTTTAATTTCTTAGAAAACCCTCACTTTACAAGATTCAGACCTAGCCCTAAAACTGTGCTGCTCGGCGACAACACTATGGTACACGGCGATACCTCTTGTGATACTCGGCGATATCACTACAAACAGAACAGATGGCTTGCGTGACTAATTTCTCGCCACACAATCTATACCGGTATAGCTTACAGATAGCACGAAAAACGAACTCAACATGTGTTAAAACATCGATCCTATTTCCATACCATAATACTTTAGTAACCCTTAGCAACCACCATATTACCTTGGTTACTCTTAGCAACCATCAATTTCTGCTACCAGAGAATTGATCCAGCGGCCTATAGAAAATATATCATAAACAACGCTACCCAACTTCATAACATATAAACAAAATTCTATACTAAATATGGACCCATTTATAAACCTGACATATTTTGGGCCTACTGAATCAGATGGTCAGATTAAATCTATATACACATTATCTACAAACTATATACAATTTTATACATCTGCGAAAAGAATATTGTCATTAGAATAAAACTTAACCATTTAAATGACCACCATTGGAGACGTGATCTAGCTAATAGTAACCTACACTCCTGAATAACCAAGACCAGCTTGTTTGTCAAAAGTAAGATTTATTTACTAAATTATGGTATATAAATTGATAGTTTTATAAATGAATTTTATTAACATTGAAGCAAGCATGATTGTAAAGAAATGTGAGAAAATACAATTTAAGTAAGTGAATCAAATTTAAAGTAAATATATAAAGTTTAGCATTTCTAAAACCTAATTCCCTAACTGAGCTAAATAGATAGAAATTAAAGTAAAGTTCTTTGAGGATTCTTACGTGCTCCACGCAAAGTCCGACAGCACATCACCCTCATCGGAAAGTCAGAAAGCAGCAGCCAGCCCATCCCTAGGGGCATGACTTTTTATACCTTTCTACGCTAACTAAACTACGCAAAGGAAAGTTTTCAGAAATCTTCGACGTCCCATTGGCTGAGAGTGACAAGTGACATGTCACCCACTTTTCAAAAGTTCCATTAGATCATGTTTCATAAAGACCATTGTCTCTTCCACGTGAAACCAGGAGCTTCCTGAGTTTGCAACAAATGTTCAAATTTGTTCTCACTACGTCCAAGCAACTTCCGCGGATGCCAAGTTAAGGCTGACAAAATGTTCACTTTCGACCTTGGCCATGTCCGACAGAATGATGACAGCACATCAGTTTTTGCTTTGTGAATGCTTTAATTCAGAATGGGCGTCTCGTGACTTTTGCAGAATTACAAGTCAGCTCTTTTCTGCGACTCAAGTGACTAGGCCCAAAAGCAGGCAACTTAAGCTTTCTAGTATAAAACAAACACAAGAAAAGTATTAATGTAAGAAATAATGTAGATTCTGTATCCACCCCAAGATTTACTAATTAATTAACCCACCCGATTAATCAAAATGTTATCTAGCCATTGCAAACAAATAAAGCAGCGTTTATATCTACCAGTCTCCGTTATTCCATGAGACTTATATGCACCTAGAATAGTAGAAATGACATCACACAGACAAGGAAAAGCAAAACAAGCACATGCTTCTTTTAAATTTGCAGCAGTTAGTAATGACAAAAAAACGAAAACAATAAATTATTTTATTATTTTGCACGAACAAAAAGATGCAACAATTATGCACGTTTATGAGCACACATGTTAGTCCCCCCATGTGTAAAGTTTAATCTAAGTTGTATTAGCACGATATATCACAAATCATTAATATTATTATTCATGTTATGGAAATGTGACTTCACGAGTTTAAACAAAATTTTGTTTTCTATCTCGCTCCATCAACGCCTTCCATCCACTCTCCGACCCTCAAGGCGTTGCCACCCACGCAACGCTCTTTTCACGAGAAAGGACGATGTGGGATCCTGGATGCCATGCGCCTGTGCCATGAAGGCAATGGCGGCCCTGTGCCTGTTGGCTGTTGCCAGTGATCGGCCTGCCTGATGTAGTGCTACCAGAAATTGCAGAACAGACTCCTCCTGTCCCCAATGCTCCCCCCCCGTTGAACCCAAAAATGCCCAATATGAACGGAACGCTCCTTCATATGCCTTCCTTGTCCTGGGTGCTAAACTCTCTCCCACGAGGTTTTGTAATCCGGGGCACCGAGAGACCAGAGAGCTTCGGGAAATGGTGCCGCCACCAAGTCCGCTGAGGGCAGAAAACCCCTGAAGGCCTGCATATGGGAACGAGAGAGTGCATCAGCTGCCTGGTTCAGTACCCCCGGCACGTGTCTTGCCCTAAAGTGGACATTTAATCTCATACATAGCAGGACAATTTCTTTCAGCAATCTCAAAATCCATTTGCAGCGTGCTGCCTGATTATTGATACATTCAACCACAGTCATATTATCAGACCAGAACACCACAGCACGATCATGCAACCCCTCCGGCCATGTTTTCAAGGCCACCAGAATGGGGAACAGCTCGAGGAAGCCGATGTTACCTGTGAGCCCACTATCGTGCCACCACGCTGGCCATGTTTGTGCCGACCATTTCTCACCAAATATGGCGCCAAAACCCACACTCCCTGCCGAGTCGGTCCACAACCCTAGCTCCTCGGAGGAAACTGCTGGCTTGTTCCACACGACACGACCGTTGAAATCCACCAGAAATGCCAACCATATGGGCATGTCCTGGCGAACCTCGGCTGACAGTCTTGTGCGGTGGTGTCCTTCCTTGAGACCCACCATGGCTTGTGCGATAGAGCGGGAAAAGGGGCGGGCCATCGGTATTACTCTGAGGGCAAAGTTAAGCTGACCCACAACCTGTTGCAGCTGATGGAGAGTTACTTTTCTCTCGCCAATGCATACTTCTAGTGCGGCCTTAAACTTCATTACCTTCTCCCTGGGCAGACGGAAGCACCCCTCTACTGAATCAAGCTCAATTCCGAGAAACTCGAGAGACGTAGATGGCCCCACTGTCTTACCCGGTGCCAATGGCACACCAAAACTTTTCATGAGATTACAGAATTCCATCAAAGCCTGTTCACATTCCGTGCCCCCGGCTGCCCCCAGAAACAGAAAATCATCAAGGTAGTGCATTACCTGTGTGAGGCCCGTGGCTCTAGTGAACGCCCATTGCAAAAAGGTACTGAATTTCTCAAAATATGCACAAGAAATGGAGCAACCCATCGGCATACATTTATCCATATAATAACGTCCTTGGAACACAAAACCTAAGAGGCGCTGATCCTGTGGATGTACCGGGAGCAACCGGAATGCTGACTCAATATCTGATTTAGCCATCAGCGCTCCGGGCCCTAGGCGATTCAACATGGCGACGGCCTCATCAAAGGATGCGTACCGCACCGAACACAGTCCCGGGTCAATCGCATCGTTCACCGAAAGACCCCTAGGAGCAGACAAATTATGGATCAACCGAAACTCACCTGGGTCCTTCTTGGGGACTACTCCCAACGGTGAACATACAAAATTCACTACAGGCGGGTGCACATACGGCCCCGCAACCCGACCTCGGGTCACCTCTTTTGCAATTTTTGCCTGTACCACCGTCATGTTTTGTTGCACAGATAGTTGATTCTTACACTGTGCTTCCCCCTGTAAACCCCCCGCCGGAATGCGGAAACCATATGAGAAACCGTCTCGCAACACCCCAGCAGAGACATGGTCTGGGTATCGGTTCAGCCAAGGGATCAATGCCATGATGTCAACAGGAGTGGGTAACTGTGCCCCTCGGGCGATGTTAGACCTGTTTGGCCCCCCCTCTACCTCCCGTCTCACCACTCTTTGCTCTGCACGAACTCTCGGGGTGTGAAGACTGTCCACACCCTGCACACTCATGCCTGAACTTGCATGTTCCTTGTGGCCTAGTGCACTTGCCTCTGTTAAAGCTCCAACACACCCCTTTTTTACCTGAGTTCCCATTATTCTTGTTGTGCTGATCCCCATTGGCGCCTGCCCGAAAGGGCGCCGCCAAGTACTGGCGGGGAGGCTCTGCGCCATTCCCGCCAAAAGAAGACGACCTCGCCGTGTTCGGCATAACTTGCTTCTGCCAGGAAATGGAGTCGAAACAATCCCACGTCAGGGATGAGTCGTGCTCCTTGGCCTTACGAAATTTGTTATCATAACCCATCCATTGATTACCTTCATATGCTTCAAAAAATTCCATAATACGTGTCTGATAACAGGCCAATTCTGACAATACTTCCGGCCTACGTTCCCCCATGATTGCAGTAAACATACCGAATGCCCTGGCCCAATTAGCGATTGTTTCCTCCACCCTGAAACCCGCCATTTTTGCACGCCATACACTCGGATGCAACAACTCCTTCTGATTTTTAACGTGTTCTATCTCATAGTGATCGGTCAACAATGAAAACATGTTCACATATTTATCGGCCCAAATCCTCTCTTTCACATCCATCGGGATATGCGGAACAATTTTTTCCCACCTAGAGGGCAACGACCCCTCCCCTGCTATCGGCAACGGCTGCTTACCAGAACCAGGAGCCGTATCTGTTGCAGCTGTTGTTCCAACGACCGGTGCCGGTTTTTCCGAGGGAACCTGCGGGGAAACAAGAGGACAAGGTGCCTTCGCAGCATCTCTCGATTGCCGCAACTGCTCCATTATCAATTTGGCCTCTGCCGCCGTGTCTCTTGGTGCCGGAGCACTCTCGTTGTTTTTGCCCAACCATGCCGCCAACTGAGCGGCCAGTTCGGGAGGCATATCCCCCTCACTCACGGGCGTAACTACCACAGGGATCGGCTGTCCTGCGTTCGGGATCGGAACTGGGGCCCCCACTGGACCGACCGGGCTCGCCGGTGGTGACTCAAGAACCGGGGCCTCCCCACCTGCCGCCCTACTCCTGACCCTTTTACCTCTCCCGGCGGGGACTATTCCCGGCAATGCTGGCCCGATGGTTTTCTTCGGTCTACCATTCATTGCCGCCATCTGCTTCTTCATGTCCGCCATATCTTTCACCAGCGTGCGAAGCAGTTGTTCAGTCCCAACTTTCTTTCCGACCCTCTTGCCAGGCATCGTATCGCGGGTATTCCAAAGCTTCGGACTCACTAAAAGAGAAACACAAAAAATTACAAGTTCTCAAAATTGGCTCCTTGTTCCGTCTCGGGCTCACGAGCAACGAGGAGGTGCAGCTTCCAAGCACAGGAACAAGAGGATGCTTCCTTGGCAAGATGCTCCTTTTATCCTTCTTCGGGAGGGCGTGGACCTTCCCCAACACGCCTACGGGGCGGTTCGAACGGTGTAGGTGTCTAGGACAACCCTTCCTGGGCGGGAAAAGGCGCGCCCCGGCTACGCCACTACGGGCATACCAGCCAAGCCACGCCTCCCGCCCAAAACGGTTTCCCGGGGGGATCGGGGAACTCCACCATACGTTCGGGGGGACCGAGTGGTCGCCCCTTTCCATTTTGCCTCTTTCAGCTCATTTCTGATCTCTATTTTGCATATTTCTACGCCTTTCAAAAGTTTATTTTTCCTCTTACTGTTACATTTCTGACCTCTATTTTGCATCTTTCTGCTCATTTGTCACCTTTATCTTGCTCTCTGCTGATCTTTTCTTCTGCCACTTTCTGCTAGTGTCTAACCTTTATTCAGCTTCTTTCTGACCTTTATTTTGCCTCTTTCTGTTCATTTCTAACATTTGTTCTGCCTCTTTCTGCTCGTTTCTGACCTTTATTCTGCCTCTTTCTGCTAGTTTCTGACCTCTATACAGCATCTTCCTATTTGTTTCTTACATTTATTTTGCCTCTTTCTGTTTCTCACTTTTATTTGCCACTATCTGCTTGCTGCTCACTTTTATTTAGCCTTTACTCACTTTTATTTTACTTCATTCTTCTAGTTTCTGACCTTTACGCTGCCTCGTTTTGCTTGTTTCTGACCTTTATTCTGCCTCTTGGTGCTCATTTCTCACCTCCATTTTGCCTCTTGCTCCTTTTTTCTCTTCTCTATTTTGCCTTTTTTTGCTCGTTTCTAAACTCTACTCTGCCTCTTTCTGCGCATTTCTCACCTTTATCTTGCTTCTTTCTATTTTATGCTGACCTTTATTCTGCTTGTTTCTGCTTGTTTCTGACCTTTATTGTGCCTCTTTCTGCTGGCTTCTGACCTTTATTTTAACTCTTTCTTCTCATTTCTAACCTTTGTTCTGCCTCTTTCTGCTCATTTCTGACCTTTATTCTGCCTCTTCCTGCTCGTTTCGGAACTTTATTCTGCCTCTTTCCGCTAGTTTATGACCTCTATACAGCATCTTTCTGTTTGTTTCTCACCTTTATTTTGGCTCTTTCTGTTTCTCACCTTTATGTTACCACTATCTGCTCGCTGCTCACCTTCATTTGGCCTTTTCTGCTTCTTTCTCACCTTTAATTTGCTTCATTCTGCCAGTTTATTACCTTGAATCTGCCTCTTGCTGCTCATTTCTCACCTTCATTTTTCCTTTTTTCTGTCCTCTATTTTGTCTCTTTCTGATCTCTACTCTGCCTCTTCCTGCTCGTTTCTCACCTTTATCTGGCCTCTTTCTACTTGTTGCTGACCTTTATTATACTTTTCTCTGCTTGTTTCTGACCTTTGTTGTGCCTCGTTCTGACTGTTATTTTCCCTGTTTCTGCTGGTTTCTCACCTTTTTTCTGCTGGTTTCTGACCTCTATTCTGCCTCTTTCAGCTCATTTCTGACTATTATTCTGCCCTTTGTTGCTCATTTCTGACCTCTATTTTGCCTCTTTCTCCTTATTTCTAACCTCTACTCTGCCTCTTTCTGCTTATTTCTCACCTTTATTTTGCTTCTTTCTACTCTATGCTGACCTTTATTTTGCCTCTTTCTGCTTGATATGCGTCTTTATTTTTCCTCTTCCGGTTCATTTCTGACCTTTATTCTGCCTCTTACTGCTCGGTTCTGACCTTCATTCTGTCTCTTGCTGCTTGTTTCTGACCTCTATTTTGCCGCTTTATGCTAGTTTCTCACATTGATATTTCTCCATTCTGCTAGTTTCTGACCTTTACACTTTCACTTTATGCTCATTTCAACCCTCTAGGTTGCCTCTTTCTGCTTGTTTCTGACCATTATATTGCCTCTGTTTGCTCGTTTCTGACCTTTATGTTGCCTCTTTCTGCTGCTTCCTAAACGCAAATATTTTGCTTCCTCCTGACGTTGCTGCACTTTATCTTGCCTCTTTCTGCTCATTTCTGATCTCTATTTTACTACTTTCTGCTCTTTTCAGACCTTTATTCTCCCTTTTGCTGTTTGTTTCTGACCTCTATTTTGCCTCTTTCTGCGCATTTCACATCTTTATCTTGCCTCTTTTTGCTTGTTGCTGAGCTTTATTCAGCCACTTTCTGCTAGTGTCTGTCTCTTTGTGACCTTTATTTTGCCTCTTTTTGCTCATTCCTAACCTTAGTTCTGCCTCCTTCTGCTTGTTTCTGACCTTTATTCTGCCTCTTTCTGCTCAGCTCTGACCTTCATTCTGCCTCTTGCTGCTTGTTTCTGACCTCTATCTTGCCTCTTTCTGTTTGTTTCTCTCCTTTATTTTGCTCCATACGTCTCATTGTTGACCTTTACTCATCCTCTTTCTGCTTATTTCTGACCATTATTTTACTACTTTCTGCTTGTTGCTGACCTTTATTCTGCCTCTTCCTTACTTTTAGTTTGCCTCATGGCCCCCGCAGTCCCATGCGGCTCCCCACCTCCTGACGGAGCCAGCAATGCTCTTGCATGCAGGGAGCTGATGGAAATACAGCTCACTGCATGCGAGAGCAATGTTTCATCCCTTTCCCTGCCCACATGTCTGTGGGCAGGAAAATAAATAAAACCTCAACTTCCAGCTGGCGGGAGCACTGTGACAACTCCTGCTTGCTGGACCGGAGTGTTTCATTTTGAAGCTCCAACCAAGCAAAAACAAACAGCTATGTCCCCAGGGTGGGCAGCCCAGGATATAGCAGGAGCCGGCCCTTGGTGGTGGTGGACCCAGGGCCCTTTTTGGCTCCAGGAGGGGAGGTGCTGTGTCCCCTCCTTTAATCTGCACAAGCCTCCTGCTGTGGTCCAGGAGGGGGGCCACGCAGTCCCCTCTTTCTTTTAAAAAAAGTAATTGGCACCAGGGAGCGGTGGGTCCTGGGGTCGGGTGGGTCAGTGTGCCCCCCTGTTAATTTTTAACACTAGCCCCAAAGGGTAGTGTTCCCTGCGATCCAGGGGGTTTGCATACCCTCGCTTAATTTTATCAATAGCCTTGGGGAGGTGGTGGTCCTCAGGGGGGTCCACACAGCGCCTTGCTAAATATAAATATAAACCCCAGGGAGGAAATGGTCCTTGGAGGGGGTCCCATGCTTCACGCTCCTTTCTTTTAAATGTCCGCGTGCCCCGGGACCTGGCCCACCAGGGGGTTATAATGTAAACAAGCGCCAGAGACCATGCGTGTTTTTTTGAAAAAATTGGCACAGGTTTGTGGCTTCATCATGTACCCACAGCAAACTTGCTTAAAAAGTGCTTTTTGGCCGTTTTGGGTTCGCAGGGATGCCAGGACCACTGATAGGGGGTATACATACCCTGCCCCATTTTCCTTTCTAAAAATGTTTTTTGTTTGATTCTACTGAAGCCATGTCCCAAGATGTCTGCCAACACTTCCTGTGTGTTGGCAGTCAATCAGATTTCAGTACAGGGACTGTCAGATCCTCGGAGGATACGCATCCCTGTGTATCCAAATTTGGATTTTTTTTTAATTTCTCAAAAACTATTGAACAGATTTACACCAATTCACAAAAAGGTCACTTTCTGAACCAACAGTGACCTTTTTGTCAAATTTGGTGTTATTCCGTTCAGAGGTTTAGGCTGTAGTCGTGTCTAAAATCCCTATAGGAAATTGCATGGGGAAAACGCATTTCGTGACCCCCTTTTTCTTGGTCCCTGCTTGACAGATCACCTCGAAACTTTTGAGGCAGCAGCTGAAGTGAGTGACATGCTAATTTTGAAAATGTAACCAGGATTTGTCATGGGCGCCAAAAGTTCTAAATAACTCTCTGTGTATTCTGCATTGTTTAATCAATACTCCACACACCTAGTAAAGGCTAAGTGCCCAATAGGACCGACTGACTTCCTAACATGTGCTCTTTATGGTCCTCAGATACATTATGGAAGCAGATCTGCAGTGCCCAGATGACTGGGTGCCGGTTTAGGATTGTAAGGCTCATGCTGCCAGATTTGTTAAAGACAGCGCATCCCATGTTCTATGTTTCATCAACCCACTGTGGTTTTATTTTGGGCGTTATTGGGGTATGCAGCAGCATCCACTTGGAGTGATATTTTTGTAGGGCACTACCAATACCAGGGTTCATTGCGCCTGAGTAAGGCGCAATGTGTGCTACTGTGCTACTGTGTGTAGGAGTGTGGTAAGAAGCGTCCTGAGGCGGAAAGCCGGGACTTTTTAAAATAAAACGCTATACTCTGCTAGCGCTTTTTAAAAAACTGTAAAATCCATTTTGTTATTATCGTTTTTAAAAATAATTTGTTGACTGATTTTAAAAGTTGCAAATCACATTGTGTCCCATTTAACCGTGTTTTTAACCGCCGCCGCCTCTCAAGATCTCTGGTGTGCTGGTGGCTAGAAGCGCCCCCTGTTCTCCCCCTCTGCAGCCGAGTAAACGCTGCTGGGGCACCCGCCATCTTAGGTGAGGGCACGAGAAGGGCGAGCAGACGAGTGCTCGGCCCCTCCCACCCTCCCGCCCTCGCCAATACAAAAAGCCTTACTCACACTCCCCCTCTGACTGCTACTGTGTGTAGGAGTGTGGTAAGAAGCGTCCTGAGGCGGAAAGCCGGGACTTTTTAAAACAAAACGCTATACTCTGCTAGCGCTTTTTAAAAAACTGTAAAATCCATTTTGTTATTATCGTTTTTTAAAATAATTTGTTGATTGATTTTAAAAGTTGCAAATCACATTGTGTCCCATTTTACCGTGTTTTTAACCGCCGCCGCCTCTCAAGATCTCTGGTGTGCTGGTGGCTAGAAGCGCCCCCTGTTCTCCCCCTCTGCAGCCGAGTAAACGCTGCTGGGGCACCCGCCATCTTAGGTGAGGGCACGAGAAGGGCGAGCAGACGAGTGCTCGGCCCCTTCCACCCTCCCGCCCTCGCCAATACAAAAAGCCTTACTCACACTCCCCCTCTGACTGCTACTGTGTGTAGGAGTGTGGTAAGAAGCGTCCTGAGGCGGAAAGCCGGGACTTTTTAAAACAAAACGCTATACCCTGCTAGCGCTTTTTAAAAAACTGTAAAATACATTTTGTTATTATCGTTTTTAAAAATAATTTGTTGACTGATTTTAAAAGTTGCAAATCACATTGTGTCCCATTTTACCGTGTTTTTAACCGCCGCCGCCTCTCAAGATCTCTGGTGTGCTGGTGGCTAGAAGCGCCCCCTGTTCTCCCCCTCTGCAGCCGAGTAAACGCTGCTGGGGCACCCGCCATCTTAGGTGAGGGCACGAGAAGGGCGAGCAGATGAGTGCTCGGCCCCTCCCACCCTCCCGCCCTCGCCAATACAAAAAGCCTTACTCACACTCCCCCTCTGACTGCTACTGTGTGTAGGAGTGTGGTAAGAAGGGTCCTGAGGCGGAAAGCCGGGACTTTTTAAAACAAAATGCTATACTCTGCTAGCGCTTTTTAAAAAACTGTAAAATCCATTTTGTTATTATCGTTTTTAAAAATAATTTGTTGACTGATTTTAAAAGTTGCAAATCACATTGTGTCCCATTTTACCGCGTTTTTAACCGCCGCCGCCTCTCAAGATCTCTGGTGTGCTGGTGGCTAGAAGCGCCCCCTGTTCTCCCCCTCTGCAGCCGAGTAAACGCTGCTGGGGCACCCGCCATCTTAGGTGAGGGCACGAGAAGGGCGAGCAGACAAGTGCTCGGCCCCTCCCACCCTCCCGCCCTTGCCAATACAAAAAGTCTTACTCACACTCCCCCTCTGACTGCTACTGTGTGTAGGAGTGTGGTAAGAAGCGTCCTGAGGTGGAAAGCCGGGACTTTTTAAAACAAAACGCTATACTCTGCTAGCGCTTTTTAAAAAACTGTAAAATCCATTTTGTTATTATCGTTTTTAAAAATAATTTGTTAACTGATTTTAAAAGTTGCAAATCACATTGTGTCCCATTTTACCGTGTTTTTAACCGCCGCCGCCTCTCAAGATCTCTGGTGTGCTGGTGGCTAGAAGCGCCCCCTGTTCTCCCCCTCTGCAGCCGAGTAAACGCTGCTGGGGCACCCGCCATCTTAGGTGAGGGCACGAGAAGGGCGAGCAGACGAGTGCTCGGCCCCTCCCAGCCTCCCGCCCTCGCCAATACAAAAAGCCTTACTCACACTCCCCCTCTGACTGCTACTGTGTGTAGGAGTGTGGTAAGAAGCGTCCTGAGGCGGAAAGCCGGGACTTTTTAAAACAAAATGCTATACTCTGCTAGCCCTTTTTAAAAAACTGTAAAATCCATTTTATTATCGTTTTTAAAAATAATTTGTTGACTGATTTTAAAAGTTGCAAATCACATTGTGTCCCATTTTACCGCGTTTTTAACCGCCGCCGCCTCTCAAGATCTCTGGTGTGCTGGTGGCTAGAAGCGCCCCCTGTTCTCCCCCTCTGCAGCCGAGTAAACGCTGCTGAGGCACCCGCCATCTTAGGTGAGGGCACGAGAAGGGCGAGCAGACGAGTGCTCGGCCCCTCCCACCCTCCCGCCCTTGCCAATACAAAAAGTCTTACTCACACTCCCCCTCTGACTGCTACTGTGTGTAGGAGTGTGGTAAGAAGCGTCCTGAGGCAGAAAGCCGGGACTTTTTAAAACAAAACGCTATACTCTGCTAGCGCTTTTTAAAAAACTGTAAAATCCATTTTGTTATTATCGTTTTTAAAAATAATTTGTTAACTGATTTTAAAAGTTGCAAATCACATTGTGTCCCATTTTACCGTGTTTTTAACCGCCGCCGCCTCTCAAGATCTCTGGTGTGCTGGTGGCTAGAAGCACCCCCTGTTCTCCCCCTCTGCAGCCGAGTAAACGCTGCTGGGGCACCCGCCATCTTAGGTGAGGGCACGAGAAGGGCGAGCAGACGAGTGCTCGGCCCCTCCCAGCCTCCCGCCCTCGCCAATACAAAAAGCCTTACTCACACTCCCCCTCTGACTGCTACTGTTTGTAGGAGTGTGGTAAGAAGCGTCCTGAGGCGGAAAGCCGGTACTTTTTAAAACAAAACGCTATACTCTGCTAGCGCTTTTTAAAAAACTGTAAAATCCATTTTGTTATTATCGTTTTTTAAAATAATTTGTTGACTGATTTTAAAAGTTGCAAATCACATTGTGTCCCATTTTACTGTGTTTTTAACCTCCGCCGCCTCTCAAGATCTCTGGTGTGCTGGTGGCTAGAAGCGCCCCCTGTTCTCCCCCTCTGCAGCCGAGTAAACGCTGATGGGGCACCCGCCATCTTAGGTGAGGGCACGAGAAGGGCGAGCAGACGAGTGCTCGGCCCCTCCCACCCTCCCGCCCTCGCCAATACAAAATGGAGCCACCACCCCGGAGGCGCAGCGGACGGGCGCAGCGGGCGCGCCGTCAGCGCGCCGAAGGCGCGCCAAAGGCAAGCCCGTTTGCGACCGTCCGCGACAGTCCGGGGCCCGGGGCCACAACCCCTGTCCCTCCCACCAGCCATCCACAAACACTGATGAAAGGCATCACTACATACTCAGGCAGCGAATTAAGGAAATTCAACACTACAGGCACATCGCACCATGCTTCATATGCACAACTGGGACCCTTGAACACCATGGGACCAGTTAGTTGTCGGAATTGCCACTGGCTGAGTAACCCCTGGCACTGTCCTACTAACCTCACTACCCCCGACCTGGTCTTAAGATGCATCCTGCTAAACGTAAGGTCCCTCCCCAAACATGCCATCGAAATTTGGGACATTCTCGAAAATGACCAACCAGACCTAGCCTTCATCACAGAAACATGGCTGGACAACCACAGTACCCCGGACATCGCTACGGCCCTCCCCGACAACTATAAAATACTCAACCTGAATAGGGAGAAAAAGAAGGGGGGTGGGGTAGCTTTATTGTTTAAAGACTCCCTCACTTGCAGACAGGAGGTAATCACTCAAACCAGCAGCCATGAAGCTATGGCATTTTCAGTATCCACTAACACCACCATTTTATTCGGTGGCGCCATCATCTATAATCCTCCTGGCTGCACCTCTGACTTCAACGCTCAACTCCTATCACAAGCTTTGCTAATTTGCCTTCAGAACAAAAACATACTGCTCATAGGGGACTTTAATATCCACTATGACGACAGTAACAACCCCCTTACCAGACAACTAACCGAGAATATGGAGATCCTGCAGCTGTCCCAGAGAATCAATCAGCCAACGCACAGGGCTGGACACACCCTTGACCTGCTGTTCTCCAATATTTACTCCATCTCTATTTCTGCGATAAAACCATTATTGTGGACAGACCACTCTTTGGTCGAGTTTAATTTTCACCTACCTGCCAAAAACCCTAGGTCCTCCCACCAAGCAGCAACCCATAGGAGAAGTTATGCCAACTTCAAGGCTGAAACCTTTCGGCAACACTTTGTCCACCCCTCTAGAGGAAAGTTAGGTGTTGACGAAGCAACTGACAGACTTCAGAGCCACATCGCGTCGGCTCTGGAGCACTGCTCACAGCTCCGCCGCGAGGCCAACCCCAGGCGCACCATGTCCGAAAACTGGTACAGGCAAGAACTGAAGTCACAAAAAAGGAAATGCACAATGCTCGAACACAAATGGAGGTTAACAAAAACTCAGGAGACGAGGGCTGTCTACAAGAAAGAACTGTCACAATACACTAAAGCTATCAGGAAGGCAAAAAAAGATTACTTTTCCAGCAGAATTTTAGAGAATAAAATCTCCTCCAAAGAGCTTTTTAAAATTGTAAAAGAGCTCTGCAGTCCTTCCAGTCTCTCATCTAATCTGACTCCCTCTCAAACAGGTTGCGACAAAATGAATAACTTCTTTTGCGAAAAAATAGACAAGATCTATTCATCCTTTTCTAGCCCCAAAACAAGCAGCCCGGTGGATCACGAGCCATCCACCCCCCAAGCCTGCTGCACTAGCTTTGGCCCATACTCCGAAGAGGAAGTAGGCAATGCAATGCTCGAAATCAAATCTGGTTCCCCCCTGGACCCCTGCCCTCATCATTTTTTCCGGCAGCTCATCCCCTTGATCTGCCCCGCAGTGACTCAGGTACTAAATCACTCGCTAGATGCTGCAGAGTTCCCATCCAGTTGGAAGAATGCCACAGTCACTCCCCTTCTAAAAAAAGCTGGCTTAGATATCAACAATCCGGCCAACTACAGACCCATATCCCAACTTCCCTACCTGTCGAAAGTCCTAGAGAAACTGGTCAACAGGCAACTGGCCAGCTTTCTCGAAGCAAACAATCTGCTGGACATCACACAAACGGGTTTTAGGGCCAACAACAGCACGGAAACAACTCTCCTAGCCGTGCTGGATCACATCAGAATGCACGTAGATCAGGGGAAGACAGTTGCCCTAATACTGTTGGATCTCTCGGCGGCTTTCGACACCGTCCCTCACCATCTGCTTCTGGAAACCCTAGCATCTAAGGGCATTAGGGACAAAGCACTGGGTTGGCTGCGGTCCTTCCTATCGGATAGATCACAATCAGTGCGTATGAGCAAGTTCTCATCCCCATGCCGGAACATCAAATACGGGGTCCCACAGGGGGCCTCTCTAAGCCCAACTCTGTTTAATGTTTTTGTGTCATCCTTGGCGGGAATAGGCAGAAAGTGGGGTTTGGAAATATGTTCTTATGCCGACGACACTCAACTCACTGTCATCCTGGATGAAAAAAACAACCCTAAAGACAGGCTACTAAACTGTCTTTCAGAATTGGCTGAATGGATGCACCAGCATTGCCTAAAACTCAATGCAGACAAATCAGAGATACTTCTGTTCGGAAGTCACACTCAGCTGTGGAACAACAGCTGGTGGCCAGAAGCCCTGGGCACTCCGCCGGCCCCGACACAAACAGCTAGGAACCTTGGGATATCCCTAGACACATCCCTATCCATGAAGACTCATGTAGCTGCCATATGCGGAAAAGGCTTCGCAATACTAAAAATGCTTAAGAGAGTCTTCCCCTGGATTCCAATGGAGTGTAGAAAGATCCTGGTCCAGTCTCTTCTGATGAGTAGGCTGGACTACGGAAACTCCCTGTTCGTAGGCATGGCAGAGTATCTCTTCACCAGACTCCAAATGTTGCAGAACACAGCGGCCAAGGTCATTTGTATGAAAAGGAAATATGACTCAGCCAAGAGCTGTCTGCATGATCTCCATTGGTTACCAATGAAGCAAAGAGCAACTTTTAAAATGATGTGTATTACTCATAGAGCGCTGCACAAAACTGGTCCCCTCATCCTTAGAAATAGGATTCAGTTCTACGCCCCCACCAGGAACCTCCGCTCTCAATTCTTGGCTCGTGCAAAAACCTGTCGGGTAGAGAGAGCCAGGATGGGCGAGCGTGCCTTCTCCCACATCGCTGCTACCAAATGGAACGAACTACCTACAGCCCTCCGACTTACAGAATGCCACCTGGCATTTAGGAAACAGCTAAAATCTTTCCTATTCCCCCATTAGAATAAACCTAACTGGATTCATACCTACGCCACATGCACATTAGCAATCATAGCGCCGTGATATCCTACCCTGGATGATTTTTAGCGCTTTACAAGTAATTAAATTAAATTATTAAATTAAAGTAAGACATGTGATACGCCCACTAGGGAGGGACTTCAAATAAAGGTGAATTGGTGCCCCACACAGCTGCTGCCGTGTTCTTTGTCTTTGGGCTCGGGAACAAGAACGTCAGTTCGAAACGCGTAGAGCCGCAAGATTTACGATGGACATTTGAAATTGTCTGCACTGTCATCCCCAGCATCAGAGGGAAACCTTGTCTGTGGCCGTTCTTACTGGGGCAACCTTTTTGTGATGGATATTTAGTGGTCGGCCCTGTTGCGAGGACAGCCCGCCTCCGGAGGCGGCTCTGCTGTGCTCGGATGGCTGGGTGCCGGTTCAGGATTGTAAGGCTCATGCTGCAGGATTTGTTAAAGACAGCGCATCCCATGTTCTATGTTTTGTGTTGATCTGTCAAGCAACAACTTAGAAACAAGCATTGGCATAGCCAATAGATCTAGCTTTTGGGACCTTATAAGTATTTAGTTATGCAGCACAATATCCTTGGTGCAACAACATCAACTGTTGCATGGCTAAACAGTTATAAGTCCCCAAAGGCGAGACCTATTGCCCATGCCAATGCTTGTTTTATTTATTGTTCAACTATGGGGTGTCTCCTGTATCCCACCTCCCTTGCCAAAGCCAGAGGCTCAAGGAATTTTCTCTTTGCCCCTTTATGGCCACTTCATTTTTATTTTTCAAGATACAGGGACCGAGTGCCTGCATCCTGTAATGAAGCGGTACAAAAGGGGGTGGTGATGGACGGAGCCTCTGAACCAATCAAACACTCACATCCAGTCAACAGATCTGGGTTTAATCCATCACAATTCTTTAGCCCACTCTGCCACCCCAGTTCAGACTTGGCCATATGCAAATCAGTCCAGCCCGAACTGCCAAGCCATGCCTTCCCTTGATCGGAAACAAGCTTCCTAGGACCAGTTTCTGGCATTTCAGCCATCTTCAGCCACTGGGGTGAATGTATGACATTGTTCTGCATTCTGTCCATCAACTGTTGCTTTTTCATGTATCCTGTAGTGGCACCCACAACATTTTTCTTCACATTGAGTCCAGCCAATCCGAGAACTTCGGGTCCATGAACTCGGCTTTGCGTTTGCAGGTACGAATGGATGATTGCAAAAAAGAACCATGTTTTATGAGATTTGGATATTGCTTAGAAACTGGGACTACAAATGGTTTAAAAATCCAGGTTTGTGGACCATTTGCTGCTTAACAGTTCTAGATATCTTTAACTTGATTGACAGATCAAATAAATTAGAGGCATTCCAGAGATGCTTTTGCAATGCTAAATTATTTTATAATATTGACCAGATCTGGAGAGACAATTTTCATATGGGATTCAAAATGGGAAAGGCCAACTTTTGTTTTGTGTCATCTCTTTATTTGCCCATCTCACCCCGCCCCCTTTAGGTAGTTCTGCATGAAACTTGACATGCTGTACCTAAAGTTGTTAGGAAAACATAAAACAGCTTTTCAATATAAAGTTACACCTAACCATGAGTAGAAAGGCGCTATTTCTGCCTTTGTCACAAGTATATGTGTGTGTGTGTATAAGTACACACACATATATAAAGTGGTCTGAAATCTCTGCAACAACTACATTAACTTATTGAGCTACACCAGTGGTTACTTTACCGATCATGTAAAAAATAGGTAGCAACACACCCCTCAGTTTTCCTACCCCTGTCTTCGGCGGACAGCGTTTGCATGCATTCAACTTACAGTTGTAACCAGCTCCAGATTCATATTCAGATGTTACTTCTATCTGCCTTCCTCTCCACATGCATAGGTGCTTCCATCTTTGAAATACAAATGCAGAAGCAAGTAGAATGAAACATTGTATTCAACAACTTATGTTGTCTGAAGCTGGGTGCAAATTAGTACTCCCCTTGACATAGTCAAATGTAAGACGACACACTGATCATATAAAGAGCATTCTGTGGTCTTTTGTTCACCAAAGAAAATGTACGTTTTTAATTTAAAAATAAGAACTCTTCTGTCCTTAAACTTCAGACATCCCAGATGTGATCTTTGCTTCCCTTTGCCACATTAAAAATTAATTTTCCAACAGTGCGGATCATACACAGAAATAAAAACAGACCAGCTTTTTCCCACAAGCAATGAACGCCATTAACCAGTTAAATGCCGAAACACCACAATGCGGCTAATGCTGCCACCAGCAGAGCCTGTAAAGGGCTCACGGTGAGCAGAAACAGCCGAAAACGTTTCTTACTTGCTCGCAGAGCCATGTTTTTGCTTGTCTGAAGCAGTTTGTCCGAGGTTTCCTAGAGGTCTTCGTATACGTTGTCCGCAGGCTGTGTAGCTTAGAGGTAATCCGAGATAGGATAAACATAGTAATTCGTGCGGCTCATGCTTCCTTTCCCAAGATCTCCGGAGCTCTCCTCGGACACCAACTTGCTCTCATGTGCTTGCTCCCAGAGACACGCAGAGTTCCGCCCCGGTCGGGATCAAAGTTGGTCTCAAAGGGGCACACAAAGCAACAAAACCACGAGCAGCGATTCTGTGGAAGGGGGGACCTTCAAGCAGCGCACGCGCAACCTCACATAAAGCTCCTCGTGATGGGTTAACAAGCCCGGGAGTGGTGCGCAGGCTTCACTTTTCAAGCACTGCACGCATGCTTGTGGTGCACCGCTGCTCGCCCCGCAATGTGGATGCCACCGCAAGCCGATGGCTAAAGGCCCTCGCAGAACATCGCATGCGAGTTGCCTAGGCAAGACCTAAAAAGGCGGTGGGGTCCCAAAAAGTTGATTTCCCTTTTTAATTCCCATGGGAAAGTTTGCTCTGTCATATAGAAATGATGGCTGAACAAAATTACACACGAATTGCAGAAGGTTAGAACTTTACTCAGAAGGTTTGCTTTTCATTCTTTGATGTAAATCAGTTCAGTAGTTTTTGGAGAAATTATTGTATAAATAGGTGCTTGAAGTGGGCAGGCAGGGATTAACCACAATAAAAATATAATGATATCGGGACCATTGGTGTCCAGATATGCTTGAGTTGGCCAATTTAATGGGCACTACTTAATCCTGATTGACTGTCCACAACATAAACAATATGCAATTACAAGGTTCAGGGACGGTTGTATGATACCACACAACCTGAACCACGAATGTGTCTTAACCATGCATGCCTTTACCATGGTATTTCATGGTAAAGGCATGAATGGTAAAGGGGAGGGCATGGCTAAGGTCAAAACTCTGATCCCCCATCGTAAGCTACAAACCCCCTACCTGCCCCCCTGCCCTGAGGTCCAAATACCTGACCTCTTCCCAACCCTCATGCTGTCGCTAACCCTTAACATAAACTACCCCCTCCCATCCCTGCACTGTCCCTTATCCTTAATATACACTACCCTACCCTCTCCCACCCCGCACTGTCCCTAAATATACCCCAACCCCTTCCACTGCCTTATGCCTGAATCTCTAACCCATATTTTAAAAAACTACCTGACCCCCACCCCAGCACTAAAAAACTACCCCACCAGCCCCTCAGCTTTAAAAACTACCCTGACTACCCATTCCCCTCCCATGAGCCCTAAAACTCTGTCCCTTAACATACACTACCGTGACCCCCGCCCAAACCCCACCCCCACACTGACACTAACCCTTAATATACACTACCCCCTCCTATACCCTGCGCTGTCTCTAAAGCTACCCCAACCCCATCCACTTCCCTCAGGACTAATACCCTAACCAATAATTAAAAAAGCTACCCGACCCCCCCGCCCTGAAAACGACCCATGACCCCCACAGGCCTGAAAACAACCCTGACTGCCCAGCCCTGACAACGACCCCATGACCCACCCAAACTTGAAACCGGCCCGACTCCCCAGCCCTGAATACGATCCCCAGCCCCACTTACCTCACTTCGTCCTCTCTTCCTGGTGTCTTCCAACTTCCTCCAAGATGTAGCCAGCAGCTAGACTGCGCAGTGCCTTAACCAGGCATTTGCGTGGTTAAGGCAAGCGTGGTAGCGCTTGCATAGTCGGAACATAGTCGGAACACGCATGGCTCTGCCTGCATTGTGTCGACTGTTTCCCTTCAGGGACATGGTTTCTGCATCCTGTAGGTACATTTAGGAGAATTATATGGGGCAGGGTGAGCACACCATGACCCACAGAGACTGGGGGGAGCCCAAAGTCCCCCACCTTCATTGGCTGACCAATGAAGAGAGAACATATTGTGACAGCAATTTTATGACTCTATTCTAATGTGTCTGTTTTTCAGGGTCACAAAAAGGAACCCTTGGGAAGTATGATAATAAATGTTTTGCCACAATATAAATTGTGTGTTAGGGTAACATAATGTACTTCTATCTCCAGCAGCAGTCTGTCAGTTAACACCCTAGAGATCACCAGCAGCTTCACCACAGAGTTCTAAAGAACCAGAGAGCTAACACGTTGTATTCAAGGCAATATGAGGCACTCCTGGACACCATTTTGATAGAATAGGAGCTTTTCAATTAAAAGCCTTTCCCGAGGAGCAGACAGAATCAAATTATCATCGAGATGATAGTGCGGGTATGGACCCAGTGGATATAAATTAACGGATACTATCAATCATGGCATGTGTGATGTAATATGTGAGGTCAAAAGCAGGGAATGGTGGGGAAGCAAGTTATAGGTTGCTCTGTAAACTGTAACTGGTAAATTTCAATTATGTTTAAGCATTAGTTTTTACCTTGTTATGTTTCCAAACCGTATTGTAGAAGAGAACTGATACTTTTTCTTGTCACTGCGTTGTTTGTTCACATTTGTGTTGGTTTCATGTTTTTTTCCAGTGTGGACTACTGTTTTGTATAAACTTTTGTTGAAATTGTTTGAAATATTTTAGAATATATTTTACTACATCATTTATGTTATGCATACTTTTTTTGTTATGTTTGCAGATGCTGTTCCATGGCTCTTGTATATATTATTGTATGCCCTTCACCACAGGCCACAAAGCAGGCTTTAAAGCAGTGTCTGCAGTATATACCGAAATGTTATATGTTGTCATCATTTTTTCACTCCTCTTTTTCCAGCACTTTTCCTGGAGCTGTTGGTTCTCTTTCTACCACTTGCTTCTTCTGCGTCTATAATGTGATATGCTATTTGGATGCATAGCCCTCAGATGATTCCACATTCTAGTGTTTCCCATTGAATACTGCCCACTCTTCCGTCTAGCAGCACCTTCTGGCACAAAATGAAGATAACCTTCTACACGCTTATCTTTTCCCCAGATGGAAGTTCAAAGAATTGCCATACCTATGATTCCTTTGCTGGCCTTGCTTATTGTTGTGTTTGGGAGAACATTGATATCATCACCTTCAGATGGCGTACATTGTTTAGGGCAGGTGGATGATGCACTTGGTGTTTGCTGGTCCCCTGTTTTTTCTAAGTTCATGATGGCTTTGGATTGCATTTCTTGCAAACTTTCTCTGTAAAACACAAATCCAGTAATTACCTCTCATAAGGTACTGTGGTACTCCAGCAGGACCCATAGAACTAATGAGAAGATCAAATATGATCTTGTCTTGGTTTACTTCCAGTTCTGGGTCCCCTGGGAGTAACGCTGAACCTGGAACTTCTAAAACAGTTGTGCTCACTACGAAGGGATAGTTTTATGTAAACATTGAGCCTAGAAGGTTCCTCACAGGCTGGTGCCTTGAAGGTGTTAGTGGATTTTCTGCATTTTTAGGTGTTACAGTATAGTAGTACATGGAAATGGTAAAACGGTACCTGTGTCAGACAGAGGAACGCCATTGCTCTCATATTAGGGAGTGGCAGTGTACACTAGTCACACACTATGCAGGTCTTCTGCCTTTTCTTTTCTTTTTGGAACATTTTTTGGGATTCACAGTAAAAATGGCATCATCGATTGAAGAACAGGAACATCTCTCTGGCGATGAAGCCAAATGCAGCACCTACCAATCCATCCTCTGGGAGTTTTTCAGCATTACTATAGGTGACAAAAAGTCTCTGCAAAAATCATCACATGCAGCCTATGTGACAATAAATTTCCAGAGGTATCTAAGAAGAAATTGGGTTGCTCCAGCACCTCTAGTCATGGTACACCAGACAGCCAAAGGCTGCGAAGAGGCAGGAGGATGACGGAGTCTCAGAATCGCATTCCCTAAACCACCCTGCCAGCCTGGCGACATTGTTCCTGCACAAGCTGTGGCTGCCCTTCAACAGGACAGAAGTTGATTCTATGAGTGCATTGTGATCCTCTGCATGGATTGCAGAAAACTAGTTTCAGCAGGAGAGCAAAGTAGCCCTAGCCAGGGACCAGCTCTTGACTGCACACGAACAGGTGTGCAAGAGTAAGATTTTTCTGGGTTTTCTTTCTTCATCAAATCCAAGTTTAAAGCCTATTTTTTACATTTATAATTAAAGCCCCAAAATAATTTAGAAAAAGTAAAGTGCACTTTAATGAAAATTCTTGTGAGAAGCACCTTTCAAGGTGAAAAATTATAAAAAGGATTAATGTTGTTTGTCATTTCTGTCTATTAAAACTTCCTTATAGACTGCATAAGCAGGCTACAGCGACCATTAAAGGCCTACTCTATTGTTATTGTACAAAGCTAAAGGAAAACACCTATAACAAAAGACTGGGACTCAAATAACTACAATAGCGTTTTACAGCGAATTACAAAGGCATAAAACATTCTGCTGTATGTGTGTAGAATGCCCTTATACACCATTACAGCCCGCCGTACCGTGCTACTTTCTATTTAAAGATAACTCCAGAGTAATCAGCCAAGGCCTAAAGTGAGAACTTATAATACGGGAGTGGGCCTTTGATAACAGCAAAAGGTATTTGGCTGTGCACAGGTTGGGTTTAGGCCTCTTCCCAACCAGCAGTAGACGGTCAACTCCCCCTTGCTCACAGGATTCGCCCATGCACATTGTGCAGTTGGCAGCAGTCCATATGGGTTGGACTGTACGTCAGGTCCTGCAAACAACCCAAATGGACTGCAAAACCCATGCTGCAGACAGGCTTTGTTCATTAGCAGCGTAGGTCTGGGCACATGACCAGGCGTGTGACCAAGCCCTGCATTCCAGTCCCCGGAGGTGGTCATGTCCCCCTGCCTTAAGCCATGCACTGTGTGGGGTTGACCATAGGGCCCAGCCTGACTCTGAAACCAACACCCCGCAGGCGGGCAAAGCACTGCTGAGCACGTCCTATAGCTATGTAAGGTGTAAAGATAGGGATGGACACAGACCTGGTCTGTGGCGAGGCCCTGCCACCAACCATCCCACAGATAGCCAAAGTCCCAAGGGGAGCCCTTCACCAACAGACCCCACCCCAAAATGTTTACCATTTATGTATTTAATGTTTTGCCTAACCGAGACCAAGCATCACCTTCCTGATACTGCAGCACCATGTAAGCCTCACACAGTGAAGCTTGCATTGTGCTGCAGCAGTGCTCCCATGGAGGAACCTCAGTAGCTCATGCGATTGTTCCTCTAGGTCCCCCCCACAAGTTCCAGGAGGTCAGGGTATGCCTACCCTGGCCCCTTATGTATGTTATTTAATTAACTTCTTGACATGGGGACCGAGTCTCCATGTCCTGTAATGGTGGCTGCAACTTCTCGAGGTTAGTAGAAGCCAATCAGATGTCTCAGTCCAGCAGGACTGATATTGGTCCCAAACCCCATAACAAAAAGCATGCTTTCTGACTATAGTTCTGTCTGCCAAATCTGGTGTTACTCGGTTCAGCAATTTTTCCTACATTCCTTCTAACATTTCCTATGGGAATTACAATGGCAAAATATTTTTTTGACCCTTCACCACCCGTTTGAAGGATCTCCCCCAAACATTTCTGGAATGAGCTGAGGTGGATGATTTTTTTGGGGGGGAAAGTTTGTGAAGCTTCCTCAAACGCTACTTTGCAAAATATATATTTAATGATGTGGTAACGTTTTTTTCCTGTACTGTGCTAGGATTATCTAAAGCAGTCAAGCAGACACTATTGTAGCATTATACCTCTTTATGAGGATATTCAGGTTCTGTGAATTGCAAATTGGATGTAAATTCATTGCATCCAAGTGTTGGATTATAGCAGACTATGCAATATTCTTCCAATTATGTGAATGAAGAGTTCTCTTTTGCCACATTGTGTGGCGTTTAAAGTAAATGTGCGTTAATCTCCATAAATATGCAAAATAGCCAGGCCAGGAAATTTGTACAAAATGTGTGGTCCTAAGGTAGTTTGGTGAACTAAATACCAAGTCCAAAGAATGGCCTGTCACTTGAGTTAGTGCTTTAATTTCGATTTATCTTTAAACATTAAGGCGTCGATTAGAATGTAGGGCGAATCGCCACCGCTCGCATGGTGGTTACGATGCTCCCTATATTCACTCCCGCCCGCCACCCATTTCCCCCCCGCCATATTAGAATGGCAGGGGGGACCCCGGCAGACAGAAAGACCGTATGCGAGTTTTCCACCGGTCGACCAGTCGACCGGGCGGAAAAAAGGCTATACATGGTGGCGGTGTCTGCTAGACACCGCCATCCATATTATCATGGGCAGCGGTGTATGGCTTTCCATGGCGGAGACCCCGCCATGGAAAGCCATGCGGAGTCTGCTTTCGGGGGCCCATTGCGGGCCCCCAGGGTATTGTGGGGTGTACATGGGGGCTATTTATGGTACCCCCTACATTGTCAAGGACAAGGTGGCAGGCACCGCGCGGTGCCTGTCACTGTGTGCATTGTCCTTGTGCTTGACAATGCACACAGTGCATTCCCAGCCTTGTGACAGGGAATAGAGGATGCCAACGCCATGGTGGCATCCTAATCGCCAGTGCGGGACCGCCGCACCACTGGTGGCCGGTCCCAGCACCGCTAGGGTGGCGGGCGGACGGAAGTCCGCCCGACATCCTAATCAGGCCCTAAGTGTAGACAAACCTTCATAAGTGTTGCTGCCTTGACTGAATTTCTCCCAAATTTGAATGTCTCCTAAAACCAACAAATTCTCATGAGGGAATATTAGCATATAGAACAAGGTCGACTAGCCAGGCGCATGTTCCTACTAAGGCGATAAAGTAAAATGTTGCTCAACATCTTTTTGTTATGATTGCTTTGGTTTGACAATTCCATGTTTTCTTTTAAAGCATCTTGCTACATTGGGAGAAGGGTTTAAGATGTACTGGAAGAGAGTCACGGTAACCAATAACAGCCTCACAACTAGAGGAGCAGTCACAGTGCAAAGTAAAAATCTTCTGAAAGATAAAAAGTGGTTGATGGTTCTCATTATATATCAAGCATTTAATGGCAATTATTTTGTTCATGGCAAATTTTACATTACAAAGACTTTTACCAGACTGGGCCAGCGATCAGCTTAGTAGATTTAGCATTATAGAAATTAGATTTAACTCTTTTGATAACTTTGGGATGATCCAGATTTTCATCACTTATACAGGCCCCTCCTCAAAGCACTCTGCCTGTATTGAAAACCTCTCCAGTACCGTTCTCAACAGCTCCTTCCTCTCTCTTACATTTCCCAACAGACTCTGCTAACAGCCTACCATCCAAATGCATGGACCGAAAGACAAAATGGGACCTCTCCGGATGCAAACGCGGTCATGTCTTCTACCTGGGATTTTAGGTGAATGGCACAGATGACCGATAGAGGTTTCCATCCACTGGTACATATTTTTGGGGTGTAGGTTAGGGGTATATGTGTCTATAGCTACACAAATAGTCTCCCTCATGACCAGAATAATTATGCAATGGAATTAATCCAGGAGAACACTGTGAGCACCTAAACCAATGTGTTAACCCAATCAACAAGAATAATTACAACAAATCTAATTTCTTTTATCAACTACATTTTCATACATATACAAATCTATACAAATTTTTCAACAGAATTAACTCACAAATCAGCACAAACAAATCATATATTTAATCAAGTCAAAGAAACCCGGGAAGAGACACACAGCAGCATCACAACAACTCATTCATACTCAACTCACACAAATCCAGACAACTTTCACATACTTAACATATCTGGGGAACACAATTACGAGATGACAAAGTAATTGGGATGACCAAAGACAAAAACTGCACAATGGCAGAATGTTCTCAAGGCAGTGGTCGACGCGTTTTGGTGGCTACAAGCTGAAATGCCACCCTTATCAGGACCTGCTAGATATAATGCCCAAATCAAGGCCACTCCTCCCGGGAAGGGAAAATTACACACCTAAAAGGTCAAACAAATAATGAGAGTAAGGAACACACAAGCTCACAGTTAAAACAACCAACAAGTCCATATACTTGATAATTGGAAAACAATATTCATATGCTTTGACGTTGTATACTTGTGAGATCACGAACCGTGTGCATAGAAGATACCAACACCAACCGGATAGCCCCTACCTACTCAGGGCCATCATAGTGTTA
This sequence comes from Lissotriton helveticus, assembly GCF_964261635.1. Lineage (NCBI taxonomy): Eukaryota > Metazoa > Chordata > Amphibia > Caudata > Salamandridae > Lissotriton > Lissotriton helveticus. The sequence goes on from NC_136072.1 coordinate 721,451,845, forward strand.
ACACAGACAACACCCAGTGAGTGCAGACAAACTATCACCAGAAGCATGCCCTGCATGTGCTTATAAAAAGGATACTCAGATTCCAATTCGGACAATTTACAGAAACATGCCACAATATTGATGTAAATATACTTACTCGAAGAATAAATACAGGAACCTTCTTTATTAGTACTTATACTTGTGTCTAAAAATAGAATCCGGATATGCAAAGCACTCCTCAACCAGGTGCTGACACCACTCTCAGCGTCTATGTGTCTATAGCTCACATAGCTGATAGAATTTGTTCTTCCATGACCGTGTTTTCCTTCCACTCACCCCTTTAAATTGGTTGTCAGGAATTTGTTGTCGTCAATAGGTTTGGGAGGAATGGTAGTTGTAGGATAACAAAGCATTGTTCACAATGCAGGCATGGTAGTAAAGGGCCAATTGGGGATGAATAGCAAAAAGATCTGGACAAAGAGAGAGGGGACCAATAGGGTGAATGTGGCAAAGCCTTCATCCTTCAGTAGACATACTAGCTGGGTGATTTGTATGCACTTGAGCTTGTAAGCATTGCTAGAAAAATAGGTCCAGGACAGTGAAAGGTGGACTGACTGTTAACCCAGGAAACAGAACATGTACTTGGTTATAAATTGTCCATAGCTTCTTTCAAAAGACCAAACAAGAAACAATAACATGCTGACTGCTTGAGCACTGAAAACGTTATTACATACCATTATAACAATTGATATTATTGGCAAAATAAAAAACAACGTGGACAGTGCCATAGCAACTCTTTGCACAGCAGCATATACAGAAAATGTACATAAATGATAAATGTCATGTTCTAATTGAAAGCTATTTTTGGCACTTGAGAAAGTAATTATTTGAAAAGCGATCTAGTCATACATATTCAAATTGATGCAAAATAAGTGGAACGGAGACCTAGGGGCAATTCTGCTCATTACCATGCCAGCACACGAAAATACCACGATGTGGGAACCCCCACGGTAGAGCTAGAATGTAGTGGCCTCTAACTTCCTCTTCTAATAATAATAATAATCTGGCATTCAAATACGTGGAGATAGTTCTAGGATGGGAATTTGCCGAATTCAGCATCTCCTAGGCGAGAAAAATACATCTTGCCCTTCACTGCTCTCCGACTAGAAAAAAAACATATGAGCCCGGAATACTGAGGATAAACTTATCCATCAGATAAGGTTTCCAGTGTGAGCCGGCCAATAACAGAGAGATCAGTGCCAAGCGATCTGTCAGTTGTGGCGCAAGCAGCAATTCGATAGTAACAGATGAATGCAGCACTTCTCCCGGGCCTCGCGGGCAGGGCGGCGTGCGTGCGTGCGCCGGGCCCCGGGCTGCCTCGTGCAGGGGCTGCACGTACAGGAAACTACTGATGCATTGCAGATAGAATGCAGATGCTCCTGCTGATCTGGCATCCGCCCAGGCCTGCCGGAGACAGACAGAATAACGATCTAGTAGTATAAGGCCCGATGGCTACATTCCCCTTGTGGTTCATAGAGTTACCTGTTAATGTACCAACAAAAACAAGTGGGACAGAGATGTGATGCAGGACGAAGAAATATAGGTAACAGCCCTTCTGGCTTCACCAGTGAGATGGCGCGTGTGGTATCTAGAAAATTAAAGCATCATAATACGAGTCCTGCATTTAGGTCGGGTACGAATCGGTTTATTCCAGTACATAGTAATATATATTTTTTTATGAACCACAAAAACTCGAGGGTAGGAAGTGTGAGGGACGCAGAGGATTTATCCTCTCTGATTTTAGAGTGATCATGGCACTGGGGTAAGGGTGGGGAGGACTAGGGTAACAAAATAATTTTCCTGCTCATCTCCATGGTTCGCAGGGCCATTATCACGTGAAAGCTGCACTGATAAAGGCCTTCCTTTTTACATGCTGACCTGTCACCACCCACCGAGCACCTTCAAAGCATCCTATTTATTATAGCTGTTTGCAGCCTGCACCTGTGAGTGTAAAGAGCGGGGGTTTTCTCCAAGGAGCCCAACGCTACTGAGGAGGTCCAGGATTTCCATGTGCCACCAGCTGCCTGGCTTGCCCACGAACATCTATCTCCTCAGCCCCTTCTCAGCACTACCCCACCTGTGACTTTAAGAAGCCAAGAAAGCCTTTACCCTGGTGCTGCTTGTCCAGAGAAGCAGATGGAGGCCATGAGTCTGGAACAAGAAATGGGGTGGGGGGTTTATGAATAACTCAAGCCTCACTTTATTGAAAAGAGCCTTGCAAAAAGGGAACGACAGGCATCAGGCCGATTGTAATAGGGATTAGAAAATTGGAATGTTGGAAGCTCCATTGAAAACAATGGAGTGCTCCGGGCTTATAATGGCTGGTAAAAGCCCGGAGCTCCACCTTTCCAATGCTTCTTTGTGGCTGTGAACAAGGGCTTCAGGGAGCCTGAGGGTATTTCAATCCCCTCGCGCTCCCTGAAGCCTTTGTCTTATTTGTGTGAACATTTTGCCCTCTAGTGGCAGAATGTTCTAATAGACTTATAGCCCTTCATAGCAGGGCTATACCGGCTATTAAAGTCCTGCTGCATTGTTAAAGTCCCTCGCCTTCGGCTTCGGCCTTTAACGCTGCAGCGGGCCTTTAATAGCCGGTATAGCCCGCTACGGCGGGCTATAAGGCTATTATCAGGCATTAGATGCCTGCAGTGCAATGACGTAAGCATGTCTCTGACAAGAAGGGACAGCTATTTAAGCGCTCCCTGCTAACATCTATTGTTGACCAGAAGGGCGGTTATATGAAAGCCCAAGCATATCTTTACTATGCAGCCATTACTAAGCAATGCCTTTACCAGCTATTTCCTTTGCTACGAAATTTGTTACTGCGCATACACCTTTACCATGCATTCCTTTACAATACAAGGTACGCATATACACTCTTTGAGCGTTCAAATTTACACATATCCTGCTGCTCGAGACGCCGCGTACTCGGCGCAACAGCCATCTAATAGTCTGCTGCCGTTAGGTCTGAAAAATCAGCGGGCAATCAGCACGATAGGCACAACAGCCATTTTATCTTATTTTGGTCCTCGGAAAGTAAGGTGACATCGCGTGTGGAGTCCTTAATTGAGCCAGACTGGCGATTCCTTCTTTTGTTGAAAACAATTAATAACAGTTCTATCGCCCTAACAAAGTTCTTGTCTAGGAGAAGGAAATTATTTGGCTGCCTGGTGCTTTGTCTCAAATAAAAGGAATAATAAAGAAACCTGAATATTTTTAATACTGGATGGACATTTAAATTTTTTTTTTTTTTGTATATTTGGTTTTGGTGGTGCAACCTACAGTTGGTAAAAACATATACATAGATGTATAGTACCCACAGGAGCAAGTGCTCTGATTGGTTCCCAGCTACCAGAGGAAAATGTTGCCTGAAGACATTTTCAAGACTCGTTGACTTTTTCCACTGTCCGGAACTTTAAAAAAAAACATAATACAAGGAGGCCGGCTAGGAATACTCCCTAGGCCCCGTGAAGGAAATCAGAGGTAGCCACCACTGGAGCCAAAATAAAAAAAATCACATTTTGCAGTGAAGGGATCGTTTTATTTTTAAATGTGTGGGGATAGTGGCACCAGTAGCCCTTCTACCCAGCCCATTTAAGGCGCAACGACCCCATCCCCAGGGTCTGGGGATATCTAAGGGGAGGTGGCGCGTAGCTCTGAAGCTGTTTTATGCCCGAAGACCCTGTCTATTTCTTAAGGAGAGATGAGCGAGTGAATCTATACTATGGAACTGAATTCTTTAGGAGAGTGGGCATGCAGCCTTACTCCCTGAGCCGTTGCCAGCACCAGGGGCCCAGTCCCCCAAGGCCCAAACTAATCCCACATTTTAATCTAAAGGCAGGGAAATCTGTTTGCTCCCATTTAATAGAAACATTTTCAAATCTCCTGCTGAATGGAGCAAACACCAAGGGCCCGCCATCCTCTGTAGCAGTGGGCAGGGGACCGCCTAACAAGCAGTTGGTGGTCTGACGGCCCAATTACGGTATGACCGTTATGGTGGCAATCAGAACGTGCTTCTTTACACTGTGGCTAGGAAAAGGGCCACAGCACAAGCTGCAATGTTAAGGAGAACTTAGTGCACATTCATGCACCTTGTGCTATGCACCATGTGGTGCATGGCACACGGTTCATGAATGTGAGTATGGGAACTACATGTGCCCCCAGGGCCAATTTCCAGTGGCCCACGAGGGGAAAGATTCTGTTTGGAGCCCCAAAAGTGCCTTTATGTCTGAAAGAGACATTGTAATCCCGACGGCGGCGTCTACCTCTTCACCTCCGCCATTTAACCCCTTCGCTGCCGGGTGTAATTCCCCCGCTGTGCTGGGGGGCGGGCACCATGCCCCCATGCTCATGAGGCACGACGCTCCGGTGCTCATGACGAGCTGAGCTCATCACAGCTGCACCCGTTCCTGTGGAACGCTCAGCACAGCAGGGGAATTATCCCCGCGTGTGAGCGTTCCACGGCTCATGACGAGCTGAGGTTGTCATGAGCACCGGAGCACCGTGCCTCATGACGAGCTCAGTTCGTCATGAGCATCGAAGTTGTTAAGGGATACGATTCCGACCGCCACCCCAATGGGATAGTAGATCCTGTCGGAGGAGGGATTGTTCTAACCGTCATAATGCGGCCATCCGACCGAAGAGCTGTCTGTGGGTGGGACCGGCACTGATGGCCTTTTGGTGGGTTCCCACTGACATCCTAATTAGGCCCTTTGCTTGTTCCCAGCTAACATAAGCTTTACAAATGCAGTAATGCAGCCTGGGTGGAGAACATTCATGCGCACTTAGGAGGTTGACACCACTCCTCCCCCTACACTACCTAGCCCGCACCACAAAATTTCCCCAGCGCAGAAAAATAAAATAATAATAACATTGTGTTATTATCTTTTAATTTTTACTTTTTTTGATGTGCTGAAAGGCAGTGGAGCAACGCTCCGCCACCTGAGCAGAGGAGCCCCCTTGGCAAGACAGAATTATGCAGGCAAACGGGAACACGGAACACAAAGCAAGGAGTCTGCATATAACAGGGCAGATCAAGAAGATTGCAGACAACAGTTTATGATCAATGGCTAACACAGGAACAGAGATGCAGCAAAGAAGGGACAGAAACATATACTACGATAGTCAAAACAGGAAATGGGTACAGGGAATAATAGAAACAGAATAAACGAACAAGCCTGTAATAGCAGCAGCAGGACAACAACAGAGCACAAGGAGATGCAACAGAATTAAGTTGCAAGCTGATGGACTCTGTGCTCACAGAGCTGAAATAGCTGAAGGCTCAGGTGAAGAGCACAGGTGCAGGGAGAAAGCTAGGTGCAAGGAATTAACCAGGTGCAGGGAGTTGGGGAACCACCAATGGCAGGAAGACTGAACTTAGACCTGGAGAAGGGAATACCAGGGGACCAGAAGACACAAGAGAGGGAATAGGAAAACATGGAACAGATTATGGATTGAACCAAATATAAAGACAAGTCCAAAAAGAAAATATAAAGGGTCAGAATATCCATAGGATTCAAGAACAAATCTATTAAACAGGAAACCACCACCACGATGTGATCTAGGAAGGATCTGAAGGCAGAGGCAACTCCAAGGACTATAATACATCTGGTAAATGAAAACAGAAACCTGGACTAAAAGGTGAAGCATAACTAAGTATGGTAAGTGTTGATGTGCTTATTGACCTATACGCATATAAAGGCATGTTCATAAAGGACCCTTTTGAGTGACATCTAGTGGGATGATGGTTGAATCTTTACATGTCCTGGGTGAAACTCGCACCTCAACACAGGGGAACTGTCAAGCTGCCAGGTGACAGTTATATACTTACCGAAAGACCTCCTGAGACTTTAGGCAGGCAAAATGTAGCTCTTCTAAAATACATTTTCTGTAATGGATTGGCAAAATTATACGTTAATATTCCATTTCTCTAGGTATTACCAATCAGCATTATAATGTGTTATAATGCAATCCAGTGTTTCCCTATATAAGTGGCAAGTCTTGTTTTTGTGAAAATAGCTTTTATGTGTTTCACTGTAAGGACATATGGAACATTAAACTGCTACATATCCTACCTTTAAGTTCCTTGCTCCCTACCTTAAGAGCAATAGGGCATTCCTTTGGAGTGACATACATGTTTAAAAGGAAGGCTTAGGACTACTACAAGGGTTTATTTTGACAGGTAGAGTTAGCAATTTAAAACTACACAGCCAGTCTATAGTGGTAGGCCTGGAGGCATGCTTTAAACTGTCACTGTAGTGGCTAGGATAAGAAGTATGGCAGAACACAGGTGACATTTAACTTGCATTCCCTGGGTACACTTTGTACCATATATTAGGGTCTTATAGGTAAGTTGCAAGAGTCAGTCAGGAGTATACCAATTTTACCACATTGAAAGGAGTTAGAAGAGGTTAAGTGCCATAGCCAGGAAAAAGATGGTTTAGTTGAAGGCCAAAGAAAGTCAGTGGTGATTCTGCAGAAAGGGCACATTTACAACACCCTCTATTTCCTCTTACCACCTGCTGGCCCTTGAAACCCCAAAATAATTTATATTGACAGATCAAATTAGCGGTTTAAACCCACACAACCAGGCCACAGTTGTAGGTCTAGAGACATGATTTACTCTGTCACTGCCGTGGTTGGCACAATTTGTCCTGCAGCCCACTAGTGAAATTTAACTTACAGGCTGTGAGTAAACACTGTACCATATATTAAGGATACATAGGCAAGCTAAATGAGCCACTCAGGAGTATACCAATTTTGCCATGTTGAAAGAAGTTAGCAGTGTTAACAGGGGTCAAGTGCTCAGAGGTCTATAGCCAGAAAAGATAGGGTTCAGCAAAAAAGCCCAAAAAGTGGATGGCCCTGCAGAAAGAACGAATTTCCAACAACTCCTACCTCCTCCTATCTCTACCTGCCCATTGAAGCCTTAAAACCCTTTAAATATGTATTGCTACCCACCCCTAAACCATAAAAACTCATTTTAAATGCTGACTACTCTTTATCCTTACCCAGATATCAACATTAAAAACATCTTTATTGTGCTTACTACCCTCTCCTTAGCCCACACCAGACCACTAAAACCACTCTAATGCCTTTAACACCCAGAACTCTTATAAGCATGTTTGTTTTACATTTGAACTAATTAGTTTGCAGAATGTAAATAATGTATAAATATCAATAAAACATAGTTGCTCACCGTGACTACATGCCTGCTTTTCTATTTCATTTCAAAACTATGCAATTGTATACCTTTATTGGAATATGCAGCTCACAGGCCATGGGCAGTTCTTTAGGGCCAATTGAAAGGCTGGCCCTGTTCTCCCCAAAAGTTTAATGTCTCCGAGGCCCCTGATAAAAACCTAGAGCATACCTCATTATGATTCTTTAAAAAAAACTTCACCTCAGATATTACAACAAAGAGCTACCTAGACTAAGGGCTTACTCTGCTAAGCTTTTCCTGGTCACAATGTCTGAGATTCTAAAAATCACAGGCACAAAATCACTAGTTTTGGGGCTACTAAAAAGGGAAGCCGAAATTGTGAGTCAGAAATGGTTTACCGACTCACAATGTGAACTTTGCAACTCACTGCAATCTGGTAGGAGGAGCGGGCTTGAAAAGGATGCCCTCTCTTTCTCCCAAATTGCAATGCAATGTATCAATGGTTTACGACTGCAACTGTGGTCACAAACCATTCACTGGATGCTGACATCCAAAAGAGCGTGTATTCAATCACAATGCGAAAGCTGTCACTTTGTCAATGCCAGCTTTTGGCAATGGCGGGAGCAGACAGCAGTCCAGGGAACCACTGCAGCGTCCGCCCATTTGCACTTCACAGAATGCCATATTTTAAAAAAAATACTGCCTTTAAATAAGTAGGCATTCTGCGAAGATGAATGTAGGGATTGATGTCTGCTCTCCCTCACATACCTCTATCCCTTCATTTTCAGCTCATTCTGGGCATTCCAAAAGCAGAATCTTGAACCTTTAATATTAGGGGAGCTGGATCCAGATTCTTCAAAGCGGATCACTGTCAAAATATCAAAGGTCAAAAAATCGACCTACAAAAATATCGGAGCAAGAAAATCGATGTCAAGAATATTGACATCCTATCTTCAACATGGTAAGTACAAAAATATTGAGAAAAAAAATATTGATGTCAAAAATATTGTTATAAAAATACTGGGTTTTTTTGGGTTACAAAATTATGTCAAATTAACTAAATAATACTTATAAATAAAATTAATATAGTTAAACATATTTTATAATGTTTAACATTAACAAGTAATATTGTTGTTATTGTTAACTTAGGTTTCTATAGCGCCAACTCACCTACAGGTCTCTAGGCGCTCAAGACCGATGACAAACAGCAATGATTAAGGAACGTAAGAGAGGCAGAAAAAGGCCTACAATGAAACTATTTGAAAGGGCTAAAAGCCTCCCTAAATAGAAGCGTTTTTAACAGCTTCCTAAAACGCAGGAGATTTACTTCTCTCCGAAGCGGTTCTGGTAATTTGTTCCATATCTGTGGAGCCAAAACCGAAAAGGATCTCCCTCCTTTGGTTGCTAGCTTGTATCGAGGGCAAACCAGTAACTGGGAATCAGAAGACCTCAGAGCTCATTTGGGGGTATAGACCTCCAGGCGCTCTTTAATATAGGCATGGGCTTGCCCATAGATAGCCTTATGGGCCGTGCATTAGCTCTTGAACTCCACCCTCTGCTCAATAGGTAGCCAATGTAACTTAAGCAGTAGAGGAGAGCCATGGGTTCTTCTAGGTAGCCTAAAGATTAAACGCGCCGCGTCATTCAGGACCACCTGCAGTCTATTGGTCAAGATTTTAGGCAGACCTAAATAGAGGGCATTCCCATAATCCAGCCTCGAGATAATGGTGGCAGAGACAACTGACAAAAACTTTTTTATCTCTTTTTTCTTTTAAATACATGAGTGGTAGTATAATGTGTGAAATCGAAGTGGCACTGAAGAAAAAGAATGGAATGGATGATGATTTTTATTAACTATTTATGCACTGACACTTTATTTTTATGTGCAATATGAGTGGATTGTTTACAGAAATAATATAGAGTATTACTGTTTACATTTAAGCACTAGCACTTTATCTATGTGATACTTTATTATATTTTACGTTAACAGTAACTTACGCAGCTGTCTGATCAAACCAGTACACATCCCTACTACTGAGGATATCTGACTGGCCATTGACAACTCATTGTCAATCTTGATACCAAGACTTTTTACTTTATCACACAGTATCGGTGAGGGACCTAATTCCTGGGGCCAATATAGGTCACTCCAGGGTGAAGCTACGGTCGAGACCACCAGGACCTCCGTTTTTTCCGGGTTTATTTTCAACAGATTTGCAGTCATCTAGCCGACCGTATGTCTAAGAATGTTCTGGGCATTTGTCTGCGCCAGAACCGTATTGTCAATACTCAATAGCAACTGGGTGTCGTCGGCATAGTTAAACACACGACAACCCATGTTCACTAGAGAGTCAATCAACGGTTGCAGGTAGAGGTTAAATAGTAGTGGGGATAATGCGGAGCCCTGAGGGACTCCGCACTCCAGAATACCCACCTCGGAGATACAATCCCCCAGTTGGATCCTCTGCGTCCTGCCCGTCAAAAAAGATTGGAGCCATTGATGGGCCAAACCCCTTATCCCAAAGTGGCCAGTCTGCCCATTAGCAGGGAATGGCTGACAGTATCGAACGCCGCCGATAGGTCTAAAAGTATCAGGGCGCTCGGTTTTTTACTGTCAGCCATACCTCTCAGCTCGTCCAGCACCGCGAGCATCACCAACTCGGTGCTGTGGTGTGCACAAAACCCTGCCTGACGCTCCTGGAGTAGATGGTGTGACTCCAGGAATAAGGAAAGGGACTACAGCACATGTTGCTCCAAAACCTTGGACAGAAAAGGCAGTTGGGATATCGGCCTGTAGTTTTTTAACATGGCCGGGTCGGCTCCAGACTTCTTCAGCAAAGGCTTAACACGTGCCTCCTTGAGACTCGATGGTAAATGGCCAGTCTCCATTGAGCTGTTAAGAAGGGAGATAATATGTTCTTCTAGAATAGGACGCGCCAGACGAAAAACCCTAGGGGGACACGGGTCCGCCGGGGAGCCTGACTTGGTTTTATTCATGAGCTGCTCAAGACTTAGAGAGTCTATCTCAGGAAACCTTGAAATAGAAGCTTCCAAGGAAATTTGAGCTTCCTGTGATGGAAAAGAGCCATTCAGGGTGCTGTTCTTAATCTCAGAAAGGATAGTCTCCACCTTCTCAAGAAAAAAGCGTTGAAAACTATCAACGTTTATTTTTGTTTCAGTCGTTTCTGGTTTTTTACTCAACTCAGTTAAAATCTTAAACGTTTCTTTCTGAATGTTCTCGGCCTGATTTATGCGGGTTTCATAAAATTCTGCTTTTGTTGCCATAATCAGTTTTTTATATGAATTGAGTGAGGTTTTGTATTGTTCCCGATCTATCCCGTCTTTTGTTCTCCTCCAACTCCTTTCTAGCTGGCGGAGCTTCTTTTTGTGGTCCCTCAGAAGCAGAGTGAACCATTGAGCACCTTTTCCTACTCCTTTTGCTTTTTGTAATTTCTCAGGTGCTATTTGGTCAATCGCCTGACTCAGATTCCGCGTTATGTCCTTATAATCCTGTTCTAAATCCCCACTAAAGGCTAATGTTTGAACATGGTCAGGGAGAATACTGGTCAAGGATTGTGAGTCAACTTTTATCTACTGCCGGACTTTTTTCAGTTTTTGAGGTTGTTGAGACGGATAACCTACAATTGGGATCTCACAGTTCACCAAGTAATGATGTACATTAATAAAACATTAATTAAACATATACATATAATATATAATATATATATACTTAATAATCAGTTTTAATAATTATTTTAAGAACGTATACATTATTAAAAAATATTATATTAAAAAATATTATAAATTACAAATACATCTATACAGATAAAACAATAACATAAATAAAAATTTTATAATTGTTTATAACAAATTAAATAAAACATCTTTTGTAATTTTAATATTTTTAAAATTAATTAAATACTACATTAGCTAAATTAATACAAAAAATATTAAATAGCGGAGGGAATAAAACTGCTATTCAAAGTCCCCTAAAAACAACAGTAAGGAAAATATTGGATAGCGTAGGGCTTAAAATTACTATTTCCACTCCAGGAAGTGCAACAGTAGGGAAAGTCTTGGATAGCGTATGGGTATAATTTACTATTCCCACTCCAGGGAGTGCAACAGTAAGGAAAGTGTTGGATAGCGTAGAGGTAAAAATTACTATTCCCACTCCAAAGAGTGCAACAGTAGGGAAAGTGTTTGATAGCGTAGATGTTAAAATTACTATTCCCACTCCAGAGAGTGCAACAGTAGGGAAAGTGTTGGATAGTGTAAGGGTAAAAATTAGCATAACTATAAATACAATAATTTGTTTAAATAATTCATGAATTAATTATTAAATACCTATCCATTATTTACAAATACCAATAAATATTTATTAGAAACATAATTACCAATGATTAATTAACAACAAATTAATAATAATTACCAATAAATACACATTAATTACCAAATTATAAATATTGCACAATAAAATATGTTTCATAGCAAAAACATATAAATTATTAAAAAGTAATTACCAATTAAAAAATATTGAACTATTACATATTTTTCTATACCCCAAAATAATACTCATTAAAAATTATTTACCAATTAATAATTACTTTTTAATATATTAATAAAAAATATCAAAACATAATATTTAATCATATGTAATTACCAATTAATGATTAATCAACAATAAATTAATTTTCATAACTAAAAACTCTATTTTAAAATAATTACCAATTAATAATTAATGTCCAATAAATTAATTATCAATACCTAACAATAAATGTAATAATTACTTAATTAGATTTCAATTACTTCCAACACTATTCCCCTATAAATGCACAACACACTCCAAAAAATAAATTAATACACTTAACATAATTATCAATTAATCAATTAATAAAAAATAATTACCAATTAATAACAATTAATTACCAATTAATAATTAATTAACAATACAATAATTATCAATACTAATAAATGAAAATAAATTATTACTTAATTACAATTAAATTACTTTGCAACCTGTTCCCCTATAAACCCACAACCCGCTTCAGAACTAATGGCCATATGTATCATCAACCTGATTTGCGATTCTCAAATAGCAATTTTTAAGAAATCGCTATTTGAGAATCGCAAATAGGTATGTATGTACAAAATCACATTTTTTTTGCGATTTCTTAAAATTCCTTAATTGCGATTAGCAAATTGCAAATCGCAATTAAGGAATACTTTCCCATTCATTTCTATGGGTCAGGAGGCCCATAGGAATGAATGGGAAGTTATTCTCAATTTGCGATTCGCAATTTGCCAATCGCAAATTGAGAATAATTTCAGGGGGGCAGGGGTGTCCAAAGGACACCCTGTTGCACCCCTGAAATATGCATGGGTGCACATGTGGTGCACATACATGCCCTAATGGCATGTATGTGCGTCACAATGCACTTTCAAAAATGCAAAAATGTGCATTTTTCAAGGAATTCGCAACTTACCACCAACTAGAAGTTGGTGGTAATTTGCGATTGCTTAAGGACATTTTGCAAATGTTTTTTGCTTCATACATTGCATTTAAGGAATCGCAAACTTTGCGATTCCTTGTTTTGCACCAGATTTTGCTTTATACATACCATTTAGCAAATTCGCATTCGCAAAGGCCGAAATTCTGCGATTTTCGGCCTTAGCGAATGTGAATTTGCTTGATACATATGGCCCTTTGAGTAATATATGTGTCAAGCCCTTTTCCTGTTCGCAAACAGGCCGATTCTCACAATCGGCCCATTTGCGAACAGGAAAAGGCCTTTTGGGATGTATCATCCCAAAAGTGTATCACAAATCAGAGAATCGCAAAATATGCGATTCTCTAATTTGCAATTACATATAAGGAATCGCAAATTGCGATTCCTTAAATGAAATGTATGAAGCACTTATGTTGTGTGATTTCTCCTTAAGAAATTGCAAATTACCAGCAACTTCAAGTTGGTGGTAATTTGCTATTTGTTTGAAAAATGCACTTTTTGGCATTTTTCAAAGTGCCATGTGGTGCATATACATTCCCTTAGGGCATGTATGTGCGCCACATGCGCACAAATGCTCATTTCAGGGGTGCATCAAGGTTTCCTTTGGACACCCTGGCACCCTTGAAATTGCATTCTCAATTTGCAATTCTCAAATTGTGAATCGCAAATTGAGAATGTCTTCCCATTCATTTCTATGGGCCTCCTGGCCAATAGGAATAAATGGGAAGGTATTCCTTAATTGCGATTCGCAATTTGCAAATTGCAATTAAGGAATGCCAAGAAATCGCTAATTATTTGCGAATTTTTAAATACATCTCGTTTGCGATTCTCAAATAGTGAGTCTCAAAAAATCGCTATTTGAGACTCACAAATAGAGTATTTGGTACATATGCCCCTTAAACGCATTTAAAAAAAGATATATTTAATAAATCCCTTCAAAATATTAATTCATTGACTATAATTAAATTACTTCCCACCCTATTCTCCTAAAAACCCACAACCTGCTACAGAACTTAAGCGCAAAAATGATTTACAATTAATTTATATTTCCTAAAAATTAATAATTAATTTAATATAATTCAATTACTTCCCACTCTATTCCCCTATAAACCCACAACCAGCTACGGTACTAAAACACACAATTGACTTCAAAAAAATTTATTAACATATACAAATTGTATACATATATTTTAAAACCAGCAAAACACTTAACACAAAACATATAACATATACATATTAAATACATAATAAAATGCATAACAATAATATAAATATCAATATTAGTAACATCGATATTAGTAACATCGATATATTTGATATCAATATTACTAACTTAGATATTACTTTCATCGATATAAAAAAAATCGATATTAGACAAGGTAGCTGCTGCTGCGAGAGCGCTTCGCGCGTTTTTGCAGTAAAACTGCTGTTTTAAAAACGCTAATTTATAATTTCTGCTGGCTTTGGTCATTTTGACCCTTTTTTAAATCCCCCCTTACCTGCACCATAATTTGTGCCCCTCACCGCCGTTTGGGCGGGTCTGGTCCTGGGGTGGGTGCCCTGCTCGTTTTTGGCGGCCATCTTGGAGTGGGGTGAGTGGAGTGAGGCATTTCCATCTGCTAGCGCTTGTTTGCGCATGTGCCGCCTGGGAACACCTATTTATGGCGAGTCCCTCCTGTTCTCAGCCCCTGACAAGGTAGCTGCTGCTGCGAGAGCGCTTCGCGCGTTTTTGCAGTAAAACTGCTGTTTTAAAAACGCTAATTTATAATTTCTGCTGGCTTTGGTCATTTTGACCCTTTTTTAAATCCCCCCTTACCTGCACCATAATTTGTGCCCCTCACCGCCGTTTGGGCGGGTCTGGTCCTGGGGTGGGTGCCCTGCTCGTTTTTGGCGGCCATCTTGGAGTGGGGTGAGTGGAGTGAGGCATTTCCATCTGCTAGCGCTTGTTTGCGCATGTGCCGCCTGGGAACACCTATTTAATGCTCCTCCCCTAGCGCAGCGGGATCGCGCAGCGGGCGTGTCCTCGCGTGGCCGGAGTCGTGCCAGAGTCCTGCCCGTCTGCGCCCGTCCGCGCTCGGTTGCGCTGGTTTCGCGGTGGCCTTAACATCAGGTACATCTTTAATTATGCTTACGTACACCAGGGAAACTCTCCTGGCGATTAACAATTGTCTGCCTCCCTGCGCTGGAGCCCGTGTTGACCCTTTGTGTGGCCCCCACCATTGTGCTTGTGGTGGCTGGCTACTCGAAGCACCATCTTGCTTGGGGTCCAGTATAGTGCAGCCTGCCATAAGCAGCAATGTCTCTTCGCGACATCTCACCATCTGGAATTTGAACGTAAGATCGGCGGTCAAGCATTATCAGGATATTGCTGATCTTATGGATAATGACCCCCCTGACATCTTCTGTCTGACAGAGACATGGCTGCAGGATACCGATTCTACTGTATTGAATTTGGCGCTTCCCGCGGAGTATTCCATCTACACGCTCAACCGCTCTTCGAGAGGGGGTGGAGTCGCTCTTGCAGTTAAATCTTGTTATCCTTGCGCCTGGAGAGTGCAGAACATCACGGGATGCGAGAGCGCCCTGTTCAAGGTTGCAGTTACATCGCATTTTACCATGTCAGGATTGCTTATTTATCGCCCACCTGGTAGTTCCGTGGCATTTAGGGAGGCTCTTCCTGAGGCAGTTAGTTCACTAGCAGTAGGGTCTGCCAATTTTTCTATCATTGGAGACTTGAATCTCCATTTTGACACTCTGTGTCTTTCTTCAGTGGGAGGGATGGTGGCGGATCTCGAGGCCCTTCAACTGTTCCAGCTGGTCTCGGACCCCACTCATAAGGGTGGCCACATTCTGGACCCCTTTTTTTCCAACTTAGAGGGGACTACAGTGGCCCCCCCTCCCCCCCTGACCTGGTCAGACCACTCGCTCGTGACTATCTACTGTCCTCTTATAGAAGCCCCACTTAAGGCGCCACTGCGAGCTATGCCCAGATGGCGCTGGAGCAAACTTAAGGCGGAAGATCTCCATCGCCTTCTCACTGATGATCCTCTGGGTGCAGTGGAGAACGTGGAATCTGGTTATGACCATTTCTGCGGATGGGTAACCAGAGCCCTCGACTCCCTTATCCCGATGGTTTCCAGTAAGTGTGGCCTCCGCGCCCCCAGCCCCTGGTATGATGGCAATCTGAGGGCTCTAAAAAGTGTCTGTAGACGTGCAGAGAGAGACTGGAGGAAGAGGTATGACAGCAGCAAAAAAACCCTGTATATGGCTGCGGTTAAGTCCTATCACCGCGCGGTTTGTAGAACCCGGGCGGCATATTACGCTCTGGAGTTTCGCAGCAGTGGGAATCCTGTTAAAACCATCTTTAAGGCCCTTAAAGACCTTGTGGCTAGGAAGCCTGCCGGCAATTCCATCAGCTCCAATACCCATTGTGAAGCGCTGGCGGCTTTCTTCCTGGAGAAGGTCCAGACCATCTAGAGGGCCTTCCCCACCACTGCACAAACCAGTACGGGGCCACCCATCCAGCAGGATCAGGTGGTGCTAGACTCTCTCCCCTGTCTCTCTTTGGAGTCTTACACGGCATTGGCTCTTCGAGTCAAGTCTGGGTCGCCGGTTGACCCGCTCAAGCCACCAATGTTCAGAGACCAGACTTTTGCTCGCCCGGTCTGCGACTTAATCAACATGTCGCTATCATCTGGCCAGGTGCCTTTGAAATGGAAGCATGCGGTAGTTATGCCCATTTTGAAAAAACCATCTCTCGACCCCTTAAAATCGGAGAACTACCGCCCGATTTCGCTTCTCCCGTGGCCAGCCAAACTCGCGGAGGTGCATGTTAACACCGCCCTCACTGATCATCTGTCGCGTGCCAACATTCTGGACGACACCCAGAATGGTTTTCGGGCCGGCCACAGTACGGAGACAGCATTGTTATTTATGGTCGAGCACCTGCGGGCAGTTCTGGATGCAGGTCAAACGGCGGCGCTTGTTCTGTTAGACCTAAGCGCCGCCTTTGACACGGTCTCCCATGAAATTCTCCTGCAGCGTCTTGAGGAGATGGGGGTGACCGGCACTGCACACCAGTGGTTTCGTTCGTTTCTCAGGGATCGTTCCTTCTGTGTGGCGTCCCCGCCCTATCAGTCCAAATGTCATCCTCTGTCTCTTGGGGTTCCGCAGGGTTCCTCGCTGAGTCCCACGTTGTTTAACATCTACGTGAGGCCGCTGGCTGAGGTGGTGAAGCTCTGTGGTATGACCATGGTGTCATACGCAGATGATACCCAGCTAGCGGTCACGATCAGCGGGGACTCTGGGGTGGATGCCCCAAGATTCAGAGAAGGACTTAGGGCGGTGGCTGGTTGGATGACGTCCAACTGTCTCCCACTTAACGCCAAAAAAACGGAGGTGATGGTCTTTGGGAAGCGGACGGACCTATGGGGAGATACCTGGTGGCCTCCTGAGTTGGGTCCCACCCCCACTCCGGTTGCGGAGATCAAAAATCTTGGTGTCTGGCTGGACCCTTCCCTCAACTTTGTTGGTCACACCAAAAGGACGGCGGCGTGCTGCTTTGGCATCTTGCGCAATCTGCGACCTGCCCTTAAATATTTTTATGCCGCAACCCGTCAACTTGTGGTACAAGCAACGGTTTTGGCTCGGCTGGACTATGCCAGCTCCCTTTTCATAGGGTTAAACCAGGCCGAGCTAACCCGACTTCAAAGAGTGCAGAACGCAGCGGCCAGAGCAATCGTAGGTCTTCCTAGGTTTTGCTCGGCCGGTCCAACTTTGCGAGCCTTGCATTGGTTACCCGTTAGGCAGCGGATCCACTTTAAAGTACTGTGCATATCTTTCAAGATTCTGAAGGGCCTACCGCCTCCCTTACTGTGCCAACTTTTGTGTCCTTACATCCCGGGCCGCACTCTGCGTTCGTTGGACCAAGAACTAGCGGCAGCCCCTCGGTTCAAACTCAGTCGGGCGGGGGGTCGCTCTTTTAGGGTGCGGGCAGCCGCGCTTTGGAACGCTCTCCCCTTGAAACTCCGGACCCTTGGCGACTTGCTTTCCTTCCGCAAGGCCGCTAAAACCCTTCTGTTCTCTGAGTTATGTTAAAATCCATACCCCCATGTTTAAATAATATTTTCTGTTTTCTGTTGTGTTGTGTTCGCCACCTTGTCGGTGCGCCGGGACGCTCCTTCGCTGGAGCAGCCGTGCGCAATACAAATAGCACTAACATAACATAACATAACATAACTTACCTTAGGGTCGATATTCTGTCCATCGATATTCTTAAAATCGATATTCTGTCCCCTCGATATTATCAACTCGATATTAGTGAAGGTCGATATTTATTTTTTGATATTTTGACTACTCACCCTTCAAAGCCTATCAAATGGCCATGTTGAACCACAACTGGGTACTACACTCTTTGCAGTGAAAAGTGAAGATCAGGTGGCAAAGCATTTAGGGGGAAAACCACTGACTGCTTTGAGATCATCTGCCCTTTTGAACATCAGAACCAAAGAATCTACTATTGAGACACCAACATTTATAAACCACCAAGGAGCAGTCCTCATTTTTTGTTTCATCCAATTCTATTGAAATAGTCAACACTCTTTTCTGGCTACACCTCCTCATAGCATGTTGCACATTGCAAAGTGCACTAAGGGATCTAAGACAAACGTCACCAGGCTGTACCTAGTAATTTCTATGATTCTTTGCATTTCTCAAATGGTTTTGCTTATCAAGGGTCTCCTTGTGAGAGGTTTTAGGCATGTCATTGCATATTCTGCAGCATTGACTACTGATAATTCCTTTTCACCTGCCTGTTTTTCTGTCAGTGAAAGTTGCCCCAATCCTGCCAAGTCTTCAGCTTATTCCTCTCTGCTCCACCCCCCTCCCAATGTTTAAGCTAGGTTAAGGGCTAAAGCTCCTACTTCGGTCATACCAAGACACAATTGTTGCCTCATACATGGTCTCTCCACTGCCACATCATTCCTTCTCTGGAAATAGACCCATTTCAGCTGCTTCCTTCAATTGCAGTGTTTTTATCAATCAATATGTGGCCACTTTTCCACAAGGATACCTTTATCATACCTAAACTTCCACAATTTCATGGGTGCATTATGTAATGTTGAATTCAACTGTTTTTCTCTTTGCAAGTCTTCCTACCAGATTTTCCCAGTGGCTAAAGTAGTCTGTCATGGTGTGGGAGTTTGCACATTACTTAATCGTTCAGGCCCACGTTTCATCAATCTATTCTGAGTAGAATGAAACAACTCTCTATCTGTCAAAAACTCACAAGTGCTGTACAAGTAGTCAGTTTTTCCGACAGACACATAGCTCAGTCCCAATGGTTACTGCATCTACTCCCTTGAGTTTTCCAGAGGGGTCGTAATGAACAAATCTCCAACAGTTTCATAGAACTTAATCAGTTCTAAGGTGTATATTAAGCCTCTTTAGGCCCCTTGAGGATTACCATGCACAGGTACCTCTAGTTAAGACATAGAGCCCTTTCTACTGATGAGTTAGCCTCTCTAGCCACTGGAGCAGCCTTTAGGTCCAGGGATTCGGGTTAAAGCTAGAGAACAGTCTCTGTAGAGACAGATAAGAACACACAACAGTTTGTCTTCTTTCTCTTCCAGTATCATGCTTAACTCTCATCCCAAAGAGTGGATTGCAGAAGGTTTCATACATTGAACTGACCAAAGATGATAATAGTCCAAGTGCAAACCTTGCAAAAGTTGACATACTTTAGGCGTCTATTTTTTTCTGCACTGTGACAAAGTTATTGTCCCAAAAAAGTTGCATCACTGTAAAACATTATCATAGATTGTACTTCAAACAGGAGACATTTAAAAGCCATGCCTAGTATTTTCCCTTCCTCTCTACCAGCTCCTCACAAAGTCAATCTACTTTGGCCCAAAGACGATCAAAGATAGAACCCACTCCTTCTGGCCACATTCATCTGAACCCATCTTCTCTCATCAAAAACTTCTCTAGATTTGCCATGGTCCTTCATCTGAAAGGAGAGAAGTATCATGAGCACCACTGAGAAGCAGAAGTGATCTAGGAGCAATGTACACTGTCAGGAATTATGGGATTAAGACACAATTTTAGACTCATCAAACCATTATGCAGAAGTGTGCAACATTACAGAAGTGGTTTTCGCAGTGCAGACAGCAAGAATGAGGTCGTAAATACCTTGAATGCTTATTTCTATGGACTTTGCAAAATGGGGGTTCTATCATTTTCTGACAAAAGTTGGGAAATAATCGGGTTTAAGTCAAAGTGTCACTTTTAAACTTGTTCTTACATAACCATCACTAAGCCCGTGTTCACTTTTGGGTAGCACGAGAAATGCATTCTACTTTTTAGATATACCAGCTAAGCAATTGCAACTAATTTTTAGGGTACATCTACAGTAAATGTCTGAGAGTGGTAAATCTATCATTTATCCCATTCACTGCAATGTGTGTGCACACCTCTGAATGTCAGCATTTAAAAAAATCGCTGCATTAGATTGTTTAAGCTCATGTATCTCTTGGCTTGCTTGGTACATCCAAATAAATTATGTTTTAGCACATTCAAAACACTAGATTAATGCAAATCCTGTACTACTATCTCATTGAATCCTGAAGCTACAATGAAAAATATGGAAATATTTTAATTTTTTAAAAAACATTTCCTCTATATTTTGTTACATTTCTCAAATGAACAAAAATAAGTTCTAGAGCACTACTCAGATAAATGTTACACTAAAGCTCTGGACTATGTTTGGGTTTTCCTACAGAATGTTGTCTGCACAAACAATTATATAAAGATAGCACAGATCACTAAGTTGTAGCAAAATCACTGCTTATGTTGCATTGTTCATTTGATGACAGATATCAAGCTCAGGCCTACATGAAATGCATAAAAATGTACTATCTTAGGAATGTATTCGTGCAAACCAGACCCCTCTTCGTTGAACAGAAGAACAGTCTGAACAGTTCGTTTATCATAGTTTTGGAGTTTCATTAAAAAAACATGATAATCCCATACAGTCTCTAATGCACAGGAATTTACCTCTGACGTGGCTGAACCCCGATCCGTGTTCTTCTGGGTTTCCGAGTATGGAAATACCAGACATATGTGGGTTTTCTATAGTTTGGCGTGTCCATACATGATAAACTGGGTAAAGTGCATTTTGGAAATTTAGTCACAAGTGTCATTACTGAGCTCTACAGAAACATACTACAACCAAATATGTTTCATATTTACACATTTTCGCAAAACAACTTTATGGTTTTATCCAGAATGCAGGGTTATTCAAAATACTTGTGATCCTGAAACTCAGATTGTTAACCATATTTAAAAAATACAATTGCTTTATTCACCCCAAACTATTAATCATTATAATTTTCATTATTAAGTAATGCATGGTCAATACACAGTAAAAAACATTGTAAACCACAGCTCGTTTGATGGCTCTGAGTATTGTAGGCTTTAGAACAAACTACAAACGCTATACATGTTTGAGACTGAAAGAATATAACAGACGGAAGGGGCCCTGGTTGTGCTGGAAGCTGTGTGGCTTGCTGCTGGGGCGCAGAAGTGTCTGTCTGTGCCTCGTCAAAAAGAGCCTGATGCTCATAGGGTTTTTTTTCGCACCTTCAAAAGAAATCCATGTCTGGCTCCTTGCTGGGTTACAGATGTGTCAGTGCCCCAGCAAGGAGTCAAATGCTGTTCTAACTTTGTTTTGGCCAAAACAAAATACAAAAGCCTCTGGCTCTTTGCTGGATCATAGACGTATGTGTCTGTGCCCCAGCAAGGAGCTAGACACTTGCAGTGATAGAACAGATGCAATTTACCAACATTTATTTAGACATTAGGCCAGTAACATACCTACAAACTTCTAGGATGGAAGTACTACTATATAAATCGGACAAATGAGCAACTGCCTTTAGCCTGTTGTAGTGGATGTCTTTAAAAATGTTAATAGCTTACGATGGTTTAACCTGGTTTCCGTCTTAATGTAGTTATAAATGCACCAAGATTCATTGCATTCCCGCAAATGCCATGAAGGTGCAACTCTGACCCCGTTGAACTAGTTTTTAAATCCTACACATTTTTGAGCAATCATGTATGGATGTAAAATCATATTGTGCTTTACATTTGCCCCCTACCTCTATTCACACTTGCCACATGCCCTCTAACCTCTGTCTTGAAGGGCTTTACATAGTTTGTCTCATCCTCCCACAACTGGTGGCATCTTCACTCCTGGCAAAATAAAGTTTGATGACCTGGGTTTGCAGTCATCACAGCTGGATCAACCATTTATAGCATAGACCTGGTTCCACATCCCAAGGCTGAGCAGGATCGAATGTACGTTGTGATCCGAAGTCTTTTTCCCTGCAGGAAATCACAACGCGGTTGTTACAACGACCGCATTGTGATTCCGCATACCATTACTCCGCAAGTCGGAACAACGACTTGCGGAGGGGACGCTGGATGTTGGAATAGTATAATTTACTATTCCAACTCCAGTCTGTGCGGACAATAGGAAGGTGTTGGATTTTAAATCCAACACCCCCGCCCTCCCCCCCCCAGCAAGTTGTTGTTCCGACTTGCGGAGTAATGGTATGCGGAATCACAACGCGGTCGTTGTAACAACCGCGTTGTGATTCCCTGCGGGGAAAAAGATTCAGTGTAAACGTTGTTTACCAGCAGGATCAGATGCCACAACATAGGAGTTTGCTACTACAAAAACTCAGTTACTGCTAAATGAAGGTGTCTCAGGGCCTGCTACTACAACTTGGGGCAGGGGCCTTCTCCATATATCAAATACCTGTATCTGGTATTAAGTCATAGGGATGGCACCATGTCAGAAAACCAATCAGGGTCTGCTGTTACAATATAGATCTGGCTTTGGTTATTACCATACAGAAGCAGGCCTGGTCAGAGCTTGGCTGGCTGCTTCCACGTAGAGCTGCGTCTGCTGCTACATTATAGATCTGGGTATTCTTTTACAGTGCAGAGCAGCCTCTTGTGCTACACCTTAGAATTGGGTCCTGCCACTACAACAGAGCCAGATATGATGCCATACCAAAGAGCTTAGTCCCCTACCAGTAGACAGTTCAGCGCATGCTGCTATAAATAAAGGCAGGCCCTCTGCAAGAACATATCTCAGAACCTGCTGCCATGACATAGCAATGGGACTGCTGCTAAAACACAGAAGAGCTAGATCTGCTTCTATGAAACAGAGGTGAATGCTACTGCTACAATGGTGTGGACCTTAAATATCAACCCCAGATTATCGATTAGACACAATATTGAGGACAAAATGTTGGAAAAAATATATCAATTGGTAAAGTTTAGAATTTATATACCTAACTCCACATATATGTACCTACATAGTATAAATACCTTCAGTGTATCTAGAAGTTGAGTTAGGAATAGTGGGCCTGATTACAATGGTGGTGGTCTGACCATACAACCCGACTGCCGTGTTCTGAGACTGGCTGTCGGACCCTAAGCTGTTGGATGCAGCTCCGCCAGGATCATGGATTCTGATGGGGCGGTGGTCAGAGCATCATCCCTGAATGGCAGCGGTGCCGAGGCAAACACCTTCATCAGGATTACAATAACCCTTTCCAACAGCCTTTTCATGGTGGGAATCCTGCCATGAGAAGGTTGTCGCAAAGAAATAGGGGGGTCCCCAAACAGGGCCCCTTGCCCTTTTAGACCACTGAAAAATGGCCCTGGAGGCACATGTAGTGCCCCCACTCACAACATGGTGCATGGCACACATTGCACAGACGTGCAGGAGGTGCTGCATAGCTTTGGAATGTGCTGGAGCCCTTTACCATGGCCACATCATGCCCCCGACATGTTGCTGATCACCAGCCCAGCAGTCACAATGTGATACGGCTGTCAGACCACCGCATGCTTTTCGGCAGTCTCTTGACCGTCACAATAGCGGATGACGGTCCGACCAACCAGCATTGTAATGCTGTCCAGTAATTCTATACTTCGCTCTATGCACTCATCTTTCGATATTTAGGGGCATATTACCAACAACTAGCGATAATTTTTGTCTCTAACTTGTTTAGAGACAAAAATTATCGCCGCACATCGGCGATTTTTATCGCAGATAAACCTTGCTATTAGCAAGGTTTATCGCAAATGCGATAAAAAACGGCCGCAATGCATGAATATCGCTGAAAAGTCAGCGATATTCATGCATTATCGAGCAAATGCTCTTAGCCATGTTATCCACCTCCCATTGGATAACATGGTGAAGAACTGCTCAGGGCAGGTGTTAGCTTTTGGAGATATTCGCGCTTAGCGCGAATATCTCCAAAAGTTGGTAATAGGAGATAGCGATGTTAGCGACTGTTTCCAGTCGCTAACATCTTGGCACGCCCACTTTGCATGTCATTAGTGATAAATATCACTGACATGCAAAGCGGGGCCCAAGATGGTCGCTATCTCCTATTAGCTGTCACTAACTGGTGTTAGCGACAGCTTGGTAATAGGGAGATCATTTTATCTCCGCTTTCTTGGCTTTTAAAGCCAAAAAAGCGGAGATAAACCCCTTGATAATATACCCCCTAGTTCCTTGATATTCTATCACATATAGGGGTATATTATCAAGGGGTTTATCTCCGCTTTTTTGGCTTTAAAAGCCAAGAAAGCGGAGATAAAATGATCTCCCTATTACCAAGCTGTCGCTAACACCAGTTAGTGACAGCTAATAGGAGATAGCGACCATCTTGGGCCCCGCTTTGCATGTCAGTGATATTTATCACTAATGACATGCAAAGTGGGCGTGCCAAGATGTTAGCGACTGGAAACAGTCGCTAACATCGCTATCTCCTATTACCAACTTTTGGAGATATTCGCGCTAAGCGCGAATATCTCCAAAAGCTAACACCTGCCCTGAGCAGTTCTTCACCATGTTATCCAATGGGAGGTGGATAACATGGCTAAGAGCATTTGCTCGATAATGCATGAATATCGCTGACTTTTCAGCGATATTCATGCATTGCGGCCGTTTTTTATCGCATTTGCGATACACCTTGCTAATAGCAAGGTTCATCTGCGATAAAAATCGCCGATGTGCGGCGATAATTTTTGTCTCTAAACAAGTTAGAGACAAAAATTATCGCTAGTTGTTGGTAATATGCCCCATATTTTTTTGTACCAGGATATCACGATATTCTGGGAGTCGATATTCAGCAGTGCAAACACTACAACAGAGTGCGGGGTCCAACACAACAGCACAGAGCTGAGTTTGATCTTACAACATAGAGCTGCGTCCCTACTACCACATGCAGAAGAGCTGGGTCTG
This sequence comes from Lissotriton helveticus, assembly GCF_964261635.1. NCBI lineage: Eukaryota > Metazoa > Chordata > Amphibia > Caudata > Salamandridae > Lissotriton > Lissotriton helveticus. The sequence continues at coordinate 721,476,872 of NC_136072.1, forward strand.
TTGCAACATTAGAGAACTGGATAGACTGCTACAACCGTGCATTTGACCAAACGCTGCAGCACTGTGCTGTGCTTGCTTCTACACCATGCATGTGCTTACCATGTTTGCCTGAAAACCTCGATTCTGAATTTAGGGGTATATTATCAAGGGGGTTTATCTCCGCTTTTTTGGCTTTAAAAGCCAAGAAAGCGGAGATAAAATTATCTCCCTATTACCAAGCTGTCGCTAACATCAGTTAGCGACAGCTAATAGGAGATAGCGACCATCTTGGGCCCTGCTTTGAATGTCAGTGATATTTATCACTAATGACATGCAAAGTGGGCGTGCCAAGATGTTAGCGACTGGAAACAGTCGCTAACATCGCTATCTCCTATTACCAACTTTTGGAGATATTCGCGCTAAGCGCGAATATCTCCAAAAGCTAACACCTGCCCTGAGCAGTTCTTCACCATGTTATCCAATGGGAGGTGGATAACATGGCTAAGAGCATTAGCTCGGTAATGGATGAATATCGCTGACTTTTCAGCGATATTCATGCATTGCGGCCGTTTTTTATCGCATTTGCGATAAACCTTGCTAATAGCAAGGTTTATCTGCGATAAAAATCGCCGATGTGCGGCGATAATTTTTGTCTCTAAACAAGTTAGAGACAAAAATTATCGCTAGTTGTTGGTAATATGCCCCTTAGTTTTCATCTTCAGTGCTTGTCATGTGGTACTAGGGTTAGGAAAGTACAATATAGTCTCTCATGAATATTATTTCCTTTCTACACCACGTTATTCCAACATATAATACATGAAATGCAATTGTTCGCCCTTCGTTAAATGTGCTCCCATGCTTTAGGTTTGCAGCATCTAATTGATATTTTACCCATATCACGATGTCTGCATGCCTCTCATACACATTAACTGCATTTTCTGAAAAACATATTTTTTCGCCAAACACATGCATGTGCGCTCTTGTGATTTGAGGCAGCCAAAGCTCTAGGGTCGACTGGGTGACCTGGCAGGCAATCCGCAGGGTGCTTTCTTTTATAAATATTCTGCTTCCCCAGTAAAAATGAAAATTCGGGCTTCAGTGTTCTTAAAAAGAGCTATTAATGCTTATCATCAATTAACATGCTTAGAGAATATTAGCTAATTTGGTAAGAGATAGCGTCTAGCACCAACAGATATCAGGGGGATAATTAAACCATTGTAGGGATTAGCAAAGTAAGCGTTTTGTAGAATTGAAGAAGAATGCTTCGTTGGCATATGTTCCTCGTAATGGAAGCGCTTTGATACAATAGGGAGGTTGTCTGTTCCTTCAGCTGAGGCCCTGGGACCATCCACCCCACTGAATGTGGATTGGCCACTCTTTGCAATATCTAAACATTTGATTAAAACAACGTAATATGTCAGATGTGCTTGTTATGCTTTCAGAGCGCATTTGTATTGGAAGTTAGGGGAGAATGCGCAGCTCCAGTCCTTGTGTTGTTAGGAGGCTTTGCTCGCAGTCTGTCTGAAGTACTAAGGGGCAGATTTACTACTTCTTGCGCATCTCTGCTAATCTGCAGGGATGCGCCAGAATAGTTGCGATGCCTCTGCCCACTCATGCGCCACCACTGATGTGACGCATTTACAATGCGGCGCACCGTGGTGCACAGGTGGGCAGATGCGTGTCGCATTCCCCATCGGAAAGGTGGTGCATTGCTAGAGTTGCTTCGCAAGCGCGACACAGCTCCAGCAAGGCTCGGGCGTGCCCTGTCCCAAACATGTTGCGTCAATCCTTACGCCAGCTTCAAGCAGGCGCAGGGTTTTGGCGCAGCATGGCCTTAAAAGTGACTGAGTGAAATATTGTAGATTTCACTCAAGCACTTTTAGGAGGCATTCCTGTGCCGGAACACCCCCCCCCCCCCTGCCCCCTGCAACAGAATGCCTACATGTGGCGCAGGGCTTTACAACGTGACGCATCTCACAGATGTGTCACGTTGTAAATGCCCCACAGCATGGCACTGGCTTTGCACTGCCACTGCGTCACAAAAGTGATGCAACGGCGTCGTAAAAGAGGTGCAAGGGGCTTGTAAATTTGCCGCATAAAATATACCCATTATGCAAATCTGCTCCTCGGTACATAATCAAGTTAAGTAACACCAAACCTTCGTCTACATCCGACTCTCACAGACCAAAAGGGTATTTTAGTAGCTGAGACACGGAAGTTGATAAATCAGTGGATTTGTAAATGGCTCCTCAGTAGGGCCAAGAAAAATTATCTGCACATAGGTGCAACCTCACTAAATTCTCTATTCTTTCATTACGTGCATTTCTCATGCTTTTTCATTTCTACTCACTTATGCCAATTATACCAATTGTTACAATTTGGCCAGAAAAAGCCTAGGGAGAATCTGTAAAACTGGTTACCTGCTGTGGCTTTAGCACTGCCCTGCTTTATCAACCAGGGGCATAACTAGAACAAATAAATACCCCTCACTTTGACCAGCATCCAGAAAGGCTGTGAGCGAGACCATTTTTCCCTAAAAGGGTTATCCTTCCAAATTTTCTACATTTTCTCTTTTCATTCCCTTCTTCTAGCACTCCCTCTAATCCTCACTTTTTGTCTCTCTTCACCCTTTCCTTGTCTCCCTTCTTTTATCTTTCTCTCTTCCCTTGTCCATTTACAACCTGTCCCTCTTTCTTTTGCCTTCCCCTCCCTTTCTTTTCACCTCCCTCCTGTCTGCTCCCTTCCTATTTTCTACTTCCCATTATTCTCTCATCTCTCCCTGCGTGTCTTGCTCAATTGCTCAGTACAAATCACACATTTGACTTTCTCTTCATCTCCCATCCATCTTTCTATTCCATTTTTTCTATTCCCTTTTCTCACCTGGAACTCCCCTTCCCATTTTTCTCTTTCTCTCCATCACACTGTTCCATTTGGCCCTGTTTTCCCCTCTTATCCTACTGCTTTCCTTTATCTCTTCCCCTCTCCCCTGCCTTCTGGACAGTTTAAATAACAAAGGAGCATATGTACAAGCCCCTATCACCATGGGAACGTCACTTTTTTCGACATTCATGTGGTGACCCTTCCTGCACATAAACAATCTTTGAAAAAAAGACATTTTGTAACTTCAATGTATGCTGCATTAAACAACACACATAGAAGTGACAAAACGGCATTTAAAGAGTGTTTATGTGCAGGAAGGGGGACCTTCCTGTACATAAAATATCTTCCCCTGCACGCAGTATGGTGCAAGGGTGCTTGGGTTGGCACTACACTGCTAAGTGTAGCACCAGCGCAGGGGGAAATGCAGGGCTGCACCATATTCTTATAAAGATTGTGCAGCCCTGCGTTTCTAAAGTGGCAGAGCGTGTTGTTAAGCCAAGGAGGTTAATGACAGGCTCTGTCACTTCTGTTGTAAATATCCCCCAGCTTGTTTTGTCCAGTGTGGTACCCCCGCCATACGTTTACAAATGTGGACTAAAAATTAATGTAGTTGAATAAGAAAAGGTAAGTTAGACTAAATAATGGCATGTTTGGTATTTTTTATCCATAAGAGGGAAGGGTGATATAAATATTAAATATGGAAAATTATTCTTGACAGGTACAAATGAAGCTCTAACACTTTCTACAATGAGGTATATGCAATTCTTGTGTTATAAAACAAGTGATTGACATAGTTTCTAAAGTTCTTAAATCCTGTTAGTGAACTATCTTTTCAGTCTTATTCTCCGTTCTCCTTTTCAACTTAATAATTATTTACTTATGTATACTATTGGTGTTTAGAAAGAACAGAAATATATTTTGAGCCTAAATGAAACAGGTTAAAAGTATGTAAGTTAATCTTCTAACATGGACCAAACACTCGAGCTGATGCAAATAATTAAAGGAATAGAGGGAGAAAAAGTCATCTATGACCTTGTTCGCCATCCTGTTAAACACAATTTCTTTCAAACTTTGGTGCTGGACAATTTTCTGAGTGGGAGTGCTGCCATCAATGTTACTTTTTTTATTTTCAAAAACTTTTTCCACGAACACAAAATACAAAACTGTTTTTATAAATATGTGTGACACCTAAAAACCTTTTGAGGACAGACGTACACAAAATTATAATTAAATACACAAAATCAAGCAACCTCTTTCATACTCGTCACCTGAGACGTAACCAGACTCAATTCATGCTCACATTGACAATCAAGCCTTCAAACTCACACAGAACCAATTTGTAACATAAAAAAGAAAAATCAATATAAATGAATAAAGCCTATGTCAAACCATTGAGTTATTTTCTATTGTATGATATGCAAATTTCAAAGGGGTAAGTTTTTTTTTTTAAACAAAGTCATCCCCTGTTCCCAATGCTAAGTGTACAATTCTACTCAAAACATTATTCATACATGTTTATTTTGACATAGGATACCACAAAAAAAGGTCGACGCGTTTCGAACCGGACCCTTTGTCCGATTCGGTTCGAAACGCGTCGACCTTTTTTTGTGGTATCCTATGTCAAAATAAACATGTATGACTTATGTTTTGAGTAAAATTGTACACTTAGCATTTGGAACAGGGGATGACTTTGTTTAAAAAAAACAGACTTACCCCTTTGAAATTTGCATATCATACAATTGAAAATAACCCAATGGTTTGACATAGGCTTTATTCATTTATATTGATTTTTCTTTTTTATGTTACATGTTGGTTCTGTGTGAGTTTGAAGGCTTGATTGTAAATGTGAGCATGAATTGAGTCTGGTTACGTCTCAGGTGACGAGTATGAAAGAGGTTGCTTGATTTTGTGTATTTAATTATAATTTTGTGTACGTCTGTCCTCAAAAGGTTTTAGGTGTCACACATATTTATAAAAACAGTTTTGTATTTTGTGTTCGTGGAAAAAGTTTTTGAAAATAAAAAAATTATGATGGATTAATTCCAAACACGGCTAAAAATTCATTGTTTTTTAGCTCTTTGCAATAGTGTTTTGGTATAGTAGGACTCAGTACTGGCTTTTTGTTTTGGTTATTTAAGTATATGGACTCTGCCTTACTGAGGTGAGTCAAGGCCCTTGTTTGTTTTTTCGGTCATCAATGTTACATCACTAAACTCAGGCAGATTGTGAAAAATGCAGGTGTCACACAAAGACCAAGTGTAGAAAATGAGCCACTTCTCTTCAGCTAGAGAGTGGCATGGGTCTGGTATGTAGCTGGTGGTATGTTTAGGATCACACTGTCACACATATTGCTAAAGCATGGCTTGAAAGCACACAGTAATTTATAGACAACACATATTGAAATGGCCACTTAATAGCAAAGACATTTCACTGATAAAACTATATAGCTCAGAAATGATAATGTGTGGAATTGGGCTTCAGCAAATATTTGTCATTCATGCAACACCAAGCAATTGATTTGTTCTGATCCTATGAAAATCATTGTTTCTATCACACTTGAAATTAAAGAAAACACTGACTATTTTGTGCATTCATGGCTGCTAATACATTTTGAGCATTTGTACAGTTAATTTATCAGTATTTACATTTTGTTGTGTGTTTGAAAAAAATGACACCCTACAGCCTTGCCTTTCCTACCAGCAACATTGCCAAATGTTCTCTTTTCAAAATCCACTGGCATTGCAGTCAAAGAAAAGTAAATACCTAGCTGCATGTTCAAAGAATAAAACTCAATTGGTCAGAAATAGCCTGACATTTGACTACTGTCTTTAAATGTACATTAAACGTGACAGGATAAGATTGACATTTGAAAGCTTGTTCATTGCTCATTCTTCTTGGGAACTCGAGCATGGATGTTTTGGGCATGCTACATAATCGTCCTACTTTCCAGCGCCAATGCTATTAAAACAAAGGAAGAATTGAGCGATGCAAGCCGAGAGACTGTGTTGGCTGTCCTGTAATTTGTCTCACGGTTTCTCATGAGAGATGAGCCAGTAGAGTCTCTCTGGGGGTTGTCCTTCTCCACAGGCACTCCAAGAAGAGGAACAGGCCTGTGGACTACAACCCCTATAAACCACACTCACTGCAACAGGTGAACCCAGCAGGAACTTTCGGTCAGTGAGAAGCTCCTCTCGGCGCGAAGTTCTCTGTGGGTCAGGAGCATCCTCCACTCCCCGTCTCAAGCTTCTGGGGGGGGGGGGTGCACTGCTATCAACATTTACAGTATGACTTTAAACCTATAAGGAAAATACATTGATCGGTATCATGTGTGATTTTGACTGATGTACAATTTGCATGCAAAAGCCACCAAGCATAATTCACAAAGAGACAACATTAGATCTTAAGATTTCGTCTTTGGCAGAAAAAAAAATATTTTGCCCATACCTATGTCCCCTTTCTCCCCACGTATTTCTGGTGCCACTTAACAAGACTAAAGTGGACTGAGCGGGTTTGAAGTATGACTGCACTTGGCATCAATCAATCTTGTCTTGTGTCAAAGGGCCAAATGTACATAGTTTTGGGTTTGCGATAACCTAATAGCAAATCTTTGCAGTTCGCTATTTGGACCTCGCAAAAAGCTATGTATAAATGTATGTTTCACACATTTAGCGATTCCCAGTGGGTTGCAAATAGACCGACGTCATCATTGTTCATGAGGTAGGTTTCGGTTTGCAACCCATTGGGAATCACAGAGATCATAGGGATGGTGGCCTGCTGGGGTCAGCAGATCAGCATGTCTGAGATTGCTTTTAAATAAAGCAATGTATTTTTCTTTAAATGCATTCCATTTTCCTTAAAGGCAAATGGGACATATTTAAAAAAGAATGTAATTTTAGGAGGCAGAGGTCCTGGGACCGCTGCCTGCTCTTAAATATGTTTGGCAAACACTCACAGAGGTAAAGAGGTCCATCAGGGACCCCTTCCTGTTTGCAAATGGGTTCCAACGTACTTGAAGTAGGCAATAAAGTGCGCATTTCGGTCGCAAAACATTCCCACACCATTGCTATTTGGTATTAGGAAGGGATACCCTTAACACAGCACTTCCTAATACCGATTCTCAAAACCATTTTGCGATTCGGTAATATGTTACCCAAATGCAAAATAGAGCTTTGTATATTGAAAAAAACTTTTTTGCATTCGCTACAAAAGAAAACACTTTGTACATATGGCCCTATGTTCCTAGTTTGTCCAGAGAGACAGTATGCCTAAACCAGTGATATGAGGCAAAACAAGCTGATGAGGGAAAAATAACAGAGGAGCCGATATACTAATCTTTTACACAATACAGCAAGCAAAGTTGCTGCACTGACTGAAAGAGAGACATAAGAAATGCACCATATCAACTAAGATATGCTGCATTTCTCCTGCCTCTTGGTGCTGGTGCACAGTGTTCTGCCTAGTGCTAATGCAAGCAACTCGGCACAATAATGCAAGGGTGCATAAATTACAGACAGAATTGTTTTTGTGCAGAAAGGTAGACCTTCCTGCACAAAAACAATCCTTAAATGGCATTTTCCCCTTTCTATGATTTCTGCAAAATGCAGCACACATGGAAAGAGGAAATAATGAGAAGAAATAAAGATATATTTCTTTCTTATGCCTCACAGGGGTAGCATTTTCACACATTCCCAGGCACGCAAGTGATTGCAAATCTGTGAATTCACCAAAATTCATGGGTGGTTGCATGGGAGTGCCTATGCTCCACCTACGGATTGCCTTCACAATGTTAGGTAATGCACAGCATTGCCTGGCATTATTGTGTATTTATTAAAGCATACAAAGTGATTTTGCATGGCTTAGGTATTAACAAGAACTATTTTGCGTCAGGGCTGTACCACAAAAGCGGCACATCCCTAACGCAAAATCTTAGTAAATCTGCTCTCCAAGTGTATACCGCACATCATGACCCTGTTCTGAACAGAAACAACAAGATAGGTTTAGTCACATGAAGTATCAGATAAAAAACACAAAGGTACCAAGGGCTCAAATAGGGCCTTAAGGGACAAATGTGCTGAACATGGCTTCGAAATGCTGTAACACCCTTCCCTGGCCCTCAGTATGTTTTTATCTCCATTGGGTTCGACAGTCTCAAAGGGGAGCGCTGCAGGAACTCCTTTTTTCAGCAAGCAACACATGACTGCAGAGGTCTGCTGAAAGGAGTTACATGTAAATGCTCCCCACCACTAAAGCATTGGCAAATACTGTCTCCCCACACCAGGCTATATGTACTGAATGGCAGGTGGAGGCTGGGGATTTTAATGCAACAGGAGTACAGTCTTTTTACCTGCACCACCATTCGGGGAATTCATAATGGAAGTGGTCCTCTTCCTCTGTACAGCTTCAACCAGCTCTCTATAACCGGGTCTTTGCGGTCTCGCATGTGCGGGATACCTTTGTGTGGTTCTTCTGTGTTTGACAAGGATGGCATTTGTCTGGACAATGTGTGAATGGCTGTACAAGATGTTAATGTCCTTTCAAGTTGTTATGTGTCCATGGTGGATGTGATCACCTGTCTGTCCCTTGTTCCACTCCCAGACATCGGAGTGACTTGGTGTGGAGCCGGTGACACTTCATATCTAACATTTGAAAGCCACATTCGCTTGCGCACGTAGAAATCCACGCCTCCTTTTACTGCCTCTTGCTTCCTGTCACATGGCCAACCACTCTCTGTCACTACTGGTCTAGATGAAAGCAACAAAATGAACAGGACCGTTCCTGACTTGCATGATTAGCAACTACGTGCTTCACCAGAGCACACAAAAACTCTTTTAACTGAAAAATAAATGCATTTGGTTGAATTTCTGTTTGTGTCATCACATAAGGCTAGGTAAAGATCCAGATGAGTCACTAACGCACTGGTAATAGATGCTACAGTACTGTGCTGCCACGGCTCTGGATATAGTGGCCAAAGGAATGGGCTCAGTGGCACATTGTGGAGGGGGACTGTCCCTACACTGCAAGGAAGAGGGGCACAAGAAACAACTGACTGAAGAGCTGCATGGAGTTACCTCCCTGGGCCGAGTTGCCCAAGAGCCACAACTTCCTTGCAGCCCAGCTAGCTAAAAACTATCAAAGCATATAAAGATAATCTGAGGGGTTAAGAAGCTGAACAGATGCTTTTCTTAGTGATGACCCTGCATCATTTCCAACCTGCTCGAACCTTTATATTTCCTGGCTCTCCCGCGAATCCATTCACTTTGGAACATTGAGATTCTTCCTCTTCATTCGTGATATCAGAGTATTATTCAATTTACTTTGGTTCATATTGTTCATTCTGAACCTACTTCAACCATCTCTTTAGCTTGTTACCTAGCCCTAAGTCCAAGCTGGGACTGATCAATCCTTCAGGACAATGGGTCCCTCTGCAGTTTAGAAGGCCTGACAGCAACCAGCATATTTCAAAATACGGACCCCGCCACTGTACTCGAGTGTCTAGAAAGAAAAGATTTGTTTCACTGCAAGTAAATCCCTTCTGTTTACTTTTCATATACTGCGAGTAGATCTCTTCTGCCTACCCTTCACACAAGCATTAGAGAACCTGCCTCTCCTTCGGACTCATCCACTCAGGGATATATACTAAGGCCAAAGTTTCACCAGCGAACCCCTTTGCTACCAATCAAGCTTAGACGAACCTGCTACTTCTTCCGTGTGACCCTTACTAGGTTTTATCACAATAGAAGTTTTGCCAGCGAACTCTTTGCTATCATTTATTCATACATTCATACAGAAAACCCTAATTATTGCTTCCAGTTCTGCCCAACCATGCACTAAATTTTCCTCGAGCCACTGACCTCACTGCGATGTGGCTTTCCTTTACCACCAGCTATTCTGCCTCCGGGGATTCCAGACAAACATATAACAATCACAAACGGGTTTTGTTAATTCATGGATCAATATAGCAGCATCTCGGAGAAAATTTTAAAACATTTCAAACAATTTTTAAAACAATTTTCATTTTATCGATCGATTCTTATTTAGCAGCAATTTTAATTTTCACAGTTAGCAGCAAATTACCTACCTACCTATCTTAACTAATCCCTAAAATCCTCTGCTACCAGAAAAATACTGATAGAGCGCGCAGGTCACCGACTAATATTTTACCATATACGCACTTGGGCCCATAATTCAGTTTACCATATTTTCTTAATCGGGTAACCTACACTCTACTACCAGTAATTTCTTAATCTTAAATGATTCCTATACCATTGACTTACCAATCCTTGTCACTGGTACCTATGACCACAATGGATCAGGGAGCTAGCTGTAAAGATAAGCAGTCAATAATACAATAACATTTGCACTCATGTAATGACCACAGACTCTGGAAGTTTTGAAAACCTTTATCTAATCTTCATCAAGGGTTGTGAGCCAAAGGTTTACAGCAAGCAAGCTATCAATAATCAGAATCATGAAAAGCGTATAACTATGTAAAAGATATATGATACCAACCATTTAAAAGTCTAAAGGGAAGGTAAGAACAGTGAACATGCTATACCGAAAACGTTTCTAAAGGACGGGGTAGATAAGGGACATGCTAAAAGGTCACAGTTTATTCGCTTTAAGGGAAAGAGGTAAGAAAAGGGAACATGAAATGGTAATGACGAAACTGAGTTATTATGTAGCTATAGGAAGGTTAAGAAAAAATAACACGCTAATAATTTAGAGCAATCACTTTGTTCGGCTAAAGGAGGGTAAAGTAAAGGAACATCTGAATTTTATGAACAGTTCTTTATCTAAAGTTCTAAAGGATAGGAGAAAAACGGGTCATGCTTAAATAGCAAGAATCACGATTTTATTAATGTCTCTAGGAGAAAAAGAACATATGCAGTTATGACTCTAGCAAGGTAAGGAAAAGACGCAAGTGTGTTTTCCCTCACAGATTTATATTTACCTAGAACGGTGTGAGACCAACCCTGGCCATGGGTCAGTTAAGGACAGAAGAACCCCAAGGAATGCAGTTGCCAGTAGGCCAGCAGGTGCAGTATGGAAACCAAGACAGGAAAACCAAATGTGGATCAGAACCGGACGACCAAAGTCGAGACCAGCACCCGCAGTTCAGTTGCAACACCTGCGCTACACCCTCTCTGCAGCTATCAGTCAGAACCCCGAATGGGTTATCGAATTCCCCAGCAAAGTGCCTCGCCAGCACTTCAGGTCCCCAAAACCCCAATTGGGTCAGTGAGTCCTCTGACAGAGTGCTTCGCAGCACCTCTGTTCTTGATAAGCTATTGAGTGGGTTGGGTCAGTGACAGGTCAGCTATTCGGACAAGTCGGACAATTTCTCTAGCTAAACCTTGGCTAGTTATACTAATTTTCAGGTCAGTGTACCACCCCCCCCAATGTTGCAAGTGTAAGGATCCCCAATTTTGATTGGGCAGAGGAAAAGGACAGGTCATCACACCACCCTAAATTTGACATTTCTCAGGCTCCTCATTTGAATATCTCACCCGCCCCTTGAATTCTAGGTTCTCATGACATATGCCTTACACATAACATTGGTGAATTCATTAATTTATACATTGTACTTAATTTAGTACAGTTCAGCTTCTTCGACTAGGTGAGAGTTTTCTTCCCAGGCGCATCTTGGCTTGGGCTGCCATCTGGCTTTAATTCAAAGGTCAATGCTGTGGAGACTCGCAGATCTCGCGCAGACTCAGTTTCAAGTAAGATGGAGTGCAGCAAGGGACAACAGGCCATATTTCGTAATGTACCATGAAATGGAAAAGAAACAGTTTTAGAACACGGAAAAAATGAATACACTGTATACCATGAACTTCTACTCTATACCCATTACTTTATAATAAACTATAGCATTAGGGTTATGCAGAATGAACCGCTTAGCAAAAGCAGCAATGCAAGCTTCTGGCATGTGAAAACACAAGTGCTCTAGTGCGCAAGTGCAAACAGTTTCGCTCCAGAACAGCGAGTACGTCACGTCACATGAGTATGACCGACGCATGCGCAGTAGAAATTCCCGCGTAGCAGCAGCCATTTTTAGGTCGCAAGCGTATTAGGATTAGTAAACACATAAGCAAGCTTCTCTCGGATACCCAAATGTCGGTAAAAGGGGTAAATTAATAAGACAAACATATTGATTAGTAAATTAACGTTATTTGAGGTTCATGAATACAAGCAAGTCGCTTTACGTGCGAATCCTTGCTCCATCAGAACCAAGAACCTAAAACACCTAGGTCGGAGAACAAAACATATAACAATCAAAAGAAATGTTATATTTCTGTCTGGCACCTTTCATATTAAGTAGTTTTGTTTGCAAACAATATAGTAAAACACAAACAGTAAATAACATTGAGCCTAATGCTATTTAATCATATAGCGCCTAGCCTATGAATTCTGTTTGCATATTAGGGGTTATATTCCAGTGCCAGAAGGTGATAGCACCAATTGATTTTTTGAGTACATATTAAAGTTAACTGCTCATGTCCAATATTTGTTAGTAAAAGTCCTATTTTGTTTTTACTTTTCCCACTTTCTGAAAGATTAGTTTAGTGTTTATTAATTACTATTCCTTACTGCTCACTTGTTCACATCTCCAAGCGGCACGGCCCCCCTTCTTACCCTCTGAAGCTCTACATGAAGACCTAGCATCTTTCTTCAAGATACCTGAGGAAATAGATTCCTTCAGACCCAATGGTCTCTACCTTGAAGACGAACTTGCTCTGCCTCAAAATATGAATATTAACATGCCTTATTGCATATCTTTTTTCGAGGTCCCAACAACTCTAAGCTTTCTTTAATTGGGATCTCCTGACTCCCGGCTATTCTCAAATTGCTAACCCCAGCAGTTACACCAAATCTTTACTACGCCAGGGATACATCCTTAGATTTAGGACGTGTTTTGTATTTCTACAAAAAAGGTATCGAAAGCGGCCTTAACTCACAGAACTTTTTAAAATATAAATCCATCATATTCCAGATCTTTACTAAAATTACGGTGTACGTCCCATCCAGATGTCTTGTAAACAACTTGAAAATAATGACTTTTAGTTTAGATCGCAGACTAGACATAGCACTGATGCTGCTTTGGTTGTAGCTCTTTACTCCTCCATAACACTAGGGACCAGTGGCGCTCGCAGAGGGAATGCTGCGGGGCGGTGGGGCGGGGGAGAGCAGGGTGGGGGTGTAGTGACCCGGACATACGACAAACAGGAGTAAAGTAAATAATTAATTTAATAAAACTATTTACCTTGCGATTGCTGCATCGCCAACTCGTATGTCTGAGTCCACTACCCCACCACCCTACCCCTCCCCGCCCAACCACCCCGCAGCACTCCCTCTGCAAGCCGCCATTGCTAGGGACCTTGATTCACTTGTAGGCTTTCTGTTGCTTGACCGCTCTGTAGCCTTTGACACTGTTGACCAAGCCATTCTCACAAACCTTGTCAGAAAGGTCAAATTAGCTGGCATTGCTCTGCAATGGTTTATCTCTTTTTCTTTCTAAATATAGTTTCTCTTAGCATTTCAAAACGTACAATAACAACATGGAGCTAATGTGCTGTGTCACAACAGACCGTTAAAAATCTCGGTATGCAGCTTGATAAAACACTTCTGCTCAAAGAGCACACAAATCAAGTAGCAGGTTCCTGCTTTCGGGTTATTAGACTGCTGCGGCGCGTCTTCCCGTTTCTGTCAGATTCCTACAGGAAAACTCTTGTTCAGGCCTTGGTAGTTAGTAGACTGGACTACTGTAATAGTTTGTTAATCTCAGCTAACGAGGAACAATTACAGAGATTACAGGTGGTCCAGAACACCGCAGCAAGACTAGTTCTCAACGCTCAGCCAAGGTCTGCTTCACTCCCCCTCTTGGTCAAACTTCATTGGTTGCCAATTAGGCAGCGCGTTAAATTCAAAATCTGCTGCACAATTCACAAATGTCTTTTTGGCAATGGACCCAAATACTTAAAAGAAAAATTCACTTTTTATAAACCCACTCGTTCCTTGCGTTCTAGCAGTCAGCAACTACTCCAGGTCCCAAGGATAAAAAAGGCCAGGCAGGGAGGGCGAGCCCTGTCTTATAAAGGCCCCATCCTTTGGAATTCACTGTCCCCGACCCTTAAAAATACCACTAACTTCCAATCTTTCAAGAAAATCCTAAAAACCTATCTATTTACTACTTATTAAGAAAATTATCCAAAGCTCTCTCACAGTTCAGAACCAGGTCTTTGGCTCCTTTATTAAAGCGGAAGCGCGGAGCTACCCCTTCGGGGATTGAATTCTGGCGCTATACAAGCGAAAAATAAATAAATAAATAAATATAATAGGCAATACATGGTATAACATCTCCCTCCCCACCACCCCCCACTACCCCCCCGGGCTCAGATCATCACATATAAAAGCGAATTCCATACAGTATTACATTAGTGTCATTTACTTTGGACCAATGGTCTGTATTCATGATGTGTCTTGAAAATAAAGAGAGACAGACGTTTCCCCCCCGAATTGTCCCCATAGTGTCTATACCATGGGTACTCACAAACTTTCTCTCGGGGGCCAAATTTACAGTGTGGTTTGTGGCTGAGGGCCGCACCGGTGGGGGCGGGGTCAGAGGGGGAGGGGGCGGGGCTAAAGCAAACAAAAATTGTGACCATGAGGTTAAACAGAGGTCCCTGCAGCAGACACCTTCGTCCACTGAGCCACCAGACCCAGCATACACACATCTTTCTCTCTCTCCCTCCTTCTCTCCCACTCTCCCTCTGTGTCTCCATCCCTGTCACCCACTCTCCCTCTGTGTCTCCCTCCCTGTCTCCCACTCTCCCTCTGTATCTCCCTCCCTGTCTCCCACTCTCTCTCTGTGTCTCCCTCCCAGTCTACCTCTTCCTCTGTGTCTCCCTTCCAGTCTCCCACTCTCCCTCTGTGTCTCCCTCTGTGTCTCCCACTCTCCCTCTGTGTCTCCCTCCCTGTCTCCCACTCTCCCTCTGTGTCTCCCTCCCTGTCTCCCACTCTCCCTCTGTGTCTCCCTCCCTGTCTCCCACTCTCTGTTTCCTTCCCTCCCTCCCTCCGTGTCTCCCTCCCTCTGTGTCTCCCTCCCTCCCTCTGTGTCTCCCTCCCTGTCTCCCACTCTCTGTTTCCCTCCCTCCCTCTGTGTCTCCCAGCCTGTCTCCCTCTCTCCCTCTGTGTCTCCCTCCCTGTCTCCCACTCTCCCTCTGTGTCTCCATCCCAGTCTCCCTCTCCCTCTGTCTCCCTTCCAGTCTCCCACTCCCCCTCTGTGTCTCCCTCCCAGTCTCCCACTCTCCCTCTGTGTCTCCCTCCCTGTCTCCCACTCTCCCTACGTGTCTCCCTCCCTCCCTGTGTCTCCCTCCCTGTCTCCCACTCTCTGTTTCCCTCCCTCCCTCTGTGTCTCCCTCCCTCTCTCCTCCCTCTCTCTGTGTCTCCCTCCCTCTCTCTGTCTCCCTCCCTCCCTCTGTGTCTCCCTCCCTCTGTGTCTCCCTCCCTCCCTCTGTGTCTCCCTCCCTCCCTCTGTGTCTCCCTCCCTCCGTGTCTCCCTCCCTCCCTCTGTGTCTCCCTCCCTGTCTCCCACTCTCTGTTTCCCTCCCTCCCTCTGTGTCTCCCTCCCTGTCTCCCACTCTCTGTTTCCCTCCCTCCCTCTGTGTCTCCCTCCTGCCCTCTCTCTGTGTCACCCTTCTCCCTCCCTCTGTGTCTCCCTCCCTCCTTCTGTGTCTCCCTCCCTCCCTCTCTGTCCTCTCACCTGTGTGTGTGTGTCAGCCCTCAGCCCGTGCTGAGACAGCTTCCCCGGCCGCGCGCACACAGCCGCACCAAGTACTTCATCGGTCTTTAAAATACCATTTACATGTTAATTAGGCTTTGTTGAATTTCACCTCTTAGGCCCCTGCAGCTCCCCTCTGACAATCACTGGAATCCCCCGGGCCCCCACAGAGCAGAGTCTGAGTCCGCGTTGCTGCGGCTGTATTTGCGAACACTATTTAATTTATTTAATTTTAAACACAGGTGTCTGCAATGTCCGCGGGCCGCCCAGAAAGGCTTGCCGGGCCGCCACCGGACTGCGGGCCGTACTATGAGTACCCCTGGTCTATACCAACACTTCATCCCCTCTCTGATCCAAGGGGGTAACTCATATGTTGGCGGCAGTAATCCTGCAAACATTGTCGCCAAATCCCTCATATCATCCTCCAGCTTTTCATCCTTAAGTGTCTGTTTCGTGTCGCACCCCTCAGTGTTTATCTATTCAGCCATGTCTTTTAACCTATCTTCAATTTTTGGTTGCCTAGGAGACAACCACCCCATCACAATCATGCACTTTGCCAATGTCAGCCCCAGGATAAGAAATTTCCTGCTCATTTTTTTTCTTACGAAACGTGATATGTCCCAGCAGGCACTGGCCCATCTCCCTGTGACTCTCCCACCCAGTGGTCGTGTTGAACCTGAGTAGCACGGACTGCCAGTATCTATCTATATTAGGACATCTCCATAATATGTGCCAAAAATCAGCAGCCTGTCTCCCACACCTGAGACAATCCGCTGACCACTCTGGGTTCATGGCCTGCAGCTTACTTGGAGCTTAATATACCTGATGGATCACAATATACTGAAGCAGTTTGAACTGCGCAATGGTGGAGATGGGTTTTAACCCCTCATGGATTGTCTCCCAAGCACTTACTGTACGGGGCGTCTCAATATATACCTCCCAGCTAATCTGCACTCATTGTGTGGCTGTGTGAGCGTCCTCCCTCAAGGCCCTGTATATATGTAAGACTAAATTCCTGCCCCCATCCAAGGCCAACAGGACATCCAGAGGCTGGGAAATCCGTGGGACCTTGGGGAACATAGGCCAAACCTCAAGAGCGGTTTCTGCTATTTTAGCACATTGCAGGATTTGCCCCACCCCAATCCAAAACACCTCTATGGCATCTGTCAGAGTGATAAACTGGTTGTTGTAGTATAAATCCCCCAGCGTATTGCTGGTGCCTTCAAGCCATTTGCAAAGGGACATGGAGCGTTCAATATTCTTGAATGGGTGCTGTGCCCAGATACTCTCATATCCACTGCAAACAGAGCCTTTTTCTGCACCATCTTAACTGCACACTCCCATGCCCTTCAGACGATTCGGACCACATAGGGCAAATGCGCTGGTGCCCTCAAACCCATCCTGATCAATACAGAAAATCCTGTACCCTCTATTCTGGCCCCGATGAGCACAGTAAACACCTACTCCTTATAGTCAGGCTACAAGCTGAACAGGGACAAATTGGAGGTAAAACCATTAAAGAAAGAGTTAACTGTCCCAAAACAAAGTACCTTGTGATTTACAAAGAACTGTGTGTTCCATACAGTTAAAATTGAGATAAGTCTCACAGTTGGGTTGCCCTCTTTATTCCCAGTCGTGAGCTTACTCAGGTTAAAAGCACTGGATGTTGCTAACCTTTTCAAAGAAGGCCAATATATTTCATTGCCATTACTTGTGTCGTGGCAAATTCGTCAGGGCGTAGGGTTCATTTATTCGCCACACTGGACAATACATTTTGCTATGCAGATAGGCAGGTGTGGGCTGAGGGCATTCGTACCAGCCTCCACCATACCACAAGGGGTTGTGTTTCTCACAATTACCTCTATTAGAAAAGCACTTCTGTTACTTATCGTTACACCACAATTGCGTCGGTTAGGAGCAGCAATTGTGGTGAACAACGGGGTTCTTTGTTTTAGGACAGTGAACTCTATCTGTCTGCTCTTTTGTCTCTTTACTGGACACTATTCTGTTTTTTCAGTGAGTGGGCAACTGATGATGCTATACGTGGGAATACTGGTGACAACCTGCCAGTAGCCTCCCTGGTGTTGCGTACATGAGGTGCCCACTTACACTTTCGCTTATTTTTTGTAAGTGCGTTTCACTCCCATGTTGGGGGTAGGATATACATTTGCGGATTAACTGACTGCAGTTCATTTTTTAAGACATTTTGAATTGGGGGTTCTCGGACTGGATTAAACTGGACATGTTGCCAGCGATTGGCTGGAGGTAGATATCCCCACGTCAGAAGCCTGTCCTAAGATTGAAAAATTATTGACTCTCTTTAATAGCCAGGAATATATTGTATTGATGATTGATGAGTGGAGCGCGACCTGGTGTGTTTTTCCCTCTAAAGCTCCTTGTTGTGAAGAGCACCCAAATTTATCACCTGGTGGGGCTGAATCGAAACGGTAAAGATGATGATCTCTCTGCTAGTTAATTACCTCATCAACATGTTACGCCTTGCTCTGTCAGAAGATTTTCAACATAAGCTTGACACTCTCATATCTAAATTCATCTGGCAGGGTAAAAAGGCTAGAATTTCCCTAAAAAAACTCAGACTACATAGAGCTCTAGGTGTTACACGTCAAGCGACCTGTGCCTTCGCTGTATACAGAAAACAGCACTACCACTCCCATAATGCACCTTTTCTGAGAGCCAGCCTGTGTACTATCGCATATCACACTGGTAATATGTGGCCAAGTGACTGCTTGACTATAAGAGAGACCATCCCACTAAGTCAGAGGCTTGGCTTACTCTCAACGTATGGACCATGCCCCTTGTCCTGGATATTCTATTGTTGGACTTCCTGTGATCGCCTGAAACCTAGTTAGATCTAGGCTCCGATCTGTGAGACCTCTCTTCAGTATCAAATAACTGGCTCTTGCTCCCTTAGAGAAAACCTTTTATTTCCATCAGAAGTGTAATTAGCCCTTTTTTGATTCTTGCAACAGCTCGTCAAGCTGCTGACACGCAGCGCTTTCTCTCACGGCTGCTTGCTGCTCTGTGAACAGCTGACACACCGCGCACTCACCAGTGGCTCTTTGTATCACTCAGCGAGGTTTTCTGCCAGTTGCTGCATGCGGGTGATTCCCAGCCGCGGCCGGTAGTGGGAGTACCAGGCGGGCGGTGACGTGGGAAGGGGGAGGGGCAGGGTGGGGGGTAGTAATGTATGGATTACAGACCTTAACAGGTAACTAAACATATAAATAAATAAAACAAATTTCGTTGTGCGCACTGCATCACCAAATGCGATGCAGTGCGCGCAACGAAATTGGGATTCATCATCCCAAATGCCAAAATCGCTATACTAGAAATCGCTATATTGCGGAATCTGAATTAGAGATTCTTTAAATGCTATTCATGAACCTTTTTAAAATTGCGAATTCGCAATATGGGGCCGCTATTTACCGCCAAGTCTAACTTCGTGGTAAATAGCGAAAACTTAGAAAAATGTACTTTAGTGCATTTTTCTAAGTTGTATGTTACACACTCACATGTCCTTTGGACATGTGTGTGCGCAACACCAGTGTACATTTGCATTTCAGGGGGGTTACAGGGTGTCCTTTGGACACCCTGGCACCCTTGAAATCGCTTCCTTATTTGCGATTTACTAATTGCTAATCGCAAATAAGGAATGACTCCCCGTTCATTCCTATGGGCCTTTAGGCACATAGGAATAGGATGTTGCTTGAGGACACGTGAGACCCGTACCCGTGTACACCTCTTGAAAGATGTTCAGTAAATACCACAACAATATCCTATTGTGAGGATACCAGTCCACCCTGTCGGTAGCAGAGCCCCACCACTATTGGTGGGCTTCTATTCTCCCCACGAATAAGCATGGTGGGTAAGCATGGGCGTATTTTGCGAATTGGCAATCCGCGAAATTGCGTATTTACGGATTCGCAATCCACAAAATACACGAACTCTCGTGAATTAGCGGATTTTTTTTTTGTGTTCGAAAGGGGTTCTGCCAGTTCGCGAGGATTTTGTACCAGTTCGCAATTGCAAACTTACTTGTCGGCTCGCAGCGGCCGCGACTATGTTGTTTCTACGTCTGGTTCATTATCACAGGTTCACAGCACCCTCTGTTTCACCACTGCCACCCTCTGGTACACCCATGCCACCCTCTGGTACATCACTGCCACCCTCTTGTTTGTTTATCACTGTAGATTATGGGGGTGAAACAAAGCAAGCACACCTGCCCTGCTTCAACTGACATGAATTAATTTGGGGTTGATTAATGTGTCACTGAATTTAAACTGCCAGTCTGGCACCTGCTTCCTTATCTGTAATTTGCTTTCTGTTGCAGTGCAATTTTTTTTCACAGGACCTTTGTGGCCTACTTGTAGCTATTCTATGAGCCTGCTGTGAGGGTCAGAGCAGGGTCATAGAATAGTTGCAAATAGGCAACTGAACTCTGGAGGGGCCCCTCAGGAAGCACTAGAGGGAATGGTTACAAATGCTAAGATTGAACTTTTGCACCTGCTGAGTGCTTTCAGTTTTGCAAAAATCGTTTTTCTGCAATTTCGCCCGATTCGCGGGGCGCGAATTCGTGCGAGATCGATTTCGGAAGCCGCGAATTCGTGCGAATACAGGATTTGTTTTTCTTGCGGCGTGTTTGTTCGCGTGATTTTTTGCGTGTTCGCAAGCCGCTTGTAGCGCAACGTTTGCGAAGATACCCTAGCGGTCGTACATGGGCGCGGCCATCTTGTTTGCATGACGTAATTCCGTTCCCGGGCGCTATGTGTAATCTCGCAAAGTGTGCGGCTCGCTAGTACAATTTCGCGTGGGATCGCGAGGAAAATCTCGCGCGAACTTACCCACGCGGTCGTGAACGGGCGCGGCCATCTTGTTTCTCATTCATTGCTACGGTTCTGGGCATGCTTTCTGTATCCTCTCTGAATCTCTGCCATCCTTTGCTTGTTTGAAGTTTTTTTTATCTATTTTACTTATTATCTATCCCTCTATTTTTCTAGCTCTATATTTTTGTGTTTTCTGCTACTTTTGGTTAATTCTAAACTACTTTTTTAAACTCTTTTCTTTTCTTCTTCCCTATTCTATTTCTTCTTTATTATTTAGCTTCCTTTCTGCCCAGACCATGGTAAAGGGAGCCGGGAAGCATCCCGAGAAGGGGAAGGGTCCCGCACCCCGTGCCCGGCTCTCGTGCAGGCGTTTGAGGGGGGAGAATGTCCAACCCCGGGAGATCTTCAGCGCGGAGGAGGTGGCCGCACTAGTTTTTTATGTTCAGCGCCGCCTCCCCAGGACCATCATGGCAGGCGGCAGGATCGCTAGCGGGTAAGGGATCCGGGAGCGCCGGAAGCGGTGGGAGAAGGTGTGCCGGGCCATGTACCAACACTCTCGGGTCCGGCGCACCTACAACCAGGTCACCCACCGTTGGACGGATATCCTGGACCGGGAACGCGATCTGCTGGACCTGCTCGGCCTTGAGATCCCCGGGCTTGGTGAGTAGTAGCTATTTCTTTACTACTCTCTTTTCTCCTGCTCTGTGTGTTATTATCTTGCAATTTTTAGTTTTTTACCAAGAGCAATAATGCTGCTGATTACATTGTAGGTAAATTATATTTCAAAATCTTCTGTGCATTTCAGGTGCACTGCTCTCCTTCTCAGTAGCCCTGCTACTATGCTTATTTGTTTTCGATTTTGTGTTCATTTCATTGGCCTGTGAAATTATGCATGAGTGTAGTTTAAAGAACTGCGTAATGCTAGACACTAAGGGTCAGATTTTTAATTACCGGCGCATCCCTGCAAAGTAGCAGGGATGCGCCAGTAATTGTGCGCCGCGCCACCACCACCCATGGTGCGCCGTATTTACAATGCGGTGCACCATGTGCCCAAAACGTCACCGAAGCGTTCTGTGCCGTAAAGGCGGCGCATTGCTGGAGTTGCGTCGCAACGATGGTGCAGCTCCAGCAATGCTCTGGGGTGCCCTATCTCCCCAATGCTGCGTCAAGCAGGCGCAGGGTTTGAGTCACGTATCATTGTCCTCAAAGTGACTGATTGAAATCTTATAGATGTCCCTCAGCCACTTTTAGGATGCGTTCCTGCGCAGGAACGCCCTCCCTTGCACCGGAACGCCCCCTGATGGCGCAGGGCTTTACAACGTGATGCATCTCCCATATGCGTCACGTTGTTAATATACGCCGGACCATGGCGCCTCTTTTGTTCTGCCGCTGCGTCACAAAAGTCACGCAACAATGGAGCAAAAGAGCCGCAAGGGGCTTCTAAATCAGCCCCTACAGACTCAAGTCCAGTCCTTCCTTTGTACACATGGCGATAAGAAGAAATAGTGGTGGTGGATTGATATTTTGAGTATTCACTGATCTGCAATCACGATGGACTTTGTCTGTCACTTCGTGTGCTGCGGACTGCTGCCTGCCAGTCCTAGGCGAACCTTTTTAGTAGTTTGTTTAGTGAGTTACATAAGAACTTTCCAAGTCGACGGTCCGCAAATCAAGCAATACTAATAACGTAGTAGACCACATGAGATCGGTTTATATATCCCGTGGAGTAGTTGTCTATTTACTATTTCGCCAAAATATTTTGTTATTGTTATTTTGAAATGTTTGATTTGGTTGACAAATATCATCCATGTTTTCTGGTCTTTCTTTCTTTCATGTTGTACATCAGCTCCCCCCAGGGGCAAGAGGACACAGGAGGAGGAGGAGGGTGCTTTTCAGGATGCAGGCCAGGATCGGGCAGGCGAGGGCTGATTTGCTGGCCCCAGTAAGTTTTAATTTTAATATAGAGTACCTATTTTTTCCTAGCGTTCCTCATTCGATTTTTTCTAAATCGTCTTTGATCTTCTTGTAGACTGGATCTAAATTCTTATCCTGCCTCGACTATGACTCCCTGTGGTATTACTAGATTATTCTTATTAGTCTGTCTGTGTAGCTAACTAAGATTGCACATTTGGCAATTCCATTGGACTCCCATTCTAGTCAGCAATAGCTCTATGCACTGAGTGCAGTCCTCTGGGATTGTCCATAATGTCTTTTCAAGTCTTCTAAATGTTTATGCTTTGACAATTGCCAACAATAAAAAGGTGAATGACCACCAAGAAAGAATAAGATACTACTTTACTTTTGGTTTGGATAGTAGGACAATCCATTCTACTACTGTTGCAGGGACAAATCTGCACAAACAGAACTATGGACACTAAATAATGCATTGCTTAGCTTATCAATTATAATAGGTGCTGTTAGACTTTCCACATACCTCAGTGATAACAGACTTTGTAGTTGAACCCCCAATCTCCTTACTGACTAGATAGTGTGGCAGAGTCATTTAGCTCCCAAAGTCACCGATGATTGATCCCCAATGATGATTAGATTATCCAACGCAGGACAAGAGTACGGAGTCAGAGTCAAGAAGTGTCAGAGGCACGGACTCATGCTTGCAAAAATTCCAAAACCTTTAGCTCATCCACTCTAGTCTGGAGGACCAAAAACCACAGAGTCTATTTAAGTTTAAAAGCTTTATTAAAAGTAAACATATTTATTAAAATCAACTTTGTCATAAAACTAACTGAAAATGGAAAAGTGCTTAGTGCTGACGATTAATTGGACACATTTCTTGTGGTCCAGCCGAGCTCTCACCTGGTTTGAACTTGATCCTGCTCGTGTTCTTTGAAGTCAAGCTTCTGTCTGTTAGGGGAAAAAGTGGTGCGTGTTAAAAATAAAAAGCAAGCATTCATCAGTTGTGCCAAAAAGTGCAGCAAGACAACAGCCTTCCCTGGAAAAAGGGACATTTTTACTTTAGAGTAGACAGTCACAAATTATTACATTGTATTCTGTTTTTTCACATTTCTTTATTCCTCCTAGACCAAATATTATATAGTGGTGAGTGGTGTATTCTAACATTCTTAAATGTACTTTGTAGGTGGAACATCTTGTGGCGGGGCCAGCGCGGAGGTGGTGGTATTGGACGAGGGGAACAACTCTGGGGAGGAGGCGGTGCAAGTGCCGGACGTGCCTGTGAGGGTTCACACGGTGGTGGCGGGCAGAGGTAAGCTATATATTCCTTACTTATTGAGATTGAAGACTGCAGAGTGTGCTTTCTGCACGGGTGTATTATAAATCAACCAGGTAGTAGCCTCCTCTAAATGTACTTCGACTTAGCTGTGAAGTTTTTGGCGAGAAGAATCCCAATCGGATCTGAGATGAACTTGATGGATGGGATGAACGAAAAGTGAAAGAAGGGTGTAAGTAAGTGTGGAAGGACGAGAAATGTATTGATGACTGGCAAAGAAGAATGATATGTGTTTGCTTGGTCCCCGAGGTGGCTGGGAAGGAAAGAATATGGTATGGTGCATGGCTGGGTGAATGATGAAGCAAGGATGGGTGGAAGGAGAACAGCCTGGGTGGGTGAAACAGAAACTGTATGTGTGCATATACTTTGAATGGATGGATGCCTGGATCATGGTATTATCTGACTCTTAGATAGCATATGTGTATCTAGAGAGAGTAGACGGTCACTGGATGAACTAAGTGTTACTTTGAAGAGCATGTAACACCGCACCCGCACGTCCGTTCCAGTGTAGGAAAGGCAAGGAAAAGAAGTTGTAATTTTGTCCAAATACTACCATGAATAGTAGCAGTAGTTTGTATTGCAACTGCAAGCACAGCATATATCCGGTTATTACGGTGGACACTCCCTACCTCTCTTAATAACTTTAGTTCAGTAGTAGTACGTCATTCATGTGTGGGTGTATCACTGTTCACTCAATAATAAGCAAAGCACCTAAAGTCATCCCATATGTCATCAAATACATCCCATGTGAAGTGATAGATAATCAGATTATTTAGCTTCTTCATTTTCCTTTTCTAGTACTCATTTGCACTGTAGGGTGAAAGCTAAATTAATTAAGCAGTAGCCCTTTTAACAGAGTATTCTCAGTGCCACCCGTAATAGAAAAGTAAGAGCTTCACCACCTGCATGTACTGGACCGGTACAGTAACGCAAGTCTGTCTCACTCATCATGGTGTGCGTCTGTTTTTCTCGGGTGCAAGTTCACTGCGCTGGCATTATGCCGGCTTGCATAAGATAACGTACCAATTTTCCTAAACAAGAGAGAAGAAGAAGAATAAGACTGGTGTACTGTCATAGTCGACTGTAATGGAAGTCCATAGTGCTCGTAGAATTTGTTCCTTAAACTCCCACTAATGTTAGAGCAAGGATGAAGAAGTGGGAGGTTAGATAGATACTGTCCTCAATAGTTATGTACTGTGCTTTCAATTTGCTACTTGTACTGTGACACAACTTTCTGCTCAATCATTTTGTGTTAATCTTAAGGAGCATTGGTTACAGACTATGTCTTTCTTTCTTCATATAGTTGCTCCTTCCAAATCAAACAGACCATCAAGGAGGGAGCTGGCTCGAATGGCCCGGCAACGGAGGCTGGATGCCACTGTCGCCGAATATCGGCGGCTGGTGGCCCTTGAGGAGGAGGACACGCAGTCTACCGGTACAACAACATCCACTGGGACAGCTGCATCCTCCTCCGTGCCCCCACGGGCTGCCAGCCAGCACAGTGCTCCAGCGGTACGGAGCCGGGCTACCAAAGCCAACCGCCACCGCCGAGCAGCAAAGACAGCAGCTGCCCCCCACAGGAGTTGCAAGGCATGCCAGCTCCGCTTATGCCTCAGAGTGTCCTACCTGGAGCAGGAGGTGCATACCTATAAGAACTTGGTGGAGGGCCTCCACTTCGACCATGCCACCCTCCGCAAGGAGTATGATGCTCTGGCCGCTAAAGTCAACAGCACCCTGCCGTAGTGTCCCTTGCCCCTTTTTTAGAGACTTTTGGGGGGTGGGAATTGGGAGTTGGGTTGTTTTTGGGACTTTTGAAGGACAATTGTTGGGGTTAGGGAGGTTCTTGCGGGAGATTATTTTGTTAGGGCTACACAAATATACTTTTTGAAACTTTATCTGACCATACCTGTTTTTTACTGCTTTTGAGTCTGGTGGGTGGGGGTTTAACTGTAAGTTTGTTTTCCTGAAGAGTCCTAGGACTTTAGTAGTACTACCGAAAATCTCTCGTCTAGTCCTACTACTCCATTATACTACCTCCCACCAAACGCTTATCTTACCTGTAATTTGTGTTTGAAAGTAGGGCTAGGCCCAGGGCTGGCTCCACGGGAAATGGCGATTAAGGTTGGCAATCCTGGGCGGATGAAATGTCCTCATTGTGGTGGTACTAGTGGTGTGACACAGTGGCAGTTGCATGCCCATGGAAAAAAAGAAAATGAAACCTGGTTTGTCCTTACTGTAGCATTACAACGGTACGATAGAGAATACAGCAGGTGACAGTACACTAGAACAGTGCCACAATGTAGCCTAACAAATGGTAAAGTATTGAAAGTATAACTAGTACTTGCGTTGAATTTCTTTGACATTGGCTACTACTACAAGAAATAGTACTGAAGCTGAGTAAGTCTAGAATATATCCTCGGATTCCTTCACCAGCCTGTTGCTATGACCTTATCCGCCCCAGCAAGTGTGTGGAATTATTGATGTCATTTAGTCACACATCAAGCAAAACCACACAGCCCGGGGGAAGAGGGTTAGGGTTTGGAAAATGGATGGGAATGGGGGTTTCTTTTTGGGTAGGTTTTGTTGAGAGAAGAAAAAAAAGCACAGCATGGACAAACAATAATTGAAGATAAAGAAATCTTTGGGTACAAAGCTAACCATAAATCTTTTAAGTGACATAAAGGAAGTGCATGCCCTACTGCATGCATTGTTACTGAAAAGTAAGTAGTACTAGAATGCGACAGTACAGGGCTGCAGCGTTTTCACTTGCCTATCTCTGCACTCAGAGAAACACTTCTTACATTAAATTAGGTTTAAAAATTAGCCGAAGTAAAACCTATAGAATGGCTGTAGGGATCAATTTAGAAGCAGAGAGAGATCCAAGAAATGCAGTCACACTCATAGAAGAAAACAATGGATACTGTATCTGTATGTTGTTGTAGTTGTCCTGTTGAATTTGGTAAGTAAGTTGCATGCAGCAAACAATTCCTCTTATTAGCGGCACTCCTCCATTCCAGCTGACGCTTCGTCCATCAATGTTGGTGACCAGAAGACACCCTGTCCACTGCCTGCCTGGCGGATGCTGAATTGCGGCTCGCTAATGTGAAGCCTGACTCCATCCTTTTTTCCCCATTGCACAGACTGAAACCCAGCCTGTAATTATTGAACGAAAAACAGGAAGTGCTATTACACCACTGATAAATAAATATAAGGTATGTACGCTGTGTAGTGCAAAAAGTCACACTTTGATTTTCCTAATAGACAGTACAATATTTTTTAAAGTGCGTACTCTGTCTGAGTCACCTTTTGAAGGATAAATAAGTATGAGCAAATTAATTTAGCGGATCTTTCCCCTGAAGCTAGGTGTACTGTAAACTGTGTTTTAGAACAAAATTAGACCTTCCCAGCAGTGCTCCCACCCAAACCCTTACTAAAGCCAGTCGCAAAAATGTAGAAGACCCCCAATCAGATCTCAAAAAACGAGGCCTAGCAGAAAACTGGTGACAAAACGTACTTTGAAAGTAAAAGTTGGCCCAAATACCCCCTTACCCACCGTGGATTGTATTCAAACCACTTGCAAGCAAGCAAAAGTATCCATAGCCAGCATCGCTCCAAGACTCGAAAACCCCCCCACCCAAACACATGCAATAGAAATACTGCTAACCCTAACGAGCCCTAAGTTAAGAATAGTGGCAAAGGCTTTCTTTAACTATGCCAAATCCCCCCTTTCCCACCATGGATTTTCTTCAAATGACTTGCAACCAAAATTACACATTCTCACGAGTGCCCTAAGACCCCAGAACTCAGTTGCAAAAATCTAGAACACCCCGAAACACATGCAATCCTGCTGCTAGGGCTAACCCTAACGAACCCTAAGTTACAAAAAGTGCCAAAAGGCTTTTCCTTATGGATTTTGTCCAAACCACTTCTATCCGGTATTAGACCTTCCCAGGAATGCCCCAAGACCCGCCAACCCACCCGCAAAAAAGCACAACACCCCCAAACAGCCAAAAAGGAAAATCTCATACTTACAATATTTCTCGGCCTTCGGTCCAAACGCGCTGTGCAGCTAGGTCATAACTCCCGTTTTCCACCACGGATTTCCTGAAAAGCAAATGCAATCAAGATTAGACTGTCCCAGCAGTGTTCCCAGACCCCAAAACTCACCCACAAACACCCGGAACCCCGGCAAAGAGCACCTCAAAGGCAAGCAAGTCAGCAAAAACTGCAAAAAAATTCCGCCTCCGATTTGGTCCAAACCACTTTTATCCGGTATTAGAGCTTCCCAGCAATGGCCCCAGAGCCGTCAACTCACCCGCAAAGAAGTAGAACACCCCCACAAGTGCTGAGTCTTTCTTCATTGGGTGTAATCCAGCCCTCTGCTTTGAGGGAAATAGGAGTCTGGAGGAGGAGGATAGAGGAGCATTTTCTTCTGAACTTGTGAACCTGAGGAATGCAGACTGCGGCACCTTCAAATCAATAAGCAAACAAGTGAAGACAGTTCTGCTGATGGGCTTGTTTTTGTGATTAGGTGATTAAAGTTTGAATTAAATTAACTGTGCAAAACAAAGAAAGACAGACACACAGGAATAAAAGTGAATAAGGACGAAAAAGAAAGTTATTGATTCATTGTCTCATTTTCAAGGGCTCGGTGTCAGGGAATAAGAATAAGAGTTCGTCATCATACTCTGCGAATTCAGGCAGGGTGAGTTCAGTGCCACCGAACAGAGAACAAATTCCCTCATCTACGTTGCTGTCCCCCTCGTCTTCATGCGACGTGCTTTCTCATACTTTGTAATCTGGTGGTATGAGGTGCTGATTCATCTTGATCATTGTTAACCTCTCCACATTTTTGGGCGAGAGGCGGCTCCGTTTGGGAGTTACAATGCCACCAGCAGCACTGAAAACACGTACAGAAGACACGCTTGCGAGTGGGCAAGACAAGTAGTTTATAGCCAGGTTGGAGAGCTGTGGCCACAATTCATTTTTCCCATGCCAATACGCCAATGGGTCAGCATTAACATAGACCTCTGTTGAGTCATTCAGATAGTCCTGCACCATCGACTCAAGGTCCTCAAAGGTTCCTCCACTTTGCTTACTTTTTGCTGTGACCTTTTGAGAACCAAACCCAAGCCAAGTTAGCCAATCCTCTTCAGCATCCAATGTTACTGTTGTGTCTGGTGCAGATGATCCGGTTACCGGTGTCTTTAACGGCTGAGAGGTCACTTGTGCCACAGCCACAGGGGCAGAAGTGGATTGTTTTGACTGGGGATGGCCTGCTGATGCTGATGCTGATGTACTGCCTTTTCCTTCAATATCCTGCCGTTCTGTTTCAAACCTCATGGCTGACAAGGCTAGCCAACGTTTGTACTTTGTAACATCTTCATCAGCAAAAGGAAAGAATGCTTGGCCTGCCAGCGCCTTTTTGTAGCGTGGATCCAGAATAGTAGCACAAATGTAATGCTGTTCTGAGTGGATCATTTTAAGACGTTCATCACCACGTAGGCGCTCTAATAATTTCTCCGCCAAAACAAAAGGGTCTTGGTTTTTTTCATCTTTTTGAAACACAGAAGACACCGCCTTCAGTTGGTGCTCCAGCATGCACAACAATGGGATAGCTTTTCCCAAATTACAGTCCTCCTTGCTGACTGCACGCGTGAAGACCTCAAAAGGACGAAGCATGTCTGTCAGGCTTTTAACTAAGTCTCATTGCGCCGCATCCATCCTCAGGTCCTTCTGAGCTGTACCCTGTTTTAAGCAATAGTGATCGAGTACCGTATACTGCTCATACAGACGCTCAAGCATGTAGAAGGTTGAGTTCCAACGTGTTGCCACCTCCTGGATGAGTGCTTTCACTTGCATTCGACGTTCATGTAGCAGGCTCCTCAGATGCTTCCGGGCCTTAAAAGAATGGCTGAAATGGTTGCACATTTTTCGGCAGGTGGCCATTACCTCGCACGCTGGACTGTCTTCATCACTCAAGAATTTTTTAACAACCAGGTTTATACAGTGCGCCAAACACGGCACTCTGAAATAGTCACCCAGCTACATGGCCTTAACTAGATTGGCGCCATTATCCGTGGAAACATAACCAATCTGGCATTTTTTTGGGGACAGCCAGTGAAAGACCTTTGTGTTAAACTTATCCAAAATGTTTTGTGCTGTGTGACGTTTCTCCAAGCCAAACATGGCTAGTGTTGCATATTTCCGAGCAGCTTTAAAAACTTGGTCCGGGTCAACACCTGCGTTTAGCTTTGCTTTAATCCCTGAAAAAGAGACCCAGTGTGCAGTGATGCACATGTAATCAGCGCCTGCGCCACTGGTCCACATGTCTGTTGTCAGATGTATAGTGTGAACAGCACTCTTCTGCAAAGCTGCCCCAATCACCTCCAGCACATCTTCATGTAGTGCTGGAACCGCAACTCTGGCAAAATAGAACCGGCTAGGAACCTTCCATTTAGGGCAGAGCGCTGCCACTAATTCTAGAAAACCAACCCCTTCTACAAAAGAAAAAGGGAGAAGGTCCAGAGCTAGCATTTTAGCCAGCTTAGTGTTATACAGACTCTTCAGTGGGTGGTTGCGTTCATATGGCGCGTCTGAACAAAACATGGTTCTAATGTTGCCCTGGACCAAGCATTTACGGGATGATGATGACTTCTTTGACCCAGTTATGCTCGCTGATGAACTTTTTCGCATTGGTGTCTCACTCGCTCCCACACTCTTAGTGTGGCTCACATGGGGTGTGCTGCTGACAGGGGTACTGGGTGTAAGTGAAGTGTTTGACACGTCTTCTTCCTCCTCCTCGTCATCATCAGATGAAACATCAACGTTTTCTTGACTTGCAATTCGGGCTTCCTTGATCTCCTTTAGGTGCGCAAACCATTGGACAGCGTGCTGTCTCCTAAGATGACCTCTCTGGCCTCCGGTACCATAGTTGGTACCAAACTTACCACGACTAACTGCAAGCTTACAAATGCTACAAATGGCGAAGTTTTCCTTTTTTGGGCAAACACTAAAGAAGTCTCAAACTGGGGACTTGAATTGTCTGTGGGGGCCGGAGGAGGCGGCGATACTGGTGGTGGTGGTCATGCTGCTAATGCCACATGAAGTGGAGGATGTGGATTGCCGAACTTTAGTACGTTGTGCACTTTCACCACCACTAATTGAGGTCGAGGTGGATGGAGGTCCCTTCTGGCGAGGAAGAAATATGGAAACGGTACGTGTTGGTGTACTAGTTAACTCCAATGATTGTGGTGTTTCCACTGCCTACTCGTCGACAAGATCATCATCACGCTCAGCAGCTTTTCGGGCTAGGGTCAAAATGTCTGTTTGCTGCATGCCCGCTGGGGCTGCAGTGACCTTTATGATGACTGGGTTGTCGTTGTGAGAGTCTTCATCAGCAGCAGTATCCGCCACTTCTTGTTGAGCCTCATCACACTCCATAACTCTGAGACTTTGGACGAGCTTCCTTTTACGCTTAACTACCTTTGTCAGATTATGGTGTGCCTCACTCTCAGAGGGCAGTGGTGCTGGTTCCCAATTTTGATCCGGGTCATCAGAAGGAGGTGTGCTTGAAGAAGATGTAGACACCACCCTTGATCTCTTCCTTGCTAGGGGTGTGGAAGACAATGAATGATCATCAGGAGGAGTGGCTTCCTCAAATGATACCTCGCCTTGATTGTCGATTTCCTGATGTGCCCCTACTTCGGGAAGAACAACTATTGTGGGCATTTGTGACCCTCCATGCACCTCTGCTTGCGCATCTTCTTGCGCTGCCTCTCCTTCCACATGTACTTGGGCTTGTACTTGCACATGTGGTTTTTGTTGCGGCTGTGGTTGTTCAACACTCGTCAGATGAGTTACAACAACCTGTGTTGATTGAGGGACATTGCTGCTACTTTCTTGCGATGAGCCAAAATCACTGGTCGATGGTGATTGAACAACTAGACTAAGTGCCTCTGGAGCACTCAAGGGCTTGGACTTAAGTTGGCGTGGTGGTGGTGGTGGCACTGAGCCCAATGGAGCGGGGGTGCTGCTCCCAGCTTGGTCCCCAGCAGATCCCGCTGCTGCTGCAGGCGTACTTTTTTTTTTACTCCCAAAAAATGTGGCGGGCGGCACACCAGTCTCCTTGGTAACTTGCTTCTTCTGCTCCTTACTGGCAACTTTCTTGCTAGAGGAGCTATGGGGAACTTTTTGGGGGGCCATCTTCTTTGGAGCAGGTCAGAACAGCAGGCCGCAGTTGCACGAGTTGCAGAGTTGTCTGTGGCCAGACGTGACGTCGCGTGACGTTATGCTGCACACACACACCGCTGCAGGACTTCTTCCTGGCACTGGTGGTTCTCTTGAGTCTTGTGCACCTAAAAGCAATGGAAGACAGAGGAACATCAGTTCAGTTATACACCCCAAAAAATCGAAAAACACAGAAAAATCAGCACAATCCCATGCCATCCATGATGTTTAAATTCAAGACACCCCACAGAAAGATTAGGCCCATGCACCACTCACTACCCCTGGTGAAAAGGCCACAACAACAGCCCAAAAAACGAAAATCACAGAAAAATCAGCACAATCCCAAGCCGTCCATGATGTTTAAATTCAAGACACCCCACAGAAAGACTAGGCCTATGCACCACTCACTACCCCTGGGCATAAAGGTTGAAAGCTAGGCAAAATGGTTGCAGACCTAAGAACACTGCCTGCATTCAAAATGGCCCCCTGCCTCCCAGCACATGGCCAGGGCCTGCCTGTAGCAGCACTCAAAATGGCCCCCACCCACATGGCCTGTCCCCATGAACACCCCAAAAAATCGAAAAACACAGAAAAATCAGCAAAATCCCATGCCATCCATGCCCTCCATGATGTTTACATTCAAGACACCACACAGAAAGACTAGGCCCATGCACCACTCACTACCCCTGGTGAAAAGGCGACAACAACAGCCCAAAAAAACGAAAATCACAGAAAAATCAGCACAATCCCAAGCCATCCAGGCCCTCCATGATGTTTAAATTCAAGACACCCCACAGAAAGACTAGGCCCATGCACCACTCACTACCCCTGGTGAAAAGGCCACAACAACAGCCCAAAAAAACGAAATCACAGAAAAATCAGCACAATCCCAAGCCATCCAGGCCCTCCATGATGTTTAAATTCAAGACACCCCACAGAAAGACTAGGCCCATGCAACACTCACTACCCCTGGGCATAAAGGTTGAAAGCTAGGCAAAATGGTTGCAGACCTAAGAAAACTGCCTGCATTCAAAATGGCCCCCTGCCTCCCAGCACATGGCCAGGGCCTGCCTGTAGCAGCACTCAAAATGGCCCCCACCCACATGGCCTGTCCCCATGAACACCCCAAAAAATCGAAAAACACAGAAAAGTCAGCAAAATCCCATGCCATCCATGCCCTCCATGATGTTTACATTCAAGACACCACACAGAAAGACTAGGCCCATGCACCACTCACTACCCCTGGTGAAAAGGCCACAACAACAGCCCAAAAAAACGAAAATCACAGAAAAATCAGAACAATCCCAAACCATCCAGGCCCTCCATGATGTTTAAATTCAAGACACCCCACAGAAAGACTAGGCACATGCACCACTCACTAACCCTGGTGAAAAGGCCACAACAACAGCCCAAAAAAACGAAAATCACAGAAAAATCAGCACAATCCCAAGCCATCCAGGCCCTCCATGATGTTTAAATTCAAGACACCCCACAGAAAGACTAGGCCCATGCACCACTCACTACCCCTGGTGACAAGGCCACAACAACAGCCCAAAAAAACGAAAATCACAGAAAAATCTGCACAATCCCAAGCCATCCAGGCCCTCCATGATGTTTAAATTCAAGACACCCCACAGAAAGACTAGGCCCATGCAACACTCACTACCCCTGGGCATAAAGGTTGAAAGCTAGGCAAAATGTTTGCAGACCTAAGAACACTGCCTGCATTCAAAATGGCCCCCTGCCTCCCAGCACATGGCCAGGGCCTGCCTGTAGCAGCACTCAAAATGGCCCCCACCCACATGGCTTGTTCCCATGAACACCCCAAAAAATCGAAAAACACAGAAAAATCAGAAAAATCCCATGCCATCCATGCCCTCCATGATGTTTACATTCAAGACACCACACAGAAAGACTAGGCCCATGCACCACTCACTACCCCTGGTGAAAAGGCGACAACAACAGCCCAAAAAAACGAAAATCACAGAAAAATCAGCACAATCCCAAGCCATCCAGGCCCTCCATGATGTTTAAATTCAAGACACCCCACAGAAAGACTAGGCCCATGCACCACTCACTACCCCTGGTGAAAAGGCCACAACAACAGCCCAAAAAAACGAAATCACAGAAAAATCAGCACAATCCCAAGCCATCCAGGCCCTCCATGATGTTTAAATTCAAGACACCCCACAGAAAGACTAGGCCCATGCAACACTCACTACCCCTGGGCATAAAGGTTGAAAGCTAGGCAAAATGGTTGCAGACCTAAGAACACTGCCTGCATTCAAAATGGCCCCCTGCCTCCCAGCACATGGCCAGGGCCTGCCTGTAGCAGCACTCAAAATGGCCCCCACCCACATGGCCTGTCCCCATGAACACCCCAAAAAATCGAAAAACACAGAAAAGTCAGCTAAATCCCATGCCATCCATGCCCTCCATGATGTTTACATTGAAGACACCACACATAAAGACTAGGCCCATGCACCACTCACTACCCCTGGTGAAAAGGCCACAAAAACAGCCCAAAAAAAGGAAAATCACAGAAAAATCAGAACAATCCCAAACCATCCAGGCCCTCCATGATGTTTAAATTCAAGACACCCCACAGAAAGACTAGGCCCATGCACCACTCACTACCCCTGGTGAAAAGGCCACAACAACAGCCCAAAAAAACGAAAATCATAGAAAAAGTCAGCACAATCCCAAGCCATCCAGGCCCTCCATGATGTTTAAATTCAAGACACCCCACAGAAAGACTAGGCCCATGCACCACTCACTACCCCTGGTGAAAAGGCCACAACAACAGCCCAAAAAAACGAAAATCACATAAAAATCAGCACAATCCCAAGCCATCCAGGCCCTCCATGATGTTTAAATTCAAGACACCCCACAGAAAGACTAGGCCCATGCACCACTCACTACCCCTGGTGAAAAGGCCACAACAACAGCCCAAAAAAACAAAAATCACAGAAAAATCAGCACAATCCCAAGCCATCCAGGCCCTCCATGATGTTTAAATTCAAGACACCCCACAGAAAGACTAGGCCCATGCAACACTCACTACCCCTGGGCATAAAGGTTGAAAGCTAGGCAAAATGGTTGCAGACCTAAGAACACTGCCTGCATTCAAAATGGCCCCCTGCCTCCCAGCACATGGCCAGGGCCTGCCTGTAGCAGCACTCAAAATGGCCCCCACCCACATGGCCTGTCCCCATGAACACCCCAAAAAATCAAAAAACACAGAAAAGTCAGCAAAATCCCATGCCATCCATGCCCTCCATGATGTTTACATTCAAGACACCACACAGAAAGACTAGGCCCATGCACCACTCACTACCCCTGGTGAAAAGGCCACAACAACAGCCTTAAAAACGAAAATCACAGAAAAATCAGAACAATCCCAAACCATCCAGGCCCTCCATGATGTTTAAATTCAAGACACCCCACAGAAAGACTAGGCCCATGCACCACTCACTACCCCTGGTGAAAAGGCCACAACAACAGCCCAAAAAAACGAAAATCACATAAAAATCAGCACAATCCCAAGCCATCCAGGCCCTCCATGATGTTTAAATTCAAGAGACCCCACAGAAAGACTAGGCCCATGCACCACTCACTACCCCTGGTTAAAAGGCCACAACAACAGCCCAAAAAAACTAAAATCACAGAAAAATCAGCACAATCCCAAGCCATCCAGGCCCTCCATGATGTTTAAATTCAAGACACCCCACAGAAAGACTAGGCCCATGCAACACTCACTACCCCTGGGCATAAAGGTTGAAAGCTAGGCAAAATGGTTGCAGACCTAAGAACACTGCCTGCATTCAAAATGGCCCCCTGCCTCCCAGCACATGGCCAGGGCCTGCCTGTAGCAGCACTCAAAATGGCCCCCACCCACATGGCCTGTCCCCATGAACACCCCAAAAAATCGAAAAACACAGAAAAGTCAGCAAAATCCCATGCCATCCATGCCCTCCATGATGTTTACATTCAAGACACCACACAGAAAGACTAGGCCCATGCACCACTCACTACCCCTGGTGAAAAGGCCACAACAACAGCCTTAAAAACGAAAATCACAGAAAAATCAGAACAATCCCAAACCATCCAGGCCCTCCATGATGTTTAAATTCAAGACACCCCACAGAAAGACTAGGCCCATGCACCACTCACTACCCCTGGTGAAAAGGCCACAACAACAGCCCAAAAAAACGAAAATCACAGAAAAATCAGAACAATCCCAAACCATCCAGGCCCTCCATGATGTTTAAATTCAAGACACCCCACAGAAAGACTAGGCCCATGCACCACTCACTACCCCTGGTGAAAAGGCCACAACAACAGCTAAAAAAAACGAAAATCACACAAAAATCAGCACAATCCCAAGCCATCCAGGCCCTCCATGATGTTTAAATTCAAGACACCCCACAGAAAGACTAGGCCCATGCACCACTCACTACCCCTGGCGAAAAGGCCACAACAACAGCCCAAAAAAACAAAAATCACAGAAAAATCAGCACAATCCCAAGCCATCCAGGCCCTCCATGATGTTTAAATTCAAGACACCCCACAGAAAGACTAGGCCCATGCAACACTCACTACCCCTGGGCATAAAGGTTGAAAGCTAGGCAAAATGGTTGCAGACCTAAGAACACTGCCTGCATTCAAAATGGCCCCCTGCCTCCCAGCACATGGCCAGGGCCTGCCTGTAGCAGCACTCAAAATGGCCCCCACCCACATGGCCTGTCCCCATGAACACCCCAAAAAATCGAAAAACACAGAAAAGTCAGCAAAATCCCATGCCATCCATGCCCTCCATGATGTTTACATTCAAGACACCACACAGAAAGACTAGGCCCATGCACCACTCACTACCCCTGGTGAAAAGGCCACAACAACAGCCTTAAAAACGAAAATCACAGAAAAATCAGGACAATCCCAAACCATCCAGGCCCTCCATGATGTTTAAATTCAAGACACCCCACAGAAAGACTAGGCCCATGCACCACTCACTACCCCTGGTGAAAAGGCCACAACAACAGCCCAAAAAAACGAAAATCACATAAAAATCAGCACAATCCCAAGCCATCCAGGCCCTCCATGATGTTTAAATTCAAGAGACCCCAAAGAAAGACTAGGCCCATGCACCACTCACTACCCCTGGTGAAAAGGCCACAACAACAGCCCAAAAAAACTAAAATCACAGAAAAATCAGCACAATCCCAAGCCATCCAGGCCCTCCATGATGTTTAAATTCAAGACACCCCACAGAAAGACTAGGCCCATGCAACACTCACTACCCCTGGGCATAAAGGTTGAAAGCTAGGCAAAATGGTTGCAGACCTAAGAACACTGCCTGCATTCAAAATGGCCCCCTGCCTCCCAGCACATGGCCAGGGCCTGCCTGTAGCAGCACTCAAAATGGCCCCCACCCACATGGCCTGTCCCCATGAACACCCCAAAAAATCGAAAAACACAGAAAAGTCAGCAAAATCCCATGCCATCCATGCCCTCCATGATGTTTACATTCAAGACACCACACAGAAAGACTAGGCCCATGCACCACTCACTACCCCTGGTGAAAAGGCCACAACAACAGCCTTAAAAACGAAAATCACAGAAAAATCAGAACAATCCCAAACCATCCAGGCCCTCCATGATGTTTAAATTCAAGACACCCCACAGAAAGACTAGGCCCATGCACCACTCGCTACCCCTGGTGAAAAGGCCACAACAACAGCCCAAAAAAACGAAAATCACAGAAAAATCAGAACAATCCCAAACCATCCAGGCCCTCCATGATGTTTAAATTCAAGACACCCCACAGAAAGACTAGGCCCATGCACCACTCACTACCCCTGGTGAAAAGGCCACAACAACAGCTAAAAAAACGAAAATCACACAAAAATCAGCACAATCCCAAGCCATCCAGGCCCTCCATGATGTTTAAATTCAAGACACCCCACAGAAAGACTAGGCCCATGCACCACTCACTACCCCTGGTGAAAAGGCCACAACAACAGCCCAAAAAAACAAAAATCACAGAAAAATCAGCACAATCCCAAGCCATCCAGGCCCTCCATGATGTTTAAATTCAAGACACCCCACAGAAAGACTAGGCCCATGCAACACTCACTACCCCTGGGCATAAAGGTTGAAAGCTAGGCAAAATGGTTGCAGACCTAAGAACACTGCCTGCATTCAAAATGGCCCCCTGCCTCCCAGCACATGGCCAGGGCCTGCCTGTAGCAGCACTCAAAATGGCCCCCACCCACATGGCCTGTCCCCATGAACACCCCAAAAAATCGAAAAACACAGAAAAATCAGCAAAATCCCATGCCATCCATGCCCTCCATGATGTTTACATTCAAGACACCCCACAGAAAGACTAGGCCCATGCACCACTCACTACCCCTGGTGAAAAGGCCACAACAACAGCCCAAAAAAACGAAAATCACAGAAAAATCAGCACAATCCCAAGCCATCCAGGCCCTCCATGATGTTTAAATTCAAGACACCCCACAGAAAGACTCAGTCCACCCACCACTGAGTACCCCTGGGCAAAAGGCCCCAACAACTGCCCAAAAATCGAAAATTCCAAAATTGTAGTTGCAGCAACTGTAATGCCCCAAACAAACTTACTTGTGAAATTTCTAATCCAAAAGTTATCCAAAGAAAGTCAAAAAGGCCTCAAATCCAAATATCCAGCAGCATCCACAAAAAGTAATCCTTCCAAGTGAAGAATCCGAATGAAAGTGACCAGCACATGAAGAAAGC
Source organism: Lissotriton helveticus (assembly GCF_964261635.1). Taxonomy (NCBI): domain Eukaryota; kingdom Metazoa; phylum Chordata; class Amphibia; order Caudata; family Salamandridae; genus Lissotriton; species Lissotriton helveticus. The sequence continues at coordinate 721,515,609 of NC_136072.1, forward strand.
ACTGGGAGGAGCCTGCTGGACAGGAACAGGAAGTTGGAGACTGTGGGGCACTTCCTTCCTCCCCCCCTCCCCCAAATGGACTCCTTGCCAAAAAAAGTGCAGGCAAATGTCAACCTGACAAGTTATTCTGATAAAAATCATCATTTCCAGAAGGTTTATGCTGCTTGCTGGTGGATTTCTTGTGCAGAATTGCAAATTTTGTATTTTCGCGAGTGCGAGATTGTTGCTGCCCGCCGCATCTACGGGTTCGCAATTGCGAACTCCCGCGATACGTGATCACGGCGTACTCGCGTTGACAAACTCTCGCTGTGCAAGGTGGCGGGCGCGATGACGTATTCGCGGTCGCCAAACTCCCGCGGGATCTCGCAGCAAGATCCAAAATGGCGCAGCACTCGCAAAATATTGAGAAAAACAACTCGGCAAACGCTGAATGACGGTAAGTGAACGCCGCGCGCCGCAAAATTGTATCACCAAGAAAAAAAAATCCGCTGCGCGCGAATTTGCGGATTTTCGGTAAATTCGCGAGCGTTCGCGGATTGCGAATTTACCGAAAATCCGCAAAATCCGCGAGCTGAACGGATTTTCCGCCCATGCTTAATGGTGGGCATCCGACTCGCCTTGTCCCCCTCCCTATGTAGCCTTTTCTTATAATTTGACTGTGCAAACCTATCAAGTCAATTCCAGGTGTCTAGCAATTCCTTCTTACAATCCTGCCATGCATGCAGACTGAGGCACTTCTCAACCAACTCCTTTTCCAGGGCACCTAAGCATTTGTCAAGGCCATCTAAAGTTTTAGTAAGCTGCTATTTGACCATGTATGATATTTTCAGGCATTTCCCCCTTCAACCATCATTGCATCCCAATTCAAAGGCTCCGGTGGATAAACTGCCCCAGTTTTCACTAAAATAAGCATCCAGCACCGTTGACACCTAGGGGCCGATTCCGATTCTGGTCGGAAGGGCTCCGTGTCCGGAGCCCCTCCGACCCAATCGGTCAGTGCCGGCCGGATTCCTTTCCGACCTAGCCATTCCGATGGGCTCGGTTGGCATGGAATCCGACTCGGATTTCCAGATGGCTTACGACAGGCTCGGAGAGGCCGTCTGCCATCCGGAAATCCTTCAGTACTCCCCCGGTCGCCTCTTTACGACCGAGGGAGAACGATGGCAGTTTTTCACTGCCTTTTCGTGCCGGTGTGTCCAGCGCGAAAAGGAAGTCTCTAGGCAGGGCCCCCATGGGTGCAAGGGTGCCGAATGGTGGGCTGGGGGCACCTTTCGTGCCTCTCTGTGGATCCCTGCACCCAGTGGAAGGTACCTTGGGGTGCCAGCCACAGGGTGCAGGGATGAACTGCACCTCTGCTTTTCTCAATGCAGGCATGCATTCCGCTCGGAATGCATGCTTGCATTGCGAAGTATATAAGTGTGACTGGCCGTAACCGACGACAGCAGGTCGGTCGGTTACAGCTCCTGACCAATGTCGGACGGACCTGAGTCGGTCCGACATCGGAATAGGCCCCCTAATGTGCAAACACCTAGTCCGTTAACGCCTCCACACTTATTCTCCATAATGGCACCACCGGGATCTGCACATGCATTCGAAACGTAACCAGCAGGGGTGTTTGGTCTGATATATAAAGCGCCAGGTAAGTAATATTTTCCACCCACTATGGAACCACATCCGATAGCAAGCAGTAGTCAATATACGTCTCTGTGGCAGGCACATAGCAAGAGTATAATTTACTCTTTGGGTGGCATATTCTCCAAATATCTTGAAGCCTCAGATCTCTCATCATTACCCGTAATGTGTCAGTCATTGCTGGCTTAGTATCCACATTTGAGAGGTGGCAATCAATCGCTCCATTTAGTACACAGTTTAAATCTCCAAACATAACTATAGCCACCCACATGTGTTTTAATGCTGTGCGCATAACGGAGCCAAAAACATGCAGGTTCACCTATGGTCGGGCCATACACATTCACCAGACATACAGTGTCCCTGCAACTATCACATAGCAGCCCTCCGGATCCATTTTCACCTCCTTTGCTACAAAGGGAACCCTGGGGGCGACCAATATCATAGCCCCCCTAGCATAATTAAAGTACATAGTTGCAAAGACCTGCCCCCACCATCTACGCCACATAGAGAGCAAACAGGCTCCCAAAGTATGGGTCTCCTGCAGGAAGGCCAAAGGAACCCCATATTGGCACATGTAAGAGTGCACTCTCTGCCTCTTACGAGAGTGACCCAGCCCTCTGATGGAGTGGTGTGGCTCACTGGTTAGAGGCGGCAGACCCGGAAGCAGAGAACGGCCCGGGACCAGGGTTCAATTCCCGACGCGGCGGGGTTGTGGACCAGGATCAGCGGACTCGATAATTCTCGCCTCGGTGCCTACTCTAACCAGGGATCACACTCGGCAACTCTGGGCATTAGCTTGCCTTATCTCTACAACGGCCCCCCACATTCGCCGGGGATGCCTGGTTTCACCTTGGAGATACCCAGTAGGGACCATCTCACAGGGATAGCCAGGACGGGTTCCCCAGCGGTCTACAGCGCCACGACGCCTCAGGGCAGCAGTGCGCTTTACAAGATACATACATACATACATAAAAGTTGATTATTAATGTAATATTCATTATTTAATTGATTATTCAATTGTTTCATAACTTTATATATTAGTTACATTTTAGGTGTGGGCTGTTGGGTTTGTAGAGCTGTGGAGTGGACACAAATTAAGTAAACATTAACTAACAAATAATGAAGAACTGCTAATTAATTATTTGATAGATTATCAATTATGTAAATTATGTTCTCATGTATTTTAGATATATTTTAAGTTTGGGCTACTAGGTTTGTGGAGGTATAGTGTGGGAAGTTAGTTAAGTAATGAATAAATGTTCTTTTTTTCTTGATAATAAATTACTAAATTTTTAATAATTATATAAGTTGTTTAATTTTTTTTATATATATATAATTTTTTCAGGTCAGTTCATAATGTTCATAATGCGAGTTGTTTATTCATTCTGAATTATTAGGGTTATTAAAATATCTAATGTGTTTGACAAGAAGTACTTTCCCTAATGTTGCACAGACTGGACTGGAAATAGTAAATGTAATCTCTCCAAAGTCCAATGCTTTCCCTACTGTTGCACAGACTGGATTGAGAATAGTAAATTTTACCCCTATAAAGTCCAATGCTTTCCCGACTGTCGCGCAGACTGAAGTGGAAATAGCAAATATAACCCCACCAAAGGGCAACGCTTTTTCTACTGTTGCACAGACTTGAGTAGGAATAGTAAATATTAACCCTCCAAAGTCAAATTCTTTCCTTACTGTCAACCTGTTTGGAGTGGGAATAGAAAATGTACCCCCTTTGAAAGCCATTGCTTTCGCTACTGTTGCATTAACAAGAGTGGAAAAAGTATGTCTGTGATTCACAGACTTCAATACTTTTAATATTGTTAAATATATCTGTTAGTATTATTTGTGTATTTGTTATAAATATACATATTTGTTAAATGTTTTTAGAAAAGTTAGTAAATCTGTTCTTGGGGGTTTTGTATTATTTTATATTAAAATTAATTTGGAAATGTATTTCATATTTTGCTGTTGTAGTTGATTTGTAAAAATGTTTTATGTTTCATATATAAATATATATATACATATATACATATTTATATATAAAAATATATATATTCACAAACGCGTTTCGGGTTTCTCCCTTCGTCAGTATGTCTACAAGGGAGAACCCCGAAACGCGTTTGTGAAGCGTTAATAAAACTGAGCTGCAAAGAATCCCGCGAGTGCTGCTACGTTTCTTCCCGGCTGGGAGAGAGGGTTTGGAGCAGAATATTGACACGGAGCACCACCGTGTTAGCTGCACCCACCTACGAGTGTCCCGTTTTCAAAAAGGTGCGGAGGAGCGATAATATATATATATATATATATATGTATATATATGCTTTCTATAATAGCACATTTTAAAAAATAAACCCACAAATGTAACATAATGTAAAATATATATTTGCAAAACTAGTATTACTTTATTTATATATAAACATACAAATACATATATATCTGTGTGTGCTTATATAAGCATATATTTATATATAGTATTCAATAATATTTTAATTTATATAATGTACTTAATATTAAATTATTTAAGATTTACAATTTGAAACTCTATATATTAAAAAACTATATTTGTGTATGTGTTTTAACAATATTAATGTGAAACTCTACAAAACAAAATCCCTATTTTTGTACATACCATTATAAGGATAGGGACACAAAAAAATGTTAATCAATATTTCTGCCAAAATATTTTTGTGTTAGATATTGTTGCTTTCGATATTTTGTCAGTGCTACGGCATGCCTTCACTAATCAGCATATATGTGAAGCCTCTGGGAGATCTGATAATGAATTATGACAAACAAGTGTTATCCTATGCAGATGGCACACAAATACTCGTCAAACTTAACTGCTCCATGTCAAAGGCAGTCTACATCCCAGAGACTGTCTGGCAGCAGTGTAGAACTTGATGTCTGCCAACATTTTGAGGTATCAAAATTGTGATTACTAGCGCCAACTGTCCTGTACGTTATGATGCCCATTGACCTCCATCTCTGAGATTTCTTCTGACCCCTTTTTAGATGTTTGGTTTGAGCAATATCTCTCTTTCAATACTCAGATTAAAAAAACAGGGGCTGCATGCTTCTAATCACTGAGAACCTTGAAGAAAATGCTCTATTTTTTCCCAAGTAAAAACTGGGCTACTGTGATTAGTTCAGCTACTTTGTCAAGCTGGGCAATGGGAATGCCCTGACTTTTGGTCTCCTGCACTTCCATTCTGATATGCTTCACAGGATCTGAAGATCTCAGGAATTGTAATAATATCTGTAGAACACAGGTTATTTGTCAGGCAACATTTCTACTTGAAGATCATTTGCCTGATGCACCAGGTAGAGTACAATGCTGGGTGTAAACACCTTTTTTGTCTGTGTTGATTGTTTATTCTATCAAGATCCTTCAGGCTGAATTTTCTTGCAATGATCTTTGATCCCAACCACTGCAAGGCATAGCGAGTGACTATGGTCCTCGCCACAAACTTTGGAATGACCATTCCCTAATTCCATGTCAGACAATCCATCACCTCTTTTCCATAAAAAAACTGAACACCCACTTGTCATGTTAATGTGTGTGTACGCTTTCTCTGTTTCCTGTCCTGCTAATTACTTTTTTTAGCCTCAGGAGCAGGATGCCTTTGGGCAATAGTTGCACTTTACAAATAGATAAAATGAGCTTGTACCCTCAATCACACCCTGGAGAGAGCCTTAACAGCTCATATTGTTTTACTCCTTACTCCAGGACAGTTAAGTGCCCCAAAGAGAGTAAATCAGATGTTCACTTTGGGAGCAGTTGTATTATAAATAGCTCCAAATGTTGATTGTCACAGAATCTTCAAGAAAATACTTCACTAAAGAAGAGTACATTTCCTCCATGGTGCCCCCTGCAAAGATACAAAGTCATCTCAGAATATTTGCTACAAATAGAACTTTCCCTCCTAGAAACAGATGATCCACCCCAGGAAAGAATATCCTTAATCTTTCTAAACTGCAGCCTAACACAGCTTCGTCTTCAAAACCCTGTCATAGTGTTGTTACCTCACAACCCACTATAGTCTTCTAACCTAAAGTTCTCACATTCTACACCATCAAAACCCTAAGAAGGCCAGTCTCTTATATTGCTAGTACAAATCAGAGACAGCAACACTCAAATATAGTTTTGTAACCACTATAGCAAAACAGACTTTTAACTTCAACTTTCTACTATCCTTTTGTGATCACTATATCCTTGAAAACTATACATAGGCTCAAACCCAAAACACTGCATTTTATATCCAAGCACATTTTTCTAACCCCAAAATTGTAGCGCAGTCTGTAACCCCAAAACCTAAAATGTCTGTAACCCCAAAACCATAAAACTGTTTGTAACTCCCAGACCTGACAATCATATTCTTCCTAAGAAACAGGAAAACAAGAAAGGAGAAGAGAAATCCAACATCCTTTAAATTCTGGGAATCAGACCCAGTGACAACAACTTTGTACCTGAACTCATTTCTGTTTCCCCACTGAGAGTGGCTTCTCCAGTTAGCTCGGCCTCATTATGTCTCCCCAACAGCCCGCACCATGCTTAGCAGTATTTCAGGATTGGTTTACCTTTAGTGACAGTGAGTGTGAGCCACGCATCACGCAATATCATCTGTCCAAATTCTGTTTGTAATGGTGGATTTAGGAAAGCCACCTAGACCACCATCTCCCCAGCAACAGAGATGATCAAATTATTTACCACTCAGACTTCCATGTCCCGTGACAGCCACACACCATCAATTAACTACAGAAGAGTTTTCTTTAATACTTCCCTTATGTATGCTACCCACTATGCAAATCTTCTCCTCATAGAAGCAATCTAACACCATTACAATTGAGTTAATAAGAATGAATTAAATGTTTAGCCCACCCAGCAAATCAACAACGTTCCTTACTTAAGTCTTATATGTAAGGACTGCAAACCACTCATTGTGGGTTCACTGCTAATTACAACCCAAAAAAGGGATAGGTCCATGTGCCAGAGAGGAGGTTTAGGGCCGGATGTAGGTAAATGTAATTTACTGACTCTAAAATACCGAATTTTACAGATTCGGTATTTTAGAATCGGTATATGCTATGTAGGTAAAAAAATCGGTATTTTTTACCGATTCGGACGTTTTTGTGGCCCCTACATCTCAAACACCAAATACCAGTCGGTAACGGACGAAATTCTGTATTTTCGGCCATTACTGACCGGTATTTGGTTACCTTCATCGGGCCCTTTGTGTTTTATACAGTCAGTTGCAGTCGGGCCGGCTACCTAGCTACCAGTGTGACAGAGGAAGCGCATCCACCACACACTGGAAGCAGAGTGTCTGTTCCATTTCAGTATCCCAAATTGGCAGACATTTTCAAAGAACCTATAATTTATGTCTTTTGGGACAGAAATGTTTCATACTTGGTAAATAGGCATGTACCTCTGCTCTGGGTGATCATAGTCCATGCAATGCTATACTAATTTTAATTTAGCCCAGTTAACAAGCTAATCTAGAATACGGTCTGCTGCCTATGCTGTCCAAAATGATTCTGAGGTTCAGAACCTGTTCTGGAGCCTGACGAATGCGCCCAAGCATGCCCTATATCTTGACACAGGACTAACTTCTGTGTCTTGGGTTGTTGGCATAAAGTGATGGTGGCAGCATCCTGGATTTTTTGGATTACAGTACTGAACAGACCATTTTTACTAGTTCAGTCAGAGTGTGGTACCTGTTGGTCCCACTCTTGCAAAGTTTAGCTCATAAGTGACATCGATGTGCTGGCATCCCTTGTGCATGTCGAGTGCCTGTGTGAGGTATGTGTGGTAGCAGGACTCCATGTTGGTGTAAGAGAATGTTGCTGGGACCAATGGTATCCATTTTGATTTGACCCTGGTTTTACATGGCACAAGATTAAGATCGAGTGCAGCTTCACATACTACACATGCTTTTAATTTCCAGTTGTGTAAATGTTTACATTTCCCCTATTCGTTATAGGCATGCTCTGGAGTCACAGTATGGTAAACTCAAAAATGTATTTAACTCACAAATAGGGCATATGGACTCTCCCCATGACAAAGAATTTGGAAATGTAAAAAATATATTTCGTTTGAAAATAAGTAATATAAATATGTTAAGATAGCATATTACAATCGTCAGATGAGAGTTTAGTCAAATGAGCCGACTCACCACCAAATCCTGTTAAGTAATTCCTTCACGGCATCCTTCATATACTTATGCATAGTTATTATGTAAAGTTTTTGAGGTCACTGGCCTACTGTACTATTTTTTCATTCTTAGCCATGGTTTCTTCATTTATATTTCCTTTTACTTGCAGCTTAAATTCCTGCTTGTTAAATGAATTTATGTTTAAAACAGTGTCACGAACAAGGTTTGTCAAAGGTATTGGACAGCATTTCTCTTACTTGAATATATAATACATTTGTCATAGATTCACTAGATCCTTCTTTCATTTCAGATGCACATACATCTCCCACATCTCACAAATGGGTTTTATTCTTTTTTATTCTTCTTTTAGATCTATTGTAAACTGTACTACTTTAAATTACTCCCTTCTGATCTCTGTTTGCAAAGTAATGTAGTCAAGGTTTTCAGAGTGTTAGTGTTGCTTTGAAAAAATTCTGATATTTTCTGAGAATTTGCATATGGTTAGTATGTAATTGAGCAATTGGGGTGCAGAGCTCTGTGTCGGTCATAAGTATTTCTTTGCCATTGCCTTGTCCCCTCGTATTATTTTTCTAACTTACAGTTTCCTTGAGCATTTTTGCATTGGTGTATGAATGATATTTAAGAAGAAAACAGATAGGAGAAATGGATTTTTCCAATGAATGTTTATTTACATGTGCACGTGCATTTACCAGGTAATAGATTACAGTATTGTTGTGCATTTTCTGATTAAGAACTTCATGCAATTATCATTGGTTATCTGCAGCCACCAGTAGTTTGTTTTGATAGTTTTTAATTTGTATATGAAAAACATGTCTTTGGCTTTGCATTGGAGATGGTGACTTTGAACTTGCTGTCAAGGCTCAGTTACTGGATTAGATTACAATTTTCAGTTGTGCCTCACATTGTTTTACTTCTTTTGCGCCTTCATCTTCAGGATCATGACAATCATGTTGACTCTTCATCTGGACCTACATTAGATGCTTAGCAATATGAGATGTGTCATGCTAAAGATCTTCCAAATGTTTCAAAGTGATATGTAATTCTTCAATGTCTGAGCTTACTTTTTCTTCTGCTTTCTTCTGCTGCTTTGCCTTTGTTTTTCTTAGTAGGAACAGCTATTTGTAAAGCATCTGGAGGGACTGATACTGTGTATTTGAAAAACTTTTTTCAAACAACAATGCACAAAAGGAGGGGAAACATGGCGGCCGCTAGTAAGCTTCGGTTGCGAGCTCTCCTTGGCTGGTGGTATCGGATCACTTGTGCTCTATTGAGGACTTTTGGAAACGTGAGGTATGCAGAGTAGGGGTGACACGGGGGCGAAACTCGTTGTTTGGGGTTTCTAATTCGGCGGTTTCTGTGGTTTCTGTTGCCCGACTCGGAGGAAGGCGCTGGGGAACACTGGGAGGAGTGTGGGCGGAGGTTGCAGCGCGGGTCAGCTCGAGCCGCTGCACTGCTGCTACGATCGGTTTCCCGGTGAGCGGGATCAGTAAGTGTCAACTCTCCAGGATTACAGGTGTGGGGAAGTTCATTACTAAAACTTCCCTTGTAGAACAGCAGGAGCCAGGAGATGGTTCAAGAGATCGCCTGATGACTCCGGTAAGGAGGAGGGAGCAGGTTATTCTGGAAGGATGTCTCAATACTGGCACCAGCACTCATAACCAGGCAGAAATCAATCTCCCTGGTAATCATCGAGGACAGAGGGAGATTAAGTTACACAGCGGGGACTGTGAATGGTGTAAATAGGTACACTTTAAGAAGTAGAGGTGCTTGGGAAAGGGTGAACTGGCTTTAACATCACTCACTTCCAGGGATATTCCCCCAAGGGTTCCTGTAATCTCACCACCAATTCAGAGTGAGCAATTTTCATGTAATCTGGACAAAAACCAAATATAAAGCATGCAAAGAAAAAGTCAGAAAACATAAAAATGACTCTCTCGCCACGTTCTTATTTTAAAGTACTGGTACTGATGGAGAGCGGTAATTTCTTCTGGCAGTTTCTCAATGCAAAACCCTCATGCTACCTCTATTTTACCGCTCAAAAGGTGTTGGGCCCTTCACACCATGTATTACCATCAGGAGAAATTTAAATAAAGATGAACAGTCAAAATGCAATTATTATTGTAAGCCAATAAAGAGAGTTGTTGATTATTTTAAAGGGTTTTATTTTCTAGTCAAAAAGTTAATTTTTCTCTGACCCTTTATTCATTAGTAAAATATCAATTAGGTTACAGAATTTTGGAAAACAGGAAAAATATCAATAATACAGAACACATTACAGTCTGCATATAAGCATTACATGTAGTTATGAAAATGTGGCGCAAAATTTCAGTCACAATTCTTAAAGAGTTTCTAAGAAAAATAGTCTTGCAAAGCTAATCAATAATTAAATAATTGGCAAAAAATCTCCCATTAAGAGAAATAAATGCATAAGACAAATAAATCTTTTAGACCTAATTAATTAGTCAAAACATGAACTTAAAGTTTAGCATCTATCCTGATCCACTGCACTCTCTGTCTGTCTGTGTCTAAAGAGGAAAGCAGCCCCTCCTTCACCAGACCTCAAAGGAATGCGGCATGAAGTGCCAAGATATGACGTGGAAGCAAAAAACCTCCCCCTGAATCTCCTCGGACGCAAACCTGCCCTTCAGCAATCTCCCGAGACGTTTCTCGTACCTAACCCATAGAAGCCAGCTGAGCTGAGAAAAAAAAAAAGAAGTGGTTGCTCCCATCCAGAGAGGACAGTATTTATACCATAATTATTGGCAGAGTACACAAAGATGTAAAATTTTTCAGGAGAACCTTACGTGATTGGTCAGTCATAAAGGCATGAGGTCACACTTCCCTGACTCATTCTAAAAAACCTGACTTCACTAGTCTTAACAAAAGAAGCATACATGAATAACTACATTTATAAACATTGCAACATTTACTAGGAAAAATGTTTCAATCTAATTCATCTTTTCCTTCCTTCTCAGCGCAGTAGATGGACACTTTTAACTAACTGGTACATTGGCAGAATGACAAGAATTCAGGTTGTCCTTGACTTTTTGTCATGAGGAAAGCTGCCACAGTCTGCGCATGCTCCCTTCTCATTAAATTTCAAGCCATAGTCTTGATGGATTCACAGGCAGCCATGTTTTGTGTAGGCCCCAAAAATAAAACAAACACAAAGATAATATTAATTTCATGTAAATCAGTCCATTATGTGTCCCAAGTGCATTATTAATTCACACACATTATAAAAAGAGGTGTTATTAACTGAAAATGTTTATCAAAATGTACAACAAGTCAAAGTCTATTAAGACAGGAATAATACATTTAGTTTACATGGATGTGCTGGGAAGAGAGAAACACATTCTATTAAAAATCTTCAAAGGTAAAAAGGCCACTTTTTCTCTACATTGCAAAAAAAACACATGTTAATTTAATTCAGCAAAAGCATTTTCAGTCTGAAGTGAATAGGCCTCACTTTTCATGTTTTTCATGTGCCATGTTTTTAACCTGCACCAAAATGTGCGTGGCAATTTAAATGCAGCCTGTCTGAAGCACAAAAAATAAAACAATGCATGACTGCAGATGAAATCTGCTCCATCAATCCACCCTCTTGATAATTCAAATCATAATAAAATGATTTATAATTCATCACACATATTTCATTTCATAAGTGGCAATTTTATTTATTTATTTATTTTTTAAATTGCAAAAGCTGAGCATATAAGAATGTTACTTCTATTTCTAAGGCAAACACAAGTTGGTCTGTAATCAGATCATATATAGCCAAGCTCAAATGTTTTAGTGCAGAGATCTGTAAGTAGCTTCTTGGAACAGTTAGTCTTCTTTAAAATAAGTAACTAAAATAATAAAAAAGGAATTCAACAGGACAGTTTCAGCATTTCTTTACTCATTGTCATCAGCTTGTCATCAGTATGGCTCATACTTTCCATGCAAATTGGACTACTTAGGTGCTGAGAAACTCTGACAGAGCACCATCAATCCTTTGCACTTTTTCAACCAAGGCCTTTCACTCTTATTTTCACTTTGATCAGATTCAGATGTTTCACCACAACATCTCTCAGATCAAAACCGTTGCACCATCCATTATGCAGATCTTGTGTAGCAGCTGCAATCTGGTGAGAAACTGCACACTGTACATCAACCAGACCTACACAGCAATGGCTAGTGTTCTCCTCAGTGTTTTCCACAAGTGCATTTGCATATGCATTTTCAAGCCACTTTGGTAATGCTGAAAAACAGTCTTTTGCAAAAGGTAACTCTGTGCTGCCATTGTTTTGCTTTATTATGCGTGACACTTCAGGCAGATAGCTACAATCCATTTCTTGTCCAATCTGTTGTTCTGCACTCATTATCTTTGAGACCACATTATGATCTGATTTCAGAGAAACTGGCAATTTATACCTGGGCATCAGTCTTTGCAATAACACATTTGTCACTTTGCACTTGTCATTTTTCTCAAAAACAGTTCTGATACAACCCTGTTGTGCTGCTTCAAAAACATTTTCTTGAGCCTCTTTAAACTTAACTGTGAAGATACCATAGAATGTATATGCTAACAGAACACAATTTTGTGCAACTGAATTAGCATTTCTCTCTCCCATGACAACAGTGACTCCCAATTGAGCAGATATACTGCATGTTATGGTAAGGGCAATCAATTTCGAATTTTGGGCTGGGGTAATTACTAAAAGCCATGAAGCTTTGACAACATCATGTATAAGGAGCACAGCATGTGCTGCTTTTAATGTGTCACCTTTCAAACTTGGGCCATCTACAAAAAGGACACTGTTGGGCTGACTCAGGTGTTCATCCTTAAAGTCTGAATTTGGCTTTATGCATATTTTCATGATATTTAGACACTCATATTCAGTTTCATCACAATCCAATTCATTTGCTGACATTTCTGTGAAGTTAGGGTCAAGGGTCATTGGGCAATACATCACAGACCCTTGAAAACATTCATCTTTTTGAATAAGCAATGAGAGAGCGCAGCCCTCCCTCTCACTGCAAATTAGTGTATTTTCTTTCAAATAAACTTTCATTCCTAGTGCTGGGGCGCGCCATTTTTTCTCTTTCAACTCTAGGAATGCTTTTGTGCAGTTGTTGTCCAATGGAAGCGGATCAGACACACCTGAGTGTGTCAGCCTCAGTAAAGGCTTAGCCACTAGGGAAAGGTTTAATAACCACTCTCTACAGCAGCTAACCATTCCCAAAAATGTCCTGACTTCTTTCTGAATTTGAGGTGGATTCATCTTGGAAATTATTTCCACCTTCTCTGGTGACACCTTTCTACCTCCCTTTCCAATTTTGTGTCCCAGATATTCATCTTCTTTTTGACAGTACTCCTGACTATTCTCATGCAATGGCACTGTGACATGAACTTGGCAAAAATCAATAAAAGTAAGCCATTCTTCACCACATGGAATGTGAAAAAATATATTGGCTGGATTCGGTACCACAGGACAACATGGAAAAAATATGCTTTTAATCTCCTGCACTATTCTGTTCTTTTCATTTATTTTCTGTGAACCTATGATCAGAAAGTTACACAAACTTCCAATCAGTTCCATCAAAAATCCTTTTATTGGTAAAATTCCTGCAACTGATTGTGTTCCTGAATACATGTCATCTGGTTCAAATTTTAATAAGACATGTTCAGCACATTTTATTAGCCTGGCATCCTTCTCTGTGAACTCTCTTATTTCTGTGTTTAATATTTTTTCCAAAGCAGAAGGTAATTTTTCAACTGTCTTTTCTGAAAACAATGCTACAACTGTCTCTTGATGGGCCATTTTAAAACGTACATCCTCATCAGGAATCTGAAAAATAGCATTATCTGGTGTACAGTAATCTGTTCTGCTTAATTTGCAAAATAATTGTTTTCCTGCTAGGCCTGAGTCACAGACAACAGTTTTGCAATCTTCCTCAAATGGGCCTAATTTTGGTGCACAATTTTCTCATACTTGGTTTGTAATTTCTTTCTTTAAAACTCCTGCAACTAAATCTGGACTTTCCACTGCCCTCACAATGGAATTGGTAAATTCAGAATTGTGAGTGTTAAAACTCTCATTTGCAAAAAGAGCAACCTGTTGGACTGGGTTCTGTTTTTGTCTCTGGAAACAATTCACATTTACTCTGGGCAACTCATTTAAATTCATTTTAGCATTTTCCATATTTTGTGGGACCATCTGTGCTTGAAAAATTTCTGCCATTGGTACCTGTTTCTGAACTGACATTTGCATTTGCTTAACTGGCATATTTTGCACCTGCATTTCTCCATGTTTTTGTGCATCATGTTTAAATTTAGTTTTCTTCTTCCAATGCTCAAATCTGTTATAAAGATGGCAAAAGGACACATTTTCCAGCAGTACAACATCCATACCTGAATTTGCACAAACCAAAACACCTTTACTTCCATCCTGTGTTCTTTTAATCTGTACCCAATCAACATCCTTTGCTAGCACTCTGCCCTTTAGGAAATAAATCACTGCTATATTTTCCTCCATAACAACAGAAAATGATGGTGCATTCATGCAAACCCTTTTCATTGTCTCTTCACTTGGCCTTTCCACAACTTTAGATTCAAACCACAATTCTGTTTGCATGGCAATGTAAAAGAACATTTCCAAATGAATGCACAACTCTTTTAAAAATTCATCAAATCCATCAACTTGTGGGTACCACAGCATAAATTTGTCTCTCAATTGTGGGATTGTGTTCAGAAATGCTGCAAGTTCACTTTTATTCTGTGGCATATGAACATGCACTTCTCCCACCATTTCTCTCAATGAGTAAGCAAAAGCTTCTCCCTCATTCTGCTTATTATTTTTCTCAATTATATCTGGTGGCTTCTTTTCCTTAGCCAGTTTCCTTTCAAGGTCTGGTCGTTTCTTTTTCTTCTCATGTTTTCGTGCCCATTTGTCTCCTAATTTCTCAAACCCATTGCATTTGAAAATATATTTTATTTCTGCAAGGTGCAATTGCATTTCTGAAGAATACATTTTCTCATTTGCTTCATCATCCATGTGTACCCTGAAACTTTTCTGAAATGGAAAACTTCCTGAAACATCAGTTTTATATTTTTGAGCCAAATCTGTCAGTCCATTATGAGTAATTAATGAACATGTAGCTGTTTCCTTACTCAGGGAAATTAATTCTTTTTCTTGACACTGGTTCACATTTTCATTATTTAAACAGCAGGGACAGTTAATTTCTTCATGTTCACATGTTGAATTTAAAACACTAAGCTGTTTCTCTTTTTCAGGGCCTGTGTTAATATGTTCCCCCATGTTTTCTATATTTTTAATCACTGCTGCTTCCTCAGAGCAGGTTTGAAAAATCCCATTTTCAAATATATTTATTTTATCCTGGGCTGCAGATGTTGTAAACACCATTTTTCTCTCACCTTTCAGTGCTTGGTGTACTTTCTGTTCAATAATCTGTGAATTCTGAGTTTGTGAAATAAACCCTGCCATAATCACTCCTTCTGCAGCCCTTTGCACCTTTTCAGTAGGGACCATATTAATTGGGACAGTCATAATTTTTCTAGGCATTATCTGTGCATCTGCAGTTTGCAATTCTTGAACTGAATCAGTCATATTTGAAGCAGTAACACCTGGAGGTATCACTGACAGTACTGAATCAACAGGTAATGGGTCAATATACAATGTCTGCACAGTTCTCTCAGTCTGTATTTCCCTCTGTTCAACAGAAGCAGTAGTCCCTGTAGTATTTATTGGTGCACTTTTTTCAGTATTTTTCATGGGAACCACATAAAGTGGTGGACACTCAGTTAACAATGCATCCATTATTTCATCCCCTGAATTATTATTTATTTGAAGCTCTTTGTCAGCATTAATTCCCTTCTCCTGTATATGGTGCTTTACCTTTTCATCCTCACTTGCTTTCTCTCTTGCTGCTTTTTCCCACAGGCTTAAGGCCTCAAATTGTGCAGCTTTAGATGGTGTCTTTATTTCACATAACACTTCCCTTAATTTGTCAATAATTTGCAATTCAAAAGTACCATCTTTTGGAAACCTCAAAGCACCCTCTTTTTCAGTAATCTTGCACCATTGGTGAACCCACATACATGTGTTTTGTCCCAAACTGGTAGACATAAAATGCACAGGTGTTCCTTCAGGAGCATCACCAATAAAAAACGAATTTTTCACTTTACCTCCTAACAGCCTCTTTAAACCTTCAAACAGTTTCATTTTTGCAATAGTTCAATGCAATTTCTTTTTTTCAAAGATGTCAATCTAAATTTCAGTCAGTTTTACTCCTACCACTGACCCTCCACAAAATCTTACTGCAATATTTTCTTAATCAATAACTCTGTTAGTAACAACATAAATACATTCGCTACTCTGTCTGTTGTGCTAAATAAAGGATAGATTTATATTCACTGCGAGTAACACATTCCGCTTACCCTTCACAAAGTAAGACCTTCCGTTTACTCTTCAAACACTACAGGTAAATCCCTTCCGCTTACCTTTCAATCAAGCTCAGAAGAACCTGCTACTCCTTTGGACTTATCCTTCAGGATATATCTTAGTCCAAAGTTTCACCAGCGAACCCTTTTGCTGTCAATCAAGCTCAGAAGAACCTGCTACTCCTTTGGACTTATCCTTCAGGATATATCTTAGTCCAAAGTTTCACCAGCGAACCCTTTTGCTATCAATCAAGCTCAGAAGAACCTGCTACTCCTTTAGTGTGACCCTTTCTAGGTGATATCAGACCAAAGTTTCACCAGCGAACTCTTTGCTATTAATCACTCACACAGAAAATAGTCCCTAATTTAACACTGCCAGCCCTCCTTAGCTTCTCAGTGTTATTCCAACAGACGAGTAACCTCAGTGCAGTGTGGCTTCCATTTACCACCCGCTATTCCTTCCCGGGATTCCACAGGTGTGCATACCTGCGTGTTCCAGACAACATAGAACAAGACACTAACTTAACATGAAGAGTTAAAACATGTAATCAATAACCAAAAAATTATGTCCTATGAAATTACCAATATAATCAATAACACCATCAATTCAAAATGAGCAAAATATCACCAACAGCAAAAATCATTACTATTTTCAACACTTCAAAAAATACATGCTAGCATATTAACACCATTTCACAACCCTATTGATACTCACACCACTTCTTGCATCACCTGCCAGTACTGCTTTGCCAGTCTTCAGGTTCTGAGCATTGGAGTCAGGAATCAGGACTTGGACATTTATCTAACTTGGGCAATTATTTTATTTCCCTCTTAAGGTCAATGATCCATTAGTTGAGTAGTTGATGGTGAAATCAAAAATTACTAATCACCAAACTAATCAATAATGACCATCCTCTGCTTACCAAAAACTGATGGAGAGCGGTAATTTCTTCTGGTAGTTTCTCAATGCAAAACCCTCATGCTACCTCTATTTTACCGCTCAAAAGGTGTTGGGCCCTTCACACCATGTATTACCATCAGGAGAAATTTAAATAAAGATGAACAGTCAAAATGCAATTATTATTGTAAGCCAATAAAGAGAGTTGTTGATTATTTTAAAGGGTTTTATTTTCTAGTCAAAAAGTTAATTTTTCTCTGACCCTTTATTCATTAGTAAAATATCAATTAGGTTACAGAATTTTGGAAAACAGGAAAAATATCAATAATACAGAACACATTACAGTCTGCATATAAGCATTACATGTAGTTATGAAAATGTGGCGCAAAATTTCAGTCACAATTCTTAAAGAGTTTCTAAGAAAAATAGTCTTGCAAAGCTAATCAATAATTAAATAATTGGCAAAAAATCTCCCATTAAGAGAAATAAATGCATAAGACAAATAAATCTTTTAGACCTAATTAATTAGTCAAAACATGAACTTAAAGTTTAGCATCTATCCTGATCCACTGCACTCTCTGTCTGTCTGTGTCTAAAGAGGAAAGCAGCCCCTCCTTCACCAGACCTCAAAGGAATGCGGCATGAAGTGCCAAGATATGACGTGGAAGCAAAAAACCTCCCCCTGAATCTCCTCGGATGCAAACCTGCCCTTCAGCAATCTCCCGAGACGTTTTTCGTACCTAACCCATAGAAGCCAGCTGAGCTGAGAAAAAAAAAAGAAGTGGTTGCTCCCATCCAGAGAGGACAGTATTTATACCATAATTATTGGCAGAGTACACAAAGATGTAACATTTTTCAGGAGAACCTTACGTGATTGGTCAGTCATAAAGGCATGAGGTCACACTTCCCTGACTCATTCTAAAAACCTGACTTCACTAGTCTTAACAAAAGAAGCATACATGAATAACTACATTTATAAACATTGCAACATTTACTAGGAAAAATGTTTCAATCTAATTCATCTTTTCCTTCCTTCTCAGCGCAGTAGATGGACACTTTTAACTAACTGGTACATTGGCAGAATGACAAGAATTCAGGTTGTCCTTGACTTTTTGTCATGAGGAAAGCTGCCACAGTCTGCGCATGCTCCCTTCTCATTAAATTTCAAGCCATAGTCTTGATGGATTCACAGGCAGCCATGTTTTGTGTAGGCCCCAAAAATAAAACAAACACAAAGATAATATTAATTTCATGTAAATCAGTCCATTATGTGTCCCAAGTGCATTATTAATTCACACACATTATAAAAAGAGGTGTTATTAACTGAAAATGTTTATCAAAATGTGCAACAAGTCAAAGTCTATTAAGACAGGAATAATACATTTAGTTTACATGGATGTGCTGGGAAGAGAGAAACACATTCTATTAAAAATCTTCAAAGGTAAAAAGGCCACTTTTTCTCTACATTGCAAAAAAAACACATGTTAATTTAATTCAGCAAAAGCATTTTCAGTCTGAAGTGAATAGGCCTCACTTTTCATGTTTTTCATGTGCCATGTTTTTAACCTGCACCAAAATGTGCGTGGCAATTTAAATGCAGCCTGTCTGAAGCACAAAAAATAAAACAATGCATGACTGCAGATGAAATCTGCTCCATCAGTACAAGGAGCTTCTGTCTCAGTAGACTCTCAATCCAATCTCAAATCTTCCTCACAACCTCACAAGAATATACTATATAATCAAGTGGGAGAAAATATGGCCACTGCCGGCCCTAAAAAAAAACTAAGACTGATCATGTTCTATTAAAAAACAGGTTTGATCCCTTAGCGAAAGAAAATTAGTCCTGAGTCCAGCCAACATTAGCTCTAGCTCCTCTCAGAGTTCAAGTCCGATTTTGGAAAACGTAATGTCCACTCTACTAACAGAAGTTAGAGAGAAATTTGCAATTTTAGTTCTTTTGGCGCGTAGAGAGCTGTGTATTAAATGGATTTTACATATCCCTCCTCTCGAAAGAGAGTGGGTAAGCTCGGTACAAAGAATAGCTAAATTGGATCGTGCGACTTAGAACACAAAAATAACAAAAATTTGGAGCTTGTGGGATAATTGGTATAAGATAGCCTACCCCTAAATTAGTTGCCTCTTTATATCTCCCTTTTTTTATCCGGTTCTCTCCTATTAAAGGTGTAAAACTTGTATTGTAATTTTTTGTCAATCTGTTTTACTATGGTTTATACTTAGTCTAATGTTTATCAATCAGAAATACAGGTTTATTGAGATTACCTGTATAACTGGAGTAAAAGGCTGGGCGACAAGGCATTGGGAATCTGGGATGCGATCCATCCCCTCCTTTTAAGGAGTAACCGGGTACCTCTCTTTTTTAGAATCGAGACAGCCCCAATCCTTTTTTTCTATCTCCACTTAAATATTGATTTGACAAATGAGGACTAAAAAAACCCAGAAAACAATGCACTTTGTTCTGTGCTTCCTCATAGATTTGTGTAGGCATCGAAATACAAATAGGTACAGTGCTTTAAGTACATACACCTGCACTCAAAAACACAAATACATAAATGCTTATACCCTTCTCTTTATATACTACTTTAATGTTATAAGCATACATTCAATACATAATCACACAATGCTTACATGGCATACACATACACTTCTAAACACATACATACAAAAATATACTTACATAAACATGCATATTTACAAAGTATTCTGGTAATCTACAATAGCAGGAACAGCTAATATAATAAAGGAAAAATATATCAATAAAACTATACCTAGGATAATAAAAATGAACGCAAATCACAACCAAACAGTTCAATTAATTCTGTGAAATAGAAATGTTTACTTACTCTACATTTAGTAGGCTCTAAGACTACAAATAGATTCCTATATTCCAAATATTGATGTAAGCAATTCGCCATAAATTTATATTAGAGTTAAAAGTAGACAAACTGGTATATTTGTTAAGACCGCCTACATCATGAGAATAGAATCTAATAAATCTAACCACTTACTTGCACAATGTCATTATCCCTAATGCCTTCAAGACCGTACTTTTTTCAATAAAAGACAGCGTTCTTTGTTTTAGATTTGTAGTTGTAGTTCAGTGTGTGGATCTTCACTCCCTGTGTCTTTGCTTCCTGTGCATGACTTTGCAAATCATGTAATTGCTTCTTAAGATTGTCACATTGACGTAGGTCAAGGGTCACTGTAGTAATGTGCTATTAACTTTCTGCATTCTTCACTGAAAAGGGCATCTTTGGATCTTCTGTATTGAGAGGATTGTGAGCTGTGACGTCCTAGATAAACATGCCTAATTTAGATTCAGAAAAGAGTTTGTTGCACAAACCAGATATATTTGTAGAAATATGTCTTTGACAACCTTCAGTAATTATGGGTACATTTAAACAATACAATAATGTTGATTACTTTAAAGGATTGGTTGACATGCACATTGCACACAGAATTGTGATCAAACTTTTACTTACCTCACCTGTTGCATACAAGAAAATACATGCATTATCTTCTCAACATATGCAGGCACTTGCAATATGTCCACCCAACTCCTGGGATTCTTATCACAAGCAGAAGTTCCACAGAAGCCCGTTCATCTACTGAAGTACGAGTGGTGTGCATGCACATGCATGTTAACATCAAGAAATGCTAGAAATTCCAGAGCTGCGCCTGTCAGTTTCATACTTAGCTAGTTTCACCATATAATATGATGACTGCCACGGTTACAGTTCAGCTTCTTCATCATTATGCAGAAAGATAGTTTATAACAGCAGAAAAAAACAGCCATGTGCACTGTAAGCATCAAACGTGGCAGTTCAAACATCTCTTATCCATTAGTAAGCTCAGCCGTTAATATTATGACATCAGCACAGCAGGATACTTACAAGCCTATAATAAATCAAAGACTCTCAATTGATGGGTGTGTAGTATTTCTTTTCCAGCTCCTGCTCCCTTTTCATCAAAACTTACTAATGCGGTAACTTCTTTCATTCGAGCGATGAAGAACTGCTGTGCCTGCAGTCAATGATTAATCACAGACTTGTCCCCACCTTCACTGACATTAATGTTTGTGGTTGCTGTATTCTTACTTAACCCGTTTAGTGAGGTGGGTGAACTGCTTATGTCTGCCGCACTACCTCTGCAGTGCGGAGGACATGACTGGTTCGTCCACTGTGGAGGCCCCCCCTAGGGGTACCCCATTTCTTGCAAATTAAATACCTTAAGCCCGGAGAAATGTGAGAACACATAATAGTAGAAAATGTGTTGTTATCTATAAAAGTGTTCTTCATTTCCTGCACCCAAATATAAGCCAGTGTGCAAGAAAGAACACATTATTTCAAAATGACCTCCGAATCACTAATAGTGAGTGTAGCCCCAAACTCAGAGTTGTGCAAATAACTGCTACTCCTAAACTCACATTATTGGGCATGTTTTTAATTAATTATATTTAACCATATGCATTAATGCATTGTCTGTGCTCAAAGAAAGATCACTATAAACTGCTGCTCATTTGTTCAGCCTGGGTACTGCATGCTTTTGGACAATCATCATATACATCCTGCAATCTGAATCCGGTCTATTGGATCTAAGATTATAATTTTGATAAATCAGCCAGCAAGGCATATATTTGCAGTTGAAAACATTGTCACCTATTTCTATTTTTGTGAAAATTATTTTAATTATTTTTTGATTGAATGATTAGTGACTTTGGGTGAACCATGAGTGATCTACACAAAGACAACTGCTCAATTCTAATGTTGTAAATGTTGTATTCTTTCCAGAAATATGTGGCAGTCCTGGGTTTTACACCTGCTGCCACCACAAATTGCGAGTAGGGAGAAAGCAGAAAAACAGGACAAATTTACTACCACATACGAAAACGTAAAAACTGTGGTAAAGAACCTGTTCCTGAATGCTGTGAACATTATGATCTAAGCAGAGCAAACCTTTTATTGATACAGTTTATAAGAGAAACAAATCTTTATTTCACTGCACCTTTTGCTCGTTTTTACTATAAAAGCAAGTGTTGCAATATTTTGGATAATTACGTAGTTCCTTCCAGGGGAATTCACAAACCCTGGGTACATATAGAATGCCCCAAATGTAGAGAATACAATCATTCATATTTCGCATGGGTACCTTTAGTGGAAAAAGTTATGAAGACTGAAGCGTGAAGTGCGGCAAACATCAAATAAGTGTTCAGTACTGGTGGCAGAGAAGCCTAAGTAGTTAATGGGCAAAGTTTGAAATGGCAGAGGTTACTCAATTTAAAAAAAAATACATATTGTTATTTCATACAGATATTAGGGTCTCCTTTAAGCAATTAATTTTCGTTTTTTTTAGCTAACTCTTCCTAAACCTCTATTTGCTTGGAACTGAAATGTAGCCTACTTATGTTCCAAGTCAATACCCTTATGTTGTAGCCCCTACACTTACTATCCATCTGATTGATATTCAGCTGCATCAACTAGCCAAAATAGAGTCAGAAAACCTATTGCTTTACCAACTTTTCAATTATTGCTACCCCGAGAAACCTTCTCACTTCCAAACTTCACAGGGTAGTCTTGCCCACCCAGACCACCAACCTGGCTGTAAAAGAGATAGCCATTGTGAAAGGTCACCGCAACCTATAAATGCTGTAAACATGAGTATCATCTCCTTCTGATTTAAGATTAAACAGTTCACTATTTCTCTAGCTTAACAAGAAATAAAATAATGTCTTCAATCAGAAATTCAATGTATTTATGATGTTGCCCCTCCTTTCCAACTTCACAAGAGTTCCAAGGCTTTGACTCCACAGTAAAATAGTAGGGTCAATTCTCTTCAGTTTAGCTAATCCCTGTAGTTAGGCCTCTAGTCCAACATCCTGGAGAGGAATTATCAAATGTTACATTCACAACTGTTACTCCAAAGTGGCATAGCAGAAATCATCATGACTATTCAATGTGGTACCTTTTACCATTAGTGATGTAGAAGAACATGCTTGCCCATATATCAGTTGCATAAATAGAAAATGTCCACTTGTATTAGTATAGTGCACAGTTTTCTCCAGGCTAATGTCCCCAAACCTGCCAGCAAGGAAACAAAAATGCCCACTGAATGAAGTGGTGTATTCTATTGTGTGGTTGTGAGACCTCACTGTATAAATCACTCACAATACCGTCTCAGGTCCGGTGAGACTCATGTGTAAAAAAAACTTTAGCTCAGCCATAGGTGGCGGTGGCTTCAAGCGGTCAGGCTTAAACAAAGGATCAAGTTTCAAGAATTTGGAAGTATCAAAATTACCAAATAAGAATGCCACACATTTTTATGAATTTTAACACAAAATCCGCTAGAGGGTTCCAGAGTGTTTGGGTGGAAAATTCTTCTTCATGGTAATGTATGTGCACCCCTGGTCTGAGTGTCCAACTGTGCTATTGACTGGATCCCTAATTCTTAATTTAATGCAGGGTCATGCATGGCGCCATGCCACAGGCATGCCTCATCGTGGTAGAAGGTTACTACAAACACCAGGAGGCAGGAGGTAAGCAGTACAAGCACAGTGGTTACAGTATACTGTGATCAGTATGAGTGAAAAGTCCTTTTTTAACCTGTGTCACTAGAGTTCGGTCTACAGACTAACTCACTTATTAAAGTTTCTCTGCTGTGTGCTTAACTCACTCATGGCCATCAATGGTTGAGAGGGAAGTGCTGGGTAGCACAGAAGTGGTGATTCTGCGCTGGTGGTATGTGTGCCTGGGAAGGACAAAATACAAGGATAGGGCAGTGCTAGGTGGGTGCATGTACTGGGTGTATGTATGCCTGCAAGAAGTACAGTACATGAAGGATGTAGTGCTGTGAAGAGTACGTATGGTGAGTTCATGTACTGGATGTTTGTATATCTGTGAGGAGTACAGCACATGAAGGATGCAGTGTTGTGTAGCATGCTCATGGTGAATGTGTGTGCTGGGTGTATGTGTGCCTGCAAGGGCACCTTAGAGAAAAGGCTACAGTGTAGAGCAGCGTATGCAAAATTAATGTGTGTGCTGAGTGTATGTATACCCGTGGTTGCATAATACATGGCAGTAACAGTGCTGGACAGAGTGTGTGTTGTGTACATATACTGTTTGAAATAGTGAATGTGGATGGTACAAAACATGGAGGCCCCTCGGTTCCATTTTGGGAGACCCAGGCCCACACGATGAAGACATGAGGAGGTAGAGGAATTCCCCCAGACAGATTTGATTATTGCTGCATTCCTGTGAGCTCGGGAGAGACCGAGACTTCCCCTGTACACTTCAAGGAATGCTCCATAGTTCAGTGAGAGATCACAAGGAAGCAGCCCGGACATGTCTAAGGAAGGAGAAGGGGCTGTTAAGAGCATCATGAAGAGTAGGGCTGGGAGCTTGATATTTACCTTTTGCTGCACATATCACTGTGGCTGACATCCAGATGTGAAATCTATTCACTCCCATGTCCTGTGTTCTGGGGCTCTAATCTTTGGAGTCTCTCTTACTGTGACAGATGACTTTTCACGAGGAAGAATGAGAGGAGAAGTTTAGGCTTTACAAGATGCTGAACCCCAACATAAAACTTAAAAGACACCAACCCTAAATCACATTTGGTGTCTGGAATGGACTATAAGAAGGGGCGCTTGAGACCCCCAAACTTGTCATCAGCCAAATAGACAGATGGGCTGTGTGAAAAGGGGATGCTATGTAAGACGTCTGACTGTCTCCAGGCCTGGATGAGGGGACATCATCCAGGGAAACCAAGAGCAACTTTCCTTGAGCCTGGAGCACCAATTCAGAAATGAGAACAATAACTGCCTACTCTATACATTTTTAAAGAATGCGTTTGTCATGACTTCAATACTTTTCAATATATATGTGTTGAGTCAAGTCTTCAATATAAGTACGATAAATACATGTAATTTGCTTTTTATTTATTTTATCAAAACATGTTGTCTAATTATTCAAAATATTTTTTTCTTTTTATTTGTAGACGTAATTAAACAAAACACTTTTTATCTCATTTCTCCTTTGAAGCTTGCCTTTTGGGCTCACACCCTTTGTAGCTTCCTGTCAGGGAGAGGTAACACCTCTTCCAATGGCAGGCCTCAAGTGTTCTCACTCCTGTGAGTTATTCACACTTTTTTCCAGGAGGGCAGTAGGCTGTCTTGTGGCCAGCATCTGTGAATGGAAAATTTGAGCAACAGAGTACAACTTTCTAAAAGGTACGTATACTCAAACGTTACATTGAATTCAACTTGAGAATCAAGTCAGGTTTAATGTGGCGATTATTTTGATACCTTGAAATTCCAACTTCAGGAGTCCCATTCAGAAGTTAGTGTAGCTGAATTGTCATCACATGACCCCATACACGCCAACTAAGCTATTAGCTTTACTGCAGCAAAAACATAATTTTTTTTTACAGTCAGACATATAAAAATATATGTCCTACTTGATATTATACAGCAGAATGCATTAGGACTCAATGTGCCTATCTTAGGGTTGGCTTTTAGATATTAAAAGGGATGTAGGGCCTTTTTCAGTGTTTAAATAGCAAAGTCAAGTTGGCAATTTTAAAACTCCTCTTTCATTCTGGAAACCATGTTTCACATTGTTTTCACACTCAGGGTGGCACAATAAATCCTGCAGTCCCTGGAGGACACCATAATTCACATGCACTGGGTACATCTGGCACCATATACTAAGGACTTATATGCCAATTGGGTGTTGGCCAGTCAAACATATACTTTTAAGCGTCAGAGCACTGCCACTGAGAGCTTGTTGTCAGGCCGCAGTGAAATGTCAAAGAAACAGCAACATCAGTTCAAAACTTTGGGGTTGATAATGCAAAAAGAGGCATTTCCTTCAAAGGGACTAGTCCTTTGAAAGCTTTCTGAAAGAGTAAACTCAGGCTCAACTATAGCTTTGAAACAATGGAAGTGGTGGTATGCACACCCCTTTTATTCAATACAGTCCTTACTTAGTCCATATGTCTTTAACCATCCGTGCCAATTTGCGTGCGGAACTGGGCTGTGCCTTGCCCTCAGTGCACTATCATTGA
Organism: Lissotriton helveticus; assembly: GCF_964261635.1. Classification (NCBI taxonomy): domain Eukaryota; kingdom Metazoa; phylum Chordata; class Amphibia; order Caudata; family Salamandridae; genus Lissotriton; species Lissotriton helveticus. The sequence goes on from NC_136072.1 coordinate 721,541,839, forward strand.
GAAAAGCCATGTGGGGAGCGCATCAACAACTCTCCACTCCCAGATGCACAGCATGTTTGTGGATATCAAATCCAACCAATTTATCATCTTTTTGAACCTTACTTATTTTCATCCTCTTTTCACCATTATGTTGCCATGCTTTCTCTTTTTTTTAAATTTATCCACATATAAGACAAATTGTATTTCGGAAACTTCACGTATTCACATGTGCCCATCCAGGCCTCCTTGAAAATACGATCCAATACAACAAATAGTTCAAAGCACAAATCTTTATTCCAACCCAATGCATTTTGGGCTTTTTGTAGCCCTTCGTCGGGGGTAACTGAAAGTCAATAATAGCAGAAATTGCATTAATATATGTATAATTTCTTCATTACAATTGCATTCCTCTTGGTTTAAACAAACGCATATGACATTTAGCATGTGATAATACAATTCCTATTTCATTAATTAAATTATCCGATGTCTTTCTAGTATTCGTCCCCTTACATCCAAGTCTATGAATTTCATAAACACAATGAAACTGTCAAATACATATGTATGATTACATTGTTCAGCTCAGGTTTTGCCTCTAACAGTCGTGCATTATGCCCTTCGGGATAAAATTACATCCGGCAGTTCATACCTCATTCTTTTCACATTTAGTATCCCAACACGTACCCTACCCAGCTTGCGTGTTCCTAGCTTGCTGTCTGCGACTAAATGCCGTATTTATGTCTTTCTGCCTGCGGGCGTATTCCGCTGACTTATACATCTCTTCTACCGGGCGTCTGTCAACGGCCGTTTCCCTCGCGCACGATTATCAAATGTCTCCGTGTTACAAATTCCAACAGAACTCCGTGCGTACCTGCTTAGATCATCACCTTATTCTCCTTGCTCAGCATTGACTTCAGGTTCTTCTCTGTCCTGTGTAACCATCCTGCTAAACACTCCCAATTTAAACAACGCGTGCTCCACCCACCTCACGTGCAAAACCTCCCAGAGTCCCTAGCTCTCATCGGGTTACTCTAATGCCCATACTGCACCTCTTCCTTCCGCCTGACCAATGCACACAAAAAACGTACATACATCCTGATTAACATATGCGTAAAATATCGTAAATTTCTGAATTTATGTAAGAAATATAAATATGTCCTTTCATGTTGCCTCCTTCATCCAATGCTGCTAAGAGCTTGCTGTTTCGTAATATGTGGAAACTTTGATCAGGAAAATGTTTTTCTTTTTAAACTTGCTACATCCTCGGGTGCAAAACCAATGTGGGGCAATCAATTTGAAACAATGGAAGTGGTGGTATGCACACCGCTTTTCTTCAATACAGTCCTTACTGAGTCCATAAGTCTTTAACCATCCTTGCCAATTTGCGTGCGGAACTGGGCTGTGCCTTGCCCTCAGTGCACTATCATTGAGAAAAGCCATGTGGGGAGCGCATCAACAACGCTCGACTCCCAGACGCACAGCATGTTTGTGGATATCAAATCCAACCAATTTATCATCCTTTTGAACCTTACTTATTTTCATCCTCTTTTCACCATTATGTTGCCATGCTTTCTCTTTTTTTAAAACTTATCCACATATAAGACAAATTGGGGCAGATTTATGAGGCACTTGCGCCACGTTTACGCCGCTGTTGCGTCACGCAAGGCGGCGTAAACGTGGCGCATCCCTACGAACGATTTACAACGTGACGCATCTAGGCAGATGCGTCACGTTGTAAAGCCCTGCGCCGCTTGTGGGCGTTCCGGCGCAGGGTGGGCGTTCCGGGGCAGGTGCGCCTCGCAAAAGTGGCTGAGTGAAATCTATAAGATTTCACTCAGTCACTTTCAGGCCAATGCTGCGTCAAAAGCCTGCGCCTGCTTGAAGCAGGCGTAGGTCTTGACGCAGCATTGTGGAGATGGGGCACCCCCGAGCCTTGCTGGAGCTGCGTCGCGCTTGCGACGCAACTCCAGCAATGCGTCACCTTTACGGCACAGATGCGTCACGCATCTGTGCCGTTTTTGCCCCATGGTGCGCCGCATCATAAATGCGGCGCACCATGGGTGGCGCAGCTGTGGCGCACTGTGGCGCATGTTAACTGGCGCATCCCTGGGGATGCGCCAGTTAACATAAATCTGCCCCATTGTATTTAGGAAACTTCACGTATTCACATGTGCCCATCCAGGCCTCCTTGAAAATACGATCCAATACAACAAATAGTTCAAAGCAGCAAATCATTATTCCAACCCAATGCATTTCGGGCTTTTTGTAGCCCTTCGTCGGGGGTAACTGAAAGTCAATAATAGCAGAAATTGCATTAATATATGTATAATTTCTTCATTACAATTGCATTCCTCTTGGTTTAAACAAACGCATATGACATTTAGCATGTGATTAAACAATTCCCATTTCATTCATTAAATTATCCGATGTCTTTCTAGTATTCGTCCCCTTAATGCAATTTCTGCTATTATTAACTTTCAGTTACACCCGACGAAGGGCTCTAAAAAGCCCGAAATGCAAAAGCAGCACCGTCTCTGATGGGCCAACAGAACAACAGAAGGAGCTGTAATGAAATACAGCCAATGCGTGACACCACAGCAGGGTCCAAAGACTCAGTCAAAGTCAGAGGGCACGCGGCATCGGCTGACAAAAACTAGAGCCAGGAGGCCCCATCAATCAACAGCTTCTATCCACTGGCAGAGGAATCAAGCGATACAACAATCCACAACTAAAAAGCAGAGGATCCAATAGTGGCATAAAAAGGAGTGAACGTGGTGAGTGTGTGAGTGCAGTTCACCTTCCCAGAGTGGCCACTCCATGATGTTCGATGGTCACCATTTTGTCCCTCGACATATATTGAATATTCCATACCTCTTTCACAAACAGCTGAAGCAATTCAAAAGAGACGGGTGTGTACATTATACACTGCGACGTCCATTTGTATCTTCTTAAATTTGATGAAAAATCGCAAAATTATATCATAATTCTAAGACAGTCACTTTCTACATGACTTCGTTACCAAAAGAACAACATCTCTCAAAGATGTTCAGACACAAAGTCCCAGTTTGGTGCTTAATGATGGTAATAATCTTTGTACACGTTACAGTGTTAACGAAGGTCAAATGATGCCTGTCTAATAATACACAATATGTCTCATAAACATAACATATAATCTACTCTGGAGTATTTTTACCTCTGCACCATACCTTGATATGATCCCTGATGTGGACTTAGCGTGTATGTGATCCCGTCTATTAAATGACAAGCATTGAGAGTTAGAAATGCAAAACTCTGTGCTCTATGAACACATTCTGCAGCAGCCTAAGTGTTTGATCCTCTGCCATTTTCACAATAGTTAATATACGCGGTATTTAACTGAAATCCGTATTACCAAGGGAGGTGCAAAAAAGGTTTGATGCTAGTGCGATGGCTCTCTGGGCAGAGAAGACCGAACTGCTGCGAGAAGCTAAGCCGAAATAACACATCAGCAAACAGCATGACAGTGAAAGCATTTTCATCTGGCTGTGGACCAGCATGCCATAAAACCTAATCAATATTCTTCTGTCTTCTGTGCTTGGCAACAGTGGGGTAATAAAAACTGCTTCCACGCAGAAAATGAAGCCATTGCAGTGCAGCCCTGCCGCAGCACAGATATGTGTGGGTTCAGTACTGACACAGTTCACGGAAATGTGGGTACAATAAAGTGGGATGTGTGTGTAGCTCTTCCACAGCAAAGTTGTATCCCTGCTGCAGCAGAGCTGTATCAGAATGCAGTTTAGCAGCAGTGAAGCAGCATACATGCAGGACAACCGTAGCAGAGCAGTGCTCTGACGTAGTGGAGTGCAGCCATTTATCAACAGTGCAGTATGCATGCACATAACTGCATCCAACTGCGAGTGCACCCGTATTGCAGTGTAATGAAATGTGGGTGAAGCCCTATCACAGCACTGTGGTTTGTGGGTATCGGCCAGCTACAGCAGTGCAGTATGTGAGTGCAGTTCTGCTAAAGCGCAGCACTTCGTTTTGCCCTGATGTGACAGGGCATTATGTAGGTGCAGCTTGAGCATAGGGATTTGTGTATCCATTTTTCATGGGATGGTATTTCAGTGCAGCCACAGCAAAGACTGTTGTAGGTGCAGCTGAAGTAGAGTGGTATTTGTGTGCCATCAGGATCCATATGAGCAACTTGTGGTGCAGCTTTTTCACAGCATTGTGATATTTTGGAGCAGTACTCCTGCAGTACAGCAGTATCTGCTAGGGGAGTAATGCAGGACCCTGCAGCCTGTGCAGTGCAGGGGGCCCCCAACCCTCCAGGAACCCCCTCAACCTTTCAGAGAGCTCCAATTCTGTCCAAGGCCAATGACTATCTCTGAGATATGGGAAACTGAGGGGTCCCTCTTCACAATCTGCAGGGGGACCCGAATATTTTGCTTTGCACCACTGTTCTCTGCAGAGGAATAGCTGTACATCCTTAGTTCAGAAGTTTATTGTAATCTGAAAACCAATACTTAAATGACACCTGTGAATCCATCACTTTTCCTTAAAATTCAAATTTCAGGGGACAAGGCTCGGTTACCAATGACGAGGCTTATTTCTGTAGGTCTCAGAGGGGTTCCCCACAATCTGGCATCAGCTGTGGTGTTTAGAATCATCCATGGCCAGGGATGTCTCCCAGGTGTCCCGCTGCCTTCCCTGCACTGAGGGTCTAACCACATAAATGGAGCGCCCGATTGTTCATGTCCTCCTGACTGACCTTGCACAGTATAACCGGCCTTTTGTGTCGGGCACACAATGTTGGGCACAACACAGCATGGGAACCTAATGAAGTCAGCCCCTTTAAAGATAGTCCAGGGGGATTTCAATAAAGCTGCCAGAGCTACTGCTAGGCAAAAACTCCATAGAGAGCAGTGGTACACATGCACTGAGGTTGTCCTGAGAACACAGATCCTGGCACTGATTGGGCAAAGGTTGGTCAACAGTAGTGGTTGCCCATTTTTGCGGGAACTGATAGGATGGGGACGTGGAGACTTGGACTGCTGTGGCATGGTTGGACCTGCTATACCTGCAGCCGAACACCCCTGACTAGAACCCACTTGAGGCAGGACTCCTGGAGCCTGGGGTGTAACAATTTCCAATGTGAGAGAGACAAGGGTGGCCACACTCCATACAAGGCCAAAGTGACAAGTATACTAAACCTGCAACAGGCCCGAGCCTCAGGCAATGGCCCAGGCTTGTGGTACGATGATGGGTTGGAGGAGGACAGTACCTCTATGGAGATGAATCTCCAGGCAATCAATGACATGGACAAACCCAGAGAATTCAATCTGACCATCTTTCTCCTGTGCTACAACTTGTAAAATCTCATAGCTCATGTGATAGAGACAGAGGGAGGGATATTTTGTGCAGAGAATCAATTCAAGCTGTCTAAGGCAATATGTGCAAAGTCACCAAACAGCTAGAGGACACGACTGAGGATGGAGATGGCAGGTCCAAGTGTAACAATATCAGAGTTGTAGGTATTCTAGAGGGGGCTTCAGGGCCTCCTCCAGATCATTGGCAAACAGGTGCACACACCTCTGGTTCCATGGCCACCCCCGGGGATCAACCTAGGCTGTTTATCTCAGCTTTCTTAACCACATGGATCAAGATGTGACCTGGTGGATCATCAGTGAGCTCTCCCATCACTCCTTCACAGGTGGAAATCCTTTACAGAAGTCAAACAAAAGCTAAGAGCAGTGCATTTGAACTATAGGCTTTTGTTTCCTGCTAGATTAAATAGGTTTCTGAATGTGAAGTAACACTTCTTCCACATCCTGAATGCACCTAGGATTAGCTAGAAGAAAGGAATGACTTACGTGGACAGTACAAGGTAACAAAACAGTCACCCAGGTGACAGCCAGCTCCTGATGACTGGATGCTGAGGGAGAGCAGGGCAGTTGCAAAAAGAAAATGTGGTAGTAAGGGATTTTAGGGGTAATGGTTGGGTAGTGTATAAATGTAATAAGAGATTTTGAGGGCTCTACAGTAAGTTGGCTTTAGTGCTAGTAAGAGGTTTTTAAGTGTTTGGGATTGGTAATTATAAGATGTAGTTAGGAGGTTTAGGGATCTATCTATCTATCTATCTATCCATCTATCTATCTATCTATCTATCTATATATCTATCTATCTATCTATCTATCTATCTATCTATCTATCTATCTATCTATCTATCTATCTATCTATCTATCTATCTATCTATCTATCTATCTATCTATCTATATATCTATCTATCTATCTCTCTCTCTATCTATCTATCTACCTATCTATCTAATTTTTTTACAATAAGACGTGGGTATGTGCAGGCTTTACTTTCATTTAAAATTGTCTATATAGCTATGTCTAAATATCCCTGTAGCATTCCCAACGTTTAACCATCTAGAAGTGAAGGTGGTACAGAAACCTCTGGGAAAGAGGCTGTATCCAGGATACATTCTTCTTTAATAACGAATACCCGGACGCTTTCACTTATTGACACTACTGCTAGGAACAGGATGTGGGCACCATGGATTATGATGACTGTAGAGAGGGGAGAATGGCACCCAGAGACCTACCCATTAATGATATATAGTCCCCACCTATGCTGCTATGTAACTGGATAGCTAAGTGGTTTAATGCATGTAAAGGCAAATGCATTGTATTAACCCCATTGTAAATTATCTAGTTGTAATGGAACACATGATAATAACTATAATTCTTCCCTTAATTATGTGGTTGCATGCACTCATGAAAATGAAAGGATGCTATATACCCCTCCTACCACTACTCCTACAGAAACATGTGTGGGTCAAAGAGATGCTCTGAATGTCTACCTCTCATGAGGTCCTACATGATCCAAGAAGTTATCTTTGGTGCAGAGTTGGTAGAGCCTATCCGGAGTCCTCCAAGACATGCAGCCAAAGACCGCACTATATATGGTTGTGGAGGCGCGATGGACTCGCCCAAAGAATTGGCAGAGCTATTCTTGCACACAGTCTGGGAGTGCAGGTGGGGCCACATTCACAAGATATGAACATTCAAATCATGCACTCTATCCATGGTGCAGGGGTGATTGAGATGGGGGTAAGCACCCCCTTTGAAGTTATTTGCAGTCTAGGATTGAAGAAAGAGGGAATAGACACACACTACTCTATGACTGTGGCCTGCACGCTCTCTCCTGCAGCTACACACAAAGAAAGAGTGCCCTAATTTGGTAATATTTCTGATAACAAAGCTTTCATGAGTCATTTGAGCAAGGAAATGACATATTCATGTGTGTGTACTAACAGCTGCTGTTGTATAATATATGCCATAATGTACAAGCCAGAAAAGGCAAAAATATGGAGCAAGTTCCATTCTTGTTGTAGCCATATATGTCCCAGAGAAACATGGATTGGCCAACCTCAATCACATGCAGCATTATGAAGGATGAACTGGCACGGAACTCGCTTAAGAAGAGCCTGATATTATAAGAAAAGAAAAAGAGAAATAAGCGTCTTTCACTGAACAAGACGGATAAGCTTATTTTGGGATAAATATTTTATTTCCATAAATGCAAGAAAGTACAAAAATAACCAAATGAAAAAATAAATAAATTTGTAAAACAAAAATAAATGTACTGTGTAATATCAATTCAGTTCTGAAAATAACAAAAAATTATGCAAATAGATACATCACATTTATTTATTTCTTTGAAAAGTTTCATAAAGCGCGAACATGACCCGACAGGGTATCAGAGCACTGTACATCGTCGCCCGCTTGTTAGGCTAGAGCGGGAAGATATACTCGAAATCAACGTAACAACAGTAAAAGCAGATTACAGACAAATGTAGCTCAACATCATTGTGTTGAGCACAAGGTAGCTTGCAACGAAAGACAGGTAGCACATAAGATGTGAGCAGCATTTGTAAGTGATGTTACAAGCTATTGACACACAATTCTATTCATGATTGAGCCTAAAGTTACTGACCCGGTCGGTACCAGGGCAATGTTTAACGACGTCTGCTGGTTGAACTTTAGCAGGTAGAAAAACCCTAGAAAACTGTACAAAAACAATACAAGCATAAAAGTAAAATGGATAAGAACATCTGCTTAATGGGCAGTAAGCGGATCAGAACGTGGTAGGGGAGGACAATGAAAGGTCATTTTGAAGGTTTAAGAAGTTACAGAACTATAGTCACAAGTGGCTGTTCATGAGCAGGCGTTTGACTTTTTTTGAAGGAGGAGGACGAATAGATTGTTCTGATTTCTGGCGGGAGAGCGTTTCATATTCGCAGTGCAAGACCGGAGAAAGCACGGTTGTAAGGTCTTTTCTTTTTGAACTTTGGGGATTTCTGCAGTAGAGTGTTTGTACTTCTTAAAACCCAATTCCTACCCAATAGTTCTAGTTTGTCTGCTAGGTAAGAGGGAGTGTTATGGTGCAGAGCGTTGTGGGTTAGGCAGGCTATTTTATATTTGATTCTTGCATCTTGCATCTTGATTAAGACGGAGAAGCAGTGCGGTCAGCGCTCCTAAACGCTGCGACTCTTTATGCATGTAATTCGTGATTGCTACGTTTTTATTTGCTAGTATTTTTTAAACCTGCACTTGTCACCTGATTTTAACAGTGATACTACCTGACTAAAGTATAATATGCTTTTTGCACACAATTGAATTAAGAATTGTATGTCTACTCACCTGACACCCTAATCCCTGGTCCGCCGCGGGAAGTCCCGTTTGTTGCGGAGGGATAATTTGGGGCGCTCATTACAGAGTTTTCGAGCAGGTCACTTAGCCGCCATATTAGGTGTGGCGTGAGGGGGGAGACGCGCTCTAGTTGTCGCGACTTCCGCCCTACGAGCCCCACGAGCCTATTTAGCCCTATGTTCATCCGGACGCGCAGCGGACGGGCGCAGCGGGCGCGCCGACAGCGCGCCGAAGGCGCGCCTAAGGCAAGCCCGTCTGCGCCCGTCCGCGCCAGACCAGCGCCCAGTGCCATAACCCCTGGCCTATTTTCTATGGTACAACCGAAATATGAGTACACCAGAGAAATACTCCTTAAATTAAGAAACAACGAATGCCATCAGAGAGTACAACCCTCAGCGAGAAGTATGTTGTACATCAGCAAGTGTAGTTCCTGCGGCTACAAAATACCACATCCTCCATTCAATGGGCTCCCTTCCCAACTCCCACTTACCGCTTCCTATTCTCATTCACAACCCAATCACTGTCGCTATAACCCTATTAGCAAAACTAAATGTACTTTTAAATGTTAGGTCTATGCCCAAGCATAAATATGAAATCGAATCTCTCATTGTGGATAATGAGCTTGATCTGGCTTTCTTAAATGAAACATGGGCTACGGACTCTTCGGGGCCGGACTGGAACATCGCAGTGCCCTCAGACTATTCCGTAGTGCACGTAGACAGACAAGGAATCATTCGTGGTGGCGTAGCCATTATTCACCGCTCAATTTTTAAATGACATATTCTTCATCAACCAGGATTGGAATCAGAGGCCATATCCTTCTCGGTCAAATATAATAACCAACAAATATTTAATGGCCTCCTCTTATACCGACCCCCTGGACCCAGAGGTCCGTTCATCAATGCTCTTTTAACTTTTCTGGAGTCTACGTCAAACTATTCCTCTTTTACAGTGTTGGGGGATTTCAATTTTCACCCTGATGATAATAACTCTGCTGATTCATCCACCCTAATAGACAACTTCAGTAGCTATGGACTAACTCAACTAACGACAGGACCCACTCACATAGCAGGTCATACTCTTGATTCCATTTTTTCTAATAATCGCCACTTCAAGGTTACTTCCACGACACCTTTACCTTGGTCAGATCATGCCGCCATCAATTTCACCTTAACTATCACGCTGTCTAATGCTAGGAGAAAGGACCTAGTACCTCCGACTAAATCCCGCCCTTGGAAAAAACTAGAAGCCACTTCCCTAGCACATTTTCTTAGTAGAGACGTACCCATCGCCGTAAACACAGACAGTGATGATGGAGCCCACAAATTTAACGCATGGCTCTCACAAGCAATGGACAAGTTGGCCCCAGAAGAAGAGAAAAAAACTAGGATTCGCTCGGTAACCTCACAATGGTACACTCCAGAGGTTAAACTAATAAAACTGAAGTGCGGGAGGGCCGAGAGACTCTGGCGAAAAGGTTACAACCCTCAATCCAGAAAGGAGTACACGGCTGCCCTTCATGAATATAAGCTTGCCATTGAGAAAGCTAAGTCCACATTTTACACCAAGAAAATTCAAGAGTCACCTAACTCCTCTAGGGAGCTGTTTAAGACCATCACTCATTTAGCAAAAAGCCCCAGAGAAGTCACATTCCAGCCTCATCAAGATTTTGTGGAAAACATAGCCCAATTCTTTCAACAGAAAGTTCAGGCAGTGTATAATGACCTGCGATCGCTACCCACATGCGAAGCGGCCCCAGATGAAACAGCCTCACTGACACCAATTCTGGATTTCCCTAGTTTCTCCCAGCTTAGCTGTGACCAAGTTGCCATATTGCTCCTTCAGACTAAGTCTGGCTCGCCGATGGACCCATGTCCCCCCCATGTTTTACACATGGTTCCAGAAATTATTAGCCTAGCCTTAACCCCCCTTCTCAACTCAGTAATAAACTCCGGACAATTTCCCAGTAGCTGGAGGAAGGCGTGCATCCGGCCCCTACTTAAAAAGGAGACCCTTGACCCCAGGGAAGCTAAGCATTATCGCCCTATATCTTGCTTACCCTTACCTGCCAACATTTTGGAAAATGCAATGAATCAGGAGCTAACCAAACATCTCGAGGACAACCTTCTACTAGACTTCACTCAGCATGGCTTCAGGGCCTGTCACTCAACGGAAACTGCTCTGATCATAGCATCTGAGGACATTCATCAAACCATGGATAAGGGAGGCAGAGCCGCTTTAATTTTACTAGATCTGACAGCGGCGTTTGACACTGTGAACCACGACGTCCTGTTAAACAGACTAATAACGTTGGGCATTTCCCACACCGCCCAAAAATTGCTCCATACTTTTTTGTTGGCACGCACTCACCAAATCTACTGGGATGGGCTTAAGTCCAAGGAGTTCCTTTTACCATGTGGAGTCCCCCAGGGGTCGGCTCTATCACCAACTCTTTTTAATCTTTATGTCACGCCATTAGCTGCACTGATTAAATCCCATGGTCTTCACTTAGTTTCATACACTGACGACACCCAACTGGTGGTCTCACTGGCTCAGACAGTAGAAGCCACTGCCACCAGTTTTAGGAATTGTCTGTCAGACGTAAAGACATGGATGAACTCTCACTTCCTCAAACTTAACGCTGAAAAAACGGAGGTGATTGAGTTTGGTCACAAACCTTCCATCTGGAGTGACATATGGTGGCCTTCAGAAGCCGGTGCCTGTCCCACCCCGACCAATAAGGTCAGAAACCTGGGTTTCATCATGGACAATGACCTCTCTTGTACAGCCCAAATCAACCAGGTCACGTCATCCTGCTTTTTCACTCTAAAGGTCCTCCGAAAGATCCTACCTTACATCCCTTTCACTTTGAGGAAAACAGTTGTGGGAGCTCTAATCCTGTCTAGGGTAGACTACTGCAATGCATTATATTTAGGCGCCGGTGAAAACCAACTTAACCGAGTTCAGTCCATCCAAAATGCGGCTGCAAGAGTTCTGCTTAGCCTCCCCAAATGACACCCTACCTCCAAGGCAATAGGCGAACTGCATTGGCTTCCAGTTAGGAGAAGAATTCAATTCAAGGCCTTGTGCCTGGCCCACAAATCCCTGTATGGGCAGACCTCAAAACAGCTTTCCAACCTTCTCCTACCTTATACACCTGAAGGCCTACTTAGATCTAGCTCCCAAAATCTACTTTACATTCCCAGGATCAAGAGGGTCCGTTGGGGCGGTAGATCTTTCTCCCATCAAGTCCCAAAGCTTTGGAACAGTCTACCATCTTCACTGCGTTCCGAAAAGAGTACTGCTAAGTTCAGGAAGGAGCTGAAGACCTGGCTCTTTGTGCTACCCTAATTCTGCCTCATCCATCTCTCTGTCTTATAGCGCCAAGATGCCTCGGCATAAGAGCGCTCTAAAAATGACTCACTCACTCACTCACTCATCAATGGTCAGCCAATTCAGTTGGCATAGATCAGGTGTGATGTGGTCATACTTTCTTGAGCCGGTGATGAGTCTGGCAGCAGAGTTCAGAGTGGCTCTTAAAGATACCAGGTTAGATTTGGGGAAACCAGCCAAGGTCGCAATTCCGTATTCTAAGCGGGAGATCACCAGTGACTGGACAGCTTGTTGCAGGTCAGAGGGTGACAGGAAATTTTTGATTTTCCTTAATGTGCATAGTTGGTAATTGGCTCTTCTTGTTGTAGCACTGAAGTGATCCTGCATATTTAGGCATTTGTCCAGAATTAGACCTAGAGATCTAGTAGAGTTAAGTACATGGGGGTGCAGTTAAGGACTGTAATCTGTATGAGCCAGTCCTGAATGGGCATTGTATGATTATAAGAGGCAAGCAAGAGGAATTCTGTTTTGAATGAATTTAGTAGAAGGTGATTGAGCGATAACCATTGTTGGATTTTCAAGAGAGCAAGGTCGAGAGCAGCAATGCCTTCTGGAGAAGAAATTTGCATATACAGTTGAGTATCATCCACATACATATGGTAATTAATGTTATATCTTTTCAGAATTTCAGTGAGGGGCTAAAAATATATGTTGAAGAGAGTGGGAGATAGAGCAGAACCTTGTGGTGCTCCAATTGAGACGGGAGCACTATTGGAGAGGTCATTGTTTACTTTGAATCTTTGGGTTCTTCCTTGAAGGAACAAGATAAACCAATTTAGCACTGTACCTGATAACCCCATCCTTGTTTCATGTAGGTCAATTAGGTTGTCGCGTTTGACCGTATCAAATGCTGAGGAGAAATCCAATAGTATAGGAAGGCATGGTTCTTTCTGGTCTAGAAGTTTAAGTGCATTGTCTACAATGTGAGTCAAGGCGGTTTCTGTACTGTGCCCTGATCTGAAGCCAGACTGGAATTGGTCGAGGAGTTACAAATGATCAATGTGATTACAGAGATGAGTATGAACATATTTCTCGAGAAGTTTGGATAGAGTCATGATAGTAGAAATAGGTCTGTAGTTGTTAGGGTCAGATAAATCAGCCTTAGGTTTCCTGGGTATGGGGATGACTTGACCTATCTTGAGGCAGTCAGGAATGAGGCCTTGTGTGAGGGATTCATGTACGATCTTTGAAAAGAGAGGGAAAATGGATGAGGTAAGCTCTTTAAGGAGTTTGGAGGGCAGAGGATTGTTGTGATGATTTGAGGGTTTTAAAGTAGTTAATATGTTAAACAGCTCTGAAGGTATTCCACAAAGCATCATTTTTTGGAGTGAAGGCTGCTGGAGCGATCTTAGGAAAGCTCAACCATGGTGAACCAGATAACGGAGAGTGGAGAGCTTGATTCGGTAAGTTTGGTAAGGAGAGTAGCAGATCTAATTCGATCTTTTTTGTTTTTTCAGTGAAGTGGGCTGAGAATTCCTCACTGCTTGTGATTGAGTCTTTAAGTGACATGCGTTGAATAGAGGGTTGGTTCGATTGTTGTTTGACGATTTCGAAAAGTTTTTTTGGTCTATTTTTGGCCATGTCAAGTTGCCATTTAAAGTGGTCAGCTTTGGAGCGGCGGATATGTTTGTTATAAGCATTTTGAGTCTTCCTCATTCGTTTGGGGTTAGCAAGAGAAGGAGATGTTCTCCAAGATCTTTCAGCGAGCCTAAGATTACATCGTTCTTCGTTAGGGAGCTGTTGAACCAAGGTTGAGAATGCTTGTTAGGGATTCTTTTTAGCTATAGAGGCGTGAGTGCATTAAAGATATCCGTCATGGAATGAGTGTAGTGATCTGTGAGCTAAACCAGGTTTGTCACGTTTTGTGGCGGTTGAAGGCGAATATTGCTCATAGTGGTAAGATCATTTGCATTGATGTTATTTACATCTCTAGATCATTGTTTGTTTTTTCGAGGTTGACCTTGTCTAAACAATATTTTTTCTGTGATGTGAAATGAGATTAGGAGGTGATCTGACCAGTCGCAAGGTGCTATATCGTCAAGTTGAATGAGGTTATCTTTGGCTATGATGAGGTCTAGGGTGGAACCTTTGACATGCATGGGCTTGTTGCAGGATTGGGTAAGATCCAAGTTGAATAGGAAGGTCTTGAAGGTGTTTACTAATGGATCATTTTCATTGTTCCATTGCAAGTTGAAGTCCCCAAGGAAGATATGGTTGTGAGATTGGTCGGCATTCATAAAAATGGACTCCATCATGTTGCTTTCAAACAGCTGTCACAATTAGAAGTAGTTACAGGTGAAAACGTTGGCACAAATGGATGTTTTTTTCAACTAATTTTCAATTTTTCCGATATTTAACTGTTAGTTTCTATAAAGAAACTTTGTAGGATCTACACAAATGACCCCTTGCTGAATTATATCCCAACCAAATGCCAAAACTGTGTAAAAAATGTTGGTTTTCTCACAAAAGTCTGTCAATCCTTAAAATCCGATAAAATGGTGTTTGATACCATTTGCAGGGGAAAAAACAGACATTTTTATTCGCAGCACTTTTTTCCCATTTTTCCCCTAAAAACCAAAATGTTGCTCATGAGTATGGGGAGGCTATAGGAAGGGCTCTGGCCCTAAAATTAAAAATGAAGGAGTCTGCCCGCCAAATTGCGAAAATGCAAGATAAAAATGGGGTTATGTTTGAAAATCCAGAGAAAATATTGGAAATATTATACCAGTTTTACACTGAGTTATATACCCATCAATCTAACTTATCTCCCTGCGTTTTTTTGCATGAGGTCATTTTTAGCAAATTAACAGATCTTGAGAAAGAGGTGTTAGATCAGCCTTTTTCAATGGAAGAACTGGAAAGAGCAGTAAAAACTATCCCGAATGGGAAGGCAGCTGGCCCAGATTTTATTCCAGGGGAGGTGTACAAATGCTTTTTTGAACCTTTAAAAACTCTTATGTTGGAGACTTTTAGAATGGCACAATTGGGGAGAGCTCCACAGTCATGGGATGATGCATCAATTGTTGTTTTCGCTAAAAAAGGGAAACCCCCAGAGCAGCCCGCCTCATATCGGCCCATATCTTTACTAAATTGCGATAGCAAGATTTATTCGACGATGCTTGCAAACCGCATATCTAAGGTTATAACACCTTTAGTATCACTGATTCAGCATGGGTTTATCCTAAATAGAGGAACTGTGGCACATGTTAATAAGGTGATCACCTTGATAGACATAGCAGAAACCGAGAGAAGAGACTTGGCATTGATATTACTCGACGCTGAGAAAACGTTCGATCGCGTAGAGTGGGCATATTTGTGGGCAGTAATAAACATAATGGGTTTTGGTAAAAACTTCCTGAGAGCTATTAAGGTATTGTATAGCTCTCCTAACGCGAGAGTTGTAGTTATGGGCCGAAAGTCGGAAAGGATAGTTATTACAAGAGGTACACGCCAGGGGTGTCCCTGCTCCCCACTTCTCTTCGCGTTATTTATTAATCCATTTTTAACTAAAGTGCTAGAGTCACCACATATTAAACCATTCATTGCTTCAAGCATACCTCACTCAGTATTCGCGTATGCGGATGACATAGCTATCATTACCACTGATCCTGGGCAGGCAATGACAGAGATTGAACGCTTGGCCACTGATTTTGGAAATAGCTCCGGCTATAAGTTAAATGCCGCAAAAACGCAGGTGCTCTGTACAGATAGCGTTCAATTTAACGATTATAGGGTTACCCCTGAGGTGACATATTTAGGAATCACAATCAAATCTCATACACAAGAGATAGTGGACGTTAATTGGGGTAAGATAATGCAACAACTCAAGCAATCCTTAGATAGATGGGGGAGACTCCAATTGTCCATAATCGGGAGAGGCAACATTATCAAGATGAATGTATTAGCCAAGATATTATATTTATATCGCAGTATTCCCTTAGAGATACCCTTAAATCATATTTATCAGTTGCAAACTTTATGTATAAAATTTTTTGGGGCACCCGGAAAAACTAGGCGAGCAATGAAATGGTTGACTTTGCCAATAGAGAGAGGTGGGCATGGGATTCCGGACTTTGTGTCTTTTTATTATGTTTGTTTTTTAGAAAGAATGAGAATCTTGCTGACTGGAGAACAAATTGAGGATCCGGCAGAATCCCCGTCGATATTCTATCTATTATTGGGGGAGCATGCAAAGGGATGTTTGTTAAAAGAGTTAGAGGGGAACTACTACAAGCACACCCGTTTTAAGGTGGTCGAGGCTGCATATAAAGTTTGGAGAAAGGTCGCGAGGATTATGAAGCAAGAGAGAATTTCGTATCACACTCCTCTTTCAGCGGAGAAAATACTTCCATCGATATTCTGGGACAATGTAGTGAAGGAATGGAGCAAGAAAGGGGTGTTCAGAATTGGAGATTTATATGAGGCGGACGGAATATTCAGATCTTTTTCAAATATGGGTAGTAAATATCAGTTACCTCATTTTTCCTTTTTTAAATATCTTCAAGTCAGAGATTTTTGTTTAAAGAAACTAACCAGACCCACTCCTAATAAATTAATAGAGGCAATTCAATCAAAAAAAGGATTGGTATGATATATCGGTTGCTGACGGAATATAAACCTGACGATTTGAACAAATATAATGTATACTGGCAGAACCAGCTGGAGGAAACCGACCTAAATATTGTAGATACTATTTTGATGGCTAAGGATATGTGTTTATCAGCCAATCTGAAAACTCAGGTATATAAGACTATATTTAGATTATATTATACTCCCAAACGAATGGCAACATGGGGGCCTATGTATGATGGAAAATGTTTTCGGTGTGGAGGGGAAGATGCAGATATTGTTCATGTCTTTTACAACTGCCCTAAACTATCGTCTTTCATCTCAAATATAGAAAGGTTTATATCTTTAGTCATTCATTATCCGATTAAAATATCCCCCGCACTTATGTTAATAGGGGTGGGGCAATGTGTCAATGAAAATGTGAATTTGTGTAAATTCAAGAACTTTTTATTTGTGGCAATGACCATAGCCCGGTTATGCATAGCCACAGAATGGCTACAACCTGAAGCACCGATGTTTGAATTTTGGAGAAGGAATTTTTTTTTAATGCATATGGATTAGAATGGAATCTGTATGCTCTAAAGGGTGTTAGGAAAAAGCGAATAGGTATATCGATTTGGGGGGTACTTAAAGAGTATTTAGAGTAATAGTTTATGGATCTATGTATTTTGTATATGAATTTGGTAATCTTGTCCTCCCCGTCCGTTTCAGACAATTTTGTAAAAGAAGATCGTGGATGTATATATATTGATGCTGTGAATGTATTATTTCTCAAATGACCCAACTGTGGCAATAAAAAAAAACAAAGAAAAAAATGCTTTGCTGTATTTTGGCTAATTTCTGGGTCCCCTCCAGGGGAATCCACAAACCCTGGGTACCTTTAGAATCCCCATGATGTTGGAAGAAACATTACAGGGGCCTAAGCGCAAACTATCCCAATAGCCAAAAAAAGGCATAGCACAGGGGGGGTGAAGCCTAGCAGCGAAGGGGTTAAGGGGCGGATGACGTGGCCGCGCAGTGAGACAAAGCCTTGACTGTTCATTAGCGGATCCGTTAAGGAGGTTAGAGACACTTGACGAGTAACCTGCTGAATTTAAAATACGTATTGGATTGATTTTTAAATAGTGTTTTAAAATTGCTGATATATGAACTAATTTAAACCGCCACTGTGTTGTTTTAAAACTGCTGATACTTGCACTGATTTAAACCGTCACTCTAATTGCTATTTGCACAGACTATCGGGAAAGGAGCTGTGTTCAATGCTCCGGGGGGACCATTAGGTGGGCATTTCTAATGCAGGTTGACAGTCTAGCTGCAACGGCGCTCACGCCCACCACTCCTCCAATGGGGCGGATGACGTGGACGCGCCGTGGCGCACCAATGGCAAGCCCGTCTGCGCCCGTCCGCGCCCGACCGGGTCCAGGATCCCTGGTTCACCCACAAGGGGTAAGATCTCTTACACTTCTGATCAGCTGAACCATATCAGAGAGACCCTACCTCTTAGCTGCACTCACATTATGGGGCCAATTGGCAGGGCGAACAAATGTTCCCAATGCCGCTTTCAATTGGGTCCATCTGGTACGGCGACCTCCACTGCGACATCAGCCTCAAAAATTTCCCTCAAAATGTTTCTTTTGAACTGTCGTTCACTGATTAAGCATACCTCTGAACTGCGCTTATTACTAGAAGAGTATGATCTTGATGCGTTATTCCTTACTGAAAAATGGCTTTTAAGTACTTGAGTGCCAGCAGTGGTACCGGCCCTGCCCCCTGGATACCTGATTCAAATACAAGATCGGGAATTAGGTAGAGGTGGGGGTTTGGCCATCTTCTATAGAGAAAAATGTACTTGCCGCATCACAGATTGTTTGATTCCTGATTGTGAAGGCTGTTTCTTCACACTTGGCTTCTCCTCTAAATGCCCCTTTTGTGGCACTCTTATTTATCGACCGCCAGGACCAAAGGGCAACTTTAGTAAGGATCTTCTGAAATTGATAGCCACATCGGCTTGTTCTCTTTCTAACTTTCCCGTGCTTGGTGACCTCAACATTCATTTTGACCTGGCATCCTGTTCTGTAATTGACAACTTAGATGCTTTCGCACTGAAATTGAAAGTGTCTGACCTCACTCATCATAAAGGCCAACTTCTCAACCCACTCTTATCCAACATTGATAGTCTGGTTGTGGAAAAACACATTCCCCTGCCTTGGTTAGACCACTACATTGTCTGGACTGTACACGCTGGTGGTCAGCCACGGGAAAGGGTAGAAATGTGGAGTCGGAATTGGTCTAAACTATCTATTGAGTCCTTGGCACTCACTCTCGAGAACACCAGACCTGTATTAGACAATGATCTTGAAATGGCCAACAACAAAGTAAAAGAATGGCTGGAATCGTCATTAGATACGTTAATCCCCAAAAAGTGGATGACAAGTAATAAAGATGGGCTTGGTTCAGCCTGGTACTCCCTCGAACTTAGAGAGCTGAAACAATTGTGTAAATGCCTGGAGAGAAGCTGGGGAAAGGACTTCTCCATCACTAAGAAAAATAAATACAGAGAAGCCATTAAAGCCTATAAGGCTTAAATCAGATCGGCCCAATCCGGATACTACGAAAAGAAGATCATTGCAGCTTCTAACTCCACCGTGAAATTTTTAAAATGGCAAAGTACCTTCTTAAGCCAACTGAGCCACTTTTGCCTCCAAGGGACACCTTGGGATATTGTAATAAGCTGGCACATTTCTTCCACAAGAAAACCGAAGACATTTATTCCACCTTCCCCCACCCCCTATCAGCCCTTGTAAATATCTCCCTTGCAGTGGGTCAATTTCCACTGCTAGAACCTATCATTGAGACAATCCCCCCCATGTATATGGATTCTTTTAAGACGTACTTTGCTCGTCTGGAACCAGGCTCCCCTACGGATGTCGTTCCCCCTTCCATTCTCGATCAGGTCCTAGACTCTGTCAGTCCAGTTATCCTGGACCTCATAAACATCTCACTTTCCTCATGGATCGTTCCTGGACCTTGGAAGCAGGCTATGGTCAGAGCTCTGTTAAAAAAAACCAGCCTTGACCCTGAAGTCTTTTCCTATTATCGGCCGAACTCACGCCTACCAGGGATCACTAAAATATGTGAAAAGTATGTAAATTCCGCTCTCTCTGCATTTTTGGAGTAGAATGAATGTCTGCACCCCTCTCAAACGGGCTTTAGACCCCAACAAGGCATGGATACGGCATTATTAGCAGTGGTTGAAGAGTCCAGGAGAATTCTGGAAGTCGGTGGGTCCGCGGCTATTATATTACTTGACCTCAGCGTGGCCTTCGACACGGTCAATCATCAATTGCTGGTCATAAGACTCAGGGAGATAGGGTTCACAGGAACTCTACTCAAATGGCTTTAGTCTTTCCTGGCAGATAGGTCTTTTCAGGTCTTTGAGGATAATTCTATCTCTGAAAGGGTGCCTCTGCAGTGTAGGGTGTCTCAGGGCTCCTCCCTGAGTCCTACGCTATTTAATATTTATCTGCGCCCTTTGGCGGAGGTGGTTATGCCCTTCGGGGTTAAGATCATCTCATACGCAGACGATACTCAGTTGATTGTAGCACTTAACCATCGGGACAATGCTAAGACCAATTTCTCGAATTGCTTGGAAAGGGTCTCTGCGTGGATGGATGACTCTTTTCTGAAGCTGAATGCAGCCAAAACTGAGCTGATGTTTTTAGGTAAGACCGCCAACCTGTGATACTAGTGTCCTGTGACCAAAATATTTAGGTGCCATGCCCCTCTTAAAGAACAAATAAAAAGTCTAGGGGTGTGGCTGGACAGTGACCTGAATTTCAAGGAGCAGGCATGTAGGGTGGCAGGAACTTGCTTTGGTATCCTGAAAATGATTAGGAAAATGTTACCCTTTCTGCCCTTTATTGCCAGGAAACTATTGGTGCAGGCCTTAATTCCCTCACGGCTTGATTACGCCAATGTGCTTTACTTAGGTTCACCTTGCTCCACCATTAAAAAACTTCAAATGGTCCAAAATTGTGCGGTGCGACTCCTCATAAAGGCTCATAACTAGGAATCTGCTAAACCTCATACTACCTTCTTGCACTGGCTGCCGGTTGCCAAAAGAATCCGGTTTAAGGCCCTGTGCATTGCTCATAAGTCACTTTCATTTAGGGCACCCCGATTCTTTGGTCTATTATTACACTGTACCTCCCAAAAAGATCACTTCGCTCCGAGAAGAAACACCTGGCAATTGTACCCAGAGTAAATCATGCATGGAGTGGTGGACGACTATTTTCTCCTATTGTGGCAAAAGGTTGGAATCAGTCACCAGACCACATTCAGCTTGAGGCCAACTACTTCTCCTTCCGTAAGATCCTGAAGACTCTGTTGTTCCCTTGATTTCTCTGTTGATCTTGGTCTGGCTCTGTCTCTAGCGCTGGGAGGCCGTTGGTAGCCATGCGCTTTATAAGTATATAAAAAAATATATATATATATTATATGTTATAGTACCTATAACACACGTCTCTGCCATGCATAGTGTTGTCAACAATTTTGTCATTTTAGATGTTGCAGTGATGTCATCAATGATGTCATAGAACTTCTCATGGGTAATGTAGTATGGCAGGTAGTTAGCAGTGAGGGCACCATGCATTATTACAATTCCAAAATATTGTGACAATTTAACCGTTATTATGTCTGTTCATTTCTATGATTTTCCAAATGTAAAGTAAGATGTCCATCACCATTTGCTGCATGTGGTTGGGCGCAGGGCCCTGTGGGTGCCCAACCCACCACTGTGCATGGCCTTGAGCCATGAACCCAACACCCGCAGATGCCCAACCCCCTACTATACATGGCTTTCGGCTGTGCAAGGTATGGGGTTGGGCACAGGGACTGGACTGCAGCCAGGTCCTTTGCCCAACTCTCCATCGCAGTCCATGGCTGACTATGTTGTGTAACAATATGAAGGGTGTCATTTTAAGTAAGGCAGACAGACTGGATTTGTCAATAAGGGGATTAAGTTTAAGTTAAAAAAGTATGAGGTTCTCTGCATTCTAATATCATCCCTGCCATTCTAGCACAATCAGTGTGATTTTCTCATATGATATCATTTACTTATCATAGATATCTAAAATAAAAAACAGTTTTAAAACATTCGAAATTAATTGTAATTTAAAAATGTCACACTTAAAGTCACAAGATCAACGGCCTTGCATCGGTGGGCTCCTTAAGCCTGTTGGTGCATCGAAGGGTCATCCAATCCCTCCAATGGTGGTGGTGCCTGCTAGGCACCGCCATAGGGATTATGATGTCCCTTTCCGCCCGCCCAAATTTCTGTCCTTTTCCAGTGCTGGCGCAAGGGTGCTTGCATTGTAAGCAGGATTGGTTTTGGGCAGGAATGAACCCCGTCCTGCATAAAAACAATCCCTTGAGCCATTTTCCTCTTTCTATGTGTCCTGCAAAATGCAGCACACATAACAAGAGGAAAAAAAGAGGAGATGTAAAGATATTTTTCCTCGTTCTGCCTCCCCTAGGGCCGCGTAGCATTTTGGCACATTCCCACATCTACCAGTAATGTTAAATCTGGCAATGCACCAAAATCCATGGGTAATGAGTTGGAAACACCCAGAGAGAAGTGTTATTACCAGTGGTACTGAGCTTATCAGGAAATTCTTTAGCTTCTGCCAGTAGAAGCGTACCTATTTAGAAAGATCAGATTTCACACACAGGTAAAACCTTTCCAACCTAACTGTTTATTCTGTAGTCTTTTCTCTTGTGGCATAAGGCTTAAAAGGAACCAGAATCGTTCTTGGGTCTCTTATTTCTGTTTTGATTCACCCGGTCTGAAGCTCAATGTCTGCTATCCTTCGCTATTCAAATTTTCTATGCTGTTAGAGCTAGAGCTTTATGCAGTAGATATATTATGCTTTATTTTTCCCTGCGTTCATAAGTATTAGAATACCTAGTATACATGTATTATTCCAACAACCAAAGATCTGCGGTATCCTAGCGTTTTTCTTTAATTACATTGTCTTACTTGAGAGAGTAATGCATGAGTTGATATAACCATCTCCACAGTAGCAAGTCATCTGCTGGCGCAGTAATTAGGGTAGCAAGATAAGGTACCCAGGATACAGCAGGGGAATATACCACGCAATACACAACACTTCAGGCCTAACAAATGATTTCCCAAAGCAGCAAGTGGTGGGAACACAAAAGAGGAACCCTCAAATGCCGAACTCCTAGCAGTGATAGATGGTTCACAATGGCTCTTGATGGGAAGATTGAGACTCTTTCTATAGAGGCTATTTTGCAGTGCTCTGACCTGCGGCAAGTTGCAGAAAGGGTCAATAGAGTGGAGGGTGGTATGTCAGACCTCCAAACTGAAGTTATGGTCCTGAAGACTCACGTGGCAAAATTTACCACGGCTGCAGGGATCCTGCAGGACAGAGCAGAGGACACCGACAATCGCTCCCTCCGCAACAACTTGTGTTTTTGAGGATTTCCTGAACAACATAGAATCCTTTCTGAAGAAGTGGATTCTCAGAGGGCTGAGGCCAGAGGGTGTGTTCACAAAGTTTGTGGTGGATAGGACACACAGAGCCTCAGACACGCCCCCCACTGTGGGCTCCCCAAAGGTCTTGATATCCTGAATATTGAACCATAAAAATAGGCACTGTATTCTACCAGCTGCCAGAATGGCAGAGCGGCTCTCCTTGGATAACCACGCTAAAGCCATCTAACCGGACTACAACAGGAGAGTAAAGATAGAGTGAAAATCTGATGCAGAAGTATAATAGATGTTCAGAGCATTAAAGCTCTGATTTGTGCTTCTCTTTCCTTTATCCTTGCAGGTTTCAGCCCAAGGGAAAGGTCAGTTCTTCGAAAACGAGTGGGCCTGGTTAGAAATGTGGAACAAAGTGGGGCCCTGCCACTTGGGTGCACAGAATGGATAGAGGTACAAAGGAAACAGCCAAGCAACCAAAGGACTGGCTACCAGAAGACTACACAAATCAACATCTGCAAAGATAGCACCATGGACAGATCTGATGAATCCCTGTCAGAGGGACCTACTGCCCTGCATCCTTTCTACGGTATGATGGGGGTGCGGCGAGCAGGCGCCCACCCAAATGATCTACCTGACACAAATTTATGAACACCATGCTGTAGTCCAATTACCATGACTGCATGTGGGCATACTGTTGAAAACAAAAGTTATAAGCCCTGAGTTGCGGGCGATGAAGAGAAATGGAAGGTATTACTACTTTCTCTATTACAGAAATACAGGGAACCAAGAAGCAAACTGCAAATCAGACTGGGTCCTCCCCCTTGTGGAAGAGGGATTGGGTGTGATCTGTTTTGCCCCTACAGGGTATGTTGTGCTGGTAGATTTGTAGCAGATGGGGGTACCCTAGTTGGGGAGTCCTAGGCTAGTCAAATGCTGCCCGACATTTTTTCTTCCACAGTTTAAAGGGGGCTGGTGGTTGGGATAGAGGATGGGTGTAACAAATGGGGTTTCTGGTTGCCTAGGATATGCACCTAAGCCAGGCATTACCCACCACTCTAGCCAGGGCAAGTAAGTTGCACACCAAAGATAACCCATGTTCATTCCCATGGTAGCTTGGCAAGAGAAGTCAGGGTTATCCCAAAGGCAATGTGTAAAGTATTTGTATACACATACGCACACACACACACGGATGTATGACATTACAACGCAGGCTATTACAACGCCTACCTTTACAACACGGTTTTTACATCGCAATCCATTACAACGCATAGTGCTTTTTGGTGTTGGATAGTGAATAGTTTAATTTACTATTCCAACTCCAGTCCCCGTGGACACTAGGGAAGGTTATTGGATAGTAAATTAACCTATTCCCTATCCTAGAGCGCCCCCCAGCGCAATGCGTTGTAATGGTTTGCGTTGTAATGACCACGTTGTAATGGTAGTGCGTTGTAAAAGTTTCGTTGTAAAGGTTGTTTACCACACACACACATACACACACACGCACACACACGCACACACACACACACACACACACACACACACACTAGCACAGTGAAAACACCACAAAGATACTCCACACTAGTTTAGAAAAATAGCCAGTCTGTATCTGATTAAAACAAGACTAAAATGACAAAAATACAACATGCACAGATCAAGGTATCACTTTTTAGAGATTAAATCAAGTATTGGGCTTAGAAATCAAAAATACCTCCAACTGCGGCAATTTGGTCGTGTTTGACGTCAACGACTCCACAAAGTCAGTCTGACATTGATGGAGCAAGGGCCGGTTATGGAGTCAGGCAGACCCTAGTACAAAACCTTGGAGCCATTGTGAGAAACTAAGATGATGCAAAACACAGGGGAGGGGAGGGTAGGGCTCACAGAGGCTACAGCAGTGTTGGTTTCTTACTGTTGCAAAGGAGTTGATGCATTGGTTCCTTACTGCTTAGCAGGGGCAGTGATGCATTGGTTCCTTACTACTGCAAGGGAGGTGATGACTCGGTTGCAGGTGTGGTATCTGGTTCCTTTTTTGTTGAGCAGCGTTAATGAGGTATTGAAAGTCAAGCCATGAGGCTTTGGTTCCACTGTGTCAATGTCGAAATAGGTCACCGGCGTCGCAGTTGGAGCAGTGCACCACGGACTTCAGTGGTGCAGTGCTCGGGACTTATGTAGTGGTGAAACATCGGAGGTGCTGTGGCGTCATCGGGCGGCGGTGCAAGTCACGGTCAGTATGTTAAGCGGGCCCATGGTTCCAGCACAGGTGGCAGTGCATTGTCATCAGATCTTTTGGTGCAAGTCACAGCTCAGGTGCAGGCAGTGGTACAGCATCAGAGTTGCAGACAGGTACCGGTTCTGAAGTTGATCGGTGTCAATACTTTGGTTTCATCTTAGTAGTACCTCAAACTCACTTCCAAGGATCCAGGAACTGGAAATCGCACCACTTGGCAAGTATGGCTCTTCAGCAGAGGGGTTGCAGGTAAAGTCTTTGATGTCCCTGAGACTTCTTAACATGAGGCAAGATAGCCCAAGCCCTTGGAGAACCTTGGAAGCAGGATGTAGAAACCTTAGTCCAGTCCTTTCACTCCCAGGAAAGAAGCAGCAAGCAGCAGGCCAACATAGCAAAGTAAACAACAAAGTGGCAGTACCTCATGACAGCTAACCAGCTCTTTTTCCTGGTAGAATGTCCTGAGCCCAGAAGTGTTCTGAGTATCTGGTGTCATAGGTCCATTACGTATACCCATTTCAGCATTTGAAGTAGGCAAACTTCAAAGGAAGTCTTTGTAGTGCACAAGATCCTGCATTTCCCTGTCCAGGCTCCATATACAGTTCAGGGGGTGGAGACTTATTTTTGTCAGGACAGACAGCCCTATTCAGGTGTCAGTGTCAACTACTCCCACCACTTTACCTCAGGAAGGCCCATCAGCTGGGTGACGGGCCATCAGAATATGCAGGGCATACCTCAGCACCCTTTGTGTGACTGTCTAGTGTGAATTCACAAACAGCTCCACCGTCATCTTAACCCAGACATGTATTCAGAGACAGGTACAATGAAAAAATGGTCCTAGTGGACACAACATTTGAAAATGCTATAACATCACCTGTAGAAATTATTCTAAACTTTTTAACAGCGAATGCAGTACATTTATTCAATAGGAACATGGATTTTCATGTTCTCTGGTAATGCGACAAAAGTACATGTTTGACAGGTTCAAAAACAATTCAATTCAATAAGGTGCCCGAATGGGAAAGGAAAGGATAGTGCAGCATAGTGCAAAAGTGAGGGTAAGTGAGAAAAGCGAGGGCAGTGAACAATATATACATCTGAATTATATGAAATACCAATCCGGCCTACCATGAATGGCCAATCTGTTCACAACACCATATTATATAAACAGATAGAAGACCTAGCACTGTTGTCCACAAAGGTAAACACAATATATAGCTGTCGACGTTTCGACCCTGGGGGATGAATGTAGATATCTTGAATTCTAACAATGGGGTCTTCATCAGGACCAACTAAGGGACACCTAGGAATAATTAAAGGGCCTTCATTAGGTACAGGTGATGACACATTGAATGAACTTTAATCATTGTTAGTGGAATGGGCAAGGAAAAAACTTTTTCCCTAGAGCCACCAGGAGAATATGGTGGTGAGTGGAAAGTAGATGGGCCCTCGGGCTCCGAAGTCAGGAAAAGACGTTGAGTATTTGTCTAGAAAACATATAAATAATTCAGCATATTAAAAATTGGGGGCTTACTAAAAACGACTGAACTACAGTGGTCCGCAGACATAGTGATAAATCAATTATTTGTTGGCAAAGGATAAGTACTTAGGCTTGAATGAATCAAAGTCCCAAGTGTCTAAAAAGAAAAATAGGAGACAGGTGTGTTAGTCTCCACCATCTAAAAATGAAATGTACGGGTTTTAAAATACAAAAATCGTCCCTATGGACATAGCCTCAATCACATAGCTGCAGAGCGTGTCTTGCATCTGTCTTGGTACACTGAAGACAGAGCACTGAGCCCGCAAATGGTTAAATACTGGCTCACGCGGCTCAGAAGCGTGCATGCTTTACGCTCCAGCGAGCAGCAGCAGAATGCTGCCCTCACGGAGCCCCCGCATCACAGGGAATCCTTCACCAGCAGTTTCAAGAGGGATGGCCTTCCTTCTGCAAACCGGTGTGTTTGAAGGATGTCCTTTCTTTACGGGGCATCTGCACATTGGACTTATGGTCCATGTAAAACGTTGGGCGCGTTATTTACAAAATATTACAGGGCCCATCCTATTACTGTATGGGCGTTATAGTACCAATAAAATTCTAGAAGTGTATAGATAAACAGAAAACTAAGATCATCAAATGAACAGGCACCAAATAGAGTAAATATATATAGCAGTCATAGCTCGTAGTTGGATGCAAAACATCTGATGATCGAATAAAGATACATCAAATGTAATTACATATGAGTCACCACCTTTAACATACACAGCACCCTGCCCACAGGGGTATCCTGGGCCTTCCTTAGGGGTGACTTACATGAAAGAATAGGGAAGATTAAGGCCCACTTGCCAGGTCGACATGGCAGTTTACAGACTGCGCACAAATTCTACAGTGGCAGGTCTTGGTTCCATTTAATGGGTTACTTCTGTGGGTGGCACAATCAGTGCTGCAGGTCCACTAGTAGCATTTGATTTACAGGCCCTGGCACTCTCAGTGCGCTGTACTAGGGACTTACCAGCAAATCAAATAGGCCAATCATGGAAACACCAATCCATAATGCAATTTACAGCAGGAGCACTTGCACTTTAACACTGACCAGCAGTGAGAAAGTGCACAGAGACAATAAACCAGCATAAACAAAGTCAAAACCTGGAGGTCAGAAAGCAAAAAGACAGTGGAAAAACGCCAAAAGATGCCAGGTCTAACAAGGAGTATTTCACTAGCATGACATGTAAAATACAACAGTACATTTCCTAACTTTTGAATACTCTGCACCCTGCCCATGGGGCTACCTTGGGCCTATATTAGGGGTGCCTTACATGTAATCAAAGGGAAGGTATGGGCCTTAAAAATGGGTGCACTTGCCAGGTCGAAATGACAGTTTAACCCCTTGGCTGCGGGGGTATTTCCCCCGCTGTGCTGGGGGGCGCGCACAGCGCCCCGGTGCTCATGACGAGCTCAGCTCATCATGAGCACACGGCAACCGTGGCTCATGATGAGCTGAGCTCGTCATGAGCATGGGAGGGGTTAAAACTGCACTCACAGACACTGCGGTGGCAGGTCTGTGACATGTTTGTAAAGCTACTCATGTGGGTGGCACAATCAGTGCTGCATGCCCACTAGTAGCATTTGATTAACAGGCCCTGGGCACACACAGTGTACCATAATAATAATAACCTTGAATTTGTAAAGTGCACAGCTACCTCCGAAGGGGTTTCCCGGCGCTGGGGGCCCTCGGGAAGATTAAGCAAGCTATTGTCCAGAGTCACATGGTACCGGGCTGACCTGCCACCAGCGATCGAACTGTGAACCCCGTGGTCCAGAGTCAGGCACCCTGGCCACTGCGCCACACCTCTTCCACAGCTAGGGACTTACTAGCAAATCAAATATGCCATTCATGGAGAACCCAACTATCTTACATTTTAGGGAGAGAGCATATGCGCTTTAGCACTGGTTAGCAGTGGTAAAGTGTCCAGAGGCCCAAAGTCAGCAAAAAGAAGATCAGTAATATACAGGAGGAAGGCAGAATGTGATAACCCTTCAAAAAGAGCCTGGTCCAATAGCGAGTTCGTTTTACACCTGCCTGAAAAGACAGTTAGGGTGTATCTGGTATTGTAGTAGTGGGCCTCAGCCAGGCCTACCAGTACTAGAGGTTCAAGCTTCTCTGCACAGAGTCCTCAGACCATAGAAGAGAAGTTGGCGCAGAAACTGGAATAGAAAATACAAGATTTATTAAACCTCATGAGGTGGAACTAAATTCACACAACAACCTTCGGTAATGTATGAAGTAGAACACTGAATGAAAGGAGCTTGGTCCTTTTATACCCACACAGGGACTCAAAAGAAGGCAGTACAAGTACAAGAAGAAGGTTTGAGGTACATAAAAGGTCATACAGAAAATGCACAGTCAACAAGTGGAAGGAGCTAACAGTTGCTAATTCTGGTGAACACATCCTGACAGTTACAGACTAGGGACAGCTGTAAGCTCAACTGGGCATGTGCGAAGCAGGAGAGGCTAAATTTAACCTGTCTCTAGGCAGATTTCAAGGGCAGACAACAGAAAAGTAGGACAGAGCATATGGCATGCACGTGGTAGCACATGGCAAACAAAATGGCTGCCAGAAATACAAAATGGATTCCACAAAATGGACAAGATAGCCTCTAAATACAGGATGGCTTCTGCTAATGCTAACCTCATCGCTGCCAAATTACAACAGACGCCCCTTTTAGCATTAGCTGAAGACATTCGTTCATCTGGGGTAATCTAGATATGCATCCTTTATATTGAAACTCATCCGTTCAGTGACCTCTTTATTTAGCATTTGTTGGACTTTCATTTCTGCAACATTTCTCTTGGCAGGTGTACAAGCAGTGATGCAAATAGAGCACAGCATGGGACCACATTGTATACATATACAGCATGTAAACAGTATCACCAGTAGTATACATAAGATCGTCAGTAGCTTCCAGCCCCAAATAATAAAGAGTGTCCATATCTAGTTCGAAAATGTCCATGTACCAGTCTCTGGGTAAATCTCTGCAGCAATCTTATGCAGTTTAGAGATTGCATCATATACTGAAGGCGAGTGATCTGGAATGAAAACAGAACAGCTGCTGCCGATGATGTGACATGAACCACCTCGATCAGCCAAAATCACATCTAGCACCATGCGATTCTGGAGTGCTACAATCCTCGCAACTTGCAGCTTCTCTGTAATGTTCCCAAGTTCCATACCTATCAGATTGGTTACAGTTTCCACAACACAAGTCAATCGCCTTATCCTTCTGCTGTTCAATGCAGCAACCCACAAAGAAGAATAATCCTAAGTTAAAATCGACGTATTGTTGTGGAGAAGTGTCAGTTTGGTCAACTTCATCCATACTTATTGTCCTCTTATTTCTGTTCTTGGAAATGTCATTGTACAATTTGAAGTCGAGGTGATATGACGCAAGTGCCAAAAGCACAGGGGGCAACATAAAGTACACATAGCAGATCCCTGACCACCCAACAGGTAGTTGATAGTATCCCTTATTTCCGCACACAAAATAAGTATTATGTGAAGTTGTAAAACTGCTGTTATTAGCACCTTCAATGGTCAGAACAACAGTACATTCACTTCTCCCCACTGGAATTCTCCCAATACTACTAATACATAAATCTGCTTTAGCTCTTGTCACAGAAATTACAAAAGGTCCATTGTTGTTAATATTTCTCAAACTCGTGAAGACATATGGTTTCAAAATATTGTCAGGTTGATACTCTTCCCATTCCCATTTAGTCCCTTTAGCTTGAGGATAACCATCTTTATCTTGATAGCATACTTTATTGAGGTGAAAGTTAATCCCACCTACTGAAGGCTTTCCAGGTGCAAACAAAAGCCCATACCAAGCTTGACAATAACCATTGTGCGAGAATTGAAGAGGAATAAAAGGTGTTCCTCCCTTTTTCTGGTGAGCAGGTATCATCCCACACACCCAACAGTTGGTAGTATTTGTAGCATTATGAGTATGATGCAACATCTGGATGAATGTGTTATTTAGGTAGGATTGTCGATGCTTCTGCTCATGGTAGGGAAGCGAAAAATAGTGGTGTTCAACTGGCACTGGAGTAGTGGCGATCAAAAGCTGTCGAGCAGGAGCCACTTTCTCAACAAACCAAGCTATTATTGCCATAACCACCATAGCAACAACAAACCCTACAGCACAAATTATTTTTTTATTGCAGATCTTAGCAACTGTTGATCTTTCAACAGACATAATTACTTTGTCGTCAGAAACAATCGTTGGAGCTCTTATCCCTGGGCAGCCGTTGTTTTCTTCACCGAGGGTCAAGACGGGTGTCACTTTGCAGGACTGATCCCCCCCTCTTGCCATATCGGCACTCCGTTTCACCAACCCAGGACGGTAGCTCAACCAGTCTTTTTCGGCAAAGCAAATTCTTTCCTTGGTCTCAGCTGATATCGGCATTCTCCAGCGATCGTGTGGTCCAGGAAGACTTCCGCAGATTCGTCAGGTGAAATAGCTTGACCTTTCTCCATCTTCAGAATCTCTTGATGGTCGGTCAACACAGCAGGTACCACCAAGGTAAGTAGTACTCTCTTGCAGTGAGTACTATGGACCCATTTATTTCGATTATTCACTCGAACTGCAGTCCTTGTCGCAAGGAGCACTTGCTCTGGTCTTCACCACTTCGGCTCCAAGCTGTTCGATTTGTCGAAGACCTTGACCATCACGTGGTCGCCAGGACGGAGTTTGTGGGCCTCACCTGTAGATCTGTCAGGAAGAGCTTCTCGAACCTGTTGATGAATAGAGATCAAACTGTCAGTTATCTGTGCCAAATAATCATTCATCAGAAAACATGGAACATCTTGTAAGGGGCGTGGCTTAGGAACTCCCCAAATGTTCATTGGTCTCCCAAACACCACCTCATATGATGTAAGCCCAGATCGTGAATGTGGCACCAATCTTATGGACAACAATGCCAAGGGTAGTGCATCTGGCCACTTCAAAGACGTGAAAGCCAGTATTTTCGCTAATTTCAGTTTCAGTGTAGCGTTGTACCTCTCCAATATTCCTGCTGATTGTGGGTGGAAGATTGCATGGAACTTCTGTTTGATTCCTAATCCTTTCAGGATATGCTCTACAACTTGCCCAATAAAATGAGGTCCGTTGTCACTTCACAAAAGTTTACAAACACCATATCTAGGGAAAAACTCCTTTAGAAGCACATTCGCTGTAGTGAGAGCTGTATTATCCTTTGTTGGGTATGCCTCTATCCATTTGCTGAAGGCACATACCACTACTAGGACATACTTCAAGTTATTGCAGCGTTCAAGTTGGATGTAATCCATCTGCAAAACTTCAAAAGGTGCAGTCGGTGTAGCAAACCCTCCTGTAGGAGTTCATGTCCCTTTACCAGGATTATACTGCCAACAGATCAAACAGGACTGTACTACTCTCTTAGCTGTGCTGGAAATTTCAGGATGCTCCCAAACTCGCATAAGCAATTTCGTTATTGCTAGAGCTCCAACATGTGCCAGTCCATATGCCATTTGAACCATAGCTTATAAATAGGCTGCAGGTAGTTTCCATTTATCCATGTCTTTGTTGCGCCAACAACACTCATTGTCCAATATTCCTTCTTTAGCCCATTGCTCAAGTTCTGCTACAGAAGCAGATCTCTGTACATCTAACACTTCCTGTCTAGCATCATTCCATCGCTCAGCTTGAGACTTCACTACGTACGTAGAAGTAGTGCTTCGTTGCATTGCAGTCTCACAAGCTACGCGATCTGCAAAGGCATTGCCTTGTCCTGTCTTATCAGTTACTTTCTTGTGTGCACTACACTTCACAGCTATCTTCTTTGGATATGTTAGTGCAGTTAAGAGATTATGCACTAACTCTCCGTGCATTTTCTGCATCCCATGGGACATAAGTAAGCCTGTTTCCTTCCAAAGCAGGCCAAAATCATGGGCCACTCCAAAAGCGTAGCGGCTGTCTGTATGGATATTCACACTCAAGTCAGTGCTAAGTTCACACGCTCATGTTCAAGCTATTAGTTCAGCTGCTTGAGCTGACTTCTGAGGTATACGAGCTGTTTCCACTACTCTCTGAAGTGCCGTAATTGCATATGCAGCTGAATTCGTGCCATCTGGTAACTTCAAATAGGACCCATCAACCCACAGTTCCCCATCTACATCTGAAAGGGGCGTATCTTGCAAATCAAGACGACCCTTTGTCTGTTCCTCAGTAAGGAATATACAATCATGAGGCTCCTGTGACTGTGACTGAGTCACAGGATATGGCAACAAAGTGGCTGGGTTTAAAGTTGCACATCTCTTTAAGGTAATATGAGGGGCCAACAGTGTAAATTTGTAGCCTGTCAGACGAGCACTAGTCAAGTGGTGCGTTTTAGTCTGATTCAAAAGGTCATCGACTGCATGGGGTACTAGCACCAACAGTGTATGTGACAAAACTATCCCTTAACTCTGACGTATGGACACAGCTGTTGCTGCAACTGAACGGAAGCATCCAGGCAACGCACGAGCTACAGGATCAAGTAATGCTGAAAAATATGCACAGGGACGCTGCTTATCACCATGTGTCTGCACTAGAACTGATAATGCACATCAATCTTTCTTGTGTACATAAAGTGTAAAGGCCTTCATGTAGTCTGGAGTACCTAACACTGGTGCTGAACAAAGAGCTTGTCGTAACTGTCGGAAAGCAGTCTCACATTCATCTGTCCATGGAAGGGGCACTGGAGTGTCTTTCGTCAAAAGCGCTAGCAGAGGATTAACTATGTGTGAAAATCCTATTATCCATTGCCTACAAAACGAAGTCAAACCAATAAAGGCACAAACATCTTTCTGAGTAGAAGGTACTGGTGTGTCTAAAATTGCTTGAATGCGATCTGGTGTCAGTGCACGGGCCTCCTTAGACAGAAGGTGACCTAAGTAGGTTATCTTCGGTCTACAATATTGCAATTTCTTCTGTGACACTTTCTGATAGTGTGATGCAAGGAAAGAAAGCAAAGACAAAGTACATTTTTCACTTTGTTCAGGAGTACCGGCTGCCAACAAGATGTCATCGACATATTGTATGAGAGCCACTCCTTCAGGTAAAGCAAAACAATCAAGCTGTCTTTTCAATGCTTGGCTGTAAATACTAGGACTCTCAGTGTACCCTTGAGGAATTCTACAAAATCTGTAAGATCGATTATTCAAAGTGAAGCCGAACAAATATCAGCTATCAGGATGAATAGGAATCGAAAAGAAAGCGTTCTTCAAGTCTATCACGGAGAATATAGTTGCTGTCGGAGAAACCAAAGTAAGTAGTGTCGTTATGTCAGAAACCACAGGATATTGCGGTACTACAATCTTGTTAACTTTTCGCGAATCAATAATGAATCTGTAAATCCTAGTGTCAGTATCTTTTTTCAAAATAGGAAGAATAAGACTGTTGCAAAAATTGTAAGGGACTTCCTCCACAACCCCCACTTTAATCAAATCATGAACAATGCGTATAAGTGCTTCTTCGCCTTCCTGAGAAATTTTATATTGAGGCAGTCGTGGCAATGAAGCGCCCTCCTTGACACTAATATGCACTGGTGGGAAAACCATCTGTCCTAACTCTGTGTTTGAAGTAGCCCACAAAGTACTAGGGAGTGAAGCTAATGCAGTATCCTCTTTAACAAGACAAGATCTCTCAATTGTGGGGTAATTGTCATTCAAAATAACACGTACTCTTTCAGGAGAACATCGTATCGTAGCACTAAAATACTTGAGCATATCAAGACCCACAATATTGTCTTGTGTATTCGGAGTAAGCAAAAATGGACATTGGACAGTAAACTTATCAAAATAGAATGTGAGTGGTTGGGACAATGGGCTAAGGGAAGGTGTTCCATCGAAACCTATCGATGTAATGGTTGAGCCAGACAGGGGAGCCCTTGGAACCAATTGTTTAGATAAGGCGCTACGAGTACCTCCTGTATCAACCAGAAACTGATCAGTAGAACCCAAAACATGTGCTGTAACATAGGACCCCTCTGATCTACTGGAACTTCAACTGATTCCTTACCCCATCCTAGGCATTCTTATGCATAAGCAGAATCTTGAAAATCAGACGGCACATAGTCGAACATTTGATATTGGTTCCGTCTAACAAAAGTGTTAAACCCATCCTGCCCACGTGTATTAGCATCAAACCTAACATGATCACCTGTGCTTCCTCTAGCCCCTGAATATCCTGAACAATTCCTCATTTGTCCCCGTCCACGTGGATACTGCTGAGTATGCAGTGCTGGACAATCGGAAGCCCAATGTCCAAATTTCTTACAGTACGCACACTGCTCAACAGACAAATTCGAACGAGTTTAAGAAGGAAAAGACGAACCATAAGATCCACGTCCACCTCTATCACTACTTCTAGAAGGTGGACCATAAGCCTGAGCCAACATAACCTTAGTTTTTAATTCTTTAGTCTTCTTGTCCTCATTACCCTTTGCTTCTAATTCCTGGCGTTCATAATACTCAGCCATAGTCAAAAGGGAAACCGGAGAAGCGGTAGTCCATGAACTCTCACTGGCCTTCAGGTGACTAGCTATTCCTGGCAACAGGTTTGCGACATATTTATCGACAAACAGATGCCTACCCATGTCATCTGTCAATGACTGGCCACTAAAATCGTGGAATGCCTCCTCAAAGCGTGTAAAGAAATCTGAAACTGATTCATCTGCCTTTTGCTTACACGACGCTAACACAGTCCAATCTATATTTTTAGGGGGAATAATCGTCTTTAACTTAACTAATATAGCTGCAGGAAGATCCAAAATCAATTTACATGGTTTCTGTGCAGGTTCCCGCTCTACATCCATTTGTTCTAACTCTTTCCATAATGCCCCAAAAGTCACACGATCATCTACTTTACGCACAGTTCTCAACATGTCAGGCGGTAATATCAACCCAAAGATGTTTAAATCGGGCAAAGTCATAGTACAAGAGCTAATGGCTCCCTCAACTTCCTCATAAAAAGCTGCTGGATTTTTCCGCGGATCAGGCAATGCAGTTTTAAGGGCCATAACATCCGCTCTATTCCAAGGAGTGTAGACCCAATTATAAATAAAATAACCCTTTGCATCAGCAGAACTTTTATCATCATCTGTTCCCTCGCCTCTAGGAGGAACATACAAAGGCGCAGCTTCCCGCATAGGTTTCGCATGAACTATCATGGTCTTATCTGTTCCGACGATAGAAGCTTGCACCACGCCGGTTTGAGATGTTAGTGCAGCTGCTGCTGCCTTTTTCTCCTCTTGCAAACGGACTGCATCAGCACGCAGTTTAACCAAACGCCTGATTGTATTAGCCACCTGAGAAAAGACAAAAAGACCATCACGCATTTGCTTACAAGTTGCTACATCATCAGGTTCCAATTCATCAGAATGTTTCCTAAACCGCTCAACAACCTCTGCGGCAAATACTTCTGTAAAATACATTTGCTCCCTTTCCTGCCAGTTTTTTATGTCATCTAAAAGGTCAGAAGCAGGGGCGGTACTACGAAGGGCCTTACGAGCAGCAGATCTACGCTCAGATGAACGCTCAGTGGACAACATAGAACGAGTTTCCCGTGCTTTCTCCTGTTCTTTAGAAGAGTACTCATCTGACTCACGAGGGGCAGAGGGAAGAATATACGGAGTTGGAGAAAGATCTAATAACAAGAAATCATCTTGAGGTTTATTAAGGATAGGATAAAGGGGTTGTCTAACAGCGTATTGGCCAGTTACCTGTAAATGGCGCTCCCTATCCTCTCTCTCTTTCAGTTCTTTTATGTCCTTGTTTTTCAACTCTAATGCTTTTGCATACATTTTCTTTCGCTGTTCTTTTTCAATCAAGGCTTGCTCATGCTTCATTCGTTCACGCACTTCTTTCTCCCACGTTCGTGCACAGTCAAACATATCTTGCCTATTCTTCCTCTTACAAATACATTGCTCCACATACTGAATCTTTCGGAAATCAAATGACCCATGCATAGGCCAACGCAACTCAGGATCCTTACTAGTATATTTATTCCATAACGTGCTGTACATTATAGAAGAAATAACATATTTAATATACATATCCCTATTAGGTGTCTCCTCTGAGGGGGGGCGGTTGTGCTTCATCAAGTCTCAAACTGGTACCACTACAAAAGCAACACATCCTACGAAGTGTGCTAGAAACAGGTATGCCAAAAATAGTGCAGAATATGCAGTATTATAACCAAAGTAGCACTTAAGGTACCTTTAGTACGATGTGCGGTTCAAATCAATTCAAATAGAGAAAATTCTCCTCATTACCTGCCTATATGAATTGCAATTTATATATACATCACATACAAATCCAAGTTGGCCAACACAAATTCCAAAATACCAAAGCCGCAGTAAATGTTACTAAACTACCTTACCAATCACAGGCATCAAAACCAACAGCAAGTGCCACATAACGACTCTTACCAATCACTTGGTGTCCAGGTTCCAACTGCCAAGTTCTCAAAATCTACCAAATGGTCACTGTACGGCGAATCAACAGAAGAGATCTCAGTCGAGGACCGGCACCACCTGGAGGGTCAGATCAGAAAGAAAGGAAAAACGCCGTGGTTGCCAAGACTCGGGTCTCCTCGGGCAGCGATCGCGTCCAAAGCGAGATTCAAATCCTTCATTTCGACCACTCCTTCGGGCATCCGAGTCACGATGAGCCCCGCGTTGGAGCGCCAATTTGTAGTAGTGGGCTTCAGCAAGGCCTACCAGTGCTAGGGGTTCCCCTTCTCTACACAGAGTCCTCAGACCATAGAATAGAAGTTGGCACAGAAACTGGAATAGAAAATACAAGGTTTATTAAACCTCATGAGGTGGAACTACATTCACACAACACCCTTCGGTAATGTATGAAGTAGCACACTGAATGGAAGGAGCTTGGTCCTTTTATACCCACCCAGGGGCTCAAAATAAGGCGGTACAAGTACAAGAAGAAGGTTTTAGGTACATAGAAAGGTCATACAGAAAATTCATAGTCAACAAGTGGGAGGAGCTAACAGTTGCTAATTCTGGTGAACACATCCTGACAGTTACAGACTAGGGACAGCTGCAAGGACAGCTGCAAGCTCTACTGAGAATGTGCGAAGCAGAAGAGGCTAAATATAACCTGTCTCTAGGCAGATTTCAAGGGTAGACAACAGCAAGGTAGGATAGAGCACATGTTATGTTATGTTATGAGTTTGATTAAGCGCGAACAGCTGCCCCCGCAACGAGGCATCCCGGCGCTAAAGAACCTTGAAATATCTGCTGAGGGGACTGGGGAGGGAGAAAACAGATGGCCTAAGACAGAGGGAACAGATGAGTTTTAATTGCCTTCCTGAAGGCGGACAAATTGTTCATAGAGCGAATGTTCGGTGGCAGGGAGTTCGTAAGTTTGGCCCCCAGAACTCTGAAGGAGCGGCCCCCTACACGACTGAGTTTCGTTCGAGGGACAGTCACAAGATGTTGACCTAGGGAGCGCAGATTGCGTTGAGGGATGTAAGGTACTAAGAGTGGGCGTAGAAGTTCAGGGCATTCTGATTTAAGAATTTTAAAAGCAATAGTGAGGGTCTTGAATTGAATTCTAGATTCAATAGGAAGCCAGTGTAATTTTTGGATAGTAGCTCTGACGGAGCACCTGCGGGGGAGGCCCACCACGGCCCTTGCTGCAGAGTTCTGTACCCGTTGCAAGCGTGCTGTTTCTGCTTTATTAGCGCCCAGGAATAGAACACTGGCGTAATCCAACTGGGATAGAATGGTGGATTGGATTATAAGTTGGCGTGTTTTTGAATCAAAGAAACCGAGTATTGGGTTGAGGCTCCTCAGCAGACCCACACAAGTAGCAGCCACTTTCTTTGTGTGGGTCTGGAAGCTGAGCGAGGAGTCCAGCCATACACCCAAGTTTTTCACCAGCGTTTTAGGTGACGGGATGGGGCCCAGCACGGAAGGCCACCAGTAATCACTCCAGTGACTGGAGTTTTTTCCGAGGAGCAACACCTCCGTTTTTCCTGCGTTCAGCTGTAGGCAGTTGTCCGTCATCCACTGGGCAACTGAAGCCAGGCCGTCCCTAAATCTCGTGGCCGTGTTTGAGGGGCCCTCAGTCAGAGTGATGACCAGCTGTGTGTCATCAGCGTACGACACCAGCGTGAGGTCCCACTTTTTGGCTACTACCGAGAGAGGCTGTACGTAAAGGTTAAAAAGGGATGGACTGAGTGCAGAGCCCTGGGGGACCCCTTGTCCGATGGAGTGGGACTGGGAGATGAACGGAGGGGCTGAGACCCGGAAGGATCTGTCCTTCAGGAACGAACGGAACCAGTCAAGGGCGAGATCACAAATCCCTATAGCCTCAAGGCGTTTAAGCAGGATGTTATGGGACACCGTGTCAAAGGCTGCGCTGAGATCAAGCAAAATCAGCGCAGCACTCTGACCGGCATCTATTATCTTCCGGAGGTGTTCAATGGTGGACAAAAGGGCAGACTCGGTACTATGACCTGGCCTTAACCCGTTCTGAGACGGGTCCAAGATGTTATTGAGGACCATGTGGTGGGACAAGACTTTATTAGCGTGGGCTTCTGCTAGCTTGGACACCCAGGGAAGCAGCAAGATGGGTCTAAAATTTTCCAACTTTGTTGGGTCGAGAGTAGGTTTTTTAATAATAGGGGTAACCCATGCCTGTTTCCAGCAAGTTGGGACTACAGCCGAGGAAAAGGAAAGATTGAGTAGCGTGGCCAGAGAGGGGAGAAAAAAATCTAAGGACTCAAGAAATTGGGCCGGTCTCATGGGATCTGTAGGGGAACCGGACTTAACCTTACTACAAAGTTTGGATAGGTCGTCATAGGAAATTTCAGGTAAGCGTGACAGCCTAGTGCCAATGATAGGTGGATTAGAGGGGTTGGTAAGGTCTGTGGAGTCCTGTGGGAAGGCACTATAGATTTTCCTCACCTTATCTATAAAGAAAGCGGCGAGATCCTCACATTGTTGGGCGGAGGTAATACAGGAGGCTGTATTGCTACAGTTTTGAAGTTTTTGCACCAGTTTAAAAATAGTTTTTGTGGGATTAGTGCTGGAGTTGATTTCTTTAGCGTAGAAGGTCGCGCGCGCAGCGCGTATGGCTTTGTGATAGAGTTTTAATTTGGACAGGTAAAAAGCTTTGTCCCAGTCTTTGTACTCCTTTCTCCAACTACGCTCAGCTACTTTACACTCTTTCCGCATAGTTTTCAGATTTTCGTTGTACCATGGGTTGGAGGGGGAGCTGCGTCCTTTTTTCCATTTAGCTGGTATGAGGGTATCAAGTCCTTTAGTGATCCAGTCCTGGAATGCCGCGTAGGACGAGTTAATGTCCTCAGTGGCATTAAAACGGAATTCTCCCAAAGTGGTGAGAAGGTCGTCGATTTGCAGTTTATGCCATGGTCTCTTTAGACAAGAGGTAGACGCTTCTTTCTTGGGCAATTCTCTTACCATAGTCGTGAATCTGATAAGAAAGTGGTCCGTCCATCCCATAGGTTTGGGTGGGTCAGCCCTGGCCTCCGGGATGTTAGTGAAGACAGGGTCTAGTAAATGACCAGCGGAGTGTATGGTAGTATGAATAAGAGGAGTTAACTGTAAGGCAGCAAAATCCGCCAGAAGATTTTTGATGGTGGGGTCAAGAGTGGAGTCGAAATGGAGGTTGAGATCTCCCAAGATAGTAAAGTTAGGCGAGGACACTACCATAGCATGTGCCACCTCTAGTAATTCCTCAATAAACTTTGAGGTGGGACCCGGAGGTCGATAGAGAGGGCAAAGTGGGGGCCCGTTGTGATTTTAAAACGAGCACTTTCACACCCCTCGATGCCTTCCTTCATAAAAGAGCAG
This sequence comes from Lissotriton helveticus, assembly GCF_964261635.1. Lineage (NCBI taxonomy): Eukaryota > Metazoa > Chordata > Amphibia > Caudata > Salamandridae > Lissotriton > Lissotriton helveticus. The sequence continues at coordinate 721,582,607 of NC_136072.1, forward strand.
GTGAATCGCGTTCAGTATATAACAGCTATGCCCCCTCCCCTGGTGTCTCTATTGATAGACTTCATAGAGAAACCTTCCGGCAGCGTGAGGCTCGGGATGCTGGTCAGGTCATCCTGGAGCCAGGTTTCACACAAGAAGAGGATATCCGGATTCTCGTCGGTTAGGAGAGAGTTAACTTCACGGTGATGTTTTACAAGGGACCTGACATTCAGCTGGAGGACCATGAGGGGAGTGCGTTTAAGCACACTGGCTTTGTGTCCAGATAAACTGGGTTTGGGAGTGTCAAACTTGCAGGACTTACATTGTAGGCCAGTCTGCCCAAGGCAGCCGACTAGCTTATTGCATCTCTGGGCCAAGTTCAGAGCGATGAGATGTTCCCTATCATATCGGTAATCATTCTGTGAAGTTTGAGCAGGGGGGCCGGTGAGAGGCGATGTCTTGGCGATGACGGGCATAGACGGGCTTGCCTTAGGCGCGTACGGTGAATACACATATTATCAAGGGGATGATGAGGGCGGGGGGCGTGGCCTCAAAGTGGGCGTGGCCTCGCGGCTCGCCGGCAATGGCGGCGGCGTGAATTGTTTGTAGCTCGAATCCGCACCCAGCGCTAAATCCGCTGTGCGGTGGGCTCAGGGAGCAGAGTCCTGTGGTACCAGAAAGGGTGAGTGCTATTAAAATCAGCAATAAACAGTGACACACATTTTTTAAAACAACAGAGAGACTCCCGGCTTCCGCCTCAGGAGGATACAAGATTCTGACTCAAGACGCTCAAAATCAGCGTTTTAAGCCGAGCGGGGCGGGGGCGTGGCCTCAAAGTGGGCGTGGCCTCGCGGCTCGCCGGCAATGGCGGCGGCGTGAATTGTTTGTAGCTCGAATCCGCACCCAATGCTAAATCCACTGTGCGGTGGGCTCAGGGAGCAGAGTCCTGTGGTGCCAGAAAGTGTGAGTGCTATTAAAATCAGCAATAAACAGTGACACACAATTTTTTTTAAAAACAGAGAGACTCCCGGCTTCTGCCTCAGGAGGATACAAGATTCTGACTCAAGACGCTCGAAATCAGCGTTTTAAGCCGAGCGGGGCGGGGCGTGGCCTCAAAGTGGGCGTGGCCTCGCGGCTCGCCGGCAATGGCGGCGGCGTGAATTGTTTGTAGCTCGAATCCGCACCCAGCGCTAAATCCGCTGTGCGGTGGGCTCAGGGAGCAGAGTCCTGTGGTGCCAGAAAGGGTGAGTGCTATTAAAATCAGCAATAAACAGTGACACGCATTTTTTAAAACAACAGACAGACTCCCGGCTTCCGCCTCAGGAGGATACAAGATTCTGACTCAAGACGCTCGAAATCAGCGTTTTAAGCCGAGCGGGGCGGGGGGCGTGGCCTCAAAGTGGGCGTGGCCTTGCGGCTCGCCGGCAATGGCGGCAGCGTGAATTGTTTGTAGCTTGAATCCGCACCCAGCGCTAAATCCGCTGTGCGGTGGGCTCAGGGAGCAGGGTCCTGTGGTGCCAGAAAGGGTGAGTGCTATTAAAATCAGCAATAAACAGTGACACACAATTTTTTAATGTTTTCAAATGTTTGGCATGCACGTTGTAGGACATGGCAAACAAGATGGCTGACAGAAATACAAAATGGATTCCACAAAACGGACAAGATAGCCTCTAAATACAGGATGGCTTCTGCTAATGCTAACCTAATCTCTGCCAAATTACAACAGAATCTGCTTTTACCTTTGTTGTGACGGATCAGATGTTGAGTTTGAAATTACGGGAGTGACCAGACAACATGTAAAAGAATATACTTTGCAAAGGTCTATTGAGTAAGAGAATTCCAGGCAGGGATTTCACAGTGGTTACCGTGAACTACTCTTGAAGCCGGCTCTCATTGAGAATAATATTAGACCATGAATAGCACACTAATAACCTGAATTGGTTAGGGGCTTAATGCTGTGCTAAAAGATACAGAGTCTATTCCTATCTTTATAAGCATAAAGTACAAATAGCACAGCTGCACGAGAAGTACCTGCTCAAATCAAAGGTCAGGAAACCAGGAAAAAGGTGGTGGGGACACATATATGTAGCCATGCATTCTAATGCAAGACATGTGGTGACATTGATTGCTGTTGGGGCCCCTTTTGTAGAAAAGACAGTGGTGTCAGATCCTTTGGGTAATTTCCTCATCATACTGGAGGGGTTTGACACCTGCCTTGTGAATACATAGGCACCAAATGTAGATGATAAAGCTTTCTTTTCTGAAATAATGAAGCTCATTTCACCATACATGGAGGCAAGACTTATTTGGGCAGATGCATTAAATTGTATATTGAACTAGCATTTAGATAAGAAATATCCAAGTCAGGACTCAAAGCTTATATGGAAATGACTTTAAAAGAGTTGATTAATAATTTGCAGTTAATAGAGACACTAGTACCCGCAACACAAGGTGTATTTCTACCACTCCCTAGTACATGGGGTCTATAGCAGACTGGACTATGTGCTTGGTTGCAGAGATGATATAGATATATGCACATTCTGCATTTCACAATCAATGTCTGTCTGACCATGTGCAGTTGATTATCACTGCGACATCCACATGGGTTAGGGCCAAGCTTTCCCTATGGAGACTGCAGACAGACAGACTAAGAGATAACACATTCTTGACCCACATCCAAGTGTATGCTGGGTCTTTTTTCGGAAGTAATCGTAGTACCACAGATAGCAGGGCAATGGAGTGGGAAGCATATAAAGTAGTATTAAGAGAGAAATGTAGAACACAGGCATATGGGGTACATAGACAACTGAAGGTGATCATACTAGACTTGGCACAAAGGCTGACAAACATACTTGACCACAACCAGACACCTCTCAATTGCTAGTTGAAGTAAAAAGACAGGTAGGGGATACCGTGGCCAGATTGGTGAAATCCAGGTGCACACAATATAGACAGCACTTGTTCTTTGAAGGGGATAAGTCAGGGAAAATGCTACTCTGGCTCCTAACGCGAGAAAAATTACATATGAGTTTTACCGATGATACTTAAAGGGGGGGGGTTATCTGATGTCTAGAGATCAGATACACAAAGTCTACCCAGACTATATTCATATGGGGTTTGCTCAGGCACATACAGCCCCAACACTATTGAATGATACTTGTTGGAGCCTGAGTTGCTCCAACTCACGACCGTGTAGCGACAATCTCAGAGAAGCCATTAAATTCTGAGAAACTTAAAAAGGAGCTGACTGAAATGACTCGGTTAGAGTTTCAGGGGCTCATGGGATCCTGGTATAACTCTAGTAAGTGTTGTTCCTAACTGTATAGGAAAGGTTTTTAAAAGTGTTGTTAGAGGCATGGAAATGAGGGACCCTCCTGCTGTCACTAAGAGAAGCAGTGTTGATCCTTTAACCTAAGGAGGGAAGGTATTCCACTGATGTAGCCTCTTATAGGACTCACACAATGCTGAACAAGGACATGAAGCTACTGTGCAGAGTCTCTGGCTCAAGATTATCAAGATTCCCAGAAACACTTGTCCACCAGACCAGACAGGCTCTAATTCCTGAAGGAGCACAATTTATAATATTTGGTGTGTAAATCAAAGTCTATCCCTACACTAATGATGAATACGCCAAACAGAAATTGGCGGAAAACAATAAAAACAATCAACAGGGCCGACCTCGCTACTATACCACCAGTAGCTCAAGTGAGGACAGTGAAGGAGATTTTCAACAGAGACGGAGAGGAAGGGGCCGAGGACAATGGCGGGGACCTAGACCACCGATGTACCAGCAGCCATTACAACAATACTCTAACCAACCGTTCAATTGGTCTGGTATGGGCTACCTTCCCACGGGACCTTGTCAAAATCCACATTTTCAAAACCCACAATTTGAGAATCCTCGCTTCCAGACTCCTCAATATCAGAACCCTCACTTTCAAAATTATCAGAGGCCTTTTTTAGGGAGAGGCCGGAGCAAGGGGCGTGGGAAACAGAGAGGTCAACAACAAGTGACCTGGGAGGATCCGAATCAGGAGATCACACAACGGATCACCAGGAGCATGGCACAGAGCAGCCTTCCGAGTACCAGCAGTGTACCTCCTTAGTTGTGAATTTATGCTCCTACTCCTTATCATCAATACAGGAACAGGTATTGAATAAGGGATTGGGTTTTGTCCCCACGAACTCTCCAGATCTATTCAAACTCCGCCAAGACTTGGCAGCCTTTTTCCGTAATCTGAGGCCTAAGGTTTACTTTCAAGATCAGGAACCTTTGGAATTTGATAGAGGGGATACTTCCCTTCGACCAAAATCTCTATTCACTCCCCAATTATCTTTGTTACCCCCACAAATGGCGGTCTTTGAACAGGCGGTCATCCATTATCTGGAAAATTCCAATTTGGAACAATATCATAAGTTCTCTAATTTGTCCAACCTTGAAAAACAGGCTCTCAAGGAACTATCTGAAAACAAGGAAATTATCCTGAAGCCGGCGGACAAAGTTGGTGCCACGGTGATCCTTGACCTGGCCACCTGCCAGAATGAGTGTAGTCGTTTACTTTCTGACTCCAGAACTTACCACAGACTCATTGCGGACCCTACTGATACTCTCACCAGGGAGATCACTACAGTGGTTGAGGAGGCTCGTATCTACGACTGGATCACAGGACATGAGGCTGTTTTCTTGATAAATAAACATCCAAAGATTCCTTATTTCTACGTACTTGCTAAGATTCATAAAGCGGTTAGACCCTCCTCCCGGGAGACCCATTGTCTCCGGGATGGGATCACTGCTCGAACCTCTATCACAATTTTGTGATTTTTTCTTAAAACCCCTGGTACAGAAACTCCCTGCGTATTTAAGGGACACCCTAGATGTTCTGAACTTACTTAAAGACACCCCATTTGACCCTAGGACTGAGTTTCCTATAGGCCTGGACATAGAGGCTTTACATACAAACATTCCTCAAAGAGAAACTCTTCGGGAGTTGGAAACCATCTTATTCTAAGAGGATTGGCGATACCACACACCCAGAGCCTTTATACTACACTTGGCAGAAATAGCCTTAACAAAAAACTTTTTTGAGTTTGAGGGCATGATGTATTTACAAACCCATGGTACTTCCATGGCAAGTGTCTTTGCCCCCAGCCTGGCTGGGTTGTATGTGGGGGCATTTGAACAATTTACCATCTTTAAGACCACGAGCCCTTGGCATTCTCAATTAAGATTATGGCGTCGCTACATTGACGATGTCTTGGTGATTTGGAGAGGAGATGAGACTTTGGTGGGTCTTTTTCTCGAATGGCTAAACAAGTGAAACCCATACCTCCACTTCACCTCGACAGTCACGAAGACCAGTCTTCCCTTCTTGGATTTGTTGCTAGAACCAGATGGGGGTGTCATAAACCCACAGATAAGAATGCTCTATTGGCATATGAAAGTTTCCATCCGAAGTCCCTCCGGGAGAATTTACCGGTGGGCCAGTTTTTTCGTATTTGCCGAAACTGTTCAGATCGTGCTGATTTTGCTACGGAAGCCACGGCTCTTTCATTGAAATTACAACACAGGGGTTACCCAGCAAATACCATCAAAAGAGCTAAGAAACGGGCTTTGAATGCCAACAGGGACTCCCTTCTAGCCATAACCACCAGACCAAAGACTAACAAACCTGTATTTGTTTCGACCTTCAAAACAGCATCCCAGCAGATTAGAAGATTAGTGCTGTGTAACTGGAGAATCCTCAACACAGGGGGTCTACAGATAGAAAAGCCCCTTTTTTTGTTTAGACGAAGCCAGAACCTGAAGGACATGTTGGTCCACACGAGACCTAGAGTTATGAATATGAGCAGGGATATCATGTCAGTAACTGGCCTTCCTAAACTGATGGGTCACAGAAGATGTGGTTGTTGCAGTGTATGCACTTTGACTTCTAACACAAAACAAATTGATCTGGGCCTCCGTACACCATGGGAACAGAGATCTCACACCAATTGTAATTCCCAGGGAGTGATCTATCTCATTACATGCCCTTGCAATAAATTCTATGTGGGGATGACAAGTAGAGAAGTACGCACAAGAATTACCGAACATCGAAGCACGATACGATGTGGCAGAACAAACACTAAGCTGACAACACATTTTGCTGAAATGGGACACCTTGCGGATGAATTAAGATGGACTGTCATAGAGAAATTAAATCTAGGAAGATCTATGACAGATGAACAATGCATCTTACTTCATAGAGAACAAAAATGGGTGTACCGCTTGAGAAGCCACATTATAGGGCTTAATGATGACATACCTTGGCAAACACTGGGCAGGCACTAATATGCTTGTTATGGACGGGCGGACATAACGGAAATGATTTCCGCATGAACCCTCGTGTTTGCCCCGTTTACGACTAGTTGGCTGATGCCCTTTACTATGATTACCTTGATGTATGAAACCATTTGTAATTATGGATCCTGTGTATAAAACACCTATACCGGCCACTGGAATTGAGTTTAGATATGTTCATTATTGTGCCTCTCGCCTATAGGGCCAGTGTATACCTTCGTATGATTTTCCTTTGATTATTTTTTCAGGTGGGAGAGTCGTGGACTGCCAGTCTAATATGAAACAAGGTTCCTCTGACCATATTTTCAGGCAGCCTGGGCTTACTATGATTGTAGAGGCACACATACATATACATATATATGTACAAGAAACCATATCCTCATATTCCTTTTTCTTGACACTTTTGAAAATACCTTCTCTGACTGCAGGGTTGATATTGTCCCTTCTTTTCCCTGATTGTGCATCCTTTTTCATTTTTCTTGACAAAAATTAATCATTGCTTGGTCGTTGGTAGAGCATTTCCGATAGGTCTATGCAGTACCCGCGATTGGGAACTACATTTCCCATGAACCCGCGGTTTCCATATCGGACGCCTTGACGTCAGACGGCGCACGGAGTGACGCGCGTAGGGCATGAACTATCGAGAGAATGCCGTCGGGTATTTCAATGGAGTCCGGTAAGCCGCTGTCATCCACGCGGCGATCCAGAAGCAGGCAACCGGACGAGGTCGTTCCTCGGAACAGTAAGGAATGACCAGGGGGGCTGATAACCATTCTATTTTTAGATGTAGGCTACATCTAATGATTTATCACGAGCGGTTCCCTCGGGGCTGTTCAGGCTCACACGCCGCTTCCGATACCCATTTCATTTTATTTTATTTCACTTTATGCTATGACGAAGTCCGTTACCTGACGGAGTCCGTTTGGGACACTACCTAATTTTGCTTATTTCCTTCTTGTACATACAGGTTGTTTTCTTGGGAGACGGACCTGCAGGACGCCATGTCGAGTTTACATTAGCAATAAACTCAGTGAGTTTTTGAAGTGGCATTACTCCTACATAATGACCGATGATTTTAAACATGGGGCATATTCCCTTGTAGATATTACCAACACTGGATATGTGGCCCTCATTCATGGAGAGTTGTATTTAATTCATTTTTGACTACAGCATTGTTTATATATTTAATTTACTGATACTGTTGGGTGATGAACATGATATGCCCATAGTTGAGCTAATGGACCAATATCAGGGTTCTTTCTTAGAATCCGGGTGATGTTACAATGGTGTGTGCACATCCCCAATTACAACATATTTATTTTGGATTATTATATTCCAGCTTATGTTTCCCGTGTTGTCGGGATCCCCTCCACTCATGCTGATTCGATTAGAATCCAGGGTGATCAGTAAGAATTGGCACTTTGACCGAATTGTGGCTTGACCAATTGCAGGACTAATAGCAACACAGGTCCTGATGAAGACCGGGGTGACCCTCATGGCACAGTAAGTCGGTCGAAACATGTTGACAACAGCGGTATAAGGAGGGTTGTTTTGAGAACTTGATTTTCTCTTGAAAACACTACCCATCCTTTCTTTTCTTTGAATCCTGGTTGCGGAACCTGTTAATAAATTTCCTGTTTGGTATCCTCAAACCAGTTTTAACACTTCCTGATTAACTGCACGTGTTGCACTTTAGTTCCAGTCACAGGGTGACACTCACTGATCACATATTTGTTTATGTATATATGTTGTGTATTGTCATATTGAGTCCAGTGGTCTTTTATGTTTAAACCCCCTCCCTTATGCTCCGTCCAGAGAGTGGCTACACCTGGGCGTATTGTAAGCAGACCCGATGATGAAGCATGTCACACACTTCGGTGTGTGAGTGAGGGCAGTATTTTCAAAACAAACACTTTTGTTTTGTTGTACGGTTTGTTTGGGGTTTGATTTTGTGTTTGATTCTCTCCATCCCTCTACGTGTGTAAAAATTTGATATTAGGGGGTTCGGGTTGGTAGAGTTGTATGTGGTTGACCCTCTCCCCTTCCTTTGTGTTTAATAAATCATGGTCTTCACATACTTGAATCCTCAGTGGAGAATTTTGCATTAGCAGCCTTAGATATGGAGCATGCTTTCAACGTGATTGGATGTCAACATATGTGGGCTGTTTTGCGATACATGGGCTCTGACCCAATTTTTGTAAGTGGGTGCAACTATTGTATACAGACCCACTGGCTAGAGTGTCTATGGCAGGAATTGTTTTAGATCCATGGAAACTAGGTAGAGTAACCAGGCAGGAGTGCCCCCTGTCTGCAGTGTTTTTCTCACTCGCAGTAGTACCACTGGCCTGTCAACTGAGGTCAAGATTCGGGCCAAGGGGTATTACGTTCGCAGACACATTCCATGTGGTGTCAATGTATGCAGATGATACCATGGTGTATCTGTGAGATCCAGTATGATTAACACCACTCCTCTTTGAGGAACTGGTGGAGTTCACAGCGGTATTGGACCTGCATACCAATATGGCCAAACCCTTACTCTTTTCCTTTAGAGGGGGTTGAGAGAATTAGGTATGTCCCTCTCTCTGGAGCTGGGATTATTGTGGGAGACTAATAGCTTTCAGTATCTAGGGATCTGTGTAAAGGGTTGCTTGACAGTGCAGTATGATCTGAAATGAGGAGCAGTTAATAAATGGTCTAAGCCGATCTCAGTTGGATGCGCTAAAGCTCCCATGGGTTGAAGGAGGGTTGGGTCTGCGGGACATGTGTCTATATTTTGTGGCTGCCCAGCTCCTTCATGCAGTGAGCTGATTTGATGACAACCCCATCCTGGAAAAATCCTCTCTGGCCTTTCATAAACATTTATGATGGGTTAAAGAATTACTAACGACTTTCCAGATGTTATTCACTTGATGGCGAATGCGTGGCATAGAGTGGTATGCAAATATTCCAAAGTCCCCCTTTGTAGAGGACATGCTTCTATGTATACTGAAACCGTTTCACAAATTAAAATTGGATATGACCTATGCTAGCTGGTGTGAGGGGGGCTGTGATTACACAGGGGATTTGTACCTAAATATTAGGTTCCTCTCATTTGCACAGGCACATGAGCAATTTAGCATGGGCCAGGGCAGTTCGCACGTATGCAAGATTAGCACCCAGTGCCTAGGTAACTTTGACTTAGTTCCTGGCAAATCACAGGAACATGTGGTTATGCAACAGATAGTGGGATTAACAGGGCGTAAGTACTAATACCACACTTACATGTGGCTGTGGTAAAGGACAAGGGTTGCAAAACCAGCCAAGCCAAAGATCGCTGAAGTGACAATTGCCCGGAAGAATTAACCATGCGAGAATGGAAGAGGGCATGTAAACAGGTCAATCAAGTATTTCCCTGTTAGAAATGGGGTTTCTGGTTGGCTAGGGTATGCACCTAAACCAGGCAGACCCCAACACTGTAGTCAGGGTAAGGGAGTTACACACCTAAGATACCTGCTCACCTCCTTGGTAGCTTGACAGAGCAGTCAGCCTTATCCCAGAGGCAATGTGTAAAGCGTTTACACGACACACACACCAGTGACACACTAAATACACCACAAAAGTGACTCTACACCAGGTTATATAAAAATATCACTTATATTTATATAACCATATAGCCCTCAATAACATAAATCATAATCCCAAACACATAAATGTGAAGTGCACTGCAGACACCAGTTTCCACAGTCAATTGGTCCATTTCATCCAAAATATATGCAATGTTTAATCCAACCCACGGAGAGACGGCGACTTGAGAAGTGAGAAATGGCACTCAAGGTGCTTTTTGCTATGGATTAAACATTGGTGAAGAATCTCACCTTGCTGATGCTAAGAACTAGGGTTTTAGTGGATAGGAACTAGTGGCGCTCTGCAAATTTACAGAGGTCAATTGGACACAGACCTATGTGTTATGGTGCTAACAGTAAAGGGGCGACCCTACTAACCCCATACTTTGTGGTGGAAAAACCAACCACGTACAACAATTGCAACGGTCCTGTGCACACATAAAAATCAAAACTAAAGAGTGTATGTTTCATCAAACACATCAAGACAATATTCGCTGTACATTTCTTGGTTCCTTTAATGTGTATCAGCACAGAGAACAGCCAGCAAACACGTGTTTCATCAGAGAAACATTGGTCTCCCACTCTTCAGGGCTGGAAATGATACAAAAGTACTCACTTAGAACAGGATACATATAGTTAAGTCATTGGACAAGTTCCTAAAATTGGGAAAAGTGACATAATCCAACACTCGTGGAAACCCAAAAAAAAAAAAAAAAACAAGGTTCTCCTGTGCATCAGACCCAGAATAAGGCCTGGGGGAAGAATTCCGTAGGTCGTAAACTAAAGTCATTCGCAGTAATAAAAGCTAAATGTAAGGGACTCACCTCTGCACTGGCGATAATTCCAACCTGGTCGGATTCAGAGAAAAGAGGGTAGTAATCAGGTATAATGCCTCAAGAATGTATCCAGTACTGAAAAAGAAAAGGAAGGGTAGATGTAATACTGCCAAAGGCTTGATAAAGTACTGTGTCCCTAACAAGCATTTACAATGCAATGATCTCGTCTTTGTTAAAGTTAGAGCTATTGGCATTGCCCATGACACTATTTTTGTTTTTAAAACATATAAATTAATGGCATTGTCATTTACAATGCCAATAGCTTCATCTCTTGCAAATGCGAGACCTATTGCATTTGAACTCACACACCCACACACACAGACCACACACACACACGGAGCCACACACAGAGCTACACACACAGAGCCACACACACACACACACAGAGCCACACACACACACACACAGCCACACACACAGACAGAGCCACACACACACACAGACATAGCCACACACACACACACAGACAGAGCCACACACACAGAGCCACACACACATACACACAGAGCCACACACACACACAGACAGAGCCACACACACACACAGACAGAGCCACATACACACACACAGACAGAGCCACACACACACACAGACAGAGCCACACACACACACAGACAGAGCCACACACACGCTGCAGCAGTGCCTCTCAAACTGTCCTTCCGCAGCCTCGCAATCTCATTTCACTGCGGGAGGGCTTCTAAAAGCTATTGCAGTCCGCATGCATGGCAGGCGCCGGGCTTTGTGGTGGTTGCGACTCCCGGTGCCTCCCCGGCTTCCCTACCCTCTACCACCGCTTCCGGGCTGGAGGGGGAAGAGTCCGTGTTCAGGGAACCAAGCGCCCCCGCATGCCCCACCTGCCTCGGCCCCTCTCCTCGGCTTCCTGCTCCTCCTTCAGCCGCCGCTCGGGCCACTTTCAATCTCGGCCAACCCACACGTGCGATGACCTCGGTAAGTTGACCGTCAGGCAGTGTCTTTTTCCGAACGGGGGTTCTGTGTTATGGAGGACTGGGGCAGGGGAGGAACCAGCAGGAAGCACATCATCTTTCTCGGAGGTCCTGCAAAAATGGATCTCCAAAACGCCCCTTGATTTTCAGACTGGGGGGCGTGTTTTTCTTTCTCTCCTCTTCCCATTGGCTGGAACGTAAAATTCCAGCCAATGTGAAGAGGAGATAAAGAAACTAAAAAACACACCCCTCAATCCCGAAAAGACGGGGCTTAAATTAAAGGACAAACCTCTTCTCCAATGGCTGGCCAGCATTTAGGAGGCCAGCCAATGGAGAAGAGGGCGGGTTCGCTCTCTGAGGGAATGTTTCTATAGTCAAAACAATGCAGTGAAACCACAAAACAACACCATCCTGATCTCACTTTGCAGAGCAATAAAGAAACTTCAAGCTGTGCAAAGGAAAGACCGGATGAAAGCCGTGCACACCATTCACTTTCAGTCACTCCATTTAAGGCATCGGCTCTCTACAAGGTAGAACGCAGCAGTCGCTCAAAAAAAAGTGCCTCCCACAGTGTGCTGAACAGCGGAAACACCAGATAATTTTAAAAAATCTGCGCTGTTCCTATTGTCTGCATCTATAAAATAGATCCAAATTTCTGTGGTCAAGAAAAGCTAACTCGCCGGTTTAGATTTTCATTAAAAATCCTTATGGCGATCACGGTCAGAAATCGAGGCTGCCTGTATACAGTGAAAGCCTCAATAGCAGTCATCTTGTATTTTGTTTACAACTGAAACATGTCAACCCACTGGTTCGTGGTGCGTAGTTTATAATATGTTTAGTATTTTTAAAGACCCCCTACGCCTGAAAGTAAACAAGGTCAGAAATAAAATGCTATAAACTAAATGTACCTTAATACCAACATCCTTGAGGATTTGACGAATTTATCAATGACAACAACTAAGTAAAAAAAAAAAGGCCCAGATTTGAACAATTACTCTAGGTAGGGTAACTAAAAAAATAAAATGAAATGATCATACCTCACCGAAGACCCCCACACCGCCAAAGCCAATCTCCACGGCGGAATGATGGCCATCGCCGACTGGATGAAGGACAGCAGGCTGAAGCTGAATTCAGACAAGACGGAGGTTGTCATCCTCGGACCCACCCCATCAGCCTGGGATGACTCCTGGTGGCCCACATCAATAGGTACAGCCCCAGAACCCACCGACCATGCACACAACCTGGGGGTCATCCTCGACTCCGCCCTCTCCATGACCAAACAAGTCAACGCCGTCTCCGCATCCTGCTTCAACACCCTCCGAATGCTCCGCAGGATCTTCAAATGGATCCCCTCTGACACGAGAAAAACCATCACCCAGGCCCTCATCACCAACAGACTCGACTACGGGAACGCCCTCTATGCAGGAACAACAACCAATCTCCTGAGACGACTACAACAAATCCAGAACGCCTCGGCACGACTGATCCTCTACGTCCCCCGACGCAGTCACATCACACCCCACCTGAGAGGCCTGCACTGGCTCCCCGTCAACAAGAGGATCACCTTCAAACTCCTCATCCACGCACACAAAGCCCTTCACAACACCGGACCGGCATACCTCAACGACCGACTCAGCTTCCACACCCCCACCCGCAGCCTCCGCTCTGCCAAGCTTGCCCTCGCCACAGTTCCTCGTATCCGGAAAACCACCACCGGCGGCAGACCCTTCTCCCACCTCGCCGCCAAGACATGGAACACTCTCCCTACCAACCTACGACAGACCCAGGACCTGCTGGCCTTCAGAAGACTTCTCAAGACCTGTCTCTTTGATCAGTAGCAGCCCCCCCAGCGCCTTGAGACCCTCACGGGTAGGTAGCAATTTAGAAATACATTGATTGATTGATTGATTGGGGGGTTCTACTTAACGTGACATATTTAACATAATAAACCATTTTGCGTGTTCTCTACGTTTCGCGAATCTCTTGATTCATTAAACATTCCTAAGGCACAAGATACAGTGACAGCCTTGAAGCGCCGACCTCAACATCTTAAATGATGCTGAATGCTTTTCCGTTGACGTCACAACAGTTCTACTGTGGCGTCTGTATCCCAAGGACTGATTGATGAACAATGCCATAGGTGATCTCAGGAAATAGAATGATTCGCTCTCTGTATTTCAGGGGTGTCTCGAGTGCCCGAGACGTGAATGTGGCTCCCAAGCACAAGTTAGGTATATGACAACGCGAGCAGCGATCTTTAAACACCACGGGCAATGCACATCACTCGCGAATTCGTCTTATAGAATAATGTAAAAGGATACCTTAAATGTCTTCATCAACCCTTCTGCACAACTTAACTAAGTACCACAAGTTATATTAGCTATGGTAAACAAACAGCAAAACCTAAACCTTCTCAAAAGTACACGTACCTGTACAGCTAACTTTCTTAGTCAGTTCAAGACCATCACACAATACACCACGCACTGCATTTTATATACAGCATCAGACATTAATGTCTTAAAGGAGGTAAATATTGCAAGTGAGTTGCACCAGAAAGTTCGCAGAGAGCACAAACTTGATTCCACAACCCAGTAAAATAGCCATTTTCAATGTCAGAGGAGAGAACAGAAGTTGCTCGCGCCTGCACACAAATAAAGAGAGGGTTGCTTACGGATGTGGAGCCGGATGAGGAGGTAATGTAAACTTTGATCACCATCCTGTCGAGCTGTCTTCTTCAGCGTGTACTACTGGAAACCAGGCGCTGCCTTGCGAATGAGATGCACAGGCTGCGGTTTCTGCTCGTTCAGGAAGCCGGAGCCAGCGGGAACACATTGCCCCACCCACTAGTCCTGCCCACCACAGTCTCTGAGATCAAATCAGAGCTGCCTGCTGGTGCGAGGGCTGCAAAACTCGGAGCAGGCTGTGTGGCCTTTGAAAAGTATCCGTATCCACACAGACCACCAGATTCGAGCGCTGCAAGAGCCTCTTTCCTCTATGTAGTGCACTGAAAACAACTGTACATGATAATCTCAGGAAAAACAGAACACCGTTTCGTACGGCAATGGTTAATGCAAATACATCTTTACTGAGTGCCAGAAGGGGATATAATCCATGCCTGGGAGGAACCAGCGAGAAGCACACCATCTTTCTCCGAGGTTCTGCAAAAATGGATCTCCAAAACGCCCCGTGATTTTCCGACTGGGGGGCATGTTTTTCTTTCTCTCAGTTCAGTTCAAGAAGTCTTTATTCGATTAGTGCATCATAAAAGACATAAAATACAATATATACATGGATAAAACTCTAAAACCATATTAAATCACATATACAGACTTCATGCAAATAAAAACAAAATTAGCATTAATACAAGGATTACCAACGGATCAAATATAATAACCTACTCATAAGCAGGTAGGCAAGAAACATTGTTAAAACCCCGGCTGTGTATTTTTGATGAACCTGCTTCTAAGCAACCAAGCCCAGCCTAAATATTTTGCTACCCCCACAACAATTATTGGGGTCAAATTAGTTTTTAAAATTCTACTTGCTTCAACAGCCGAACGGGTACCTAGGCTTCTACAAACCGGGCTTAACCATTTAGCTCTTGGGGCAGTGTACATAGGACACACAAACAAAAAGTGGTTTAAACTTTCACCCTGGCCTAGACAGTTTGGACAGTGCCCAGACCCACCAGAACCCCACTTTTTGGTGAAAACCCTTAGAGGCAACGAGCCACATCTGAACTGGTGGAATAGTTTACGATCCAGGGCCTTTGTTATCATGTCCCAATATTTTTCAAGCTTGGGAGTGTCTTTAAAGACAATGAATAGACCTGTAAGATTGCTAGAGCACAATCTCAAATGTCTCTTATAAACCACCCAGTCCCAATAGCGCAGTTTTAGGTCTTTTTTGAGGGAAAGATAGCAGATTCGGGGCCTGTCCACAGATCGCCATACCCCAGGGCAGAAAGGGAAGAACCTAAATCCTTAAACCAACCTATGTTGGAGGAACCATGAAGATCTTTGACCTCCAAGCAAGCCCTAGCATAAGAATGAAGTTCCGGCGTTGTCCATAGACGTCGCCAGAATGCCAATGGACGGAACCTCGCTTGATCCTCTCCGGTTGACACCCAAGGTCATACAGAAGCGGGATCCGTGGAGTTGACTGAGGGAGACCCGTTGCCACCCTAAGGAATTTATTTTGGGCTGTTCTCAGGGGGTCCAATTTTCTAAAGCCCCATAATTCCGCCCCATATAGGACTGAGGGTAAAACCTTAGACCCATATATCTTAATTAGCGGTGAAATTGGCCGAGTAAAGGAGCCTTTGTGCTCTTTAATCAAGGCACCACCTATCTGCAGGTGCTTTAAAGCCATAAGCTCAACCTGGTGGAACCAACTAAGGGTCTCACTAAATGTAACTCCCATGTAAGTAAAAAACTTAGTTTGTTCCAATGGGGTACCCCCCATAGTAACCCTTGCAGTGATTTGGTTGTGTCCTCTTAAGACCATAAATTTGGTCTTAGACACATTCACCTCAAGCTCATGTTCGCTGCAGAAGTACTCAAACCTCGACAAGGCTTGTTGAAGACCCTGTCTGCTTTTTTAAATCAGGAGAGTATCGTCAGCAAACATGAGCAACGGAATTTTCATTCCAGCTAAGGTTGGAACATCCGTGGGGTGGTTTTCAAAATACTTGGTAACCCTGTTAATATATAAGGAAAAAAGGGTGGGGGCCAGCACACACCCTTGCCTAACACCTTTGGCCACAGGAAACCTGTCCGTCACCTCCCCTGGTTTTCCCCAGTGAACCTGGGCATAGGTGTGTGCATGTAGATTCACCAAAAGGCGTACAAGGGGAGGTGGCATACCCAGTTCTGATAGGCACTTCCACAACCCAGCCCTCAGAACGAGATCAAAAGCAAGTCCACGAAGGCTGCGTATAGGTTACCTTTGCCCAAGAGAACCGTCTTCCAATAAAGAAGCATGAAGCGGAAGGCCTTGTCTAGAGTGCTCACATGAGATCTAAAACCAGCTTGAAGAGGGGTTAGAATATTATACTCATCAATCCATTCCTGGATCCTGGCAAGAACAAGGCGGGCTGTGATTTTTTGCACCGCGTCGATAAGACTGATCGGCCGGTAGTTGGATGGAACCGACCGATCACCTTTTTTGTAAATAGGCAAGATTTCTGCACCTGCCCAGGATTCAGGAATCCTGGCACCAGTGGCCAAAGCATTTACCAGATGGACTAGATAAGGTACCCAGAGGTCATGATCTTGTTGGAATAAATCAGCTGGAATGCAGTCGGGACCAGGTGCCTTTCCCATTGGAATAGATTGCAAAACTAATTCAACATCTCTAGCCGTAAACTCTAGGGGATCAACCAACAGTGGCCAGCAAATGTTGTCCTGCGCGTCACTGAGACACCTAAATTGTTCCTCAAAGTATAGTACCCATTGTTGTTGATCCACCGAGGCTGGACTCGGACGGTCATCCTGGGACAAACCCCATTTAAGTAGGTGCCAAAACCGTTGCATGTTCCTAGAACCACATGCTTCGGTTAGAGTTGACCACCATTCTCCATTCCAGATGGCCTTGGCAGAACGTTTAGCAACATTGAAGGCCTTTCTACAAGAACGGATTAGAGCAGGATTCTTAAGTTTTAGACCTTTAAACAGTTCTACATGGGTCCGTCGGCACTCTTTATTAAACCAGTTGGAGGTTTTCTTAATCCCCCTATTACCCCTTTTGGAAACAGACTTTAAAAACAGTTTTTTTAAAGACATAAACAAGCTGGTATGCGTGTCTGTAATCATTGTGTTAATCACCTCCTGTGAGTCACATTTGGAGATTTCGACCAGGGAGTTAGAGACCAAAGATCTGATCGTTTTGCGGGCTTCGACGTCTACAGAGATCTTTGGCCAGCGTACCCTCCTCATGTCGTTAGTGAGAACAACTACCTCCTGGACTGGATTGGGCAGGCATTTAACCGGCCCCGAAAAGCTAGAATCCCTTAGTTCCGCCACCAAAGGATCATGATCACTTTCCGGACGTGACTTTATTTCCATGTCCACTACCCTAGACCATAGTTTCACATCCACTAATACATAGTCAATGCGGCTACTATGTCTACCATTACTAAAGGTGTGTTTGCCCAACCTATCGGAGCGCACTCTACCATTTAGGGCACATAATCCCAAATCCAGACACAACCCTTTAATGAAAGTAGCCGCTTGAGACCATTTTTTGATTGGGGCTAAATCAAGTTGAGGTATCCCCCAGGCCAGATCCTCAGTCTCTGTTAGGAGGCCATCATCCAAACTCAGTGGTTCAAAGCAGGTGTTCAAATCACCCATTACAACCATATGACCAGCTGCCGGAGCATCACTTAAGAATGCATCCAGACGGAGGAGGGTAGGTGAGACCCTGCCACCCTGATTGCCCCTAGCATATATATTAATCAACAGGATATTCAACCCACTGGTAGATTTAATACTAACCATTAATATATATGGGCTGTCAATATAAACTTCCTCAGCTGGCACACCCTCATATTGGCGAACCCAAACTGACAGTCCACCCATAGCTTGATCTCTATGTCCTCTAATTGCTGGTTTGCTAAAGTTCAGGTAGCCAGAAAGGAACAATGGAAGGAGTGCCCAGGTTTCCTGAAAGGACCAAACATCACCTTGACGTATAAAGTTGATCCAATCAGGGATACACATGCGCGACTCAAGACCAGCTATATTCCAACAACCCAGGATGGTACCATTTCTAACAACTGGGGCGCTGGCAATATCTATACCAGGGAAGTGAGCTTCGTCGTTCGAAGGAGCAACTTCATCTTGCAAAAGGGTGACTCCATTTATGTCCTCAGTATAAGTACAGGGGGACCCACCCTGAAAACCTAACACCGTTTTAACACTCTCAACAGTTGAGTCAACAAATAACACTGTTTCTGGTACCATCTCCATGTCACCAGTCGAACACAAATAAGCAGAGCCCCCCATAACACTTTGGGCTGCTTGGTCCTTTAAAATTTTCACATGACAAAATGAGTTAGCTAGGGCTTCTACAATACCCGTACAATCTGTATTACCCTCTGTAACCCCAGATGGAATAGCTGGTCAATCATTAAACGTCAGCCCTGATAAGGGCTCATAGAGGTTCCTCAACGGGATGCTCCAATGCTCATTGGGCTGGGTGTATTTACTTTGATTGTTACGGACGGGATAGAGACTTTGGGGCTGGTTACAGTGTGGAAAAACTGACGTAGGGGGAAGACCTAAAAACTGAGGCTTGGGATTAACCCAGCTCGGGGTATGTGAGGAGCTATTGTAGCTTGATTGTGCGTAAGAGCGAAAAAAGGCCTCTGAATTGATTGGTGGACCATAAAAACTGGGAGTAAAATTAGTCCATTTGAGGGACTGGTGCTCTCTTTTGGAACGATATTGGCCGGGTGGTTTAAGTAGAGTCTCAGGGTAAAAGTAGCTAAGATTACGCGTGGAAATCCCTCCCTCATTGTTTCCCACATACCAATCTGAAAGGTGGGGAACAACTCTGTGGTCCCTAAAATTAATGATCACAGTATCACCCTCTATATCCTTAGGGCGTAAACCCACCCACTTGCATCTTCTGACTGAAATAATGTCCCCATTGAGATGGGCAGGAAGGGGTCTATTAGTTTTCAGCCAGAAAATGACTTTATTTTTTAAATTTTCATTATTTTCCCGATTCCCATTAGAAATTGGGGGCACACCCGTCAGGATAATCACAAAATTGGCTGAGTCAGGGGGAAGTTCCACAATATTCCTACGGTTTATAGATTGTCTCTGATTTCGGTTGTCAGATTTAGCAGCCCCATGTTTTACAGATGGCAATAATTCCTCTAAGGATGGTTAATTAGGGACCACCATAGGCTTCGCTTTAGCGAGATTGGTGGCACGAGGGGGTTTGGATGCCGGATCCGGGGCTTTAGATTTTGTAATGCCTACAATTTTGTTATTTTTGGATTGATTACTAGGAGCATTATTTGTAACACTAGGCAAAGATGGTGGGTTAGACTGCCTATCAAAACTAGTAGGATGAGGAATAGCAACGGGAGCCAATAAACTATCCATTTTTTCTCCCAGTATCCTTACTCGCTCCAGCAAGGTTAGCATGTATGATTTTATGAGTTTCTCAAAAATATCGAAACTCTCCTTGTTAAACCCAGATGCAACAACCTCGTGTAAAGTTGGGTGATAGGGTGTAACTATAGGAGCCTCAACCACAGGCAGCGCCATACAATCGGTAATAGGGTTAGCTATAAAAGGAGAGGGAATTTGTTGGCTAGAACCTTTTCTTTTAACACCAACCTTTTTTCTTTTTTTCCTAGGTGGGGAAGACACAACCTTTTTGGACTTGGTAGGCTTAGATCCGGTAACACTTTTATTATGTAACAAAATGTTCTCACATGGACCAGCACAGCCTAGAGACCGATTAGTAAGTGTTGAGTGCAGGTTGGGTGCCATAGTCTGAGTGACTGGAGTGTTAAGATCAATTAGGCTAATAGAGGCAGAGGAAGGGCTATTTGTATGATCCTCACTGTGAATACTGGTCCGAGCTGGGGAGATGTTGGGAACCCTGAATATACTGGGGATTTGGTCCGTACCAAACATATCCGCATCGATGGCCGTCTTCCCTTGAATAGCCATTACCTGCGTATTATTTAAATCTGGTTGGGTGAACAGTGGTAATTGCTTAAGATGTTCAATGGAGCGACAACGCTCTGCGCGTCTCTCAGCTAAAAGGAGTTCCTTGTCTATCTCCTTGTGTGCCTTCTCGAAATATTTATCGAGAGGCCCAAGGAATGAAACACCCACACCCAACGGAAGTGAGCTAGACATATCAACAGCTGAACAATATATAATGAACTAGTCTCAAACACAAACTAACTACTCCTAAGATGCACAACAACAACGTACAGTAAATAAACAATAAATGTCAATGACCTGGCCCAGCCCGGCCTCCTTCGGCCCCTGATGGCCACAGACGGTCCCGCCCTTGTCCCGGGCTTCTCCCGGCGCTCTCCCGCGCGCTCCCGCGCAGCGTGAAGAGCAGAATGTATTTATAGATACACCCGATGGTGGGGGGCGTGTCAGGCAGGCAGGGAGAGCGGGCCAGCTGATAGCGATTGGGTCTGGCGAGGCCTCCTGGGAGAGGTAGTCCCGCAGCTCGCAGCCCTGCCCGCGCACTTCTTCACCCACAACAGTCTCCGTTGATTCAGAGCAAACCACAGCAGAGGTCCAAGAGACAAGATTCCGCAATGCACAACACACGAAGCGGGACCCGCGCAGCGGGTGCCGCGAGGTGCTGCGCTAAAAGCAGTGAAAAGGGCAGCGTGACCGGATTCCTCAAACGCAGGTCAAGACAGCATCCCAGTGAGCAGAGAAGACGCCAAGGATTTTAATCCCGATGGTGGGGGGCGTGTCAGGCAGGCAGGGAGAGCGGCCCAGCTGATAGCGATTGGGTCTGGCGAGGCCTCCTGGGAGAGGTAGTCCCGCAGCTCGCAGCCCTGCCCACGCACTTCTTCACCCACAACAGTCTCCGTTGATTCAGAGCAAACCACAGCAGAGGTCCAAGAGACAAGATTCCGCAATGCACAACACACGAAGCGGGACCCGCGCAGCGGGTGCCGCGAGCAATGAAAAGGGCAGCGTGACCGGTGAAAGCAGTGAAAAGGGCAGCGTGACCGGATTCCTCAAACGCAGGTCAAGACAGTTTTTCTTTCTCTCCTCTTCCCATTGGATGGAATGTAAAATTCCAGCCACTGGGAAGATGAGAGAAAGAACATGAAAAAACACGCCCCCGAATCCCAAAAAGACAGATCTTAAATGGACAGACGCCCCTCTTCTCTAATGGCTGACCTCCGTTTAGGAAGCCAGCCAATGGAGAAGAGGGGCGGGTTCAAGCCCCACACTCTAAAACATAAGATCTCGCCAGCGAGACTGCGCAAGCGCGGCCAATGCAGGCCGAGACCTAAAAATAGCAAGAGGCATACCTGTGCATGGATGCTACAGAAATTATGTGGACTCTAAAGAAAAAAGAACAAAAAAGGACCAAATAAGGGCAATGTCTTAAGTAACACTAAGAAATTCACATGTTGGAAATTGCGTATTAAGGGATGGAGGATGGGCAGCAGTGCGGGGGGGAACAAGGAATAAAGGGGAATTACTGGGGAGTGGAGGTTAAGCACACAGGGGTTGACAATGGTAGATGCTCACCGGGATGGCGGTGTAAGTTGCAAACCGGCATCCACATCGGCAAGGTGTAGTAGCACAAATAAAATAATGGTGACTGTGGGAGAATTAAGAAGAGAGAATCCCACGACGGCTTGAAACAGATCTCCCGCAGAGGCTGGAGTAAAGTCACTACAGACCAGCTAACCACGTCACTGAGCCAGAACCCACCAACCGACACCACTGACACCAACGAAGCAGCCCGCAACCTCACACAGTGTATCACCAACTGCGCCGACGCCCTTGCTCCACTGAAGAACCCCCTAGGCAAAACAAACAACAGGAAAGCCAAATGGTTCACTGACGCCCTCCAAGAATCAAAGAATTCCTGCCGAACTCTCGAGAAAACCTGGCGCCACAAACAGACGTCAGAAAAATGACAACTCTCAAGGTTGCACTCGCAAACACCACCAGCTGATCCGCACCACCAAAAGGACATCGTTCAAAGAGCGGCTGGACAACAACACACACAACAGCAAGGAACTCTTCAGCATCGTAAAAGAGCTCTCCAACCCCAGCGCCAGCAGCAACAACATCACACTGTCTCAAGACCTCTGCGACTCCCTCGCCACGTTCTTTCACCGCAAGATCGCCGACATACACGACAGCTTCGGTGCCCAGACCCCGCCTCCAATCACCAAAACAACACCCCCTACCACCACCCTCAGCGCCTGGACCCCCATCACCACTGAAGACACCACCCACGTCATGAACACCATCCACTCCGGCTCTCCCTCCGACCCATGCCCTCACCACATCTTCAACAAAGCCAACACCATCATCGCACCCCACCTCCGGAACATCATAAACAACTCCTTCACGTCCTCCACCTTCCCAGAGAGATGGAAGCATGCAGAGATCAACGCCCGTCTGAAGAAACCCACAGCGGACCCTGAAGACCTCAAGAACTTCCGCCCCATCTCTCTTCTTCCCTTCCCTGCAAAAGTCGTAGAGAAGACCGTCAATAAACAGCTGACCGCTTTCCTTGATGAAAACGACTCCCTTGACCCATCCCAGTCCGGATTTTGAGCCAACCACAGCACGAGACCGCCCTCATCGCAGCCACCGATGACAACAGGACCCTGCTTGACAACGGGGAAACAACCGCCCTCATCCTCCTAGACCTCTCAGCCACCTTTGATACCGTCTGCCATCACACCCTAATAATCCGCCTTCACAACACTGGGATCCAAGGAAAAGCCCTGGACTGGATCACCTCGTTCCTCTCAGACAGAACCCAGAGAGTCTGCCTCCCTCCCTTCTACTCCGCGGCCACCGAGATCATCTGCGGCGTACCCCAAGGCTCTTCGCTCAGCCCAACCCTCTTCAATATCTACATGAGCCCCCTCGCCGCCATTGCACGCAAATACAACCTCAACATCGTCTCCTACGCCGACGACACCCAGCTGATACTCTCCCTCACCAAAGACCCAGCCACCGCCAAAACCAACTTCCAGGAAGGAATGAAAGCGGTGGTGGAATGGATGAAGCTCAGTCATCTGAAACTGAACTCAGACAAGATGGAGGTCCTCATCCTCGGACCATCCCCATCCGCCTGGGACGACTCCTGGTGGCCCACATCACTGGGCACCGCACCGAAACCCGCGGACCAAACACACAACCTGAGATTCATCCTGGACTCCTCTCTCACGATGACCAAGCAAGTCAACGTCATCTAATCTTCATGCTTTAACACCCTGCACATGCTCCGGAAGATCTTCCTGTGGATCCCTACTGGAACCAGAAAGATGGTCACCCAGGCCCTCGTCACCAGCCGATTGGACTACGGGAACGCCCTATACGCAGGAACCACAGCCAAATTTCAGAAAAGACTCCAGGACATACAGAACGCTTCTGCACGACTCATCCTCAACATCCCTCGCCACATATCCGCCCACCTGAAAGACCTGCACTGGCTCTCCGTCAGCAAAAGGATCACGTTCAGGCTCCTCGCCCACGCACACAAAGTGCTCCACAACATGGGCCCGAATACCTCAACAATCGCCTCACGTTCTACACTCAGACCCGCCAGCTCCGCTCCGCCAGCCTCGCCC
Source organism: Lissotriton helveticus (assembly GCF_964261635.1). Lineage (NCBI taxonomy): Eukaryota > Metazoa > Chordata > Amphibia > Caudata > Salamandridae > Lissotriton > Lissotriton helveticus. The sequence goes on from NC_136072.1 coordinate 721,606,636, forward strand.
TTGCCGCCGTCCCACGGATTCGCAGAACCACCACCGGAGGAAGATCGTTCTCCTACCTGGCCGCCAAGACATGGAACTCCCATCCAGCCCACCTACGACTGACCCAGGACCCTCTCACCTTCAGGAAACACCTCAAGATCTGGCTATTCGAGCAGTAGCAGCACCCACCCTCCCTTCAGAGCCTTGAGACCCTCACGGGTGAGTAGCGTGCTCTATAAATGCATTGATTGATTGATTGAATCATGAGTCTCACAGTTGTTCGCATTAAAGTCTCAGGCTAATATATGTCTGACCAATGCTAAAGAAAGCCTCACCTTTAGTATATATTGTGAAGCTCGGACGCCAATACGGGGTCAGATGGAAAAGATAATTCCAATCAAAGGAATACCTGAGTACAAGACAAGCAAAAAACATCCGTCAGATATCCGAATGAGATACCAAAGTCAAACCATACTACAGACCCAGTGCAAAAAAGTGTCCAAGTCAAATCACACTCACGACCGCAAAACATCCAAAGCCGGTCCCCAGTGACACGTGTGAGTGTCTCTCAAAATCCAGAAAGTAAACATAACATGAAGAAGATTGAAAACCTGCTTTGCAAGTGACTAGAGTGAAACGCGATAGATATTCAACACTAATAATCAATGCGCGGTAAATGGATCCCGCGAACTTGACTTACGATAATCTAGCGTAGACTCCTTCTCTTGGCGGTAACAGACTCAATCAGGAAGTGAGTTGAGACTGAGAACTGGAGGTAAAATATCAGCCCTGGTCACAACCACTAGACCGCGACTGCAGAAAACACCTGCACCAGTGTTCAGGGCTTAGTGAGGCAAACCTAATGTTGAGAAATAACTCTTCGAATTAACAATGGGTGAATTCATAGAGAATTAATAGGAGAATCCCTCGGTAAAAACTCACGACCACAATATCCACGTGTGTTCGTCAGTAAATAAAGAATGAAAATGGGGAAATGCCCGAAACTACCTAATAGCGATTGATGCTGATAAAGTATGTCAATTTGTTAATAATTAGAGGGGGAATCTCTCGTATACGACTAGCGCAGACAAGGACCACGTATACCCATACCGTTGCGGGATAAAAAGAAATGCCAATATTTATCTAATCATGGAGTTCACTGGAGAAAATTAAGACGAACGTGTACCCATTATAAATTCTATAACCGGGTTTGGCGGATGTAGTATTATGCTTAGGAAATCCCAAATCACATGTGGAGACACAATGCAGAATCAGAAAGTGCTGAGAAAAATCTAGCCAGCGGAAGGGAAGGAAAAGTGGAGGAATGCAGGAGGTGGCAGACATGTGCACAGGTGCCCCATACATCCCCCACTGTCCACTGATGTAAAGTGGTTAATGCACATACATCGCTAAGCACCCACCTCTAAGTGACAAAGGAGTGCGAATGAGAAAAAAGTTCCCCAAGTTAAAGGGAACAACATCAAATCTCGTTAAGCGCCTGTACAATAAAATGAAAAGGGAACAGAATCAGTATGTGACCGTATTGGTCAATTAATCGTAATACAGTTACACAGATTATGCATAAATACAATCTTCTCATGATGCAAGTTACATGTGTGGTCATGTAGGAGTTTACAACATATACTCCACATTGAAAAACACAATAGTATAAACAGTATAACTGGAAAGAGAATTAGTCACATTATGAAAAGACAAGTTCAGAGACAACATTGAGGAGACTAGTCTCCTAAGAAGTATTGCATTCTGAGTCACAGTTCAACTCATGTTGTACTGAATGCAAACGCATAATCCACATTGCCTCTGTTCTCCTTAAGTGTAACTCCCTATTGCTGCCTCTTGGACTAGGGTCAATTCTCTCTATTCCGAAAAAAATCAGTTCCTTACTCATTCCTTGAGCATCACACAAGGCTGCATGTGTGGCTACTGGGTATCTCGCATCACATTGGTGTAAGGCCCTCACGTGTTCAGCAATTCTCTCTTTCAGAGGCCTGATAGTGCTCCCCACGTATTTTGTCCCACATTTGCACTCAATAATGTAAATCACAAACCTGGTGGTACAGTTAATGTTAGTCCTGATCTCATATGTCTTGTTATTTGGACCAGTAAATGTTCTCACTTTGTGTTGGGCTCACCTACAGACACCACAAAACCCACATCTGTGGAAGCCCATGGTATGGGGTGTCAACCATGTGTCCGTACTCACAGTTCTAGGCACAGTCGGGCGAAGTGTCCTACCCCGTCTAAATGTGATTTGTGGGTGATCGGTAATGCTGCTGGCCAATGCGCTATCTGCAAGAAGTATGCCCCAATGCTTGTTCATGCTCTTGCGTAAAGTATGACTAAGATCATTAAAGTCTGTAATCATGCGCACCGTCTTGTCGCCATTTGATGTATTAGGCTTAGTCTTTAGTGTGTCCTTCCTCTTAATCTTGGCAATTCTCTTCCCTGCTTTTTTGAGGTAGGCTGCAGAATAACCTCTTTTGTGGAATCTTAGTTCCTTGTCCTTAATGCATTTCTGAAACTCATTATCATCACTGCAATTCCGCCTGGCTCTCAAGTATTCACCAAATGGAATAGATCTGATTTGGTGAATAGGATGACTGCTGTCCGCATGAAGGACAGAATTGCAAGAGGTACCCCTAAGGTAGAGACGGCTGTTGAGTTTGTTGTCCTTTATGTACAGCTCAATGTCTAAGAAACTGACACTGCTATGTTCAATGGTGAATTGCTTGCCATAGTCATTAGTGTTCAGGTGATCGCTGAATAGTTCTATTTGCGTCTCCGTACCTGTCGTCAATGTACCTGCCCCAAAATATGATGTGGTCAATCCAAGGCGCAACCTCGTTGCCCCAAATCCAGTCTATTTCCAGACAACCCATAAACAGATTGGCAAAACAGGGTGAGAATTTTGATCCCATTGCAACACCTCTCGTTTGCCTATACCATCTGTTGTCAAACAAGAAGAAATTATTCTCCAAGTTAAGTCGCATCATGCCAATAAGCATCTCGTTGTGGAGCCATTGAGCGGCCGGCCTCTTGTTAAGCTAGCGTGTGACAGCCTGTAGTCCCTTATCTGACTGGATACTGGTGTAAAGTGAGACCACGTCCAGTGTGGCAAGCAACATACCTGGCTGCCACTGTATGTCTGCAAGTATGCCTAGGATGTGTTTGGAATCCTGAATGTAGCTTGCCAACGTGCGCACCAGCGGACCTAGGAAAAGGTCCACTTATTCAGATAGTTTCTCTGTTGGACCGTATTGTCTTGCTTTTGCCCATGGATTGGTTTAGCTCTTGCAATTCTGGGACATTTTGGGTGGCGCTTGTGTGGATGTGTGTTACATGCGCCTCACTGTTTCAGTTTGTCACTGGTTTACGTGGTTGCACCTGGTGTATCTTTTTGAAATACGAATGACACGGGGTTTACACTATGTACTCCGTTGCACAATATGTGTGTCCCAGTGACTATTTGGCGCAAATAAATATTCTTTTATATTTTTTCTTCACACAGGCCTGATTCTGGGTCTGCTACACAGGTGAACCTTGGGTTTTTAACATTTTTTGGTTTCCACGAGTGTTGGATTATGTCACTTTTCCCAATTTTGGGAACTTGTCCAATGACTTAACTATATGTATTTTGTTCTGAGTGAGTGCTTTTGTATCATTTCCAGCCCAGAAGAGTCGGAGACCAATGTTTCTCTGATGAAACATGTGTGGGCTGGCTGTTCTCTGTGCTAATACACATTAAAGGAACCAAGAAATCTACAGCGAATATTGTCTTGATGTGTTTGATGAAACATACACTTTTTAGTTTTGATTTTTATGTGTGCACAGGATCGTTGCAAGATTCTCACCTTGCCCTGGATACATGGGGCACAATGAGGAATAGGGACATATCAACTGTTGGAATACTGCATGGTCAGAGATGGTGTTACATTCTTTGATATGCTTGATGCATCAACACCATAAAAGGTAAAAGATCACACCCTGAGGAAGTTCACAGGCAGTGGAGGAAATGCGTTGGTTGTTTTTATGTCATTCCTGTGAGTAATAAAGAATACATTGAATACATTTTGGATGAAATGGACTAATAGACTGTGGAAACTGGTGCTTATGGTGCACTTCCCATTTATGTGTTGAATTGTTCTGATCCTGTGATCGCCCCTTGGGAACAGTGGGAGCAGTGGATGTGCATGAGATGTTGCTTTCTAATATCTTTTTTGGACTGTATTTTGGGAGATTGGGAGGGAGGTGCGATTGGTATATGGGCTTGCTGTTTCTTTGCTTAGTATAAATCATAAATCACTTTGCCAACTAGGCAATTGTCATAACAGTACATGGAGTACGATAACGTAAATACTTATATGTTGCACACAACATTAAAACATCACCACTGTACATAATAAATAGACCTTGCAATAATATTCGTTAAACTATCACTGCACGGCAGAAAACGACATTTGTTATGGATTGATAGTCAGCACACTCCTCTTCTATCAAATGAAAAAGATTATTCCAAGTTGAATCCATGTTGCATGCTACCCAGTGAGAGGCGGCCAGCCTCGAATACATGTAACTCTGCAGGTGAATATTCACCAGTGTACTGGGTGCACCCAATACACTGGTGAACATTCACCTGAAGGAAATGACATATCCCACAACATCAGGGCATAAATGCGGCCGTTAGGTAAGGAGAGAAATCCATAGATTCTCCCACAACATCACAAATTATTTCAAGTTGTGCAGGTATCACCTGTAGGCCACAGGAGCACCTATGCACCGACTACAGGTATTACTGTAATTTGAAGGTAGAGAAAATGGGGTAAGTTCATTGTGGTCTTCTGTAACTGTGGCCAGTTTCTAAGCAGGGGCCCCGTCACAGGATTGTCCCACTATGGCTACCACAGAAACAGTGTCTCCCCCTCCACGCAAGGTGCGTGCTAGGAAAACAGAAGAGCAAGGGTCTCTTTTGGATCACGTGGGAGACCTCGACTGGTCCTTGTGGTCCAATTTTACTGGCTGCTGCCAGCGAGCTTGCGGCACAGATGTTGAGCAGCCCGGCTCCTGGTGCAGAGGCATTCACAGGGCTCCTGGTTGCACCACACTGCCAGCTGGCCTTCTTCCATGGCACCGCCCACAGCAGTATGACTACAGAGCTCTTCCGCTTTCTCCTTGGGCTGCCAACTGCTGAGGTGGCCCACAGTGCGGTCTCTCTTTGGAGGCAAGGACCGCCCATTTCTGATGTCGACAGAGGTCCTTCTGCCCTTCTCTCTCTGCTCCCTGGGGTTTCCTCACACTGTTGCAGCCCCTCTCCCTCGTTGGAGAGTGTGTCACGATTAAAGAATGGCAAGCACCTCACGGCAGGGCGAGCCCGCACCTTGCACTCAGGCCACCAACAACCAGCTCTCATTTCCATATTCAGGGTGCAGAGTAGAGCTTCACCATGCGCTAGTTTCTAAACCAAGTTGATTTCCCCAATGTAGCGCTCACCAAGCGCTTGTGTTTTTACAGAGGTCAGAGGGCAATGGCAACCACTACCTGTGCGATGGGCTGAAAGATAAAGTGTTCCTCTCATGCTTAAAAATAAAGGAAGGGAAGAACAGTCCAGTCCTTCTCCTGCTCCAAACAAGAGCAGCAACTGCAGGCAGTTCCACCGTGCACACATCAGGAGCAGCGCTCCTCACACAGTTCTTCAGCCTTCTTTCAGGCAGGTTCCTTTTTACATGTACTCACAAAGATGCAGGGTTTTAACTCTCAGGGAAAACTTGCGCTCCGCTATGTTTCTGACTGCCTGTTTGGCTGAATAATTATAGGTGGTGGTGCGACAGGAAAGGGGAAACCCTCTCAGCCCCTCAAAAAATGTTGCAACGCAACACCTGAACTTCAGAAAAACAGTTTCCTATGCACACACAATATCAATTTATAAACAGTGTAATGTTGGTCTTAGTGCCGTCAGTACAATCATAAAAATTGAATGTCCACTTCTTCTTAGATGAGCAATTCTTTCTTTTTTAATTGATCAAGCTATATCACGCCAGCCGACACGTGTTTTGTCAGAGTGCAGATCGCTCTGACTCTTCAGGGCTGTCTTCTGATAATGGCGTGTGTCGTAATTCCGCTTGACCGGTGATAATTCCAACCCGGTATGGGTATCTTTAGTAGTTTCTGTAATTGTGGATCATCACTTGTGTCTTCTGTGTCGAATAATTATTAAGTTAAATGCGCCGTAATAGTGCACAACACACGGAGCAGGAATACTCCTCTCCGTAACCACTCTGTATCCCGTTCAACAATATCGTTGAACGGGATACAGAGTGGTTACGGAGAACTACAGTATTGAGAAACTATTCAAGTGGTGACTGAAGCAAGCATAATCGAATTGATCTGGAGATACGTAAGGAGTATTCCTGTTCCGTGTGTTGCGCACTATTACGGCGCATTTAACTTAATAATTATTCGACACAGAAGACACAAGTGATGATCCACAATTACAGAAACTACTAAAGATACCCTTACCGGGTTGGAATTATCACCGGTCAAGCGGAATTACGACACACGCCATTATCAGAAGACAGCCCTGAAGAGTCAGAGCAATCTGCACTCTGACGAAACACGTGTCGGCTAGCGTGATATAGCTTGAGCAATTAAAAAAGAAAGAATTGCTCATCTAGGAAGAAGTGGACATTCAATTTTTATGATTGTACTGACGGCACTAAGACCAACATTACACTGTTTATTAATTGATATTGTGTGTGCATAGGAAACTGTTTTTCCTTTTTACATGTAGCAGGGATCTTTTTTTAAGTGTTTTCTCTCCCCTGAGACTTCCAACAGGAGGCAATCGCACACAAGTCCTTGGGGATCTCCTTACACACAAGATACCACAGCAGGGCAAAAAAGTCAGTCCTTTTCCTCTACCATAGACTGAAATTTCAACTGCAGGCCAACCCACCCCTCACATAGAAAAGGTAGCTCTCCTCACACAGCTCTTTGGCTTTTCTTTTTGGCAGAGTTCTCTTGTTTCCAGAAGTAATCTAAAGTCCTGGGATTTAAGTTATCATACGTATACCCCATTTATTCATTGTTCTCTTTGTTTCAGAGTCTCTGGGCTCAGTGCAAACCAGTTCTGTCCTCCCTAGTCCAGCTTGACCACAGGGAATGGAGAAAGCCTTGTGCAAGGGAACACAGCCTATTCAGGTGCTAGTAAAACTCCTCCCATCACTCTAAACGAAGACAAGGTCTATTTAGCCCAGCGATATGTCACCCAGGCAAGGCATGGTGCACCTCAACCCCCTTTGTGGCTGTCTAGGGCAGTGATACTCAAAGTACGGCCCGGGGGGCGCATGCTGCCCTCTTGACCTTTACATGCAGCCCCCCTGGTGAACAGGAGCAGGAGCTGCTGTATAGTTGCTGAGCACTAATATTCAGAAAACAATGTTAAAAAAATGGGCAAGCATTTATTAATCTACAAATAAATGCTTGCCCGTTTATTTAACATGTTTTAGACCTCCTTGCACAATCCGTTTATGTTTGTGAATCGAAAACATAGGTTTTGTTTCTCAGAAAGGGATCTGTCAGTAAGGTATCTTTCAGTACGTGGAAGCAGTTGTTGATTTTCTATTTTCAAGTGTGTTAAACTGCAGCAGATTTTTCCAGGCAGGCAAAATCTGTGCCAGCGACGTAACGTTTTTTCATAAATTCTATTACGTCCTACCAGCCCCCGTAATGGACGTGACCCCTATTTTTTGAAGCAATGTAACAAAGGCAGTGCGCCGGTGGCAGATGGGTTGCTATTAAGAGTAGGTATTTTTCATTAAGGGGAAAGTGGGTGGATGCCCTGCAGCATTTACAACTGCATTCTGTGCAAATGTAGATACATGTAGATATATGTTGTTTGGCATCTGCATTGCGGTCATAATAGCGAACCAGTAAACTTATGCTTTGGCTCAAACAGAAGTAGGAGACAGAAAGGGAGTGCCTTCCACTAGGCAGACAAGTAAATGTAAATGATTCAATGCAAAATTTGTGTTCATGAGTTATTGTACCGTTGAGACGAATCTTTATTTATTGTATCAATACAAGAGAGGCTGACCTAAACCCACAGGCTCCAATCACGTTTGCTTGTCTTATAGCACTCGTGAAGTAAACAAGGGACATATTCAAATGGGAGTGGTGAAGCGTTGCCTTAAGCAAACATTGCTAACGCCACGCTCCGCCATTCTGAAAATGCATTGATGTGCAGTATTCACAAGAATGCGGCGCACCCCTGCGTTCCCCCTAGCGCTGCCGCTAAATATAGCTGCCTTGCACCAACTCAGACACCCTTGCACCATAGTGCAAGGTTGTCTGCGCTGGGGGGAATGATTGTTTATGTGCAGGAAGGGACACAACGTATCGCCATGAATGATTGTTCATGTGCAGGAAGGGACATGAACAATCATTTATGGCGATTTGTTGTTTCTATGTGTGGTGCATTTGCTGTTTCTATGTGTGCTGCCCAATGCAGCACACATTGAAACAGCAAAAAAGAGTAGAAATTAAGCATTTCTCCTCTTTTTGGCATGTTAAGACCAGATTTTCCCTGGTTTTAATTTTGGCACTGACTCCAATTTACGCCACCCCTGTAAATAGGGGGCAATGTCAAAATCAATGGGTATTGCGGCAAGACGTCGTTAAAAGGCTTAACTCCACCTTGTAAATGAGGCAAACGGTTTATTGGCAAAAGGAAGTCATAAAAAGGGACGATCCTGTGGCGATACAGACTTGTAAATATGCCCCTATGTGTCTTTAAAACTGTGAAGTCAGTGACCAGTGTGAAAGAATGCCATAGATAGCTACCAGCCGCGGTCCCTGAAGGTAACATCGGTGGGGCGGTGGGGCCATGAAGGAGATGATTCAGAGGGACGATGTAGAGGGAAAATTAATTATATATTTAATTTGCCCTCTGCATCGTCCCTCGGAATCCCCCCTTACACGGCCCCACCTCCCCACCGCTGTTACCTGCAGGGACCGCGGCTGGTCGCTATGTTCAAAGAAACTGCCTAACACCGCCATGCACATTAGTGAATATTAAAGATCATGCATGCAGGCCTTAATGGCAGTTCTTTCTTCCATTGAATGCTTCACTTTTTCTGCTCCGTTTAGAAACCTCATTCCATGCAGTTCTTCCTTGGTAGATTATCTGTCTTGAATCTTTGTCCCCAAACACTTCACAGTAGCAGTTACAGAGAAATCTATTCCTCATCCCGGCCAAACAAGGGAGAAACTCGATTGAGTCAAAGTCTGGATGCTGTAGTACAGAGAAACAGAGATTGAAAGTGGCAGAGAGCACAGCAGACTTTGTATCAGATATTAGAATAGATAGCGGCTATTACTGTAGTAAATGAAACCAGGGACCTGTGTGCAGAAAGCGAGACAGTGTCAGGCCCACTCGTGGTGACAACTTTCCTTCCTCTCAGTAAACAGTAAGCACTGGCAGGCATCCAAAGACATCCTCCCTCAATTGCTACAGCTGGTCGCTTACGCAGTGACAGACCTATTTCCTGGCTGTGGGTTCCTTATAAAGGGGATGTTGCTACCCGTGCCAGACTGGCAAAATATAAGCCAGGGCACCTAAATAAAAGTAGCCCGATTAGTGAATTAGAAGCTAAAAATAATGGCACATGCTTGAAAATTGGGGCAGTTTTGAACTTGTAAAGACACTCTATGATTGTTTTGTGGGGTTTCGAAGACTGGATGGATTCGATGTTGTTGCAGGCAATGTTTGTTTTAATAGGGAAATCAACAGTAAACACCAGCCCAACTGACCATAAAGCAAGCCCACAAACAACCAAATAACCGGCCCACACACTGACCTGTCAGACCAGCCCACTGGGCACTGCCTGATTGCCCGATAGCCCAGTCCGACTCTGGTTGCTACTGTACCCAATACATCCCAACACCCACATGGAGCTTTTTCTATCACGTGTGGATAATTTCTTGTATTTTGAGCTTTGGATATTTTTGAACTAAACTTGTGTGCAGGTTTGACCGGCTGAAACCTGTCAGGAGTAAAGCATTGGGTTATCATAATCATTAACAGTTTCAGATTTCCAGCCCCTAGGCAGGCAACCAGTAATCGGCATACCCTATAACAATATTCAGATTGACTATAGATTATTGTTATATTAGACCATTAGAAGGTCTTTGGTATAGATAAAAATGAATCTTGTTTCAAGAAGTGGTATTAGCAATGCATTTGGCAAGACAAAGGCAACGACTTACAGATAACAAAAGGTTCCTCGTTTAAAGAAATGCGTTATGAATGCCCTCGGAAAATGTAAGGGCCCTAAGCATTAAAAGATTTTTAACTAGATACTTTAGCCACTAATCTTCCTGGCATAGCTGTGACTTTTGGAACGTGTGCATGGAAATGTATGATATTCATATACACGTATGGAATGTGTGCAGCATATTTGTATTGTTGCGAACCGGCAAGCGTAGGTTAAGAAAACTATTTTGAAAAAATGTTTCTTTTTTTTCATCTCATAGGACACATTTTTTCATGTAACATAATCTAATTAATTTCTTTCTCCCTATGTGTAACCTCTTAATATGGGAGGTGGGATTTCATTTATTTTGTCACATTTTCTACGCCTCATATATTACAGGCATTGATGGGCAAGTTTACAAATAAAGATAAGTGTGTAAAATGCTTTACAATTTTGCATGAATGTCCTTAAAGGAACAACTGAGTCCGTGTTTGCCTCATTTGCATGGATTTTCCCTGACTTCTTCTCTGACACTTCGTTTAAAACCAGTTCTTAATTTGGCCTGGAATTGCTGGTGGTGTCCACCAGCACTCATATTTGGGGACCGTAATTTAGATTTCTGTCTCAGACATTTACCTAGTCACAGAGGGAGAAAGCAGGAACATGCAAGAGTGAGATTAAGGGGCATTGGAGTGCGCTGGAGTGCCTGGCATTGGATTAAAGAGGCATGAGGTGGAGTGAGACTACGCAGCCTTGGTATTTGGAACCCCGACATTTAATGTCACCGGCTGCAGTCTTCTGAGCAAAGCTTTGGCCATCGGCACTCATTTTAGTTTACAAATTAAGCGCTGGCCTGTCTGTCTAGTGGGGGAAGCCACGCATGCCTTTGGCACGGATTTATCGACACCTAATTGAAGGTGGCCTGGGAGTGCCCAATTTAACAGAAGCTACAGAGCAGCCCTGTCCTTTGGTTTAATGGTCCCAGATGAAACAGAAACGCCCTGGTGCTTCGTGGCTTAATAGGTGGCTGGAATCCAAATCTGGAACGCTCCCTGGCTTCAAAAAGACCAGCAGCTGTTGTGTTTTTACTCCCCACTGGTCCCTGGCTTCAATATGAAAGCTTGGGGGGGGGGGGCGGGGGGGAGAGAGAGAGAGAGAGAGAGAGAGAGAGAGATTGATTTTACAGGACACACAAGTTAGACATTGGGTGACTCACAGTGAAGCAAAAAAACACAGCCAACAGGCCCTTAACAATCTTTGAGAGATAGCATCCGGCAAAGAAAAATAACAGACACATACTTCAGAGCTTGATTCTGTACTGCAAGCAGTCATCCCTACGGTAAAATACTCGAGTCAGACAAGATGGGAAACAGAATTAGGTCGTACCTTTACAGATAGCGAATGGGAAGAAATACACTGCAGGGTACGTACATCAACAGTGGGTAAAGAAATTATAACAAGCATATTATCTTACTGGTACTACACACCAGAGAGGGTCCCTAAGCGGCCCCCTAGGAAAACTGACCTATGCTGGAAGAGCTGATGGCATACAGGCACATTATTTCATCTACTATGACAATGCCCCAAACTGGCCAGATTCTGAACAGAAGTACTGAATGATCTTGATGAGATCACAGACCTATAGATCCCACCCTTCCCTGCATACACCTTATTAGATCTGCACAACAAACATCACTCACTCAGAGGGAAGCAAATTACCATGACTTTATGTGAAGCGCACCACGTGATCCTATCTCAGTGGGGGTCAGACATTTTTGGGGAATATCATAGTGGCTTAATCAATTATTCACTCAATCAATCAGTATTTGTAGGGCATGGCTAATCACCCAATAGGTTATCAGGGCGCTTGCAGATCCCGGCAGCTCATTGAAACACCCACGTCCTGAGGGCCCTTCGGAATTCCGGAAGTGAGGTGATGGTCCGGAGTTGCATGGGGAGGCTGTTCTAGGTCTTTGCTGCATTGTGGGAGAAGTAGCGAACTCCACTTCTGCTTCAGTAGATGCGGAGAGTATAGGCAAGAGGCCGGGAAATGAAGGCTAGTCTTTTTGATGGTTGGTGGAAGTTCCAGAGGTGGTTAATGTAGGCGGGTCCTTGGTTGTGTATAGCCTTGTGTGCATCGGTCAGCAGCTTGAATTCGCCTCCCTTCTGAGAGAGTTGCCTGTGGTGGGGTGCGATGTGGGGTTGCTGCGTGAGGTCAAGAATGAGTCTGGCTGTGGCATTCTGAATGGTCTGAAGTCTCTGTAGGAGGTGTGCAGTGATTCCTACATAGAGAGCATTACCCTTGTCCAGTCAGCTGGTGATGAGAGCCTGTGTCACGGTGTGTCTATTGCGCAGGGGTAGCCATTTCAAGATCCTAAGTAGCATGCACAGAGTGAGGAAGCAGGATGGATGAGACAGCGTTAATCTGTGATTTCATGGTGAGTTTGTTATCAAGGATGATTCTGTGGTTTCTGGTGTGGTTGGATGGTGTGGATGCAGGTCCTAGGTTTGACGGCCACCAAGAGTCAATCCATTGGTAGCGGTTGTTGCAGAAGATCAGTACATCTATCTTATCCATGTTCAGCTTCAGTCAGTTGTGTTTCATCAATTCGGCGATGTTAGCCATGCAACTGTGGAAGCTGATCTTGGTGGTAGTGGTGGGGTCATCTGTGAGTGAGAGGATGAGTTGGGTGTCATCAGTTAAAGAGATTATGTTGAGGCCATCTGATCTGACGATGTTGGCTAGTGGGGTCATATAGGCATTGAAAAGCATGAGGGTGAGGGATGAACCCTGAGGGACACCACAGGTGATCTCCTTGGGTTCGGAGGCGAAAAGGTGGGAAGTGGATCCTCTGTGTTCTACCGGTGAGGAAGGAGGTGATCCATTTATGGGAAATGAGGAGGATGGAAACATTTACCATGTCGTTACTACATACTGATAAAGACTACCCAGGAACCTGCGCTCCTGTCAACATATTCCTCTGTAGAGTTCAGAGAACTCACCTGCTGTAACCTGAGATTGTTATGTACACTGGGACTGTCCAGCTAAGCCTTCAGAGGTGAATCCCACCCTGTGCCTTCCTTAGACTGGTAAAGGTCCTACATAGCGAAAGAAGGTGGGAGACAAAGAGTTAACTGACTGACATACAGTAATTTGCGGGTTATTTGGGGATGTGCAGAGCGCTGCACAGGTTCAGTGGGCAGAGAGGTGGGTAGTTTATTGAAAAATGATAAAAAATATGCATTGCAAGCCGGCCTCCGAATTGTAGAATGGATCCATAAATGAAATAACATTAGGCAATCTTTACCTGAACCCCAATACTCATCCTGGCAAACAATAACTACATACTATGAAAATAGATTAAAGTTACAGTGTATTAGGTTTGGTAACCTTACGTATTATTTTATTTGATTAATTTAGGTACATAAAATTAAACTACATTAAAATATTTTTTAACGCATAAATGTTAATCTAACACTAGCAAGTATCCAAACACTGATAATATATATTTTAATTTTAGTTTTATGTAATATCAAGTGTATTTGATGTATGTTAAATTAGGGTTAGCATTGGGGTATTCTACCCCAATGCTAACCCTAATGTGAACTGTAACCAGTACTTTTTTAGACCTCTTTGCCTCCCAGCATAACACTTTGGTCCCCTGTTTTGTTCAGAATTTCAGGAACTAGAGCATTGTATAGTGAAAGCTTTTTCTTGTCAGTTTCCAGAGGACTGCTGTTTGCTTTCTCTCTGATCTCATTGACCTCAAGGATCCTTCTGCGGATTTGTCAAAGGAAAGCATTGGTCATTCTCAATGCTCCCTTCATGATCAAAATGTCTTGATTCCCTTTTATAAGGCCATCAGAGTTAATTCTAAAAAATGTCTCCTTTTCCTTTGATAGGCGCTACCTTTACAATCTCCTCTTTCAGTGTGCTCTGGTTGATGGCTTGGCTTTTGAGAGATTTAGTCCACAACTCATGAGAGTGCAGAAGACATTTTAAGAGTCAGCTCTGAAAGCAGATAAGCACCACTGATCTTTTTTTTCAGAACTGGTGCCAGCTAAGAGGATTTCGTCTTTGGGATTATTATAACACTTTGATTTTAACATTTCTTTCACAGCTATTTTGACAAGGGTTAGGCAGTTGCTACCTTAAAAGTGCAGTGGTCTGCCATTAAAGTCATTGGGTATTCGTGTGAATTTCTGAAGGATTATGGGCCAGATGTAGGTAGCCAAATACCGGTCGGTAACGGCCGAATTCGGCCGTTACCGACCGGTATTTGGCTTTCGACATGTAGGGGGATTGCAACAGGGCATTTCGGTAATTTTACCGATTCGGTAAATATACCGGTCGGTAAATTTACCGACCGGTATTTTTACAGAATCGGTAAAATTGAGATGTAGGTGGGACTCTTCTGAGTCCCACAAGCCCTACAAATTCGGTATTTTGCCATCAAATTCAATGTGATGGTAAAATACCGATTCAGGTGTGCATGCACATGTGTGCATGCACACCTGTGCCATATGACAGGCAGACCTGCCCTTAGGCCAGGTATGCCTGCCACATGGCCCCCGAAACTTTTTTGGGGGTGCTAGAGGGTGTCAAAGTGACACCCCCTGCACCCTTGTCAAAATCGGTATTTACCGATTCGGTAAATACCGACCGGTAATGCCCCATTCATTCCTATGGGCTTCAAAGCCCATATGAATGAATGGGGCATTACCGGTCGGTATTTACCGAATCGGTAAATACCGACTTTTAAAGATTCGGTAAATCCACATCTGGAATTACCTACATCTCGGTACTTCTATTTTACCGATTCATAAATACCGAATCGGTAAAATTCGGTATTTATGAGTCGGTAAAATAGAATTACCTACATCTGGCCCTTAGTTCCTTATGGCCAACACATTTCTAAGAGATGGTAGTTACTAAGATACGTTTCCGAAGCCTCTTTCCAAGTTTGGATCTTCCTCTTGTTTTTCATACCCTCCAGTCTTCCCCCTTTGAACCTTTAGATGAGGTTCCCCTGACGTTTCTTAACTTTAAAGATTTCTTTCTGACAGCCATTACCTTAGGTAAATGCTAGGGAGAACTGGTTATATGCTTTGGTTATTCTGGGTATATGCTTTGTATTCCACCATGCAGGATCACCCCACCTTTATGCCTCCACTTTCTGCTAGATTTTGTGCTGGTGTACTGACTCTAAAAACTGGGGTGCTGATTTCCAACGGCCAGTGTATGTGCTCTGACCCTTAAAGTATATTTTTAATAGGCTAATACTGGATTGGCATATTAACTTAAATATAAGTTCATAATATAAGGAAGGAGTGGGCAATAAATTCTGCTATGCCGGTGAAGTTGGCGCAGTTTTGGCTACTCCATGTTACACATGTAACTAGACGTTCTGACCAAATTCCACTAACTGCCGCGTAACAGATTTTTTTTCCTCATGTGTGACTCGCTATTGGTATGCTGGTGAGCTCAAGCACAAATTGGCGTGCCCTAGCATGATTTTTGAGCGCTAGAAATGCACCCAGCAAGATTTTCTCAATGCGGGCTGTCACATTCGGCCGCAACCATTTGCGGTGAGAAAGCTGCCACTAGATTAGAAAATCTACTTGAGTATCAGTAAAGAAGCAGTGCCCTCTGACTTGCAGTGTAGTGTAGTTTGTGCTGAATTTGCAGCGATGAACAACCTTCCGGTGCTAAAAATCTGCGCGTTGTCCTAATTTATACCGATTTCGCAGAACTCCGTTGAATTCCACAGGGTTTTCATGTAACTCCACGGAATTCTTCAGAGTGAAACTCCATGAGTTCCACCCATCCCTAGTATAAGGTACTCTATGTGCTCAGGACTTATAAGTTAAATGTCACAGTAGGCTGCAATAGGTATTATGCCACCACTAATGTAACAAGTGAAAACATGACTCAAGGCCTGCCATTGCAGCCTAGGTGTGAAGCTTTGACTCTGTAAATTTGGCATGACCTGGCAGTGAAAAATCTCCAAAGTCACAGTACCAAGATTGGCTCTCTTATAGAAAGTACTGGTTTATATTATACCACTCTATAATGTATACGCTCATTTAGGGAATAGCTAGAACCATGATTCGAGTGCTCAATTTAATAGGAATTTAAAATCAATCTGATGGTAAAGTCAGATTTTATATTAGTATTTTGAAAATGCCACTTTTAGAAAAGGAAGTCTGGATGAATGTGGCCGCTAAGTATACAAGCTTCAGAGGGGCAGCCCCTGTCACAGGCAGATGTAACTCATGCCTAGGTCTGCCCTGCCCGTGTCTAAGTAGCCAGAGGTGCACCAATCCCAGCGAGGGGAAACCTATCACAGAGCTAGTTTTGCAGGGGGGGGGGTTCTCATTTCCCTAGGCACACCTCAGGGGTGTACCCAAGGCTCTGAACAAGGGAAGACAGAATTTTCCCTGTTGCAGTTTGGCAGAACTGGGCACTGTGGGATTGTTTAGGGCCAAACCCTTAGGAAATTATGCCAAAGTGAATGGGGTTGCCACTAGGAACTTGGGTTGCCCCTCTAAACATGTTCCTTATTGGTTAGGGTGTCACCCCCAACCTCAAGCTAAGGCCAGGCAGAAAGGAGGCACCCCAAGCTACATTCCTCAGAACAATGCTGCACCTGTGGAAAACAGAAGAAGGACTGCACCTGCTGAACCAAATGACTGAAAATCAGAGGAAGGAACGAGCCTGAAAATCAGAGGAAGGAATGAGCCCGCTGTTTTACTTTTGCATAGAAACCCCAAGGTCTGGGCCTGCTCCCACTTGAACCTAGGACATAAGAGTGGACTCCAAGGACTAGTGGGCTATCCTCCTTTCTTTTAATCTCCAGGAAAACAAAAGCTGCATGAAGCCTGCAACAAAGAAGAGTGCAGCTGACTCATTCCACCCGGTTTTGCCTGGGAACTTCCTGGTGACTTCTGTGATATTCAGTCCCAACTCACCAAGTAGTGCCCAAAAGATCCGGGACTCTTGGTTGGTGTTAGATAAAGTGTCCGAGTGTGCTCCCTCCCTCTTAAGATTGCAATAGTGGACACTTAGAAACGTTTCTGAACTTTTTCCTAAAAGAACCAGAGGCTTCCACAGGATCAACGCCGAACCTCAGATACAGACGTTGTGTTGCAGGTCCGATTCAGTTTGCTGGTTTGCCCATCTGAAAGCAGCTTGGCTTCTAGAAAAGTTTTTAGGTCCTAACATAAAGGATTTCCCTGGGACCAACGCCAGGCAGACATCAAGCCCTTTGTCTAATCCAGCCAGCACTCCACCCTCTGACAAGAAAATTTCTCTGGAAAGAAGACTTAGGGCCTGATTTAGATCTTGGCAGGTGGGATACTCTGTCACAATGGTGATGGATATCCCGTCGGCCAAAATATTAATTCCAAAGGATAATGGGACTTATAGTTCAGCGGACAGGATATCTGTTACCGTTGTGATGAAGTATTCCATCCGCCAAGATCTAAATCAGGCCATAAGTCAGGTGAGACATTGTTCACCAGGATGAGCACAGACCAGGTTTAGCGCAACCTGGTACAAGTAATTGGAGCTTTGAGCTTTTTGGCAGTAGAAAACTTTAAAACTTTCAAAAAATCATATTTCAGGTTCCTGTGATCCAAATGTTGTTCTTTTGGTGTTTATTTGTATAATTAAATGTATACTATTTTTATTAATTGGAGTGGGATTATTATTTTGTTGTGCTTTTGATTTATTAATTGTTTTGAGTACTGATAAATGCTTTAAATTTGTTTCTTTTGAGTTAAGCCTGACTGCTCTGTGCCGCAACTACCCAGGAGTGAGTTAGTATTTAAATGAAAGTAACCAAACATGGTCATGATAAAGAATGGTGACATTATTTCTTGGTGAAGTCTCACAACCACTCCAACTAATAATCCCCTTTCTCACACAGTATTTTCTAATTGTATTCTGACAGGCTGCCCCTCTGGTTGGGTCCGAAGTTTTGGTGTACTGTTCTTTCCAAACATACATTTAACCAAGAGACTTCTCTTTCTTTTTTATGTATTCATCTTCTCCGGAGAAGAAGGCTCTTTACACTTTTGATTTGTGAAAAAATATTTTCAATTATGTCAAGAAATCAGCAGAATTTCCATGCTGTAATGCTTTGTGAATCTTGATTCTACAAGAAAGGGTTTGTAACCCAATATTTCTTCCCATAGTTACTGCATTTGATAAGCTATGTCCATGACATACTCTTGCTAGTGGTCTCTTATTCAATAGGAGGTACAGGGTAGCTGTACAAGAGGAATGGCTACTTTGTGAGCACAGAGTCAAGGCAGCCTCTTGGTCCATTCTTCTTACCTTTACATTACTGAGGGCACTCAAGTTCAGTAAACAAGTTGTATTTTGGTTAAAAATGTTAGCTTTGATTTTATGTCCTTAAATTTGCTGAACTTATATGTATGAATTCAGGTTTGCTTTGCTGTACTTTTGACTCAAGCATGTAATTTTATAGAAGCATGTAATGGTCAACAGCGAATTTGGTTTTGGCTTGGGTTTTCTATAGAGTAAGTAAGGGTATGAGGAAGTTAGAACAGGAGATAATAATTGGTGTACTTACCAGTAATCTTCATTGCTCTTGAGGGCCTCTTCCTTATCTCATTACATTAATTTGCCTCTCTCTCTTCTAATGTAATGGCCTTTTCACCCAGTTGAAAGAGCTTGTGAGTACAATAAGTCTTTTGAGGTGTCCTGCCTGTTTTATGCATGATGGATAAGGAGAATTGAATTCAGAGAAAATAGAATATCTAATGTCTGTCATGGAGGTTCACTCCACTTCTATTTTAGGGCCTGATTATGAGAGGGTCAGTTAATTCCAAACCGTGCTTAAACCCTTATTTATGCATGGATCGAAATTATGAGGTAAGAGGTATTTGAAGATAATTATCAGATGTGTTAAGTACATCAAGCTTTGTTAAATTTCAGCAGGTCATTCCTGCCGAAAGTTAACAGAGGAAATGTGTACGATATTTACTGTATGGATTTTGTGGCGTTAAATACCAAAATCTGCATGTTATTCCCCACAAGCTTGCAATAGGAGCTATTTACCTCACCCGATAAATAGCGTACCCCGTGGTATTGTTATTTATCAGGAGCACTTAATAGCACGTACACTTTTAGTCAGGGCTATGAATAAGGAATGGGACAACAAGAGGGTTTTAGGAGTAATGAAGATCACCAGTAAGTAATCCAATCATGACATTTTAATGTTTGCCATTTGTGGCTAACAGGAATCCACAATCTCTCATAAATTACTATTGCAAAATTATGAAATGTCCAATAAAACATGTGGTCGCATGGGTGGAATGCCAATATAGCGACCCCATATAAGGTCTGTCCCCACTAGCAACACAAAAGTCTCAATGTCCCAGGGTTGATCTGTTTTCCAATTTCAACCATAAATAAAACACAGAGTACTTTCCTGTAGATAGACGATGTTTAATCGTAATCTGTCTTTTTAGATTTGGTTAAACTCATTGCTTGGTTTCAACAATAATATGTAAATCGATTACATTGTTAGGTACAATCCACCATCCCTTCCTCCATCCGGATGCATTTCGGGCAATAAGCCCTTTGTCAGGGAATAGTTCTAGAGAAATACATATGATCATAACATGAGAAAAACATCCTATCATACAATCTGTGGTCATCCGACACCCACAGGTGTAGTGATTGGTAATTTCGGGCTAACGCAGTGATATGTTTATAAGCCACGCAAGCTTAGTGGCTGAAATCATAATACAATGAACATGACCATAATGTCATGAAATCCATGCAGTGTGCATGCCTATTCATCCATGCAAATTGAGTGAATCAATGCCATAAGTAGGATATAACTAAATCATGCCTAAGTGAGAGGATGCCTCTGCACGAGCAGGACACCCCTGCAGCCTACGGAGTACATTCTCCTGGGATGCCAGTGAAGCAGCCACAGACTATATAGAGGGGCGAGAGAGAGAGAGAGAGAGAGAGGGGGGAGGTAGAGGGGGAGGGGGAGGGAGAGAGGGAGAGGGAGAGAGAGAGAGAGAGAGAGAGAGAGAGAGAGAGAGAGAGCGAGAGAGAGAGAGAGAGAGAGAGAGAGAGAGATTAATTGATTTTACAGGACACACAAGTTAGACATTGGGTGACTCACAGTGAAGCAAAAAAACACAGCCAACAGGCCCTTAACAATCTTTGAGAGATAGCTACCGGCAAAGAGAAATAACAGACACATACTTCAGAGCTTGATTCTGTACTGCAAGCAGTCATCCCTACGGTAAAATACTCGAGTCAGACAAGATGGGAAACAGAATTAGGTTGTACCTTTACTGATAGCGAATGGGAAGAAATACACTGCAGGGTACGTACAATGGGTCAATCAACAGTGGGTAAAGAAATTATAACAAGCATATTATCTTACTGGTACTACACACCAGAGAGGGTCCCTAAGTGGTCCCCTAGGAAAACTGACCTATGCTGGAAGAGATGATGGAATACAGGCACATTATTTCATCTACTATGACATTGCCCCAAACTGGCCATATTCTGAACAGAAGTACTGAATGATCTTGATGAGATCACAGACCTATAGATCCCACCCTTCCCTGCATACACCTTATTAGATCTACACAACAAACATCACTCACTCAGAGGGAAGCAAATTACCATGACTTTATGTGAAGCGCACCACGTGATCCTATCTCAGTGGGGGTCAGACATTTTTGGGGAATATCATAGTGGCTTAATCAATTATTCACTCAATCAATCAGTATTTGTAGGGCATGGCTAATCACCCAATAGGTTATCAGGGCGCTTGCAAATCCCGGCAGCTCATTGAAACACCCACGTCCTGAGGGCCCTTCGGAATTCCGGAAGTGAGGTGATGGTCCGGAGTTGCATGAATTTAAAATCAATCTGATGGTAAAGTCAGATTTTATATTAGTATTTTGAAAATGCCACTTTTAGAAAAGGAAGTCTGGATGAATGTGGCCGCTAAGTATACAAGCTTCAGAGGGGCAGCCCCTGTCACAGGCAGATGTAACTCATGCCTAGGTCTGCCCTGCCCGTGTCTAAGTAGCCAGAGGCGCACCAATCCCAGTGTGGGGAAACCTATCCCAGAGCTAGTTTTGCAGGGGGGGGGGGTTCTCATTTCCCTAGGCACACCTCAGGGGTGTACCCAAGGCTCTGAACAAGGGAAGACAGAATTTTCCCTGTTGCAGTTTGGCAGAACTGGGCACTGTGGGATTGTTTAGGGCCAAACCCTTAGGAAATTATGCCAAAGTGAATGGGGTTGCCACTAGGAAATTGGGTTGCCCCTCTAAACATGTTCCTTATTGGTTAGGGTGTCACCCCCAACCTCAAGCTAAGGCCAGGCAGAAAGGAGGCACCCCAAGCTACATTCCTCAGAACAATGCTGCACCTGTGGAAAACAGAAGAAGGACTGCACCTGCTGAACCAAATGACTGAAAATCAGAGGAAGGAACGAGCCTGAAAATCAGAGGAAGGAATGAGCCTGCTGTTTTACTTTTGCATAGAAACCCCAAGGTCTGGGCCTGCTCCCACTTGAACCTAGGACATAAGAGTGGACTCCAAGGACTAGTGGGCTATCCTCCTTTCTTTTAATCTCCAGGAAAACAAAAGCTGCATGAAGCCTGCAACAAAGAAGAGTGCAGCTGACTCATTCCACCCGGTTTTGCCTGGGAACTTCCTGGTGACTTCTGTGATATTCAGTCCCAACTCACCAAGTAGTGCCCAAAAGATCCGGGACTCTTGGTTGGTGTTAGATAAAGTGTCCGAGTGTGCTCCCTCCCTCTTAAGATTGCAATAGTGGGCACTTAGAAACGTTTCTGAACTTTTTCCTAAAAGAACCAGAGGCTTCCACAGGATCAACGCCGAACCTCAGATACAGACGTTGTGTTGCAGGTCCGATTCAGTTTGCTGGTTTGCCCATCTGAAAGCAGCTTGGCTTCTAGAAAAGTTTTTAGGTCCTAACATAAAGGATTTCCCTGGGACCAACGCCAAGCAGTCATCAAGCCCTTTGTCTAATCCAGCCAGCACTCCGCCCGCTGACAAGAACATTTCTCTGGAAAGAAGACTTAGGGCCTGATTTAGATCTTGGCAGGTGGGATACTCTGTCACAATGGTGATGGATATCCCGTCGGCCAAAATATTAATTCCAAAGGATAATGGGACTTATAGTTCAGCGGACAGGATATCTGTTACCGTTGTGATGGAGTATTCCATCCGCCAAGATCTAAATCAGGCCATAAGTCAGGTGAGACATTGTTCACCAGGATGAGCACAGACCAGGTTTAGCGCAACCTGGTACAAGTAATTGGAGCTTTGAGCTTTTTGGCAGTAGAAAACTTTAAAACTTTCAAAAAATCATATTTCAGGTTCCTGTGATCCAAATGTTGTTCTTTTGGTGTTTATTTGTATAATTAAATGTATACTATTTTTATTAATTGGAGTGGGATTATTATTTTGTTGTGCTTTTGATTTATTAATTGTTTTGAGTACTGATAAATGCTTTAAATTTGTTTCTTTTGAGTTAAGCCTGACTGCTCAGTGCCGCAACTACCCAGGAGTGAGTTAGTATTTAAATGAAAGTAACCAAACATGGTCATGATAAAGAATGGTGACATTATTTCTTGGTGAAGTCTCACAACCACTCCAACTAATAATCCCCTTTCTCACACAGTATTTTCTAATTGTATTCTGACAGGCTGCCCCTCTGGTTGGGTCCGAAGTTTTGGTGTACTGTTCTTTCCAAACATACATTTAACCAAGAGACTTCTCTTTCTTTTTTATGTATTCATCTTCTCCGGAGAAGAAGGCTCTTTACACTTTTGATTTGTGAAGAAATATTTTCATTTATGTCAAGAAATCAGCAGAATTTCCATGCTGTAATGCTTTGTGATTCTTGATTCTACAAGAAAGGGTTTGTAACCCAATATTTCTTCCCATAGTAACTGCATTTGATAAGCTATCTCCATGACATACTCTTGTGAGTGGTCTCTTATTCAATAGGAGGTACAGGGTAGCTCTACAAGAGGAATGGCTACTTTGTGAGCACAGAGTCAAGGCAGCCTCTTGGTCCATTCTTCTTACCTTTACATTACTGAGGGCACTCAAGTTCAGTAAACAAGTTGCATTTTGGTTAAAAATGTTAGCTTTGATTTTATGTCCTTAAATTTGCTGAACTAATATGTATGAATTCATTGTTTGCTTTGCTGTACGTTTGACTCAAGCATGTAATTTTATAGAAGCATGTCGTGGTCAACAGCGAATTTGGTTTTGGCTTGGGTTTTCTATAGAGTAAGTAAGGGCATGAGGAAGTTAGAACAGGAGATAATAATTGGTGTACTTACCAGTAATCTTCATTGCTCTTGAGGGCCTCTTCCTTATCTCATTACATTAACTTGGCTCTCTCTCTTCCCTTTTCACTCAGTTGAAAGAGCTTGTGAGTACAATAAGTCTTTTGAGGTGTCCTGCCTGTTTTATGCATGATGGATAAGGAGAATTGAATCCAGAGAAAATAGAATATCAAATGTCTGTCATGGAGGTTCACTCCACTTCTATTTTAGGGCCTGATTATGAGTGGGTCAGTTAATTCCAAACCGTGCTTAAACCCTTATTTATGCATGGATCGAAATTATGAGGTAAGAGGTATTTGAAGATAATTATCAGATGCGTTAAGTACGTCAAGCTTTGTTAAATTTCAGCAGGTCATTCCTGCCGAAATTTAACAGAGGAAATTTGTACGATATTTACTGTATGGATTTTGTGGCGTTAAATACCAAATTCTGCATGTTATTCCCCACAAGCTTGCAATAGGAGCTATTTACCTCACCCGATAAATAGCGTACCCCGTGGTATTGTTATTTATCAGGAGCACTTAATAGCATGTACACTTTTAGTCAGGGCCTATGAATAAGGAATGGGACAACAAGAGTGTTTTAGGAGTAATGATGATCACCAGTAAGTAATCCAATCATGACATTTTATTGTTTGCCACCATTTGTGGCTAACAGAAATCCACAATCTCTCATAAAGAACTACTGCAAAATTATGAAATGTCCAATAAAACATGTGGTCGCATGGGTGGAATACCAATATAGCGTCCAAATATAAGGTCTGTCCCCCCTAGCAACACAAAAGTCTCAATGTCCCAGGGTTGATCTGTTTTCCAATTTCAACCATAAACAAAACACAGAGTACTTTCCTGTAGATAGACGATGTTTAATCGTAATCTGTCTTTTTAGATTTGGTTAAACTCATTGCTTGGTTTCAACAATAATATGTAAATCGATTACATTGTTAGGTACAATCCACCATCCCTTCCTCCATCCCGATGCATTTCGGGCAACAAGCCCTTTGTCAGGGGATAGTTCTAGAGAAATACATATGATCATAACATGAGGAAAACATCCTATCATACAATCTGTGGTCATCCGACACCCACAGGTGTAGTGATTGGTAATTTCGGGCTAACGCAGTGATATGTTTATAAGCCACTCAAGCTTAGTGGCTGAAATCATAATACAATAAACATGACCATAATGTCATGAAATCCATGCAGTGTGCATGCCTATTCATCCATGCAAATTGAGTGAATCAATGCCATAAGTAGGATATAACTAAATCATGCCTAAGTGAGAGGATGCCTCTGCACGAGGAGGACACCCCTGCAGCCTACGGAGTACATTCTACTGGGATGTCAGTGAAGCAGCCATAGACTATATAGAGGGGCGTCGCGTAATTACGCGCTGACCATCTCGAAACCGGCTGCAACGAATCCCATGATGTTTGATATCAAACATGTTGGAATCATACCCCCACACCATAGCCGGTGTGGGAGATATGATTCCAAGCACTGTCAGAGACCTCCATTAGGGTCTCAGTATTCCCGGTGCCAATCTACTAGTCCAGGACAGCACAAAATGGCTGTTGCCGACAAGAGACACATTTCTGCCCTCCTGCTGCTGAGCCAAGCTTGAGCAAAGGAAGGTGAAACAATAGGCATCCTGTCACAGGGAGGTGTGACCTCCTCCCAGGCAGGATTTCGTGTATTGGGACCGGGTGGGTGCGCTTGCCAGCACCTGAAAGTCTGCATGAGGGGCACATTTGGTGTCCCTGTGCAGAGTGCAGTTCAAACCAGTTCTGGGAGCCATTGGCTCCCACTCTGGCGTGAAACTGGATAAAGGACATGGGAGTAACCTCCCCCCTTGTTCAGACCCGTGCCTGGGAGGGTCTCCTGAATCTTCCCAACCTTTTCCCCAGGGTACTTAAGGGCTTACTTAGGTGTAGGTCCCTAGATTCATTGTGGGATGAGATTCAGAACTGAAACCACTGCACTTCTAGAATCTGGGCACTCTGGACTTCCTGGACCTTGTTTGGGCCTGACTTCACCTCCCTTCCAGTCTGCTACATTGTCTGTGTATGTGCATCATACAGGAACCTCCAAGGCCTGTGAAGCATCAAGGATAACCAAAGTAATCTCCCTTGGAGCAAAGGAGTCACTCCCCTGCCTTCGCAGGCACCTCAACATGGCTGACCGGTCAGCTGATCCTAAGCTCCTGCGGACTCTGAAGTGTTCAACAACACAGGTGGTGGGTACCTACCTCTCCCAAGGCCCTAGCTGTCCTCTCACCGAGTTTGCGACCAGAATCATTCTTGGGGCTGCATTAACTGAACCCCTGTGCACCGCGTACTTTTGCAAGTGTACATGCTTGTTGCAAAATTTTGCAACAAGTGCATTGGGCTCCAAGTAGCCCCAACCTCTGGCAACTTTTCCAGCAAGATCTTCAGCCACACCTGCTTGTGGGCACCGTGGCCTGCTCCTTTTGGGGAGCTGCTTGAGGTCCTCTTGTGACTCCTGTGCCTCCGGCCTGTGGGTCCATTTGAGGGTTAGCTTTGTTTTCCTTGGGCTCCTCTGATTGCTCGGGGCCTGCCCTGACTCCCCTGCTTATGGTGAGTCTCTTGAACCTTGCTGGTCCCAACCGTGCACCTTCTTGACTTCCTGCATGGGTTGCCTTTGCCAAGGCTTGTTGGTGCTCCCGCCAGACACCGACACCTCAACACTCAACATCCTTTGTGGGACAGCTCGTATCTGGGTCCTGGTCTTCCTCAGTATCGCCTGGTCCTCACAGCTGCAGAGTCAAGGTCACAGTCATCTTGCCTGAAGCACCCAACATCGGAGGCATTCGCCTCCCAAGTTTCCTGGTCACTCCTGAGTGACATATACTCTGTCCCCTCTGCTTTCAGGTACTCCTCTTCAAGAATCCACTTTTGTATTCCCACAGACACTCTTTCCTCTTCCAGCAGCGGTACTTTCCTGAAGTCCTCCATTTGGTTCAATGGGAGTTTCCGACACCACTTCACACGTATGCACCCAGTTTCCCTGGTGTAGGTAACGTGGGTACTAAGGTATCCACAGGTAGGGTGGCTCTCCAACCTTCTGTCTTCCATGGCGTTTATTTGGGGACTACTGGGAAGGGTCCTTAATCTTTAAAATTCCAACGGCGACTTGCACATAGAGTTGTAAGGATCCAGCGGTCGTGTTCACACACTGCAAACGCTCTTCATGGGGTCCCCATATACTTATCATGGGTGGTTTTGTGGGTCCCCAGCAAGTCCTCTTGACACTGTCTTGACTTGAGTTGTGATTCTTATACCACTTTTTTAGTATTTGGTTTGCCCCCCCCCCCCTCCCCCCCTCCCCGGGGCCACTGAGTCTTTCATGCTATTTACTGTGTTTTTTGCTAAAGTATTGTGTGCATGGTGTTTATTTCCTTTGTGGAGATACTTGAACATTCTAGAGAGTATTATATAATAAATACATGATTTTATAAATACTTGGAGTGGTACTTTTTCAGTTAATATAAACTATAAGATTGCATTCTGATAAAACAAGCGGCTTTAAACTCCTTCTGGACTAAGCCTGAAGGCTGTTCTCCACAGCTACTACTTAGAGAGCTGTCTAAGATTGTCCAAGACCTCTTAAATAATCATAAGCGTTGTATGGTCTGGTGCAAGGTGTCCACTTACATTAGTGGACATCATATACCAGGCCAGCCTCTGACAGTACACATTCTGTGTAGCAGGTACATTAACCCTCTGTGCTGTGTGGGTGGCAGGAGTGCCCATGTGAGTGCACAGTGAGCAATGCAACAGTGTGAGAGTATGGTAAGAGGAGTGACTGCAGGGTGAGTGAGATGACCATATGAATTTGGGTGCAGATGTGTGTGCAGAGTGGGACGAATTAATGCATGGTTAGTGATGGGCTTGTTTGAGTGAGATTGCAGATTGAGCAGTGAGGGGGACAGGTGAGTGGAGTGTCATATGAGTGCAGGGTGAGCAGTGTGCTCATGTGACTGACCAGTGAGGTACAGGGTGAACAGCACAAGTGCATGGTGAGTGCAGAGTGATTACTGGGAGTGCAGGGTGAGTGAGTGAATGGTGTGAGTGCATGGTGATCAGTGCCAGTGCATTGTGACCGCTGTGAGTGCAGGGTGAGTGCAAAAGTGAAGGGTCAGAATGTGGAGTGAGTTGTCTGAATGAAGGGTGCATTCCCAGACACTTGAGGTAACTCAGACTGTTATTGATGGTGGTGTAGGGTTTCAGATATAAGTTAAACTATTGCTATTATGGCAACAATCAGGGATCGAGGGTGGATGAAATAAATAATGTGCTGATCCTGCAACAAACTTCCAGTCTTATAATTAGAGTTGCCAGCTCATTATTTTGATATCTCAGATGGTACAAAAATAAACAGTCACCTAAAGCCGTATTTTCAGTACTTATCTGTGCGTACTTCGAAAAGCAAATTTAAATAGAAAGCACTATTAATTGTGTTATAGGGCTGCCTGAATGATCCATGACTGATATTTAAAGGGGACAAAGACAGAAAAGTCACATTACAAATGCTTTTTTTTTTAGTTTTCGTGTCAATGACAAGGCCTTTGAATGCTCTTTAACCCCTTCGGCGCTGATGACAAAGCCAGCTCGTCATGGGCGTTACCTGCGCTACGCGGATGACGAGCTGGCTTTGTCATAAACAAGCCATTTTTTTTTTCAGCGCACAGCGGGAAAACGCGGTAGCGCGGTAGGGGTTAAATAACACATGGCTGGCATTTTCCTTTTGGCCACCCTACTTTATATTTCTTTTCATGAAATGCATTCTCACACTACAGCAATAGATGTAAAATCCAAATGTAAGGAATAGGCAGAGTGGAGGCCATTGGGTACTGGGAAAAAAAAGGCCTTGGTGACCAGTAGACAAAGGTATGTATATATGCAAATGATCTTTAAAGACCTGTGAAAAACTCTGGCGTGCTGGAGATAAGACACCAGACACTGCCTGGGCTGAGAAGCCCTTCTAGCAGCCCTATGGGCTTTGCAGCCTGATCAGAGAGGCACAGAATGCTATCATGGCTGTCTTATACTACTGATCAAGGCAGTCATATTGATGGCACGTGAGGGCAGATCTTTCTTGACGTTCCGGCCGCTCAGGTGTCACCTTAAAGAATTTTTTGAAACTCGATTTGCTAAGAAATGCAGTAACTCACGTGCCTAATGAGAGACGGGTTTGCCGCTCTGTCGCTTCGCTGTGAAACGGGCAGAATCAGTGCATCTGCCCAATTGTGAGAAGCGCAGGCTAATATGGGAGCAGAGGTCATCAGCAATGCCATTTTCCGGCACCTTGACTGAAGAAAGAGGAGGCGTGAATTGTGACTTCACGCCTGGATTAATAATGCACACTGTTTCTTTAAGCTTGTAAGCACTTTTTCTGTTTTTGCAGGAAGAGAGACTTTACATCTCTTTTTATGCTCTCGTAAAAAAGCGTGCATCGCCTTTCAACACTCTGCAGCGCCAGAAAGCGAGCCATTTGTAATTACAGCCATAAAACTTGGTCCCCTTGGCCCCCATTACCTTCCTGAAACAGCTGAAACGCATCGGCCCCTAGGACTGGATGGTTTTCTCCGCGTCTCTTTTACGACTGCCTGCACCAAAAGCAATAGTGCTCGCTAAACAGTCTCACAGCCTCACACCAGGAACTGGGGCGGATCGATTCTCGCTTCTTTCATTATTTTCAGTACCTGCAATATCCTGCAGAGCTATTTCCACAGTATCACAGGTTAAATGGCCATTACATTATATGATGAAGCAGGCACTAGTCAATAACCCCCACCACCACCATCACCATCAACTTTCCCCCTTGGAGTTCAGAATATATTTTTCCTGGGTATGAACATGAGACACGAGGAATCAATCAAGATAGCCTGCTTTTTATAATGGTCAGCTCTGGGTCTTGTGTTGTGTGCGCTGCATAGTCAAAGTCACCACTAAGCTAAGATTTCAAGTTTCTCATGTGATTTGATTAGAAAAAGAAAAAAAACTCGTACCATAGCTTAAATTGAGACCTACTAAATGGTCAATTCATTTCAAGAGATAATGAACGGCTAGCCAAGTGCCTACTGGGTATGGTATCTGGAATCAAAACGGTAGATATATTAAGTCAGGAAGTTCAAATAAAACATTCATTGAACAGAAGCACAATCAAAAATATTCAACAACAATATTAATCTGACTGCTCAGTACTTTAGAAGGGCGTTTAATCAAATGCTGACGCAAAATATGTTTTTTGATAGGTATACGTAATCGCAGATTCCTCACCTTGTGGATCTCACCAGGTGCCAGACTGTCTATGGAAACTTATGCAATGGCTCCTGCTCACTGACAAGTGGCACCATTGGCTTTAATAACCAATTTGTCTCGCCTCCAGATATGATGACATAGAGCAGCAGAAAGCACCACACCCGAGTGCTGACATCAGGTAGTCTTTTCCTGTATCTGAAGATATAGATCTACTGATTTCAGTTTTCACTGAATTCTCAAATTCTCAAAAAAACTTTGTCAGTGTGCAGGAATGTCCCCTCTCCTAAAGGATACAGATTTGAAGCCATGTCATGTATAACGAACTCCGGTGGATAGACACAACATCTATTTGTGATGCCTTGGTACTCCAAATCATTTGATACATGTTTTCGATGATTCCAAAGGCCATCAGAGAAAGAAAGGCCAAACTTTACATAGCAGAAGACAAGAAGCAGGGCCAGTCTCTATTGAAGTAGCCCTCATCAAGCAGGTTTAAGGTGAAGTCAAAAGAGAAGTCCAAAGACAAGTCGAGAAAGAAGTACAAGAAGCATGCTGATAGTTCCTCAAAGAACGTATACCCTCCCGATCCGGAGGTAGAGCTTGCATTCTTACATTCAGCAGTCACGCCATCAGACTTAGACTTTGTTGTCTGACTCAGACCCGAAACTGAACTTGGTGGCCATTCACTCCAAGTCCTCGGAGCATCTTTAACCCATCAGCACATTGTGGCGTTCGAGAGGTCATGATTCAGATTTTCAAGTTTATTCTAATTTACTCTGGTGTACCTACTGCCTCTATTGAGCTATTTGGCCCACCTGTTATGATTGCGCTAGCAGACCCTCCCCTGTGCTGACTGACCCTGGATGAAGTCAGCCAGCCCTGACAATGGTGCAGGGCCATATAAGTATAATTTGATGTGCAGGGTCAGCAATTCATCAGGAAGTGTCTCCTCTTACTCTTGGGGAAAAACACTCCCAAGTCATTGTCCAGCCCTTTGACCTTATATCAGCTCCTTAGATATTTCCAAAGGACATTTTGGTAGGTGTGGTGCATCTTCAAGTTTGAGAATACATCTATTCATGCCTTTCAGTGGTAGGCTAACCATAGCTAATCTTGAACTACCTACAAATGATGAAGCTATTACTAACCACCCTGGGTTTCTCCATGAACAAATCCAAATCTAATTTCTGATCTAGGCAGAGGTCTCCCTTTATTGTGGCAATTCTGGATATGGATGTTTTGAAAGCCTTCTCTCCCCATCAATGGGTGTGTGGGTCATTCAGTGTATGATCCTGATGATTCAGATGATAGCTTCTGTCCCAGACACGATGGCTTCTCGGGTTACTGGCATTGTGCATCACCTCTTTAGCACATGTAAGCCCTTTAAAGGGATCTGTAGCTGGAGTGGGTCCAGCACTTAGGAGGCCTTTTGTACAGCACCAGCATCTCTAACGAGGTGGCTACAGAAATCCGGTGATGGATGATGAACGCAAATCTGACGCACATCAGCCCATTTTGTGTGCCCTCACCAGACTTACAATGATGACAGGTGTGTCATCTATTGGCTGGTGCGGCTACCTGGTTCAGGTGGATATTAGACATCTACGATCTCAGAAGGAGCAATGCCATCATATAAAATTCTGGTGTTGAGAGCCATCCAGCTGGCCTTAAAAACCTTTCTGCTTCCATCAAGGGTAAGACAATCAAAGTGCTGGTAGATAGTAAGACCATCATTTGGTGTTTCAAAAGCAGGATAGAGTGGGATCTTATGTTCTCTGCCTGGAGGCTCTGATGCTATGACAACAGATTCACACGATTTCCCTTATTGCCAGTCACCTTGCGTGATCCTTCAATATGAGGGCAGGCAAACTCAGCAAGTGTAATTTCTCCAACGACAAGTGGCACATACACCCGGAGATGGCTCAAGCTATTTCTATGCAACTGGTGCGTCCTTCAGTAGATCTATTCACTAGCTCCAAAATTTCTCTTTGTCTGCCCCACCTTTTCTGATAGCCCTGGACAGGGCTCAGAGGGTTTGGTACTCCTGACTATGAGCATATGTCCTCTACTTTGGCAGCCTCACTGGGAGGATCTCCTATATCAACAACAGGGCTGGGTGCTATACCCAAACCTTGTTGATATATAATTCCATGTATTTTGAATATATTTTTTTCATTACAGAATTTTTTTTATTTTGTAATACAAATGTTTATTGTTGAACATGCAACAAGTGAACAACTGTGATTCCATTGAATGCACGTTTCCCCCATGTTCTTATGTTTTGTCAATGTGTTCTGAGTTGTGATTACCAATCTTTTGCAAAATACATTCATAATAGTTAATTATCTGTGTGATTGTTTAGATTAAAAATGTTCAACAAGTAACTGCAAGAGCACTCAGCTTACCCATGCTTCTTTCTAGTTTAGGACGTGTTTGGGAGATGCCATAACCCAATGTGCATTCACCTTTAATTTGGTCCTAATATTTCTGATGAGTGCTCCTTTCGAGACTCTTCAAAGCTGTACTCTGGGGCTCTTGACCTTGCAAAAACGGTGTTTCTTATTGTAGTCACTTCTGCCTGTCATGTCAGTGAGTTGCTGGCCTTGCTTGTTCAGCCTCTGAATGGTGAATTGACAAGCTAGTACGTATGACTCATGCATCCTTTCTTCCAAAAGTGTTGCCAATTTTCCATGTTGGGAAGTCCATCACATTCTGCATGTTCTTTTCTCAACTGCATAAATCTAAAGAGGAGAAAAGTCCCGATGGTTGGACCCATAAAATGCTTTACTCATAGATAGAATCAAGGATAAATGGGTTGATTATCAGCTGTTTCTTGTGTTCACCAGAGCAAAGAAATCAAAGTCAGTTGAAGAACTAACTTTATCCCAATGAATTGTCCTGTGTATCAAACTGTGTTATACCCTGTCAAAAACAGACTCCTGATGCCCTTAGAGCACAATCCACCACAGCAAATACCACTATCACTGCACTGGCTATGGACAGTCCAGTTTTGAACATCTGCCAGACGGCCATTTGGACATCTGCATCAATTTACAAGTCCACATGAAGTGTCATTTTAGCCGCTCAGTTATGCATGACTTACTGGGGTAGAGTCAACTTCTAAAACTGTCCTTCTTGAAGGGCACATAGTTTTCGAATTGATTGTCAAGATGAGGAATCTGCATTTAGGAGTATCTATCAGAAGAATTATTTATGTACTTTCAGTAATGCTCTTTCAGGTAAATACTATATCTAACCTCAAATTGCTCACCATCCACTGTTTTGTGGAGTGGGCTCTTGGAAATCAATGAGGTTCCCAGCTGACGTTCTCACACCACAAGTGAAGTTCTTCTCTGTCCTCTATTCTTCTCGTCCTTGCATGCAAACAGATCAAATGATTAGACTGACACCGGCATGCAATGGTGGCACCTTTGTTCAGCTGCATTCTATCATATTGGGAGGTGGGATGGAGCCATGTTAGTGGTTGATGGCACTACATGTCAGCTTGCAGGATCTATTGCAAAGGTTTTCGGATGTATTGTGACACGTGAAAAAATCACAAGATGAGGAATCTTCAGATCGATAGAGTATCCACAAGAAGGAGCATTACTAAAGGTAAGTAATGTATTTTTTCTACCTGAAAGTTAGATCTTTGAATTCCCATTAATTGAACCCGTAGTGTGAGTTGTGGAAGCAATAGGGGCAGCTAGAGAGCTTTGTCAATTATTTTATTTAGCCCTGTAGGAGAAATAAAGCTCCATCAAGAATATGCACATTTTTGGCACAAGCTAATCCAGTATGGACCATTTCAGCATTATTTTATTGGTTTAAGTAGCTGGCTGCGTCAGCTCTATACTCTCCTCCTCTCCACCTGCTTCATCCAACTCCAGATCTAGCCTGACCCGCTGTTCTAAGTCTGTTTACTAAGTACATGGGCTTGGTTACCAAACTAAGAATTCACAGCCAGACAATGACCAGGTCCAGGAGTGGGGTAGATGGGGTTGAGGGGAAATAAGAGGTGAGTAAAATATATGTTTTTTTTAAAATGCTAAGCTGCCCATCCCTCCCTTTCGTCTTAATCCTATACAGGTCTACACTTGGCCAATTGTCCATGGTTCGTTTACTATTTTAATAGGCATAGTAAACAGTTTTTCATATGCGTACATGTGGTAGTGCATACAACTCATTTGACAATCTTCAGAAACAATATTGATGCCAGTGAAGTCATCAGATACTCATTTTCAAATCATTCTCAAGTCATCAGAAATAGTGACACCTTGTGAAGTAATCAGATACTTTCAAATCTTCCTTGAGTCATCAGGAATATTCACATCTTGTGAAGTCATCAGATGCTCATTTTCAAGTCATCCTCCAATCATCATCTCCCAAGTTTCTAAACTTTGCTGATGACTTCAAGAGGTTGATGATGTCTGATGACATGAACATTACTGCTACAGTAGTTCGATGGTCATTCAATGATTCTAGGATGGCTTCTAAAGTAATCATTTTCGACCTGGAAAATAAAACAATCAATGTCTGCATTTAAGTCACGTGCTTCCGTCTTTCATGCAAAGCGCCGCTCTAACTTCCTGCCTCTCCCTCCTTTCCTGCCTGCCTACTACTACTGCCTGCCTGCCTGCCGCTGCAGGCGACCCAGCCGCCGCTGAGCCACCCGCACTCGCCTTTCCCGCCGCTGCCTACCTGCGGCCCCGCCAGCCGATTGGCCCCCCGTTCCCGCTACCCAGCGGACCCTCCCTCCCGGCTCCCTTCTTAAGTGGACACCTTTCCTGCTTCAGGAGCGACCACTGCGCCTCCTGGCAGGGTCGCCCCCACGTTCCTCCTGATACTGCCTGCCTGCCTGCCGCTGCAGGCGACCCAGCCGCCGCTGAGCCGCCCGCACTCGCCTTTTCCGCCGCTGCCTACCTGCGGCCCTGCCCCCCCGCCAGCCTATTGGCCCCCCTGCTCCCACCACCCAGCGGACCCTCCCTCCCGGCTCCCTTCTTAAGGGGACACCTTTCCTGCTTCAGGAGCGACCACTGCGCCTCCTGGCCGGGTCGCCCCCACGCTCCTCCTGATACTGCCTGCCTGCCTACTACTACTGCCTGCCTGCCTGCTGCTGCAGGCGACCCAGCCGCCGCTGAGCCGCTCGCACTCGCCTTTCCCGCCGCTGCCTACCTGTGGCCCTGCCCCCCGCCAGCTGATTGCCCCCCCCGCTCCCGCCACCCAGCGGACCCTCCCTCCCGGCTCCCTTCTTAAGGGGACACCTTTCCTGCTTCAGGAGCGACCACTGCACCTCCTGGCCGGGTCGCCCCCACGCTCCTCCTGATACTGCCTGCCTGCCTACTACTACTGCCTGCCTGCCTGCCGCTGCAGGTGACCCAGCCGCCGCTGAGCCGCCCGCACTTGCCTTTCCCGCCGCTGCCTACCTGCGGCCCCGCCCCCCGCCAGCCGATTGGCCCCCCCGCTCCCACCACCCAGCGGACCCTCCCTCCCGGCTCCCTTCTTATGACGCCACCACGCACGCGCAGCGTTGACGCGCAGCGGGCGCGCCGATTGTGCGCTGAAGGCGCGCCAAAGGCAAGCCCGTCTGCGCCCGTCCTGCGCCCAGCGCCAGGACCCCTGGCCCCCACCGCCGAGCCAAGACCAGACGCCAGTCCTACGACGACGCCACCCTCAACGCACTCAATGCCGGGCGGAACCCCGCCTGCTACCGAGCCACCCCGAGACGCACTCACGGACCCTTCGCCTGCCAAGCCTGCCGATTCACCAGCTACCGGACCTGCACCGCCCCCACCAACTCCAGCAC
The DNA here is from genome assembly GCF_964261635.1 of Lissotriton helveticus. Taxonomy (NCBI): domain Eukaryota; kingdom Metazoa; phylum Chordata; class Amphibia; order Caudata; family Salamandridae; genus Lissotriton; species Lissotriton helveticus. Next base: position 721,642,367 of record NC_136072.1, read on the forward strand.
CAGCAGCAACCACCTGAAGTGCATCCTGCTCAACACCCGCTCCGTCCACAGGCACGCCGTGGAACTCTGGGACCTGCTTGACGCAACAGCACCGGATGTCGCTTTCCTCACCGAAACCTGGATGTACGCCTCCTCAACGCCCGACATCGCCATAGCCATCCCGGACGGATACAAGATCACCCGGAAGGATCGCGTCAATCGGACGGGAGGAGGCATCGCCATCGTACACAAGAACACCATCCGCATCTCGACTAACTCCGACGAAACCTATACCGCCGCCGAGCACCTGCACTTCCAGATACACACGGATCCCAAGACCACCCTCCGAGGCACCCTCATCTACAGACCACCGGGACCACGCACACAATTCAGCGAAGACATCGCAGACTTCATCAGCCCGCACGCCTTTCCCTCCGCCGACTATATCCTGCTAGGGGACTCAACTTCCACCTGGAGAACAACAACAACAGAAATACCACCGCTCTGCTGGACAACCTCGCCAACCTCGGACTCAAGCAACTGGTGAACACCCCCACCCACTACACCGGCCACACGCTTGACCCCATCTTCTCATCCAGCAAGCACATCTCCTTCAGCCACGCCACCGGACTCCACTGGACCGACCACAGCTGCGTTCACTTCAGCTTCAGAAGAACTACGACCCACCACCACCCGCAACAGGTCCCGGAGCTGGAGCAAGATCACCGCCGAGCAGCTCACCGCCTCCCTCAGCCAGAACACTCCCACCAGCACAACAGACCCCAACGAAGCAGCCAGCAACCTCACCAAGTGGCTGACCGCCTGCGCCGATGACCTCGCACCACTTAAGAACCCTCCAAGCAGACCCGGCGGCAAGAAGACCCCCTGGTTCACCAAAGAACTCAAGGAATCCAAGAAGAACTGCCACACCCTCGAGAAAGCCTGGCGGCTCGACCAGACCACAGACAACAGGACCGCCCTCAAGCACGCCACCCGAAACACCATCAGCTGATTCGCGCCACCAAGAAGACGGCACTCAAGAAACGACTGGACAACAATGCCCACGACAGCAAGGAACTCTTCAGCATCGTCAAACAGTTCTCCAACCCCAGCGCCGGAAACAACGACATCACTCCCTCGCAAGACCTCTGCAACTCACTCGCCTCGTTCTTCCACCGCAAGATCGGTGACATACACAACAGCTTCGACGCACAGACCACGCACCCTACCACCGAACCAACGCCCGCCACCACCACCCTCTGCAACTGGACCCCGATCAACACCGAAGACACCACCCGCACGATGAACTCCATCCACTCCGGATCCCCAACCGACCTGTGTCCACACCACGTCTTCAACAAAGCCGACACCATCATCGCACCCCATCTCCGAGACACCATCAACTCCTCCTTCCACACCGCCACCTTCCCGGAGAGCTGGAAGCACGCCGAGCTGACCGCCCTCCTGAAGAAACCAACGGTGGACCCCACCGACCTCAAGAACTACCGTCCCATCTCGCTCCTCCCTTTTCCGGCCAAAGTCATCGAGAAGATCGTCAACAAACAGCTGGCCGCCTTCCTCGAGACGAACGGATCCCTCGACCCCTCGCAGTCCGGATTTCGGGCCAACCACAGCACCGAGACCGCCCTAATCGCAGCCACCGACGACATCAGAAACCTGATCGACAACGGGGAAACAGCGGCCCTCATCCTCCTGGACCTCTCTGCGGCGTACGACACTGTCTGCCACCGCACCCTAGTGAAGCGCCTCAGCAACATCGGAATCCGAGAGAAAGCGCTGGAGTGGATCATCTCATTCCTCACCGGAAGAACCCAGAGAGTCCGCCTCCCTCCGTTCAGATCCGAGGTCACCGAAGTCCTCTGCGGCGTACCACAAGGATCTTCACTCAGTCCAACCCTCTTCAACGTCTACATGAGCCCCCTCGCAGCCATCGCACGCCAACACAACCTCAACATCATCTCCTACGCCGACGACACCCAGCTCATCCTCTCCCTCACCAACGACCCCACCACCGCCAGAGCCAACCTACACGAAGGGATGAAAGACGTTGCCGACTGGATGAGGAACAGCCGCCTCAAACTGAACTCAGACAAGACGGAAGTCCTCATCCTGGGATCATCACCCTCCGCCTGGGACGACTCCTGGTGGACCCCTGCCCTGGGCAGCGCACCCAAACCAACGGACCACGCACGCGACCTGGGCTTCATTCTGGACTCCTCCCTCACAATGACCAGACAAGTCAACGCCGTTTCATCCTCGTGCTTCAACACCCTGTGCATGCTCTGCAAGATCTTCAGATGGATCCCCACTGAAACCAGGAAGACCGTCACCCAGGCACTCGTCACCAGCCGACTGGACTACGGGAACACCCTCTACGCCGGAACCACAGCCAAACTTCAAAAAAGACTCCAACGCATCCAAAACGCCTCCGCACGACTCATCCTGGACATCCCTCGTCACAGCCACATCACCGGACACCTGAGAGACCTGCACTGGCTCCCCGTCAACAAGAGAATCACGTTCAGACTCCTAACCCACGCACACAAGGCTCTCCACGACCTGGGCCCTAAGTACCTCAACGACCGCATGACTTTCTACACGCCCACCCGCCAGCTGCGTTCGACCAGCCTCGCCCTCGCCACCGTACCTCGCATTCGCAGAGCCACCGCCGGAGGAAGATCCTTCTCCTACCTGGCAGCCAAAACTTGGAACTCCCTCCCCACCCACCTCCGGCGAACCCAAGACCATCTCTCTTTCAGGAAGCAGCTCAAGACCTGGCTGTTCGGGCAGTAATTATACCCCTCCCCCAGCGCCTTGAGACCCTCCCGGGTGAGTAGCGCGCTCTACAAATGCCGTGATTGATTGATTGATTGATTGGCTTCCACCCTCCCCCAAAAAATACAGAACTGAATGGGAGAATGCTTTCTCCGTCCACTCTCTAATGAGCAGGGCACCGGATCCACAACCTGCTCGGCACAACAGCTCTACCTCGCTTGATCTGGGACACACTGGCAATTTGCTTCCACTACCTCTCCGATACAATGCAAGTAGATAAAAGAAACAGAAAAGGCACCAGGTGCAGAGTGCAAGAATTAACTTGGAAGCCATCAAACATTTGCAAAGACAACCTGTCCCAACTTATACTTACAACCTCTCTGCAGATGTCCACACCATATTTAGAAGCCTTTATTTTTTTTTGTTTGAGCCAACTATTGTAGAAGCAGGTGAGACACAGAACGCATTTTAATTTGTGTTGAATGTAAAACATTTAAGTGGAGTTTTATATAGCGCAAACTTGGCCGAAAGACATCAGTGCACGCTTTATGTGAGAACAAGATATTTTTACAATAAGAGCCAGATGTTGCAAATTTTTTTTAAGAGCAGGGAGGGTAAGTGAACTAATTAGGGGATGTTGAACAGAGTTCGGGATTCGAAACACAAAGTTGTTTCAACACTTCACTTATTCTTTTACTATAACTGTCACAATATTATTGTGGAACTGAGTATTCCTTTTCTATAACAGCCACATATATTAGAGTTTTTTAAGAGTACCTAAAATAATTAGAGAAAAAAAACACTAACAGTTTAGCAACTTTATTACTAGTTAGATTGTACACCTTTTTCAGATTAGCACTACATTTAAGGCTCTAATAATTAAAATTGATCCTAGTAATAATGAAAGTATACACACACACACATGCATGTTTGTTTGTTAGTATTGTGATAGAATATAATTAGCCTAGCCATACCATTCAGTTAAGCCTTCAAAGTTTGGAAAAAATGCTTTGCACATACATCTTTTAATATGTTAGTAGTAAGCACACAATAGCTCATATTCATACAAATCTCTGCATACACAATCATTCAATTCAGCATGCAACACTTGAAAAGAAGAATGTGATCAGTAGTCTGGTAATATTCATTACAGTCCTGTAGTATTCATATTCACTGATTTTTGTGCATTTTATATGAAGACTTTTTGATTAGCAAATAAGTATTCGAGAAGTATTCTGTTAGTGTTCAAGTAGTATCACTCAATTTCCAGTAGTCTTCATGCACTAGGCTTCCCAAAAAGAATACTACTGAATACTAAAATTGACGTAAAATAGTCTTCGAATGCTATAAAAAGACATGTTAACCACTAAATATAGTATTCAACTTCGAGAAGGGACACGGCAGCAATTGCATTCCTTTAAATAAAACATTATAAATAAATGATAAACTGCACCGGATTGACCCTGCCCTCTCCCATAGGTATTAGGCAAAAACAATTGAGCTGCCCTGAAATGGTCAGCCCTCATCCTCAGGTCTTCAGAAGAAAAAAACGAAATTATAACCTACCCTTCCCTCATGCCAAGGAACTTTGGATTCTCATTCTACAAAAAAAGATAAATAATCCAGAAAAAACATGCAGAACCCAAAAATAAATGAAGAAGAATTTTAACATCAGCATACAAGCATCCCCAGAAGCATTTTGATTTATCCTAATATCTGAAATTTTCAAGGCGAAATATGTTATGTTGATTTATATAGTGCACTAATCACCCGAGAGGGTATTCTTGCACTTGGGCAGCTGTGTAGGTGTGGGGTCCATACAACGTTTTCATCTGAGTAGGAGGCATGAGTAAGACGTATTTGAGAAGAAGCGAGAAGAGTATTGTCTGTGTGGGCATAGTAGATTAGGTTTTCAAAGGAGGAGGGGTTGACAATTATTAGGCTACATATAAAATCATTTGAAGCATGATTGCATGATTGCATGACTCAAGGTTACAGGGGATGGGTTTTTCCTCCAATAGTGAAGGAGTGCACACACTTCTGTTTTTAATGCTCGAATAAGTGGGATGATCAAAGGCTGGGTATCGGGTGTGATGGGGTATATGTACAAAGAGAAACATTTAGGAAGAACATTGGGGCATATTAGCAACAACTTGCGGTAATTATCGCAAACCGCGCTTAGTGCGATTTCTTTTATCGTCTCCTATTGCTGGATTTTATTGCGGAGATAACGCAGTATTACCAACGTTTATCTCCACGGCGATAAAAAATCCAGTGATAGCGGCAAATCCCATCTTAACGTGAGATTTCCAGCAATAAAAATCCTATCGCTAAGAAAAATCTCGCTAATAGGCAGGTGGGGACTTAGCTTTAGAATCCACCTAACATTGACTATTATGGCTAAGTCAGGTTTTTACCAGGTGTAAAATCCTGGCGCTAATTTTTTTTATCGCGTCGCGGGTATTGCTAATAGGCGATAGCTGTGTTAGCGACTGCTTTCAGTTGCTACCAGTTTGTGTACGCCCACTTTACATGTCATTAGCGATAAATATCGCTGAAATGCAAAGCGGGCCCCAAACCTGTCGCTATCGCCTGGAAGCTGTTGCTAACTGCTGTTAGCGACAGCTTGGTAATTGGGCGATAAATAAATCGCCGCTTTATCAGCAACAAGTGCCGATAAAGCGGCGATCTGACCCTTGCTAATATGCGCCAATGTTCTCAGTGTGTTGTTGAGTTGTTAAAAAAGTGGAGTTCAGAAGTGGTGAGAGGTTGTTGTGTGTCCATTTTGGGATAAGGGTCTTAAGTAGGTGGGCTGAATGTGTGGGAAGGCAACTGAGGTGGTAAGGTAAGAGAGATGGGCTAATCTCCCTCAAATGGATTGCCATGAATGTATGGGAGGGGTGGGCATTTTTAGTGAATGATCTTTGATATATTGGTTCAATTAGGTTCTATGTTGAGGTTAATATTTCCAAGAATAATTATTGGTGTGCGGGTTGACAGCGATTCTGCAAGGTCATTAAAATAATCGAAGAAGGAGCCAATGCTCCAGGTAGGCTATATATTGGACCATTATGGCATCACATTTTTCAATGATTGTACTGAAGTGGTACACAAAGGATGACGGGGCAGTGGTTAGATCTACAGCATGGCTGTGGGACCTTTGTTGAGAAGAATGCCTACTTCACTGCCTTTTTAATATGAGGTGTGTGGCAGAAAGTAGTAAAGTCTGGGCTAAGGGCCATCCATATTGCAGTGTCTTGAGGAGTGAGCCAAGTGTTGTGATAGCTGTGAAATGCAGTGGGAAGTAGTGAGAGTCAAAGTGTTCAGTAGTGTAAAATGCCTTGATTGGGTGTTCCATAAATAGAATCATATATACAAGAGTTTGTTGTTTTTTTATATTCAAGTGATTGCTTTGCGTTTAGTTGAGTGGGTGTATGAGTTTGGTGGCGAGTGGGTTATGAGCTGTTCAGAAAGGAATAGGATGTAGCAGAGGGATTTCAGAGTAGAAGGTGGAGTGCCGTACTGCTTATACTTTTTCAAGTAAAACTGTGCATTTGTTGGACAAGATAAACATCCGTATTGTACCAGACTGGTTCTGTGCACACACTCAGGATATGTTGGCCAGTTGTCTTGCTAGATCACAGTGCCTCATCTGTCCCTTAATCCTAATCAGGTGACAGATAGATGATCAAACCTTAGAACATGACAACCCTGATAAATCATGGTAACAGATCAATAATCATTTAGTTTGGACTCTCATGCATACCCATAGAAATGCACAAGAAATACACAACCTCCAGTTACACGCGGGTAAGTGTCATCAAGCTGTCTGTCTTGATGTAGAGCTGGACATCCCTTGTGTAGGTAATCAGGAATCAGCTGAGCTGGAATTCAGACATGCACCGACCTTGCAATCTCAGCTGAGCACTCCTGTGATCCAAAAAAGGAGATGCTTCTGTATATATAATAAACAGCACCCACGTGGCCATGTTGAGACCCCAGTAAGGCCACAATTGTTTGTCACCTACTGGATAATAACAACAATGATATTTGTCCAGTGAACTTTATCCCCTCTACTGAATGATCAAGTTGTCGTGACAGTGTACCTACGAAGTGGAAATGTAAGCAATGTAGATTCAGAGAATGTTATCCTGCATGGTCACACACGGAAATGTATGTAAAAAGTCACTGTATTTAAAAGAGAGGGCAACTTAACCACTTGGCTGCTAAGGGGTGTGTGCGAGGTCCATTGACTTTCCATTGAAATCAATGGAAAGTCCATGACGAGTTACCCTTGTCATTAGCGCTGAAGGGGTTAAGGAACGTGAGGTGTTTCTAACTTGGTATATCCTGACCATGTGACACGAGGTGGATTAGTGGTGGAGTGTGGCACTGTGTGGTCATGGTGCTGAGAAGGAGTTAGGCACCCCATCATTAAGGCCTATGGGGCTCTGCCAACTCCCTTTTCTAAAGCCATGATGAGTGTCAGTAAGGCTGAAAGACACTCACCGTATCAGGGTCAGACAGCAGTACACTTTGCATGCACTAATATGCAGGTGCCTGGCAGCCTGAGCGAAGCTTTGCCGGGCTGAAGATTTCACAGCTCTAAGGGCAAGACCTTATCAGCCTGGCAAAGCCATGTGGGGTCCTCCCCCTCATGACAAGGGGAAATGTCACTGGAAGAATCACACCAGGGTGCTTCAGGTTTAAGCCTAGAAATGCCCAGGGCTGACTGTCTATTACCAACGTCTCATCATAGAGTGGGGAACTAGGGAAGGTCCTCCTCCCAGTGGCTTTCCCATAACAAGAACAGTCAATTAGAGAAGGCTGTTGAATCTTCCGACATTCCCTTCCTTCCCTAAAGCTTCCAGGAAGCACTGAGGCCTTTCTGCTTCTCCCTCCCACCTCCCGACATCTGCGGACAAGCCTGGTATTTGGTTATTCAAGGCATGTGTATATATATGAATGTATGTGTATCTGTGTGTGCTGTGAATGGTTGGTGTATGGTTGCGAGTGAGTGATGTGTATGGGTGTGAGTATGTGTGTGCTTTTGTGAGTGAATGGGTGGAAGAGAGTGTTATGTCTGCTTGCCTCACTACTCATGCACATTACAGGCCATGACTAGAAGCAGTTTGTCATCGGTAGTAAATAGAAATACGAGAAACACTGATCGAAGTGTTTACTCCACAGTGTAGAGTAGTGTCAAAGGGAGAGATCTAATACTTAGCTGAGTAATATGTTGATAAGAGTGATAATTAGGAAGCTCCAAAAGATTGAGGGAACAGCTATGTTGATGCATGAAGTTGAGTGGTAACCACACAACATACATTAAATAATACAAATGGTACAATGTGGCAAGATTCATGACATTAAAGGGGTTAGTGGATGTGCAAGTGGTAAACGTAGGTTGTGGGTTCCTAGTTGAGGAACACTGTTAGGTGTTGTCTACTGTTATGGTATCAAATACTTTAATCCCATCAGAATGAGGAGTTGGGTGCTCATCTACTCAAGTTATGGAAATTCTGTGTTTTTGTCCTGTTCAGTAGAGAGCATAGTGTCTGGCCCTTGGTCCTAATGCGGCCCTAACAGGCCCAAACAGCATGAGGCTATTGGCAACTTTGGCCCTTTGCAACGATGCCCGGACTAGACATCCTAGTAGGGAGTCTTTAAAAATACAAAGAGGAAGCGTGGCTGGGCAAGATGGCCGAGAGGACGTAGTTTGTCTTTGCTCCCGGTCCACGCGTCGCCTCGGCTCACTTCTAGGTGGCTACAGAGCTTCCTCCTAGCTGGTAATGTCACCTACCTGAGGCGGATTATCTGGGGCATCAACGGAGGGACCTTGCCGGTGTTTGTGGGCGCAGAAACGCTGGATATACTCCGTGGTGGAGAGAAGCGGCGGATCTTAAAATGGCGGCCAGTGCAATGCCGGGGCAACGACGATCGGAGGCTGCTCCCAGGAGGTAGGGCTGCCGGCAGCTTGCTGGTTCCTAGTGGAGCCTCCCGCTAATATTTATGGCCATGGGGTGCATGCCTCGCCCCTATCGCGGCAGCGGCTCCCTCTAGCACCACCCTCCTTGCAACTTGCCTGGACCTAGGATGGCGGCCGCCAGTGACCTCGGAGTGAAGTTTGGCCCCAAGCGGGGACTGCTCTAAACCAGCCTCGGCCTCCTGCGATCTCCCCCTTTAATTTCCTCGTCTGTTTCCCGGTTGGCCCCCGGGTTGGGACTGTGTTCTTTCCACATTGCCGACAGGGCCCAGCAATACCTGCCTGACCTGCCTTCAGCCCCCAACAGCCCTCGCTAGAGCAACGTCTGAGGGGTGGGCCGTGCTTTGGGGAACCCTGACCCTGGCCCTCGCGCCCGCAACGCCTGGGATTGCTATTGTATGGCACAGGAATCAGATCCACTACCCCTGTCGGGCGGCTGCTGCCCGTGGTTGGACCCGGCCACCGATACACCTCACCGGCCCCTGCTTGCTGCTGGGTGGCTACAAAGACTGATCTATTCCCAATCCATTCATCGTGAGACAGTTTTGTGAGGAGTGCCTCACCTCCACGCTGACCCCTCGCCTGGGAGCCTCCCAGCATATCCTTTACCTTCATTCCCCGACGCAAGTGTTTGTAATTGCGTCTGCTGCAGTTCTGTCCCTACAGTCGACTTCCTAGGGGCCTGCTTGGTCCACGCTCCATGCCGCCAAAGAAGACGGGTAGAAAGACGGATAAGGTCTCAGACTTTTTCATCTCCTCAGACAAGCGCCCCACACTACAGGGAGACGCAGACGCCACAGCAATGGCTCTCAACAAAGCGGATTTGGTGGCTATGTTCCAAGATTTTAAGAAGGAACTCCGCCATGACCTGAGCCAGGATGTCAAGACTTCCATCGACCAACTGAGGGCAGACTTAACGGATCGTCTGACCTCCCTCCAACAAGATGTCGACTCCGTGGGCACTAGGGTCCTCAACCTGGAGACTCGCACTCAGGAACAAGACCGACTCACCACAGGCCTGAGGGAGGATGTCCGCCTACTTCAAGATCAACTTCACCAATCTCTCCTCAAGGTGGAGGACCTTGAAAATCGATCAAGGAGGGAAAATATACGTATCAGAGACCTGGAGGAAGGAGCGAGGAGCCAGATCTGGCTGCCTTCGTGGAAGGTCTGTTTGCATAGATCGTGGCCCCCCCAGACACTTAAAATTAAGCTGGACAGAGTACACTGGGTGGGCACTGCGCAACCGGGGGAAAAGAAAAAAACACGCAATGTTCTAGCTAAATTTAATTCTTTCAAAGTGAAAGAAGCGGTCCTCCAGGCAGCCAGGGTGAAGAGCGCCATTTCCTTCCAAAATTACTCCTGCTCCATCTACCAGGATCTAGCTCCAGCGACTTTGGTGCGAAGAAACCTGTCCCGAAGCATTACTACCAAGCTCCTTGAGGACCACATATGGTATCGGTGGACATACCCTTTTGGACTAAGTTTTGATTTTAAGAACAAACGCCACCACATTACTGAGTTGAAGGAGGGTCTGGAGCTTTTAGGCCTCACAGCAGACGACTCGGACACCGCAGCGGACAAATCTGGATCCCAATCACGAGGAACACCATCGACCTCTGGGTGGTCAGTGAGCACTCGCAGGAGCCGACGATGACGGATTTGTGCTCGCTTTTGAATGGAGATTAGACCGCTCTCCCGGAGGTTACGGGGAAAGCGGACTCTCTCTGCTGTCGGCTGACTCTTCTTCCTGATGAGGGTACAGGCCTGGGATGGCCCGAGGTCTCCCACGAAGCCCTTCGACCTCACTTTGCGACTCACTGCATGATGTGCATCCAGGGCCGGACTGGCAACCGGGCAGTTTGGAATGCTGCTGAGCTGGAGCCTGATTTCGTTGATGGGGACCTGAGTGTACTAAACGAAATTCGTTTTGCTTTCATTACTTTGAAGCACACGCAGGTCTCCATGATCGAAATCAGCCCCCACTGCAGTTAAATCAGCCCCCAGCTCGGTAGCATTCCAAACTGCCCGGTAGTCAGTCCGGCCCTGTGTGCCTCGGCCGGTCCCCTGGGAGGGGGGGGGCAGGTCTCTTGGGAAGAACCCTGGTCGCTTACGAACTGTCCCCTTCTCACAGTAAGATCCATGCTTTTAGATGGGGGGAACTGTCTTTTGTTATTTGCATTTGGATGACGAACCAGGTTAGCATCCTCACAGTCTGAATTCTTTTGCTCCTGTTTGGGTTGACGTTGTTGGAGTGGACTTAATTCCTTAATGGGACTTAACCCATATGAATGGCGGCCTTTACTGATGAAGGGACTATACTTACCATTGTTTTTTCAGCCGTAACTAGAGGCTGTTCAGTTTCCTTGGGTTTGGGGTGGGGGGGACATGGTGGTAGCTTTTTATTGTCTAATTCTAGCTGACGCTGGGGTGCTAGTTTGTTCTCGGCTGAAGTACTTGAGCAGCATAACCCTTTCTAGGAGCGGGTGTGGTGGCAGTACATGGGGGTCACGGGGGCCTCTTTTAAGCTTATCTACCCCTCCGTTAACGCTATGACAGTTACACTAGGAACTTGGAATGTCAAAGGGCTTAATTTCCCGCAAAAATGTCAAAAGGTTTGGAAATATGATATTGACCACCACCTGGATGGAGTGGCTCTCCAAGAAACTCACCTTGCCAGGGCCGAAGACACACGCTTCAGACACAAACAGTACCCCTTAATCTATAGGTCTTCAGCTCTTACCAAGCACATGGGGGTGGCTTTACTGTTTCGCTCTACTACTCATTTCCAACCCATAGATGTCCTTACTGATAAGGAGGGCCGTTGGGTCATGGTCAAGGGTCGCTTAAGAGGGAAGATTTGCACCTTTGTGGCAATCTACGCGCCCAACTCGGGTCATGTACTATTCCTGCATACACTACTGGGAAAAATGCTGGACTTCGCTGAAGGGCAGATGGACCTTATGGGAGACTTTAATTTAACCTTGGATACAGACATGGATAGAACGCGCTCACAGTGTTCTGACCTGGGCTCCTTTTCCAAAGACACTCAGCAGCGCCTCCTAGACCTAGGCTTACTAGATGCATGGCGTACAAGCTATCCACATACAAGAGACTATACCTTTTATTCACATGTGCACTGCACATACTCTAGGATTGATTACATTTTCATTAGTCAGTCCCTTTTGGGTTCCCTTCAGGATGCTAAGATCTTCCCCCTCTCTGTGTCCGGTCATTGCTTGCTATCCATCTGTCTGTCCTGGCGGGGGAAGGTGCCGTCGGCTCCCAGGTGGTACTTTCCGGCTTCATTGGCGCGGGACAAGGAATCTTGTGCTAAACTCAAAAACACTATCAAAGATTTTTTTGAGGTTAACGTATCAGAGGCCACGTCAGAGTATACTACCTGGGATGCCTTCAAATCGGTGTTTAGGGGTGAGTCAACAAACAACGGGCCAATGAAAGGGAGCAACTAGAGCAGCAACTGTCCTCTGTTGAAACAGTTCATAAGCAGAACCCCACTCGGCAGACTCTCCACCACTTGACGTCACTCCGCGGTAAACTCCGTGCTACATAGAACAACAGGGCCGAGTTCACACTCCTTAAACTTCGTCACCTCACAAAGCAATAAGATTGCTCACAAAGCAATAAGCAATACTCACAAAGCAATAAGATTGGCAAATATTTAGCCAGGCAGCTCCGAGACAAGCGGGAGAAAGAATACATAGGTATTCTGGGTCCCGCCGAGGACATTTCCGATAAAGCTCGACTGTTTGGCTCATTTTACGAAGCTTTGTACTCCGGGGACAACCTAGATCCTGACGCTCAGCGGGAGTTTCTCCATGCACTGCCCTTACCCCAGGTTTCCAACAAATGGATTGAGCTGCTCTCCACTCCCTTTACTTATGAAGAAGTGAGTTTGGCGATTAAGGCCCTTAAGCCCCACAAAGCTCCAGGTCCGGATGGGTATACTGCTCTTTTTTACAGGACCTTCGCTCCGGACATCTGTCCCTTCCTTACGAGTCTTTTTAACACGATGGCCGAATCCGGAGAATCTACGGCCTCTATGACCGAAGCCATGATCTCAGTGATACCGAAACCCAAAAAAGACCCCCAGCACTGCGCCTCTTGCCTCCCTATTGCCCTTCTTAACCTTGACGCCAAATTATACTCCTCTATATTAGCCAAACGGTTGAATGATCTAATGCCGGATCTCATTCATCCGGATCAGTCCGGATTCATCAAGGGTCGCCAAACTCATGAAAATACTCCTAGGATTCTCCATCTCATTGAAAAGGCCAATAGGGGTCAGATTCCTGCTATGCTGGTGGGTCTCGATGCTGAGAAAGCTTTTGATCGTGTACATTGGGCATTCTTATTCCATACTCTCCGGGCATTCGGCTTTTCCACTAAATTCATAACCATGCTCCAAGCTAATTACCGACAAGCCCGATCCAGAGTGATGGTTAATGGGGTCAGCTCAACCTCCTTCTCCCACTCTAGAGGCACCAGACAGGGCTGTCCTCTCTCGCCATTGCTCTTTGCCCTTAGCATCGAGCCCCTCGCAATGGCGATTAGGGATAATCCTAACATTCGGGGCATACCTTTCACTGGGGACCTTCATAAAATATCCCTATTTTCAGACAACGTCCTTCTATCCCTTTCCAACCCAGCAGTGTCTCTCCCAGCCCTCCAGTCAGAACTGGAACATTTTGAATCAGTCGCAGGTTTTAAAATAAATTTCAGCAAATCATACATCCTTAATCTCACTTTACCACCCAATGAGATTCACAGCCTTAAGTCCCTTACCCGCCTTGCACGGGCCTCATCCTCCATACAATATCTGGGGTTCAATTGATGACGAAGATTGAGAAGTTATATGCTGCTAATTTTCCACCTATTCTCAATCGCATTCAGGCGGAACTTGTGAAGTGGAGGTCTCTGTTTTTATCCTGGCTCGGTCGAATTCAGGCAGTAAAAATGACACTCCTTCCTAAACTTCTCTACCTCTTTCAGGCACTCCCTATAGAACTAGTCAGGGACTTTTTTCGTTGGGTTAAGAGTATGATCCTCCAATTTATATGGCATGGAGGGCGCGCTCGTTTTTCCTTGTCCTTGCTACGCCGTCCACGATCTTAGGGCGGTGTGGGCCTCCCTGACATTCACCTTTACTATAAGGCAGCACAATTGCGAGTATTGGTTGAGTGGTCCAAGAAAGAATCTGACAAACAATGGCTACATATGGACTGTAGCGTGACTGGGAGGACCATCTGGGATCTGGTCTGGCGCCCTAAAAAGGATCGACCCCCAAACACGTACATAGCTACACCCACGCGTACTACCCTGAAAGTATGGGATACGGTAACTGGGGACGATAGATGGACCACTTTCCCCTCCCCGTTTACACGACTACACAAATCAAATCAAATATAACTTTATTTGATTTTTGTAAAAAAACATAAAAGCACAATTAAAAACATCATTAAACATTTACAGTATGAACACGGCTACTTCTGTTTGATCAAAATCCATAAAAAGACAGTAAACATTATTTAATATTTACAGTAAAGTCATAACTAGTCACATTATAGTATAATTAATTAAACTAGGCCTGTACAGATCATATCCTATAATTTATACTACTATTAACAGTATCCACAATTTTTGATGTGTCACCTTAATTAATTCAAATAATAGATTCCCTACATTGAACTTCTGAATCTTATTACCTTTTTCAGGTAAGACACCATCACACTAATACATAATTCACTGTCCCTTCGTTGTAGGTAGATAAGGGCATTATTACACTGTCTCAAGCCTTTATTTTTTTAAAAAGGTATTACAAATCTTTTCCTCTGGTTAATATAAAATTTACAGAAAAAGGTGACGTGGATAGTTGATTGCTTTGAAACATCGTCACAGGGACAGGGTTTTAAGTTCCCCCAAAGTTGAGATAGGTAAGCCTGAATTCCTGGGCCTGTTTGCATCAAATAATTTGCCATAACCGATTGTTTCTCTCTCTCTAGGGACCATCTTTTATCTTCCAGGTGTATCATATATTCCTTTTTTTAATTGTTTCCTGGAGATAGAATTCATACTCTCAGGATCTTCAAAATATTCCAGGTGTCCAATCTCACTAGTCACAGCCCTGATATAGCTCAGCCATGGGATACGCACAGCCCTCTCCATTTTCATGCAGTCATAATAACACTGTGATTAAAGATCGCCTCATCTGTCACCCAGAGCTTGTGCCACAGTAAGAGTGGATAAGTCCTAATGATGTCTTCTATATGTGACAGACCCAGCTCAAGGTGGCAGATCAAGTTGGCTGTGGAGCTAGGTAGTGCCAATAGGTATTTTAAAAAGGCATTCTCACATTGTTGTAAACACTTAGCGTTGACTACACCCCAAATGCCAGCCCATATACTGCTGTAGAGATGCATTTAGCTTTGTATATAGATATCATCTCTAGAATTGGTTTATTGCCCAGTTTACCAATCAAAACTAGTTACCCCCCCAGTTGCTCTCAGCACCATTTGCTTTCTAGACTGTATAGCAGTCCCCCATTTTCCTGTACTCGCACACCACTACACTTTCCCACCGGGTACACAGGAGGGGTCTTTTGACGCCTGGAAAGAAGGGGGTTGTCTTGCTTTGATCCACCTTTTTCACAATTATGACCCGCTCACCTTTGATAATTTCCGGCAGAACTATAATTTGGGGACTGCAGAAAAGTATCATTACGCCCAACTGATGCACTGGGCCCTCACCCCATACATATGCCACTCGGCCCCTCACTCAATTTGAATCCTTTCTTGCAAAAACTTCAACTATGAAGGGAGCGATTTCATTCATACATAAACTTCTTCTTACCACCATTGTATCCCCGAGACCGCGGTATATGTCCCTGTGGGAAGACATTCTGCAGCGTCCCATTTCATTTACTGAATGGGGACATCTATGGACATACATTGCACGATTCAACCATTCCTCTGATCTTCGGGAAGCTCACCTAAAGACCATGATGGACTGGTACCTCCACCCCTCTAGGCTCAAGCAGATCTTTCCCAACGCTTCTGATAGATGCTGGAGAGGCTGCGGGTTACTGGGTGATTTTAAACACATTTGGTGGGATTGCCCGACTATTCACCCCTTCTGGGAGGAAATCCTTACACACATTAAGGATATCTTGGGATACTCTATTACAACCACCATGGCGGGGGTCTTTTTGGGTCTTTGCGATCCTGCTTTAGAACATCAGACACAAGCAGAAAAAACTATTTGGTGGCTGTGTATAGGCGCAGCAAAGGTAACCCTAGCAGCTGCCTGGAAAATGAGGGTAGCACCAGCGATCTCCCTGTGGCACTCTAGACTTTGGAAACTTCTCAGTCTGCAATGTATGAGATCTTTCGGGATGATTTTAAGAACTTTGAATTCAAATGGGGTCCTTTAGTGGCCTTCCTCTCACGTGGCTTGCCGTCTGCTGTATGCCCTTCATCCATTATGGCTCTTCACCTCTTTCAATTATAATTTGCCATGTACTATCACAGTCGGACTTACTGTTCGCATGCCGCCGCCACCACCATTGTCAGGGTGGGGGGAGGGTAGGGAAGGGGGGTTGTTTTCCTTGTTTATTAATTTTTTGGGTGTTTGTTTTTTTCTGTGTTTGTTATTTTTGTTTTCCCATTCTTGGGGATTGTTGTTATATGGCTCTGAGCTGTTGGGTGCCTCTCTCTACATGAGAACTCATTATTCTTTCATTTGCATCAGAAAGTTGGGACCTCTAATGTCATTTTGAATATCACTGCAAATTGTTGCCAACCTCACCCACACCCTGTTTCTATGAGGAACTGTGACCCTTTTTTAGCAACTCAGTGATGCCTGGGGTGGATGGGTGTGGAAGTTTTCTGTTATTCGCTAGTTACAATCTCACCACATTCAGAGGTCCCCTGTGAGGGACGATTTGATGGCTCTGTTATGTGTTTTATATTGTACATTACAAAACAAATAAAATATGTTTGACAAAAAAAAGGGTAGATGGGCCTGCTGTATAAAATTGTCCCTTTCAGACATCACAGTGAAGTGGTGCCTCTTTTATGTGATTCAATGGTGGAAGGGTTCACTTTGATGTTGACAGTGGTGGAAACGCTTTTAAGAGGGGACTCTGGCTGAGAAAATTAACAGTGAATGAAGTCACATGAACCGGTGTGATGGTATTGTCAGGATGGGCCTGCTATAAAATGTGCCCCTTTCAGCCCCTGCAGGGAAGTGGTGTCTCTACCAAAGGGCCCAATGAAGGGAATAGCCTCATGAAGCTTACATACACATGCAATTTTCCCATCACTCAATTGAACATCTGTGCTAATCCCCTCTCAAAAGGTGAGGAGGTTTTAACCTCTTTTAAAGGCATCTGCCAAATAATATCCCAGAACCTAACATCCAAAGGTCAGGGAGGGAAGAACAGACTGGCATTAAGCTGGTTTGATACTACCTGCAGTAAAGCCCACAACAGCCTAAAAAAAGCACTTAATACCCGCCCCAGGGATTTATCCTTAGTGCGACAGCTGAGAAAGGATTATTCCAGGGTAACCCAAGTGCGTAAACATGCTCTAAAAAGAGAAGCTTGGCTTGAGCTTATGGATAAAGCTACCTTAAAAAATAGCTCGAAGTTCTGGTCAATAATAAATACCCCACTGTTTGCTCGTGACCAGAACGAGGAACTGGAACTTAATATCTCTGAGGTTGACTGGCTTAACCATTTCGAAAAAATTTATGGAAGTAACATGGAGCAGGAGCTCTTTGAGCTTCCTGCATCTGAATTCCCGCCAGGGCCAGTAAACTTCAACATAATTGAAGTCATTGAAGCAATTGAGAGTAGCGCAGGCAAAAAGGCACCGGGTCCAGACGGGGTTCCCTCTGATCTGTTTAAGGTTAACTCATTATTCTGGGCAGATATTTTAATTAAAGTTTTTAATGCTTCAACTGTTGTGGGATTCCCGAAATCTTGGTCCAGAGCTACCATAATCCCCGTGTTCAAAAAAGGCCAGAGGGGAGATCCAAGATGCTATAGGCCCATATCATTATTGGACTCCTCTGTTAAGATTCTAGGAAAAGTCGTATTAGCCAGAATAACTTCCTGGGCTACTAGGAATAACATCTTGACGGACCTACAATACAGCTTCAGAGCGGGGAGGAGCACAGAAGACCAATGTCTTAACCTTCACCTGATAATAGCAAAGTACACGAGGGCCAAAAGGGGATCCATATTCCTAGGCTTTATGGACTTATCAACAGCTTTTGATCTAGTTAATAGATCAAAGCTGTGGACTATGCTACTGAACCTGGGCCTTGATATCTCTTTGGTACACTTCCTGGCGGAGCTGCATAAAGATTTAAATGCCTCCATTAGGATGACTACCGATGGGAAGTGTACAGCAAGTTTTAGGTCCCGACGAGGGGTACGCCAGGGCTGTATTTTGGCCCCCATGCTGTTCACGCTGTACGTGAATTCATTGGAGGCCAACCTAACAGTAGTAACTCAGGACATCCCGTGCATGGGGGGGAGGCCAATTCCGGTGCTCCTCTATGCCGATGATGCGATCCTGATAGCCAGGACCCCGATTGCCCTACAAAAACTCCTTGATTCTTTTGGATCTTTTATGTCCAATTTGGATTTGGTCATTAATAGTGCCAAGTCGCATACAATGTCAGTGGAATGTTCAAAAAGCAAAGAAAAAACATTTTTTTGTGGCAGTGAAGTTATCTCCGGAGTAAAGGTTTTTACTTATTTAGGGGTAGTGTTTGACCAAAGGGGAACATGGGTACGGCAGCTAACCTCTAAGGCAAATGCAGTTAGAAGCTCTGCATCCACAGTCTTGGGGTTCGCAAAAAGACTAGGGGGGAAACCTATAGAGGCTATTCTGGCCATCTACAAAGCCAAATCAGTTGCAATAGCACGTTATGGGGCAGCTATTTGGGGATATTCAAAAATAGACCGCATCCAAGTGAAAGAAAACAAATTCTTAAGATCATTGCTTGGTTTGCCGTAGCAAACAGCATCTTATCCCGTACACCTTGAACTAGGGGTGGGATTTATCACTGATATGCTAAAATTAGCACCCATTGTGCTATGGATAAAACTTTGGCTAAATCAGAACCTTAGTCTGAACCATAAAATCATCAAAGACTGTATGAAATTAGATCATGTAAGGGATATTCAGTGGTTGTCTTATGTAGAGAATGTGGCTAAAAAGCTAGGACG
The DNA here is from genome assembly GCF_964261635.1 of Lissotriton helveticus. Classification (NCBI taxonomy): domain Eukaryota; kingdom Metazoa; phylum Chordata; class Amphibia; order Caudata; family Salamandridae; genus Lissotriton; species Lissotriton helveticus. The sequence goes on from NC_136072.1 coordinate 721,661,386, forward strand.
CCCTGAGATCTTTGAAAGTCCAGAATCCCTATCAAAGAAGATCTAGTATGGGTGAAAACTAATTTCATCAAGCTCTGTGATGCGGAACGAGAGGCGGAGGAATTGTGTAAACTCTCAGTGAGGAGCCATATAATGATAACCACTACTCCTGAAATGGCGCCTTATTTGTCAGTGGTAACAAACTTTTTCCATAGATGGCTACTGTCAAAATTCCGCTTCCACCAAATTCATACGGTCTTATGGGATATGAAAAATTGGTGCAAGTTAGAGGATTCTACCCCATGTAAATGCGATGATAAGTCTGTCCAGGACACTGCGCATTTTCTATTTTTTTGCCCGTGGTATAGTGAACCCCGGAAGCGCTATGTCAAACCTTTGCTGAAAGAGATGAGTTTCACTCAATATAAACCTGCACTGTTATTTTTATTAATGTTGGAAACCCCTTTCATTATGTATTGTATTGCAAGTTTTTTAACAGTTGCCGTAAGAATCAGGAGAAAAAGATTGGATTTGTAATACTGTAGAAACATCCTTTTTAAAAACTGTATTTTAAAAACATCCTTTTTAAAACTGTATTTTGTATATGAATTAATGTTGGTGAGTTCCAGTGAGGAATGGGATTCGTACAGTAGTTGTCCTCTTAATAGGAGGAAAAAAGGAGAGAAAATTGGTCTTTTAAACTTTTTTCATGAATTTAACTGTATTCATTTGATTTTTTATCCTGTTCTTAATCATGTACCTAACATTGTTTTAGTATACTTTTATGATTTTAATTAATCGAATAAAGTGGTTTTGACTGACTGACTGACTGACCTCTATTTTTGTGTTGCAGACATTTTTATGATTTGTGAATTGGCATGACAGGTGTTTCATTTTCTGAGATGCAGTTTTTTATTGGCTCTTAAATTGCACAGTCTGTACCCTTCACCAACCCTAACACCCGGTGTAGACCTGCCAGTCTCACACACTCATTAATGCATCATTGGAAACACCCTGTTAATCTGCGCAACACTAATGTGTTAAAAGCACGTTACATAATGGGCTATTAACTGATGCAAGATCAAGGGTGTAAATAAATTGTGGGTACAGCCTTTACATACATAAGAATGGCATATAATCATGCTAATAAAGTGTCAACAATAATGATTTTCTGTAGTTGTAGTTTGAATTCCAGATCTCAATTCATGACCATTTCCTAACTCCCAATATCACTTTTTATATTTGCGAATTATTATGCAAGCAGTGTTAAAATCGTTTTACTTCTTTCTTAAATGATTATTTTATGCATAAATACAATAGAAATGGTGTTTGAAAAAGCTCATCTTGATCGGTAATTCTTCATTCAGCGTGTATTGCCTTATATTATGAATTCACTGATGTTAGAACCCTTTTGACTACTCTTCGGAAGTAAAATGACTCCTACTCAGATGTAGATCTTCAGAATAAAGATATTTTTTTGCCTGCTGGGTAGGGGGTAATTGGCATGGGGGCGCATGGGCCAAGGATGCTGAGACGCAGAGGTACACTTTAGTTTGAGCTGGGGTTCAAACAATGAAAAGAAGATTTCCTACACATGGTCCCCTAAAAGTGGTAACCAGAGTGTAATCTGCTCCTCTTTGCTATGGTAGAAGTTACTGCATTTTATGGAATTTTGCGGGAGGCAGCTATCATCACGGATGGATTGTTAGGTCCCCCTCGTAACAAAAAATAACATATTATCTGTATTTGTAAAGTTCATGTTCACCCTCGTTGTACCGTGGTGCTTAATAACAGATGTATATTTTAATTCAAATCAATGGCGCCCATTTTATTGACCTCTGAACAATGAAAAACAGAGTTGGCCCATCAGGATTCAAATTATCCACAACTAGGAGTCAAAGGGGGTGAGAACAGGAACAGGTCGCCCTCCGCTCAATAGCTCGTTTTTAAACTAGGGAATACCGAATTTCTATGGTAGATTTCGGAATCCCTATAGGGCACATCACACTTTTTGGTTTCACAGTTGGCAGATGCTAATGATGAGAACCTGAGGATACAGGCGAGTACCAGCATGTAAACCTCCTATGGTGTTACTCCTGTGAGGCTCTGCCAACTCTCCCTCACCTTTGTCTCCTCTTTGAAGGCCTTTGCACAATGATGGGAGGGCGGACCAGCAGACACAGTACCACACATTTTAATTCAGGTGGTGATCTAGGACACTGTGAGGCAGTTGTGATAATTAGATCCACTGCGGTGACACTTTAAATAGGGTGTTTCCTTCAAGAGATATATGGTGGATCATTGTCCATATACATAATAGGAGCAGGTCCTTTGTTGAGGTGTACCGTCAGGATTCAACCCTGCAAACCTGTGTTCAAATACAGATTATTTTTGTCCTGATGAAAACTCACAAATTAAAATGGACTTACACTCCACACAGGACTCAGTGATAGTACAGAATCTTACCACCAGCTGGAATGTCATCTGCTTGACCAGACATATAAAATCATATATAAATGAGGCTAATGTATTTTTGTACACTTTTTTGCATAACGCTGAAAATAATACATTATAATTATTTAATATATTTATTTAAAATATATATCATTCAAAAGCATTAAAAAGTTGTTTTCTATGGAAAAAACAGTCTTTTGTATCGGGTGATCAATGAGTTGTTATAAAGGCTACTAACTAATCTGGACTCATAACTCAAATTTTACTGGGAGAATCCTTATAGGCAGACAACTCTTTTACAGAGGTGGGCAGTACACTTCTAATGCAATTTTAAAAGTTGGTGTAATTACTTCTGTATTTGGCTAAATGATGTGCTTTGTATACAGATAGTAGAACAGTTACCAGTGAGGGGTTGATAGTGGAACAACGGATGCAAATACCAAAACTGTAAAGAGGGGAGTCTTAGTATATTTTTGAGAGGAGAGGATTTTGCCTAAATGATATTAGATTTGTGTGGGTACCGGTGAATATCATATCTTCACCTGTAAGGCCAGACACTGAAGCTTATCAATGGAGTCCTGAAAAACCTGGAAATTCAGGACGTTCAGCTATACAATGTGCAGAGAGGCTTCGGGGACTGGCAACTGAAAGAACAGGACATTGGGAACTGCATAAATTGTTAACAATGCGATTGTCTAGCACTCAACATTCCAGTGAATTTGACAGTGAAATTTCAGTCACACATGGAGAGCTAGAGAGCGGTTGACTTGAAGTTCACTGGGAGTATAAATGTGGAGTGATTGATACTGACCAGAGGACATACTACTTGTAATGATGCAGTTTGTCTCATTAAAGAAGCTCGACACGCTGCGTGAAAGTGAAATATTTTATTCTACATCTGCAGGAGAGCGCCGGGACACGTCAGTTGCTCTCGGAATGCGGCGCTCGAATAGCACCCAAAATGGCGGCTGCGCTCTACGTCATCATGCAGGTGCGTGACGACTAGAGCGCGACACTACATATTTCCCTTCTTTATATAAATCAACAAATATAGAAAATCTCAGAGTCCATGTGACAGTAGGTTACTTCACCTCTCCCAGTTCATAGTCTCTGTATTTGGCTGGCCTTACCACTGTTCTCCCAGCACGTGTAGGTCTTACCGGAGAAGAGGTGGGAGTCTCCGCTCTGTTCTCGGCCATGCCAGCCCCTCTCCTTTCAGCTCTCTTGGGGCTCTCTCTGTCATGAGTCTCGTCATTACTTCCCTGATGTTCTACTGCACTCGGATTGTCTTCCCCTTCCAGCTCAACTCCTCTTCCATCTGCTCCCAAGTCCATTTCTCCTTCACGTGGTACGACACCACCTGTGGTTGAGCCCTGATTCTCTTGTGTCCTCGATTCTTCTTCTCTGGCCCCCTGCAGTATCTTATTGCACTTGGACATACGATCCTGCGACCAGACGTTTCCATCGCTAAGCAAGGCTGCTCTGTCATACACTTCTTTCACTTGCAGGAGTGCACTGTACTTACTGTCCCCTTTCCTTCTTAACTGGGCAAGTTTGACTCTGACCCATTCTCCTCTTTCCAACAGTGTCTCCTTGACGTTGCGTCTCTTGTTGTAGTGCTCAGTATATATTCTCTGTGCTCTCTCTAAGTTGTGGTGTACAACGGCTGGTGACCACTTACTCGTGACCGTCCTCTCCTTCCATGCCAAATTGTCATTGGTGAAAGGGTCACAACATCTCAAGATTTGAAATGGGCTGTATCCTGTGCCCTTAGGTGTGATTCGGTAGGCCCACAGCGTACTCCTCACTTCTTTTTCCCAGTCTTTCCCCACTTCTATGGCTGATTGTATGGAACCCATAATAACTCTGTTAAACCTCTCGGCTAGCCCATTGCCGGCCGGGTGGTAGGCAGAAGTGTGTTTGACTATGATGTCATTTCGCTCCACGTAGTTGTTCCATTTTTCTGAGGTGAATTGAGCTCCGTTGTCGCCCAGAATGGAGTGGGGAATCCCTTCTCTGAGGAAAGTGGGCGTGAGGAATTTGAGAACTGTGTCTGTGTCCATCTCCTCCTGTATGTCTATTTCTGGCCACTTCGATATCGATCTATGATAACTACCACGTATTTCGGGGTTCCCTGTGAATCCAGCACCGGACCAAGAATATCTATCGACACTGCCTCCCTTGGGTTGGCAGGGTTGGCGAACTTTCCTAATGACGGGCGTAGTAAGGTTTGTGATTTATTCGCCCTTTTGCACAGGTCACATTCCCGAACATGTCTCTCAATTAGGTTATTCATTGCCGGCCACCAGTACATTTGCTTGGCTCTCATTTTTGTCTTCACAATGCCCAAGTGCCCTTCATGCAACACGGCTAGCAAGTGAGGTATTAATGACACTGGAGGGACTACTTTATTCCCTCTAAATAGGAATGTTCCCTGGTTTCCTATGGATAACTCTTTGCGCACTTCGAAGAATCTTTTGTGCTCTGCTTTCAGGTATCTTTTCTCTGGCCATCCTTGCAGTATGAAGCACTTGACTTCTTTGATATCTGGGTAATCCTCATATGCTTGTTTCCACTCTTGCCCACTTATTACTCTCTCATGATCTTCCGTGAATGCCACCTGGGCTTCATCCTCGTCAGCATGTGTCGGGGCCTCCTCCATAGCTGAAGCTCGGCTGAGGTAATCCGCTATCTTATTCTTGGCTCCCAGGATATACTCAACATCATACCTGTATTCTAGCAATTTAAAAATCATTTTTGCAATGGGAGGGGTAGCGCTCGCGTGGCCACAGGACGTGAGTACTTTGACAAGTGGTTTGTGGTCTGTCTTTAGCTGGAATCTAGTGCCCCATAAGTATTGGCGGAATTTCCCCATGGCCCATGCTAGGGCCAGCATCTCTTTTTCTGCTCCGTTGGTGATAGTGACCTGGATGCAAAGCTGATGGTTGCCGTCTCTCCATTCTTCCTTTCTTGCATAAGGACTGCTCCTAGTCCTTTCTCGCTCGCATCTGTGGTCAATATGGATTTTCCTTGTGGATCATATCCCTGTAGAGGAACTGCTTTGCTTATGTCCTCCTTGATCTGTCATAATTTAGCAATGATTAGGTTAAGCATTAGCAGAAGACATCTTGTATTTAGAGACTATCTTGTCCATTTACGGAATCCATTTTGTATTTCTGTCGGCCATTTCGTATGCCACGTGCTCTGTCCTACCTTCCTGTCAACTGCTCTTGAAATCTCCCTAAAGACAAGATATGTTTAGTCTCCTCTGCTTTGCACCTGCTCAGTTGAGCATACAGCTGTCTCCAACTTGTAACTGTCAAGATGTGCCCACCAGAATTAGCTGACTGTCAGCCCTTCCCACTTGTTGCTAGCACACTCTCTGTATGAACTTATATGTATTTGAAACCAGTACTCTGTACCTTGTACCGCCTTCATTTCAGCCCCTGAGTGGGTATGAAAGGACCAAGCTCCTTCTAGTCAGTGTGCTACCTCATACTATACCGAAGGGTGTTGTGTGAATGTAGTTCCACCTCATGAGGTTTAATAAACTCTGTCTTTTCTATTCCAGTTTCTGTGCCAACTTCTTGCTATTGGTCTAAGGACTCTGTGTAGAGAAGGGTCAATCCCTTGCACTAGTAGGCCTGGCTGAGGCTTGCTACCACAGATCATCTGAAACTCTTTTTGTGCTTCTTCTGTCCACCCGAAGGTTGACTTGTCTCGTACAAGTAATCACAGATGATGAGTCTTGGTGTCGAAATGCTGCACAAACTTGCTGTAATACTCAGCCATCCCCAAGAATGATCTTACTTCTTCCTTGCTCTTCGGTGCGGGTGCCTCACATATCGCTTTAACGTTGGCGTGTTTGGGCGTGATGCCTTGATCACTAATCTCATGGCCCAAGTAGGTGACTGATGTCACTCCGAATCGTCATTTCTCCCACTCCGCTGTCAGACCATTTCTTTCCAGAACATTTAATACTAAGGCTAGCTTTTTGTCATGATTGGCTTGATCCTTGCCCATCACCAAGATGTAGTCCTGGAAGTATTGTACTCCCTCTACATCCTTGAACAGTTTGTGCATCAGTTTTTGGAATACCGCTGCAGCTGACGCCAGCCCAAACGGCATCCGGCGGAACTGGTAGGATCCAAAGGGTGTTATGAAGGATGTCAGCCTGCAGCTTGTGTGATGCAGGGCTATCTGATGGTAGGCCGAGGCGAGATCAATGGTGGAAAACTATTTTATTGCTTTGGGCTTTGCTAGCATCTCATCAATCCTCTGTAATGGGAATTTCTCCACTATTATGCAGTTGTTCAGTTCTCTCAGGTCTACACACAAACACACCTTGCCATTGGGTTTCTTCACCACCACCAACGGGGCCAGCCATTCTGAGCCATTAATCTGTTCTATTATCCATTTTTCTTCCAATCTCTGCAGCTCTTGTTGTACTCCGTCTCTGATTTCAGGTGGCACGTTTCTCAACTTGTGGGACACTAGCTTGGCATCCCCTTTGAGGTCAATCCTGTATGTGAATTTCGTTAATTTTCCCACTCTTCCCCCAAACACTGTGGGGAATTCTTCTTTCATTCTAGTGAAGTTTGGCTGACGTTCTGTGCTGGTCATCAGGACCTGCCTGTCTCCTCTTGGGTTCAGTTGTATGCCCAAGTCGCCTTGGTCCATCCATCCTAGGACAGAGGGGCCATTTTCAGCTACATATAGTTTGCACTCTGCACTGCAATCCTTGAATTCTAATTTCAGGATGCGGTATCCGACCATTGGGATGGGGTCTCCTGCATATGTCTGGAGGTTCAAGGTGCGATCCTAGGCTAGGTCTGAAGCTTTCATACCACACCGTATGTTGTATAATGATATACGGAGATCCTGAGTCTGCCACCATCTTGATTGGTACTCCTCCCACTATCATATCGCATTGTGGTTTCTTGGAGCGTTTGCAGTCAATGCCTAGTACCTGTTCTTCGATACACAGAACATTGTCTTCCTCATCTTCTCCTCCTTCCTCTTCCACTCCCATCTCTTGTGCTATGTACTTGACTGTCGGCCTCTTCAGCTTGCGGCGGCACACCTTTTCAAAGAGCCCTACGATCCCGTAGTACATACATTTGGCTTGGAAGGCTGGGCAACGTTTGTCATATGCTGCATGGGACGGGCTACCGCACCTGTAGCACGCGTTCGTGCCCTCCTTGTTCGATTTCTTCGCTTGTGCTGGTCGTGGGGTCCTTTGGTTTGCGCCTTCCCTTCTGTCGCTGTTGTTTTGCCCCTCTCTGATAGTTCCGCTTCGGAGACTCTGCGAAACATGGTCCTTGCGGTAGCTTCTCTCTTCGTCGCGTCTGCGCATCTTTTGGATAATTCCGCTTTTTTTACCATGGCTATGACTTCTTTCAGGGTAGCCTCCCCATTTACCCATAGTATGTCCTGGATCGCTGTGTTTGTAGTGTGCATGAATATTTGATCTTTAATAAATTTGTCATGCAAGGCGCCAAATTTACATGTGATCGCCAATTTCTTCAATGCCGCGACAAAGTCGTTTATGGACTCCCCCGCTGCTTGCTTCCTCTGTTGGAAATTGTATCTGTCCATGGACGTGCACACCGCCGGTCTTTAGTGGTTGTTTAAGTCCTCTTTCGCGTGTCGAAACACGTCATCATCTGCCGCCTGATGCTGCGCGGGAACCAAGTTCCTGAAAACCCTAATTCCTTGCAGGAATTAAGTTGTGTAGTAATATCCTCTTCCTCCTCTTGCTGGGGAATGCTTCCCCGCTTTCTAGTCCTCCCATTTAATCAAGGGATCACCCGGTTTGGGCAGGAATGGAATTGGTGTTGTGAGTGATGATGCCTGCGCGCACATTTCAGCGCGCCTTTCCATTATCGCTTCTGCGCCTCTGGGACTGCCCGGTGCACTTGCGCCTCTGTGGTGTGTTTGGTCTTGTTGAGGCTCCAAGGTGCCCCCTTCGCTGTGTGGTGCTTGTTCCGCTAGGGCCTTAGCTTGTCCTGCTGGATGTGTCTAGCTGGGTAAAGTTACGCCTTGTGAGACGTTCTGTCCCTCTGCCATTCTTCTCCCCTTCTTTGGTGGGTGTTTCTCACAGTTGGGTGCTTCCACTTTCGGCTTGCTCCTGCAGCCCTTGGATGTTCCTGTTGTGGTCTCACACGTGGAGCTTCCACTCTGCTCACGTCGTGGAGTTTGCTTGCTACCCTTTCTGCCACTAATCTAGGCCGTTTGCACCCCCTGTTTATGGTTGCTGACCTCTGTGGGTGCTTGCCTGCTCTGGCGCTGTCCTCTGCCACGCTCTCCTGCAGCCTTGTCTGCTTTAGGCCTGTGTTCCTTATGGCCTCTTTACACTGCTCTCCGGTCGGTGGGTCCACGTGTTGTTCTTCTTTTTTTTTCATTTTTTATTTTCCGGGTCCCAGCCTCGTCGCCACTGTAATGATGCAGTTTGTCTCGTTAAAGAAGCTCGACACGCTTAGTGAAAGTAAAATACTTTATTCTACATCTGCAGGAGAGCGCCGGGAAACGTTCATTGCTCTCGAAATGCGGCGCTCGAATAGCACCCAAAATGGCGGCCGCGCTCTACGTCATCATGCGGGTGCGTGAAGACTAGAGTGCGACACTACACTACTCTGTTGGAAACCTCATCTAGCCAATCACTTTGACCACACTGGAATTTTGCCTCAGTTAGGTCCGATTGGACCATGTGGTGTCTGGATATCGCTTGTAAAAGCCAGCAGTTGCGGGAGCAGATTACAGTGGTCATTGAGGTGAGGATTGGCTTGCACATTTGGGAAGAGGAGATGATGATGCACTAAACTGAATTTTGGACCCAGTCCTAGGGGTAGAATGTAGTTCTGTCCCTTACTGCTCACAGTTTACGTAAGCTTTGGAGTCAAGGGAGCAACACAGGTCGTATCTCTTGTGGCACAGGTGGACTACCAACCCTTTTGGGTGCCCCCAAGCCCTCAGGGGGTCCCCACTGAGTCCAAGATCAATAAATATCTGTGAGAAATAGGAGACTCCAGGGCTCCTCATCATATTCTGCAGCAGGCCCCATCTTTTTGCAATACACCACTCTGTGGAGTATGCATTGCTTGTAATGCTGGACATGGTTGTTTGCATATCTGCTCAGCATTGGACTTTCCCTTCTGCAAGGCCTGGCATAGGGGAATGTGTGCTCACAACATCATATTAATTTATTAATCCACAATAACGTTTTTATCACTCAGGCACATGTTTATGTAGTTCCTGTTTATTTACCTTCACCACAGAATTCCCTGCTCTCCCCTCACCGATGCAGGAGTGTAGTTTTCATTTCTGTTGGTGCTGTAACCAGGGAGCCCTATAATGACCCCAATCTGGGCTATGTGCCTATGAAGAAGGGGTATACACAGCTTTTTTATGTATACAGCGCATGTATTGACTCCCAGATTGCAGTGCATGTGCTACTACCACAGAAACTAGAATCAAATACAGCCCTGAGTTTATGAACTCCACTGTCTGCAGTGCATGTGCTAACTCAGAGATTTGTAGATTTAATATGAAGACAGCTGGAAAAAGAGCTGCACCCCCCTTATGCATTTGAACGGAATCATGAAACGCTCCATGTGTGTTTTGTACTGGTAATTTACGAGCATTTTGGGCCTCATTTACAATATTTTGACACACAGCAGTGCAGCAAGCCTTCCTGCTGCACTGCGGTGCATAAAATAAAGGGCAGGAATGCACCGTATCTACAAGATACTAGAATCCTAACAAAGGTTCAAGTAATACATTATACAACATAAATTTAAGTGACGTTGAAGATAATCCCAACATAAAAAAATTATGAAAACTACATCACATAAGACAAACTCTACAGAATTGCAAAATAATACTTCACAATGATACCCCTACTCAAATTACAATATGTACAAAATTTAATAAGATAATAATATAAAAGGCAATACAATCATTGAACAGTGGTGCTCACACAGTTACACAACAAACAGTCTAAACACACCCTTGCAACATTTTGCAAGGCGGCCTCCGTTGAGGTGATGATTGTTTTTGTGCAGGAAGGAACACCTTCCCACACAAAAACAATAATTAAAGCCATTTCCTCTTTCTATGCGTGCTGCAAATTGCAGCACGTAATGAAAGAGGAAAAACAAGGAGAACTAAAAGTAATTCTCCTCGTTGCACCTCCTTACATGAGGCATAGGATTCTGACGCATTGTGTGAATAGGAAACATATTTACAAGGGCATGTAAAGTCATGCAGGTTGACTTTACATGGCCTTGTAAATATGAGGTAGCCTATTGTGCTGCCAGTACATCAATAAAAGTGATACACCAGTGGCGCAATGGGCTCGTAAATAACCCCCTTTCTTAGTAAGTTTATAGCTTACCAAACTCTTCTATATTAAATGAGACTCGTATACAAAGAAATTGTGATAATTCATACTTTGACACGAAAACACACACCACTTAAAATGCTGTGACTTTGGCATGGTTGTGATCATTTTTTCATATTTCCTTAAGCAAAATGTAGTAAAATATCTCTAACGTAGTTACAACATTCATGCTGTGACTACCCACTACATTTTCCAACCGCATTTTTAGCGTATGTATACTCCTTCCACATCACATGCCTTATATCTTATGATGGTAATATTGCATCCACTATATCGACCAAGCCACTAAATTTCAATGTAAGGATAGTTAAGTATTACAGGTAAATATAATAGATGATAGGGTCAGGTAGACAATGCAGATATAAAAGATAGTAATAAGATACTTATGGGCACATTAGGATGGTGGGCGGTCTTTGTCCGCCCGCCATCCCGTCGTACAAAGGGACTGCCTGCCATAAGGGGGGGGGGGTCCTGTGGGTGCCATTAGGATGCGCCGCCACAGTGGTGGGTGTATGCTGCATTCCTAACATTGTGGTGGGCTGTGCACTCAGCACCGCCCGCCACAATGCCAAGAAGGCATGTTGTGCACTTCCATGCACAACATGGCAGGCACCGCGCAGTGCCTGCCATGTTGTGCATGGAACTGTAGGGGGTACCATAGGTACTCCCCCATGTGCACCCCCCCTGGAGTCCCTGGGGGCCTGCAACGGGCCCCCCAAGCAGACTCCGCACGCCTTTCTGTGGCGGCAGTGCCACCACAGAAAGGCATTTCAAACCCCACATCCTAATGTGGCTGGCGGTGTCTTTCAGACACCGCCACCATATAGAACCCTTTTACGCCCTGTCGACATGTCGACCAGGCAGACAAGCGGTGACGGTCTTTCCATCCGCCGCGGACCCCCCCAGCCATTGTAATGTGGCTGGGGGTCATTTCTGCATGGATGGCGGGCGGAACGCGATCCTCCCGCCATCCTAATGGGGCCCTTACTTTGAGGATGTAGCGCATATGATAATTTTGAAAGTCGATATTTTTGACCTTGCTATGGTGTCATAAAACCTTAGCATAACTTAATAGACTACTGTATGAATCTATGTGCAAACTGCAGGTCACTATCTAATCCAGGCAGGGCTGAATTCATCCTTCGGAGGTCAGTAAAGCTTATGCCATTGTGTTTAGTGTTAGTGAGTGAATGACTGTATGGAGTCAGTTAAGCATTCACAACATGCAACACGCCCTGATAAGAGCTCTCAGAGGCAGTGAGCACGGTATAAAAAACAAGTATCCCTGTTACACGCTCCTTATGGGTCGTGAGCTCATTTATCATAAAAATGGCAAGTGGCTCAGGGGCCGCCCTGCATGACATAACCCAGCCTTCTTATTATTTCATTGAATGTTTAGTTCATTAAAGTGCTTCTCCGTGAAAGGCAATCAATCCCCAGGGCCTCTCACTGCCTGCTGGCTACTGTTCAAAACCACAAGCACTCCGCTGCATGTACCTGCTTCCTCAGCTGAGTATATTTACCTCCCTCCAGTCCTTGCTGTCGACCCCCTGGTCTGGCTTGTGATTTATGTTGTCTGCTCGAAGAGCTGATGCAGGAATCCCCCCAACCCCTCCTATCCATGAGGCCAATATAAATACAACTAAGCTTTTCACCCTAGGGTGCATAGGTGAAAAAAAACATACCAAATATTTATTAGCTATTTATGTGCAGGTAACACCAATGTCTCTGTGCCATCAAAGCACTTGACCCAAAAAATTTAGGTTGCTAAGAGAACTGCATGAAATATCTAAGACTATGCTCTTCAATTCTTTTGAAATCTCACACATCCTAAGGCCCTCATAATGAGTTCGATGGACTGGTATTCCCATGTAGAATTCTGCTCCACCCGATTAGGAATGTGCTGGTGTTTTTGCACCCAGTTTTCCTGGGTGCGGGGCTACTGGATCCTATTATACTGGCCGCAGAAAATGCCTGGTAAAATCATTTTGGGCTTTGGCTGCAACAACAGTCATTCTGCAATTGGGTCTCTGCCTGACAAAGGGATTGCATGCTTCCCCAATGCCAGGAAACCTCTTTATCTTCATTTTCCTCCCCTTAGACCCGGGTGGTATTCCCCCAAATGTTTGCTTTCACTCCTTTGCATTGCTGAACTTGTTTTGTTGACCATGCTAAAGTGCTTGTACTCTCCAAAAAAGGTGGTAAAATTAGACTACACCTAATTGACACATTTAATTTACTTGTAAGTTCCTAGTAAATGGTTCTACATGTGCATAGGGTCTGCAAATTAAATGCTACACGTGGGCTACAGCACTCATTGCACCACCCACTAAAGTAGCCTTTCAAAACAGGCCTGCCATTTTTAACTGCCATTTAGACTTGACAAAATAAGCCTTTTCCAGGCCTAAACCTCCCCTTTTATTGTAATTAGCAGCTATATATCTCTTACTAGTCCAGACAAGGTGTTGAAGCACTTAACAGTGAATAGCATGCTTCTCCAGAACCTAAAGTTAGTGGTAAATCCAGTGCTATTGTTGGTTATTGGTATTAGTCACATGCTCCAGTTTCTTTGTGGTAGGTTAAAATTAATACATTAGGTGTGATCATTAGTGGGGGCCATGTATTTTCAGGCAGAAGGTTGGTGAAGTAAATAGGCTGGCAAACGTTAACGGACAAGGGTTTACAGAAGGAGAGGTTTTGATCTATGAGCTTTTTGCAGAAATTGAAAAACAAAGATTACGACAGACAGGTATGTAACTGAGAGACCACTATATTCAGAAATAGAAGGCAAGCAGCGGATTGAAGGTAAGGAGAGAGTCAATGAAGGAACGTAGGAGAGAAATCAATCAGAAGTCGGTTAAGGTAAAATATTCCTGCAGGGGTCTACGAGTATAGCTGAGGATGTTATCTATATATATATATATATATATATATATATATATATATATATATATATATACAGTGTTTCATGGGCAGAAATGCACCATATTTATCCAATACGTCGCAATCCTGTCCTTTTCCCTTCCACTGGCAGCATTTTAGCAGCCTAGCACCAACACAGGCACCCTTTCATCATGGTGCAAGGGTGAAGTCTTGTAAGCGCAATTGTTTTTGTGGCAGGAAGGGGCACCTTCCTGCACAAAATCAAACCTGAGAGGCTGTGGTACAGTCATGTGTATTATGAATTTGTCTATATGCTTCTTGAATAGTGACATAGTAAGATTCCATGGTGACTAGAGAGCGATAGAGAAAGAAGTCATTGGAGCTGAATGTGTCCTCCTGGGCTCTGTTGTTATGTCACTTGTTGTAATTATTTATACCAATAAAGCTGCATTTTTCTAACTCCTTGAGACTACATGATCAGTGACACTTAAGATTTAGTGACAAGGAGGGCTTCAGGACGTTTGAAGACATTGTGTGAGCCCAACAGACTCAGCATTGCACGCTAAGAGCCAAGGAATTAATCTCTACTGGCAGATTCCAGTGTGGCAAATGCTGAGCTTTGGGGAACTACTGGAGCCATTTCGCCAGTGATGATAATGCTACATTTGGCAGTGCAGCATTTAAGGTTAGGGCATCCACATTGGAGGCAATTGCATCAGCAGTTGAGCGGCAACATCGTGCAGACATGTTGCTCAAGTCTGTATTGCGTTGTGCTCGACTGCTGTACTTCACCGTGGAGGCTTTCATTAGCCATGCTCCAGGTGTTCAATCAGCATTACACTGTGTGCGTACCAAGGCAAATGAGACTCAGAGACAAGCTGCAAAAAAGGGGGGGTGCTGCACTGTTCCTATTGAGAGATAAGGTAGGGGGGGGAAATGGATTTATCTGGCGTGACCAAGGGTGTTCCAATGATACCCTGGGGCATCCATTATGTTGGACGTAATTGCCTCACACACCCAGAAGGGTGTCATGCTTCATCATTGGCGGTTGCTCCTCGTCGGGGAGGCGGTGCAATCCCCGACGGGCTCACCTCAAAGAGGGGCTCTTTAGCGGAGATCTTTTTCCAACAGCCTATTGGTGAAGTGGGGGTGTGTGGGCAGATGGTATACTCCTGTGATGGGATGATTAAAATGTAGCTAAGGGTACCGGAATTGACTTTATTCTGGGGGTCCCTTGGCTGCAATTAAAAAGTGGGGCTAGCTCGCTAGGTGTCAACTAATAAAGGTTGTGTGACCCTAGAGGAGACTAGTAGTGAGTGTGGTCGACATGTTTCTCGCTAAGGGTGGATTACCCGCGATTCTTCAGGACCTATATACAAAAAGTGAAGTGCAAAGACAACAACGACATGCTTGTATCATATGTGTTGTGTTACCTCAGTGGATTCTCCTATGCCTGTACATAGAGAAGGAACAAGGAAACAACAGTTATTTACATTCAGTACAGATATGCAAGTCACAACATTGGCCAGAGGAAGTAAAAATATATTGCCATGCTGGTGGTACTAGGAGTGATTCTATATAACCACCGCATGCCCTGTGTATTGAGCGTGCAATGTACAGGGTGAAGAGCACACGCAATAACTCTATCTGTGGCAGGGTCTGTGGTTGGTGAAGGTGAGGGTTAAAATCAATATTTAAAAAGGTATTAAGGTTAAAATGCAGCAGTTCTAAAGTGATTCTCTGCCTATAGTGTGTTGGAGAGATAGGCAGGTCTCATGTAAGGACACCATTTATAATAGTATGTGGATGCAGTAAAAAGCTCACACAGTGATATGTAAAGCAATGCAAGTGAAACACTTATATGCTACCCTACTCACCTATTGGTCATAAACTAATAACCACATGAGGGTTCGGCGGGGCAGTACATCAGAGCAGAGCCCAAAGGTTTAGTAGCTGGTATAGGGGAAGAGGTAAAGGTAAAGAAAAGCGCCCCTTAGTAACTGCCTGAAGGCTCAATCGGGATGCAGGCAGATGGTCATGGTGCCCGCCCCCTACTCTGTGCTAACGCACTCACCTCCAGTCCTCCGTGTCTGTGTCCAGTGACCTACCCATTCCCGCCGAGCTCGAGTAGATGTCTGAGCTCGGCGGCGCGGGTCATTTAAACAGCACCGGAGGACCGGCGCGCCCAGTCAAGTCTCCGCCTACCGCCATAGGTCACATGGGCAAAGACGAATGCGTGGCGGCCATCTTAAAAGGGTGTCGGATTGGCGGAGTTGATGCATTTATTCTCGTCCTTAAGTTAACCCGCCGCTAATTTAGCCACATATCAACCTCGATAGCGGGGAGTAATATATAGTTCAACTACGGCGGGGAAGCCCTGTAATTGGGGTATATTGGGAGGAAGTCATGTATATTCAATATCCGGCGTTATGTGGATAGGGTCGGGCCGATTCGTGTATAGATTATTAGTGGCCGTTGTGTTGGGGGGTCAGGGATTTCGCCCATCTATAGAACGAACCATTCAAGAATACACGGCCCTCTGCCATAAGTCACACGGGAGAGGCCGGTTGCGTGGCGGCCATCTTAAGGTGGTGCAGGTATGATTTTATGTGCCCCCTCTTCATAGTAAGGTCTTACTGTTCGTGTGATGGAGGACAGTAGGCAGTGGAAGAATCAAGGTTGTCAAAGGCGCTGAATAGGTGGTAGTGACTACGGGTAGGGTAGGCTTGTAATAAGTGTTAAAGTCAGATTCTTATCCAGGAATATGGCTGATCAAGGCAACTCATGGTGCAACTCCAAATATTATAATGAGTGCCAGGGTATATCTTCATTAAGACCCTGTTTATCAGAGGACAAGCGATGTACCCATCTCTGTTCTTTGTTGAAGAGGGCTCTAGTAGGGCAGTTGGGGCTAGATTCCAGAACCACCCATTTCATGGAATTTTCATCGTGGTCGGACTCCACATAATGTTTGCACATTTTAGTGTGGGTCTTTTTGCAGCGAAAATTGCTGCGATGTTCTATGATCCGTGTCTTGATAGGGCGGGTAGTCATCCCTATGTACTGCAGGCCACAAGGGCATATGAGTAAGTATATACAGTGTGATGTGTTGCAATTTGTATGTTGTCTAAGTTCCCAATTGAAGGTCTCAGAAAGTTGTATGGTCTTGAGTGTCAAGGTGTACTTACAAACCCCACACATACCGCACGGGTAGTGGCCCGTCACAGGGGGTAGATGCCATAAGGTAAGTTGGGTTTGTTTCCTCACTTGCTTTGGCCTGGTGCTGATTAAGATGTCTTTCAGATTTTGTGACCTCTTAAAGGCGAACCTAGGTTCCTCTAGGGACATGTCTCCTGTATTGAGTATGCCCCAGTGGTGTTTGATCGTGTTCCTGATCTTATTGGACAAGGGGGTAAACGTGGTTACGCAAGTGATCGGTTGATTCTCAACTGGGACTCTCTCATGCCTTTCAAGGAGTGCTTCGCGGTTGTTATTTCTGGCCCGTTTCCTCGCTTTGGAAACATCACTCTTGGGGTACCCTCTGTCAAGTAGGTTCCTTGAGAGAATTGCGGATTCTTTCTTGTAATCAGACACAGCACTGCAGTTGCGCCTAATTCGTAAGAATTGGCCAAAGGGCAGGTTGGTACGTAATGCCTTTGGATGATGACTTTTGTAGTGCAGTAAGCTGTTGCGGTCTGTAGGTTTGCGATACATGGTGGTGTTTATGGATCCTGCTTCTAGTCTGATTGTTAGATCTAGGAACGCAATTTCATGGGGTGAGGAGGCCATTGTGAAGCGTAGGTGGGGGTTTAATGTGTTGACCCATACCAGAAAGCCTTCGTGTGAGGTTAGAGGACCGCTCCACAGGATCAGGATGTCATCTATGAAGCGTTTCCACATTTTGATGTTTTTCAAGAAGGGATTTGATTCATGGTGTATGTGTGCCTCTTCGAAGTTGGCCATATACAGACAGGCCACCGAAGGGGCAAAGGTACTGCCCATAGAGGTCCCTTGGGTCTGGTGGTAAAACTTGCCTTTATATTCAAAATAGTTTTCCGTCAAGGCTAGGGTGGCACACTCCATGATAAAGGTTTGAGGAGTGTTCGAATTCCAAGGTTCATGACCCAGTCTTTCCTCAATAACCTCTAGAGTGGCCCTCTGAGGGATGTTGGTGTAGAGGGCTTCTACATCTAGGGTTATCAAAAGGTCAATCTCTCCTGTGTCCTGGACAGTATCCAGTGTTCGTAGGACATCTGTGGTATCCTGAATGTAGGAAGGGATGCTTTTTACAAGGGGTTGAAGGAAATGGTCACAGAATTGTGATAGGGGCTCCAACACTGAGTCTATCCCTGAGACTATTGGTCTCCCTGGTACCGGTCTAGTGGCTTTATGGATCTTTGGCAGGATATAAAAATATGGTACCCTAGGGTCCCGTTTTATCAGAAATTCTGCCTCCTTTCTGGTGATCCATTGATCACATTCAGCGCTAGTAATCAGGCTTGTGATTTTGGTTTGTAATCTCATGGTTGGGTCATTAGTAATTGGAGTGTAGTACCTTTGGTCGCTGAGTTGTCTCGTACATTCCAGCTCATAATCCACTGTGTTCATTAGAACTGTGGCTCCCCCTTTGTCCGCCTGTTTGATTGTAATAGAGGGGTCATCTGCCAATGATTTTAGTATTGCCAACTCATTCTTAGAGATGTTGGAGTGTGGTATCTGGCGGTTGAGGTTATTGATATCTCTCAAAACCGCTTGTTCGAATGTCAGTACTTCGTTTGGGACCATTCCATTATGTGGTGTGAAGGTTGAGGGGTTGTGGAGACCGGAATCCTCCGTGGGCTCACTTGGTTTCCCTTCAAAAAATGTTTTCAACCTTATCTTTCTGAAAAAAGCTTTCAGTTCCCTGGTTTGTTGGAATGGGTCAATCCTGGGTGTTGGGACGAAGCCCAAACCTCTTTGCAAGACGTCTTCCTCTCCTCGAGTGAGGTGGCGGTCAGATAAGTTGACTACCAGGCTCACTGTTGCCCTGACCGGCTCGTGCTCCTCGTGTCCATCCCTTGGGGGCGTGTGTCCTCCCACTGGACTCTTTTCTCTGCTGCGTTCCCTCTTTTTCACCCTCGCCCTCTGCCCCAACCTCTGCCTAAAAAAGGAGGGTGTGTAGGGTTCTGCGGGGGATAGAATGGAGGATATTGTGCTCCAAAAGGAGGTTGGAAATGGGGGAACTGTGGATATTGCCAAAACTGTGGACCTTCAGGTTGCCCCTGATAATGGTAATTGGGGAAATTATGTTGTCCCCGTCCCTTGCCTCTTTTCGCTCTGGGGGGCATCTGTGCAGGATTGTTATCTCCACTGCTGTCAGAGCCACTATTTGAGCCTCTCCTTGATGAAGTTGTGCTGGAGTCTGAACTGTAGCTAGTGCCCGGTGGGACATAGTCATCCCTCAAATAGGGGTAGACTTTCTCTTTTGAGAATTTATTGATGTCCTTTTGCAATTTGGCTACCTTCTGGTTCATAAGATATTCCTTATGTTCTGCCATTTCTTTGTTGATCTCTGTCAGCTTTGTTTTAAAGCCCGGGTTTTGTACCGCAGTCTTGAGGGCAGCCTCCGCTGCT
Source organism: Lissotriton helveticus (assembly GCF_964261635.1). NCBI lineage: Eukaryota > Metazoa > Chordata > Amphibia > Caudata > Salamandridae > Lissotriton > Lissotriton helveticus. Next base: position 721,680,716 of record NC_136072.1, read on the forward strand.
TGTATTTTGACCAGAAGTGCGTCTGCTAGTCGTTTAGCTGTGTTGACTATGAGGATGAGAAGGTCGTGGGTACACTTCCATGAAACCTGTGACCATTCCACTTTAAATTGTCCGTCCTCCCAGAATATTCTTGGGAAGTTTTTGACGATCAATCCATTCGGTGCAATCTTGGCCTTAAAATATTGTGCCATCATTGCCCCATGGATCGTTACCCTTATCCATTCCCGTTTAAGGTCTGACAGACCTCACCACCATGGAGGGGCAAGGACTGAGTTTTGGTGAGGAGGATGCAGCAGCCATAATGAGGACACCATCACTCTTTGGTATCGACATCGAACCAGGAACAAGTAGTAACACCACTGAGTGGCAATCCCTGTCAGACCTTAAACGGGAATGGATAAGGGTAACGATCCATGGGGCAATGATGGCACAATATTTTAAGGCCAAGATTGCACCGAATGGATTGATCGTCAAAAACTTCCCAAGAATATTCTGGGAGGACGGACAATTTAAAGTGGAATGGTCACAGGTTTCATGGAAGTGTACCCACGACCTTCTCATCCTCATAGTCAACACAGCTAAACGACTAGCAGACGCACTTCTGGTCAAAATACAAGCAGCGGAGGCTGCCCTCAAGACTGCGGTACAAAACCCGGGCTTTAAAACAAAGCTGACAGAGATCAACAAAGAAATGGCAGAACATAAGGAATATCTTATGAACCAGAAGGTAGCCAAATTGCAAAAGGACATCAATAAATTCTCAAAAGAGAAAGTCTACCCCTATTTGAGGGATGACTATGTCCCACCGGGCACTAGCTACAGTTCAGACTCCAGCACAACTTCATCAAGGAGAGGCTCAAATAGTGGCTCTGACAGCAGTGGAGATAACAATCCTGCACAGATGCCCCCCAGAGCGAAAAGAGGCAAGGGACGGGGACAACATAATTTCCCCAATTACCATTATCAGGGGCAACCTGAAGGTCCACAGTTTTGGCAATATCCACAGTTCCCCCATTTCCAACCTCCTTTTGGAGCACAATATCCTCCATTCTATCCCCCGCAGAACCCTACACACCCTCCTTTTTTAGGCAGAGGTTGGGGCAGAGGGCGAGGGCGAAAAAGAGGGAACGCAGCAGAGAAAAGAGTCCAGTGGGAGGACACACGCCCCCAAGGGATGGACACGAGGAGCACGAGCCGGTCAGGGCAACAGTGAGCCTGGTAGTCAACTTATCTGACCGCCACCTCACTCGAGGAGAGGAAGAAGTCTTGCAAAGAGGTTTGGGCTTCGTCCCAACACCCAGGATTGACCCATTCCAACAAACCAGGGAACTGAAAGCTTTTTTCAGAAAGATAAGGTTGAAAACATTTTTTGAAGGGAAACCAAGTGAGCCCACGGAGGATTCCGGTCTCCACAACCCCTCAACCTTCACACCACATAATGGAATGGTCCCAAACGAAGTACTGACATTCGAACAAGCGGTTTTGAGAGATATCAATAACCTCAACCGCCAGATACCACACTCCAACATCTCTAAGAATGAGTTGGCAATACTAAAATCATTGGCAGATGACCCCTCTATTACAATCAAACAGGCGGACAAAGGGGGAGCCACAGTTCTAATGAACACAGTGGATTATGAGCTGGAATGTACGAGACAACTCAGCGACCAAAGGTACTACACTCCAATTACTAATGACCCAACCATTAGATTACAAACCAAAATCACAAGCCTGATTACTAGCGCTGAATGTGATCAATGGATCACCAGAAAGGAGGCAGAATTTCTGATAAAACGGGACCCTAGGGTACCATATTTTTATATCCTGCCAAAGATCCATAAAGCCACTAGACCGGTACCAGGGAGACCAATAGTCTCAGGGATAGACTCAGTGTTGGAGCCCCTATCACAATTCTGTGACCATTTCCTTCAACCCCTTGTAAAAAGCATCCCTTCCTACATTCAGGATACCACAGATGTCCTACGAACACTGGATACTGTCCAGGACACAGGAGAGATTGACCTTTTGATAACCCTAGATGTAGAAGCCCTCTACACCAACATCCCTCAGAGGGCCACTCTAGAGGTTATTGAGGAAAGACTGGGTCATGAACCTTGGAATTCGAACACTCCTCAAACCTTTATCATGGAGTGTGCCACCCTAGCCTTGACGGAAAACTATTTTGAATATAAAGGCAAGTTTTACCACCAGACCCAAGGGACCTCTATGGGCAGTACCTTTGCCCCTTCGGTGGCCTGTCTGTATATGGCCAACTTCGAAGAGGCACACATACACCATGAATCAAATCCCTTCTTGAAAAACATCAAAATGTGGAAACGCTTCATAGATGACATCCTGATCCTGTGGAGCGGTCCTCTAACCTCACACGAAGGCTTTCTGGTATGGGTCAACACATTAAACCCCCACCTACGCTTCACAATGGCCTCCTCACCCCATGAAATTGCGTTCCTAGATCTAACAATCAGACTAGAAGCAGGATCCATAAACACCACCATGTATCGCAAACCTACAGACCGCAACAGCTTACTGCACTACAAAAGTCATCATCCAAAGGCATTACGTACCAACCTGCCCTTTGGCCAATTCTTACGAATTAGGCGCAACTGCAGTGCTGTGTCTGATTACAAGAAAGAATCCGCAATTCTCTCAAGGAACCTACTTGACAGAGGGTACCCCAAGAGTGATGTTTCCAAAGCGAGGAAACGGGCCAGAAATAACAACCGCGAAGCACTCCTTGAAAGGCATGAGAGAGTCCCAGTTGAGAATCAACCGATCACTTGCGTAACCACGTTTACCCCCTTGTCCAATAAGATCAGGAACACAATCAAACACCACTGGGGCATACTCAATACAGGAGACATGTCCCTAGAGGAACCTAGGTTCGCCTTTAAGAGGTCACACAATCTGAAAGACATCTTAATCAGCACCAGGCCAAAGCAAGTGAGGAAACAAACCCAACTTACCTTATGGCATCTACCCCCTGTGACGGGCCACTACCCGTGCGGTATGTGTGGGGTTTGTAAGTACACCTTGACACTCAAGACCATACAACTTTCTGAGACCTTCAATTGGGAACTTAGACAACATACAAATTGCAACACATCACACTGTATATACTTACTCATATGCCCTTGTGGCCTGCAGTACATAGGGATGACTACCCGCCCTATCAAGACACGGATCATAGAACATCGCAGCAATTTTCGCTGCAAAAAGACCCACACTAAAATGTGCAAACATTATGTGGAGTCCGACCACGATGAAAATTCCATGAAATGGGTGGTTCTGGAATCTAGCCCCAACTGCCCTACTAGAGCCCTCTTCAACAAAGAACAGAGATGGGTACATCGCTTGTCCTCTGATAAACAGGGTCTTAATGAAGATATACCCTGGCACTCATTATAATATTTGGAGTTGCACCATGAGTTGCCTTGATCAGCCATATTCCTGGATAAGAATCTGACTTTAACACTTATTACAAGCCTACCCTACCCGTAGTCACTACCACCTATTCAGCGCCTTTGACAACCTTGATTCTTCCACTGCCTACTGTCCTCCATCACACGAACAGTAAGACCTTACTATGAAGAGGGGGCACATAAAATCATACCTGCACCACCTTAAGATGGCCGCCACGCAACCGGCCTCTCCCGTGTGACTTATGGCAGAGGGCCGTGTATTCTTGAATGGTTCGTTCTATAGATGGGCGAAATCCCTGACCCCCCAACACAACGGCCACTAATAATCTATACACGAATCGGCCCGACCCTATCCACATAACGCCGGATATTGAATATACATGACTTCCTCCCAATATACCCCAATTACAGGGCTTCCCCGCCGTAGTTGAACTATATATTACTCCCCGCTATCGAGGTTGATATGTGGCTAAATTAGCGGCGGGTTAACTTAAGGACGAGAATAAATGCATCAACTCCGCCAATCCGACACCCTTTTAAGATGGCCGCCACGCATTCGTCTTTGCCCATGTGACCTATGGCGGTAGGCGGAGACTTGACTGGGCGCGCCGGTCCTCCGGTGCTGTTTAAATGACCCGCGCCGCCGAGCTCAGACATCTACTCGAGCTCGGCGGGAATGGGTAGGTCACTGGACACAGACACGGAGGACTGGAGGTGAGTGCGTTAGCACAGAGTAGGGGGCGGGCACCATGACCATCAGCCTGCATCCCAATTGAGCCTTCAGGCAGTTACTAAGGGGCGCTTTTCTTTACCTTTACCTCTTCCCCTATACCAGCTACTAAACCTTTGGGCTCTGCTCTGATGTACTGCCCCGCCGAACCCTCATGTGGTTATTAGTTTATGACCAATAGGTGAGTAGGGTAGCATATAAGCGTTTCACTTGCATTGCTTTACATATCACTGTGTGAGCTTTTTACTGCATCCAGCTACTATTATAAATGGTGTCCTTACATGAGACCTGCCTATCTCTCCAACACACTATAGGCAGAGAATCACTTTAGAACTGCTGTATTTTAACCTTAATACCTTTTTAAATATTGATTTTAACCCTCACCTTCACCAACCACAGACCCTGCCACAGATAGAGTTATTGCGTGTGCTCTTCACCCTGTACATTGCACGCTCAATACACAGGGCATGCGGTGGTTATATAGAATCACTCCTAGTACCACCAGCATGGCAATATATTTTTACTTCCTCTGGCCAATGTTGTGACTTGCATATCTGTACTGAATGTAAATAACTGTTGTTTCCTTGTTCCTTCTCTATGTACAGGCATAGGAGAATCCACTGAGGTAACACAACACATATGATACAAGCATGTCGTTGTTGTCTTTGCACTTCACTTTTTGTATATAGGTCCTGAAGAATCGCGGGTAATCCACCCTTAGCGAGAAACATGTCGACCACACTCACTACTAGTCTCCTCTAGGGTCACACAACCTTTATTAGTTGACACCTAGCGAGCTAGCCCCACTTTTTAATTGCAGCCAAGGGACCCCCAGAATAAAGTCAATTCCGGTACCCTTAGCTACATTTTAATCATCCCATCACAGGAGTATACCATCTGCCCACACACCCCCACTTCACCAATAGGCTGTTGGAAAAAGATCTCCGCTAAAGAGCCCCTCTTTGAGGTGAGCCCGTCGGGGATTGCACCGCCTCCCCGACGAGGAGCAACCGCCAATGATGAAGCATGACACCCTTCTGGGTGTGTGAGGCAATTACGTCCAACATAATGGATGCCCCAGGGTATCATTGGAACACCCTTGGTCACGCCAGATAAATCCATTCCCCCCCCCTACCTTATCTCTCAATAGGAACAGTGCAGCACCCCCCCTTTTTTGCAACTCCAGTACTGTGTACGGACACCCTGCTGCTACTGGACCTTCCACCACCCTGAGTGGTAAATAGTGTCCGCTGACCTCCCTCCTTTTGAAATATACTCAGAGACAAGCACCATACCTATTATTTGTTTTCTCTGCTTACAAAAGCCTCCATTTCTAGTGGCAGTCTCCCCATGCAACGCCGTCCCTTTTACATTCCCTGCAGCGCCTTGCAGAAGCTGTCACCTGTCTTCGTCGGGTAGAGACAATCAGATTCCGGTTTCTGTCAGCACCATCTACTGGGCATATAATGTGCCAACAGCAATTAGCACGCTCCTTTCTCACAAAATGTCATGCTGACAGCGATTGGCACGCTCATATTCATTCTGTTAGATGCAGCGATTGGCACACTACTTTTGTGGTAATCACAACAGTGTGCTCTAACAGCGATTAACATTCTTATTACCTCATAACATTACAGTATTGTGTTGCTTTAACTATTTCATTGGGAGCATTCTTTATTATTCATCTGTATTGTAAAGTATATATATGAATATGTATTGCTTTTAGGTATGATTAGTTTTCAGGTGCATAACTAGGTAATAATTTGCATGATAGCTATTTCAAAATTATGCAAACAGTCACACCACTGGCACCTTTTCTCCAAGAACCTGGAGAACCCCTGTTCAAGTGGCAAAATTGGATCAGGTCATTTAATGCTTATTTTGGTGCATTTGATGGCCAGAAATTCCGTCCCAACAGAAAAAGAAATGTATTGTACTATTATTAAGGCATTGAGGGACAAAACATTTTTGATAATTTGCCTGAATTAAGTCCTGCCGAAGATGAAGGGTTAGATGAATATCAAAGTGCAGTTAAGCAATTAGAGATCTACTTTGAGGGCAAGGTTAACCTAGTTTTGCAAAGGCGCACATTTTTCACTAGAGCATAAGCACCATCTGAATCAATTGACACATGCGTCACTGCTCTAAAAGTGATCGCTTTATATTGTGATTTTGAGAACTTTACATCACAACTGATAAAAATCAACCAGGTTGCTAATGTGAAACAGGCTAGCAATAAAGAATCACAGCCTGGTCATGAGAAAATGAATTCAAAACATTCATCCAAAGGGCAGGGGGGAACTAAACTTCAATGTTTTAGGTGTGGTTCATTTTATCACTTATTCTCTTTCAAAAATGCCCCCGCAATTTCTCAATAGTATTGCCAGTGCAACAAGCTAGAATATTTTGGGAAGGTATGCAAGGACGGGAAACTTCCTGGGGTGGCAGAGGCACTGCTAGAGATGTGTCTGTCTATGCTGTGCAGAGTCAGGACTATTTAGATAATTTACATGGTATAGAAAATACAGTAGAGGAACTTGAACTAGCAGTGGATGTTGAAGAGACTAAAGGTGAGGACAATACCAAGTGTTATAGTGACACTTTGCTGGAATTTATGATTAATTTTCACTCATTTCCCTATTGGTTTATTTCTGGTGTCAGGATAACTAATACTGACATTACCAAGTACAATGAAAATTGGTCTGTCTAAGTTTTGTTATCACCAGATGTGATAACCAGAGCTTCCAAGTGTAGTAGGATTCACCTTTTAGGCTATTTTTGGGCAGCTATTAGGTTTTCCAACAAGGAAATTAAAGGGAAATCAATGTGACAAAAAAGGGCATCGACGTACTTGGATGGTAGCATCAAGCCGATTTTGTATCATAATTGGACCTGTAAGGGTCTTATTAAAATAGGCATGACATTGGGGGGACTATTACCAACAAAGGTGTTCAGTGGATTTCAGAGTTTGCTAAGGTGTTAATAGATGATAATGGGGAAATAACAAATTTCAAGCATGTAATTAAAGTAAAGGAGAAATGTACGCCCTTTAAACATAAATTGATAATATGTCTTTCAGTAGGACAGGTGACTTATGAAAATTGTTGTCCAAAATGCAACAAGAGGGCATAATTGAGCCAGTTGATGCTACCTTATGGTTGTCTCTAGTGGTACTAGCAAAAAAGAGATCTGGAGAACTGAGGTTATGTGTTAATCTAATCTAAGGAGTGTGAACAATGCTTCACGGGTGAACGCTGTCCCACTTTAACGCATAGAAGATCTGATCACAGCTGTGAGTCAGGCCAAATGGTGCACAAAATTGGACTTAAAAGTCACATACCACCAGATTGTACTAGATGTTTATTCATGTCATCTGACAGTGTTTGTGACTCCTGATGGCATGTTCCAGTTTTGCAGTATACCTCTTGGTCTGGTCTCCGCTGCTTCTGTTTTTCAGAAGGTGATGACTAAAATTCTACATGGGATAAACAATGTTGTATTTCCAGATGACATCTTTATATTTGCTAATACCAAAGAAGAGCATACTTTGACATTATAATTGTTATTCAACATGTTGAGTGACACTGGTGTAACACTTAGGGTCTTATTATGAGTACAGCAGCCCTGGGACCACAGTACTTGCAGTTGCAGTCTGACCACCACCACCCATCCACCGTATTACAATTGTGGCGGTGGGACTGCCACAAGACCTCCGTTTGTGCCTGGATCAAGGATCCCGCTGCGGCGGTAGTCTGCAAAGGGCCTGAATATGCTGGCTGGCCCAAAGCTGGCACCGCTGAGCATATTACGACCTGCAAATCCACTGCCCTTTTCATGGTGGGGACCTCGCCATGAGAAGGGTGGCAGACATGCAAATAGGGGGCCCTAACATGGACATCAGCTGAATCTGGGCTTGGGGGTTTGTGCTGGGGCACATGTTGTGCCTCCTGGAATTGCACCCTCATTCCTGCACGGTGTGGCATAAACGACATGGTGCTTGCCACACCATGCAGGAATTTGCTGCAGGCACTCTCACTGTGGCAGTATGCTGTTGAGGCTCTCCTATGAGCCTAACACACCCGCTGCAGGGAGACTGCCGCAGCATCGCCCACCCACCCTGGAATAAATTCATAATCTGGCAGGCGGGCTCACCATGAGCTTGGCGGTCCCACAGTGAGAGTCTCATTGGAGGACCGCCAAACTCATAATAAGGCCCTACGAAGAGGCAAGTGTGTGTTTGCCGTCAATAAGGTGATGTATCTTGGCTATATTCTCTCAGCTGCAGGAGTCAAACCCAAACTTGGGCTGGTAGTGGCAGTGGTGACATTTACTTATTCCAAGGACAGGGTTTATAACTCAGATCATTTTTAGTGATGTGCGAATTCTATTCTACGTTTATGAGTAATTAGAGGATGGGATGTTTCATAAATTTGTTAAAAAAGAAGTCAACTTTTATTTGCTCACCTGTCTGCCAACAAACGTTTGGGCTCATTAAAAAGAACATAGTCTCTGCTACTGCATTGCAACCAGGAAGGACACAAAACATTCATTATGATGAAAACCAGCGCATATGGATAAGGAGAAATACTTTCTCAAACAGATGGAGTCAAGGAGATTACAGTATCCTGAAGACTGTCTGATGTAAAAATAAGATACTCAGTTATGGAGAAAGAGACTCTGTCATGCACGTGGGGGGTGAAAAAATGTAGGCAATATCTATGGGGTAAGTCTTTTGTTTACAGACGGATCATTGGCCATTAGTGCACGTTCTCAAAGGGATCAAGATTAAGAAATCCACTGCCAGATTAACCAGGCTTTCTGTAAATTGTTAGAGTTTAATTTTGATGTCGTGTATATACCAGTAAGAAAACACTGCAAGGCTGGCTGTTTATTGAGACTACCTGTTGGTAACCAGGTAGTTCCTTTGCAGGAAGACGAAATTGAGGAGTGTATGATTGCAAAAGTGAGTGACGCAGTGCAAGGGTTGTGGATGCTGATCTGCAAGAGGTTTTGGAATTTGTGTTGAAGGGTTAGCCCAAGGAGAAAAGTGTGAAAGCGAGTTTACAACTATTTTGGAAAATTGCAGACAATTTCTCAATAATGAGCGGCATTTCTCTTTAGAGAAGAGATATTAATTCCTCCAGCATGCTACAGGAGCAAAATCACAAAACAGCACATGCTAGACACTTAGGCATTACAGCCATTAAAATACATGTAAGGACCACATATTGATGGCCATCTATTGATCAAGAGGTGGATAATGTATTGCATGAATGTAGTCAATGTTGTATAAATGACAAACACGTGGGAACATCCAGAAAAAGTTTGGAAGAGAGTAACCATTGACTTTTTGGGCCTGGCTCCTGTCTTACCTTCTCAAATGTAATACGTGATTGTTATGATTGATTACTTATCGAGATGGATGGATGGAGGTGAAAGGGGTTGTAGAACCCAATACTGTGAGTGTCACACATTTTTCAAAGAAGTTTTTTCCATGAGGGCACTCCAGCTGCTGTATTATCTGAGTACACTTTACTTCCGCAACCATAAAGGAGTTTTTTAAAGAAACATTCGTACTACATTATATTGCCCACAATTTAGCTGTAAAGTTGAGAGATTTAACAAGGTCTTTGTTGAGTGCATTCAGACTGCACTGAAATCGAATCAGGTAAATAGAGATTGTATATGGGCATGCCACACTAACCCACACTATGTAACAGGACAAATATCTTTTGAAATGATGAGGAAAAGGAGTGTGGGATCTTTTCTATCCCCTGTGTATATGTCAGATGTGGACGATATGGGTGTTGATGTGCAGGTATTATCTGAGAAGGCTAAATGGCAAGTGATGAAGCTGGCAGGACCAAAGTGAAGGAGGTGTTGGAGGTTAAACAAAAGGTGCAAGAATGTTGTGATGGTGCAAGTAGGAGATTGGGTCCACGTTAATGTCAGATATGGAGGATGTTGGCGTTGATGTGCAGGTGTTATCTGAGAAGGCTAAATGGCAAGTGATGAAGCTGGCAGGACCAAAGTGAAGGAGGTGTTGGAGGTTAAACAAAAGGTGCAAGAATGTTGTGATGGTGCAAGTAGGAGATTGGGTCCACGTTAATGTCAGATGTGGAGGATGTTGGCGTTGATGTGCAGGTGTTCTCTGAGAAGGCTAAATGGCAAGTAATGAATCTGGCAGGACCAAAGTGAAGGAGGTGATGGAGCGTAACAAAAGGTGCAAGAATGCTGTGATGGTGAAAGTAGGAGATTGGGTCGGCGTTACAGATCCATTGATGTTGAGAAAAGGTTTGTAAAAACTCAGAGAGCCTGTTCAAGTGAGGAGAGGTAGTGGTAACTCTGTGTACATTTCCAATGGCCAGCGATGGAACCAGTCTCATGTGGCAAAAGTGAGTAAAGATGGTGGGGAGTGTCTCGAAGGAGTGGACGAAGATGGTAATAGAAATGCAGCCACAAGAAAAGGCACCCAGGGGCAATGTAACTCACTTCAGTCTAAAAATCCTGTTGAAGCAGGTAGGAAGAGTGTTTGTACAAACAGGTTACCTAAAAGATGTATTGATTGTGCTTTTTCTATGTTTTCTGTTGTAGTGTTAGGTAAATTGTTTGTGGGTGGGGTTGTAAATAAAAAAGGGGAGATGCTTGGTATAGTCATGTGTATTATATATTTGTCTTTTTGCTTCCTGAGTAGTGACATAGTAAGGTTCCATGACGATTCATCCAGGTTCTATAAGAATGTTGAGGTGACAGAGAGAGAGAAGTTGGTGGAGCTGGATGTGTTCTGCTGGGCTCTGTTGTTATGTAACTTGTTGTAATATTTATTTATGCCAGTAAAACTACATTGGTCTATCTTCTTGAGACTACGTGATCAGTGACACTTCAGAGGTGTATTTCTCTTTCTGTGTGTGCTGCAGAATACCACATACATAGAAAGAGAAAAAAACAAGGAAAAATAAAGATATTTCTGCTCATTACGCCTTCCTTGGGAGGCGAATCTATTTGCCACATTCCCAGGTTTACAAGATGTTGTAAGTCGTAGATTGCATAAAAAAAAACAAGGGAGTTGCATGGGAACACCTATGCAATGCCCAGGAAATACCTATTAAGGGCAGAGTAATGCAGCACAGCGATTTGTGTTGTGTTGCATTACTCCATATTTTTAAAGCCCCTCAAAATGGCTTTGCATGGCTTCAGGTTCATGACATAAGGACTGTGTTGGTCTTGCACCATATTGTACGGTGCAAGAGTGATGTAAACCAGGTCATAAATATGGCCTTACGTGTGAAAGAGAGGCCCACTCTGACAAGAAAGACAATTCCCACCCACATATGTACAAGGAACAGGAATGCCCAAAACAGTTTCAAAAGATCTGAAATGCAGAACAGACTGGGCCAACAGGAGCAACCAGAATCATGCAGAAGTCATGGTTGTATCAGTTTGAGAATCTTCACTAACAACTGTTATATAGCCCATAGAGACATTGTCAAAATTGTTAAGTTAGCATGAGCTTTGCTGCCATGATGCTACTTACACGTTACTACATGACTTTGTTTTTGCAAAACTCTGTGTTTTTCACATGAGAACAGGCTGCTTTTCACGTTCTCTGCCTTTCCTGGAGGTTAGTCTGAACACGATGTGCAAGGTCGATAAAAAATGCCCCTTGTTATTCTGTTCTGGTCAATCCCTAGCACCTAGAGATAACATGCTACACACAGCTGCAATACTGAAGACTCGTGCTCTGCTATTACTGGGTTGCATGTTGTTTTAACACACTTGGAGAAAGCTGTTCCATGGAGAAGAGCTCCGCTGTTCCTATGATGTAAATCTTACATCCAGGCTTTAATGTATGGGGTCTGTTGTCAAAGCCCAGAGATCTTCCTTTATATAAAATAAACTTCTTATAGTCAAGGGGAGGGTGGGTAGGCCTCATTGTCCTTTATCCACAGTCTTTATATAATGACTTCCCCCTTTGTACTCTATGGTATTGTAACAATGCTAACTGTGCTGAGTTTATGCATTTTGCTGCTGGTAGTGGTTCGTATACTGTATTGTAGAGCACAATAGTTGAAATAAAAATTTTGAATTATTTTGGTGACTCTACATATTCTTATTGTGGACAAGCACGAGTGAGTGAGCGAAAGAGTATGTCTTGCTCCTGTGATTCCTGAGACAGTCGGGAGTGTTGTGTTCTGGGTTGTCTAATCATTTGTATCTTTGTGATATTTGGAGGAGAACGAATGAGACACTATAGCTAGTCGGTTTTGGGATTTTGGGTACTAATGTGGTAGGTTGGTACACCCCTATACACTGAGGTCCTGTTTTCCTGTGCATAGGTCTGTGTATGTGCAGAATTCCTGCAACAGAATAAGAGGAATGAAGACATAAATTGATAAATGTAAATTGATACTTGTATAGCGCACTACTCACCCGCAAGGGTCTCAAGGCGCTTGTACGAATACCGCTGTGGAACCCATCCTGGCTTTCCCTGTGAGGTGTCCACTCCTGGGCACCCCCAATGTGGAGGCCAGGCATCCTTAGCGTTGTGGGGGCCGTTGTGGAGATTAAGCAAGCTAATACCCAGAGTTGCAGAGTGGGACTCCATGATTGGAATAATTCAGAAAAGGGGGTGGTGATGAACAGAGTGCCTGAATTAAGCAGACCACTCTTACCCAGTCCAAAGATCAGGGCTTGATCCATCACCGTTTTTTAGCTCACTGCACCATCCCAGCTCAGAACTTGGCTATATGCAAATTAGTCTGTTCCTGTCCCAGTGCATGATGGGAACAGGGCAAACCAAACTACCAAGCCAATTCTTGTACTGGGAAGGAAACAAGCTTCCGGGGACCGGTTTCTGCCATTTCAGGCGTCGTCGGCCCGGCTTGCTTGAATCCTGATGGTGCAATGAGCAAGGGACTCACATCTGAGTATACCCTTCCACGCTTATGGAGGACAAAATGATTCAGAAAAGGGGGTGGTGATGAACAGAGTTCCTGAATTAAGCAGACCACTCTTACCCAGTCCAAAGACCAGGGCTTGATCCATCACCATTTTTTAGCTCACTGCACCATCCCAGCTCAGAACTTGGCTATATGCAAATTAGTCTGTTCCTGTCCCAGTGCATGATGGGACAGGCTGAAATGCCAGAAACCGGTCCCCGGTAGCTTGTATCCTTTCTGGTGAAGAATTGGCTTGATAGTTTGGTCTGCCCTGTTCCCATGATGCACTGGGCCAGGGACAGACTAATTTGCATATAGCCAGGTTCTGAGCTGGGATGGGGCAGTGAGCTAAATAACGGTGATGGATCAAGCCCTGATCTTTGGACTGGGTAAGAGTGGTCTGCTTAATTCAGACACTCTGTTCATCACCACCCCCTTTTCTGAATCGTTTTTGGCCACTATAGGTGTGGCAGGGTATACTCAGACATGAGTCCCTTGCTCACTGCTCCATCAGGATTCAAGCAAGCCGGGCCGACGAGGCTGAAATGCCAGAAACCGGTCCCCGGTAGCTTGTATCCTTTCTGGTGAAGAATTGGCTTGGTAGTTTGGTCTGCCCTGTTCCCATGATGCACTGGGCCAGGGACAGACTAATTTGCATATAGCCAGGTTCAGAGCTGGGATGGGGCAGTGAGCTAAATAACGGTGATGGATCAAGCCCTGATCTTTGGACTGGGTAAGAGTGGTCTGCTTAATTCAGACACTCTGTTCATCACCACCCCCTTTTCTGAATCGTTTTTGGCCACTATAGGTGTGGCAGGGTATACTCAGACATGAGTCCCTTGCTCACTGCTCCATCAGGATTCAAGCAAGCCGGGCCGACGAGGCTGAAATGCCAGAAACCGGTCACCGGTAGCTTGTATCCTTTCTGGTGAAGAATTGGCTTGGTAGTTTGGTCTGCCCTGTTCCCATGATGCACTGGGCCAGGGACAGACTAATTTGCATATAGCCAGGTTCTGAGCTGGGATGGGGCAGTGAGCTAAATAACGGTGATGGATCAAGCCCTGATCTTTGGACTGGGTAAGAGTGGTCTGCTTAATTCAGACACTCTGTTCATCACCACCCCCTTTTCTGAATCGTTTTTGGCCACTATAGGTGTGGCAGGGTATACTCAGACATGAGTCCCTTGCTCACTGCTCCATCAGGATTCAAGCAAGCTGGGCCGACGAGACTGAAATGCCAGAAACCGGTCCCCGGTAGCTTGTATCCTTTCTGGTGAAGAATTGGCTTGGTAGTTTGGTCTGCCCTGTTCCCATGATGCACTGGGCCAGGGACAGACTAATTTGCATATAGCCAGGTTCTGAGCTGGGATGGGGCAGTGAGCTAAATAACGGTGATGGATCAAGCCCTGATCTTTGGACTGGGTAAGAGTGGTCTGCTTAATTCAGACACTCTGTTCATCACCACCCCCTTTTCTGAATCGTTTTTGGCCACTATAGGTGTGGCAGGGTATACTCAGACATGAGTCCCTTGCTCACTGCTCCATCAGGATTCAAGCAAGCCGGGCCGACGAGGCTGAAATGCCAGAAACCGGTCCCCGGTAGCTTGTATCCTTTCTGGTGAAGAATTGGCTTGGTAGTTTGGTGTGCCCTGTTCCCATGATGCACTGGGCCAGGGACAGACTAATTTGCATATAGCCAGGTTCTGAGCTGGGATGGGGCAGTGAGCTAAATAACGGTGATGGATCAAGCCCTGATCTTTGGACTGGGTAAGAGTGGTCTGCTTAATTCAGACACTCTGTTCATCACCACCCCCTTTTCTGAATCGTTTTTGGCCACTATAGGTGTGGCAGGGTATACTCAGACATGAGTCCCTTGCTCACTGCTCCATCAGGATTTAAGCAAGCCGGGCCGACGAGGCTGAAATGCCAGAAACCGGTCCCCGGTAGCTTGTATCCTTTCTGGTGAAGAATTGGCTTGGTAGTTTGGTCTGCCCTGTTCCCATGATGCACTGGGCCAGGGACAGACTAATTTGCATATAGCCAGGTTCTGAGCTGGGATGGGGCAGTGAGCTAAATAACGGTGATGGATCAAGCCCTGATCTTTGGACTGGGTAAGAGTGGTCTGCTTAATTCAGACACTCTGTTCATCACCACCCCCTTTTCTGAATCGTTTTTGGCCACTATAGGTGTGGCAGGGTATACTCAGACATGAGTCCCTTGCTCACTGCTCCATCAGGATTCAAGCAAGCCGGGCCGACGAGGCTGAAATGCCAGAAACCGGTCCCCGGTAGCTTGTATCCTTTCTGGTGAAGAATTGGCTTGGTAGTTTGGTCTGCCCTGTTCCCATGATGCACTGGGCCAGGGACAGACTAATTTGCATATAGCCAGGTTCTGAGCTGGGATGGGGCAGTGAGCTAAATAACGGTGATGGATCAAGCCCTGATCTTTGGACTGGGTAAGAGTGGTCTGCTTAATTCAGACACTCTGTTCATCACCACCCCCTTTTCTGAATCGTTTTTGGCCACTGTAGGTGTGGCAGGGTATACTCAGACATGAGTCCCTTGCTCACTGCTCCATCAGGATTCAAGCAAGCCGGGCCGACGAGGCTGAAATGCCAGAAACCGGTCCCCGGTAGCTTGTATCCTTTCTGGTGAAGAATTGGCTTGGTAGTTTGGTCTGCCCTGTTCCCATGATGCACTGGGCCAGGGACAGACTAATTTGCATATAGCCAGGTTCTGAGCTGGGATGGGGCAGTGAGCTAAATAACGGTGATGGATCAAGCCATGATCTTTGGACTGGGTAAGAGTGGTCTGCTTAATTCAGACACTCTGTTCATCACCACCCCCTTTTCTGAATCGTTTTTGGCCACTATAGGTGTGGCAGGGTATACTCAGACATGAGTCCCTTGCTCACTGCTCCATCAGGATTCAAGCAAGCCGGGCCGACGAGGCTGAAATGCCAGAAACCGGTCCCCGGTAGCTTGTATCCTTTCTGGTGAAGAATTGGCTTGGTAGTTTGGTCTGCCCTGTTCCCATGATGCACTGGGCCAGGGACAGACTAATTTGCATATAGCCAGGTTCTGAGCTGGGATGGGGCAGTGAGCTAAATAACGGTGATGGATCAAGCCCTGATCTTTGGACTGGGTAAGAGTGGTCTGCTTAATTCAGACACTCTGTTCATCACCACCCCCTTTTCTGAATCGTTTTTGGCCACTATAGGTGTGGCAGGGTATACTCAGACATGAGTCCCTTGCTTACTGCTCCATCAGGATTCAAGCAAGCCGGGCCGACGAGGCTGAAATGCCAGAAACCGGTCCCCGGTAGCTTGTATCCTTTCTGGTGAAGAATTGGCTTGGTAGTTTGGTCTGCCCTGTTCCCATGATGCACTGGGCCAGGGACAGACTAATTTGCATATAGCCAGGTTCTGAGCTGGGATGGGGCAGTGAGCTAAATAACGGTGATGGATCAAGCCCTGATCTTTGGACTGGGTAAGAGTGGTCTGCTTAATTCAGACACTCTGTTCATCACCACCCCCTTTTCTGAATCGTTTTTGGCCACTATAGGTGTGGCAGGGTATACTCAGACATGAGTCCCTTGCTCACTGCTCCATCAGGATTCAAGCAAGCCGGGCCGACGAAGCTGAAATGCCAGAAACCGGTCCCCGGTAGCTTGTATCCTTTCTGGTGAAGAATTGGCTTGGTAGTTTGGTCTGCCCTGTTCCCATGATGCACTGGGCCAGGGACAGACTAATTTGCATATAGCCAGGTTCTGAGCTGGGATGGGGCAGTGAGCTAAATAACGGTGATGGATCAAGCCTTGATCTTTGGACTGGGTAAGAGTGGTCTGCTTAATTCAGACACTCTGTTCATCACCACCCCCTTTTCTGAATCGTTTTTGGCCACTATAGGTGTGGCAGGGTATACTCAGACATGAGTCCCTTGCTCACTGCTCCATCAGGATTCAAGCAAGCCGGGCCGACGAGACTGAAATGCCAGAAACCGGTCCCCGGTAGCTTGTATCCTTTCTGGTGAAGAATTGGCTTGGTAGTTTGGTCTGCCCTGTTCCCATGATGCACTGGGCCAGGGACAGACTAATTTGCATATAGCCAGGTTCTGAGCTGGGATGGGGCAGTGAGCTAAATAACGGTGATGGATCAAGCCCTGATCTTTGGACTGGGTAAGAGTGGTCTGCTTAATTCAGATACTCTGTTCATCACCACCCCCTTTTCTGAATCGTTTTTGGCCACTATAGGTGTGGCAGGGTATACTCAGACATGAGTCCCTTGCTCACTGCTCCATCAGGATTCAAGCAAGCCGGGCCGACGAGGCTGAAATGCCAGAAACCGGTCCCCGGTAGCTTGTATCCTTTCTGGTGAAGAATTGGCTTGGTAGTTTGGTCTGCCCTGTTCCCATGATGCACTGGGCCAGGGACAGACTAATTTGCATATAGCCAGGTTCTGAGCTGGGATGGGGCAGTGAGCTAAATAACGGTGATGGATCAAGCCCTGATCTTTGGACTGGGTAAGAGTGGTCTGCTTAATTCAGACACTCTGTTCATCACCACCCCCTTTTCTGAATCGTTTTTGGCCACTATAGGTGTGGCAGGGTATACTCAGACATGAGTCCCTTGCTCACTGCTCCATCAGGATTCAAGCAAGCCGGGCCGACGAGGCTGAAATGCCAGAAACCGGTCCCCGGTAGCTTGTATCCTTTCTGGTGAAGAATTGGCTTGGTAGTTTGGTCTGCCCTGTTCCCATGATGCACTGGGCCAGGGACAGACTAATTTGCATATAGCCAGGTTCTGAGCTGGGATGGGGCAGTGAGCTAAATAACGGTGATGGATCAAGCCCTGATCTTTGGACTGGGTAAGAGTGGTCTGCTTAATTCAGACACTCTGTTCATCACCACCCCCTTTTCTGAATCGTTTTTGGCCACTATAGGTGTGGCAGGGTATACTCAGACATGAGTCCCTTGCTTACTGCTCCATCAGGATTCAAGCAAGCCGGGCCGACGAGGCTGAAATGCCAGAAACCGGTCCCCGGTAGCTTGTATCCTTTCTGGTGAAGAATTGGCTTGGTAGTTTGGTCTGCCCTGTTCCCATGATGCACTGGGCCAGGGACAGACTAATTTGCATATAGCCAGGTTCTGAGCTGGGATGGGGCAGTGAGCTAAATAACGGTTATGGATCAAGCCCTGATCTTTGGACTGGGTAAGAGTGGTCTGCTTAATTCAGACACTCTGTTCATCACCACCCCCTTTTCTGAATCGTTTTTGGCCACTGTAGGTGTGGCAGGGTATACTCAGACATGAGTCCCTTGCTCACTGCTCCATCAGGATTCAAGCAAGCCGGGCCGACGAGGCTGAAATGCCAGAAACCGGTCCCCGGTAGCTTGTATCCTTTCTGGTGAAGAATTGGCTTGGTAGTTTGGTCTGCCCTGTTCCCATGATGCACTGGGCCAGGGACAGACTAATTTGCATATAGCCAGGTTCTGAGCTGGGATGGGGCAGTGAGCTAAATAACGGTGATGGATCAAGCCATGATCTTTGGACTGGGTAAGAGTGGTCTGCTTAATTCAGACACTCTGTTCATCACCACCCCCTTTTCTGAATCGTTTTTGGCCACTATAGGTGTGGCAGGGTATACTCAGACATGAGTCCCTTGCTCACTGCTCCATCAGGATTCAAGCAAGCCGGGCCGACGAGGCTGAAATGCCAGAAACCGGTCCCCGGTAGCTTGTATCCTTTCTGGTGAAGAATTGGCTTGGTAGTTTGGTCTGCCCTGTTCCCATGATGCACTGGGCCAGGGACAGACTAATTTGCATATAGCCAGGTTCTGAGCTGGGATGGGGCAGTGAGCTAAATAACGGTGATGGATCAAGCCCTGATCTTTGGACTGGGTAAGAGTGGTCTGCTTAATTCAGACACTCTGTTCATCACCACCCCCTTTTCTGAATCGTTTTTGGCCACTATAGGTGTGGCAGGGTATACTCAGACATGAGTCCCTTGCTTACTGCTCCTTCAGGATTCAAGCAAGCCGGGCCGACGAGGCTGAAATGCCAGAAACCGGTCCCCGGTAGCTTGTATCCTTTCTGGTGAAGAATTGGCTTGGTAGTTTGGTCTGCCCTGTTCCCATGATGCACTGGGCCAGGGACAGACTAATTTGCATATAGCCAGGTTCTGAGCTGGGATGGGGCAGTGAGCTAAATAACGGTGATGGATCAAGCCCTGATCTTTGGACTGGGTAAGAGTGGTCTGCTTAATTCAGACACTCTGTTCATCACCACCCCCTTTTCTGAATCGTTTTTGGCCACTATAGGTGTGGCAGGGTATACTCAGACATGAGTCCCTTGCTCACTGCTCCATCAGGATTCAAGCAAGCCGGGCCGACGAAGCTGAAATGCCAGAAACCGGTCCCCGGTAGCTTGTATCCTTTCTGGTGAAGAATTGGCTTGGTAGTTTGGTCTGCCCTGTTCCCATGATGCACTGGGCCAGGGACAGACTAATTTGCATATAGCCAGGTTCTGAGCTGGGATGGGGCAGTGAGCTAAATAACGGTGATGGATCAAGCCCTGATCTTTGGACTGGGTAAGAGTGGTCTGCTTAATTCAGACACTCTGTTCATCACCACCCCCTTTTCTGAATCGTTTTTGGCCACTATAGGTGTGGCAGGGTATACTCAGACATGAGTCCCTTGCTCACTGCTCCATCAGGATTCAAGCAAGCCGGGCCGACGAGGCTGAAATGCCAGAAACCGGTCCCCGGTAGCTTGTATCCTTTGTGGTGAAGAATTGGCTTGGTAGTTTGGTCTGCCCTGTTCCCATGATGCACTGGGCCAGGGACAGACTAATTTGCATATAGCCAGGTTCTGAGCTGGGATGGGGCAGTGAGCTAAATAACGGTGATGGATCAAGCCCTGATCTTTGGACTGGGTAAGAGTGGTCTGCTTAATTCAGACACTCTGTTCATCACCACCCCCTTTTCTGAATCGTTTTTGGCCACTATAGGTGTGGCAGGGTATACTCAGACATGAGTCCCTTGCTCACTGCTCCATCAGGATTCAAGCAAGCCGGGCCGACGAGGCTGAAATGCCAGAAACCGGTCCCCGGTAGCTTGTATCCTTTCTGGTGAAGAATTGGCTTGGTAGTTTGGTCTGCCCTGTTCCCATGATGCACTGGGCCAGGGACAGACTAATTTGCATATAGCCAGGTTCTGAGCTGGGATGGGGCAGTGAGCTAAATAACGGTGATGGATCAAGCCCTGATCTTTGGACTGGGTAAGAGTGGTCTGCTTAATTCAGACACTCTGTTCATCACCACCCCCTTTTCTGAATCGTTTTTGGCCACTATAGGTGTGGCAGGGTATACTCAGACATGAGTCCCTTGCTCACTGCTCCATCAGGATTCAAGCAAGCCGGGCCGACGAGGCTGAAATGCCAGAAACCGGTCCCCGGTAGCTTGTATCCTTTCTGGTGAAGAATTGGCTTGGTAGTTTGGTCTGCCCTGTTCCCATGATGCACTGGGCCAGGGACAGACTAATTTGCATATAGCCAGGTTCTGAGCTGGGATGGGGCAGTGAGCTAAATAACGGTGATGGATCAAGCCCTGATCTTTGGACTGGGTAAGAGTGGTCTGCTTAATTCAGACACTCTGTTCATCACCACCCCCTTTTCTGAATCGTTTTTGGCCACTATAGGTGTGGCAGGGTATACTCAGACATGAGTCCCTTGCTCACTGCTCCATCAGGATTCAAGCAAGCCGGGCCGACGAGGCTGAAATGCCAGAAACCGGTCCCCGGTAGCTTGTATCCTTTCTGGTGAAGAATTGGCTTGGTAGTTTGGTCTGCCCTGTTCCCATGATGCACTGGGCCAGGGACAGACTAATTTGCATATAGCCAGGTTCTGAGCTGGGATGGGGCAGTGAGCTAAATAACGGTGATGGATCAAGCCCTGATCTTTGGACTGGGTAAGAGTGGTCTGCTTAATTCAGACACTCTGTTCATCACCACCCCCTTTTCTGAATCGTTTTTGGCCACTATAGGTGTGGCAGGGTATACTCAGACATGAGTCCCTTGCTCACTGCTCCATCAGGATTCAAGCAAGCCGGGCCGACGAGGCTGAAATGCCAGAAACCGGTCCCCGGTAGCTTGTATCCTTTCTGGTGAAGAATTGGCTTGGTAGTTTGGTCTGCCCTGTTCCCATGATGCACTGGGCCAGGGACAGACTAATTTGCATATAGCCAGGTTCTGAGCTGGGATGGGGCAGTGAGCTAAATAACGGTGATGGATCAAGCCCTGATCTTTGGACTGGGTAAGAGTGGTCTGCTTAATTCAGAAACTCTGTTCATCACCACCCACTTTTCTGAATCGTTTTTGGCCACTATAGGTGTGGCAGGGTATACTCAGACATGAGTCCCTTGCTCACTGCTCCATCAGGATTCATGCAAGCCGGGCCGACGAGGCTGAAATGCCAGAAACCGGTCCCCGGTAGCTTGTATCCTTTCTGGTGAAGAATTGGCTTGGTAGTTTGGTCTGCCCTGTTCCCATGATGCACTGGGCCAGGGACAGACTAATGTGCATATAGCCAGGTTCTGAGCTGGGATGGGGCAGTGAGCTAAATAACGGTGATGGATCAAGCCCTGATCTCTGGACTGGGTAAGAGTGGTCTGCTTAATTCAGACACTCTGTTCATCACCACCCCCTTTTCTGAATCGTTTTTGGCCACTATAGGTGTGGCAGGGTATACTCAGACATGAGTCCCTTGCTCACTGCTCCATCAGGATTCAAGCAAGCCGGGCCGACGAGGCTGAAATGCCAGAAACCGGTCCCCGGTAGCTTGTATCCTTTCTGGTGAAGAATTGGCTTGGTAGTTTGGTCTGCCCTGTTCCCATGATGCACTGGGCCAGGGACAGACTAATTTGCATATAGCCAGGTTCTGAGCTGGGATGGGGCAGTGAGCTAAATAACGGTGATGGATCAAGCCCTGATCTTTGGACTGGGTAAGAGTGGTCTGCTTAATTCAGACACTCTGTTCATCACCACACCCTTTTCTGAATCGTTTTTGGCCACTATAGGTGTGGCAGGGTATACTCAGACATGAGTCCCTTGCTCACTGCTCCATCAGGATTCAAGCAAGCCGGGCCGACGAGGCTGAAATGCCAGAAACCGGTCCCCGGTAGCTTGTATCCTTTCTGGTGAAGAATTGGCTTGGTAGTTTGGTCTGCCCTGTTCCCATGATGCACTGGGCCAGGGACAGACTAATTTGCATATAGCCAGGTTCTGAGCTGGGATGGGGCAGTGAGCTAAATAACGGTGATGGATCAAGCCCTGATCTTTGGACTGGGTAAGAGTGGTCTGCTTAATTCAGACACTCTGTTCATCACCACCCCCTTTTCTGAATCGTTTTTGGCCACTATAGGTGTGGCAGGGTATACTCAGACATGAGTCCCTTGCTCACTGCTCCATCAGGATTCAAGCAAGCCGGGCCGACGAGGCTGAAATGCCAGAAACCGGTCCCCGGTAGCTTGTATCCTTTCTGGTGAAGAATTGGCTTGGTAGTTTGGTCTGCCCTGTTCCCATGATGCACTGGGCCAGGGACAGATTAATTTGCATATAGCCAGGTTCTGAGCTGGGATGGGGCAGTGAGCTAAATAACGGTGATGGATCAAGCCCTGATCTCTGGACTGGGTAAGAGTGGTCTGCTTAATTCAGACACTCTGTTCATCACCACCCCCTTTTCTGAATCGTTTTTGGCCACTATAGGTGTGGCAGGGTATACTCAGACATGAGTCCCTTGCTCACTGCTCCATCAGGATTCAAGCAAGCCGGGCCGACGAGGCTGAAATGCCAGAAACCGGTCCCCGGTAGCTTGTATCCTTTCTGGTGAAGAATTGGCTTGGTAGTTTGGTCTGCCCTGTTCCCATGATGCACTGAGCCAGGGACAGACTAATTTGCATATAGCCAGGTTCTGAGCTGGGATGGGGCAGTGAGCTAAATAACGGTGATGGATCAAGCCCTGATCTTTGGACTGGGTAAGAGTGGTCTGCTTAATTCAGGCACTCTGTTCATCACCACCCCCTTTTCTGAATCGTTTTTGGCCACTATAGGTGTGGCAGGGTATACTCAGACATGAGTCCCTTGCTCACTGCTCCATCAGGATTCAAGCAAGCCGGGCCGACGAGGCTGAAATGCCAGAAACCGGTCCCCGGTAGCTTGTATCCTTTCTGGTGAAGAATTGGCTTGGTAGTTTGGTCTGCCCTGTTCCCATGATGCACTGGGCCAGGGACAGACTAATTTGCATATAGCCAGGTTCTGAGCTGGGATGGGGCAGTGAGCTAAATAACGGTGATGGATCAAGCCCTGATCTTTGGACTGGGTAAGAGTGGTCTGCTTAATTCAGACACTCTGTTCATCACCACCCCCTTTTCTGAATCGTCCATGATTGGAATAGGCACCGAGGCGAGAATTATCAGGTCCGTGGAATTTTTGAGCCCAAGACCCACTGAGGCAGGGAATTGAACCCTGGTCCCGGGCTAGATCTCTGCATCAGGGTCTGCCGCTCTAACCATTGAGCCACACTTCTCCACTCATAGCTAAAAGGCTCAGCCAAATGAGCATGAAGATATCTTCTGTGAGCCTGCCACACCAGAGCCAAACGGAGCACAATTTGCTTTGCCCTAGGAGGTGAACAGGTATAGAACCCTGTAGGTGTTAAAAAATAATACAATATATTGGTGATATGATTAAGAAATTACCAATGTCAATGTGCAATAAGATTTATTTTTGTGAACCCCTTTTATTGTACAGATTTCGCTTATTCAATATAAAGACAACTTTTGATCATATACATCTGCTTTTTCTTTTTTTTTCTTTTTATATTATTTGAAAATAATCTTCAATTAAGTTGTAATGTCAAGTTTTGACATATTAAAACATTCAGAAACTTATATGTAGTGTTAGAATAATTCCCTTGTTTTTACATCCTCACCTGTCATATTACATTGACCCAGGTCCTAAAGGGAATATTGGGTTGCCCTCTTTTGTCTAAAAACTTTTATAAAGTAGGCGTTTTTTCTGCCCAATCCAACTGTGCCTTCCTGCCATGTCCTGGGTCACATGACTGTGAATGTCTCTGTTGTTGTGAGTTGTGTATTGCTTCAAGACAGTGATACAAATGAAGCCTAACCAGATGACTGGGGAGGAGCTGTACCCGGCCCTTATTAAACTTAAAGGGCTCTACCTGCAACACACACAAAGGAACATGACACCAGGCCTGCCCTTTCCTTTGTCACTCTGTACAGGTTGGAGCCAGGACCAGAGGATGGGGAACAACTGATAAGAACCAGTTTTGAGGTTAGCTAAGGGAATTCCCCCACACCAAGGCTGGCACCAGGTATAAAAATCAAACCGTTGGAACGACTCATCAGAACATTCTCTGACATGTGGAAGATTCAAAAGAAGTACTGGCCTGCTGTCTGAGGAAGAAGGACTGCCCTGCTGACTGAAGAACGGATTGGCCCTCCATTCCTTGAACCCAGGCTATCCAGAGTTACTCCGTGACTTTCTTTGTGAACTACAGGAACACCACAAGCTTCCAGAGGCCTAGCTCCAACTGCCAAGCTGACTACCAGTACCAGAGCCTGTCTGGACCAGTATGAGCCCTGCTGCTGGCCTCTACTGGAATGAGTCCTGCTCCCCAAATGGCACCCTACAAATCCTGAATTCTTCATTGGCATTAGTGAGAACTCCTCCTCAAGAAAGGGGAGGCATCAGACATTTTGGGCACCATGCGACCGCAAAGTGAATTCTTTGCTCTGAGAATTGACCGCCTGCGACAACCGTCAACATGGTGCTCCACCGGGACCTTCTTTTCATGCTGACGGTGACAGTCTGTGATGATTGTCAATCTGACACCTGGCAAGTGTGCCAACAGTGACAGTCAATGACAATTAACCAACACGAAGCTCCAGCAATCACCTGCTATTTGTGCTACATCAATGACGGTCTTTGACGTTGATGTACTGCTCATGCCGACAGCCACCTCCTCACAGCTCCCCAACGTGAACGGAATTCTTCACATGGACTTTGGGTAATTTTTGAGAAGGACTAACTTGGTCCCTATATCCACAGTCTATAGTGGTCTACCTAAACTTGTGACTTTTTCCTGGTGTAAGGCGACCATGTAACTGCGAGTGGCACTCTGTGCTTCCTGGTCCAATTTTCACCAAAAACTTTAAACTTCTCAATTTTGGGCATTTTGGTGTTATTTTGTTAATACAAATTTTAAAGAATTTTCTAAATTGATTTGGGATTTTTCTTGTGTTGTGCTTTCACGTTAAAACTGTTGGCGTGTTCCATAAATACCTTATGCAGTGCTGCTAAGTTAAGCCTGCCTGCTTTGTGCCAAGCTACCAGAGGGTTAAACACAGAATAAATTAGTGACCATTGTGGTCCATACTGATTGTGTTTATTATTTGAGTAGGGCTCCACTCCTCTCAACTAAAAACCCAATTTCCTACATCCCCTATTCTCCAATCCTGACTCGCACAGAAGCCCCTGTTTCCATTTAGAACCAGCTCAGTGCAGATAATAAATGGGAGCATTAAGCCCCACTGAAGTGGGTGTTCTATGTGGTTTTGCACTTACAAAACTTGGTTCAGGCAGTTATTGCCCACTTCAGGAGGTTTAGCTCCTAATTGTACATTACTGGTTGTACCATGCAACTCGTAATGGGGGGACTAAGTAGATAGGTGCTAAAGCATTGTATTATTGACCATCATTGTGTGTTCATCTTTAGGCTCTAACCATAGGAGTTCCATAGAGAAAAGTGTCACCCACATAGACTTAAAGAGTCTTTTCAAAAAACAATATTTCAGATTAAAGGGATTCATTTAGCGGTTGGTACAGTGGGCAGTCTCAATAAATTGGCAGAGCTTCTGCCACACCAGCCTTTAATTTCCCCACCTCCTTTGACATAGGGGGAACTGCTGGGTTTCCTGGCCCTTTCAGAACACACTACTCCGGTACCCAAAAAGTATTACTGGTGAATTAGAATAGGGAATGAAAGTAATTTGTACGGTGGACATGTGAGTGTGTTATTTGGATTGAAAATGGATAGTGGAGGGACAGAAGAGGAAGAGATTTGCATTTATATTGAGGTTGGTACGCCTAATGATACGAAAAAACGCTTTTCGGCGAGTAGCGCGCTACTCCAGAACCCAAACAGGGTTAGTGGTGAATTACTATAGGGAAATAGGACATTAATTTGAGCAGTGGACATGTGAGTCTGTTAGTTGGATTGAAAAGGATAGGGGAGGGATAGAATGGGGAGGGTCTAGAAAGTGTTTATTTGGAGATTATAGCAGCAGGGGGAGGTTTTGCTTTATGATGACTATTTATTTAGCAGGTAATAATGACCATTTCTTTAGCACAAGATATATTGTCACTTAGTACTTATGTTTATTACTACCCAACTCAATGGCACTTATTTTATTAACCTAGAATAAATAAAGATTAAATTACAGCCCGCAGGGCTTCAAATGTATGGCTAGCAGGTTAATTGAAGAAGTTATTTTAATGCTGTTCAAACAAGTGACGTGCAGATTACCCACAGATCTTTGCAGCAGGTATGTTTATCACCTGAGCTATCTTACCAGTATGATATGGAGTTGCTGGATAAACACAGCTCTCCAGCAGGTTCCCTTACCATTGAAGCTGTCTCAAAACCCCACCTGTGACTAATAGAGTCAGCCAGAACACCCATTTAGACATGCAACAGGCAGACTCAGTACTCTCACTTGAGAGAGAATACGGTTAGATTGGTCGACCTCGATGCTGGGGAACCGGGTTCGAATCTCGGTAGGGACGCTCAACAACCTGTGATTCTGGGCAAACTACTTAATCTCTCGGTGCCTAACAAAAAATGAATGTGTCCATCTGTAATGTACTCTGATACCTTTGGGTCAAGTTTGCGCTATACAAAACTCCGGGGGAAAAAATACTATATGATGTTAGCCACTGTGCTGTGTCTGTCAATGTGCTCAACAATATAACAAAACCCGACTATGCCCACCAAGATAACAAAACAGATCTGGGACGCCCGCTTGAAAAATAGAATTCATTGTACACCATAGATATTTACCAAACCCAAGGGGAAATAAATGCAAACATCACTCCTAACATGCATGCCTGGCTGGCCCTAGACCTCCCTAGTGAAGAAATTAAGATCCATGAAGAAAATTACTTTGCTGGTTAATCAAACAAGCAACATTCCCCCTTTATGGAATTTCACTCACAGTGCACCCTGTTGTAAAGCTCTCCTGCATTCTCAAGGCTCGAAGCATATAAATTCCTCTGTCTCTCAAACCATAAGTGCCCCTCGCGGCACCTATCCCTTTGTTTCCTCACCTATGTCGTCTGCCTCAGATACTCCGCAGTTTCATGCTGCCGAGCCAGCCTCCCCTTATTATTCACAAATGTGTGCATTTATCAAAAACAATGGCACAATTATGTAATACTACATGTAATTATGCTCTAGCATCAATTGTTGGTGCAAGGACTCATTTAAACAAAAGCAGTGTGAATAACAGCAGTGGCGGCTGCCTCGGAATGCGGGATGGGGATGGATTTAAAAAAAAATGTACTTACCTTCTCCACTGTGCAGCCGCATGCCTCTCCTCCGTTCTTGGTGTGCTAGAAGCACCGGAAGCACCCTGGTGCTCCCAGCCAATCACGACGCTGAAGGAGTTTGGATGCTCAGGTAGTGCCTGGGAGCCTGGCCATATTTTCTATGGGGTTGTGCAGCACGAGCCCAATGGCGAGCATGCGAAGTGTGCATGACGGTTTGACCGGCACCGGCGGGCTGGCTAAACTGTCATGTGCACAGGGCCAGACTGGCCATAGCGGGCACCGGGCAATCCCCCGGTGCGCCGCACCGTTGTGGGCCGGTCTTGGGCCCCTGGGGGCCGATTTTGTTACCGGGCCGTTTTTTGCAGCATAGCTGCAAAGTCGGACCTATAACAAAATCGGCCGAAAACCGGCCCTGGCAAAGAGCTCGGCGGCACCCACACCCGGGGGGGGGAGCACTTTGCCAGGGCCGGTTTTGGTTCCCAGTCCCTTAGAGGATTGCAAACCACTCCTCCCTCGCGTAGTGTCACAGAGTCCAGCCCCGACTCCTGCATAGAAAAATAAAATTATAATAACATCCTGTTATTATCATTTTCTTTTTCTTGTTTGCACTGCTGAAAGTGGAGGAGCCTCCACTGAATAACAGTTGCTTGAGGTCTTTTGTTTCAAATCGTTTGGTGTATGTTTTTTTTTTAGCAAATTGCAAGTGCACAGTAAATTTTGTACCACAAATGACATGTAATTACGTGAAGAGGCATAATGGGATAATTTCAAGAATGCGGGTGAGTGTCTGAAACGTTTCAGCGCTCCGTCCATCATCTCCTTGTGTTTGCTTTGTTCGCCCTAAGTTGGCAGGGTATTCCCAGACGTGGTTCCCTTGATCTCATTGCCACTGGATTCAATCTAGCCTGGCTGATGAGGGGTGTTACCCGGAACCAGTCCCAGGATGCTTGTTTCTGGTCCAGGGAAGACCTTGCTTGGCAGATCGGGCTGGACTGTTCCCATGAGGCACTGGGTCATGACGAATTTTAATATAGCAGTGTCTCAACTGGGGTCGTGAAGTGAGCTAAAGTACGATGATGGATTCAATCCAGATCTGTGACTGGGGGTGAATGTCTGAAAAGTTTTAGCGCTCCATCCATCATCTCCTTGTGTTTGCATGATTTTAAGAATGCCAGTTTCCCAAAAATTAACGACTGTCTAGGACTTCCACCAATCCATTGAGCTGGCAGACGGGATGCCAGTTGCTGTATGATCCAAAAATGTTGTAGTGAAATGCAGGGTTGAAAAATTTGCAACACATTAACATTCATTACTTCTAGAATACAAATAGGTGTATAATTGTTGACACTTTCAGGGGTGTGTCAGCAGACTGGCCGATAAAAACAAGCATAAGGATTTTTAGGGCATCAGGTAAAATAGACATTTACCTATTGAGGACACTCTCAGGAGACTAAACATTGCGCTTTTAGTGCCCTTTTCAGTAATTTGCAGGCACTAGGTGCTGCTTTTAGTCTTCACTTCCCCTCATTGAATCGCTGTGTCTGTAGGTGCAATGTTGTACACACCCACAAATTAGTGAATGCTTAGTCGTTGAATGCAAACTATATTCGTAAAGCAGATGAAGCATAAAATAAAGCAGGAGGAAGTGCAATAAATATTGTTCTATGCCTTGCCAATGAAAATAAAATATTATTTGGAGTGCCTGTACTATTAAACATTCATTCAAACATCTATTCCTACGCTGTAGTAGTCAAATTCAAAGTTGTTGCCATAGTACCGATTGCATCTTACAATCATTGTACTGTAGACAAAACAACTGGGCCACATGCAAGAGATCGATTTCATAAGAATGTACATTTTTGCAGTGCTAGTACCGCTTGTGATACCATCAACCTAATGTCTTTGTCGGTAACTTCTATACATGAACAAGCAGCTTGCAATAATCTGTGTGGAGAACTATTTAGAGTCATACGTAAATCTTTCATTGTTTTGGGAGGGAATAGTTTAAAATATAAATAAATATAATTGATGGCAAAAATTAATGTTTTAATAAATATCATTAAATGACTTTTAGTTAATTCTATAAATCACGCTTAATAATTATTAATGCATAATATTGTTTTTACTTTAAGTTTGAAAGTTTAATGCATTTTTTTATTTTTCCCTATACATTATGATAGGGAGAGTTTTACCCAGACTGTGGAGTTTCCTTACGGTAAAGTATAGGGAAAAGTAAAAACGTTTATTTAAATCGAAGGCAATAATAAAAATATTTTAATGTTAAATATTAATGTAAATTACATTTACATATTTATTTTGAATCTAG
The DNA here is from genome assembly GCF_964261635.1 of Lissotriton helveticus. Lineage (NCBI taxonomy): Eukaryota > Metazoa > Chordata > Amphibia > Caudata > Salamandridae > Lissotriton > Lissotriton helveticus. The sequence continues at coordinate 721,710,769 of NC_136072.1, forward strand.
AACAAAATATTAAAAAAGACTACAGCACTGTTATCTTAATTTTGATTTCAAATTTTATATATTTTAAATATATTATGTTAAATAAAAAATAGTTTTTGAAGTTTATATTAAAAATACATTCCACCTAAAGTAAAAAAAACATAATTTATTTATTATGTATTGGAAATTATTAAAAGTAATCTAAAGAATAAAAACAATTTCAATATTGGTTAAGAATAATATACATTACATTAATTTATAAATTCAAAAATGGCTGTTAAAATATTTTGTAATTAAATAATAAATATTCTTTCTTTTTTACAATAAGAAATTATCATAATGTATATTTATGTATTAATTTATTGATTATGGGAGTTAAATAATGTTACTCTTTTAAATGTTTTAATTTAATTTAGCAGTCTCTACCCTAATAAATTGTATGGGAGAATATTGCAGTACCAGTGGTAGGCCATATGTGGAGCTGGACCTACTTCATCTCTGAGCTAGTACTATTTTGGGTCCTTGTTTGGCTGTAGTAACTTTAGAAGTGCAGTTTGTGAAGAACAATTGGATTTGTTTTCTGTGGGAGGGTACATGTCCCTCCCTAAACCCCTCTATAGCCTTCCCTAGACCCTCCCATTTAGTAGTAACTATGGCCCAGATGCATCAAGCTTAAATCCGCTCGCAAAGGGGCAGATTCTCAGAATCTGCCCCTTTGCGACCGGTATTTTTGCATTTGTGATGCATCATCCCAAATGCAAAAATCACAATTTAAGAAATCGCAAAATTGCGATTACTTAAATTGCTCTTGCATTTAAGGAATCTCAAATTCCCAAGATTCCTTAAATGCAATGCATCAAAGTTAAAAAATTTGCGATTTCGCTAATAGGGGGCGCAAATTACCATGAAGTTGAACTTCATAGTAATTTGCAAAAACTTTAAAAAATACACTAAAGTGCATTTTTCAAAGTCCATTTTACACACAAACATGCCCTTAGGGCATGTGTGTGTGCAAGATGTACCCATATGCAGAATTTAGGGGTGCAACAGGGTGCGCTTTTGACACCCTGGCACCCTTGAAATTGCAATCTCAATTTGCGAATCTCTAATTGAGAATCGCAAATTGAGATTGTCTTCCCATTCAATCCTATGGGCCTTTAGGCCCATAGGAATGAATGGGGAGGTATTCCTTAATTGCAAGTCGCAATTTGCGAGTCGCAATTAAGGAATTTTAAGAAATCGCTATTTTTTAAGCGAGTTCTTCTTGCATAGCATTTTGCTATTCCTTATTAGCGAATCGTTATTTTTCGCTAATAAGGAATCGCAAAATGGATGCTTGATGCATCTGGGGGATAGTCCCTTTTTTCCAGCCACTATCCCGGTCCCTCCCACATTTAGAAGGAAATGTACATGTGTGGGGATCTACAGATAGAAAAGATAGGAGAGGTGGAGATTTACACTCATAAGAATAACATTTTGTACGACTTATGCAGTATTATTGTAGTACTACAAAATGTACTACTAAAAAAACAATTTGTAAATGGGACCCTTTATGCCTAGTTTACTCATACTTGTATGCAAATTTAGAAAAAGTAACATCTTGTGTACATACGTAACTCTGCTTATATTAGCATATTTATCAATGTTGTTCCTATAAGGACTTATATGAAGGGCTAGGAATCTGCTGATATCCGGAGGCCTCTTCACCTGAACTCTAATACAGAGTAGAGGGTCCATGTGAAGGGACACAAATATGCTGATATCAGGAGGCCTCTTCACCTGAACTCTAATACAGAGTAGAGGGTCCATGTGAAGGGACAAGAATCTGCTGTTATCAGGAGTCCTCCTCACTTGAACTCTAATACAGAGTAAAGGGTCCATGTGAAGGGACAGGAATCAGCTGATGTCACGAGGCCTCCTCACCTGAACTCTTATACAGAGTGAAGGGTCCATGCGAAGGGACAGGAATCAGCTGATATCAGGAGACCTCCTCCCGGGCACCAACATAAAAATTGGGGTACAAAAGCCGAATGGGCATCCTACCCTACACGCAATACCCCACCCGGACTGTGCCTGCAGACCCCAATTGTAAATAATTGGGACCTTTGATTCAGGAATTTGAGTATGTAGATGTGTGATGGCAATCCAGCCTCTAACACATATGCATCTGTATTTTTGCGATTTCGGTCCTAAATCTATGTCTCAGTTTACAAAAATAAGATGAGGACATTGTGATATGTGTAAGGCATTTGTTTACTTTTTGTATAATCTTTTCGAATGATGGTTTGCGTATGTCTACCCTTAAATCAATGTCCAGTTTAGGATATAAATTTCCATAACCTGAAGAACAGCTTTTGTGCTACAGTGCATGCAATTGTTGATGGGAAGTTATATGGTTTAAAATGAGGGGTCTCTGGTGTCAGCACACTCAGTGAGAGCAAGGCTAGAGTAATCTGGTATCACATTAAGAAAAACAAAAATGTATTTAGTGTCACTTAGCCAGCTACAGTTTTATGTTGTGAATGCTTCTGGTACACGGATTTTACTAACAACATGTTTTAATAATTTTCGTAAATTTTAAAATAGAACTGTGAAATGTTTGCATATGAAGGAAGGAATGTTTCTTATCCTTTTTATGAATCAATTGTTCACCATTTTGCTATGCTCGTATTTATAATTATTTTCTATTGTTTGTGCATTATATTATTGATTTCATTTGAAATGTCTTGATGTTGGTTTGTCTGGACAAGCTCTTAATGGTCTTTATTAAATGTCTTAGAGACCTATTTAGAGTTTGGTGGACGGAGTACTCCATCAACACTTTGACAGAGTTCCCTGTCTGCCAAAATCTCAGTCCATTGCCCTATTTTGAGTTGTATGGACTGTAAGGTTTACACCAATAGGATAATGTTTACTCCATTTGTGTGCATCTTTGTCTAACGCTAAAAGGGGGCACGGGCCTTCAGAGGTAAGCCACCCAACTAACTAACCGCACATTTAGACTGGGATGTCGGATTGCATTTTTTTCTGTCCTGCACAGTCTGGAATATACCGGCAGTGAAAATAAAAAATGTTCCTTACACCATGGGAAAAAAACAACCATGACATTGGGGCTATTCTTTTTTAATTTTTCATAAAAAAACTATTTCTGGTGAAATCTGTTTTGGAAAAAAAACTTTTTACAAGTTTGGTGTAAGCGTCGTTCACCAATGCCGGACGCACACAAACTTTTTAAATGGCCCTAAATGGACCACTGTGAGGGTGGTTTATACATTCCCATAGATTTCACCTCTGATTTGGCGGTGAACTCTAAATTTGGTGAGCGGAGTAAAGCAGGGTGGTGGATGAAAAGTTCTTTGCCACCCACACTCCCTTTACTCCGTTTTCCAAAGTCAAAATTGTGCCCTTAGTTTCCTTTGCTGTTTGCTGTAGATGTGCTGGTCTTTCTTCTATTTTAGGAAGGACCACTGACTAGATGGACCTTATTTCAGGATATTGTAATTACACAATGGTGGAATGGTCAGTGCATTGAAAGGCTGTATTTCTGGTAGGCCTGGGTGGTGAACTCCTCTCCGTTTACAGAGTTTTTCCTACTCTCCGGAGCATTCTGAGCTTCTCCCTCACTTGCGCTTACCAACATTAAGTGCGCAAGTGAGGAAAATCCACATCCTGGTGAGATTTCTCAATGAGGGTGGTCAGATTTCTCAACATGCGCAGTCTCGGATGGTCGTGACAACCCGCATTATGAAACCTTCCGTTTGTGTTGAGGAAGCTGCAGCTCGTGTATAAAATCTGCTCGAGCAGCAAGAAAAGAAGCAGCGCCCACTTGCGTTGCGCATGGTGCCATTTGTGCTGATTTTACAGCGCAGGACAAACACCCGGTACTGAAAATCAAAACCCCGCCCAAGCCTAATTCTGGTTTTGTAAGTGATAATGATAATGATAAGAAATGTACATGGGATTTATTCACAGCACTTTTATTTTATGATAGGTACATTGTTTCAACCATTAATACATATGTAAGCCAGTATCCTGGAAATCCAGTTAAATCAATATCCTGGACACAGCCCATGTAATGCCTTGTATAGGGTAATGACTCTGCTTTCTTTTTCCAAAACCAAATCACGTCATAGCTCAATAGCATGTGATTTACTACATATTTCTAGCAGTTTCCAAGTACAGGGCCCAATCCACAAGATACATTTGTGGGTATGTGGAGTAGTACTCCAGTAGCACAACTTCACACACATAAAAACTATTTATATAGTACAGATGTCACTTTACATCTGTCCTCCATGCAAGTGATAGAGGAATATCCTACCTTCACCCAGTAGAGTACGTAAGCCTAGAGAAAATCAACCAAAAAAAGACAAATATATTTGGTAGCTAGTGATAAACAATGTAATTGCTTTCTGGCTTAAGATGAAGTCCTTTCTTAATCAAATTCAACTGAGAATCTTGATACTACAGAATCTTAATGTGTTTGCATACTTTTATACATTTTCATGTCCTAGACCTTTTTAACCTTACCTTTTGCGTCCAGTACACGGCATTCATCCTTTAGGTTGCCAGAGAACGCTGTTGAAATTTGTCACATCTGTCTCAAAGTCAGGCTGCATTTGAAAATCCTGGAATTCCAAATCAACGTCCTTCCAATATTTTGTATCTGTGGACTACCTTAAATACACGACTCAACGTTTATAAGACTTTCCATGATGATTTCCTCATTTATACCTGACAAGGGAGATGCTAATCCATTTTTTGAACAGTGCTTTATCAGTCTACACATATTTCTGGAAGAAAATGAAGTGATGCCAAGTAGTGAAGAGGAAGTTCATTACCTCCAAGAGCGCCTGCATGTGTTATTGCTATACATTCTACTCATTTTAAACCAGATTGATTTTCTGGATGATCACTTTCAACACTTAATTTATACTGTGAAATAATAGTTGTGGAGATTTGTGTTTCCATAATAATCAGCAGCAGTGGCCTATGGTTTTCACACACATTGCCCAGTAGTTTCATCTTTCTTTAGAATAAGTGTTAATTGATTTCTTTATTAACTGTCTAATTAAGTTCGATAAATCATTTAGGTTGAACACTTTCTCGATTAGCCTACTGTGCAGCAACTTTGGCTTAATATGTTATATAAATAGCTATAAATAAAAGAATGTCGTTATTTTTTCAGTGTATTTGCAAGCCTGTAGTATTTGTGCTGCACATAGTATGAATTACATTTGCATAATGTGTTTTTTTTTTCTTAGTGTATATGCTAGCAATCTCTTACTTTTCTCACCTGATTCTCTGAATAGATGCTTAGTCCAAAACATTGGGTATTCATTTAGATGCATACTATTTTTTATTGTTTGCCAAAATGTTCTTTTTTCTTTCACCTGATTTTGACTCCTATCACTCAGTGGGGCATATTTACAAGTCCCTAACGCCACAGGAGCATCACTTTTTCGGATGCTCGGATGGCGTTGCTCTCTACCCCACCTTGCATTCTGTCCGGCGAAGGGGGGTGCAGTGGGTGTTGCAGTGGGCGTTCCACCGCAACACCAGTTGCTTTTTGACGCTGCCCCAAATTTACAAGGATGGGGCAGTGCCAAAATCTAAGATCAGGTAAAACATCGTCTTAGGATGGTGATATTTTGCACTTTCTATGAGTGCTGCATTGTACAGGAAACAGAGAAACTGTGAATCGCCGCTAAAGATTGTTTATGTGCAGGAAGGTGTCCCTTTCTGCACATAAACAATCACCCCTGCAGTGCAGACACCCTTGCAACATGGCACAAGGGTGCCTGTGCTGGCACTAGACTGCTTTTTTAGCTCTAGCACTAGGGGAACGCAGGAGTGCACCGTATTTTGGTAAATACAGCGCATCCCTGCATTTAAAAAATGTCAGAGCACGGCGTTTACAATTTTGGAGTAACAATGCGCTCCGACATTTTATTGTAAATATCCCCCATATGTTTTGCTGTTTATTTGCTATAATCTAGCTTATTCATGATTCAGCCATACATGTGTTTTTAGTCTTTTACATCCTTTTAACAGGTGAAATACTATTTATGTTTTCATCCATATATTTTCTATGAAATCCTCCCATTCTTTTTTAGTAGAAGATCCGGTTTAGATTTTCATCTATGTAACTTTCCAAACTTTTGCACCAAGCTCATTTTAAGGCTAAATATACATTATCTGATAATATTATGTCACGTTCAACTTCAATTGTAATCTGTTCAGAAAAGGATGAACTGTTGTATAAAAGTGACACTTTAAAACATGACAGGGATACTTTTTAGTCTTTCTATAGATCTATGTTCTTTTATGTTGTCTAGCTAACCCATAGCTTACTTCCTCAGTTTGATCATACACTGTGAATCCCCGCCTATTATTGCATTATCAAACTCTGACTCATGACTACTTTGGGTGAATTTATGACAAAAACTACCCCTGGTTCATATGTAGACCTCCCGGTTTTAATGGAGATCAGTATTGCTGTTGTAGGAAAGAAACTGCATAGAAATAAATAGTAGCATTTTGAAATATAGGCAGTTCTTTAAAGAGAAAATCGGATTGTGTAATAATTTACTGCATATTATTTGGCTTCATTGCCATAACTCTCTAGGAATTCATCCGAACTGGTTTTTAAAACATGGTCTGTATTAGACCTGATTAGTATGCCTGGTATGAGCGATAGAAGCCCAGTCGAATCTGAGTGACCTGATGTTACAGCCTGGAAGAACACTGGGCTTTGTTTTACCAGGGGCCAAATCGACCCATGGGTCTAGGACAACAGGGGCCTCATTACAGCAGTGCCCTGGGAGGGGGGGGGGGGGTCAACAAGCGTTTGCCCCCATTTTGCATGCCCTTGGGGCACTATGGTGTTACACAAGGGGCCGCAGAAGCTTTTGCATCCCCTTCTTGCGCCTTGAGACCCTCTGGGTGAGTAGTGCGCTTTATAAATGCCTGAACTTGAACTTGAACTTGAACTTCTGTAATACCGATAGTGCGAGCGTCCATAAAGTGCCCAGCGCTATCAACAGTGGGCTTTTCCTCATTTGAGTGAGGTTGTGGCCCCATGCAAATGAGGAAATCACTTTGCCTCTGAGCTCGCGCTGTGTTACAGACGCGTATAGCGTTCAACAGTGTCTCAAAGGGTTTTGTTTAATAGGCAATTTACAAGGGAGCACAACCAACTGCTGTGAGCAGGGGAAGGAAAACAGGGAGACAAGAAACCCGGAGACTTGTGGTTGAGGAAATAATTTTTTATATATTAAGTCATATGGTAGAAAATAATCAATCATAAATGTACTGTGTTACATTAAATGTCATGTCAATCAATCAATCAATCAGGGGTATATAAAGCGTGCTACTCACCTGAAAGGGTCTCAAGGCGCTAGGGGGTGGGGGTGCAGCTCCTGTATCAGTCGAGAGCCAGGTCTTGAGGCACTTCCTGAAGGTGTGCAGGGTGGGGGAGCGTCTGATGTTGACTGGGAGCTCGTTCCAGGTCTTTGCTGTGATATAGGAGAAGGCTCTTCTGCCTACTCTGGGTTCTGCGGATGGGTGGAGTCTCTGCCAGGGTGAGATCAGCGGAGCGGAGGTTCCTTTGGGTACGTGGAAGGAGACTCTTTTATTGAGGTAATTGGGTCCGATGTTGTGTAGGGATTTGTATGCGTGGGTCAATCTCTTCTCGATGGGGAGCCAGTGGAGGTCTCGTAGGTGCTGGGTCATGTGCTCGTGTCGTGGGTTTGAATGGTTTAGAGCTTGTGTAGCAGGATTTTGTTGATTCCAGCATAGAGGGCGTTGCCGTAGTCCAATCTGCTGGTTATGAGTGCGTGGGTGATGGCCTTTCTGCATTCAAGGGGGATCCACGTGAAAGTCTTCTGGAAGATGCGGAGGGAGTTGAAACAGGTGGAGGCAATGGCGTTGATCTGGTGGGTCAAAGAGAGGGAGGAGTCTAGGATGATGCCGAGGTCCAGGCGTGGTCCATCCAGGTGACTGGGTGTCAGAGAGCAGGGGGCAACCACGAGCTGTCCCATTCAGTGGGGGAGGGTCTGAAGACGAGGTCCTCTGTCTTCTCCGAGCTCAGTTTTAGGCAGCTGTTGCTCATCCAGGATGCAACATCTTTCATTCCTTCTTGGAAGCTGAGTTGGTGTCACCGGGGTGCTTCGTGAGAGAGAGGATGAGCTGGTTGTCGTCGGCGTAGGATACTATGCAGAGCCCATGCTGTCTGATGATGGCTGCGAGGGGGGCCATGTATTTATTTTTTATTTAAGAAGTTTTCTGTAGCACTGGCCAGACTCAGGGGTATCGGATGTTGAAGAGTGTGGGGTTACGTGAGGATCCTTGGGGTACTCCGCAGTCGATCTCAGTAGGTTCGGAGAGGAAAGGAGGGAGTCTGAACCTTTGGGTTCTGCCAGAGAGAAAGGAGCATGTCCAATCAAAGGCCTTACCCTGTATACCGGCGTCGTGGAATCTGGCTGCAAGAGTCCCATGGTCGAGTAGCATGAGGATGTCATCAGTGGTTGCTGTGAAATCCTGACTGGGAGGGGTTGAGGATGGTGCTCTCTTCGATGAAGGTGGTCAGTTGGGGGTTGATGAATCTCTCTGTGACTTTGGCTGCGAAGGGAAGGAGAGAGATGGGCTGTAGTTTTTAAGGTTCAGAGAGGGCGAGAGAAGAAATCAAATAAAGAGGACGAGAGTCAGGAGTAGGAGCGGTCAGCTGGCATGAACCCTTGCCAGGAGGAGGACTCGGTGCAGCGGCAAGGTGGGCAGAGATGCGGAGCTGCCGGGGAGAGAGCTGACCTAGACCGGAAGTCAAGGTTTCACTTGCCCTCCCCTGCAGAGGCCACGATTTAGTAGGGATGGGGCAGAAACGGAGGTAGGGTGGTGGGAGTGGGGGCTGTGTAGGGGGCAGGTCCAGCAGAAAAACAGTGGAGCGAGGGACTGGCAGGGGAAGGCCCCTAGCAGAGGCAGAGGAGAGGAAAGTCTAAAATAAATAAATGAGGGTGAACAATACATAACAAATGGGCAAAGAGAGGGCGATAGAAGAAATCAAATAATGAGGGCGAGAGTTAGGAGTAGGAACGGTCAGTCTGCACGAACCCTCGCCAGGAGGAGGACTCAGTGTAACGGCGAGGCGAGCAGAGATGTGGAGCTGCTGGGGAGAGAGCTGACCTAGCCAGGAGATCAAGGTTTCACATGTAACCTGTGTTATGCTGTGCACAAGTGCTCATGAGAGGGTGAACGGCGCTGGTGACACATGAAGGAGTGTATACAGCGGGAAAATTGGCGCATACAAAACAAATCATATATACAGTGTGTTTTCTTAGTGATGCCCATACAATGGATACGGTCAGTACAGATTAAACTCTGTGGGCAATCAAGAGTGAGGCACTGTAAATTACGCTGTGAAAGTCAACAGCGTTTCAGCCTTTATACAATGTTAGGCCATCATCAGGACCAGGTTACAATTTATTAGGGAACAGTGCTGTGTAGTCTGACAAATCAAGACACGATATGGCTGGCACTGAAAGAAAGGAAGGTCTTACTGAGTCCAGACATTGCAGTCCGAGTGAAGTAAGTACCTGAGGGGTGCGCTACTTTACATGGAAGCAGGTAGCTACCGGATGTGTGTGAAGACTGAAAAGGAATCCAGTCAAGAGTACAAGTAAGGCCTGGAACTAAGCCATTCAGGAATCCATTATTATTCCATTAGTGCTCACTCCGGAGTTGCTTCCTCCTCCCCGGACCCCTGCCCACGGACTGATCCCGAAGCCGGACACGATCCCCCTAATTCTATGGATGCTTCCTGTGCTTACGCGGGCTTCCTGCAGCCGCCCTACTTGCCATTTTGACCCGACTAATGCCATTGTAGCATTTCCTTCCCACCCCATTGGATTCACTCCTCCCACTCGATGAAGGCCCATTGCTGCACCATAATGGATTCCTGAACTGCTTCATTCCGGTCCCTTACATGCCCCCTTCTGTAATACCGATAGCTCTTGTGCACATAAAGTGCCAGTGCTTTCATCAGAGGGCTCTTCCTCATTTGCATGGGGGCTTTGCCCCATCAAATGAGGGAATCAATTTGCCTCTGCACCCACGCTGTATTACAGGCGCGGGTGCAGAGGGCAAAGAAGCTGTGAGGAGAGGACTGGCAGTGTGCCACCTAAAAGGCTGCACACTGTCAGTGCACCCATGATGGCAGCCCTCTGGAGGGGAGTGGGGAGGAGGCTCCATGGACCCCCTTCTGACATCCCCGTGCAGGCAGATGCAGTAACTCACTGCATCTGCCAGCAATGGGATCTCTAATCCCCCTTAAAAGTGCAGGCAGGTTGCGGCATGCATAGAGAAACACAGAGCGGCCTCAAAGCAGCCGCTCCATTTTTCACATGTGCTGTCCCCAGGGCAGCGCAAGTTCGCGGCTGCTCTGGGGGCAGTGCGTTCATCCTAACACAGTGCATTTTCCTTGTTTGCATCATATGTATGATACTTTTCCAGGAGGGCAAAGGAGCAGTCTGGCCTCAACATTGCTTTTCCTGCATACTTCAGCCGGTCCACCTCTGAACTCTCAAAACCCTCATCATCACCCGCATTGGCCAGTTATGATTCACCTCCTGCTCAAAGCAAGTGGTAAATGAGGACAAGACAGTCCCTGAAATTGGGACAATCAAGTAGGAATGGACATGCTAATGCCTGGTCCACATGGATATTTACCATTTAGGTAATCTAACTTTGCAATGATTACATTTTGGTAGGAGACACTGACAGAAATCAGTAATTCTGTCTTCGGTAGGCCTTCTCTAAACTCCAGACAATTTGTAATGAGGATCGCTATTGGCATGAAGCCTATTCCACGGTGCAGTGAATCATACTACAAAAACCTATTTCTTATGGTAGTACTTGGACATCTATCCTTCCAGCCTGAATATGTGGCCACTAAAAGATTCTTCCATTGTCTTCTCAAATTGGTATTCTGAAAAATAAATAAATCAATTTATTTGTTTTAAAGTATAAACAGTTTGTCTGGTTTACAAAGAAAATGAAAATAAGAGCAAATATTCTAATTGCAGAATCATATCTCTTTAAAATATAAAACAACTCAGTTATACAGAGATACACATAACTCGAGATGGCATTTATTGGAGAAATAATTCAAATCTCATCATCCACTAGCAGTAACTCAGATAAATGTGCAAAAAAGACCTGGAGGTTAGATAACAGTGTACAATTTAGAGAAAACATGGAGAACAATGTTAAGGTGTGCAGTTCCTTTGGTTTCTCTAAGCTTATGCACCTTTGCTTTTGGGTATTTTGGCTAGAGTTTCACAATTGTGCAATTCATGTCAAAAAGAGTAAAATTGGTACCTTGCAACCTTTGATTGGCACATGGTATACGAAAAAGAATCATTGTCTTGTATAAATATTTCTGGGTCTAGAATTCAGGAGCTAAGGGGGTATGCTTTTTATGAGTCTACCATTAATGGAATTTGCCTTCTGGGATGACAGTAGTACTTGCTGGCCACACTAGCTGGCAGATCAGAGACCCAAGTGAACAATAGGCCCATTCTATGGGAGATTCGATTGCTAATAGAAGAAATGGGAAAGTTTATAATTTTCATCAAAAGTTTGTAACAGCTTCTTGTTAATCAGGGCAGGTGGAGTCTGAACTACAGGGGGAGGGAGAGTCTTTGCCTTCAATGTTCAGCAGGGGGACTCTATGATGTTTAGAGAGGTGAGAGGAAGGTCATCATGAGAGGAGACAAGTGCAGAAAGCGGATGTGCTTTGGCTCGTGCATGATTCACCCTCTTAGATCTTTCATAGCACGCTGCACAGTGGTAGGACAATGAAGGGGCTGGGGTTTGGTAGCACTGTGGAGGGATTCTGTGGTAGCTACAGACTGTGTGTGTGTGTCCCATCAATGGCAAAATTCTATATACCAATATTCCACAAAGAGCCACATTAACGGCTGTGGAAACAGCCCTCAACACCCAAGACTGGCTATCAGAAACCATATGCTAATATTTCCCCTTTTTAGATCTGGGCAACTCTTGATAGATTTGTGCCTCTGATAAAATACTTAGGCCTTCATTCTAAGTTGTCCGGAGAAGTATCCTGAGATGGGATTACACTCATAGCAACTATAGGTGGTCTGTTTCAGTCAGGATCAGAAACTCTGTCATCAGAGAATACCTACACAAACTGGGGAGTTTAACTGGTTATCTGGTAATACCCATTCATTCCAGCCCTGGTATCTCACTGGAGTTAATGAAAAACTCTTAATGGAGACCTTGATGCTAAAATTTTGAGTTTGAAAAGGAGTTGTTTTAGCTCTCTAGTTCCTTATCTTAATGTGAAAGTTTTGGACATAGATCTATAATTAGCAAGAGATGAGTAAAACGCAGGAGGCTTAATTTCATTAGTGTACAACAATGTCTATAGGCCTGTAAACCTATCTATGAAAAGGTAATGTTATAGGCAGCTAGCATTTAGAGCTGCATTGGACTAGATTTTGCAGGCTGTTATGTTTTTACATGGAAACTCACACGTTTTTGAAACAGACAAGATTTTCTGGGATTTGTTAGCCCTCTGATATCTCTTTAGTGAATGTAATTTTCCCCCTGTATTTTTTGTGAGGGTCTTAGTACATATGTGTGATTTTGTGCATGGTGTTTAGTTCTGGTTGCATGAAAGTACTTTTTCATTTTCATGTAAAAACATTGATTGGTCTTTGATATATTGAGTGTTACTGTTGTGAGATCCTGAGTTCTTATCTTCTAGGCCGCAGAACCTTCCTTGCTTAGCCTTGGACTGTTGTGCCTCTTTATCCTGAGAGTCAAGTGCCTAAAGGGGTACATCTTCCTCAATTTAAGAATACTAAGTACAGAGGCACCCAGTGCTGTGGAACATCAGCAGGATGCTGAAGCGGTATTTACTGTGGTTTTATGCAGAACACCTGTTCCAGAGTCCATGCTGGATTCTTATAAAGAATAAACAAGGATTAAATGATTCCATCATTCCATCACCAACTACAAGCATCTTTCATAACCTTGAATTCTTCCATAGTGTAACTGATTCAGAGTGGGAAAAAGAGTGCCTGGAAAAGGAGACATTTGAGAATGGTAAAGTTAAGCCCCTTGTGCAGTGCAGAGTGGACTTTGATCTCATAACAAGAGGAGTTTTGTCCCTAACCACACCTTTATGTCATTTCCTTCTTGTTCCATGACCGATGACTACAGGTTATTTTGCTGATCTGAAAAGCAACATATCCCACCAATCGGTGATGAACGTGCATCTCTCACCCCTAATGCCGGTTTGAGGAACGAAAACCATCCCGGCAAAAATACTCAAACCAGCATGTGCTGTTCTTCTCCATACATAACATCTCTTGCTTTCCATCTTTCTATTCTCTCACTCTCCTCTCTCTTCTCCTGACTACTTTTTCTCTACTCCCCCCTTCTCTATATTTCTTGAAACCTCCCCATGCCTGCTTAAATTAATCTTGGGGAACTGGGGAAAGTGACTATAGTACCAGTAGCGGCCATGGGTTTTCAAAACTAGCCTCCCAGTGCTTCAGCCCACTGGGGAACTGCCCAGCTCACCCCCTATGCTGCATTCAGTCCCTGTGGTCATTCCATGTCTCCTTGTGTCCTCGCACCCAGTCTATCAACACAATCTGTCTTGCATTTCCATATCGAAACCCTTGTTGCATCTTGCGTGGTTTAATAATATCATCTGTGTCCTCTTGCTCCCACCTTCTCTTCACACAGATGCCTTGGAGCTGCCACCCACTCAGGTGCATCCAACACTTCACCGTCCCTCATCAGAGACATACTAGATCCTCTCTACTATTATGTCAATTACATCAGGCATGCTTCTTCCCCGACAGGCCTCTGCCCTTCTATATTCAAAGTCTTCACCCATTGGCTGATCTTAGCCAAGCACTCTGTATTTGGCCCTACCCTCTACCGTATTTTTCAATTCTAGTTGTTGGCTGCTCAGCATACTTCCTACCCACACTTTTCACCCAACTCTTTTAGACCACTCCCTTACAGAACTCTCTTTCTCCCTTGCTTGCTTGCTCTCCCTTAACCAGTGTTGATGCCTATTCTCATCCCATCGCTCTGCTTTTACCATACACCTTCCCATACACCCATACAAAAGGGTCTTGCCAAGATATCTCCCCCAGTCTTATGCTTCTCAATCCAACACCCAACAAATGACCACAATTTTCCCTGATGCTCCATCCACCACACCTGGCTCAGTCTTGAAAAAATGCATGTTACTTCCCCCCTTATTGCTCCTATGATTCCTGTCTCTTCTGCTGCCCTACCCCAACTGCCATATCCACACCACTATCCCTGCAGTGCCACCAGCTGTCGCACTTCAGGCACTGCACACTGTTACCCTCTCCTCACACTTCCCTGTGCAATATACTCACTGCCTCTGTCATTGTTTCTGATTGCCACCCATCCTGATTGCTGCTTTCCCTAAGGTGACCTCCTGCCTCCTCCCCATTGCAAATCTTCATTAGGTCTGGCCTTTTAATTTTTTTTTTTAAACTTACATATATACACTGTTTTATACAGGGACTTTCAGTCATTTCTCTTCATCCCTTGGTTTGTTGTAGTAAAATTCACATTTTCTTCCTCCCAACACAACATGGTGCAATAGGTCAGTACTCTTCGGCTTTTCGTTCCATTCTGCATGAGTGACCGTATTTTGTCCAAGCACAATTTAAGTAAAAATTGTTTTTCATGTTGACTTATTATTTATTTTCAGGTTTCAAAAGGCCGTCAGCTCCCCGATTACTGCTTCCGGACCCTCACTGCCGCTTTCACAACCTCTTCCAAAATGGTTCTCCATGTGTGCGTATGTGTATCTGTATTCTGAAATATGCTAAGAAAGGTTATTATTCTGTGATAAAATAAAATATGAATGCAAACCAGTAATCACAGCTGTTGAAAATAGTTTTTTCCATTATAACAAGCAGTTGAAATGATTAAGTCAAGTATGACGATCCAACAGCCAATATAATTCTGTTTCTGATAAAAATAATATGTTGAATATACCCCTTATTAGCCATCTTTCCTATTGTATTGTCTTCAGTTTATCACAAATAAAATGAGAGAGCGACCCTTCAAACAAAAGGAACAGGGTTTAAATACCTATCAACAAAAGGTCCCTCTTGTGCATCCTTTATATATGTATATACATGTCATTAGTCTTTTTCCTCACACAACATTTAATCAACTGTCTTTCATTCTACCAACCACACTATGAGATCTGTTTATTGCACAAATATCTGTCCTTTTATTAAAAACAGGGCAAATAATCTTATTACCAATATAAAATATATAATCAATCAGCATTGCATATAAACAAAGCACTTATATTTTTTCGATATCTCTCCAATATTTTCCTATACCAGTATTTAACTACGTTTCTTTAGTGAAAACCATATCAGTCAATATTGTTTCATACATATGGTAAGAGAAATATTATCCAGTTGATGAAACACATATAAACCTCTTCCAATAACTTAAAAAACAGAATTGCAAATTAACAAAGATATTTAATAAGCAATATTACAAATAATCGAGTTGTCTTCAGTCTATGCCTAGGCCACAGAGGGTGATTGAGTGTTCCCCTTTGTTATATACAATTCTTAGGAAGTGCATAGGCTCAGAAAATGTGCCTTGAGTTCGGTCTTTGGTTAGAAAATGTTGAATTACAAGTAATAGTTTTGTGATTAAAAGATGTGCAAATTGAGAGTAGAGCTCAACCAAAACTCCAACTCGACGGGGAGCTTTATGTTATGGAAACTAGGTGTTGGCTATTTTTATATCTGCCTTGGATATTGCAGTGTCTAATGAAGAAAGATCTACCATAAGATCAACTAGTTTGGGGATAGATTGAAAAAAATATGTCTTCTGCAATGATCCAATATTTTTTAATTACTAGTATGTCTGGCCCCATGTTTATCAGTGATGACAATTATTTTTGCTTCTTGACTTTCAGATAATTGACTAATATTCTGCTGCTTTATTTCAGCCACTGCAAACTTTAGCATTAATTTTAAGTAAAATGCTGCATGCACTATCCCAGGATTGCTTATTAGACTGTAATTTGGTCTGAAATAAGGTCTGGATAAGGTGTTTGTTTTGTTGGACGAAAAATATTTGTGTTCAAGGGTTTTCATCTGTTTTAACAATTCGAAGATTCTTTAAAGGCTTTTTTCTTTTTAATTGCGGCATCATCTATAATAAAGCCCCTGGTTGCCGCTTTAAAGGAGTTCCATATAAAATGAATTTGAATATCTGAAGGCAGATTAATTGTAAAGAATTAATTAACAAATACTGTAAATTGTTCAATGAACATCTTGTCATGTAATAAGGCATTATTGAGCCTTCATCTATTTCAATGGGATGTGTCAGCTGGGATGTCTAAATCAACTATAAAGAGTGTGTGGTCAGATATAAGGAAAGGGGGGTGTGGCTTGCGCCCGACGGCAATGGCGGCTGTCCCGTGACTCCTGCGATGGCGGGATTGCGAGCGGGGCTGACGGCGGTATTTCTTCGCGCACAGCTCCCAAAATGTAGGGCTGCATGTGTGATGCCCCACACCACCAGCGGACGTCTTTTTGGGCAGTTTCCTCGCTGAAGAAGGCTGTTTTGCGGCTCAATACGCGGCGGCTCTGCTCTGAAGAGCTGCGGCCGCCATTTTGTGATTTCCTGACAGCAAATCGCCGACGGAGCTCCTCTCCAAGCGACTTTTCTTCATTTCAGCCTGCTCTTGGTCATTTTAAGGCCCCCAGCGGCATTACTGGCATTTAAGGAGGTACTTTTTATAAAATTTCGTTTTCCTCATTATAAAGGCATCCTGAGGAATTTTACCATCTGTTCTGTGGCCGCCATTTTGTGCCCTGTCATTCATGCCTCCACATGACTGAGCTGCTTTTTTCTTCATCTCACTCTCAAATTTACGCTCATGCCTTGTGTTTGGAACAGTGACTCTATTCCTCCTCTTGAACTCCTTGGCTTGTGATTTTGTTAATACATGGGGATTACTTTCAGTCCTGACCACACCTCAATATTCTCCAGTGTTTGCCTGCATCTCTCATGCTTCTTTTCCGCTCGCTACACTAATACAGGAGGATATTCATTTGGATGATCATCTCTGGTCAAATTCCTTCGCTTTTTCATTGCAATGCACTTTGAATAACTCTCTAACAGCACCGGGAACTTGTTCTTCTCTCCTAAATGTACGCAGTATTTTTATCTGCTTTTCTTTGAGGCTATTACATTATTTTACTGTGTGTTCTCTTTAATGCAGTCACCTGTTAATGTGAATAGGCATAATAACTTGTATTCTCATGACCTAGAACTTCAGTATTTAGCATTCCAACGCCTTGTGCTTCTTGCTACATTATATTATTAAGGTGCTTATTTCCAGATTCATGGGACGGTTGCCTAAGGCTACTCAAGGATCTCGGTCTGCTCCCCACACATTTCTTGTACGCACTAGTTCACGTTTTGACTGCCTAGCCATGGAGGTCTCAGACGATTCCTCATCTAAAAGTGCTTCAGTTCCTCAGTCCACGTACAGTTCCGTTGTTACCAAGGCCTCTACGAAACGGATGAAGAAAGATCCTCTTTCCCCACCTAAGCAGTCAACGTCTGTGACAATGGATTTATTGTTGGAGGAGATAAGAGCTTTAAGACCATTTATGGAAAAAACCAAATCCACTCTGCAGATGCTCTTCGAGAAATGATCCACCATTGATCAAAGAGTTGCTGTATTGGAGCTGTCCTTTGAGTCTCTCTCCTCTTCCGCTTCCAAGGTGGATTCCATCTCTTCACAGGTTTCTGCTCTCCATAAACAAGTTAAAAATTTGGAAAATAGGAGTAACAATCTCTGCATTTATGGTCTTCCTGAAGGAACGGAAGGCTCAGATCCGATTGCCTTCTTAAAAACATTTCTTCCGACTCTTCTTCAATTGCCTGAAAGTACTAACTTGATCATTCAGAGGGTGCATCGACTGGGACCACTGACGCGATCTGTATCTCCCTCCTCATCACACAAGCAGAGAGGAGTGATCCTGTATTTCCTTGAATACACTGATTTGCTACTGGTTTTGTCTGCTGCGAGAGCAATGAATCGCATAGTGTGGTCAGGCAAATCCCTGTTTTTCTCCCAGGATTATGCTAAGTCAACGGCAGATAGGCGCAAAGAGGTTTTGTCTTTACGACCGCAACTACGATCAATAAATGCAAGATATGGTCTTTTCCACCCTTGTCTGTTCAAGGTGACTATTAACAACAGAACAACAACCTATGAGGATCCACTAAAGTTGAAGAGCTTCCTTTATTCTTTCCATGCTGATACAATGGACACTACTCCGTTGACGAGCTCTGGATAGTTATTGTGGACTATCTCTAAGGAGTTACATTTATTTGTTTCTTCTTCTTCATGAAGCATTTACTAGGTTATATGTACTGCGTTATTTAGTTAATATGTTTACCGTGTTTCTTATATATTGTTCTTCTTTGGTATTGCATTTGCATTTAACTAACTAACTTTCTTTTTGTTTAAACAGGTTATCTGTGCGTGCTACCTTTTTCTCTTTTTTCTTACCTTCATTTTTCAAGTTCGTCCGTCTGTTCCGTTCTCCTTCCCGTCTCTCCCCGTGGGTCCTGGACGTGTCAATGTTCCGCGTGGCCTTCCACCCGTCCACTTCACGTATGTTTTGGATCTTTTGTAAGTTTCGTTTTTTGTTCATTCTTTTCTTTTCTTTTTTCTCTGTTTCTCTTCTTTCCATTTTTAATTTCATCTATTGTTCTCTTCTTCTATTGCATTTTTCAGCTCATGCATTCCTCTTACTTCTTTCTTCCCCTTCATTTAACCGCATCGCTGCGGCGGCTTTTCCCGCTGTGCGTGGTAATTTTAAAAATACCGTGTTACATGACGAGCTCAGCTCGTCATGAGCACGTGGCAGGATACGCTCATGACGAGCTGAGCTCGTTATCAGCCTGGAAGGGGTTAAGAGCTTGTCCTTCACATTTCTTCCTTATTCTTCTTGTTCTTATTCTTTTACTGCTCTTTTTTATCCTTTGCTGACTTGGTTGGATATTTATTATTTCTTGTTTGCTTCAAAATTCTCTACTTATTGGATTGCTTAATTTTGTTGTAACCTCTTTCTATGCCCATAAAAATTGTTTCATGGAATGTCAGAGGTTTGCACTCACCCATTAAACGCCAAAGAGTCTTAACGCACTTAGCTAAATTAGACACAGATATTGCATGCTTACAAGAGTCTCATTTATCAGATGAGGAATCTGCTAAATTGAAGAGGGGAAGGGTGGGAGAAGTTTTCCTTTCCTCTGGTGACGGTAAACGGAATGGCGTTGCTATCCTTGTCTGTTAAAATACTATCACAATGTCATGATCAACTAGGCAGATGGGTGTTTGTTAATTTCACGGTAGATCATATTCCAGTTTCTTTGCTAAATATTTATGCTCCTACAGTGGTAGACCCTTCCTTGTGGACCTCTCTCTCCCAGCAAATCGCACTTTGCCACAATGAAAATTTCATTCTCACGGGTGATTGCAATGATGTTTTTGACCCCTTTTTGGACCGAAACTCATCAACTCCTTTCATACCACACAGGTCTCACAAATTATTTGTACAAACCATAAAACAACATAAACGTATAGATGCTTGGAGACTTTGCAACCCCATATTAAGAGAATATTCCTTTTACTCACCTACACATCACACTCAATCTCGCCTAGATTATATTTTTGTTTCTCACAATATCTCCCAATCGTTAGTTAGATCTGTAATTGGTTCCATTTTGATTTCTGATCACGCTCCTGTTGCCGTACACCTTGATGTTTTGTCTAAATCTACTTCCCCCGTAAATGGCGTTTCAATAACGCTCTTCTTCTAGACCCTGTTTTCTCTTCCTCTTTTACTTCGTTCTTTAACAAATTTTTTGTTCTAAATCAAACCGATGATTTGGCTTTTCACACAATTTGGGACGCTTTTAAAGCTTCAGCCAGGGATTTTATTATTCGCTTTGTCTCTAATAAACGCAAGAAAGTGCGCCAAAAATCCAACGCTCTACTTACAAAAATTAAGGCACTGGAGCATGTTTACTATTCCTCTAAATCTAAGGAGTGTTTGTACGAAATCTTAAAAGTTAAATTTCAATTTAACCAAGAATCCACTAATAAAGCATCTAACTATTTATTAAAATCGAGTGTGAAATTTTACGGCGGGTGTAATAAAGCTGGGAAATTGCTAGCTAAATACTTAAAAACTAAACAAAATAAACTCAATATAGAATCTGTTTTTGGCTCTGATAATTCACTAAAATTTAAAGACGAGGATATCTTACATGAATTCCTTAAATTTTACGAAACTTTGTATACGTCTGATACCTTGCCATCTGAATGTTCTATTTCTCATTTTCTCTCTACGATTTCCTCTACATCGGAATCACGTCCAGACCTTTCTTCTTTAGAACTTGATATCACCCAGAATGAACTCCACGCTGCTCTTAAAGTTCTTAAAAAAGTTAAGGCTCCGGGACCGGATGGTTTTACTGTTGAATTCTTCAATCATTTGCCTCCTTTTTGATACCCAAGCTGCACACCCTTGTCCTTTCTTTTTTGCACTTCAGGGGTTCTACCGGCCTGCTTTTCTGATGCCCTTATTTGCCTTATTCCCAAAGATGATAAGGACTCTCAACATTGTAAAAACGATAGACCTATTTCTTTAGTTAACATTGATTACAAGGCTTTTTCAAAGACTTTGGCATTGCCTTTGGAATCTCAGCTACCTGAGTTGTTAGGATCTGAACAGTCCAGTTTTGTTAAGGGACAACTCATTACAGACAACACTTGTTTACTCTTTGATATTCTTTCTAAGGCTTCTCATTTATCTCATCCTCTAGCCGCCATTGCTCTGGATGCGGAAAAAGCATTCGATAGGGTTGAGTGGCCTTATCTCTTTCGCACACTCAAATGGTTTGGCTTTCGCCCCAAAATTATCTCTTTAATATCTATATTGTATACCAATCCGAGGGCCGCTGTTACTGCAAATGGACGTATTTCCCTTCTATTTTAACCTTGCACGGGGAGTTAGACAAGGTTGTCCTCTTTCCCCATTTCTTTTTAATATTGCTCTAGAGCCTTTTTTACTAAGAATCCGACAAAACACAGACATACATGGATTTCCCTTTCATGATTCGGAAATTAAAATGGCGGCATATGCAGACGACGTTCTTTTATTTTTATCAAATCCTCAATCTTCTTTACCTGCATTTTTAGACGAAGTGACACCTTTTGCGTTGGTATCTGGCTATAAATTAAATAAGGACAAATGTGAAATCTTACCCTTTACGAAATATACTTTTCATGCTGATTTTATCACCTCAGGATTCTCATGGAGCTCTCAATTCATTAAATATTTGGGTTTAACTTTTACTCCTTCTGGTCCGGGAACGGTATCACGTTGTATGGAAAAATGTATAGATAAATTGTCCTCCTTGACAGCAAAATGGCACCCCTTGTATTTATCCTGGTGGGGCCGTTTGGACACTATTAAAATGATGCTTTCCCCTATAGTTTTATACACAATCTCCAACATTCCGTTACCGATGCCTCTCAAATATTTCAAGAAGATCAATTCTATTTTATCTGCCTTTTTATGGGGCAAAAAGACGTCACGTATGTCTATTCGCAAATTGACGCGCCCTAAATCAGAGGGAGGGGTTAACTTCCCTGATTTTCCTCTTTATCATAGGTCTTTTTTATTAGCACAATCTTCTCATTGGCTTTCTGATTCATCTACAAATCGTCCTCTTTGGGCAAAGGTTTACAGTCTTTTATTTCGCCCTTCACCTTTCATGAGTACCTATCCTTCACGCGCAAGCCTCAATCTGTTTTGACTCCGATTCTTAAATATTCTTCAAAACTTATTCCGGCTTCTTCTCCTAATTCTTTCTTCAACTCCCCTATATGGCATATTAATTATATTTTAATAAATAATAAGCCCTTCTTTTGGAAATCTTGGTACCGTCAGGGGTTAATTTGGGTTCATCAGTTATACTGTCAAAATTCACTTATGTCCTTTACACAGGCGAGTGATATTTTTCGTCTTCCCTCTTCCTTTTGTACAAAATATTCCCTTCTAACGCAGGCTATTCAATCCGCCTACACACAGAACATGGCATCTCCTGCTCATACCTCTCCTGATCTGACACACTCGGACACTTTACGTACTTTGTTGCTACGTGGCTCTAAGGCTTCTATTATTTATAACATTTTTCACTCCTCCCCTACTTCACGAGACAAGACTAACGTCGAATTATCTTGGGAAAAAGACTTAGATGTTTCTTGGAATGTTGACTTTTGGAATACACTATGGCTTAAGCTTAGAAAGTCGTCTAGAGCCGCTAACATGACACAGACCATCTTTTTTATTTATAACAGACTCCTTCTTACTCCCTCTGTTCTTCACTCATACTGCTCAGACACCTCACACTCATGCTGGTCATGCCTATAGCCACAAGCAGAGTTCTTTCACATGTTATTTACATGCAAATTGGTTCGAGCCTTCTGGGAGAAAGTTTGGTCACAACTTAATTTAATTTTTCACACTAATCACCCCTTCTCTATTTTGTATGTCTTTCTAGGTAGCTTATCTCCTGTTTGGGAACATTCTCATGTAACTACCAAAATTATTGACTTACTGCTAGCAGTAGCCTTTCAACAACTTACCACCAATTGGAAGGATTTCACTAAAATTTAATTTCAAGCATGGTGGTACGCTGTCTGTTATAACCATAGATTAGATACTACTTTTGTGTATCCACAGCATTTGGCACCCAAACGATTAGCCTTGTGGGCACCGGTGATATCTTTTATAGACTCTAGTGCTCGGCGTTTTTCCTCTTTTACTCCTTTGCAACAAGAAGTAGCTAAACCTCCATGACTTCCTTCTTACTTCACTTACCTTTATTTTCATTTCTCATATATTACAAAATGTTGCCAATATGATAGAACTGTTTTCATTGTTTTAGCTTTTCACAGGTTGCATTTTTTCTCTTTGTATGCTTTCTGATTCTACTGTTGTATTTTATACCATGTATTTTCTTATTATTGGTTTTTCTTTTTATTGTTTTTTATGCTATTGTTTTTGACATTATATCCTTTTAACTTAATAAAATCTTCTTTGAACTTTAGATATAAGGATAGACCGTATTTCTGCATGCAACATAAAATGGAAAACATTCTGAGTAAGTACTAAGTAGTCATCTCACACCCTGGAAGCTATTGATTTCTGAAAGTTTTTTTGCATTTTAGCGGGCATGTATTTGGTCTGAAAATGATGATCTACGAAGGGGTCCAACAATTAATTACATTCCCCTCCTAGCATAAGGTTATATATACGACACAATGATACTAGAGAAGAGAAACATTTCCAGAATTGTGAGTTTACACCTGTAGGGCTATAGACATTATAGATAGAAAGCTGAGTGCCATTGATCATCATATTCAGTAGGATCCATCTTCCTTCATCATCTTTAACTTTGTTCATTATTTAAATAAGTAAAGATTTCTGAACCAGGATTATAACAATATTTTTGTTGTTAACAGCAGGAGAACAAAAAGCATGTCTAACCCAGTGTCTGCGTACACAATCAATGTCCTGTTCTTTAAGGTGTGGTTCCTATAAGAGAGCAATTTGGCAGTTACATTTTGAGAGGTGAGTAAGTACCCTATGTTTTTAACCGGATTAAGTAATCCTTCAATGTTCCAGGAGATGATACATAAACTATTCATTTGAGAGTCATATGGAGATGATTAGACAACAAAAACATAACCTATATTACGGACAATAGAAACCTTAGGGGGATTGGTAAGGTGAAAACTGATGGAACTGTAACAGAATTCGGCTGCATGCTGATATGGAAGCTGCATTAAGATGTAGAAAAACTGTAAAAAGACAAAGAGAAAGTAATTAAAGTGAAAGGGTTGTAGTAAAGAAAGGCGAGTAGGGAGATACAAAAGCTCCCAGTGATAGAAGAAAAAAGATGACAAAATGTCGAATGACTATAGCTATGAGTGTCAATGAGAGAAAAAGGGGTATATATCATATGAAAGGGGGGAGCAAGAGAGTTGAGGCAAACAAGAAGCAAACCCCCAAAGAATAGAAGGTAATAATACACCTGAGGGAGGAAAAGTGGTAGAAAATGAATATGTAAAACCAAAGCTAACAAATAACTTTTGGACTTACCAACAATGATATGTACAGTATAATGATGACAGGATGTAAACACAAGAACAGGGAGACATCGGAGGACACAAGATCTTGATCCAGTAGCCAGGGATAACTGGGGACCTGCAAAGAGGAAAAGTAGAGATTAAGGGATCCATAGAAAATTGATTATGTTTTACTGAGTCACAGAGCTTCTCCTTTGTGGGTCTCTATAAACTGCCTCAATCTGCCGGGTTATCAAAAGTAGTTGTTTTGTCCTTATAAGTGGCCTTGTAGAAAAAGAGATGGATGAGGCCATAATAGGCATTTATGGAACTCAGGACTGATCATAGGTCCCAAAACTAGTTCCCATGAGTGGCTGTCACTCTGGCTACATATTGCCTGAAGACAAACTTTTGCCCAGACCTTAGCATTTATTTATGTTGTTTAGCAGCTGATAGTACTGCCATTACATCAGAATATTGTATAAGAAAGCCAATAATCCCTCTTGGTCTGGTAGATGTGGAAGCTTGTGATGAACCAATGCAATGTGCCTTTTGGAGTTTCTCGAGGGGCAACCCCTAGTTAAGGTCATCAAGTTTAATTACCTAGGAATTACTCTAACCAAGAGTATGTGCTGGTCTACCCAGGTTAAGAAAAGTGCCCTGAAATTAACGCACCAGACTGCTGCATTCATAAGACTCAACCAATCTTCCATAGCCAGGAACATATCAACTGCCATAAAAGTATACAGGGCCAAGGCAGAGGGCAGCACACTGTATGGGGCAGAGATCTAGGGGTCCACAAGCATGGCTGAGCTCAGTGCACCAGAGAACAACTTTCTTAGAGACCTAGTTAGTCTTCCTAAAAACACCCTCTTACTACCACTGCTGTGGGACATGTGTCTTATGTCATTGGCCTATAAGGCCTAGTTAAGGCCCCCTCTATATTAGCACATATTAAAGCATACCCGGCCCTTGACAACTACCACTACGCTTTTAACGCTTTTAAAGAAATAGTCGCACTGGAAAAATCAAGAAAAATAAAATGGATACACTATGTGACAGAGACACTGATTTTATTCTGTACAGAGGAAACTATGGATTATTCCTGTTTTTAAAACATATGGCGTGAAGTACTGTCATCCAACATTTGTGGCTCTTCAACAATTAGAGACAGAATTTGTCGTAGCCTCTGTAACTGTTTTAAAAAAATAAATATTTTAAGTACAGGAAAACAATTGTGATGTAATAATAAGCAAAATGAAATTATGTCTATGTACGCAGTGTTATGTCCTTTACTATATATATTATTATATGTTTCAGTAATACTTTTAAATATGTTTTGTATGTGCTTTTATGGTTATATGTGTAACCGAATAAAGTATTATTGATTTGATTTGATTTGACATGCTGACTGACCTTAGCCTTGGTGAGTTTTGGTCTGATGATTCCCACAACTCACTAGGAAGGCACTTAAAGAACAGTTTTGAGGTTGCAAGTGGAAACAGAACATGAGGAAAGTGAACCATGGCTCTCTCGCTAGTGCCTCTCTCGAAATCAAACTCCGCACTCAATTCGATCCTTTTCTGGACTACCTGCTCACACCTGGTGCCAGACAATTGTATCTTAAATTCCGCAATGGCACTCTACCTCTTTGGCCATTTGCTCCTAATGGAAATATAATGTCAACAAAAATGCTGCTTGGCCAATATGTCTTCAGGCGGAGGAATCCTTGCCACACTTCATTTTATTCTGTCCCGGCTATACCTGGCCCAGGAAAAGCTGGATCTTCCGAATCTGTGGGCAGCTGGAATGTGCTCAGCATCTCCCAATTGTTATGCTTTTAAACACAGAAACAAGAATGTTTGTTGTCTGCGCTGTTGCCAAATCCCTCAATTGGAGCTGGTCCATTAGAGCAAATGCATTGGGATAGATCCCAGTGGAGACTTGCAATAGTGGCCACTTTTCTGACCTATCACCTTCCTTTTTCTGTTGTTTCACATGTTATTGTATTGTATTGTATTGTGGTATACTTATATAGCGCAACCTGTCACCACCAAGGGCATCCTGGCGCTTTTGACCCATGATCCAAGCAGAAGCAATAGCTCAACCCGCCCTAGGGAAAAGGTAAGTTTTCAAATCCTTTCTAAAGGCTGAAAGATCCTCAAGACCTCTCAGGGATAGAGGCAGGGAGTTCCAAAGTTTGGCCGCCGCTACTCTGAACGAACGACCACCCATCCTCACTCTCTGGAAGCGCGGGACAACAAGTAGCCTGGACGACGAGGAACGCAGAGCTCGAGATGGGAGATACCAGGCAAACATTCGCCGCAGAGGAATTGGGCCCAGGCCATGGATAGCCCTGAACACAATACATGCTGCTTTATAGCGTACGCGTAAATGGACCGGCAGCCAATGGAGTTCCTGCAGCGCTGCCGTGGAAGAGCTATGGTAGGGGCGGGAAAGGGCGAGTTTGGCAGCCATATTTTGCACCCTTTGAAGCTTGCCCATAAGTGTTAACGGGGCCTCCAGAAGAAGTGCGTTGCAGTAGTCGAGTCGACTTAAGATGGTACTTCGCACTACTTCTGGTCTGGCTTGCTCAGGGAGAAGGGGTAAAACCTTGCTTGTTATCTCATTACAGGAACTCTGGCATGCTCTGCCCCTAGTTTATGATGCATTTGGTGTGCGCCTTTGGATTCTTACTGTGGCTTTTATACTTTTTAATACATTATTTACTAAATGTTTTATGGTTTTTTTATGCAACTGTATGCAACTGTATCAATCTCATTTTTAATCTGACTTTTAAATATGTCCCATCACTATGTGCATTTATCTGTGCTGTACTGTTTCATGTGCTTTTATGGTTGTTCAAACTGAGTAAAGTAAAGATTGAATGCCTTTGGATGTTAAGCTCTGCGGATACTTGTAAGCTGACAGTCTTGGGAATGAGAAGTTTTCGAAACAGAATCATATCTGACCCTTCAGAACCTTCTGGAATGCCATAGATGTGCAGATTGTTGTTTCTATTACATTTTTCTAAATCTTCCATCTGTTTTTGAAGTAGAATTACTTCCTTAGTCAGACAATCCACCTTGGCTATGACGTCTTGAGCATTGCTGACTCACTGTTTAACTTTGGAAAACCTAGAATCAAGATGAGACCATTTCTCCTCAATTATCTGAAGGGTAGAATATGTCTTCACCACAAATGGTTTCATAAGCTTAAGTTCATCTATAATGTCTTTCAGTGTTAAAGGCAGTAGCGATTTGCTAGGGGAATTTGAATCTTTCTTTACACTTTTATTAGAATTTCCACCAAATTCTTAACACCATTGGCATTGGGAGTAGAGGAGGCCAAAACTTTGAAAGAGTGCGAAGCATCCATTGTAGTAAACAAAGCAACAATTGGATAGCAAAAAGAAGTAACTCCACTGGGGACTTCAATTTGATAGTTTAGTAATAAATCAGCCAGATGGCGTTGAAGGGAACTATATCACAAGAAGTCCCAAAATCCAAGGCCAAATTTGAGTATTATTTATGCGCAAACTAACAAAAGAAATTGAAGAGTCAAAAATAATGAACCCACACTAAAAAACAGGATGTGGTAGGTTCATGATGCACTTATGTCACAAAGGTGGGGTGATCCTTTCATGTCAGGCTTTACTGAGGCGAATCCAGTTTCTTGGAATTATGAAGCACCAAGGCAGGGAGGTTTTCAATGGAAAGGAAATAAGAAATATTGGTGGAAACAGTCCAATTATTTTTAATTAGAGGATGATAGTGAGTTCTGCATTGAAACTGCAGGCATCGATAAATGGGGCCAGATGTATGAATAATACTAATAGCGATTATCAAAAAGCATTTTTTAGTGAATTGCTATTTAGTAACCACTATGACTAATGTACAAAGGGGTAATTTAGCCACTACTCCTTAAATTACAATTCATAATGGGCTGCAAATAGACCTACTTCATGAATATTAATGAGGTAGGTCGCAATTTGGGACCCACTATGATTCGCTGACATCACAGTGATTGTGGACTCTTGGGGTCAGCTGACCACCAACTCTGTGATTGCTTTTAAATAAAACAATCTTTTTTGTAATCTCAGTCCGATTTCCTGAAAGAAAAAAGTTAAACATTTAAGTTTTATTTTTCGTGAGGGACACTGTCTGCTCTTTAAAAAGAAAGCAACCATTCTCGTAGGGGAAAGAGACTCGCAAACGTTACATACCAATGTGAATCAGTATTTGGAAGGGACACCCTAAACACACCCCTTCCAAATTCCGATACCCAAACCAAAATTATGATTTGGAAATAGGTTACTGAATCGCAATTTGGGCTTTGCACTTTTGAAAATGCCCTTTTGCTTTTAAAAACAGCCTGATTCTGCGATTTGAACTGTTTGCGACCACAAAAAAGCTTTGTGTATTTAGCCCTTTAAAATGCTTTTTTTTGTACCAATAAAGGAACATTTGCTGAATGAAATTTCCAAAGCACTTTATTCATTACATGATTTTGGGACTGATTATTTTTTTTAAGTGGATGACTTATGATCGAATAAAGGGAATACTGAAGCTGCTATCAAATAGACTCTTGTCTAAGTCAAGTGCACTAGGATCTGGGGACAAGGGGGATAGTAAGGCTGCTTTGGTACAGATTGCAATTCAATTGGAAATATAAAGCACAGGAGTATATATAGATTACCTCTTGTAAAGTGATGTCTCTCATTGAAATGGGTAAAGCACTTTATTGTTAAGACTGAAGTAAAATGTAAGATAATGCCATATTTGATTATACTTGGCTGCCTTTACTGTATTCTGTCCTATGACAATTTATTATTTTCTTTTGTTTTGGGAAGTACCAAAACACTTAACACTAAAAATATTTAAAAGACTTAGAGCTGGGATTTCAATCACTTTGGCGATAGTTCCCAACGGCATCCAAATTAACCACCTGAGATATCTTTCTGAATGCTGATATTTTGCACATAGACCACTTAAAATGTTCAGTTCATTGAAGACCCTTATTTGTTCAAGGGCTCTTATTGTATTTACCAACTGCTTAAAAAATAGTGATTGCTGATCCTGGAAGGTTTTACAGTTCGTGTGGCATGATGAGGTCAACTAGTTCAACTTTTTTTAAATATCACTGTTATTTCACAAATAAACCTCAGCTGGGCTGAGACCAAAGAGCAGTGAGAAAAAACATGTTCAAAGAAATCACATCTTTCTGTGCAACATCATTAAAGTGCAGCACTTGGGAGGGTGACCTGTGCCTGAAATAAGGGAAGTAGGCACAGTGAGAAAAAGGACGGTAGCAAGAAACACACTTCAATGTAACTACTCCTCAGTCACTCCACAATCTTCCCGAGCCCTGCTCACTCCCCTCGAGTGGTGACACAAGTGACACATGAATCTAACCTATTCAGTTGATCTCTTCTATAGCAATACTGCTTTCTGAACTTAGCAGTGGTGGCTGCTACTTAATGGCAGTGGGGGGCGGATCACCTGAGGGCTAGGGGAGAGGGATTTTTTTAACTCACTTACCTGCCTTTCAGGCAACTCCTCTCTGTTCTCTTCGTCCACTCCAGGACTCTGGGGGTCAGAAAGCAGGAAGAGGAAGCACCATGGCTTCCAGACTCCCCCCCCCCAATAAAGATGCTGTTGATAGCAGTGTTGTCATTGGTCTTAGAACCACTGTTCAGCACTCAGAGAGGGAATGGGAGGCTGGGCATGTTCTCCACCAGGGTGTGCCATACAGCCTGGTGGAGAACATGCAAAGTGTACATAACTGTTTGGCTGGCCCAAGATGGCCGGCCAAACTGTCATATACACTTACAGAGTGCTCATCACTCCTCCCCTGCCCCTGTCCCAGCCCGCTCCATCCCACCCCGCCCCTAATCAGCAGAGCAACGAAGGAAAAATAAAATGATAATAACAATGCATTATTATCATTACATTTTTGCCTTTTTTACCTGCTCACACAGCAGTGGGGTGGTGCCCCTCCACCTCAGCGGAGGAGCCATCCATGGAACTTAAGCTTCTCCACACTCTTTCCTAATGTTTTCAAGGAATGGCATACCAGAGTCTACTTCTGTATAGAAGTTCCTTTTATTGATAGTCAACCTATGATCTAACCGCAGTAAGTTGTGCACATTGAGGTCTCTAGTTCATTTTTCATACCAGTCAGAGCTCTCTTCCACTCAAAAGTCTCTGTGCTCAAAAACGGAAATAAAAAACTGTGATACATATTATTCCTGGAAAAACAACAGTTGATGGACAGAATGCAGAGTAATGTCATACATTCACCCCAGTGCAGAGATCTGGGCCTTAATTCATCGTTTTTTTGCTCACCATGCCATTCCAGTTTGAACCCAGCCATATGCAAATCAGTGTTGACCCTGTGCCCCATGGGAACAGTCCAGCCCAAACCACCAAGCGAGGTCCTCCCTGGACTGGAAACAAGCATCCTTGGACCGGTTTCGGGCTTTCAGCCCTCATCAGCCAGAATAGCTTGAGTCCAGTGGCATGGAGAGCACGGGACTCACGTCTGAGCATACCCGTCCCACTAGGGCTGACAAATGCAAAATTATCAGTTGATGGACAGAATGCAGAGCAATGTCATACAGTCACCCCAGTACAGAGATCTGGGCCTTAATCCATTGTTTTCTTTTCCCAGGTTGCTTGTTTCCGGTCCAGGGAAGACACGGCTTGGCAGTTCGGGCTGGACAGTTCCCATGAGGCACAGGGTCAGACTTATTTGCATATGGTCATGTCTGAACTGGGGTGGTGGAGTGAGCTAAAGAATGATGATGGATTAAACCCAGATCAGTTGACTGGGGGTGGGTGTTTGATTTTCTCAAACGCTCTGTCCATCATCCCCTTTAGTATTTCTTTGTCGCCCTAAGTTGGCAGGGTATGCCCAGACGTGGGTCCCTTGCTCACTTTGCCACTGGATTCAAGGTGGCCTGGCTGATGAGGGTTATGAACTCGAAACCGGTCCCAGGATGCTTGTTTATGGTCCAGGGAAGACATGGCATGGCAGTTCTGGCTGGACTGTTCCCATAAGGCACAGGGTCAGACTGATTTGCATATGGCCATGTCTGAGCTGGGGTGGTGGAGTGAGCTAAAGAATGATGATGGATTAAACCCAGATCAGTTGACTGGGGGTGGGTGTTTGATTTGCTCAAACGCTCCATCCATCATCACCTTTGGTATCGCTTTGTTCGCCCTAAGTTAGCAGGGTATGCCCAGCCGTGGGTCCCTTGCTCCCTCTGCCACTGGATTCAAAGTAGCCTGGCTTATGAGGGTTATGAACTCGAAACTGGTCCCAGGATGCTTGTTTCCGGTCCAGGGAAGACATGGCATGGCAGTTCGGGCTGGACTGTTCCCATGAGGCACAGGGTCAGACTGATTTGCATATGGCCATGTCTGAACTGGGGTGGTGGAGTGAGCTAAAGAATGATGATGGAATAAACCCAGATCAGTTGACTGGGGGTGGGTGTTTGATTTGCACAAACGCTCCGTCCATCATCCCCTTTGGAATCATATATTATACCTGGCGCTTGGCTGCTTTAATGACTCCCTTCAAAATCTTCTCTCACTGCTCTGTACCACCATTACTGCATCTTTGGTGACCTAAGCATTTTCCCAAAATGTAAGGTGAAATATGTAGTCTCTCCTGATCAGGGAAATCCACTTTAGCATGAGTTCTGCACAGTAACATCAACACAGTATCCACAAGACAGTATCCTCTTCAGTCTGTCGATCATAAGACAGATGCACCGATTCTCACCTAAGATTATCAAGTGTTTCTATCTTGTAGTCTATTTATAACATGTTCTCTGCAATGCATCTACTATCTGCTGCCTCGTCTTTCAATAAGGAGCACTATTTATTGCTTCCTGTTCCAGAATATCAAGCCTTTCAAGTCTGTCCCTGCAACTTATTGACTTCTGCTATTCCCTAAGGCAGCCCCAGCAACTTTGCCTAGAGGGAACAAACCACTGTTGCAATACTTTCTGTCTTTGTACCTAGATGTGTGCACAATTGTTAGTAAGATATAGTAGTATCTTCTCACCATGCGAGTGGTCACCCTGTTCTTCTGCAAACTGAGAAGTATGTTGACACCAATCTCTCTCATATGATGGCTCTAGGGGCTTAAAGAATTCTTCCACATTGGCTTGTTTCTTTCTGTCTGCCACAGTGACTCTGATTAAATTCTACAAAACACATGGCACTGTATGGAAATGAATATTAGGTGTACCTGATTAATGGAAAAGATAATTACACTCAGTCTCTCTCTGCCTCAGGAAGTCCCAGACAGCTTGAGAGATGGGCAACATCAGGAATGGCAGTGGGTCCTGCTCACTCTTCTGGGAGCCAGGTATTGGACTTTCCTACTACAATGTGCCTTACCGTGCTCCTCTGCAGCATATCCCTATGTCGCTGTGCCAAAAGTGGACAAATGTGTGCCATTGGCCCTGTTCACCTTCAGTTCTCTCCAGTCTATACTGGGACTCTGAACCTTGAGAACTGCTGCATCACCAGTGATGCCAACCCCATGCAACCCAGGGTGGAATTGACACCTTGTTTTTGCTCTGGAGTCACCTATGGTTGTGAGGGACAGAGGAAGGGGCAGCAATTCCCCCCTGTGGCCTCTGTGGTCTCACCTGACATTTTAGGGCCAGGATCGGGAAACGTGTTCACCACTGCTTCATTCTTTTCTTTCCTTGACAGAAACAGACACTGCAGGTCAACCCCAGACAGCACACAGCAAAGGGGCAGTACTTCTTCAGTTTCTCCAGATCTTCTCCTTGGCAATGGTTTCTCTTGAATTCCAGAAGTATTCTAAAAGTCTGGGATCTGGCCCCCACTTTTTATAGCCCACATTTCTTTCTTCTCTGGTAGCATAGAAGCTCTTTGCCCAGCCAAGATCAGTTCTGCCCTCTCTGGTGCCGATTCCTGGCAGGAGGTGGAGACAGCATTGTCCAAGGCAGACCAGGCCCATCCATATGTGAAAGAAATCTCCTCCCCCTACTCTGAATACACCCCAGGTCTATTCAGTCCAGCCCTGACTCACCCTGGAAAGGCAGGACACACTTCACCCCCCTCCAAATGTCTGTCTGCACAGAATGCACATCCCCAACCCCTGCCACTCCAAAGCCAGGCAATCAATATACAAACCTAGCGGAGGCACACAGGATGACTAGGCAAAAAAATAACAACTTTCTAAAAGGGGTATTTTCATGCACAGAATGTAAAAATCATCCTCACTAAAAGATGTATCTTTATATTCTGAGTTCAGGCATACTAAAAGTTTCCTTGCAATCTTGTCTCAATGGGAAGTTATATATATATATAAGATGTCATAAATGAACTCCCTTTATATCCTATGGGACAGAAAGCCTTTCAATAGTGAAAAACAAAATTGGCAGTATTTCACTATCAGGACATACGACACACAACAGGTCATGTCCTACCTTTCAAATACACTGCACCCTGCCCACAGGGGCCTACCTGGGGGGTGACTCACATGTAAGAAAAGGGAATGTTAGGGCCTGGCAAGGGGGGCAGTTGGCAGGTCGACATGGCAGTACCAGACTGTCCACAGACACTCCAATGGCAGGCCTGAGACCCTTTTGCAAAGCTCCTTGGGTGGGTGGCACAATCAGTGCTGCAAGCCCACCAGCAACATTTGGTTTAAAGGCCCTGGGCACACTCATTGCTAGGTACTAGGGACTCAATACTAAACCAAATAAGTCAATTATATGGAAACACTAATCCATGACAACGATTTACAGAGGGAACACTTGCACTTTGGCACTAAACAGCATTTGGCAACGTGCCCAAAGCATCTAGACCAGCAAAAACAAAGTCCAACACACAGTAAAAACACAGGAAGCAAAAGCAAAAATACAGGGCAAACCATGCCAAGGATGCCAGGTCTAACAGTTCTCAACACATTTCGGCCTCAAAATTGTACAGGCCTCCTCAGGACATCACACAAGAACAATTAGCAATCAATATATGACAATATGATTGCAAGCTCAGATGTGTGAGGACGCTCTCATCGCATACCCAATAAGAATGATTGACTCTCTCCAAGTGGATACGATCGGATTTATGTAAGTTTCCAGACCATCTTTAGTGTGCAGTAATATGCTCGACCATTGTGATGTGAGCATATTCACCTCGTTTGATATTGAAGAGCTGCATGTATTTGCTGGTATATAGCATCTTCATGGCCTCAAGCTTGCAAACATATTTAAGTACTATTGGCCTGATTCACAAAGGTACTTAGACTATTGACTATTGACTATTTTTAGGAAGTTTACTACTTTTTGTTTTAAGTTTAAAAAGCTTTATTGATGTAAATAATCAATGTAAACAACAGTACAGAAGAGAGAAAAAAAATAGAATTTAAATGAAGTAACAATATGTAAAACTGATGAGGCACCTCAACAGGGACCCATAAACATTACTAAGGGAAAAAGCTTTTAAAGATTTTGTGTTAAGGGAGGAGAAAAAGAAAGGGGGAAAAGAGAGAAAACAGTAGAAGAAGAGGAAAAAGGAGGAAAGAAGAGAAAAGAGTATGGGAATAGCCTAACAAAATAGCTCATACATTGAATAAAAATGAAAAAAGAACAACATTAGGAGAATGAAACAAAAGAGTAGGGTGCATCATATGGTAGCCAAACATCAAACATGTCTAGAAAGAAAGTCAGTTAACGGCAGCCATATTAAATCCCTTTTGATTAGTAAAGCAGTTGTGGTGGCAAAAGCACGATCCAGTCTATGGTGATGGCAAAGCAAGTTCCACCAGGCAGTGTAAGATAATTTAGAAGTGTCCTTCCAGTTGGTGGTGATGACCTGGAAAGAAATTGCTATAGCAAGATCTATACATTTACGAAAATTACAATGAAAATCCCAAATTGGTGAAGAACCACCTAAGAAAATGTGTACAATTTCAAAAGGAAAAGTAGTGTTCAAAATTTTGTTCAATTGCGACCAGATTTTTGACCAGAAAGAGTTAACAAGGGGACAATAAAAAAGCTAAACTTGAGTTACTCTGGGAACGGGACCTAGCTCAGGAATTTTCCTTTCCGACATGGGACGCTATTTGGTCTAAAGTTTACTACTTTTTAATAATCACAAACCGCAGTTTTGTACAAAGTTACATTTTTTTAGTAGCTTACACTTTTGTAGTAATTCCAGCAATACACAGGGTCAACCACTGGTACTGCAGTACCCTCCAATAGAATGTAATTTGGGCAGGGGGTTACTACAAAAGAGTAAGTTAATGCAAAAATGTAAGTTACTACAAAAGTGCAGTTTGTGAATACTGAAAAGTCATAAACCTAATCAGAAGTGTTAGGTCCAACAAAAGTGCAGTTCATGAATAGTACTTTGTAGTATGATTTGTAGTACTACTGTAGTACTACAAAACATACTAAACAGTGCAGTTTTAGAGTCAGGCCCTCCATATATGTCCAGCTACGCCGACTGGTCAGCAGGAAAACAAGTAGTTTTTTAGAAATATTCAGAATATGCTTTAATACCATAATATAATTGTCAAAATGTCATCTGCCATAAATATTGTGTTGTAAAATGTTGTCTGCATTAATACTGCCCGGTTGAAAGTAAGAGAATATCTACACAGACATTATTTCGGTATATGACACTCCAATATAAAACCTATACTACATAAAAGCTTCTACTTTATGGCTGAGCGATAATAATTCACTTTTCCCAAATATTGGTAGGCCAGAAGAGTAGATCAGTTGTTTAGTGGGCCTGCTGATGGAATCTGTGTGTAAATGGCAGTCTGTATTTCTGAGCCCAAAAATGACTGCCTCAGTAATTCAACATTCTGGGACTGATAGAAAAGATACCATCAAGTTGCCTAATAGAAACAGGTTTTTTTACACTGCTTATAGAAACTGGAAACATACGTTAACAGGTGCAATAACAATTGTGCCAAGGATTGGGTGCCTTTTTGCACCCATTTATTACGTGTGCTAAAAGATGAGTGATGTCACATACAAAGGTTGTGTACCAGTTTTTGTGCACCATATTACCAAGAACATACACCAGTCGTGTGCGACATAGTCATGCTGATGTCAATCATGGTTTGAATAAATAGCTCATACATTATAACAAACCAGCTTTTTTGATATGATGTATGACACAAAGGACCAGATGAGAACACTGACCAGGTGTATAGTTGTTATGAAGCCCTAGGGGCTCGTTACAATGGTGGAAAAATAGGCACCGCCGGGCCGGCGGTGGCTATCGTCCCGTCATTGTCATGAGATTTACCCCCACCACATTATGATGGTGGTGGTTATCGTGGCAGACAGAATGTCCGTCCACCGCTTTTCCTGCTGGTAGCAATCATCACGATTGCCTGGCGGAGCGGTCAGCATGCTCACAATGGCCGTGGTGCCTAGCAGGCTCCGCCGGCACAATTATGATGCCAGCAGAAGCCAGCCTTTCCATTGCGGTTGAACCACCATTGAAAGGCTGGCAGAGAATGTCTTCAGGGGCACGTTGCAGGTCCCTCTTGGGTTGGCGAAAGGTGTGGGTGCACTGGGGGGTACCTGTGGTACCACCCTACATTTCACTGCACCAAGTGGCAGGCACAGTGTAGTGCCTGCCACGTAGTGCAGTAAATCAGCCACCGCCGCAATGTTAAAAGTGCGGAATCCGACCGCAGCGCTGGCAGTCCCATCATAATTTTATATGTGGGACCGCGAATGCATGGCGTCGGACCCAATTACCTCTACGGTGGCGGGCGGACCAAGTCCGTCCGCCATCATAATGAGCCCCTTGTCTGTTTGACAGTTCAGAATATTCCTTCTTTTCCATAACTGCATTCCAATTTGCCAGCACTTCTCTGACTCAATCTTAGCTGGTTTGTTTTTCAACATTTTCATTACTCTCCTTTAACATTATTTCCTTCCCACTTTTTTCCTCCTGCATTTCACAGAATCTTCAGTCACAGTGCTCCTGCATTTCACTCACTCTTCATGCAGTCTAGCATTTTTTTGATTCTGCCTGCACTCCAGCCTTTTCCTGACTCAACGCCCAGATTAGTGTTTTAAATATAATAAATAATATAATCTAAATAGAATACAATAATTATTTACCTGCATAGGCAAATAGCGGAGAGGATAATCATGGTAAATCAATCCCCAAATAGGTGAGACTTGTCAGACACTCAAGGAGGGAGAAATGCATTTTTCAAGTTAGATGGGCCTCCAAGGTAATCCTTGGCCTGAAGAGTGAAACCAGAAGAGTGCTAAACCCTCACCATGCCTATGTTATCTTGAAGCCACTAACCTGAACATGACAAAATACACACATATGCTGTTACCTGTTTATGCATACCGTCATGATATTTGGTTATGATATTTTTGTAGCACAATATTTAAAACATGTTCTTGTACAATGCTTTAATTAACTTATTTGGCATATTACTACATTTGAATGTATATTACGTAGTTGGTATCACAGTTCACAATACAGAACAATACATAAACCCCAGATAAAACCCATGACAACAAACTGACATTGGTAACTGTTGGATTGTACTGTGGCAAAAAATCGATGCATGAAAAGCACAGTTATCAAATGTATTTACACAGCCAAGTGCAATTGACAGTAGATCACCACTGACAGTAACTATTTTGTCTGCTGTAGCATTAGTCCTTGACCTATTGAAAATGTACGGTGCTTGCAAACTTTTGAACTGTTAACTTTGGGAAATGATATATGCTGTATCCCTGATCTCATGGGGCCCACCTTCACAAAGCTACATGAACATCTTATTGGACACTTGGACTCATTATGCCATAGTGGTCAAAAGCCAGTCAATCGTAGGAAAATGTGTAGGGGGAGAGTGCCTTTAAAAATATGCCTCCCTTCCCTGCATATTTAAGAAGCAGCAAGCCGCTTTGACAGCCAAACGATGGACTGCAGATTCATCGTTTGGAGCTGCACAGTGAACCTGCTCACAGGTGTTAACAGGTGAAAGCCATCTCCTTGAGCAGCAAGAGAATTATAACCAACCCTCTAAAAACTACACAGCATCTTGAAATGATTCCCTCTCTGTAGCTACTGGGGTGAATGATCAAATAAGTCTGCTTTGCACTGATATGTGAGCTCAGTGCTCGAAATTGAAATATAAAAGTGCAGGTACTACTTGTTCCAGAGTATCTGTTAGCTGCTGTTAGCTGCTGAGAAGAGCCGGTACTTTTCCTTCCAAGTTAAAAAGGTGTAGGCAGTCAGTTATTGACAGTGCCTCCATTAAAAGTATTGTGTGTGCTGGAAAAGAAATGTGCTAGTTAGTAACTCGTAAACTGGCCACGCGTCATAAACGTCACTCATGCCGCCATTTATTTCTGATGATGTCAACTGGTTGTAAAGCCACGCCATCATTTCCTTTGAACAGGGTCCACGATCATGCATAGGATATGATTTCTTATGGTGTTATCACGAGGTCTAAAATAAAGTCACGGGATGTAATATTGGGGAGATATCATTATGATATTTGCTGGTTTTGAAATCTGAAGCCTAGCTATTTCGGGTCACGGGTTTCTGGTTAGTAAGTAAAAAGCCGGTAGGAACGGGGAAGAGACTGTGGCATTTAAGGAAATTAGTTGCTTTTCTGAGAGGCTTTTGAAAGATTTGTTAGGGCTGGGGCAGGGGCAGTCACGTGATCAGTCGGCTCCATCCCTACTTACGTTTACGAGGCACATCCCATTTCCTGCCTGTAAATCTGACTCCCCACATGCCAAGGCGCCTCTGCACCACCCAGTTAATGAGCAGAGCTCTGGTGGAGAATATTAATAAGGAGTCCTGTCCAGTCATCTGTGTCGAATAACATGCAGACATCTTTATTGCTCTGGAAGATTTAAATAGCAGGTCCTTTGTACCTGCAAGGGCCGGTGGTGACAGACTGCCAGACACGAGAGCTGGCGGGTGTGTGTGGGGTATAAAAGCAGAATCGATCCTTCCGGACGGCTCCCACCTCGCTGGCCCTTTCTGCATGTTCAGCAGGCATAAATAAGGAAACTATTGACGGATTCGTTCCTCTGAGCAAATTCCATCAGATTGGTTCACTTAATGAGAAGAATCAATCAGCCCCTGATTCCAGCGTTCTATGGGAGTCTGGCACTCTGCATATTTCTGAGCAGTTTTATGGAAATATAATGCTGGCCAAGTCTGAGGACATGAAGGTAACCACGCGGTCCTTGCTGGCATGCCACTCTGCTGTATAGTCATAAGTACCGGGATATTTGATTGATAGGAGGAATGGAAGAATAAATGAATGAGTGACTGCATTTTAAGGGTTGACCACTGGCCAAGCAGCCATAATCCAGTCTTGGCTATTTATATAACTGCGCTTTGCATGCTCAGGCTTCTAGTTTTGCTCTTTTCATTGCACATACTGCGGGATGATATGCTGGCCTGGTTTTTATGATGTCCAGGGACAGGCACTGTCTCATCCACCCCTCAGCGGCCAGGCCAGCTAAATACGGAGCACAGGGTTCACGGTTCGATCCCCGGCTCAGGAGGCAGCTCAGCCCAGCACCATGTGACTCTGGACAATAGCTCACTTAATTTCCTTGACGGCCCCCAGCGCCTTGAGACCCTTAAGGGTGAGTAGTTCGCGCTTTAGAAATATGGATTAACATAAAAAAAAAATGTATTTCGTGTTGGAATCTTCACATGCGGTCATACATTGGTTTAGCATGCACATGAAATGGCGGATGTCCAAGGACACCTGCACCTAGACTTACTACTAATTAGTGTAGGTGCTTGATGACGCAGCAGTGCATAGGATTGTGTTTGCATTGCCTAGTGCACAATCTCTATGAATTTATGCAAAGGGGGCACAACGGGACAGGAACAAGGCAAACCCTCCTGAGATCCATGAAGATCCAGCTCTTATAAAGTAGCGCAAACTGGCTTCGCATGGAACACTATTGCCAAATGAAATCAGGCACAAACCGTGGGCAAGTGGAATATCCTGGGACACTCCATACGTAACGTGGAAATTCTGCAAATTACACATCTAACATGGCTTACTCTTGGATGCGCAACATGAAGAAAGGTACCCCCTGAAAATACTTTGTAGGTCAAGGAGCTAGGGAGAAGAAACAGAAAAGATAGATAGTACTCCCACATGACCTGTATTGCTTCCTTGTAGGTGAACTAGAGCTCTATGGGCTATCCATCATGGAAATTATTAGTTCATACAGATAGACACAATCATTTGCATATTTTTATTATGTATATATATATTTTGTAAGATTTGTTTTCAAATACTAGTTCATATGTGTTAGTCCTGGCATCCTTTGGCATGATTCTTCAGTCTTTTTGCTTTCTGACCTCCTGGTTTTGACTCTGTTTTTGCTGGTATAATGTCTGTGTGGACTTTCTCACTGCTGTTTAAGTGTTAAAGTGCAAGTGCTCCTATTGTAAATTGGATTATGGATTGGCATATTTGATATACTGGTAAGTCCCTAGTAAAGTGCATTGAGAGTGCCAAGGGCTGTAACTCAAATGCTGCTAATGGGCCTGCTGCATTGATTGTGCCACCCACACAAGCAGCCTTTCAAAGGGTTCTCAGACCTGCGACTGCAGTGTCTGCACTGAGCTTTTACTGCCATGTCGATTTGGCACGTGCACCCACTTGCCAAGCTCTAACCTTCCCTTTTATTGCATGGTAGTCACCCCTATGGGCAGGGTGCAGTGTATGTGAAAGGTAAGGCATGTCCTTATGTGTGTGACATGTCCTGATAGTGAAATACAGTGTATTTCATTTTTCACTATGGGAAGTCTATCTGTCCCATAGGATAGAATGGGAGTTTATTTATAACATCTTATAAGTATAACTTCCCATTGGGACAAGATAGAGAAATGGAGTTTAGTATGCCTGAACTCAGGATGTACAAATGCATCTAAGAAAATAGGCTTTTTATGTTCTGTGTTTGAAAATACCACATTTAGAAAGTGGGCATTTTTTTGCTTAGGCATCCTGTGTGCCTCTGCTGGGCTGTGGAATGACTGTCTGGCTTTGGAGTGACAGGGGCTGGGGATGTGCCTTCTCTTCAGAAACCCACTGGAGATTAGGGGGGTCAATGTGTGTCCTGCATTTCCTGGATGAGTTAGGGCTAGGATGCATAGACCTGGGCTGCATTTAGATTACTGGGAGGAGATTTCCTTTCACCTGAATGGGCATGGTCTTCCTTGGACAATGTTGTCTCCCCACTCCTGCCAAGAAGCTGGTTCAGAGAGGGCCAAACTGGTTGTAACTGAGCGCACTCTATGCCCAAGAGAACAAAGAGAAATGTTGTATAAGTATCGGGACCCAGACCCCA
Source organism: Lissotriton helveticus (assembly GCF_964261635.1). NCBI lineage: Eukaryota > Metazoa > Chordata > Amphibia > Caudata > Salamandridae > Lissotriton > Lissotriton helveticus. The sequence continues at coordinate 721,752,411 of NC_136072.1, forward strand.
GAACTTTAGAACTCTTTTGGATTGACAAACCGACCAAGAAGAAGAGCTGTAGAAGCTGTGAGGAGGCACTACCACTTTGCTGGCGTGCTTTGCTCTGTTGGCCTGTAGTAGCTGCTTCTGTCTTGGGCACAGAAAGGACTGGACTGAACTTTCTGCAACTTCCTTGTGTGAGTTTCTCTAAGGGCTTGAGGTAGAGCTTGCCCCTTGTTCAAGAAGTCTCAGGAACAGCAAAGACTTCAAGTTCATCTGCTACCAGCACTGGGAACTGAGGGCCTCATTTATGAGGCCCCTTGCACATCGGAACATCACTTTTTGTGACGTTCTGTGGCGCAGAAGCCTGAGTGATATTTATCAGGCAGCACTAAGCCACTTTTTTGGGCTTAATGCTGCCTGATAAATATCAGTCCCTTTAACGCTGTGTTCTGCGTTAAAGGGGCGTGCAATGGGTGGTGTTGGGGCGTTCCCAGCAACATGCATGGCCTTTTGACACTGCCCTAGATTTACGAGAAATTGTAAATCTGAGGCAGTGCCAAAAGCTTACGCCTCCCCAAGGGAGGCGTAAGGGAGGCACAACGGGGAGAAATATCTTTATTTCTCCTCATTTTTTTCCTTTTTCTATGTGTGCTGCATTCTGCAGCACACATAGAAAGAGGAAAAGCCTCTTGTGATTATTTTTGTACAGAAAGATTTCCCTTCCTGTACAAAAATAATCATCCCCGCAAAGCAGGCACCCTTGCACCATGGTGCAAAGGTGCCTGCGTTGGCGCAGGCAGCCCAATATGCGCCGGCGCAGGGAAAAAGGACAGGAATGCGCCGTATTTTATAGATACATTGCCTTCCTACCCTTTTCTTTTGCCGTAGGGAAGCGCAGCAGGAAGGCCTGCTGTGCTTCCCTACGGCAAAACCTCATAAATGACACCCTGAGTGTTTCGTGCTGCAACAGAAGAAAAATCAACCCGACGCCATCTTTGCATATTGACTTGTATACGTTTATTCACAGGCTTAAGTTAAAGAAATTCTTTGATGCAAATAAAAAAGCCTTGCAAAATCCCGTTGTAGAATGTGAATGAGAGGGGGCAATCGATTGAGGACATATTGAATGTTCAAATGATACTGGAAATGGATGACAACTTAAAACGGGCTCCTACTGTCAAAGAGATCATGCAGGACCTAGATATTGAGAGTAATCTTCACACTGACAGTGGGTTAAGATTGAAGTCCACTTTTTTACTGATAACAGCTGCAGACACCCTAATAGACTGCTTTTATAAGGCGGTCACCAATGACCTATACAAACTTGAGGATAAAATTCAAGGTGTGCATCTAGGGTATAGAGACAATCTCAATTGGGCAGAAAGATCAGCCCGTAAACAACTAACAACCTATAAAAATGTGGTTATAAAGGAGGCAGACAAGGGAGAAAACATTGTCCTTATGGACAATGTTGATTACATGGCTGAGATAGATCGCCAATTGTTGGACACAAACTCATATACACACATATTGCACAATCCCATTGCAGATGTCAACCCACGACCAGACAGGATTCTTAGATACTGGCATAGTGCGGGTCTCTTGTCGGACATAGAACTTAAATACGTGTTTGTTTCAAACCCTAGAGTAGCGTATATTTACGTTCTACCAAAAATCCATAAAAGCATGACGGCCCCTCCCAGGTAGACCTATTATATTAGGGATAGGTGGGCCCATTGAACGTGTGTCAGAGTATATAGACTTCACATTACAGCCTATTGTTCGGAATATTCCATCATTTATAGAGGACAAAAGACTTACTTAACAAACTGGAGGACCTTGTATGGACTCGGGAGTTTACCTTAGTGACTCTGGACGTCTGTTCATTATATACTAGTATTCCCATAGATAAGGGCATGGCTGCTCTTACGTATTTTCTATATAAACGAGACGCCACACTGTATGAACACACACAGATGGTCATTGACCTGACGCGATTTGCGCTTGACAACAACTTTTTTAAACACCAAGAGTCCTGGTGTCAACAACACTCAGGCGTTGCAATGGGGCAACATTTTCGCCCTCCTTTGTGAACATATATATGGGTTTTTTCGAAGAGCATCACATATGGAAACAAGGCCCACCTGATCTGACCAATTTGGTCATTTACTGGTGTCGCTTTATTGATGATATTTTTATGGTTTGGGGAGGCAATGACTTGGAACTTATGGCCTTCCTTGACCACATTAATCATAATCAATACAGTCTAAGTTTTACTTCAACAGCTAGTCGCAGCAGTATAGATTTTTTGGATGTGTCTCTGTTTATAGAAAATGGTAACTTGGAGTCCAAACTATATAGAAAAAACACATCATGTAACGCTGTGCTACACGCTGGCAGTGCCCATCCAACATCTGAGATCTGTGCCATTCCGTTTGGAAAAATGACGAGGCTCAGACGGAACTGCAGCACTGAAAGCCAATTCCAACAGGAGATTGAGACCTTAAAAAGGAGGTTCTTGATCAGGGGCTATGATAAGACTTTACTTGATAAAGCACATGCCAGGATTTAAAAAACGATTCAAAAAGGGGGTGGTAATGGACAGAGTATCTGAATTAAGCAGAACACTCCTACCCAGTCAAAAGATCAGGGCTTGATCCATCACCGTTTTTTAGCTCACAGCACCATCCCAGTTCAGAACCTGGCTACATGCAAAGTAGTCTGACCCTGGCCCAGTGCATCATGGGAACAGGGCAGACCAAACTACCAAGCCAATTCTTTACTGGAAAGGAAACAAGCTTCCGGGGACTGGTTTCTGGCATTACAGCCGTCTTCGGCCCGGCTTGCTTGAATCCTGATGGTGCAGCGAGCAAGGGATTCACATCTGAGCATACCCTTCCACACTTATGGTGGCCAAAACGATTCAAAAAGGGGGTGGTGATGGACAGAGTATCTGAATTAAGCAGAACACTCCTACCCAGTCAAAAGATCAGGGCTTGATCCATCACCGTTTTTTTAGCTCACAGCACCATCCCAGTTCAGAACCTGGCTACATGCAAATTAGTCTGTCCCTGGCCCAGTGCATCATGGGAACAGGGCATACCAAACTACCAAGCCAATTCTTTACTGGAAAGGAAACAAGCTTCCGGGGACCGGTTTCTGGCATTACAGCCGTCTTCGGCCCGGCTTGCTTGAATCCTGATGGTGCAGCGAGCAAGGGACTCACATCTGAGCATACCCTTCCACACTTGTGGTGGCCAAGAACGATTCAAAAAGGGGGTGGTGATGGACAGAGTATCTGAATTAAGCAGAACACTCCTACCCAGTCAAAAGATCAGGGCTTGATCCATCACCGTTTTTTTTTAGCTCACAGCACCATCCCAGTTCAGAACCTGGCTACATGCAAATTAGTCTGACCCTGGCCCGGTGCATCATGGGAACAGGGCAGACCAAACTACCAAGCCAATTCTTTACTGGAAAGGAAACAAGCTTCCGGGGACCGGTTTCTGGCATTACAGCCGTCTTCGGCCCGGCTTGCTTGAATCCTGATGGTGCAGCGAGCAAGGGATTCACATCTGAGCATACCCTTCCACACTTGTGGTGGCCAAAACGATTCAAAAAGGGGGTGGTGATGGACAGAGTATCTGAATTAAGCAGAACACTCCTACCCAGTCAAAAGATCAGGGCTTGATCCATCACCGTTTTTTAGCTCACAGCACCATCCCAGTTCAGAACCTGGCTACATGCAAATTAGTCTGACCCTGGCCCAGTGCATCATGGGAACAGGGCAGACCAAACTACCAAGCCAATTCTTTACTGGAAAGGAAACAAGCTTCCGGGGACCGGTTTCTGGCATTACAGCCGTCTTTGGCCCGGCTTGCTTGAATCCTGATGGTGCAGCGAGCAAGGGACTCACATCTGAGCATACCCTTCCACACTTGTGGTGGCCAAAACGATTCAAAAAGGGGGTGGTGATGGACAGAGTATCTGAATTAAGCAGAACACTCCTACCCAGTCAAAAGATCAGGGCTTGATCCATCACCGTTTTTTAGCTCACAGCACCATCCCAGTTCAGAACCTGGCTACATGCAAATTAGTCTGACCCTGGCCCAGTGCATCATGGGAACAGGGCAGACCAAACTACCAAGCCAATTCTTTACTGGAAAGGAAACAAGCTTCCGGGGACCGGTTTCTGGCATTACAGCCGTTTTCGGCCCTGCTTGCTTGAATCCTGATGGTGCAGCGAGCAAGGGACTCACATCTGAGCATACCCTTCCACACTTGTGGTGGCCAAAACGATTCAAAAAGGGGGTGGTGATGGACAGAGTATCTGAATTAAGCAGAACACTCCTACCCAGTCAAAAGATCAGGGCTTGATCCATCACCGTTTTTTAGCTGACAGCACCATCCCAGTTCAGAACCTGGCTACATGCAAATTAGTCTGACCCTGGCCCAGTGCATCATGGGAACAGGGCAGACCAAACTACCAAGCCAAATCTTTACTGGAAAGGAAACAAGCTTCCGGGGACCGGTTTCTGGCATTACAGCCGTCTTCGGCCCGGCTTGCTTGAATCCTGATGGTGCAGCGAGCAAGGGACTCACATCTGAGCATACCCTTCCACACTTCCGCACCATCAGGATTCAAGCAAGCCGGGCCGAAGATGGCTGTATTGCCAGAAACCGGTCCCCGGAAGCTTGTTTCCTTTCCAGTAAAGAATTGGCTTGGTAGTTTGGTCTGCCCTGTTCCCATGATGCACTGGGCCAGGGACAGACTAATTTGCATGTAGCCAGGTTCTGAACTGGGATGGTGCAGTGAGCTAAAAAACGGTGATGGATCAAGCCCTGATCTCTTGACTGGGTAGGAGTGTTCTGCTTAATTCAGATGCTCTGTCCATCACCACCCCCTTTATGAATCGTTTTGGCCACTATAGGAGTGGAAGGGTATGCTCAGACATGAGTCCCTTGCTCACTGCACCATCAGGATTCAAGCAAGCCGGGCCGAAGACGGCTGTATTGCCAGAAACCGTTCCCCGGAAGCTTGTTTCCTTTCCAGTAAAGAATTGGCTTGGTAGTTTAGTCTGCCCTGTTCCCATGATAAACTGGGCCAGGGACAGACTAATTTGCATGTAGCCAGGTTCTGAACTGGGATGGTGCAGTGAGCTAAAAAACGGTGATGGATCAAGCCCTGATCTCTTGACTGGGTAGGAGTGTTCTGCTTAATTCAGATGCTCTGTCCATCACCACCCCCTTTATGAATCGTTATGGCCACTATAGGAGTGGAAGGGTATGCTCAGACATGAGTCCCTTGCTCACTGCACCATCAGGATTCAAGCAAGCCGGGCCGAAGACGGCTGTAATGCCAGAAACCGGTCCCCGGAAGCTTGTTTCCTTTCCAGTAAAGAGTTGGCTTGGTAGTTTGGTCTGCCCTGTTCCCATGATGCACTGGGCCAGGGACAGACTATTTTGCATGTAGCCAGGTTCTGAACTGGGATGGTGCAGTGAGCTAAAAAACGGTGATGGATCAAGCCCTGATCTCTTGACTGGGTAGGAGTGTTCTGCTTAATTCAGATGCTCTGTCCATCACCACCCCCTTTATGAATCGTTTTGGCCACTATAGGAGTGGAAGGGTATGCTCAGACATGAGTCCCTTGCTCACTGCACCATCAGGATTCAAGCAAGCCGGGCCGAAGACGGCTGTAATGCCAGAAACCGGTCCCCGGAAGCTTGTTTCCTTTCCAGTAAAGAATTGGCTTGGTAGTTTGGTCTGCCCTGTTCCCATGATGCACTGGGCCAGGGACAGACTAATTTGCATGTAGCCAGGTTCTGAACTGGGATGGTGCAGTGAGCTAAAAAACGGTGATGGATCAAGCCCTGATCTCTTGACTGGGTAGGAGTGTTCTGCTTAATTCAGATGCTCTGTCTATCACCACCCCCTTTATGAATCGTTTTTGCCACTATAGGAGTGGAAGGGTATGCTCAGACATGAGTCCCTTGCTCACTGCACCATCAGGATTCAAGCAAGCCGGGCCGAAGACGGCTGTAATGCTAGAAACCGGTCCCCGGAAGCTTGTTTCCTTTCCAGTAAAGAATTGGCTTGGTAGTTTGGTCTGCCCTGTTCCCATGATGCACTGGGCCAGGGACAGACTAATTTGCATGTAGCCAGGTTCTGAACTGGGATGGTGCAGTGAGCTAAAAAACGGTGATGGATCAAGCCCTGATCTCTTGACTGGGTAGGAGTGTTCTGCTTAATTCAGATGCTCTGTCCATCACCACCCCCTTTATGAATCGTTTTGGCCACTATAGGAGTGGAAGGGTATGCTCAGACATGAGTCCCTTGCTCACTGCACCATCAGGATTCAAGCAAGCCGGGCCGAAGACGGCTGTAATGCCAGAAACCGGTCCCCGGAAGCTTGTTTCCTTTCCAGTAAAGAATTGGCTTGGTAGTTTGGTCTGCCCTGTTCCCATGATGCACTGGGCCAGGGACAGACTAATTTGCATGTAGCCAGGTTCTGAACTGGGATGGTGCAGTGAGCTAAAAAACGGTGATGGATCAAGCCCTGATCTCTTGACTGGGTAGGAGTGTTCTGCTTAATTCAGATGCTCTGTCCATCACCACCCCCTTTATGAATCGTTTTGGCCACTATAGGAGTGGAAGGGTATGCTCAGACATGAGTCCCTTGCTCACTGCACCATCAGGATTCAAGCAAGCCGGGCCGAAGACGGCTGTAATGCCAGAAACCGGTCCCCGGAAGCTTGTTTCCTTTCCAGTAAAGAATTGGCTTGGTAGTTTGGTCTGCCCTGTTCCCATGATGCACTGGGCCAGGGACAGACTAATTTGCATGTAGCCAGGTTCTGAACTGGGATGGTGCAGTGAGCTAAAAAACGGTGATGGATCAAGCCCTGATCTCTTGACTGGGTAGGAGTGTTCTGCTTAATTCAGATGCTCTGTCCATCACCACCCCCTTTATGAATCGTTTTGGCCACTATAGGAGTGGAAGGGTATGCTCAGACATGAGTCCCTTGCTCACTGCACCATCAGGATTCAAGCAAGCCGGGCCGAAGACGGCTGTAATGCCAGAAACCGGTCCCCGGAAGCTTGTTTCCTTTCCAGTAAAGAATTGGCTTGGTAGTTTGGTCTGCCCTGTTCCCATGATGCACTGGGCCAGGGACAGACTAATTTGCATGTAGCCAGGTTCTGAACTGGGATGGTGCAGTGAGCTAAAAAACGGTGATGGATCAAGCCCTGATCTCTTGACTGGGTAGGAGTGTTCTGCTTAATTCAGATGCTCTGTCCATCACCACCCCCTTTATGAATCGTTTTGGCCACTATAGGAGTGGAAGGGTATGCTCAGACATGAGTCCCTTGCTCACTGCACCATCAGGATTCAAGCAAGCCGGGCCGAAGACGGCTGTAATGCCAGAAACCGGTCCCCGGAAGCTTGTTTCCTTTCCAGTAAAGAATTGGCTTGGTAGTTTGGTCTGCCCTGTTCCCATGATGCACTGGGCCAGGGACAGACTAATTTGCATGTAGCCAGGTTCTGAACTGGGATTGTGCAGTGAGCTAAAAAAACGGTGATGGATCAAGCCCTGATCTCTTGACTGGGTAGGAGTGTTCTGCTTAATTCAGATGCTCTGTCCATCACCACCCCCTTTATGAATAGTTTTGGCCACTATAGGAGTGGAAGGGTATGCTCAGACATGAGTCCCTTGCTCACTGCACCATCAGGATTCAAGCAAGCCGGGCCGAAGACGGCTGTAATGCCAGAAACCAGTCCCCGGAAGCTTGTTTCCTTTCCAGTAAAGAATTGGCTTGGTAGTTTGGTCTGCCCTGTTCCCATGATGCACTGGGCCAGGGACAGACTAATTTGCATGTAGCCAGGTTCTGAACTGGGATGGTGCAGTGAGCTAAAAAACGGTGATGGATCAAGCCCTGATCTCTTGACTGGGTAGGAGTGTTCTGCTTAATTCAGATGCTCTGTCCATCACCACCCCCTTTATGAAAGGATTAAAAAAACGTCAAGGAAGGATTCACTAAAACGCAAATGTAAAAAACCCAAAAGTGAAGCAAATGAGAAAGTTGCATTCATTACGCAATACAATGCCAACAGTTCACAGATTTTTGGAACACTAAAAAAGCAATGGCACCTTCTCAAACTTGACCATGATCTGGATAGATATGTGTCAGATAAGCCCCGTGTTGTCTATAAGAGGGGGAGGACCTTAAGAAATCTATTAAGTCCTTCAATTGTCATGAGTCCGTTAACTACTAATCCAAAAATGTGGCTACCCAAAAAACCAGAGGGCTTTTACAAATGCACGTTGTGCAACGTATGTCAATTTGCTGAGGACAAGAAAAAGACCTTTTGCTATAACACCAAACAAACTCATCATATAAATGACTTCATAAACTGCAACTCTAAGTATATAATTTATTGCATTGTATGCCAATGTAAGTTAATCTACGTTGGGAGTACAATTAGGCATCTCAAGGAGAGGATACAAGAGCATGTCAGGGCCATTAGGAACCATAATGCAAACTACCCTCTGGCAGTACATTATAATGATACACATGCCAATACCGAAATCTTGGCATTGAGATTCCCTTTCATTGCCCTTGTGAATACCAACCCAAGGGGTGGAGATAGAATGGCAGCGCTAAGGAGGCTAGAATCTAGGTGGCTGATCAAGCTCAGAGCAGCGGATATGGGCCGGAATACTGATCGAGAGCTGCATGTGTTTCTACGTGATTAAAACAACCATATGAGGGCTGCTAATAAGTGGGTTATGTGTACCCATTATTAATTTGAAATTCTGTAATGATTAAGATACAACTGTCAGGTAGTAAACAATACATTATATTTGAGAAAACTGCTCATTTACTGTATATGATGTTCTGTTTCCCTTACTTTTCTGTTATGAATTTGTGTCTGTCACCCCCTTCCCTCAAATACACCTTTTGGGACTTTTAGAATGGATGTGGTGTTTCTGCCATTACCTGATGGCAGCTAAGTGTTGGAATCATTGGGCGTCATTCTTAATTGAAGATGCTTAGAGACTAAGTTGGATTAGATCTATTCGACAACAAGACACGGAATTAGTAGAGCTTATGCCATAATATTGGCTTCATGAGACTATGCTGCCAAACATTATACACATTTCAATATGGCTGCTGTTTTACATGCGCGGTTAGTGATTTTCTCTCTAGGATGTGTCCTATTACACAAAACCGAATTGGGTTATTATATTTTCTTGTCTTTACTCAATGTATTGGTTAATACCTGATAGAACTCACAACGTTGTATTGGTAATATACTTTGCGACTTTGATAACAGTTGCGCAGTAAATATGGGCAGGTCTTTGACGTGACTAACATTATAATTTTGTCTTTGCCGAATAAGGTTTTAATAACACCACGTACCGAACTACATTGGTACTTTCAAGATGACCGCCCATACTGAATATGTAGTTCGGCCGATGTGGGTATGACTAGTTAGTCACACGGTTTGGGATGGCGGGACCATGACAGCTTTAAAAATGGGAGCGCTCGGAGTTGCCGGTTCTCTATTCGAACATATCGGGACTGTGGGAGCGAGCGTCGTTTGGTGAGTTTACTGGTGTACGAGTTAGTTGCTTGTGTGATTTGATACAGTCGCATGCGGTGATATGAGGCGCATGAGGTGTTTATGGGATAATTTTGGTAACAGCAGTCCAAAGGTTTATATAAGACTGTGGGCATAATGAGAACAGTGATTTGTCCCCTAAACTAATAGGACTATGGTTTAAACAATAATTTGGGCTTGCTACGATTGGCCCCTTCGGGATCTCAGTTATTATATACGCGCCTTTTTAAATATACAAATAGACAGTCTAAGTGATATACGGGGCCATGGATAGCATCTGTTACTTAGACGCATTGGTTAAACTTTTGCCATATATTTCTTGTAGGTCGGGACTTATCATGGTTTTGACTCCCCATTTTTGCTGCTACTAATCTGACATGACCCTGTGTATTCTACAGGAGAGGACAATTTTAATATATAACACTTCGGTAGCAACTGAGGTGAGTGTGACTATGGGGTTAACTTGATTAACCTTGTTAACTTTAAGACGTACTATGGTGGGTCTTAACCTCTTCGACTCTCATGACGAGCTGAGCTCGTCATGAGCCACGGCGCTCCGGTGCTCATGACGAGCTCAGCTCGTCATGGCCCGTGGAACGCTCAGGTGCGGGAAGGATTTCCCCGCTGTGCTGAGCGTTCCACGGGAGCCAATGCACCTGTGACGAGCTCAGCTCGTCATGAGCACCGGAGCGCCGTAGCTCATGATGAGCTGAGCTCATCATGAGCATGGAGGCGCCATGCGTGCCCCCCTCCCCCCAGCACAGCGGGGGAATAACCCCCGCAGCGAAGGGGTTAATAGTGACACTTATGCTTATACATATATAGGTTGATCTGACAACTTTAACAGAAGGGTCCCTTTTAAACCAGATGGAGTATTGAGTACCCACTCATCTTATGAAACTTTTTGGTGAGTGTGTTTTTTTTCTTCCGTTTTCACTCAAACATCAATTTGAGAACTCTTTTGAGTATTCAGGAAACACTAGGTTGAAATTTGGGATAGCTTTGAGCATTTATTGTGTCTCTCTTTATTGATTGTTGTATTATAGATCTCACCAGTTGAGTCAAGACTACAGAAATACTATCTGCTTGGACAGTGATTGAATCTTGGATCCTTGCAGGGTTCTAAACCATTGTTGTTTTTTGGCGAGTGTACCTTTTCTACCCTCTGACATAGGTGAATCCTGAGCTAGTTCTGTTCTGGTATGCAAAGAAGTCTAGTTGAATATCGGTGGTATACAATGTAGGATAATTGTGATGATATACTACAATTTTCCTCACCGTGTGATGTAGGTGAGGCTGTCGACTCTGAACTTTTAACCGGAACGTGTGAAGTACGACTATTTTCACTTTGAGTAACACTCCAATGGCTCATTATTGGTGAGTGTGGTTTTTGTGTTCATGTCTTTGTATACCGCAGATACGTTCCAATCACAACTAAAGGGCTTAAATATGGGGAGAGAACTTAGTTGTCTAAATAGAACTTTATATAGAGATGTGATCATTTTATGTGTAAATAGCAAATGTATAGATTGAAATGGATGCATTTATGTATTGGATTCATTCAGTTGTTTGTATAGACCACTTATTGGTGTATTATTGTAATATTTCCAGCCTTGAAAAAGTCTTTTTGTAAGACGAAACACGTGTCGGCAAGTCGTGTGCTGTGAAGTTTTAAAGAAATTATTTCGGAATAAAGATTATCAAGACTGCTACATGCCTTGGATCCCTATATTTTGATGAATATTATTGTTACTGATCTTATTCCCATCGGGGTTGAATGAGTGATACCTATACCCATTGATTGTAACGTATATTTTCTGACTTAAAAGTGACCATAGGTGTGCTGTCCGAGCCCTTCTTTTTGTGTGTTTGCCATCACCAACGCCACTGCCAAATCCGTCTCCGATTTCGTCACTGAGCCGCTGCTTGCACAGCAGCCTGTGGGCACCACACTCCGCACCGCCTCATTTTATGCCGCCGCCCTGGCATCACCGATGACGCATCTCCATGCCGACATCGATGCCATTGCTTGCACTGTGGTTCTAGGGGACCGCTCGTAAGTTACACAATGCACAGCCCTGATCCTGCACTGCTGCCTTGGCCTACCGACGCTGGTGTATTGACTCCGCTTCGTCAGCCGACGACAGCGTTTCCGCAACAATGACACCGCTACTTGCATGTGATCTGCCAGCACAGCGACGGGCACAGCATTACTTCGCACCGCAGCCCTGGTCTCACGATGCTGCTAGACAACCGTCACCAAGCCACTTCCTGCACCACGACCTGAGGGCACCGCACGCTGCACCACTGCACTTCGCACCACAGCCCGACACCTGCAAACGCCTTACCTGCGCTCCTGACTTCAACCACTAGGAGTTCGATCTGCAAAGTGTGTGACTTCAAGGACCTGACAACTCCTGAAACGACCTGACAGCTGCAGACGCTGGGTCTCTTATTGGTTATTTTTCAACAAACTGGTGTGGTGTCCTTTTGTAGTGTTCTCACTTTATTACTGTTGGTTATGTGCAAGTGCTTTACACACTGCCGCTGAGATCAGCCTGACTGCTCATGCCAAGCTACCAAGGCGGTGAGCAGGGGTTATTTCAGTAATGAATCTCCATTATCCTGTATAGAAGGAAGGGTCCCTATTTGGACAAAGGTGCAAACCATTGCCAACTAGAGACCCCCATTTCTAACATTGGTTGTCGGCGGGGAGGATTGGACTTGCGTTTGCACTGTTGCAACCGTTGTTTCTATTACTGAGACACAGAGGTTTATGAATTACTCTTCATGGGAAGTTCTGCTGCCTTAATTTTGAGCTCCAACTCTTCATGAGTTCTACTGACTTTAAATTCTGATCCTGTTCTTATCAATAGGGTTTTCGGTCCTTTATGGACGCACTTAATACATTATTTGTTCCAACCATTTTTTATGAGGTTTCTGTAAACTTACTTGATTTAATTGACTAATTTGAGTAAAAAGAATAAAAGATGCTCACTAATTTCTTTATGACAAATACAACTTTTAAAATTATTTCAAACTCTCATTATTGACTGAACTTGAAACTGTTAGTGTGATTTCTCTTGTTATGATGAAATAGCCCTTAATATGCTGCAGCAAAGATCTGTCACCTGAGGCGAATTATCTGAAGAAGCCAGCACGGGAACGGGGCTTGTCCCTATATGTAGGGGTAAGATTAAAGGTTGAACCATATTTTTTTCATGCCTCTGATCCGCTCTATCATCACCTTTGGCATGTTAACTGGACACTTGAAATAAAAAATTTGCCAGCTCTTAGGCCCCTTAAAAACATACGTTTTCAGTGTGTGTGACCCACAATGTATCTTTGGAAAGTGTGTTTAAAGTGTTCAAAACATTTTTTTAACTTAAATATTTTATCAATGATCAAACCCAATGAGTTGTTCCCCTAAGAATTATGGCCTGACAAATTAGAACAAATGACAGCCTTAGCAAAACATCATTGGTGGATTTTACTTTTCCACATCAACTGTAGAATGCAGCTACTGTGAGAGGGCTGCTCCCCATAGGTTTCCAAAGACACCAAAGAACTCATGATCATTCCCCAAGGATAGCAGTGTTGTCCATGTTATTTTAGACTGAGGCTATTATCTGGAAACAGCTAAACAATTGTTTTTTGGGGTTAGAATTGTTTCTATTTTTATACGTTGTATTGCTTTGTTGTTCTAAATTAAAAGATAGGCCTTAATTATGAGTGGATTGAAATGAGGCGAGGTAGTCATCACACATGCTCAATTCAGATTACTGAAGATACAGTTATTACCCCAAGCAGTAAATACTGTAGCCTATGGAGAATACCCATATAATAATTACCACATTACTCAAAATATTAATCACTGTGTAAACTCCAGTTCACGTAGGGATCAAAATCTAGCCTGCACTTACGATCAGGACCAAACTTGTTTATATTACACAGTGTCTGAGTGCTAAACATTCACTACCTCCTAGATTAAGTCTTATCTGCTCAACCACAGTATCCTTCGATTAGTTTATTTTCTTTCTTGCTCTTCCACCTGCCTTACATCCATAAATAGTAGGATACTAAGGGCTATACTCATGAGATAGGTGGGGCAAGTCACCGCAGCAAGTTACTTTGCTGCGCTGCCCTGCATCACAGGGAAAGGACAGGAATGCATCATATTTATCCAATACGGCAAATTCGTGTCCTTTCCCCCTGCGCTGTTTTGGCAGCCTAGTACCAATGCAGGCACCCTCGCACCATGGTACAAGGCTGTCTTGTGATATAGGCAGGATTGGTTTTGTGCAAGAAGATGCACCTTCCTGCACAAAAACAATCCCCAGAGGCTTTTCCTCTATCTATGTATGCTGCAAAATGCAGGGCACAAGGAAAGAGGAAAAACGAGGAGAAATAAAGATATTTTTCTTTGTTACACCTCCCCTAGGGAGGTGAATCTTTTTATCCCATTTCCAGGTTTACAGGGATTGAAAATCTGCGAATGCATAAAACCATGGGAGTTGCGTGGGAAAACCCACGCAAAGCCCATTGAACGCCTACCCAGGGCAGACTAGCATAACACATCAATTTGCGCTGTGTTACATTACTCCCTATTTTTGGAGCCCCTCACAGCCACACAAAGTGGCTTTGTGTTGCTTCAAAAATATGACTTACGGTTGGCATTGCTCTTGCACCACTTTGCGCGGTGCTAGAGAGACGCAAGCTGGGTCATAAATATGGCCATAAGGGGATACAAGTGGTCCCTCACAATGCACTCTCTTTCACACATTTCCCTTCTCTTGATCCAGACTCTCTGGCCAGACTGGCCGCTCGTATCAAGTCCGGCTCACCTGACGACTGCTGTCCACCATCTATACTACGGGACATCTGCCTTCCTTTACCTGATTGCATTCTCCCTCTGCTGAATTCTTCTCTTTCCTCTGGCACGGTGCCCAGCTCCTTCAAGGAGGCCGTTTTGGTGCCTCTACTGAAGAAGCCGGGAGCGGACCCCGCAGTTTTGGCGAACTACCGGCCTATATCTCTCCTGCCCTACTTCTCTAAAATTCTGGAAGCCCACGTCACCGCTTGCCTCTCACAGTTCATCGAGAGCTCCAACTTTCTTGAAGCCAACCAGGCTGGCTTCAGACCCGGCCACTCCACGGAGGCAGTGATCTTGGCCGTGTTGGATGCTCTGAGAGGCGGCGCTGACAGGGGTACCCCCCAGGCCCTGGTTCTCTTAGATCTGTTGGCCGCTTTCGACACAGTGGACCATGACATCCTCCTCCATCGTGTCGAGCAGGCCGGCATCCAGGGCCTGGCGTTGGCATGGGTCGAATCCTTCCTGACCGGGAGGTCTCAGACAGTTAGTCTGGGCACCTTCAGGGCACCTAAGGAACAATCACATTGCGGGGTTCCCCAGGGCTCCTCTTTATCCCCCCTTCTCTTTAACCTCTATCTTTGACCTCTTCTTTTTTCTCTGAGGCAGTGGGACGTCACCGTCTTTAACTACGCTGACGACCTGCAACTCATCTTTCCTCTCAATTCTCCTTCTGCTATGATTAATTTTCAGGCGGTTATGTCCCACACTCTCCAGTGGATGAGCCAGAATCAACTCAAACTGAATCCCGGGAAGACAGAGCTCCTCCTCCCTGGTAAGAGCTCTATCCACTGGGGTCCGCACTTTTGGCCGGTAGAGCTATGCCCTCCTCCCACCCCTGTGGCCTCGGTGAAGAGTCTCTGGGTCATTATTGACTCCGAGCTATCCCTTAAGCCCCAGATAGGGGCGGTGGTCTCCTCCTGCATGTACCAGCTGCGCAGGATCAGGAAGGTGGCCTATCTCCTGACTCCCGAAGTTCTGATTCAAGTTATCATGGCTCTTGTCCTCTCCCGCTTGGATTTCTCGAATTCTCTTTATCACGGTCTGCCCAAGGCCCTTCTCTCTAGGCTGCAGATCGTCCAGAACCAAGCGGCGAGATTGGCCTTCGGGATCCCGAAATGGCAATCCGCTAAGCCTCTTCTTACCAACTTGCATTGGATTCCTGTCATTTCGAAGATAGCCTTTAAGATCGGCTGCCTTGCCTTCAAATCTCTAACTGGTCCCTGCCTCGCATTCCTGAAATCCCTTATCAGTCCCTATTGTCCCTCACGCAACCTCAGATCCTCTCACCTCCGCCTCCTGGTTGTCCCCTCTTTCAAACTCTGCAGAATCGGAGGTCGGAGATTCGCATATCTGGCCCCTAAATTCTGGAATTCTCTCCCACCCTCACTTAAATCCTCCAATTCGCTCTTCCAATTCCGTAGATCTCTGAAAACATGGCTTTTCCCACAATCTGGCTAACCCCCCCTGTCCACCCCCAGCACCAGATCAGCGCCAGGAAACCCACGGTGACAGAGCGCTCTATAAGCTCACCTTAACATAACATAACAAGGGGTTAGCCATGTGATGTCCCTGTAGGCCCATGGTTGTATCATGCAACTTCTGACACCCTGGCAATTTGTGAATTGATGTCCATGGACAGACTGATTTTAGTTTACTGTTCTTAGATGCTTACTGTAACTAAAATGCAATTTTTTATTCTCGGGTACGGGGTAATTTTGTAATTCCCATAAGTGGTCAACATTTAATTTATACATTGTTCTTCACGTTTTTTTAAATCCATGGTGCTCTTTTTCTAATTGACTCATTTCCACAGCTCTTTTAAACTACACCACACATGTATTAGGTTTTAAGCAAAGCAGCTGGTATCCAAAAATGCTGCTCTGCATTGAGAGAATTGGAAATCACTGCATATGAATATATGTACTAAGATTTGCCAGCTATGATGTTATACCAAGGGCAGGTGCAAAAAACAAGCTTGCTGGCAAATGTACAGTCTCAGCGTTATGGGAGCCACACACAGCGGAGGTGTGGGAATGATAAAATCACCACTGGGAGCACAGCACTGCACACCATGACCGGCACTCTCAATGGATTCATTTTTGACGATGGCTTCCTAGGCGGAAACTAGAACCTTTTGTATGTACTGCGGTGCCCGAGAGACCTTTGGCCAATGACTGGTGGAGCTGTCCTACACAGCTATAGAGGAGTTTGACCCTGGGTTCACCCCTCGACAGTCACCTAACCAGGCGAACGTCGGACACTGTTTCTGCTCGCCTCCCGGTTGTGTCTCCTTCCCCCTCCACCACATCTTCCCTCTTTTATTCTTAATCTTTCTCCCCTGCTCATATCCTCTCTCCCTTGAATCTCTCTCCCCTTGCCCCATTGTTTCCTACGACTGTTATTTTTAATTTAATTTTTTGCAACTCTTGTAACGCATGTAACTAGGCTCCAGCAACTCATGTAACTTGAAACTATGCTCTGAAACAAATGTTCGTCCTAATGTAAAACGTTCTGATACCTCCGCGTCTAGCCAGCGCTATATAAAACTTTTCAAATAAAAAACTAAAATAAATAAATACAGCCTCTCACCATAGTGAAGAAGCGATTCTGCACCTTCCATCATATGATATCTGTTAGAATCATGACCAGTCTTCCAGTACAAATTCCAAAGTGTAGACAAAAGTAAAAGGGTCAGATTATTGGGATGTGTTCTGACCACAGCTGTATTCAAAACATTCCCCTTGTTTATGACTGCTTCCACTAGATGTTGATTTTTGATGCAAAGTCTGGTCAGGCTACCTTAGTAGACAATGATTTTTATCAAAACCTATGGTATACACCCGTTACAACGGATCTTTTACTCCGCACTACCATTACAACGCGACTTTGACTCCGCATACCATTACAACGCATTGCGCTGGGGGGCGCTCTAGGATAGGGAATAAGTATAATTTACTATCCAACACCTTCCCTAGGGTCCACGGGGACTGGAGATAGAATAGTAAATTATACTTACCACTATCCAGCGCCCCAAGGCGCTATGCGTTGTAACGGTATGCGGAGTAAAAGTCGCGTTGTAATGGTCTGCGGAGTAATAGTATGCGTTATAACGTCATACATCCAAAACTATGGATGTTTTCAGCAAACCTCACCTAGAAACACCCCTTTGGTATAAAGCTGAGCATAGTGGATTTGAGATTATGAAATGACAACATGCCTGGCTGAAAATACTGTTTGCACTGAAAGTAAATCCATGCTGCTTCAGTGTGTCATTTTGCAACATGCTTGCACCAGTGGAATGCATTACTAAAACTTGACCTGTGTTAACAAAAATCACGGACTTATGGCAAATGATGGGATGTATGACATTACAACGCATGCTTTTACCACGCATGCCTTTACAACGCGGTATTTACAACACATGCCTTTACAACGCATAGCGCTTTGGGGTGCTGGATAGTGAATACTTTAATTTACTATTCCAACTCCAGTCCCCGTGGATAGTAGATTAAATCTATTCCCTATCCTAGAGAGCCCCCCAGCACAATGCGTTGTAATGGTTTGCGTTGTAAATACCGCGTTGTAAAGGCACTACGTTGTAAAAGTTGCGTTGTAAAGGTTGTACACCCAAATGATGCACAAATCCCTAGTTGGGTATACTAAGATAATTGATAAAAATGTATTACTGCAATAGGAGCAACATCACCATTCTTGGGCATTCCCTACTTAATGTAGAGATTGTATTTTCAGCCAAAACATGCCCTTGGTTCACATACTACAATAATGTTGTATGAACGGCACAGTCTCAATAATTTGGATACTGAATGTAATTATCATTGACCATGTCTTTATTTTCCTGAATAAATATTTAATTTGTAGTTTGATATAGTAATTTATAACTTGAATACATTTAAGGCTCCTCCAGGAAGCCAAGAGGATGCATTTGAGATACTTTATAGGAACATTATCCTGATCTAAATTGCCTGCTATTTTTTCTCTGCTCCTCCTTGTCAGATATTGATCAAGGCCGGCTGAGCAACTTCCTCTAGGGCCCTTTCCGTGAAAATCCAGTATCTGGTTTTCTACAGTGCATGTTGCTGCTTTAAGGGGCGCCTTACTTACAGTTGTAATACTTAAAAGTATGCAATCCCTGAATAAAGTGAATCTCTAATTTTGTTAATACAGCCTAGCTATGACATCACTAGTTATTTGTAATCAGAAAAATGATGCACCTACTCAGCTTTGGGTTATGGCATCACAACGAAAGTACCCTATGCAAACAGATATTGCTAAAGGCAGAATTAAAACTACTAATTAAACAATAAAAAGGAGAAATAGCTGCCCACCCTTCAGTAGGGGAAACAGGACATTTATGGTAGTATGCTTATATTTTGCACAGCTGCTGCTGTCACATAACCTATCTTTCTGCATTTTAGAACAGATTGTGAATTATAATAATTTTTTTTAAAGAAAGATTTATGAAACTGTGATTGTTTGTGTAGCAATTTCTTAGTTTTATATTCATTTGTTTACGTTTTCAAGTCACATCCCCTTTCATTCAACGTATCTACAACCATAGTCTTTGTTATAATGCAGAATTGGACTAGGACCTCTCTGCAAGGTCATCCCCAAACATTTTGCCTTAATCCTGCTGTTTTCCGAACTTGTGTTTGTTAGCTTTGAGGACTCTACTTAATTTAATACTGCTAACCAGTGCAAAAGTGATGTGCTGTCTCCTTTAAAATAGAAAAATTGGCTCACACTCATTTGGCATATTTAATTTGCTTGTAAGTACCTAGAAAATTGGTACTACATGTAGCCAGGGCCTGTAAATTAAATGCTACCAGTGGGCCTACAGCACTGATTGTGCCACCGACTTCAGTAACTCTTTGAACATGTCTCAGGCCTGCCACTGTAGTCTGTGTGTTCCTTAAGGTATGCCCTGAAGGCTCATAGGGCAATGTGCATTGTATTTAAAAGTTGGCCATGTACTTTTCAGTTTTACATGTTCTGGTAGTTAAAAACTCTGAAATTCGATGTGCACTACTGCAAGGCATGTATCTCCCATAGGATAACATTGAGCTATCTTATTCCATTTAGTAAGTGGTAACTTTCAACTTTCAAGTTGGAGCAGATAGCAATGTCGAGTTTGGTGCCTAAAGAATTGCAATTTAAAACCCTCTTTTATGGTAAAGTTGGATTGCAAAACTAAAAAAGTGTCTCCCTACCAGGAAGATATCCCCCTTGCACACTGCTGAAATATCCAGAAAACTAGACTTCCCAAGTTCGTAAATGAAATCAAATGTTCGTGCTACGTAAGAAAAAATTCAAATCCATATAATTGTTGATTAAAGTAGAACAGCACAGGATTTATTCAGTCATCCTCGGATTCTTAAATTTCAAATATGCACTCCGTTTTTCAAATCATGATATAGTAATGCAAATCAAATTCTTATTCCATAACCCAAAGCATTTTGGGCTGGTTTAGCCTTTCATCAGGGGTAGGTTCAATTCTGAAAATAAAATGAAAAACAAATTTGAACAAACAGATAGCCAGCAGCTGCGTAAAACCTCTAGAGCTCGTATTAGCACATTCACCTGCATAGAATATGTATTTGTTTAATTTCTAAGGCGTAGCCGTTCATATACTTAATGGAGTGTTTATAAATGAAAAGTGCAACTCCAAACTCGTGTGACACCGGTGTGAACTAATCCAAACTAATCAGTGATCTATCGAGTCCTTAAAAAATAATACACCAGCTGACTGCTGCACCGTGTCATCTAATACACGTGTAGATTCTAAGTGGTACAGCGTCTGTGAAAGTAAGACTGTGACTTGTTTTCTGAAGTCCCACTACGGTGATATATTGCCATGCACATGCAGATAACTGAGCTCAGAAAACACTGGAAACAAGGGTCGGTCTCACCGGTACACAGCTACCATAACCAACCTTGGCGTGAATGGAACTGGGGCTTAAAAGAGCTCACAGTAATCACATGCAGGTGTGAGCAGGCTAGTAGCAGCCAATCACAGGTGATCTGAAGTCCTCCACCCATCATTGGCCTGCAGGGGTGGAGATGAGCCTTTTACAAAACCCAGCATGGATTGGGAATGGATGTCAATTTCCAAATAGTGACCAAATGGATGTAAGTCAGGATATGCATGCAAGGGAGTATCTGGAAGCTTATTAGAATACAGGAAAGTCACACTATGCACCCCTCTGGCGGTGGGCACGAGAGTGCAGGGAGTGAATTGTGACACTAGCAGAAGTTGTGGATGCTGCTTGAGTAGGGTTCCACCACATCAACCAGCAGCCCAATATCCTACAGGTAGCAAGACTAAGGACCAGATTTACTAAGCCTTTGCATCAAGCAAGGTGTTGCAAGGCAACACAAGGGCTTAAGAGAGATTTACTAACCACGCAAAGCCAATTTGCATAGCACTGTGTGGCTTAATACTTCCAGAGTAACGCAAAGAAGTTTAATTTGCTCCCTTCCGTTACTCTGAGTTGAGAAGGCATTCCATGGGTGTAGCGTATGCATTCCCATGCATCCACCCAAGGATGTCAAAGTAATTCCAGATTTACTAAGAGTAGTAAACATGGGATTGCATCAAAAGGGTATGCTTTCCAACAGAGGTGTTAATGATAAGAAATGTCTTTATTTCTCATTGTTGTTTCCTTTTTCCACATTTGCAGGATTCTGCATCACACATAGAAAGAGAAAAATGCCTTTAAGGATTGTTTTTGTGTAGGAAGGTGTTGCTTCCATCACCAAAAACAAGCCTGCCTGTAATGAAGGCATACTTTCACCATAGGGCACAGAGGGTCTGCGCTGGTGCTAGGCAGCACTCATTGGGCCCCCTCTGGGAGAGAGCAGAAATGCATCATATCTTAGTAGATATGGCACATTCATGCTCTCTCCCTGTCACACAACACAGTGCAGCAAGTTGTCTTGCTGGATTGTGTGACATTTTGATAAATCTGGCCTGAAAGATTTAAGCTTTTTTGGAGAAGGGTAATGGTATGACCAGTATTATAGAGAATAGAGTAGACTCTCTCATATGTTAAAAGGAAACCTTAGAGTTTCATGACTTTATAAATGAACATGGTGTAATATACAGCAGAGGGTACTTCATCACATACACAATCTGGGTGAGAAGTATGCAATGGCTAATATACAAATGCACAATGACCAGACAGCACAATACTGCTGTAGTGTTTTGCATGCGTTGCTCTTCTTAAGATGGGTGGGATGTTACTACAGGCCTGATTTATATGTTGGCCGAGAGGGAACTCTGTTGCACTGGTGATGGAGGTCCTTCTCTGTCAGCATAATTGTCTGCCTGACAAATTTAAATGCCAGCAGACAATAGTTTAATGGCGGTAGCGAACGCCATTGCCAAACATCCCTGACATCCCAAAGGAGCGGGGGCAGTAGGAGAATTGGTTATATATCCAACTGCCCAATTTAGATGGGCGGACATGTAGCCATTTTTTTACTGTCCTTCACTGCCAGGCAAAGTATGGAGGTAAAGGGAAGTAAAAACCACAAAATGCCTCCCTTGCCATGGGAGATTAATCCCATGGTGAAGTGGTATTTTTTTCCAAAAAGAAAATGCCGGTTCAGGAATTTCTTTTTGAAAATAACAAAAATGTAACTTTGACAGAGTGCCCTGACGTCAATTTCTAAATCTGGTGGATGGTATCTCCATTAGGGCAACAGAGTAATTTTCTCTGCCACAGTGGCAGAGACACAGGATATAATCAGGTCCTATGTTTCTTGGGGCTAGATGTCCACAAATTGGCCCGTTTCTGACAGAAAAATAGCATTTTGGTATATAGCAATCCAATATTGAGAGTCAGTAACATGTCAAATTTGGAATTGTGAATACATACCAATTCAGTATTTGGAAGCAGCGTATTCAGGGCGTTCTTTCTATATACTGAATCAGAATTGGATGTATGAATGCTTTGCCACCGAAATGCAGTCACAAGACATTCCATGAAGTTGCCAGCTGGACAACCATACCTGGGGGGGGGGGGCATTATCTTTGCTTCTGTATCAGGGTCCATGGTGCCCTTTATACGCCACTTTGTCTTTGTTGCAGGCCTTTCTAGGTATGGCATTTCCCCATATCTCCTCAAACCCTTCTAAAGTCCAAACACCTTGTCTAAAGGGAAATACAACAGGGCACGCAAGCATGTGAACCATCAATGAGTGCACTTTTGACATGGTCAAGTTGCCCTTTAGATTTCTTCAAAATACAGGGTGCAGCTACAGTGATCCCCAGACATAGTGTGCATGATCATTTTAGTCTGTTGCATGTAGCACAGTTTTACAATGGGATGGGTGATACAGGCACACCTTACCCCTGATCTATGGCCCACTCTTGGTTCTCAGGATGGACCACAGTCAAGAGGTCAAGCAGTGTCGCAGCAAGGTCAGGTGGTACACAGTGCGGAACATTTCTTGTCACCCCCGCTCACATTGAAATTATTGAAATAAGGTAAAAAAGATAGTTACACATATTTTTAACCACTAGGCTATCGTGCCCATCCCTCCTGCATCACCGTACGTCACGGCATGCTCACCAGGGACAGGTAGCCTGCCAGTAACCAAAACATGGGCGCCGACCGATCCTTCCAATGCCTTCACGATGAACGGCCGCACGCACCTTAGCCCCCCACCCCCTTGTTGCCTTTACTCACTGTCTTTACTCGTTATCCTTTCTTTACTCAACAACCACACACATTGGAACACCAGGATTTGAACACACATCTTTGGAGTAAAGTTCTTTTTAGAAGCAATTGGCTGTATTAATGACAAATTACTAGCATCACAGGTTTCCGAACCCAGGAAGTGAAAAATTGCTGATAATTCCTCCACGTGGCCGGTGCCCGATGTTGACCCATTCTGATGGCAATAACACCTCCGTGCGGGTACCAGACCCCCAGCAGAGATTCACCACCTGCTCCAACCCAGCCTCACACGGCACTTCCGCACAATAAAGACCCAAGCAAACATGCAAACTGGGGGAAGGTGCTCAGCGGGGATACTCACCACCCCACTGACAGCTAAGCAAAACAAGTTCATGCAAGAAAACAGGGGTGCAAATTATTTACAATTAAAAAACCAGCCCCATACCACATGCACCACTCTGCAATCAATAAACAGCATGCAAGGCGCTTCCCGTGGAAACTTACAAACCCCAGTCACGCCAACCAAGCTCAAAGTTATACCTGCAGGCGGTTGCGTGTACTCACCTCACTACACCAGCCCGCTACCAACTTAAAAATACCATAAACTATGCTATGGGGCCCCCTCCAGAAGCCCTTTACGGAAGACTGCCTACCAACCTATGATCGCAAACCAGATAATGCCAAGCCGTTGCAATCCAAAGGACGCCGCAGCGGATCCCTCGCCGCCCCACTAAAGCCCTGAAGTGCCATAACTGGCTGCCAATCTGCCTTCGGTAGACTCTGGAGGGGACAAAGAGGAAGGTCCTGAACCTGCTTGTGGATTTTATTCTCGTTCCGGAAGCCCCACGCACCCTGATGATGTCACCAACCGCCCCTCTTCCAAGAAGTGCTTCCGGGGCACAAAGAAGATAAACATAGCTCCCGCCCGAGATGCAACTAAGAGCACCATCCCCCAAGGTGCGGGTGACACGGACTAATTTTTGCCATTTTGTTACCCCCCTCAGTGACATTTTGTCACCCCCTCAGTGATGACACCCAGGGCGGCCCACACCCACCGCACCCCCCTTCCTACACCACTGAGGTCAAGGTTTGTAGATAAATGACCATCTAGTGGTCTTGCATTTCACTTGAGCTGCTACTTTCCTTGTTGCATCCAGTATTTGACCAGCATGAACTCAGTGAGGAAAGGTAGACTATGAAACTGTCAACTTTGAGTTGGTGGTAAAATGCGAATGCCCACACAAACCACAAACAATTTTTTTAGCAGCATGATGATGTCACAATCAAACGTGAACTTGCAAATGTAATATGAAATTGCACACATCACTCATTTATTCATCCACAAATTCCATCTCACAACTACATCCATCTTGCACCAACCTCAGATCAGGCACCCCAGATCAGGCACCCCACATCCACATGTATTGAGCAGAGAACCACAACTATCACATACAGGAGTATGGCCACCTACCTTACTTTACTTTACTTTTAGTGAATTCCCCCTGTGTAATTTCCCTGGAAAGTGTTCTGTAGTACCATTAAGGTGCCATTCATGACCCCAGGTAATTAGCCACCTTTGCTCACTCTCCTTTTCCCTAGTTTCTACACCAACCCAGAGTATAACTAAATGGCATAGGTGAATTCTCCGCCTTTACTACATAGATACAGAACTACGTTGTGTAAAACAGAGTTACCCACAAAGTGCGCCAAACAAGAAATTACATATCAAAGCGGGAGCATGGCCAATCCCCCCCATTCAGCTGCTGCATCTGTCCTAGAAGCCCCCCTAATTGCTGAGATGAGTGACGATAGGGCCCCACCTCCTCCCCTTTGGAAACTGAGGTCATCGGAGATGTGGCCATCCAAAACTACCCTAACCCGCAGGGGCACACACGGAAGCCAATGGAGCAGTGCAGCATGCCTGACAATCCAGGCAGATATAATCTCAGTGCAGTGTGTGTTCACACCTGTCGAGGCTGGGAATGCCAGAATTACTTGCTGACCACCTGAGCTGGGAAAGAATGAAGGCACAGGATGTGATGAGCGTGTCTTGCATGCCTACTTCATCCTATCCCTGGCTGAGCACCCTGCATGGTAGGGCCATTAAAACACCTTTGTGGACCTCCATGGTGAGCTGGACTCTCATGAACGTGTTTAAGAAAGACAAGGAAACCCAAAAGGTATGCCATAGGGACCTTGGGCAGTATCATGTTACAAAAAACAGTGGTCCCTACTCGTGGACACAATGGTATACTGAGCTGATAATCACACACCTGATAAGTGTTATGTCTTTTGTCCAGCCGGACAAGGAATTTATTTAACAATTTTCTTAATAAAAACTGAATGAACACATTAATAACAAGTGGGCACAGCCATGACCCACAACATTCAGACAAAACAGCGAACAGAATGGTAAAAGGAGCAAAGCAAAAATATGTCATTTAACTTAGGCATCGAAACATCGTCGACCAAAAAACCCCCGTATGCAATATGACATTTAAAATATTGTGAAATGCAATGGTGTGGTTATAACAATCTCTGTCTGTAACACTGACTACAAGTACACAGACATATTTTTGCTTTGCTCCTTTTACCATTCTGTTCGCTGTTTTGTCTGAATGTTGTGGGTCATGGCTGTGCCCACTTGTTATTAATGTGTTCATTCAGTTTTTATTAAGAAAATTGTTAAATAAATTCCTTGTCCGGCTGGACAAAAGACATAACACTTTTCAGGTGTGTGATTATCAGCTCAGTATACCATTGTGTCCACGAGTAGGGACCACTGTTTTTTGTAACAGGACTCTCATGAACAACAGCACAATGTTAAGTCATTGTATATATAAAATGTTCATCTTAATCTATGGATTGCAAGTGTTATTGTATTGATTATACTTTAACTGGGTTAAGTTGTGTCCATGTTGTCTCCAATATGACATGGTGTCATACATAGCTTGTAACTAATTGTGAGGATGTAGTTAATGTAGTCACTGCCTATATTTGTTACATTTACTTAATACATTTACAACATAGTGTTAGATTACATGTTGCACAGAAGAGCTAGGTCATGACCCTGTGTACCTGTCTAAAGCCAGTCCAGGTCACAATGGTCTAGTGTCCTAGAACTTTGTATAGCTAAATCCAAGTTTGACCTACGCTTTGGTATACTTTACAAATCACACTTAGATCAGAGACAGTGTGAACAATATGTCAGTCATTGTGACAATTTAGCACTCACAAACATGTCAGTGCTGATTTATGCACAAACAATGAACACCTAGAAGTAGCCACCATCACATGTCGAGTAAACAAGCATGCATGCTACAACTATCAGTCACCACCTGTTGCCCTCGGAATCATATCTCTTTTCCAGTGTACATAATGATGGAATGTGATGGTAACATTGCTTGAGTAAGTGGAAGCATCCAATGTTAAAAGGTGACATTTATTTGTGACTTTCTCTGAAAAAGGTTTATCTGGAGAGTCGGGGGTACCATGTGCTACAATTACATGCAGCTTGTGCAATGTAATTTGTTTTTCTTTTTTTTTTACTTTACCTCCGTTCGGCCGTATGTCGGAGTTTACTACCCTCCACCCTGCCCCTCCCCCACCCGCCTCACTGCCTCACAGCACTCCCTCCAGGAGCCGCCACTGGTAGCAGGAGGGCTTCTAGGGCTGGATGGCCCTGAAGATGGTTGTTGATCACCAATTTCCCAAGGCACCTGACTTGACTGTGCAGCTTGATACTGCTACTTGTGTGAGAGGGCCTATTTGAGCATCATCACCATGGCAACGGTGCGTTACTGTTTCATCCCCGAACACCTGAAAATGTCCACTTTGTAATTTCTAGATGTCTTGAAGACTTTCCTCTGTTATTTGAGACACAAGACTGTCCCCTCGTCAATCTTGGGAGGTCTTCCAGCTTGATCAGCAATTAAAGCACATAGCCCCCATATTGTACAAATCTCACATGACAGAGTACTAGAGTTCGAAAACCACATTCTCTCAAATAGCAGTGTTGCCCATGCCACTCCCTTCTATGTGTGGTTATCCTAGATGAACAGCTTTTTGTTCTCTACTTTGAGGCTTGACAGATAGGAGGCTGTGGGTTAGAGATTGTTTAATGAGAAAGAATCATGCTTCACCTGGTGCTTCCACTCCATGACAATACAGAGGGAAACTAGAGTTGGACCTTGATTAGAGAATGGGACAAGAGAGGCAAATGAGATACCTACAGGCTGAGGGTGATTGGAGCTGGGTCCTGCAGGTACCTGGTGAATTGCAATCTGGAAGAGTGCAATAGAACAGAGACTGCTGAGTGGCAGTGGGGTGTCATTCTGTGTTGAACCAACACCATCCTATGTGGTGTCAGAGGCCACAGATTTCAGAGTTGGCCTAGCGGCTAGGGAGGTCAACATCAAATCTGGGGAACTGGGTTCGAGTCTTGGCAACGACGCCTAACATTCTGTGATTCTGGGCAAATCACCTAATCTCCCCGTGCCTAAATGTGTCCTCATGTAACGCAACTGGTGCTATGTAAAGCGCTCTGATACCCGATTCAGATCAAGTTCGCGTTATGTAAAACGCTATAATAAATAAATAATAAACTTTTTGGAATAGTGGGTTTTCTCCTGGATTGCACTCCGTACTCCACTTGTGGATGTAAAGGCATCAACATAACAACATTAGACAGTTTGTCCTCAGGTTCTGCAAGGGAAGTGAAGTGACAGTTGGAACTTTGAGAGGGTGTGGAGGAAATAACAAGACATGCAGTATGGCAACTTTTAGGCAGAGATGACACTTTGCCCAAAACAAATATGAAACCTTCATATATTGGTCTTTGTTGTTTGGTATGTGTTTATGGACACAAGATATGGTAGTGTCTTACCTGGTAGTGCCATGGATGCTTGCTGCCTGGACGGACCCTGTGGTTTCACCTAAGTACCAACAATTCCTGAAGGTGACTATGGATATGTGTTTCTTGATGTCACAGCTGCAGAAAATAGGAATAAAAAACTTTAAAATGCTGACAATAAAAGTGAGGACAACTGTGAGAGCGTGACTTGTGTTGATGCTCGTACATGTAAAAGAGGGCTATGACATTCTTTTTACATTGATTAAATTATTATTAGACATACATTTGTTACAAATGAGTAGGGTGTTCAAAGAGATGAAAATAGATGTAAATAGTAGACAGTGGGCAAGGGCAACAGATTTAACTGACCGACAGATGGTAGAGCTCTGAAATTCTGCCTGCAGGATGTCATCCTATGTGGTCTGAGTGATTGAGAATAGTGTGGGCAGCAGCGGACTTTACTGCAGCTGCAGAGAGAGATGCAGAGTATTGAAATGTCATGAAATATTATGACATTCAAAGAGTCATGTCCTCTGTGACTGCTACTAGGTCAGTGGTGTCAGGTAGAGACAGACATTAATGTGACCTGAAAGAGTATTGTGATAAAGGACATATCAATATATGACTGTCTGCAACTGGGACTTGGTTGAATTGAGTTGGTAACAGCAGACATACACAAGTTCCAAAAATGCCGGATGTATTTTGCAACATAAGGACATTGTAATTTCAATAATTACACATACTGGTGAGACATGCGGAACATGGAGCCCTCTCTGTGTTATAGAAGCATGTTATAACTAACCTCTAACTTATCCAGAGGAAGTGATGCACAGATTTTTATCAATCAACATGGTGCTTGAGGCCTGTCGCAAAAAGTACAATTGATGGCCAGTCCACATGATGGTACAAGCAGTGCAGTAGCAGTGATGGTGGTGGTAGGTAGTCATGGAGCTCACAACACAGAGCATGCAAATGAGAAAATGATTTGCATCCAAGCATATATGAAAAACAATGTATCCTGAGATCCCCTCCTGTATATTTTCCAATATAAAGAGCCTCCTATGTCTTTTGGTAAAGTTAGCTAGCAATTTCATTGGTTCCCCAAGGCCTGCTAGCTGCAGCTTAATGGTAAACACAGCTAGCACATAGTTTTTCTTTTATTTGAAAACGTAGCATTGCAAACTAAATGATGATCTAAGAAGTTTTACTAGAATTCTATGACCCTTTCTTCATGACCAAACCTGAAGGACTGACTCAAGCATTAAGTGTCTGCTGGCCAGACGCACATTGATAAATGTGGCCGTCATGACCTCCATCAGGGCGATGGTGTAAAATACTCTGTTGCTCTGGAGAAGGACAGCTCAAACGCAAACAAATAGATCTGGCGCCAAATAAGATTTTCACGAGAATCTCAACAATGAATAAGCATGAGGTTGATAAACATATAATTAGTTTAATCAGAGATTATGGGCATGTGTGTTGGTTATTTGGAAAACCTGATTCGTTTTTAATGGACGGTGGTCCTATAAAGAACATTACGGTTACAGCTTTTCTTCCAGTAACAAATCCTGAAGGCAAGGGTAACTCTGGGATGCCAAATTATCAGGGGCTTCCAGGCAATACCATATAGACACTTATGGAATGGGAAATACCATCGGAAATCTGTGGTATCACACCAATTGTGAAGGTATCCTGTAATTCCTAAATAAACAAAGAGAGGAGTACCATCATTGGAAGGTCAAGAGAATTTCCTAATGTGGTGGTTGACTGACAAAAGGAAAGAATGTATCCTTTTGTTAAAAACCCCTCACTCACCAGCCTAGTGGTAACATGCTTCATCATTGGGGTCCACCCTGGCGGCCTGTAATTCCTGTCCTATTTTGGGGGACTAATTGCTCAAGGGTTGACCTAGAGACATATGTCCCCAGTATAAGTCCTTCTAATTTTACATATGATAATATTGCATGCCCTGTGTTGTTGTTTCCTTGTCAATTTTTCCCTAGTTTCCTTCCCCTTCCACACCTGCTTCCCGTACCTTTTGGACTGTTCCTAGTGGAGCTGGTTAGAATGTTGGAGGCTTCTGTCAGATCTGCCCTGAGTGGTGATACTGAAGACAGTATTTTTGTTCACTTCATAGGGGAACTTAATTTACATCTTGTCATATTTTCTTCACTGGTGATGAGGATGGGATACTGTGAAGAGGAAAGTGAAGTGTCTTCACCTCTGCAGACTTTTCTCACCAGTTGTACACAGAAGAACGAGGAGCGTTCCTGTTTTTATTGAAGCAGAAGTGTTCCTCACTTTATCTTCAAGAAATCCCTGTCATGTGTGATGTGGTGATTTATTGATGCTTATTCTCCTTGAGACATATTTTGTTGATTCCCTTGAGCTTGTGAATGACATTGGAGTAGGGATAGAAGACTCACATGCTCAATGTAGATCCTCTGTAGAAGAGGTCACAGTTGTATTGGATGCAGTTTCCTGTGGTTACCCATGAACTGAGCGTTCACGTACATTACCTTCAGTGTTATACCTACAGTGTGTCACGCCTCGTATACGCCTCCTTCAGTGGAGGTAGCGCAACCTATTCTTGACATTGAATGATGGTAGCATGATCTATTCTTGTGCAGCATTGTGCTTGTGTTGTTCAAGTACAGCACAGCGCTGCTTTTATCCATTGTGCTGGGTGCTGTTGACGTGCAGCACCGTGCCATGTTTCATGGCTTGGGAGATCTTTCTGCACAGCACCGTTTCATTTTTTCAGGCAACCTCTCTCCTTGGCCCAGCAAACATCTTTTGGATTCACACAGTTGCCAAGGAGACTCCATGGCTCAAGTGTTTGCTCAGAGGACCTTCAATATTCCTCACTCTGTCCATGCTCCAAGACAAGGACACCCATTCATCTGCTTATGCTCTCATCATCAGGTGCCTGGATTCCTCAGTGCTGCACCGCCTATCCTGCTTCATGTGACTCTAGATCAGCTTCTCTGTCTGCATTAGGGTGACACGTGACCTGAATTTCATGTAAATATTAAAGCAGGACTGCTTTGTTCTTTTTCTGAACTGTTTTGTTAAAAGTTGCAATAGAGATAATTGACTATCCCTTCAAGTACTTATACTGTTTGCAGGAAATAATTCCATATTTAATAATTGGGTATTAAACAGCCATAAGTAGCTGGATAGATGATATTTATTTCATAATGCATACATATGCTGATAATCTCAGATTACTGTTTATATTAGTTACAATGTTCAATCTTGGCTCCTATGCTGGCTTGCAATAGCAATACCTGCTAGATTGTATTATCTTTCTCCTCATATTGTATTTAAAAAAACTTTAAACATGGCTGCAGCTAGCCTAAGTCAACCTCTGCCTTTTCTCAATAAAGTGTGGGAACCAGAACTACCTTAGGAAAGATGGATTGAAATATTTGAAACATACTTGATTGCAATGGGAGGAGAAAAGTTAAGTTTGATAAGAATACAACATAGGCCTCATTATGATGTGAGGCGATTGCCCCCGACAGGTTGTCGGTGGCGGTCCGTCTGACATCCGAGGCTGTGGTCCGACCACTGGATTAGGATACCACCTGTCATAGTGTATTGAGCGGGGGGAAAGACCGCCATCTCCGGCAGGCTCAAGGAGCGGCCGGCAGCGGTCCAAATTCTATTCTCTACAATGGGGGCGGTGCCTGTGGAGGCACTGCCATAGGTATAAAGCTGTATGTTTTCACTCTTTATTTACATGGTAGTCAGCCAAGTAAAGGCAGATGGAAAGGTGCTTTGGAGGCCCCTAGCAGGGTCTCCGTTCCCTGTGGGCCTCTGCTATGGGGCCTGGGAGGCACATGATGTGCGCCCCGAAACATCCATGCACCAGGCACCGCATGGTGCCTGGCACACAGTCCATGGATGTTTAAAAACATGCCTTTTTCAATTGTGGTTTGTGCTGCAGCCCTTTTCCGACCACCAGAACCATAATAAGCTGGGTGGAGCTACTGACTACATATTGGGCGGACTCCATCCCAATATGATTGCGGTCGAGCACTCGTCCGACCGCCACAGTAATGAGGGCCTATGTTTCTTTGCACAATATTGGAATAAAAGGTAGGAAAATATATGAAGATATATGAAGATATATGAAGATCTTCTTGGACACATAATTGAAGAGAGGGGAGAAACTCGACGAGATGTGTACCAAATTACTCGGAATCTGTTAGAAGACTATTTCTAGTAATAAATGAATGCAGTCCTAGAAAGGCCACTTGTTCTAGTAGGGTACATGGAAAAAATGAAAAAGTAACTTATTACATTGCAGTACTTAGATGGTTATCTACCACTTGTGATTTCAGACCACTGAATGACTCATTATTATGGGGTCAGCTAGTGAAGTGTACCAGGGATCCCAAAATCCAAGAGAAGCTCTTAGTAATTAATCTCAATCTACAGGAGGTTATAGACAATGCTAAAAGCATAGAGCACACTGCTATGTGTATAAAAGAGAAGAAGGTTCCTCTGAAATCCTCAATGATTCTAATACTGTTAATAATGTATTTGATAAGGGTGGGCGGCCAGCTACGCTCCGTGCACGGAGTGCACGTAGTGCCGTCTCCTACGCATTTTGCGTAGCGGGCGTAGCCAGGCGGCACTACGCGCGCTCCGCAGACGGTGCGTAGCCGGCCGCCACCCGCCTCCCTCCCGCCCTCCCTAAATACTTAAAAAAAAGGATAGAAAGCTTTTAAAAACACTTACCTTGTCCTCCGCGTCCCCGGGGCTCCCTCTTGCCGTCCCTGGATTCGCGCCGCCATTTCGGATACTAATGCGCATGCGCGGGCGGCCGCACATGCGCATTTCTCATGAGGAATGCGCATGCGCGGGAGCCCGCGCATGCGCATTAGTATCCGAATCGGTGGCGGCGCGAATCGCGGGACGGCGAGAGGGAGCCCCGGGGACGCGGCAGACAAGGTAAGTGTTTTTAAACGCTTTCTATCCTTTTATTTCAGTATTTAGGGAGGGCGGGAGGGAGGCGGGCGGCGCGGAGTGGGGCTACGCGGAGTGCGCGGGTGGGCGTAGTTTTGCGCCCACTTCGCGTAGCTCCGCGGAGCCCCACTCCGCACACTACGCCCAGGGTTAGTATTTGACCCAAATATAATCTTCAAGATAAAAAACTTTCAGTTACAGAAATCTAAAATTACATTTAACAACCAGACATACTTAAATGTCATATGTACGTTAATTATAACCATTTAACTAACTGTCCTAAGGGTCCTACAAGAACAGTAAACTGTGGGAAATGTAATAAAAGAGGGCATTTTGTTTAGGTTTGCAAGGTCTTAGAAAACAAAGAAATCAATGTTATCAAACCAATCAATAATGAGGATCAAGTTGATAATAAGATCGTTCTTCTATTGAAAAAAATGAAAGTGTGTTATTAACAGAGTCATTTTCAAAGTACATGCTAATTCATGCTTGCCATATACTCTAATAGATAAGAGAAAATTTCAAAAGAAGATTGCAGGAAGGGATTACGTTTTAGAAACTCCTGACATCAAACCTGGATGATAAATAAAGATGCCATACACTTGGAGGTGCTCCCCCGTGGGCCACCCTCAAAGCTGTCCCCACCCACGATGACAGGGAAAGCCCTTCCATTTCCCCCCTCGGCCCCCCCAACTCATTGCGCTGATGTCATTACATGATAACAGACGCACTGGAAGCCATTTGCTTCCAGTGCGTCCGGCAAGGAAGAGGTAAGTTTGTCTTCGGGAGGGTGGGGGGTGTTTAAAAAGGCATCGGAGGAAAGGAAAGTGTTTTCCTTTCCTCTGATGTCTTTTTAAGCATTTCTGCTACACAATCACGCATGGGGTGCGATATGTGATGACTAGGCCACCAGAGAAAGTCTCTTTTTCTTTAAAGAGCCTTTCAGTCGGGGAGCAGCCCCTTGGGCAAGGGTCGCTCCCCTTGGAGATCACTTATTTTGTATGGGTCTGCCCCCTTTGGAGGGGGAAAACAACACAGTGTCTTGACTCCTACCCAGTAAGGCTAAGCCAAATGCAAAAAGGAACAACACAATTGCCAGTACTGGACTTAACTTTCTTCTTTTTATTATGACCTTTATGAACAAAACATCCCGGTCCGTTTTATGAATTACGTCACTAGTTTATTTATTCATTTATTTCACTAGTCAGACTTTTTTTCTCTTTCAATAACTTGAAAATTTTCCGTCAGTCAAGTTACCCCATCCTTGATTCCCCTGAGTGTCTAGTTTTTAAAAATGTATTCCGCGAGCTGTCTAATTTTCAAAAATGTATAGGTTTGCTAGGTTTCCCCAGGTGCCATCAGAGCTAGTGTTCAAAATCTACAGCTAGGCACTTTGCAAAAAAAGGGTCCGTTTTCACTGTGAAAATGTGATGTGTCCACATTGCGTTTTGGGCGGTTTCCTGTCATGGGCACTAGGCCTACCCATACAAGTGAGGTGCCATTTTTCTCGGAAGACATTGGGGATCACAGGGCGGGTGGAATTTTGTGGATCCACGCAGATTCCAGAACTTTCCACCATAGAAATATGAGTAAAATGTGTTTTTTTGGACACATTTTTAGGTTTGCAAGGGCTTCTGGTTAACAGAACCTGGTGAGATCCTGTCAAATCACCCCATCCTGGATTCCCCTGGGTATCTAGTTTTCAGAAATATATAGGTTTGATAGGTTTCCCTAGGTGCTGGCAGAGCTAGGGTTCAAAATCTACAGCTAGGCACTTTGCAAAAAAAAGGGTCAGTTTTCACTGTGAAAATGTGGTGTGTCCACGTTGCGTATTGGGACGTTTCCTGTTGTGGGCACGAGGCCTACCCACACAAGTGAGGTATCATTTTTCTTGGATGACATTGGGGAACGCGGGGTGGGTGGAAATTTGTGGATCCATTCAGATTCCAGAACTTTCCACCACAGAAATGTGAGGAAAATGTGCTTTTTTGGACAAATGTCTAGGTTTGCAAGGGATTCTGGGTAACAGAACCTGGGGAGAGCCAGTCAAGTCA
Organism: Lissotriton helveticus; assembly: GCF_964261635.1. Lineage (NCBI taxonomy): Eukaryota > Metazoa > Chordata > Amphibia > Caudata > Salamandridae > Lissotriton > Lissotriton helveticus. The sequence continues at coordinate 721,787,462 of NC_136072.1, forward strand.
CCCCATCCTGTATTTCCCTGGGTGTCTAGTTTAAAAAAACTTTATAGGTTTGCTAAGTTTCCCTAGGTGCCGTCAGAGCTATGGTTCAAAATCTACAGCTAGGCACTTTGCTAAAAAAGGCTCAGTTTTCACTGTGAAAATGTGGTGTGTCCACGTTACATTTTGGGCCATTTCCTGCCGTGGGCACTAGGCCTACCCACTTAAGGGAGGTACCATTTTTCTTGAAAGACTTTTTGAAATGCTGTGTGGGTAGAATTTTGTGGATCCACACAGATTCCAGAACTTTCCACAACAGAAATGTGAGGAAAATGTGTTTTTTTGGACATATTTTTAGGTTTGCAAGGGATTCTGGGTACCAGAACATGGTAAGAGCCAGTTAAGTCACCCCATCCCGGATTCCCCTGGGTGTCTAGTTTAAAAACAATTTATAGGTTTTCTAGGTTTCCCTAGGTGCTGGCAGAGCTAGGGCTCAAAATCTACAGCTAGGCACTTTGCAAAAAAAGGGTCTGTTTTCACTGGGAAAATGTGGTGTCGTGTCCATGTTGCGTTTTGGGCCGTTTCCTGTCACGGGAACTAGGCTTAATCACACATGTGAGCTGCCATTTTTGTCAGAAGACTTATTGGAATCTAGGGTGGGTGGAATTTTGTGAAACCACACAGATTCCAGAACTTTCCACAACAGAAATGTGAGGACAATGTGGTTTTTCTGACAAATATTTAGGTTTTCAAGGTATTTTGGGTACCAGAACCTGGTGAGACCCAGTCAATTCACCCTATCCTGTATTCCCCTTGGTGTCTAGTTTTTAAAAATGTATAGGTTTTCTAGGTTTCTCTAGATTCCAGCAGAGCTAGGGTTCAAAATCGACAGCTAAGCACTTTGCAAAAAAAGGGTCAGTTGTCGCTGTTAAAATAAAGTTTGTCCACGTTGGGTTTTGGGCCGTTTTCTGTCGAAGGCTCTAGGCCTACCCACACAAGTGAGGTACCATTTTTATCAGGAGACTTAGGGTAACATAGAATTGTAGAGCAACTGTTATTACCTATTGACTTTTGAAGCATTTCTGCCTTCCAAATGAAAGACAATGTGTAAAAATGAAGTCAATTTGAAAAATGAGCTAAAATTCTCATGCTAGTATGGGTACTCACAATTTCCAAAATGTGCAATATCTTCTGTTTCTAAACTCTATATTTTATTCCAACTTCAGAAATACCTAGGTGTCTTTCATACCATTTATTCCATGTATATATTTTCCCAAATTAATTAATATAACCAGTACATAATGAAAAACCATTTCAAGAAGCTGCTCAGTTATTGGCTCTGGGTGTGTCGGGTTCTTGGTGAACCTACAAGTCCTATATATCCCAGCAAAAATAAAGGTCCAGTGGATGTTACTGTATATTGCTTTCAAACAGCTGTCAAAATTAGAAGTTACAGTGAAAACGTTGGCACAAATGGCTGTTGTTTTTCAACTAATTTTCAATTTTTCCTATATTTAACTGTTAGTTTCTATAAAGAAACGTTGAAAGATCTACACAAATGACCCCTTGCTGAATTTAGAACTTTATCTACTTTTCTAAAATGTATAGCTTTCCAGGATCCATTATTGCTTTCATACCCATTTCTACCAATAACTGGAAGAAGTTTGAAAGCACAAAAAATAGCAAAAATAGGCTATCTCCCAGACAAATGCTGAAACTGTGTAAAAAAAATTGGATATCTCACAAAATTCTCTCAGTCCTTAAAAGCTGGGAAAATGGTGATTTCAGCCCCACAAACCCATTGTTGATACCATTTGCAGGGAATAAACTAGACGCTTTCATTTGCAGCACTTTTTTCCCATTTTTCCCCCAAAAACCAAAATGTAACAGTATTTTGGCTAATTTCTGGCTCCCTCCAGGGGAATCCACAAACCCTGGGTTCCTTTAGAATAGCCATGATGTTGGAAGAAAAGGACACAAATTTGGCATGTATGCCTTATGTGGTCCAAAAGTTACAGGAGCCTAAGGGCAAACTACCCGAAATAGCCAAAAAAAGGCTTAGCACAGAGGGGGAAAGACCTAGCAGTGAAGGAGTTAAAGCAGAAAACCGGCATCCAAACTCACTCCTAATTGGTTTGATGGTGGGTAATCGGTATGGGTTGACTGAAACACTGTTGTCAGATTAGTTTACATCCATCAGAACAAGTACAAATTTTGGTATAACAAGAAGTGGAGTGTGAGAGAAAAGAAATGGAAGGTTGCACAATGGGTAGTGGTAAATATTCCTTCTACAAGTCAAAACTAATATCATAGGTTTTCTCAGCCTTTACGAAATTGGAAGGTAAACCGTAATGTAGTAATTTTAGAAGACAACAAGTCATGAAGTATGGTCAGGATAGTTAAATGTACGCAGATGCTAATAACAAGTGGAAAATCTTCTCATTCACAAGGTGAGAGGAACAGTGCTGATCTACCTGTGTTCAGGAGAAGTACCAGAAACGTATGTCCGCCAAAGTGGTATTTGGATTATAAAATGGGACATAAAACCTGGTATATTTTGGTGCTATTCCAAAAAGAATTAAGAAAGTCAGAATAAGTAGCTAAAACTGTTCTTATATATTGTTCTAACTTCCACTGTTTCTCCCTTGGTGCTAATGTAAAAGGTTTTATGAGGTTATAATAAGCATTGTAAGCTGTTTGTATATATTGTTCTCATTTTCAGAAACTTTTTCTTATGTCTGCCTGTTCTTTGAGGGAGGGTGATGTGTTGTGGCTTTCCAACCCTATACCTATTTATCTTAATTCATCTTCCCCTTGCACATCTGCTTCCCATATCTTTTGGGATGTTCCTAGTGGCGTTGGTTTAGATTGTTGGTGGTTTCTTGGTTTAGAATGTTAGTAGTTTCTGTCAAATCTGCCCTGCTTGGTGAGACTGAAAACACTATTCCTGTTTACCTAATAAAGGAACTTGCCTTACATCTTGTGGTATATTTTCTGTATGCCCTGCAATATTGATTTGAAAGAAACTCCTTTTTCCACCAAAGTCATGATTAAGAGGCCACTTAAAACTGACCCATAAATCGGTAAAAATGCTGATATCAGGCTATATGTCAAGCTCCAGAAGCAGTGCAAAAGGAAATTACAGAGTGTTCCAAATGTGGCAGCAGGACTTATTCTTGATCTGCCCAAGTTTTATCCTGTCTCAGCATCCATTTAGAAGCTCCATTGGCTCTCAGGAGATAACCATATCAAATTTAAAGAACTGTGCCTTGCCTACAAGGCCTTACACAACTTGTGGTATATAAATAAATAATACCGGATCTATTTTTGGATGAATGAATGAATAACAGATAGCTCAATAAAATAAGAGTCAAGATTCGAGGTAGTAGGAGTTTCTGCAGGTTTATTACAGCATAAGGACAGGATCAGGACAACCTGCATAGGATGACCCAGCAGCTGCTGGGGCTTGGTCTGGGATGAGCGCGCTAACTTTTAATAACAATACATCAACTTATATACATAGCGCAAACACATAGCATTACATTGCAGTAGGCGTAGCAGTGGGTGGAGCAGAAGGCGTGACGCGTAGCAGTCGCGAAAGATAACAGTAAAAAGAGGTGTAACTGGGAGTATACTTAGACATGTGATGCAAACGTAACAGAATATGTCATGAATGGGGCGGAAACATTGGAGGGGGCTACCTAAGGAGCCGGGACCTCTAACCTAATGGTGCGCGAAAACTGGTAATGACGTGTTACTAGGAGAAGCTGGGGGCTACGAACTCTGTGCTAGGAGCAGAGACTAGAGTCTGGAGGGTCGGAGCGACATGTACCTAAACCCTATCTGGTATCTAATGTTTAGGGAACATGTTGATATAAACTAGAAGTCATGAGGGGAAAGGCTAACTTGATTCTAAGACTGGACCATGCATTATTCTACATGTAGTGCGTGATGAAGAATATTAAATGACCATTAATACAGTATTTCTCTAACGTGGAGACGAGAAGGCTAGACAATGACGGAAACTATTGATGCAGTTCAGTAGCTTAGGAATGCAGAAGAGGAGGACTGAACTGATAGCTGGAATCATAACATACTCTTGGCAGACTCAGAGACAGAGCCAAGCTGCACCGGGCACTGCGAGGCAGGAAGTAAGTGAAAGGTCGAGGATACAGGTGGGGGCTGTATCACTCCTCAGCGAGGCTTTCAGGAGACAGGAGCTGAATCTGTGGTCTGGGCCCTTTTGAGGCCTGGAAACGGGGACTTTATAATGAAATAACGTGCACACTGGGAAACGTGGCAACATAACTTTACATAGGCCTGATATTCGTATTATTCACGAGGACTGGAAACTAACATACTAGAGGTGGACACAACTGTAATTGCGTCATTAATCAGACATGGGGAATAACATATGCATATTGGTCATGCACACATAACATATGATGGATGAGGCGTAGGGACACAGAACATGGCAAAATTTACTTTTCCACATTCCCTCCTTGTCACTACGTTTCCATCAGGAAACATCAATTTTCATGATACCGTCTATCATTTCATACAGTACCATTTACTCGTTTCGAATTATCTTGGAACGGGTTTTAGAACGGGGCTTGGGACTAGGAATACAAGAGGTAGCACACATGCTGCAAATCGCAGGGCCACATTGTATACAGAGGCAGCAGCTGAATATGATCGCTACTGCAATACCTAGAAAGGACAGGACTTTCCATCCCCATGCGGAAATTATATTCCAGAACCAACCGGACCATGTCCAGGTGCCTGGATCTTGATGTAACAGATGGGCAATTTTATGGAGTCTGGTTATAGCTGAATAAACAGACGGCGCGTTATTTGGAATGAAAATGCAGCAACTAGATCCGATGACTCTACAGGCCCCGCCCCTATCGGCCAGTATGACGTCAAGGACGAGACGATTTTGCAAAACGACAAATCTCATAGCAGATTGTTCTTCGGTTAAGTTACCTAGAGCAGAGGCAGTCTCATTTACTACAGCTTCAAGGGTTCTTGTTAACCTACGGATCAGTTTACTATTCTGGACAGGTCCTACAAAGAAGAAGAAACCTTTATTGAAATCTGTATACTGTTCTAGAGTAGTTTCAGTATAATCGACAATTGGGGACTCCCTTCTATGTCTAATGTGTACTAGATGTGTGTTTCTGTGATAATCAGATGGGGCTAGGAAAACAGGTGGCAGTAGGAAAGCAATGTAACAGGTTCCCTCCCAATCGAGGGGCAGACGGACATATGCGGGCCCCAGCTACCTTGGACATTCCTTTTCCTGGTACACACCCAATCGAGATTTACAATCAAAAAATACATTGATTATCTCTTGCCCCAAATTTAAAGAAAATTAAATGGGGGGGCAGTTGCTTCTCTTCTGAAACCCCAGCACTCTTGAATACTCTGCCTGTACATATCAAAGCGGCTCCCACTCCATGGACCTTCAGGAAACTGTTGAAAGCCTGGCTTTTTAATGCCTAGCCTTTTTTCCTGTTACTGCCTTACTGCAGTGTCCAACCTAGTGGGTATTCGTGCGCTTTAGAAGTTTTATAACATAACATAACATATCCGATCTGTAGTACAGGTCATGACTTTGAATCAAAGCATGCACAACTCTGCCTTTTTCAAAGTTAATAAACTCAGCCCATGAGTTTCAGTAATTACAGCTGATGTTTTCATATCTTAAAAACTTCAAAACTGCAGCAATCAGCGCTATATAAAAAAAGTCATTTTTTTATTTTTCCAGGCACATAAATTAGGATGCAATGTAGGACTTACCATACACTGGAAGTTCTGTGACTTGCACCACCGATTAAGAGGCCGTTGCAATTCATACATGGATGTTCCAAAGAAGGTGCAGGGTATTTCTTCACCAAATTTTCGGGAAGCTCAGTACAGTCATAATGCTTGATGGACAGAATAGGAGAGCAGGACCAGAGTGAGCACCAGCGCAGAGGAGCTACATCAATCACCCTGCCTCACCAGGGCCAGTGATTTTTTGCAACTAAGAGCAGGTAAAATGTGTGGCCTTTGGTGGGCCTGGGTGTGGGTGTCTATCACCTATATACAGGGTCCTCTAACCATCAATAGATTATCACCACACATTACATGGAGTGTTCAATGAACAAAAGACTCTACAAGCCCCATAGGTCATGAAACACCCACAGGGATACGAGAGACAGAGGCACTAACCAGTGAGACAGTGCACTCTAAGGCTGTGTGGAGGATAACATTTCCATAGCCCAATCTAAACCAACTGTCGGCAGCTGTCCAACTACTATGACCACAGCAAGAGGATATGAGGACCTTATCAATTCATGAGGTGTAAAAAAGCTGTTAAGGTGACCTGTTAGGGGACCAAGGAAACAACTGTAAGTAAAATATTGGGAGATGTTCACATTGGGCCATGCCGTAAGAAAGCTGACTTATTGACGTAAATCATAGAAAGGTTCCTTTCAATTCTCATTACATTTAGGGACATTAGAATACGAACAACTGCCATTTAGAGAACTTAGTCATGTGAGACATGTCTACTGAATGCTACATAAATAAGTTATATAAATAGAAACAAGTTACTATGGATGCATGCAAACATTGTGGCTGGGGGGTGGCAGAGGCATGCTAGATTCCGTTTTAGTGTATCCAAGAAAGTTATACAAGCATAAAATATTCCATTCGGGGCAAGGAAGACAGATCTAATGGTTGTTGGTAATGCAACATTATTGTGACAATGCTCTCTTACAAAATGGAAGGTAGTGCACATTATGCTTGTTTAAGAGATGAAAAGTGTTGCTCAATGTACTCAAGTTCATTAATGAAATATACTGTTATTTTAATCTTTCTGTTTTTAGATCTCCTAATGTGCCCGTCAATCTTAACAGGACACTCTGCTGATATTAGTGTTAAATATCCCGAGATCTCTGACAGTGCACCTCTATTCTGACATCCACTATGAGGTACTATCCAAGCACTGAGACATTCTCAGAGTTTGGACAAGGCACATCTATCATAACTTGAATAGGTCTTCACAGGACAGAACTTACGTCTGGCACAAATCCTAAGGGTTAAGAAAGGAGAAATTCCATTCAGATTTGTGTAGCATCAGCAACCATTAGCACCTAGCACCAGCTTGCCTTGGTCAACATACCTCAGTCCTGCATGGTAGCACTTTTTCACTCCATATGTAATACACTTCAGATCTAATTTGGGTATTTTGAGGCATAGAAACGAGAGTCTAGTACAGAAATGGTCTCCATTACACCTGTCTTGGTGTGGTCAATTGAACACAATCAAGATGATGTTTGCACCTATTATTAATGTTGTTTTAACTATGTTGCCAATTAAGATTGCAAAATCTTTCTTTCTATATTGGGTCGTTTATTATCAACATTGTTATGGAACAAGAAGAACAATAATATTTTTGCAGGATCTAAAAAAACCTACATTGTAGGGAGTTAACTACAGATTTTATGAAATATCATCAAGACTTTAGAAAGTTTAAAACATATAAGATCTCCAGTTTTAGGTTCCTGCTCTTCAAGATCAAATCTGGCTTTCAATGGAACAGGCACTTTTCTAATATTATAGTTAAGAAGCATTACTTTGTATGACTGAATCTCCAAAGCATTTCTGTGACCCACCAAATCTATGACTCTGAATTTTCTTCAACCTCTCCTACTTTATTGCCTCCCTCCCTCCCAAATATATATTTTTTTAGTACATTGTGGGACAACAGCAAAATTACAAAAACAAAAAAACAGTCTTATGGAAGGTCTGGAAAGATCGTGCTATTAGTAATGTATCTCTACATTTTTCAGAACTCTGCATTTATACCTTTACCTGTCTTGCATGAACTATATAACTGCCCAATTCTTGCTGCAAGATGGAATATTAAGTATTACTTAAGGATCTTCATAAAGGACTTCAAGGATCTCTTGTACTTCCTGATAAGTCTACAAAGGTTCTGTTAAACAATGTCTGGAGGTCAGATGGCAGTAAGATCTCCATTTTATATTGATCTCTTATGAACCCATATATCCCAGGGAAAAGGCCAATATAGAGATGACATTGGAGATGGACCTTGGCGCATTTTCTATTGAAATATCACATTATTTGGAGCATTCATCTCGCCTATCACAGTTGCCTGTTGTTAATTAGAAACTACTGTGAACAGTATTTTTATAACTCTTGCCTTTTTATTCTTTTGATTTTTAAAAAAAAATTCTAATGAAATGAAATGAAATGAAAATAAAATTTATAGAGCGCTACAGTTGCCCTCAGGCGTCCAGGCGCTATGACTCTCAGAGATGCCCTCAAGAGAACAGGAAGCTTTAGGTTACTGAAAGAAAAAGGTTTTGAGTTGTTTTCGGAACCACGTTAGGTTTGGGTTGCTTCTCATGTGGAGGGGGAGGGAGTTCCACAGTTTAGACACGTTGAAGGATAAGGAGCGTCCCCCTGCTCTGGCTCTAGAAATTTTAGGGACTTTGGCCAGAAAAGCAGAGGAGGATCGAAGCACCTTGTTGGGCAGGTAGGGGGAGATGAGGGAGGAGTTAATTTCTGGGCCCATTTTCCAGAAAGCCTGGTGAGCAATGCACAGGGCTTTGAACTTAACTCTGCTCCTAACAGGCAGGCATGAACATATATGTATGTGGAGATGTAAGTTTGTTTATGATCCTTTTCTAGTACCATTTTTGAACTTAACTTTTCTTTCTGCTTGTTGAATTGTTACATTCATCTCGTGTTCATCACAAAAATGATGGAGTCCATTTCTATGAACGCCGACCAATCTCACAACCATATCTTCCTTGGGGACTTCAACTTGCAATGGAACAATGAACCTGATCCATTAGTAAAGGCCTTCAAGACCTTCCTATTCAACTTGAATCTTACCCAATTCTGCAACAAGCCCATGCATATCAAAGGTTCCACCCGAGATCTCATCATAGCCAAAGATAATGTTACGAGTTAGTCCTCACCTCTAAATCGAGCCAATGCCTGAATAGCCGTAATGGCACAGAGCGTTGACTTGATTAAGTGAGGGGATAAATAGAAAAGATCGGGAAGGAAAGGAAGGGGACAGCAGGGAGGGAGATCTGAAAGACACAAACAGAACACACACATAAGACTAGTTTCTATGCTGTAAACATCACAACGCTATAGAAAGTACTAAAAAGGGCTATACCTGTAGAAGAAGAATAAAGCCTTGTAGATGTGTAGAGGCAACGTAGGGATTGATACGGTGTAACTAAAGTAATGTACAAAATACAAGAACATATGTGATATACCTGGGAATGAAGATCCAGCGTTGATATACCAAACCAACTATACATGACATATGAACCTACCTAAGTATTGACTCCACTAAACCTCACAGGGGAAGAGTGTATTCCACACCTCCAGTACCCCTGTTAATAGAAGAGTCAAATACACAGTTAACACCTGAATCAAAGTTAAGTAAATAGCCTTTCCACACAGTGTATATGTTACACACAAAGCTCCACTGGAACTCCTGAAGTTCAACACCAACTAATACTTCTTAGTTGGGTCTACAGTTTCATCCATTTCACAAGGCAAAGAAAACAGTACTGTAAGAGATGCTATCCAATGTCTGATAGCACCTACAAGAACCACCACCGTTGGCCGAAAATGCCAACCGAGACACATCCAAAGAACATACACAAGAATAGCTCCGGTAACACGATAACACCGTTATCGCCCACTGCTAAAAGCTAACAGGAACCAACAGCAGAAAACAGCGTTCTGCGGCGAAGTACTGTGGTGCAAGCACCCTTACCGCACCAGGACCAAGAAATCCAAAGCAGCAAAGCATCAGGACAGGAATACCCGACACCGATCCCCGGCTGCCATTCTTTTTAAAGAAGTTCCTCGCGAGAATGCAGCGCGTCGCGGAGGATCACGGGAACTGTAGTTCTATCCCGGAGCATGCTGGGAAATGTAGTTCGCGAAGCCCGCGATCATGACAGTACATCCTCTCGCACAGCGGGGTCATGGGCCCGGCTTCGCGGGACATCTCCGATGAAAAGCAGACACCAGCTTGGGGGCATGGACACCCAGAGCAGGTTCCCACGAGTTCTCCTCCGACCCGTACCCCTTCCATGACACCAGATACCACAATTTACTCCTCCGAAATTTGTAGTCCAGAATCCGACGAACCACATACTCTATCTCACCCTGCACCAGCACGGGGGGAGGACGATGTTGGCTCTTGGACAATGAAGGTTTCAACAAAGAGACATGAAACACCGGATGGATGCGGAGATGGGAAGGGAGCTTTAGTTTCACTGCTACCGGGTTCACACGTTTCAGCACCTTATAAGGCCCAATGAATCTCGGGTTGAACACACTGTGTTTTCTGAAACGCATATTCCTAGTGGACAACCACACCTCATCCCCTGCACAGTACAGTGGACCTTGCCTCCGATGTTTATCAGCAGCAGCCTTGTACTTGAGTTTCACAGCCCGCAACTGTTCCTGCGCTTTAACCAGAGTCTCCTTAATATGGGCCACCCTATGCGCCACCCCTGGAAGCAGGGAGTCCGGTTTCGGCTGCACAAAAGGAAGAAAACGAGGGTGTCTGCCATACAAACAATAGAACGGAGTGTTCTTGGTGGAACCGTGCTGGGCGTTGTTGTAAGCCACCTCTGCCAGCCACAAATATTCCACCCAATTCTCCTTATCATTATCCACATAGCATCTCAAATACTGCTTAAGAGTCTGGTTTAACCGTTCAGTCTGGCCATCGGTTTGTGGGTGAAAACTGGTGGAAAGGGCGGAGTCTATATGCAACGAAGAACACCATTTCTTCCAAAAATGAGCAGTAAACTGCGACCCTCTGTCTGAAACAATGACACTTGGCAGACCATGTAACCTCACCACGTTGACCATAAGTAGTACCGCCAGCTGACCCGCCGAAGGTACTTGTTTACAGGCCACAGAATGCCCCATTTTGGACAGATAATCGACCACCACCATAATGGCCGTACAACCCTTGTCAGCTGGAAGACCCACGATGAAGTCCACCGATATCCGATCCCAGGGGATCGTCGGAGTATGGAGAGGCTGCAACAACCCCTGTGGGCTGGCGTGGTCTGATTTCATCCTTGCCCATTGAGCACATGCAGACACCCATCGCCCAACATCAGGCCTCACAGATGGCCACCAGAACTGTCTCAGTACACGCTCCAGAGTCTTGGCAACACCAAGATGTCCTGCACTAGGCGACTCATGGCACCATTTGTTGACCTGCTTTCTCAAGGCCCAGGTAGGCACCAGTAACCTGTCATGAAACAGTGGCAGGCCCCCATGCAGCTTCCATTCCTGATGACAACCAAGCCAAGTCTTCCAGACAAAGGTGTCCACCCCTTTCCTGACATCCCTCAAGAAGGTATCAGGCTGCAATACACACACCACTCTATCCGGAGCCACAATGCTAGCCTCAGCCTTCTCCACATAAGGGGTACATGTGGAGAGGCGGGTGAGAGCGTCTGCCTTCCTATTGTCAGCTCCAGGGCGGAACGTAATGATGAAATTAAACCCAGAAAAGAACATCATCCACCGGAGCTGTCTAGGTGACAGATGACGCGCAGCAGACATGAATAGCAAATTCCTGTGGTCGGAATAAACAGTGACCACATGCCGAGCACCCTTGAGGAAGTGCCGCCATTCCTGAAAAGAGTCACGTATGGCCAGCAACTCCTTTTCAGCGATGTGATAGTTCAGTTCAGCTGGATTCAGCTTACGCGACATATACGCCACCGGGTGTAACTGACCCGTATCCGTATGGCGTTGAGATAAGATAGCCCCAATCGCCACCTCCGAGGCATCCGCCTCCACGATATAAGGCTTATCCGGGTCAGGATGGGATAACACAGGAGCCGATACAAACGCTTCCTTGAGGGCCGTGAAGGCGGATTGCGCTTCCTCAGACCACACAAATCCTTTCCCTTTCCGCAGTAGCTGAGTGATAGGCGCCACCAACCGAGAGAACTGATTGATGAAACGCCTATAGAAATTGGCGAAGCCTATGAAACATTGGACGTCTCGAACATTGTTTGGAACAGGCCAATTCCTTACTGCCGCCACCTTCCTTTCCGCCATCTCTTGACCCTCCGGACTCAGCATTACCCCCAAAAACTCCACAACACGAACATGGAAATCACACTTACTGATTTTACAGTACAGATGGTTAGCCTGTAAAATAGTAAGCACATTAGCTACGTGTTGACAGTGCAAAGTCTCCGATTCCGAATAGACCAGAATATCGTCTATATAGACAATCACATATCGGTCCAAGATGTCACGGAACACGTCATTTAGAAAGTATTGAAAGGCCGCAGGGGCATTACAGAGACCGAAGGGCATTACTCTGTATTCAAAGAGTCCGTATCTGGTCTTGAATGCCGTCTTCCATTCATCCCCACTGCGCATGCGGACCAGATGATACGCCCCCTTCAAGTCAAGTTTTGTGAAAATAGTGGCCTTTTTTACCTGCTCCAATAAAACACTAATCAGGGGCAAAGGGTACCTGTTCTTAATGGTAATGGCATTCAATGCTCGAAAGTCCACACACGCGCGCAGCTCTCCATTAGCTTTTGGTATGAAAAATAGAGGCGAGGCGGCTGGGGATTTGGAAGGGCGTATAAAGCCTAACTCTAACAATTTGTCCAGATACTCTCGTAGATGCTGGTTTTCGGGTTCCGTTAAGGCATAGATCCGTCCACATGGGATAGTTGCACCCTGGACCAGATCGATTTGACAGTCGTACTGTCTATGCAGTGGTAGCCCCTCTGCTTGTTCTTCATTGAACACCTTGACAAAAGAATGATACTCAGGAGGGAGTTGAACGCATTTTTCTGCGGCTGTAGCGATACAAGACCCGCCTGATAAGGCTTGAGCAGGTTTCATAGCTCCCTGAAAACAATGATGCAGACAATACTCGGAACCCATGTGCACCGTTCTGGTGTCCCAATCTATACTAGGGTTATGTTTCTCCAACCAAGGCAAACCAAAAATGATACCATATTGGGGAGCCCTAATAACACCAAAAGTAAGAAACTCAGAGTGTGTGTCCTCCAATATCACCTCAATGTCTTCTGTTTCATAACTAATGGGACCCATGCTTAGCTTCCTACCATCCACGGCGTACACTTCTTCGGGCGTCTCTTTTTGCACCAGAGTAATTCCCAGGCGTCGGGCCTCTTGTAAGTCAATGAACATGCCCGTTGCCCCTGAATCCACCATAGCTGATGTTACTACCGCTTTCCCAGCCAGCATTAATACTATGGACACAAACAGATGATTTGTCACCTGTTTTGCTCTGCCGCTCAATGAAGGGACATAGAGTGGACTCCAGGAAACCCCTTCCTGTTTCCCAGAGTCAATTAGTTTTCCGACGCCTTTTCTGCGTCTGCAGCGGCCACTCTGTTACCCCGGAATCGGTTTGTTTTAGGTTTCACAGGACACTCCCTCACATAGTGGCCCTTCTTTCCACAATATAAACAAAGGCCCTGTTTACGCCTTGATTACCTTTCGGTTGGTGTCAATGCGGATCTCACTGCCCCTATCTCCATAGGCTCGGATGAGGAAGCTGGAGTCCCTTCCTTGGTGACATGTGTCTCAACCCCTGGTTTCCTCCGATTGTCCCCTTTCCTTTCACCTAAATGATGGTCTAAACGCAGGGCTAAATTAATCAAACCTTCACATGTGGTGGGCTGAGGGTCAATTTGCGCTATTACGTCTTTAAGTTCATCATTTAAACCTTGATGAAACAAAGATGCCTGTTTATTTTCGGGCCATGTGGTCTCTGTCACTAGACGCCTGAAAGCATTCAAGTATGTAACCAGATCCTTTTTTCCCTGCCGTAATTCCAACAATTCCCTATCTGCTGTATAGGAATCGGCCCTTCTGTCGAATACTCTCAGAAATTCCGTTTTAAATGCTTCCCAAAAATGTAACAAAGGATCATTGCGATTTACTAAGGGGACTGCCCACTGTGCAGCATTGCCCGCCAGGTAAGATATCAAAAAGGCCACCTTAGCCTGATTAGTGGGGAAAGATCTAGGTTTGCAGGAATAATGTAATGCTATCTGGGTAAGGAACACCTGAACTTTCTCTGAATCCCCAGAAAAACGCTCAGGTGAAGCTAATGGAACGGACACTGGCATCTCCACCACCACAGGCTGAGGCTGAGGCGTGCCCCCCGCATCAAAAGGATTGCGTTGGACACCATCCACACGTGCCCTTAAGTCCGTAGTCTCTAGCCGAGATGCTGCTACTTCCAACTGCAACGCACCCAGAGCCTCTATCACATCCTCCAAAATGGCCATACCAGCACAACCCGACCGGGAGGACAATAATTTGTGGGTCGGGTATTCTGTTACGAGTTAGTCCTCAGGATCGGTTTGTTGAGTGGTAAGCCCACCTCTAAATCGAGCCAATGCCTAAATAGCCGTAATGGCACAGGGCGTTGACTTGATTAAGTGAGGGGATAAATAGAAAAGATCGGGAAGGAAAGGAAGGGGACAGCAGGGAGGGAGATCTGAAAGACACAAACAGAACACACACATAAGACTAGTTTCTATGCTGTAAACATCACAAAGCTATAGAAAGTACTAAAAAGGGCTATACCTGTGAAAGAAGAATAAAGCCTTGTAGATGTGTAGAGGCAACGTAGGGGTTGATACGGTGTAACTAAAGTAATGTACAAAATACAAGAACATATGTGATATACCTGGGAATGAAGATCCAGCGTTCATATACCAAACCAACTATACATGACATATGAACCTACCTAAGTATTGACTCCACTAAACCTCACAGGGGAAGAGTGTATTCCACACCTCCAGTACCCCTGTTAATAGAAGAGTCAAATACACAGTTAACACCTGAATCAAAGTTAAGTAAATAGCCTTTCCACACAGTGTATATGTTACACACAAAGCTCCACTGGAACTCCTGAAGTTCAACACCAACTAATACTTCTTAGTTGGGTCTACAGTTTCATCCATTTCACAAGGCAAAGAAAACAGTATTGTAAGAGATGCTATCCAATGTCTGATAGCACCTACAAGAACCACCACCGTTGGCCGAAAATGCCAACCGAGACACATCCAAAGAACATACACAAGAATAGCTCCGGTAACACGATAACACCGTTATCGCCCACTGCTAAAAGCTAACAGGAACCAACAGCAGAAAACAGCGTTCTGCGGCGAAGTACTGTGGTGCAAGCACCCTTACCGCACCAGGACCAAGAAATCCAAAGCAGCAAAGCATCAGGACAGGAATACCCGACACCGATCCCCGGCTGCCATTCTTTTTAAAGAAGTTCCTCGCGAGAATGCAGTGCGTCGCGGAGGATCACGGGAACTGTAGTTCTATCCCGGAGCATGCCTGGAAATGTAGTTCGCGAAGCCCGCGATCATGACAGATAACATCATTCAACTTGATGATATAGCACCTTGCGACTGGTCAGATCACCTCCTAATCTCATTTCGCATCATGGAAAAAATATTGATCAGACAAGGTCAAGAGATGTAAATAACATCAATGCAAATGATCTTACCACTATGAGCAATATTCTTCTTCAACCGCCACACAACGCGACAAACCTGGTTGAGGTCACTGACCACTACACTCACTCCATGATGGATATCTTTAATGCACTTGCACCTCTACAGCTCAAAAGGGTCCCTAACAAGCATTCTTTATAAGGCGGGCACCACTCGGGCACGCCGCCAGAATGCCCTTCACGCTGGGCCCCCGCACCCGGGGGGCAGGGTGCACTGTGCACAAAGGTGATGTGGCGCCCTGCCTCCCCTGAACCCCCACACGCAATTGGCTGTCCATGCGTGAACCGGAAGCACTTACAAGTGCTTCCGGTTCACACATCCGGCCAACGTCGGGCAAGCCGGTCAGAGCTGGCTTGCCTGACCCTGCGTTTAAAAGGCTGGGGAGCGGAGAGGATGGTCTCTTTTTTGCCGCTCACCAGCCTGCAGGTCGCGTGATGGGTCAGGGCCTCAGTCGGAGGTCCCAATAACTCCTTTTCACCATTTTTCTTTTTCTATTGCAGGTATCCTCGTGGTTGGCAGAGCTTGAGCATGGAGCGCATTGGGAGTGCCCCGCTTTCTACTGAAATAATTGTGGGGTTTCCCTATCGGCGGGGAGCAGCTCTCGGACACGGACTACATTGGCAGTGCTCTGCTTTCTTCTGGAGGTATCGGCCGGGATTTCCCTATTGGCGGAGGGCAGCGCTTGCACTCGGAGCGCATTGAAGTGCTCCGCTTTCTTCTGGAGGTATCGTCAGGGATTTCCCTATCAGAGGGGGGCAGCACTTGCACTCGGAGCGCATTTAAAGTGCACCGCTTCGTTTTTTCACCCAGCAGTTTTCCCCTGCCTTGCTTCTGTGATCGAATCACCTGGGGGAGTGCTCCACTTCAATTTTGGCGCACAATTCATGTGAGGAGGCAGGAGCAACACTGGCAGTTCTGCCTTTCCATCGTCACCAGGAGCCAAAAAGCAAAAAGTTTTAATTCCAACATTAAGACAAAGCATCAAACAAATACACTCATTTACATTACTCCTCCTGAAAATAGAAAAAGACATACTGATAACACAATATAACTGCCTTAGGGGATGGTGGGAGGGGAAAACGAATAGTTGGGGTCTCTGAGGCCCTGACCCGTCACACGACCTGCAGGCTGGGGAGCGGCGAAAAAGAGACTGTCCGCTAGGCTCCCCAGCCTTTTAGACGCAGGGTCAGGCAAGCCGGTTCTGACCGGCTTGCCCGACGTTGGCCAGATGCGTGAACCGGAAGCACTTGTAAGAGCTTCCGGGTCACACATGGACAGCCGATTGTGTGTGGGGGTTCAGGGGAGGCAGGGCTCCATGTCAATTTTGTGTGTGGCACGTCCTACCCCCCCCAGGTGCAGGGGCCCGGTGTGACCGCCATACTGGTGGCGTGCCCGAGCTGTGCCCGCCTTGCAATATGGCCTGGTATTGCCTAAAACCCCCTCCCCTTAATAAGCCAAATATCCTTTTGAAATGGGGACCCTCCCAGCTCCTGTGGAGGCTCGTCGCCCCCATTTCCCCCAAGGCAAACAACGCAAGCACCACAACTGTTTGAATTAGGGGTAGTATATTGCAAGTCACAGAACTTCCAGTGTATGGTAATTCTTACATTGCACCCTAATTTTTATGCCCGGTAAAGGAAAAAAAAATACTTTTTTTATATAGCGCCAAACACTGCAGTTTTGACGTTTTTAAGATAAGAAAATATCAGCTGTAATTACTGAAACTAATGGGACTGAGTTTATTAACTTTGAAAAATGCAGAGTTGTCCATGCTTTGTTTCAAAGTCATGGCCTGTAGTGTAAATCGGATATGTTATGTTATAAAACTTCTAAAGCGCACCAATACCCGTGGGTGTCTTGGCGCTAGGTTGGGCATTGCAGTGAGGCAGTAACAGGAAAAACAGGCTAGGCATTAAAAAGCCAGTTTTTTAACAGTTTCCTAAAGGTCCATAGAGTGGGAGCTGCTTTGATATGTATAGGCAGAGTGTTCCAGAGTGCTGGGGTTTCGGAAGAGAAGCAACTGCCCCCCCGCCCCCATTTAATTCTCTCATATTTGGGGCAAGAGATCATCAATGTATTGTTTTATCGTAAATCTCGATTGGGTGTGTACCAGGAAAAGGAATGTCTAAGGTGACTGGGCCCGAGGCATGTAAAGTCTTGTAGGCAAGGCACAGTGCTTTAAATTTGATACGGTTATCTCCAGAGAGCCAATGGAGCTTCTTGATGGATGCTGAGACAGGATGAAACTTGGGCAGATCAAGAATAAGTCTTGCGCCTCCCCATATAGATCTATACATGGGGTATTAAATATATTTACAAACTTTGGGAAATACTCAGGATATGCTATTAATTGGAGCAAGTAGGTACTGTTTGTCCTTCAAGGCGCCGTTCCCCGGCTCCCATCGGGCTGCAGAGTAGAGGTGGCCATGGATGGTTTTCGATACCTGGGAATCTTCATAACCCCGGACTTCCAACTCTTTTACAATCGTAATCTTGCAGCTCCTTTGGCTTGGCTGCGCGTGGATGTTAAGCACTGGAGGTCCCTGCCCCTCTCTCTAGTGGCCCGGGTGGCTCTCTTAAAGATGCTTGCCCTTCCACTTTTCCTATATATCCTTCAGAACTGTCCTCACCGGGTCCCAGATGCATACTTCTCTGGGGAGGAGAGTGAAGTCCGGACATTATTATGGGACGGTGGATCCCCTCGTATAGCGCTGATCAAGCTAACTAAGGAGTGGTATGATGGGGGCATTGCCCTCCTGGACATTAGAATCTACTATTGGCATTGCAGCTAATGCTGGTGAATCACTGGATATATGGTTCCCCTATTGATCCAGCCTATTTGCAGGAAAAATACCAAATGGGGAGAGCGGGGTATTTGGAGGCACTGTACTCGAAGGCTTGGAAAGGACAGTATTTCGGCCTCACAGCCCATACAGTTGCAATTTGGCAACAGGCGAATTCCTGTCTATGTTGGCCGAATGTCCTCACCAAGGCCACACCACTGTGTTTTACCCAAAGACTGGGACTTCTGTGTCACCAGCCTGGGTTTGACAAGGGGGATATCATCTGGATCTCCACCATAGGGGACCTGGTTAAGAAGGGCACAACCCTTAAGTTTGGAAGTTTGGAGAATTGAGAGTGAAATATGACATGGCCCACGGAGAGTTATCTAGATACCTACAAATTAGACATGCCCTTACCACAGCTCTTCCTGACATGAGTGACATACCACAATCGTCCCCCTTGGAGGATCGGCTACTTGACGGACCGCTGCTCACCAAAGCCATATAATTGACTTATAAAAAACTATGTAACAAATTACCAGACACGGTTCACAAATTTCGAGAGAAATGGCAGATAGATCTAAGGCCCATTGATGATGAAGATTGGCAAGCAGCACTAATGTCCCCTAGGGAAGCTGCCATCACCCTTTGGTTTCGATTAATCCAACTCAAAATGTTGCATAGATCTTATCTGACCGGGGTAACCCTAGCAAAGATAAGCTCAAGGGTGGATGCACTCTGCCTCTGGGGCTGCCAGCAAAACACAACTTTTTATCATATGATTTGGGACTGCCCAGAAGTGCGACCAATATGGGAGGGAGCCATGAATCACATCCAGGATACCCTGGGAAAAGAGCTCACCTGTACGCAGCGATTGGGTCTTCTAAACATGTGGGAACAGACTGACCTAACAGGAGTAGAACGAAAACTGACCACATTGGGCTACATGTTAGTCAAACATGAGATTGGAAAAAAGTGTGGGGCGAGGGACAGACCTTCTCACCGAATGTGGGTAAGAGAGTTTGATAAATGCATGATAGCGGAGAAGGAGGTATTTACAACAAGAGGGTGTCCAAAGAAATGGGACAAGAAATGGGGCAAGTGGAATGCCCACCGAGGTAACCTATGTGTTTCGGCATCGGTGGAAATGGAAATGCAGTGCACTGGAGAGCAACACATGGATGTAACATGATTGTAACTGATTTACCTTTCCTAATGGCTTTAAAATACAGTATAAATTGCCAAACAGTTGATCAGAAAATGTATGTGAACTTTATCAATGTAAAAATTAATAAAAATATTTATTTTAAAAAAAGAATGTCTTGCTGCTGCATTTTGAACGCTCTCTAATTTCATTTTGCACTGCTTCTGAAGCTTGACATATAGCTTGATATCAGCATTTTTACCAATTAATGGGCCAGTTTCAAGTGGCCTCTTAATCATGACTTCGGTGCAAAAAGGAGTTTCTTTCAAATCAATATTGCAGGGCATGTGGAAAATATACCACAAGATGTATGGCAAGTTCCTGTACAGGGCCGGACTGGCTACCCGGCGGTTGTGTGTGCTGCCGTGCTGGGGGCTAATTTCGTTGATAGGGACCTGCGCGAGCAAAACAAAATTTGTTTTGCTTTTTTTATTTCAATCGCACGCAGGTCCCCATCAACGAAATAAGCCCCCACCACAGAGAAATTAGCCCCTAGCTCGGCAGCACACACAACTGCCCAATAGCCAATCCGGCCCTGTTCCTGTATTAGGTAAACAGGAATAGTATCTTCAGTCTCACCAAGCAGGGCATATTTGACAGAAACTACCAACATTCTAAACCAAGAAATCACCAACATTCTAAACCAACGCCACTAGGAACATCCCAAAATATATGGGAAGCGGGGGTGCAAGGGGAAACATGAATTAAGATAAGTAGGTATGGGGTAGGAAAGTCACAACACATCTCCCTCCCTCAAAGAACAGGCAGGCGTAAGAAACAAATTCTGAAAATGAGAACAATATATACAAACAGCTTGCAATGCTCATTATAACCTCATAAAACCTTTTACATTAGCAGCAAGGGAGAAACAAAGGAAATTAGAACAATATATAAGAACAGTTTTAGCTACTTATTCTGACTTTCTTAATTCTTTTTGGAATAGCATCAAAAGATACCAGGTTTTATGTCCCATTTTATAATCCAAATACCACTTTGGCGGACATACATTTCTGGTACTTCTCCTGAACACAGGTAGATCAGCACTTTTTCAATCACCTTGTGACTGAGAAGATTTTCCACTTGTAATTAGCATCTGCGTACATTTAACTATCCTGACCATACTTCATGACTTGTTGTCTTCTAAAATTACTACATTACGGTCTACCTTCCAATTTCTTAAAGGCTGAGAAAACCTGTTGTATTGGTTTTGACTTGTAGACGGAATATTTACCACTACCCATTGTGCAACCTTCCATTTCTTTTCTTTCACACGCCACTTCTTGTTATACCAGAATTTGTATTTGTTCTGATGGGCGCAAACTAATCTGGCAAAAGTGTTTCTGTCAACCCATACTGATTACCCACCATCCAACCAATTAGGAGTGAGTTTGGAAGCTGGTTTTCTACTTTAAATAAAGTAATCTTCTTTTTATTAAAGGCAGCCTGTCTTCGGTAAAAGGAAAATGGGATGTTTCAAAAAGAAAATTAAATGATTATGTTTCATTTTTTTAGAGTAGGCACTCGTCCTTACCTCTTAAAAAAATGTGTTTTTTTTTAACTATATTTATGAATTTTATAGCAAACATTATGTTTAACGTTTTCAAAAGGAAAGGGGACCCATATCCATTTGCAAGTGGGTTACCAACAATCTTGAATTTGTTCTAAAGTATTACTATTTTGCCACCGGAATTTGGTCGCAAACATTAATTAATACATACCGCTGCAATTCAACGCCCTAAACAGCCTCCTTTGAAATACTGAATCGGAATTGAGGTGCAAATGCATATTGCAGTTTGGTAACAAGTTACTGAACCATAGTTTACCTTTCATTTAAAAAAGCATGTTTGCATTTGCAGATGGACTGATTCTTTGAATCAGGCAATTTGCAACCTAAAAAAATGCTTTGCACATCTGGACCTTAGTTCCAAAGTATGCTGAAGTCTTACACAAGGAATGTGTCATTTTCTTAGGTTTCCTTAGTTTGTGGTTGACTTCCAATCAACTCTTGGTGACTATTTCCTTATGGGAAGTTAATGAACTTTATTGCCTTATGAATCCTTTAAACAATTTTCTACGTTTTCTTGGTATTTTGTTGAATGGCGTTTTTATTTCGTTTAATACAAATTTTCTCTGTTAACCAAGCACTTTAATGTTTATGTGATTATTTTCCCACCCTTACCACATGCACATTTTTCTGAAGGTTCCCCTTGTGTAATATGACAAGCTAGTAGAGGTGAATCAAGGATACCAGTAGGGAAAACTGGTTCAGCCTTGAAAATGCATCTGTATATGCAGTGTGAGAGCTCTTTCACAGCTTCAACACAGTCAACTCATTTCCCAAAGATTTTCACTTTGATTTTATACATGGTACCTCTCTGGCCTGGCCTATATCTAGAAACTAAATTCTCACCTTTGATAATTCTAGCATATGTGCATGAGCTTACTTCACCAAAGTAAGACAACATTTATAGCAGAAAAGAACCATCAGGTGCATTTATGTGACGATAAAACATTATAAATTATTATTTATAATTATGAGAATTTGCCTGTCTAGGTCCAAGACCTTTTTGTTGAGTCAGGTAGCTCTAACATTCTGACATTTTATTCAGCTTTAATAGTTTGTAAACAAACAATTTCTCTTTTTTTGTCAGTCTTTTACAATTAACCCTAACTTTATATCTATATATATATATTTGCACACTGTTATCAGAAACACTAGAGAAACATAATGAACTGGAGCTATCTGTAAATTTTCCGACATTCTGATAGATGTCATGCAAGAAAATATGCCAAGGCCTATATTATGGACAGGGCGTGCTGTCCCTATTTGCACCACAGTCCACCTTGAAACAAATGTGCAGGGCACAAACAGGGAATCAAGGGCAGCAGTGAATCTGCACCTAACCTTGGGCAGCGACCTCAATGAAATATGGAATGGCTGCCTACAAGCTACCCTGTGGTACATGCTGCAGGTGGCAACCCGCCTACTCTTAAAATATATTACGGATATGCCCCTGCAGGGAAGTGCAGTGAGCGACCCTCTTTCCCACCTCCAGAGGCATGCTTTAAGGAGGCACATTAAGTGTGAGTCCCTCATAAGGGACTATTTGCCTCTGCCCCGTGTCTATAATGCATAACTGGAGCAGTAGGCAAAGTGACTCCCTCATTTGCACTAGACTACACCACCATGCAAATGAGGGAACACCCTTTCAAGATGGATCTGGAGCTACATGTGCACCAGCATTTTCTGTATTAAAGCAGGGGGCCATCCATGCATCTGCAATCCCTTCTATAAAACTGTAGTGACCTAGGGACTCACAAACCAGGTGATTATGCCCATTGTGCACCTAGGGCGCTACACATAATATAGACCCTTGACCAATACCTGTTATGTTCATGTTAATGATACCAATAGCCAAATGTGCTAAATAATTTTCCACATTTCACACTTTGCAAAGACTTAGTTGTACAAAGTGCCAAGTTTTGGGAGGGAAAAACCAAATTGCAATACTAAAACGCACAACTGTTGGCAATTATTATTGCAACTCCTATGTCAGGCATCATTAATACTTGTAAAAAACATGGTTGGCAAAGGTGTGTTTCCCCTTTTCCTGTGTTTTGCAAGAAAATGTATAACTGGTTTGTGACTACTGTGGTGGATGGAAAACATTGAAAGATGACTGACTGTTCTTGTTAGACAGCAAGCACTTGCTAAGTAGAAGCTTCCTGTGGTGCAAGTGGCAGACGTCAGTATCAGATGATGCTCTCATTAGACCTATGGATCTTGGTATCCTACTCTCTGTGTCCCGTTTGTGATGAGCCATATTTTGTGCACCTGCGACCAGTGTTCTCTCTAATTTTAATCTTTGTGCAGTGTTTTTGTCCACAACTGTTAAGATTTTGTGCACCAAAGACAGGCCTCAAATCGCTATGCAAGCAATTGCAATGTGAGCTACCAAATGCTAAATGAGTGTTTCTGATTTGATTGCCTCTGCCCTATCAGTCTCCACAGAAAGGCAAGGTCACCTCTAGTCTCGTCCCCTCGTCCCCTCGTACCCTAAACTGCAACCCTTGTCACATAACCTACTAATATATGATAACTTTAAAACAGGCTTCATTGAAGAAATGAGCACTATGACATATTTCCAGGACATGGCCCGAGCCCAGTTTTTCTCAACACAGCTTTATGATTTATGGCTAAATATGAAAAATTTAGAGAAAATGACCTTGCGCTCTCCCACTCTAGTTCACTCCTACATACTACTTAGCCTAAAGTTCTGAATTTCCACTAACATAATTACAATAAAGATGTGTGAAAACATGAAACGTCTTGTGGTGCCTGGACAGTGGGTACTGATGTCATGTCTTAGGTGGCCCTGGAATTGTTTCTATGTCACAGTGGAATGTAATGTGGAAGTGGTTTAGCAGTTGGCCTGAGAAGCTTTTGGGAGCTCGATGAGATCCTCTTCTTCTACTAGAATAAAGCTACTTCTGATCAATACCATACATCGTGAGAAGTTCATTGAATCTTTACCGGGAGTGAATCTTACACTGGCGTAGTCAGCAGCCAGGAGTGGATCTCAACAGTGTTGTGTTCCAGTTCCAGTTGGACTCATTATTATTACATTGCCAATGGTTTGAAAACAACTGTAAGCAAGACGGTTTTCCCCGCACTTGTTGGGAAGACCTTTTTTTAGTTTATTTATGGGTGGCATGTGAGAAGAAGACCCTGGTCTGGGTGGCAGCTGAAGAGGTGTATTTGGAAAATGTACTGTTAGCGAGGTTCATCTGTTTTAATGAGGAGGTGTATTTTGAGGATGTACTGTTAGCGCGCTTCACTCGTTTAACATATTTACCATTCTGAGTCAGCTGATAGATGTGTTTTGGGGCACCCGTAATTGTGCGATCTATTAAAAACCTGGCCCTAATGGTGCAGGTCGGGTGGCTTCATCTCTCACCCCGCTCTCCTCTTTGTTCTAGGGCACGATCACCATCGTGCGATCACTCACACTGGAAGTAAGGTGCATGGTGACTCAATGGCATTTGAGAGCTGCTGTGCAGGCTGTTCGGCGTCTTGCTTACTCTTCGTCTTCGCGGGTCAAATCATTCAGGAGCTGGAAATAAGCTTCTCCTTCTTCCTTCTAGCACGCAGGTCTCCGCAGCTCCAGTTAATCAGTGTCCGCACTCTAACTGATCATCAAGACTAGAGCTCTCACTCTGCCTGTTCAGTGACAAGCACACTTAATTGGTGAGCGAGCACCCTCACATGTGTAATTCAGTTATGCGCTCCCTTGTATTTTGCCTGTTCAGTGACAGGCCCACTTGGTGGGTATCGTTTGGAAGCAGCATACCTATTTGTTTTTCAGTTATTCACACACTCTCTGCTTCACAGGTGTATGTTGATCCTTACAGTTGTGCACACTTTGAATTTGAGAAGAACACAATAATGCCACACTCCACCATTTTGTTCAAGCTTTTTGTTGTGTTTTTAGCACACCAAATTCTAATGTTCATATGACACTTGTCCTTGTTCTTCAGTTTACAGGAGTGTAGATTTGTACATTTTGTAGTTAGGAAATAACATTAGCTTTCTTATAGAGTAATATATTGATTAGCAGGCATAGTCTATTTATTGTCACTGGCGTTACAGGGTTTCTTTTTGTGGTAGTCATGCAGAATGTTACTGCAGAACCTTTTTGCCTCACTAGTCCTAGGACTATGAAGTGGAAATGGAAGAAAGTGTTTGAGAGGTATGTAAAGATATGTGGGGCATTGTTGAATGCTGAGCAGAGGCCTTCTTTATTTCTTCGTTGTTTGGGGCCTGTGGGGCTGGGAATTTTTTATCATCTGCCGAACCTTCTGTAGAATGTTATGTTACAGAGTTAAGAAATGTTGCCTCCTTCTGTAAGTTTGCTGCTCTTGTTGATGACAGGCTAAGAGACCAATGTATGTTAGGGTGTGATATGGAAAAGGCGAGGGAAGGAACTGTGGATGAGGGATAAACCCTCCCTAGAAGAAGTAGTGCAGGTTGCTAAAAGAGTAGAACACTCTATGAAATGTGTGGAGTGAAAAGCAGAGTGGCACAGCGCAAGTGTTATGGATGTGACAAAATAGGCCACCTCGCAAATGATGATAAATGCCCAGCTTTAAGAGCAACATGTACGAAATGCAATAAAAAGGGGTACTTTGTGGTTGTGTGTAAGACAAGAAATTACAAATCGAGTGTTCAAAGGGTGGTAGTGGAGGATGATCAAGGGAGTGACTGTTTGAATCATGAATGTGGTCAAATTGTCCTTACAGATAGATGGGAAAGATAGTAAAACTAAACCGAGACCCATCAACACTATTTGGGTGGAGGGAGAACCCACCAAAGAAGTGTTTGACTCGGGTGCAAAGATCACAATTGGCTCTTAGAGATTCTTCCAAAACAAGTTGAAGAAGACAGTCCCATTGTTAAAACCTGATATTAAGTCTTGTGTCTCTGGTGGTAAACCAATAGGTCTATGAGGCTATTTTAAAGGGTTAATCGAGTACAAGTATCAATATAATGAGCTCCCCTTGGACCTACGGCTCACTCCTAGCTACTTGATGTTCCGAGAAAAACTAAAAACTCACCGATTCCCTAAATATTAATAATTACTTGCATCCCCTTTCAGCAGCCAGGCCTTGATATTCCTTGGGATGAGTGTTGTGCTCTATAAGTAAATAAATAAATACATAAATATATTAGGTAATATTTATGCTTCAGAAAATGGGGTCAGCATTATAAGTTGAATACATTAAGGTGCGCTTCGAGTCATGTTAAACCACAGAAGTGACCCTCCCATTTGTTTTAAGGAGAGGGTGAATCTAATCTTCGACAGTGTCTCACCTGGTGTTTGTATTCAGGATAATATAAACAAGCATTGGAAATGCAATAGGTCTCGGATTTATTTGATTTAGAGCAAATGGCAATGTCTTTTCGCCATGTGTTATAGAGTTATGTGGGTTGGATTGGAATTGTAGCAATGGTGGCATGCTGCGCTTTAGATGACTATGTTTAAAAGTAAAGTGCGCAATGCTGCGATTGCTACAAAAGTTAATTGTAGATGCGTTAACAATTGATGTGTGTACTGATGGCTGGTGGCATGTGTGCCTGTAGAAATTGTGCACTGATGTCTGGTGGTGTGTGTGCCTGGTGGAAGTGTACACTGCCGGCTGGTGGTGTGTGTGCCTGGTGGAAGCGTGCACTGACGGCTGGTGGTGTATGCCTGGTGAAAGCGTGCACCCTGCATACTCACACACTGCTCACCCTGTGCACACACACTGCTGGCCCTGGACACCCACATACTGATCACCCTGCATACTCACATACTGATTAACATGCATACTTACACACTGCTCACCCTGCATACTCATATACTGCTCACCCTGCATACTCACATACTGCTCACCCTGCATACTCACATACTGCTCCCCCTGTATACTTACACACTGCTCACTCTGCACACTCACACATAGACATACTGCTCACTCTGCACACTCACACACTGCTGGACCTGGACACCCACATACTGATCACCCTGCATTCTCACATACTGATCACCCTGCATACTCAAACACTGCTCACCCTGCATACTCACTCTGCTCACCCTGCATACCCACACTCTGCTCATCCTGCACACTCACACACTGCTGGCCCTGGACACCCACACAGTGATCACCCTGCATACTCAACCACTGCTCACCCTGCATACTCAAACACTGCTCACCCTGCATACTCAAACACTGCTCACCCTGCATACTCAAACACTGCTCACCCTGCATACTCACACTCTGCTCACCCTGCATACTCACACTCTGCTCATCCTGCACACTCACATACTGCTGGCCCTGCACACTCACACACTGCTGGCCCTGGACACCAGACTGGCATATTCATTCTGAATGCGAGTACTGACCCTTCATGTTTTAAGATTGTACTTTTCTTTCCCTATGAAAACTGGATCACTAATTACATGATTTCAAGCGATTTTTAACTGTGCCAATTTTCTATTACTGGCAAAGGCCGTGTAAGCCTATTTATAAACAACCTATTGCCCACGTGCAGTTTGAAGGCCTTGTATTCCATAATTTCATCTCAAGTTCCTTAACACTGGATAACACTGGTTACCTATTTGGACAGTGCGTGTAGTGCAGTGTAACTGGATCTGTTCTCGGCAATGCATCTCAGAAATGAACATGCCGCCTTTGAAATGGTTCTGTTACATTTATACAGAGGGCGGAGTGCCAAAGATGACTGGGGGGGTTTTCTTGCATTCCTTCACCTTTATCTTTTGTGTTTCTCTTACTCCGTCATTTTTTTTTTCCATGGATGACCTAGCGTGAAATGTATTTTCCTTCTATGGTACATACTTTTATTTGCATGACACAGGAAAAATGTACGTGCCTGTGTTATGTTACAGTCTTGTTTACACCTTAATTCTCGATTACCTTTACAGTTGTAATATTGAAAGATCTAAAACTGAGATGTTATCACTGAAATTGAAGAAATACATATTTTAACTTATCTTCTCGTTGTTTTGGGACAATATTTTGGATCTTGGAGAGGTTGGCTTCTAAAGTGATGAGGTGGAGTTTCTTTTTGGATTCCAGATTGGGTGATGTAGTTCCGAAATTGTAGTTGATGTCCCACATTTGCCTTTTATGAGTGTGTATTATCAAATTTTAGTAGTTGGTAGGGGCATCTTTATCTTGGGATTTCAGCCTTCTCAGTCCACCCGCAGGCATGTTGGGATGCCGCGTTTAAGAAGCCGAGCACCGCCAGGTTGACAAAACTCGAATTACCTGTTACATAAAGCGTGAAGACCGTGTTGTTTTTAAAGTCCTCATGCTTAAAGCTGAAGAAAGTGGCAGATCTTATTTGTGGTATGTGCATGTTATTTGTTTGTGCATGTAGGTGAGGGAGACTAGGTCCGCCTTACAGTGGAAACCATACGAAGTAGTCTAAACATAAATTTGCCAGCTTTAGACTTCGTTCAAATACCACGGCCCTCTTACACGGTGCATACAAGGATTCCCGGTTGGTATGCATTTGAGGGGAAACTTTCTCTCTCGTAATTAAATGGCCGTCAGTGATTTACATAAAGCGCTTTGGCGCCTTGTCAGGGGTAGTAAGCGCTATATACATGCAATAAAAATACAATACATGGAAATATAAAAGTGCCGCTACTCACTATTCAGAGTACCGTTTTTGCTCCGGAGAGGTGCCGCCGGTATTGCTGAGGTACTGAGAAGCGCAGCAACTCTCCCTTCCAAATGTGTACTCGGCACCTCACCATTTACCGTATATTGAGCGTGCGGACTGCTGGCGCAGAGATCGAGACTGACCTCACAGTCTTGGCCGTTGGTGTGACATCGGTCTCGCTCTGGCGGCGCGCGCTCTGAGGTCACTGTAGCTCGTGGCCGTTAGCGGGTTTTCCATAAAGAAGGAAGGGAGAGACGTGAGTAGGAGAAAAGATGACAGAAATTAAGACTCAGTTCAAGCATCCGACAAAGTACTAAAATGCCATTGTTGTAACAGCCATGAACAGAAATTCTTTAAAAAACATTTAAACAGGTATATTTTATTCCGTATAGGGCGCATATCTGGTATTTGATCACATCGTGATTTCTTGTGAGAATAGCCGAAAACCATTCTACTTTGAATTGTTGGCCTTAGTTCAGATTTTTTTTTTAAGAAAAATGTGCGAATCTCCAACACTGTAACTGGTCCATGTTGACGTGACACCATTCCACTTCCAGGGGCCTAGCCTGTATTACCCTCATCTCATTTTTTTCTTTATTTTTGGTTTGGTCTGACATTAAGTGAGCGGCAGTGCCTTGTACATTTCTTCTAAAACAGAATGGCCAAAATGGACGTGTGCACAGCGAGCGAACTGCGGGAAAGCGATGCCGGGCTCCCTAACAGTGAGTGCTGCATTTACTACCGCATTTCTGCAATAGCTGAAGGTCTGGTTCCTCCTCGCAGGGACGAGCTCTCAGCCCAGCAGTCACTCCCTCCTCCTTGGCTTCCCCTACAATATGTCGGCTTTTTGTGCCAAGAAAAGCGATTTTGTGAAAAGCGGCAGGCCAGTGTAGGTGCAAACGTGATGTGTGCTGCAGACTGGGCTGTGCTGATAAAGGGACGCTTCAGTGGCCATTTGTAAATTAAATGTCTGCAGTTAATACTTCAGCTTGTTTGGGTAGTGTGGTTATGTTTTATGTGTGGGAGAGCAACCTTTATCTAAACTGTTCTTTAGAAAGGGTACCTTTGTAGGTATTTGCTGGTGCATCTTTGAATTAACTGTAAGGTGCATTGCACTGAACTATTCCGCAGTGGATTAGGAAACTTGCTTAGGAAACTTGATTAGGAAAACGGCGAATGGTGCACACACGCACCACTGCCAGCATATGTCTTCAATTACCGCGGCCCTGACGGCCGCGATAATTGAAGATATATGGCCTCTGGTGCGCGTAACAGACACCAATAGGCCATGGGCGAAGCTACGCGACCGCCCATGGCTTATTGCGTGTTCTGTTTTAAAAACACACGCACTGAAAGGCCAATGAAAATGGACCTAGGAAATACCACGCATGAGCTGCGTGGAATTTCCAGGTCCATTTTCTAAACGCCGGGAAAAGGACTCTTGCTGCGCAACACTGCATGCGCAGTGTACGCTAGGCCGAAGCCCTAAAAATGAGTTTTCTAATGTGTTCAGGGAGAAATTAGGTTTGCTTGAGATCAGCATGAAATGCAATTAGTATCTGGGGCGCGGCCAGTATGTTGTAAGGAGAGGAACATTCCTATAGCTCTCAGAGAAGAAATGCCAAAAGAGATTGAGAAACTTGAAGATGGTGGAATAATTGAGGAAATTGAAGGGATACAGTGGCTTGCACCAGTAGTTGCAGCTCTTAAGGCGAATGGCAGTATACGTCTCTGTGTAGTCTTGAGGTATCTAAACCAGAACGTCATAGTTGATAGATATCCACTTCCGAATATTTCAGAATTTTTATTTTTACTTGGTGGGACAAAAGTGTTCAGCACCATCGATCTCACCTCGGCCTATCACCAGGTTGAACTAAAGGAGTCTTATAGAGACTACACTATATTTGTCACTCACTTTGGCAGATTCAGATATATTCGGCTGCCATTTGAGTTAGTTTCAGTGGTGTTGGTTTTTTCATTGTACCATGCAGAAGGTGCTTAAGTAGGTTACAGGAGTGTATTTTTACCAAGATGATATTCTTGTTTTTGGGAAGGACATGGAAGAACACAGAGACGATTTGAGTAAATTGCATGGTTCCAATCTCACTATATGAGCAGAAAAATGCAAGTTTGCCAATTCTACCATACATTCACAAGAGGTGCTGATGAAATTCTTAGGAATGATGGAATATTACAATAGGTTTGTTAAGAACTTTTCTGAGTTGAGTGTCAACATGAGGCAGTTGAGAAATGGAGTGGTATTTTTGTGGGATAAAGCATGGAGAGGAAATTTGAGCTTTTGAAAGAAAAACTTAGCGCAGCTCCCAAGTTAAAGAATTTTGATCCTCTGAGAAAATCAGTGATCACTAGTGATGCTAGCCTCAAAGGCTAAGGTGCATGTTGAAGCAGGAAGGGTGTGAAGGCATGGATACTATTATGTTTATATCAAGCTGAGTCAAGATATTCAGTGAGTGAGCAGGAAGCCCTTACTGTGTTCTAGGCAATTAAAAAATTAAATAATTTCCTGTGGGGTGTGAGACTTGAAGTTAGAACTGACCGCAAACCTCTCTGTGAGATTTTTATGAAGAAAGGAATTGAATTGGTATCGTGAAGAATAACAAAATGGATGATAGCTCTCCAATAATTTAATTTTGACCTGAAATATATTTCAGGAGTGGAGAATGGCATTGCTGCCACATTGTCCAGACTGGTTTTGGAAGGGGACCATAGACATGACGATACTGATCTGTTTGATAAGGAATAGAAATTTGTGTATGTTTGTGGGAAAACAGTGTCATTTCAGAGGAATGGTGCTGTGAAGAGTTGGACTCTGATGTCTTACTCAATTAGGTTTTGTTCCTGGTAAGGAAGAGTCGGCATGCAAAAATACACGGGTCCGATGTCTGTAAAACATTTTGGGGTTGAAGGACAAGTTGAACACGTGTGATTCTCTTGTTTCAGGGTACCCGCTTGTTGCCTCTTAACAAACTGCATGAGGAGTTGATAGACTTGGCTCCTATATCTCATCTGGGCATGTCGAAAATGAAGGAAAGACTACGCTGGTCTTAATGGTGGTGGGGATGGACATACAGATTGAAAGAGTTATACGAGATTGGTTGCCATGCTCTCTGAGTGGGAAGTCAAAAAGACTAGGGTACAGCCCATTTTAGTCAGAGAACGTCCCTCCTGGCCATGGAAAGAAACTGCTTTAGACATTCTTAGTCTGATTCATGGTGAGCATCATCAAACCTTTGTTGGTCGTGGTAGATATGTGCTCATGATGGCCTGAAGTATATCTGATGATGGGTGTTGAGACCAAACATGTTATAGCTTTTCTGAAGGGTCTTATAGCTAGGGAGGTAAGTCCGGTATCTTTTCTTTCAGACAATGGTGTTCAATTGGTTTCTAGAGAAATGGAGGAATTTTTAAAGATGCATGGCATAACACACAAGAGGTGTGCACTTTATCGCCCATAGACAAATGGTATGCTGAAAAGACTAAACAGAGTTCTCAAGGAAACTATCATCCTAGTAAAGTCTAATTCCTCATACAGAGGCGTCAAACTACCCTGGTTGAACCTTCTTGGGTAAAGCATTTCGAGTTAGAGATGAGGAAAGATGAAGTTGGACATCACTGGAGTGAAAGAGAAGCTAAAAGAGTAAACAACAGGAAAATAAATGTTGATAGAAGAAAAGCTGTAAAAAAAACTGTTGTTGCAGTGGGTGACATTGTAATGATCAGGCTTCCTGGAAGGGTTGGTGATGGGCCTAAGTACCCGGCATCCAATTGGGTTTTCAGATTATTTGACAATGCAGTGAAGATTCAAGATCACCGAATTTGGAACCTTGGCAGGGTTGTGGTGTACAATGGTCCATTCAATCCCTCTGGGATGGGGAAGATATGTGCAGAAATGAAAGTCAATGGTGGAGTTATCAATACTGGGGAAAAGTTTGGGCCAAGGAAGTCGTTTAGTGTGGTTAGAAGACCTGAGTACTCAAAGGATTTTGTTCAATAAATTCTGTCTCTTTAATGCTCAGCTCTGTTAATCTTGTGCATGTAAAATATATGTTACTAGTGTTCTTTTGTGGTGTTAGAGGTCAGAGCGTGTTTTATTCTTTATTTTGTACATATGTTATCTTTTTGTGTTTGTTAAAGAGGGGAGGTATGAGGTGCCTGGGCAGTGAGTAGTGATGTCATGTCTTAGGTGGACTTGGAATTGTATCTTTGTCAGAGTGGAATGTAAATGTGGAGATGGTTTAGCAGTTGGCCTGAGAAGCTGTTGGGAGTTGGATGAGATCCTCTTCTTCTACTAGAATAAAACTACTTTTGTCCAATACCATACATCATGAGAAGTTCATTGAATCTCTACCTGGAGTGAATCTTAAACGTCTATCACATCCCAGGGGGAGAAATGGATTTCAGGGTCTCATAAAGTAAAAAAAAAAAATAATAATATATATATATATATATATATATATATATATATATATATATATATATATATATATATATATATATATATATATATAGTTGTAACTAAAACCGTCAGTGCCTAATTTGAGTGGGTGATTGCTGATGTGGTCCACCAGCACACATCTTTGAGAATCAGCACTTATTTTTCTTCATCAGACATTTCCCAAGAGCAAGAGAGGAAAAAACACACATACAGGAAAGGAAGAGAAAGAGAAAGACGGAAAAACTGTCACCAAGGTAGGAAGCAGAGGCCTGCAAGAATGAGATACGAGAGCAAGGAATGTCTGATAGTGTATTATAGAGGCCTGAGGTGGATTCAGGACTATGCAGCCTGGGTATTTCCCAGAGCTGATATTTAATAGTGCCTACCATGGGCTTCTGAATAGCTCTTTGAGCACCAGCACTCAATATTTTGCAAATTAAGGTACTGCACATAGTCAAACACACTAATTAACTGATTAACAGGATGGGGGCGGTTCTCAGTATATTGTTTTGAAGGCCTGATGGCCTATATTAAATGTGTTGCTCTGTCCTTCATTCACTGCAGCTGCTTATATTCCTCCTACATGAAGGAGTATGAAGAGGACATCAACAACGTGTTGTACTGTCTTGCCAGCCAAATAATTGGCAAGTATAGAGAGGCCACATCAGATTGGGTTAAAGATCAGACTTGCAGAATCCTTAAGGCTTTATTTTAAAACCATCCATATTGAACTTAATACCACCCTAATTTCTTTTGGAAAGTTTGATGTGGGCGTACAGCTGAAGTACATTCTCATCAATTTAGCCAAAATGTGAAACACATGAAACTGTTCCAGGGGTTATTTCAGTGGTGTGCAGGATTTTCCACCCACATAATCACCACAGAGGGTAGTTTGCACACTGGGTGGAATGATCAAAGATCGTAAAAGTATCAGCTCTGTTCTCCAGCACCATCCAGTGAATTATGCAACAAATTGTCTCAAAAGTCCGCCTGATTGTTCGAGGTGCTGGACTGCGCAAGGAGAACCTTTTTTTCTCTTTACGCTGGATGGCCCTTTAAAATAGACTTTTGTGCATTTACTACCTCTTTAGATGATGCAAATGGCTTGAACTGGCGTTAATTTGTGGGGGTTGGGAGCAAGCATGGTCGAATTCTAACAGATATAGATCAGATGTATTAGATGCACATAGACAATGCAAATATTTTTTGGATGTAATGAAGCTCCATGTGGTGTATTTGTCTCTCTTCTTCATATCTCTCCTAATTCTGTAATTACATTTGCCATCTCGTCATTGCGCGAAAGCTGATACAGGCTAAAACCGGCGCTAACCACACTGGGTTTAGAACATCTTTGGAAAACACAAACACTGGGCAACATTTCTGATTGGTATTTACCCCATCTCTGTACGTTTGGAATATTTTCAGTTGTTAAAGTGGAGACATATGCACTGCAAAACAGAATTCTCAGTTATTAGACTTCTTTCTTCCTGTTATTTACAGCGTCATTAGTTTAAAATAAAAGAACTCTGAATTGGTCCCTCTCACGTAGATATGACATTGCGAGGGGTGTTCCGTGCTGTTAAACTCCATAAAACAATATTACAGTATACTCCGAGGTGACATCTAAGCGTCTGAAGCAGATGAACACATGATTTGACTGCAGTTTAATGTTTTCTCTCTTGGTTTCAAACTGCTGCTGTGCATTTCTCAAAAATGTAAACATTATTCATGGATTAGCCCACCGGGCTTGATTTATAACCACATTTAGGCATGGCATTGCTTGAAGAACGAATATTAGTCTACGGTGATGCACTTAGCCAGTCAGTAAACCAGCTTTATCAGTCCTGAGCCTAATGGATTAGCCTTTTAACTAGTGGGAGAGAAACAAAGTTAGTCCTGTTGCCCTGGGTATAGGAGAGTGTAAATGAAATCCTACCCCTCTGTCCTTTACTCTCCGTCTCCCTCTTTCTCTCTTTATATTTCTTTTGCTCTATCTCTCTCTTACAGATACATACACTCAGAGCACATACACACTCCACACATTCACATGAACACATGCACTCACACACGTACACTCACACACACAAATGCACATTATTGGTAGTGGTTGATCCAAGGTCCTGAGAGTGCAGTCAGCAAAAATGGTCTTCAAATTTGTAGGGCCCAATTCACAAAGGTAAATTTACATGTGTAGATCGACTCACATGTATATCTACTCCTCCACCTAGGTGGGACTCTTCACTTTTTTGTATTTGCCATCTCCAAGTGACGATAAACACTTATGTGTAGACGTGAAAGTGTAACATTAATTTCTACCTGTTGATAGAGATCTCCCTATGGGAAAGTACAGAGAAATTGAAATAACTTTGCTTTTGTTTTTTAAATAAAAATATTTACATTCAAAATATAAATGTAAAGTAATTTAAAACAATATTAACATGAAGATCATACAATAAAAGCACATAACCCTAAAACTCTTTGAATAAAATGTGTATTGAATTTAAAAATAATTTAAATGTAATATATTATTTGATAAATATTGATTTTTAAACAATAATAATAAAAAATATTATCCACATTCACTAACATTTTTTTAAATTAATTTGCAGTAAATCTGGTTAAAAGTGAGAGGGGAGTGCTTACCTGTCCTATGAGATAGCTTCAAAGAAAGAAAGAATTTTGCACTCACATGGGGCTGTATCAGGAATTTGATTAATACTGAGCTGAGTTCCTGTTTTTTTGTACTCTCACTGTCTAAAGCGAATAAATGTACCTGAATTTAGCAAAGGTAATTAATGCATGAACATTGCAACAATTAACCTTGACACACGAATAAGCAGTTGTAAGAAATGGTTCCATTCCGGGTTTTGCGAGAGGCCCTCGAGATGTATGAGGCATTGAAGCGTTGAAGCGTTGAGTGGAGAGGAGCATGGCTGTAACCGGCCCGCGGCAGCATTCCAGCGAGGAAGTCGGGGAAATTGCTGAAAAGCCACAGAAAGAGACGCGGTAGGCTGGTGTCAGCCGGCAGCTGGTAGCTGGAAGCTGCGGGCAGCTGCAGGGAAAAGTGCGCAGAGAGCTGCGGAGAGCTGCGGAGAGCTGCGTGCGGCTCCAGTCACCATTCTCCATGTTGCGGGCAGAGGGAGGCGAGTAGGCGAATTACAGCTGAACGCCTGTCCCAGCCCCTTGGAGTCAGCGCTCGCCTCCGCTATCTGGCAGCCGGTAAAGAAGGCCCGGCGGGGGGTAAGCAGAAAGCTGCAGGGGTGCCTAGCCCCTCATAACCAGCGTCCTTCACCCTGCACTCTGCACCCTGTGTCCTCTGTCCTGTCCAGTCCTGCTCCGCCCTGCCCACCGCTTACCAGCAGCCGGCATTGAAGGTTTCTGGCCCAGGAGGACGTAAGCGGGTGTAAGCGGAAAACCTGCTGGGGGCTGCGGGAAGGCTGCCGCTCCCGCAGAGTAAGAGTGAGCCTGAGCTAGGGAGAGCCTGGGCAGCTCAGTTGATCGGCGTCAAGCACAGGAGCTCCTGGAGATTGGAGACTGGAGATTAGAGACTGCGAACCACGAACAGAGAGCGGGGCTCAGCGGAAAGCTGGGAAAAACGGCGATACTCCCACTAAATTCCTACCACAAACACGCAGCATGTGGAAAACCCAGCGGAAAACCCTGTAAGCTGCACTATTCTTTTTTTGTTTTTCCACGAAGGGAAGAAGCAGCACTGTCTCCTGTTTGTTGATTGCTGCACTCCAACCCACAGCTCGCGGCCCCCGCTTCGCGGGAACCGCTCGAGGACATCGCTCACCTGTAAAGACTACTTGCCAGGCCGAGGAGCCGATTGAAGACTTCCCACCCTTGCGGGACTGCGAGGACCAGCGGGCGCTGCGCCTGTAGACTCGCCGCAGCTGGTCCTCTTCCCGCCCCCCTCCCGCCTGCATTTATTTCTTGGAGGTCCGGGTGCTCACCTTCATTGTTTTTCCACGAAGGGAAGAAGCAGCACTGTCTCCTGTTTGTTGATTGCTGCACTCCAACCCACAGCTCACGGCCCCCGCTTTGCGGGTGCCGTTCGAGGACATCGCTCACCTGTAAAGACTACTTGCCAGGCCGAGGAGCCGATTGAAGACTTCCCACCCCTGCGGGACTGCGAGGACCAGCGGGCGCTGCGCCTGTAGACTCGCCGCAGCTGGTCCTCTTCCCGCCCCCTCCCGCCTGGATTTATTTCTTGGAGGTCGGGGTGCTCACCTTCATTGTTTTTCCACAAAGGGAAGAAGCAGCACTGTCTCCTGTTTGTTGATTGCTGCACTCCAACCCACAGCTCGCGGCCCCCACTTTGCGGGTGCCGCTCGAGGACATCGCTCACCTGTAAAGACTACTTGCCAGGCCGAGGAGCCGATTGAAGACTTCCCACACCTGCGGGACTGCGAGGACCAGCGGGCGCTGCGCCTGTAGACTCACCGCAGCTGGTCTTCTTCCCGCCCCCTCCCGCCTGGATTTATTTCTTGGAGCTCCGGGTGATCACCTTCATTGTTTTTCCACGAAGGGAAGAAGCAGCACTGTCTCCTGTTTGTTGATTACTGCACTCCAACCCACAGCTCGCGGCCCCCGCTTTGCGGGAGCCGCTCGAGGACATCGCTCACCTGTAAAGACTACTTGCCAGGCCAAGGAGCCGATTGAAGACTTCCCACCCCTGCGGGACTGCGAGGACCAGCGGGCGCTGCGCCTGTAGACTCGGCGCAGCTGGTCCTCTTCCCGCCCCCCTCCCGCTATATATTGACAACGTGTGACGCGTCCGTGGGACGCGCGCGGGGCTAAGCCCGGGCAAAGGGCGGGCCCTCTGAGGCCCTCAGAGGCTGAAGAAGGCTGTGCCGTGCCCACCCCCCCTTCTAAAAGAATATTCTGTTATAACGCTTTGTGGTAGGTTTGTGTCTATTTCGTCACATTACTGTACTAGAGATACCCTTGTGCCCGCCCCATTCCCAGTCGAAATGACGGACAAAAAGCTTAGGTCTGGAAGATTACTGGTTGGAAGGTCGTGTTCGAAAACAAAATCTAATCCCCTTCGTAACAAGGATAATCATGTTGTACAACTTAAGGGCACTTGTCAGCTTTTCAATCTCTGGGAACGGGGGAAAAACAGAGCATTAAACGCTGATCGTTCCTATGATGACAAGGCAAAATCGCTTATTTCTTTGACGGGATTAAGCACTGAGGGTGCGGGGTATGAGAATAACTTGGAAAAGGGGGTCACTTCGCCTGCTGCAGTAAGGGAAGGCTTGGTTTCTTTGAACAATTGTGTGTTTTCCACCATACACAAACCTAAGGATAAAAATATTCGTGTCCCTCTCCCTCCCCAATCACCCCCTGTAGTTATTCTACAAATGGAGAGGGTGTTAGAACACGTTTCATTTTCCAAAACTAGTGAGCCTCCTCCTGAAAATTTCGATACAAGCCTCCCTCCCCCTAGAGAAGTGTACAATAACGATCTCGTTTTTTCTGACCTAGACTTAGATCTCTGTAGGAGATATATTGAGGTCGATACTGATAAGGTTGGGGATCTTATAAAAACTCCTATAACATCAGCTCCGCCTGTTCTCCATCTCTATAGCAGTACTCCCTCGAATATCTCCCAGTTAAATATCTCAACGAGCCCCAACCTTAATATAACAGGTATTGATGCTATGCCTCCTCCTAGGTTAGATAAACCAGTCTCCGATTGCCTGTCCTCTCTTGAACATTTGCTCTCTTCCATACTAAGATTATTAGAGAAATTTGTAGGGGGCTCTGATTGTGTATTGGAAACAGTAACTCAAATACTGAAGGTTTTACTACACAATACATTTGAGAATAAATCCTGCTCAATTTTAGATGTTGTAGGAGAAGTCCCTCCAGAGCAGAAAATCCTTGGGCCAGACAATGGGTCCCTTAATATTTCCCTTTCATCTAATGTCAGGGAACAAGTAGTTCTCCCCTTGAAAACCCCTATCTCAAATTGTTCAGTGGATATAGTTCCAGTAGTAGTGGTTTTACACGAAATAGGGCTAAAGGATGATATAGAACTTCCTCCGATAATAAAGGACCAGTATGAAATGGACCATAAGGAAGATAAGGAACTATTTCCAATCTTCAATAAACAGTATGGTGTGGGTGATAAGGAGGTTCAGGAACAAGAAGGCGATAGAAGAAAAAAGGAGATTTTAGGGAAAGTCAAAAAGAATGGGACAAAAAAGAGAATACTAATTAGAAGAATTGAAAAAAATAGAAGGACAAAAATTCTTTGGAGAGAAAACTTGGAATTGATCTCAAATCAAGAATTACATCAGGTTCCCTTGTTGGTATTAAAAGATGCAAGTGAGGATGTGGAAATAGCTGTGGATGTTTCTACCTCCGCAGCACAAAGTATACAGAATTCTGATTCTCTACCATCTTTTCCCTGCTCCTCTGGTGGGCCTTCTATGGTTAATGGGGATTTGGTAAACCCAACTCCCCAAAAAAACGAGATCATTTCTATTGGCCCTACATCCTCTGCTCTTAATCCTTTGGCCAGCTCCTACTCCTTTAAAAGGGAAGGTGCAGTGGTTCATCAAAAACCCCACGAAATCCCCATGGAGGAGAGCGTTGATACTCTATTTCTTGACTTCTTTCCCCTATTCGATGCTGATTGTTTTTTAAATAGATCCCTACTTCTCAAATATTTCCAGGAATCGGCAAATTTAAAATTGCTACATACTGCAGATATAGACCTAGTACGGATTCTGAAGACAGAGGGTAGAAATTTAACAAGGGTAAAATTCTACTCCAAATTAGTGGTAAATCTAATTTTACAACGGTCTGAGGATTTCCAGAGTAGAGGGATCGATGTTATGCCTTTTTGGGGGAACCTCCCCTCTGTTAGACCCCTTAAGTCTTCAAGGCCTTTAGGGTCTTCTGCATCTCTCTTACAGGTAGCACCTGGCAATGTAGAACAATCTGGGGGTTTCGATGATCTGAAAATTCATCTATCAAAAGATCCTCGTCTAGTATCTTACCCTAATCCCCCTATACCCCCCTTTCAGGATAAGGTGGAAGATGAAACTCTCCGCTGGAACTGGTTACCCGGCGTTCTTTCGAAGAAATTGACTATAAAGTACCCGCCCAATCCTCATCTTTAGCGATGATATATTGTTATTATCTTGGAATTGCGCCGGATTAAAGAATTGCCCCGAAAAAATTCAATTCCTTATGTCCTTAAACGCCAGTGTAATCTGTCTCCAGGAGACTTGGTGTTCCGAGAAACTTCAGATAGGAAGTGAATATTTTGTCCTGGAGGGTCATGCTCTCCCTTCAAGGAGAGGCCGCGCCAGAGCGGAATCGCCTGTCTGTTATCTAATCAGATAAAATGGAACTTCTCCCACTACTTGGATTCTTGTAACCTGTTCCAGGCTGTAACGCTGTTTGGCCAGGATAAAGCTGTGGTGTCTAAACCCCTAGTGCTAATTAACGCCTATATTCCCCCTGAAGTTAGTTTTAACGAAACTTTAAAGAAGGTTTTCGTTTATATTCAGAGTCTTAGGGATAAATTTCCTTCCCCTAACATAATTCTAGTAGGGGATTTGAATTGCAAAATTTCCAACTTAAGCATGAATCTATTTCGCGATAAATATAAAGAAGAATCATTACAGATCCCCCAAGCCCTCTTTCCTGAGAAGATTAAAACAAACAAGCGAGGGAAGATACTTCTTAAAGAACTTTCAGTTATGGATGGGATCATAGTGAATGGAAGGCTCCCTTCCGATTCCCCTGCAAATTTTACTCATAAATCTTACCAGGGTGATTCTATATTAGATTATGTGATAGTTGAGAATTCCACCTTTGCCCTACTAAAGGATCTCAGGGTTACTGAAACGGTTTTTAGCGACCATAAATTACTTTCTTCCTCTATGAATATAAATCCTCCAAAATCCGACCGATGGTCACTTAACGGCGACCTGGTAAGTTTTGGAGTGAAATCAGGAAGATGTTATTGGAACACGAAAGCCGAACAAGATCTGGAGAGCATTCTTGACGCTGCAATTGACGATCTTGCTATGAGG
Organism: Lissotriton helveticus; assembly: GCF_964261635.1. Taxonomy (NCBI): domain Eukaryota; kingdom Metazoa; phylum Chordata; class Amphibia; order Caudata; family Salamandridae; genus Lissotriton; species Lissotriton helveticus. The sequence goes on from NC_136072.1 coordinate 721,828,781, forward strand.
CAGGGTTTTGAAATTTTGTGTTTCCAAGATTTTATGCAAGTGGTGTCTTCGGTAGCGAAAAAAAACAATTAAGAAAAGGTGTTTTGCAATACCCTCCTGTCCCCTACGTTTACTCAACATAGAAATAAATAAGTTCGTTAGAGAACAATATTTGTGTTATTCGGTAGAAGGATCACGCAGAGTAACTTTATTAAAAAGAAGGAGGAAAAGGTTACAAGTGAAATTACGGAAAGAAGGGGAGGACATCGTTTGGATAGAATTAAGAGAGGCAGTTTTTAAAGGAGAAATTTTTCTATGAGTGATCAGACTCTGGTCCCCTTATCTGAAAAGGATATTGAAACTGCCATAAAGGAAATGCGTTCATCTGGGGCAATGGGACCGGATGAACTGCCAATCTCTGTTTTAAAGCGTAGCGGCGTAAAATGGAGCAAATTGTTATGCCCCGTGTTTAACACCTGTTTCTCTAGTGGAAAGATTCTTCCTTCTTGGAAAGGGAGTATATTAGTGCCCCTTTTCAAAAAGGGAGACCGGTTATCTCCCCAAAATTACCGCCAAATTGCTCTTTTGGATGCAATTGGCAAAGTGTTTGCAAGATGTCTCTTAAAACAAATTAATGACTGTGTGGACCAAGCAAACATACTTCCCCTAGAACAGACGGGATTCTGTAAGAATCATGGCACCCTGGATAACTTAACCGCTCTGCAAGTAATAACTGATAAATATATCGGGGTCAGAGGAGGGGGGGTTTATGCGGCCTTTATAGACTTTTCCACGGCTTTCGATAAAGTAGACCTTCCTTTGCTGTGGAAGAAACTTTTAACTTTGGGTATGCCAGCTAGGCTGCTAAATCTAGTTCAGGAACTCCACTCCGACACCTGGTGTAGAGTACTGTTGGGTGGAGAGAGAGGTCTATCCCAAGCAATTCCTTCTGCTAATGGTCTTAAACAGGGTTGCTTATTGGCTCTTTTGTTGTTTTCCCTTTATGTTTTTGACCTACCCCAGAGCCTATCATTAAGCAAAGGAATTGCTCCCACTCTAGGGGACAAACCAGTTGCATGCTTAATGTATGCAGATGACATACTTCTTTTAGACCTTACTCAGAAGGGACTCAATAACCGTCTGCATGCATTGCATTTATTCGCTGAATGGCATCATTTAACGATCAACATGTCTAAAAGTAAGGTAATGTGCATTACAGGAAAGAAAAAAACAAAATCTGGAAATTTCAATTGGTTTTTAGGCAATGAGAAATTGGAAATTGTAAAATCTTATGTCTTCCTCGGGAAAATAGTATGTGGCAACCTCAGTGGCAAGACCCACATAGACAACAACATTAGGAAAGCCAAGACCCAGGGAAATGGACTGAGTGCCCTTTATAAGGCCACTGGCAGAAGACATTTTGTCTATCTGTTGGAGGCCTTTCGTGCTAAAATTCCAGCTTCCCTGCTCTACGGCACTGAGCTAATAGATTTGAGACAATGGGGTTTCTTAGATACAACTGAGGGTGGTCTCTTGCGACATCTATTGTCGGTCAATAATGCCTGTAGAGTGGAATCCCTCAGACTTAAATTTGGCATACGAAGTAGTTGGGTTCAGGCCTTGGCAGGAGTAATACGTTGGGTCTTTCACTTAGCAAAGGGAAAGCCGACTACTCTAAGATTTTTGATCAAAAGGGAATTACTGGGTCCCATGAAAGAATACTCCTTACTTATAAAGAACTTTAGAAGGGCTGTTACTCTACTAGAATTGGAGGAATCAACTCTTTTTTCATTATCCCCATATCAGCTAAAGCAGTCCTTAAAACGGGCTACTTGGGAGTTAAGTTTTAGGAGGGATAGAGACGTCCTTATTAAAAAGAAAGGTGTCATTATGGTTGTCAATACTTATTCATTTAAACATATACAACCTTATGCATCCTGGTCCCTCCCCCATAGCTTACGCTGTTTTTGGTTCCTCTTGAGACACGATCTTCTTCCCTTAAATAAATTACTAGCTAGATGGTATGGCTTTTCTGATAAATGCACTTTATGTAACTATGTTAATTCAACTCAGGACACTGCCCATATCCTGTTCATATGCCCAGCCCTAATGGTCTATCGTCGAAAGTGGTTGAGACCAATATGCTTACAGTTAAACATTTCCTCTGCTAAATCTCTCCTCGATGCCATTTTCAATCCCCCCAATGAAATGTTCTGAATCAGAATTTTTAACTTTTTTAAATGCTTCTTAGAATTATATTAACAGATGTGTAGCCCTTTTTATGGTCTTTGTATAATTGGAATGTATTTTGTGGATTTTATGTCTGTGTAAATTTTGCTATTGATTATGTTTTGTTTATATGTGGATCTCAATCGAGTTCCAAATAATATTAAAATAAAATTGAAAAAAAATTGAATTGCATGAACGTTAGCAGCACTAGTCTGAATCATCGAGCAGTGATTGCCTCCCTGTTTCCAGGCTACGCCCTCGACAAATCATGCTATAGCTAAAAGAGATTCTTAGTTATATACATGCAGCCACATAAGCACAGCTGCTGATTGTCGGCGCGGAGCAATGCATGCTTTACCCGTGTTGCTGCAGGGGTTGGGCGGGGTCTGGCTGAACTGATGCCTGTAGCCTACAGCCCCTGCACCAGCAAACTGAGATATGGTTTCTCCAGGCCATTTTATCAGGTTTGTGGTTTGTGGACCTGATACATTTAAGCCCTAAGATACGTCCAATTGTGGGTAGACTAATTTTACCCAAAGTTAAAATTTTACCCAAAGTTATTGCTCTGTGTGATATTGGGCCAATAAATTACAAAGTGAGAATCTTTACACATCTTATTTTGAAAATACCAGATTCTTATTCATTCACAGGCCCGTGTGTTTTTGGGTCAGGAGTAACATCTTCAGCTACCAACTGTGTTGCAGAACTATTCCTCAAGTCTACAAAATCGTAAGTGCTTCATGTGATTTCTCTGATTAATGTTTTGCTGCTAGATTTATGTGTATCAGTTGACCTCTTTAATATATTTTGGTGTATTGTCCTAAAGAGCTAAACACATTAATAGACAAACAGTCCTCAGTGTGCTATCAATCGAATATTAAGGTGTGATGTTTCACACCTTTTATACCTTATGACATCTTACTACTATAGTCTTCAGTTCGTAATGAGGGATACCCCATAGCTGCATATAGCTTACACTATTTTGGTGTGCAGAGATGCATATCAGATCAAATTCCAGTTTGCATAAAAGAAAACACCAAAAAGTGCCTATTCACCCCAGCCAATGCAAAACTGCCCTCAAACACCATAAACACAAGCCTTGATGGCTAACCCAGGAGCATCGATCAGTGACAGATACTGTATTCTCATACTAGGCTCCATTACAACTGACCGATCCTCTTTTCTGAATGGCATACCTTCATGTACTAATACTAAATACCTTTTCTTCTTAGTATCAAGGAACATAAAATCCCCTTAGGGAAAAAGCTTGCTATTTCAATTTACCATGTGGAGAAATGTGACATATACTGTATGGAAAGCGACCTTCATATCTTTACAATACTGTTTGTTACCGTAATGATCCTACATCACGCCCCTTGAATGTTAAACATCATACCATGCCAACTATCTCTACTGATTACGACACCTCTAGTTCAGCCTCCTCATCTCCTCTGCAACACCCACACATTCGTCAGCAATGAAACCATGCAGCCTAATGTTAGCACGAATCAAGGTAGCCGGGTCCATAACCGAAGAATACAACTAGTCTTACACTGAAATAGAATCAAATAATGTCTAGGATGTAACCCACAGCTCTCTGTGTAGCCACCTACGTCCCTCAATACTACTACCCTCTGTCATTTGGGGCCAGATGTAGGTGGCCAATTACCGGTCGGTAACGGCCGAATTCGGCCGTTACCGACCGGTAATTGGATTTTGAGATGTAGGAGCATGCTTTACAGAATCGGAATTTTACCGAATCTGTATTTACAGATTCGGTAAAATTATTGAATCGGTAAATACAGACTCGGTAAAAATACCGAGTCTGTAAAAGCATATGTAGGTAGCACATCTTTGAGTGCCGCAGGCCTTTCAGATTCGGTATTTTAACACCCAATCCAATTGGGTGTTAAAATACCGAATTCAGGTGTGCATGCACATGTGTGCATGCACACCTAGCCATGTGACAGACAGACATGCCCTTAGGGCATGTCTGTGTGCCACATGGCGCACATGCCTATTTTTGGGGTGCCAGAGGGTGTCAAAGTGACACCCCCTGCACCCTTGCTAAAATCGGTATTTACCTTACAGAATCGGTATTGTCCATTGATTCCTATGGGCTTCACAGCCCATAGGAATCAATAGGAAATACCGATTCGGTATTTCCAGATTCGGTAAATACCGAATCTTAAAGATTCGGTATTTACACATCTGGAAATACCTACATCTCCCCCCTTCATATTTACCACTTCTTAAATACCGAATCGGTAAAATTCGGTATTTAAGAAGTGGTAAATAAGAATTACCTACATCGGGCCCACAATCTTTCAATCCTGTCTAGCTACACCGCAAATGCAGCACACAAACTGACTCTCCAAATACAACCTTCTAAATACTGAAGGAACAAAGGGCCCGATGTAGGTAATTCTTATTTACCACTTCTTAAATACCGAATTTTACCGATTCGGTATTTAAGAAGTGGTAAATATGAAGGGGGGAGATGTAGGTATTTCCAGATGTGTAAATACCGAATCTTTAAGATTCGGTATTTACCGAATCTGGAAATTCCGAATCGGTATTTCCTATTGATTCCTATGGGCTGTGAAGCCCATAGGAATCAATGGGCAATACCGATTCTGTAATTACAGAATCGGTAAATACCGATTTTAGCAAGGGTGCAGGGGGGGTCACTTTGACACCCTCTGGCACCCCCAAAACAGGCTCTGGTGCCATGTGGCAGGCATACATGCCCCAAGGGCAGGTCTGCCTGTCATATGGCAGAGATGTGCATGCACACATGTGCATGCACACCGGAATCGGTATTTTACCATCAAATTGGATTTGATGGTAAAATACTGATTTTTTAAGGCTTGTGGGACTCAGAAGAGTCCCACCTACATCTCAAATTTACCGAATCGGTAAAAATATCGATTTGGTATTTTACAGAATCGGTAAATTTACCGATCGGTAAATTTACCGATTCTGTAAAATTAAGGGCCCTACATACCATTTCTGATATACCGGTCGGTAACGGCCGAAAATACCGATTTTCGGCCGTTACCGACCGACCTACATCTGGCCCAAAGTTTTAAAATGTATGTTTGTCAATGTAGATGTTGTTGAGCATCAATGTTGCCCTTCTTTCCCACATGAAGACATATCAGCTTAGATGAAGATCTAACCAATCAATTAGCATGGTGGAAACACTCTCAATTGTCATCTTTGAAGTCAGTTTTGAGTCCAAAATACATCCTTTGTCATGAGCTGCCCTACACGAATTTTGACAGAAACTCTCTCTCTCAAGAGACATATAGATATCAGTGTGTCTTTTGAGTCTTGAAGCTCAACATTCACCCCCACCCCCCTCTTCATGGAATATGACCTTTGGCAGAACAGCCGGCACGCAAATCTCCAATACTTCATTGCCAAGCTCCTTGATTTGATAAGGGGGTCAACAAACAACAATGAACTGCACAATGTCAGCGACTGACAAAGCAATTTTAATTAGCAGATTTCCTTTTTGCAGAAAGCTGGTGAGGTGGGCTTAGTTGTAAATAAAGCTTTTAAATACAAATAGCTGCCACTTCCTCCTTACAAGTAAGCCTTTCTGCTCTGTGCATAACAAGTGAGTCAGGTATTGCAACAGACAAATAAAGTCCTTGTGTCTCTTCTGAATGACCAATAGGGGTAAGTCATTTGAAATTAGGGTCCTGAAGTCGATGTCATAGACAATGACTGAGTGAGCATTTATTAGAGCACATTTCATGGAAAAGGTACTCAGTTACTCAGACTTCGGTCTTATCGACTATAAGAGATCTGTTCAAGCATAGACCATGTGGTACAAGTATACGAGTCAGAGTCCTTCTTTCAGGGATCTCCACCTCCCACCTGACCATGAATCCACTCTGACAATTATTTCAAACAAAAACTCGGCTTGTCTTACCTTTGTTATGAATTTTATCTGATAACAGGTAGTGTTAGGGGCCTGTAAGTGAGTTATATGCAAAATTCAGAGAGGGACTTACCTGCATTCCAAAATCACAGCGCACAATTTACAGACTTCCCACCTATGACAATGTGGGTCTCTGTAAGCATGAAACATAGAGCTAGGTTCACAAATGGCAATGCAAACAATTCCCCTTCTCGGTTTTCCCCATGCTAAAATCCCAGCAGAGCACATCTAGCCAAGGGCATTCCTAAATCTTTAAAATCCTTTAAATACGGATGTATTGGCTTTCAGTAGTGAGATCCCTGCCACAGCAATCACTAGTGTATTTACCAACAGGTTCATTTTTGAGACCTGAGTGTGTTTTTCCTGGAATATCAATTACAGATCAGTCAGAGACATGGGAGTTGTAAAATAAATCATCCCGCATATTTCCTGATGTAGTGTGCAAGGGAGATTGGTGTGAATATGTCACACTGACTAATGATCCAGAAGATTCAGCAAAGCCCTCGGCTCCCACTGTTGTGTTTTTCCGCATCAGAAAATCCCAGCAGAGGATCTGTTTGCATTGCATGCTGTGAGCTTGATTCTGTGTGTTTTTAGCAGTGGGACACGACCCACTTTGTTGCTCGTGAGTCTGAGCAATGGCTGAGCTCGGTGGCGCGTGCCCACTGTAATGTCTCGTTCCGGGAAGCAATCTAACTCCTCCACAATTTCGAAGAGTATTTGCATTCTCTTCCACAGACGAAACTTTTATGGAAAGCACAAACACGTGAAGCGTGTGAGTTCCAGGGAGAATTCCAGGAGAAAATCAAACAGTGGAAATCAGTAAAGGGGTTTGATGATACTTGCTGAACATCTTCATTTATGTATTATAGAAACCACCAGGAAAGGACATCATTTTAACGTTACAGGCATACCAGCATTTTGAATCTTCAGGGCCTTCTATACTGTCTAATGCATTTTCTTTTCTAAGTGGGCGCACTTTATTATCACAAACAAGGTTAATGGGGTTGAAAAAGTAAAAAACTCTGCCCATCAATGAATTAAACATAAACACCTCTATATGTTGCAGGGGCGTCTGGACATATGGCTTCCTGATCAGCCCTGTCAAGTTTTTCAAATCCATGACTAGCTACTCCAGTCCAGGTTTTTATGTGAATCCTGGGACTGTTAGTCTTGTTTATCCCGCTATAAAACTGGGGATTCAAGCCCCAGATGTCTAATAAAAAATCCTTGATTGGTGCCTGTTAGAAATGGGAATCCTGGTTGGTTAAGGCTTGCGCCAAAGCCAGGCAGAAATCACCACTCTAGTTAGGGAAAGGAAGTTACACTCCAAAGATAACCCCTGCTCACCCCCTTGGCAACGTGACATAAGCAGTAAGGCTGATCCCGGAGGCAATGTGTAAAGCATTTGCACACGCACCCACCAGCAACAACATCCCAGGTCTCCCACAAAAGGAACTCCACACAAGGTTATATAAAAAATAGCCTTTGTATTCTCAAAACACATCAGATAGTAATCACACCAAGGGGCCAGTACACAGGGCCCTCCAGCAGGGAGGCAGCCCCCATGGTGGTCCCTCCTGGGCCCCACCAGCAGCACGCCCCTGGTAGATTCAAGTACAAAACAAGAACATTTACTTGGGGTCACAGCCCCTCTTTTATACACAGCTATCCTTTGTTGTCAAAGGTGCAGGCAAGTGGCGAACCAGATGCAACTGGTTCTTGAGCACTTTGTTTTGCTTAGCCCCTCTGCCTATTCACAGGATGGGTCAGGGACATCAGACACACCAGGGAGCGGCGCCAGCATTGTGAAGGGAAGGCCCAGCCCTATTCAGGTCCCAGGTGCACTTTTCCCTCCCATCAACATGCAGATCTCTCCATTCACCACCGGGGCAGACCCTTCCTGATTCCTGGAGCCAGGCACACCAGCCAGCTCCAGCCAATCACAAGCCAGACAGTCAATTCACATTCACTGCACAGACATGCCAACTTCTAGAAGTGGTACAAAAAAACGGTCCTAGGAAGCTTGAATCTGGTCCAGGGAAGGCATGGCTTGGCAGTTCGGGCTCGACTGTTCCCATGAGGCACAGGGTGAGACTGATTTGCATATGGCCATGTCTGAACTGGGGTGGCAGAGTAGGCTAAAGAACGGTGATGGATTAAACCCAGATTTGTTGACTGGGTGTGAGTGTTTGATTGGTTCAGATGCTCCGTCCATCACCACCCCCTTTTGTACCGCGTTGTTCACCATAAGTTGGCAGGGTATGCTCAGACGTGAGTCCCTTGCTCACTATGCCACTGGATTCAAGCAAGCCTGGCTGAAGACGGCTGTAAAGCCAGAAACCTGTCCTAGGAAGCTTGAATCTGGTCCAGAGAAGGCATGGCTTGGCAGTTCGGGCTGGAATGTTCCATGAGGCACAGGGTCAGACTGATTTGCATATGGCCATGTCTGAACTGGGGTGGCAGAGTGGGCTAAAGAACGGTGATGGATTAAACCCAGATCTGTTGACTGGGTGTGAGTGTTTGATTGGTTCAGATGCTCCGTCCATCACCACTCCCTTTTGTACAACTTCTAGAAGTGGCACTTCCAAACTAGACACAATAAATCCACACACATCATCGCGCAGTATTTAATCTCACGAGTTCGCACATACCAGACTCAACCCTGCACTCCCTATACATCAGGAACTACCATGGACACACATATCCCTCATGCATTCCTACAGGAGGGCAGGCCAGTCTCACCACACGCACTCAGACTGCGCACACACTTTACACTGGGACACAGTGTCAAAGTGCGCAAAGACCAGAAATCACTATAACTATGTAATATTAAAAGGCAAACAGTTTGGGGGTGAACCTGCCAGAAGGGCTAAGTCCAACAGCACCGATAATTAAGCATGGACATAAGCAGCTATGCTTGATCTGTACCCTTGACAGATGGAGACATAAGGGAGATCTTCAGAGCCCCGGCTCCTTGGTCTGGCTGGTGTTGAATGAACTGTTGAATGCAATGATTGGGCCACTAATGCAGATGCCATTATTAGGAGATCTAATACTCTCTGTGCATGCTCTCCTTGGTCACTTTTAATTGTCGGTAGTAATTACATGGCGAGTGGTGGAGAGGGTGGGTATTATGTTCTCATTGCAATGGAGGGGCAAATTGAAAGATGGCATTGTATTTGTAATTGAATTAATATAACGCCTACTACCCCGGATGAGGCGTCGAAGTTCTTTTCGGTGAGTAGCGCGCCACTCCGGAACCCAAAAAGGATTAGTGGTGGATTAGTATAAGGAAATATGAATCAATTTGAGCAGTGGGCATGTGAGTCTGTAAGTTGGATTGAATAGGATAATGGAGGGATGGAAGATGGAAGAGTCTAAAAAGTGTTAATTAGGAGCTCATAGTAGTAAGATGAGGTTTGGGATGAGTAAAAGGAGAGGTGGCAGAGGGTAGAGTCTCTAGAAAGGGAGTAGGGAGATCATAGTAATAAAATGAGGTTTGGGATGAGTCAAAGGAGGGATACATGCAGGAAGAATTTAGAAAGGGCTCCTTGGGAGATCATCGTAGTAAATTGAGGTTTGGGGTGAGACAAGAAGGGATAGGTGAGGGAAGAGTCTAGAAAGGCTTATTTTTGGAGAATCCAGTAGTGGAATGAGGTTTGGGATGAGTCAGACAGTGGAGGTAGAGGATATATTGAGAGAAGTATAGTGTGAGACAGAGTAGTGTAATGGAGACAGTCAAAGGTTTTTTATCTGCTTTTTTTTATACACTGGAGTAAAGTAATAACTCTGTAGATACATAACTACATATTAATTATCTGTTTTTATGTGTAATGTGTTTGTTTGTACTTTTATGATATATGTATATATCGAATAAAGTATTACAACAACATAGAAATGGTATACATGTATAAAGAAGAAAATATATTGAGATATATATTGAGATTTAAAGTTGTATTGTATAAACCTAGCCTTTCAAGTATTGCTGTACTTGAAGCTAATTTATTTGTGTATTTTAATGACTAATTTGCTTTTTTATTTTATTTTTATTTCGTCTTTTCCTCAATATTTCAATAGTGTAGTACTTGAATCTAAAATATTTATGATATTTACATTTTGGGATAGATAAATGAATTAGAAACTAATAAGCATCTGATCAAATGACTTATATGAAAACAGTGCAGTAAGATAAAAACATGTTAAGCTAAGAATAATATATATCTATGTATATCCAACACCAGTCCAATCTTCCGATACAAAGAAGGCGCTGACTCCGTGAATAAATGCCAAAGTAAGATTTTTTTTATTCCGATTAACAACCCAGGCGTGTTTCAACGGTATTCAACCACCTTGCTCACTACATCTGGTTTCACCACATCCACTACTATATACTTACAAGTTTGACAGGTTACAACTGGTTTAGGTTGTCATGGCAATCATGTCATGTCACTCCAAACAACATAGAAGAGTTATCATGTGGATTACATCACTGCTTGAAAGCTTTAGCTAGATGCATAAAACCATTATACATAGCTGAGATAAATGTTACTTCACATTTAACACCTCAGTGATGAACAAAATTTGAATGAAATAGAACTTATGTACAAAATTAGAAATTAAAACATAAAATTAAACACCGCCGTGAGTCAACGCGTTCAATATTTTTACCCATTAGTGGCGATATCACTAGCTGCCAACCCTTTATGTGTGTGCCGCAAATGTAGTTTTATGATTGGATGAACAAAGTCACCCTTGGATACACCCATAATTGCGGGTTGTGTTTATGTTTTGTGAACCTCACACAAATATGTTGTTGGCAGCGTTGTTTGTGGGTATTAAAACAACATGCGCCAGTTGTCGTGAGCACTAGTCATATGCGTTACTTGGGTAGTTCTCATGTGTCTAGCTCTCATATGGTGCACACATGCGGCCATGCCAAGTTTGTGTCATCCATGTCTGTGCGGAAACTCTTGCAACTAAATTGCCATGACTGGGTGCTTAAGTTGCTCATACAACATCCGGCCACTGAATCCTACCCTAGTGGGTGTGGGGACCGATTCCTCATATGACTGCGGCTTGTAAACACCAGTGATTGGTTTTCGAGCGTGATCTAAGGTGATTGTGACCGCGTTGACTCACAATGTTGTGAATTACTTAGTGGTGTAATGTGTTGTTTGGAAAATATATATTTTTTATGTCGTGTGTATTGTGCCAAATGAAAATTATTTGAGATAAAGTAGGTGAGTTTCAGATGTTTTTGGAGCAGTTAAAGATTAGCAGGCCAAGCAGCTGTCGACTAGAGGTGCACATTAAGAGCCTCATCCGCATTTAACCCATTGGGGATTTTCAAGTCTAGCAAGATTATGTGTCTAGACTCGAGTCTTCTCAATGCCAGTTGCCGATTGCCACCCCTGATGTTCTTGGGTACGCTGTCAATTACAAAATAAGTCAAACCTTGTAAGTTTCCTGCGTGCTGTGAATTTATGTGTCTTGCCACAGGGTATGCCTGGTCGTCATTTGTGATCAGCCTGAGGTGCTGCAGTATTCTAACGTGTGCCTGATGTATAGTGCTGCCCACATACCTTTTTCCACAAGTGCATTCCAGCACGTAGACATCAAATTCTGTCTTACATGTGTAGCTCCCTCTGATAGTATATGGTGTGTGTCTAATGGGTAACCTGACTGTGTTGATATTAATTCCATGTTTACAGGCCTTGCATTTTGCGCACTTCCTTTATCCCTTTTGGGCTTGAAGCCAAGTGGTTCCTTTGATATTTGTAGGGGCGTTGCACACTAGCTCGTTCCTCATTCATTTTGCCTTTCTAAAAGTGACTGATGGTGATTTGTCACAGATAGGACCTAAACTCGGGTCATTGGGTACCAACGGCCAGTGTCTGTTTAAAATCGTACGCAGATTGGTATATATATATATATATATATATATATATATATATATATATATATATCACAGCAATCTCTTCACAAAAAGAGCAGAGGCCACATCGGGGGACGGCTGGAGAACACCTTTGTTTCAAACTTGCACAGGCGTATGCATTTCGGCCATTACAGCCTTCGTCAGCGCCCTCAATAATTCAGGTGACTTTGCCCTTCCAATCACATTAAATAATGTCCTGCCCCATACTGGTTGGACATGGGAGGCCCCACCCATGATGAAATCGCTCACCGCAAGAGAGCTCACGTCGTCTTAGTGCACTCCAAGTCCCATAATGCACAGCCAATTCAGGTAGGTGATGCGGGGGTGTAAGCAATATTTTGTAATTTTTGGGCCTCAGCTGGACTCTGTGTAGTTAGGGTAGCCAAATTCCTGTTTTTGCAGCAGAACTTCTGGCGCTCTCCTGGGTCCCCACACCGCACAGCCCACCGGTCCGTCGATTGTAGCAGGGGCAGAAGAAGCAGTCCATTTCCACCCAACGAGAGGTTAATAACCTCCTCACTGCTTTCTCTTCGTGCCGAGCAGGCGGGCCTGAGTAAATCCGATACCTCGGAGTCTGTAATTGCCGTAGCAGTGTGCCAAAAAATTACCCAGGCCAACTTGATGTGCGGGGGCCCCTGTAACGCGCTCTTGGCTAGCGCGAAAAATATCACAGCAATCTCTTCACAAAAAGAGCAGAGGCCACATCGGGGGACGGCTGGAGAACACCTTTATTTCAAACTCGCACAGGCGTATGCATTTCGGCCATTACAGCCTTCGTCAGCGCCCTCAATAATTCAGGTGACTTTTCCCTTCCAATCACATTAAATAATGTCCTGCCCCATGCTGGTTGGACATGGGAGGCCCCACCCATGATGAAATCGCTCACCGCAAGAGAGCTCACGTCGTCTTAGTGCATTCCAAGTCCCATAATGCACAGCAAATTCAGGTAGGTGATGCGGGGGTGTAAGCAATATTTTGTAATTTTTGGGCCTCAGCTGGACTCTGTGTAGTTAGGGTAGCCAAATTCCTGTTTTTGCAGCAGAACTTCTGGCGCTCTCCTGGGTCCCCACACCGCACAGCCCACCGGTCTGTCAATTGTAGCAGGGGCAGAGGAAGCAGTCCTTTTCCGCCCAACGAGAGGTTTATAACCTCCTCACTGCTTTCTCTTCGTGCCGAGCAGGCGGGCCTGAGTAAATCCGATACCTCGGAGTCTGAAATTGCCGTAGCAGTGTGCCAAAAAATTACCCAGGCCAACTTGATGTGCGGGGGCCCCTGTAACGCGCTCTTGGATAGCGCGAAAAATATCACAGCAATCTCTTCACAAAAAGAGCAGAGGCCACATCGGGGGACGGCTGGAGAACACCTTTATTTCAAACTTGCACAGGCGTATGCATTTCGGCCATTACAGCCTTTGTCAGCGCCCTCAATAATTCAGGTGACTTTGTCCTTCCAATCACATTAAATAATGTCCTGCCCCATGCTGGTTGGACATGGGAGGCCCCACCCATGATGAAATCGCTCACCGCAAGAGAGTTCACGTCGTCTTAGTGCACTCCAAGTCCCATAATGCACAGCAAATTCAGGTAGGTGATGCGGGGGTGTAAGCAATATTTTGTAATTTTTGGGCCTCAGCTGGACTCTGTGTAGTTAGGGTAGCCAAATTCCTGTTTTTGCAGCAGAACTTCTGGCGCTCTCCTGGGTCCCCACACCGCACAGCCCACCGGTCTGTCGATTGTAGCAGGGGCAGAAGAAGCAGTCCTTTTCCGCCCAACGAGAGGTTAATACCCTCCTCACTGCTTTCTCTTCGTGCCGAGCAGGCGGGCCTGAGTAAATCCGATACCTCAGAGTCTGTAATTGCCGTAGCAGTGTGCCAAAAAATTACCCAGGCCAACTTGATGTGCGGGGGCCCCTGTAACGCGCTCTTGGCTAGCGCGAAAAATATCACAGCAATCTCTTCACAAAAAGAGCAGAGGCCACATCGGGGGACGGCTGGAGAACACCTTTATTTCAAACTTGCACAGGCGTATGCATTTCGGCCATTACAGCCTTTGTCAGCGCCCTCAATAATTCAGGTGACTTTGCCCTTCCAATCACATTAAATAATGTCCTGCCCCATGCTGGTTGGACATGGGAGGCCCCACCCATGATGAAATCGCTCACCGCAAGAGAGCTCACGTCGTCTTAGTGCACTCCAAGTCCCATAATGCACAGCCAATTCAGGTAGGTGATGCGGGGGTGTAAGCAATATTTTGTAATTTTTGGGCCTCAGCTGGACTCTGTGTAGTTAGGGTAGCCAAATTCCTGTTTTTGCAGCAGAACTTCTGGCGCTCTCCTGGGTCCCCACACCGCACAGCCCACCGGTCCGTCGATTGTAGCAGGGGCAGAAGAAGCAGTCCATTTCCACCCAACGAGAGGTTAATAACCTCCTCACTGCTTTCTCTTCGTGCCGAGCAGGCGGGCCTGAGTAAACCCGATACCTCGGAGTCTGTAATTGCCGTAGCAGTGTGCCAAAAAATTACCCAGGCCAACTTGATGTGCGGGGGCCCCTGTAACGCGCTCTTGGCTAGCGCGAAAAATATCACAGCAATCTCTTCACAAAAAGAGCAGAGGCCACATCGGGGGACGGCTGGAGAACACCTTTATTTCAAACTTGCACAGGCGTATGCATTTCGGCCATTACAGCCTTTGTCAGCGCCCTCAATAATTCAGGTGACTTTGTCCTTCCAATCACATTAAATAATGTCCTGCCCCATGCTGGTTGGACATGGGAGGCCCCACCCATGATGAAATCGCTCACCGCAAGAGAGCTCACGTCGTCTTAGTGCACTCCAAGTCCCATAATGCACAGCAAATTCAGGTAGGTGATGCGGGGGTGTAAGCAATATTTTGTAATTTTTGGGCCTCAGCTGGACTCTGTAGTTAGGGTAGCCAAATTCCTGTTTTTGCAGCAGAACTTCTGGTGCTCTCCTGGGTCCCCACACCGCACAGCCCACCGGTCCGTCGATTGTAGCAGGGGCAGAAGAAGCAGTCCTTTTCCGCCCAACGAGAGGTTAATAACCTCCTCACTGCTTTCTCTTCGTGCCGAGCAGGCGGGCCTTAGTAAATCCGATACCTCGGAGTCTGTAATTGCCGTAGCAGTGTGCCAAAAAATTACCCAGGCCAACTTGATGTGCGGCCTATATATTTAACCATGAGTAACATATACATTTGTTAAGTAGACCTAAAGAATATCTATATGTTTGATAAACCATGGATATTACACATATTTGCGCAAAGAAATACGCATATCAAGATACTTACAAATAATCTAATTATAAATGTTTAAATACACAGAGATATGATGTACATTCGAGTTTGAGTATGGTGGTAAGGTAGGAATGAGCCAAGTCTTGAATAGTCTTTTTAAGATAAGATAGTTATCCATGGATCTTATGTTTGAAGGTAATGGATTCAATAGTTCAACTGCTTTAACAGAGAAAGATGCACCACCTGAGTTTTTTTTTCTTACATGGAGGGGTTTTGAGGCGAGGTATGAATCTGAAGCTGAGGTTTGTTTGTTGAATATATTTGGTGATTTTATTCCTGATGTAAAGAGGTCCTGTTCCATGTATTACTTTGTGGGTGATACAAAGCAACTTGAAGGTGAATCTGCTGGCAATTGGTAACCAATGTAGGACCCTCAGGCAGGGGAGATTTGGGCTAGTGGCTTTACATGTAGCAGTAGTCTGGCAACAGAGTTCTGAACCCATTGTAGTTTTATTATAGTTGATAAAGATGATCCATGGTAGAGCCCATTGGCCTAATCAAGTTTAGCCAGTACAAGAGATAGTAGCCTGGACCTTCTGTGGAAATCGTAGGTCGGGGAAGATGTGTTGCAGAGTCTTTATAGTAATGAAACTTGTTCTTGCTAATTTGACCACTTGGGTATTCATTGATAACTTGGAGTCCATGGTAACGTCCTTAGATACTTTAGAAGGTGGTCCAAGATCATCAAGCCAGGTGCAGAGTATGTCATAATTTTTCCATTTGCCACATCTGAGCATTTCAGTTTTGGAAGCATTCAATTTGAGATGGCTTCATGTCGTCCACTGATCAACATCTCTGAGGCAACTGAAGATTTTTGAGTTTCCAATGTCTTTGGGCTTTCCAGTTTAAGGAGTATTTGTGTGTCATCTGCATAATTATAGAATGCTAGCTGAAATTCAATGATCATTGCTGGTAATGACTTCATGTAGATTTTGAAAAGCAGAGAGCTTTAAGGGGGCCCTGCATTTGTAAAGTATGGCCTGGAGAGAAAGGGGGTGCATTAATGGCATTTGTTATGTTTTGAAGCGTTTTACAAGTTGATTATTCTCAATCTGAAGTTATACATTACATAGTGTTGTAATATAATATAGTGAAAAACGACAAGGGAGATTTTTTACTCCCAGGACATGTATAATGTAAGTGCACATGTCCTACTTTTTAAATACCATGCACCATGCCCTATGGGGAGTTAGGGCCTACCTTAAGGGTGACTTATAGGTATTAGAAAGGAAGGTTTAGGCCTGGCAAAAGGTTTATTTTGTCATTTCAAATTTACAGTTTTAAAACTGCATAGCTAGGCTGCAGAGGCAGCCCTAGAGTCATGTTTTCACTTGTCACTTTAGTGGTGGCACGATAAGTGATGCAGTTCACTACTGACATTTAACTTACAGGACCTGAGTACATAGAGTACCAAATACTAGGGAACTATAGGCAAGATAAATTAGGGATTAACCAATTATGTATGTTTTTGGTGCCAGAGCACATACACTGGGCCCCTGGTGAGAGTGCCCCTGTGTTGAAATAGTCCGTACACCAGTAACATCACTCACAAATTGGTGGATGAACATTCAAAAAGTGCCCTTTCTTTACATACCCATCTCTAGATGAAAGGTGAGGAGAAGATAAATCATTCCTATGGTAGTTCTCATCATTTAAGTGGAAGAACCTGGAAAGGCCATCTGCATTGGCATGTCAGTCCCATGGCTGTGGTCCACTGTAAGTCCCTTCCCTGTAGGGATATAGACCTCCTCAACACTTTGGGTTTTTCCCCTTTCATCTCCATTAGAGAGACTGGCGATCAGTTTGAACCTTGTAGTGAGGCACAAACAGGTAGATCCCCCACTGGGCCTAAGCATTGACAAAGCGCCTACCTCTCCTCCACCGAGGCACTGGAGAATTCCCGTGGCGGAGGGACACCAGGAGCAGCGTGGAGTTGCTTTCCAACAAGTCTCAACACCCTTCCCAGAGCGCAGAGATCGGAGTCTGGGTCGTCCCGCATGCAGACATCTTGGGGAGCCAAGAGTGCGGGAGGCGCCAGGCTGAGTGACCGGTGTGAACCCAATGAATTTAAAGGTCCGCATCGCCACCACGGAGTGGAGACTAGGCCCGAATCAGCCCGCATTAACCCGGAGACTCGGTGCTGCCGATGTTGAGGAGAAGGGGTGAAAAACCGAGATGCGAACCTGGGCCTGGAAAGACGCAAGCTTCGCTTCAGCGTTGCTGATATGACAGGTACAAGAAATTTAAAGCATTACCTGGAGCTGCTAGTGCTGACGCGGGGGGCTGTGAACCCTGCTAAGCCCGGCCCCACTTTGAAAATTACCTGCAGCTTGGCCAAGTGCAGTGGTCTGGGAAAAGGATTCCAGGGTTGAAGATGCCCGTAGGCGCCCGAGCGCCTCAAGATGGCGGTTGGATTGGCCTGAAACTATATGCTTTCATGACCACGGCCAGTGATGCTTTCAGACTGTCAGTGCGAGTGGTCCCCCTGCAAGGTAGAGGTTAGCCTATGGGGCAAATACATGTTTAACTCGAATTGTAGGGGCTTGGGGGGCTTACATGACAGCACAGACATCTAGAAAATTCCTGCCTGACTTCAACATGGCACCCAAGATGAGACATGCCTAAACCTGACTTGGCGCCCGCCGCTTTATAGAGGTGCTTATTCTTTATTCCTTCTTTCTTTAATGAAGAGGACAGCCTGGAGGCAAAATGCCCATGATTGAGCTTTCGGAGCCTGGGGAGCTGAGAAGTGCAGCGGGGTCGCCCAGACACGATCTGCCTGACTTAAATATGGTGCCCGCCGCTTACAATGCCTATACGCGGTTTTGGCACGCTGGGCTTGCTGGGGCCTCACTGTGGGTGCTTGAGCCAGGCGGGAGACCTGACTTCATGGCACAGTTCTGCCTGCCCTTGAACGCCCTCCTCTTTTCACAAGATGGAGCCCAACATGACCTCAAGACCAGCCTGGGGATCCAGCATGCTGCTTCCCCCACCACCATCCGCCTTCTACACCTATGGACATCTCCAACTCAGGGATCCCTCCAGACCCAAGACCACCACCCTTGAGTACAACACCACCCGAACACCGGGCTGAATGATAGCAAGAATTTCCTGCCCTGTAAATATGTAATATATAATTGTTCAAGCTTAACCGCTGTTAAAATGTAATCTTGAGTGATTTTACTATTTGTATATACATATATATTCACTGAAAAAACCATAGGTTATAGACCATATATAGTTAGGAATTAGCATTTACAAAACCTTGAAAATTCACTGAAAAAACCATAGGTTATAGACCATATATAGTTAGGAATTAGCATTTACAAAACCTTATTTTACTCACACAAAACCATTGAAATTCCATATATAGTTAGTTGCACTAACTATATATCGCGCACCCGCAATCCACTGCTGATGATGTCACATATTACATCATTCATGACATGGTCAGTGACATCACTGATGACATCACTGATGACATCTCAAATGACATCACTGATGACATTACTGATAACAACATCCAGTGATTTTTTGTTTCTGTAAAGTTTAAATATGTCTTACATATTGAAGATTGAGTGGATGTGTAAGTGTCTGGACGAAGGATTTAGTAGGTGCATGACTAACTGTATGAGTGAGTGATTAAATGTGTCTCACTGAGTGCATGGGTTAGTGACTAAACTGTCTTAATTTGTGCATCATTATGTCTGTTGTTCTGTAAACTGCTGCATGTGTTGATCAGTAGCTGTATGAGTAACTATATGGGTTATTGATTGATTGCCCAAGTATTTGTATGGGAGACTGAGTGTGTGTGTGGCTGGCTGGGAGGTGTGTGACTCTGTGCAGATCAATGTGTACTTGTATCAATGATTGTATAAGAAGGTAAGTATGTGTTAGTATATGTTTGAAAATGTAAGGTGCTCTATGTTTAACTGTATAGACAAGAAAATGGAAGTGTCATTGATTCTTTACATGACTGACTAGGTGAGTGAGTAACTCCATGGATGAGTGGCAGACTGTGACTGTCTGTATAGGTGTATGAGTGCATATGATAGTGTTGTAAAGATGAGTGATTGTATGTATGAATGATTGTATGGGTGAATGAGTGAAGGTGTGTGTAGACGTAGGAATCAGTGAGTGCGTATGTAGTAACTAGTATTGGTGTGTCAATGGTTTCAAAAATTATACTCTGTATTTAACACTGGGTGAAACAGAGGTTATATTAAAATGTGAGGAGATGCATTGTATTGTCACATGAATGATATCATCAGTGATGTGGTCATTGATGTCAAATGAGATGTCATCAGTGATGTCATCAGTGATGTCATTTGAGATGTCATCAGTGATGTCATCAGTGATGTCACTGACCATGTCATGAATGATGTAATATGTGACATCATCAGCAGTGGATTGCGGGTGCGCGATATATAGTTAGTGCAACTAACTATATATGGAATTTCAATGGTTTTGTGTGAGTAAAATAAGGTTTTGTAAATGCTAATTCCTAACTATATATGGTCTATAACCTATGGTTTTTTCAGTGAATTTTCAAGGTTTTGTAAATGCTAATTCCTAACTATATATGGTCTATAACCTATGGTTTTTTCAGTGAATTTCATTGGTTTTTTAACAGCTAATATCTGTAGCTGTAAAATGTATTCTTCTTTAAATCCAAAAATATATTTTATATGTTTATGAATAATTTTTTTTTTAAATATTTTTTTTTCTTCGTTCCCGCTTCGCGAATCGGGAAGCTTCCCGTTAGCTGGCCTTGATGCCGCGAAATAGACCGCGAGCCGGTAAACGTTTCTTTACCGCAACTGCCGCGTTAGAAAACAACATCGTGACGCCTCCCGTCCGCATGACGTTTCGCGTTGTCGCGTGATACGTCATATGACGTGCTACGTTAGCGAACTGGTACGCGAAGCGAGTCGCAAAGCGCAGGTTTCTGGAAGCAAACCGGGAGGCCCTGCAAAGCGCTTAACGTAAACACAGCAGGTCATGTGACTTGGTAATAACACTTTTCATTGGTTCATTTCACTTTTGGTTTCCTAATGATGTAAGACTAGGTCATATAATCTAAAATGAACACTTTTCATTGGTTGAGAGCTCTTGTTTTTCCCAAATGATGAAAATCCCTCCTTCTTTCCTCACTCTGACTTTCATCATTGTGAGAGAAAGACCCTTTGTGATCACTGAGCAATGGCTTCTTTAGTAGCTTCAGCTGGTGCTTCCCCACCACCTCCACCACATCCAAGGAAGAGTGGACCACCTGCTCAAGTTATAATTCAACAAGAAGAGGAAGAAGAGGAACAGGACGACGAGCACGAAGAGAGGCAGTTTTTGCCTGAGCAGCCCAGGACGTCTCACCGGAAAGAAAACTTCATTTGGCAATTTTTTTAAATTCCCAAAGGTCAGAAAAAAGTAAATGCAAGATACGTAACTTGCCTTATATGTCAAGATAGACTGTCCAGAGGAACCGAGAAAAAATACAGTTTCGGAAACTACACAATGCATCGCCATATGACTAGGTGGCATCCTAACAACTACAGTGCTGCACAGTTTCGGAACGACCTAGATAATCTCCCTATTATGGCCAGAAGATCTGTTGTACCGGAAGTAACGGGACCAGAGGGCAGGGAGATGGTGCCAAATATACAAATGAAATTTGGTGAAGTAAAACACATCTGCGTATTTTGCGATGGATTCATTTCCTACGGAGAAAGAAGCATCACTCTGATCAACAGAGCTATTGACTATCATATACAAGTTTGTACGAAACGCCCAAAATAATAAATACTTCTTTTTTTGTTTTGTTGCTCCTGTTGAGCCCTTTACAATGAATCGTTTTCATTGCCCCCTCCAAGAAAACCCCAAAAAAATATAAAACTGTTCAGAAAAATTCAAAAAAAGTAAAAAAATGTTCCGAAAAATAATAAAAAAAATATAAAACAACAAAAACAATTTAAAAAAAAGTTCTTTTCAGAACTACCTCCCCGTTATTAAAAAATTGGTACAATATTTGGAACTGTGCCAACCTCTATTTCTCTTAGTTCGCTTCCCAGTTCGCTCGCCGGTACGCGAACCGGAAGCGAACCAAAAACAGTAAGTATAAGGGAAGGAAACAGACACTTATGTTAAAAGAAAGACAGCTATAGGGGAGTAAACTAGAGATACTATTACCCGTAATCCACTGCTGATGATGTCACATATTACATCATTCATGACATGCTCAGTGACATCATCAGCAGAGGATTGCGGGTTTTTTGGCAACATGCCTTATCCACGGTTTAATAACGCTGCCTTTTGCTTTATATAAGTTTTCAAATTGTATGAAATATATACCAATAGGTCGTTATGAACCTTTAGGTAGTGCTTTTCTTCATGAGGTCTAGTCGCTTCCATACACATACAGATGTTTCAAAGATGATCAAGAAGTTTATCTGAATGGAGAGGAATGCACTGAGACGCCAGATCATTCACTAATGTGTAGGCACATACAGTTACACGGTTCATGCTACAAACACCGACCAAATATGGCTTGCGTGTTGCAAGGCACGCCAGTTCCTGCTATCATCCCCACGTTCAAGTTGTTGGAAAATGGTAGTTATTTGATGCTCAATAATGAAGATTGTTCTGGGTTAATTAAAAGTATTCCTTTTATCGTAACAGTAAGTGAACGGGTTATTTGCTGCAGAAATGTTCTATTTCCTCCCACACATGAACATAGGGAGTTTTCAATCTCGCCACAAATACCAACCTTGGGAGCAGATTTCAACGGCATGGCAAGAATAAGAGCTCTTTTGTCTCAGAGAGAGGTGGCCTTGAGTTCGGCCCGTGAAACTTTCGTGCTTCACATAGCGAACACCCGTACAGAGGTGCAGACCCTTTTCAATTCAGATTTGCCTTTCCATTTCAGCAAGATGGTTCGGACTATCTCTAACGCATCCTCCACAAAGGCCCTGGCGCACTTTTTTAAAGTTGTTACCAGTGGTCTCGTGACTTCATTTGAGAAAATCTTTGGAGTCATCCCTGCTTTCTTTCATTCGATTTTTTCCACTCTGCTTCGTGGATTGCCATTTTTACTTGCATTACCAGCGGACGCTCTTGTGCTTTTTTACATTTTTAAATATGGATGTCCCTCCTATGCAACCTCCCGCCCTGCAGCTGCTGACACTGTTCCGCAATCGCATGCTAGAATATTATGGCACAATGCCGTTGGCGATATTAAGCACGGCATATGGATTATCTTTTCGATTCTCCTACTTCACCTGTGTCCAGCCTGTATTTCACTGCCTGACCTGTGATTTCGATTGGGCCATTGATTTGTGTCTCTGCGGACCGGTTTCTCCTGACGTCGACTTTAATCAGCTGATGACTCCTATCATTACTCACGAGTTGGTTTGTCCTGGCGAAAGGATTATGGCTGTGGCATTGATGCATGGACTAATTGGTCCCTGGAATTTACTGGCGGCAACACAGTCTTTCTTGGAACAGAGCTTTCTTGAAAACCCACCGAGCTGTCCTCTGATGGTGATAGAGGATCCGGTGCTGGGAGAGCACGTATGTTTTTTTCCGCTTTTAAATTGGATGGCTGAACTGTTTTCGGATGAAGACGGTGACTTCCTATTGGAGGCTGTTGCAGCTTATTTTGCATACACAGTTATGTCATAGACCTTTTTCATGTTTGATATGCTGAGTACTAGCATTTCATTGACAATTCATTGACTTATTTGTCAAGTTTTTATTATTTACCTTGCCTATTGGCTTAAGACTCGATAAAGTACTTGGCTGTTTTATTTTTCTTTAGCATTAAATTTTCCTAGTTTTTAATGCTTTACCTTGCGGACCGTCCACATATAAACTTGCAATCTGCTCTCACTTCTATTATCTTATTCAGTTCGTTTCCGGATCATGGGGAGGTGTCATCTACGTCCTGGATATCTTTACACCGTGTTAAGTTAGCATGGGCTCATTACCGGTTTAAACGCCATTTTTCCTTTTTTGCAACTTCTGCACACGACACTTAGTTGTTGCTTTAGCTTTCAACCTAGTAGTTCATCGTGGTTTACATGAGAATAATATGTTATTGCTCTACTATCTGCTTTGCTTGTTAAACTATATCTGTACAGCGAGTGCTAAAGTTTCAAGAACAACACGATACAGAATTGTTATGAGGTCTGATCTCCACGACTTCATACTCATAACATAAGTGCAACTTCTGCCAATTCTGGGCATGAGGCGGGTTTTATATTGCTTTGCCGAACACACATACACAACACTTGATGCGGTTCACATGAAGAGAGAGCTGGTGTATGCTGATGTGATTCCTTCAAATCTAAGACACTAAAGTATGGGCACGCCCTAAACCAACACAAAGAGACCTTCTTAGCAAATAATATAATATGTGTATTAGGGAGGGTGAGATATAAGCAGCCGCAGGCCGTGGAGGGAGTTACGGTGAGGCAGGGAGGCGGGGAGGGGGAGAAGCAGGGTGGAGCCCTCTCCACCCTGCCCCTCCCCCTCCCCGCCTCCCTGCCCCACCGTAACTCCCTCCACGGCCCGTGGCTGCTTATAAGTGTTGCTAACTCTTATTCATTTACAGCATGTTAACATACTGTCACCATTCGCTTTTTATGTACTAGTAACTATGCTGGTAATTTTGCTACTGATAATATGTGTACTTGTATTATCTAAGATACTACGCCTGAGAAGACGGCATTAGTAAATAAACATTTCAAATACACATGTGTTCTTCTTAACTCCATGTTCTGGTTTCTAAGAAATATATAACGACCGACTGTTCATGAGTTCCACGTATCCTGAGGTACTATAAGTTCATATTCTGGATTGTCTAAACATTGAGAGTTTGTTATATCCAATGTGACACTGTACCTAGCTTGCTAAGGGGTTTTTGATTACTAAGGTGAGTTTTGGGACACCCTAATTCGCCGAGGTTCCAATCCTCTGTCCACAGTTCTGTGTGAGAACAGAAACCCTGCGACAGGGGCACCCCCGACCCTTGCTGGAGCTTCATCACACTTGCGATACAACTCCAGCAATGCGCCACCTTTACGGCACAGATACATCACGCATCTGTGCTGTTTTTGCCCCATGATGCGCCGCATTGTAAATGCAGCACACCATAGGTGACGGAACAGCGGCACAGAATGACTAACACATCCCTGGTGATGCGCCAGTCATCATAAATCTATCCCTATGCTTCTTATCTTGTTAGAGATGAACCGCCATATGTATCATCAAAGTTTTTTGCATTTCCTAAATAGCGAACTTTAAGGAATAAATAGCGATTCTTTACCATTCCTAGTTTGCGATGAGCTATTTGCTAATTACAAATTACCCATTCATTTCCTTCATTTCCATAGGGCGGTTGGACTCACTTTTAGCTCGAACGGCTGAATGGATTTGCACGAAACTTGGCAAAATTGTAGGGACTGGTAGCCCGATGTGCCTTTGCTATGTCTCAAGATATATGCTCCAGTGGTTTTTACGAAAATTAACTTTGAGAAATATATATTGGGCTACATTGGCCTATATATATGTTGGAACCCAAATGTAGCCCAATGTAGCCCAATGAAGCCCAATGAAGCCCAATGTAGCCCAATGTAGCCCAAAGATGGCCGCCAGAGACGAAAAAAAACAAATGTAGCCCAAATATCAGCCAGATGTAGCCCAACTATAGCCCAGTGACAGAATGACCAATCAGCGTCGCAAACCTCCGTTACGCGAAGCGGAGCGCTGTTACAGATATATATCTTTTTTTGAACGTTAATTTCTCAAAATCCACTGGAGCACATATATTGAGACCTAGCAAAGGCACATCGGGCTACCAGTCCCTAATATTTTACCAAGTTTCGTGCAAATCCATTCAGCCGTTCGATTATTATTATTATTTATTTTTTTTTGCCCCGCGGGGCCCTTTTAAAACCTCCACATCAAACCTAGGGGGTCAGCGAGGATCTACTATTCCCCCTTATGGTCATTTGCCCCTTCGCTTTCGCCTCCTCTTGTCTCTCGATCCTACCGAGAGACAAGATGGCGGCCGCTACGGACTGTTTGGAATGTTGACAGACGCCGGAGAACCAATCAGCTTCGCTTCACAAAGCTCCGTTGCGCGAAAAGTACGCGTCCTGGAGCGCTGCCCGGTCCGCTGTTACAGATATATATCTTTTTTTAAACGTTAATTTCTCAAAATCCACTGTAGCACATATATTGAGACCTACAAAAGGCACATCGGGCTACCAGTCCCTACAATTTTGCCAAGTTTCATGCAAATCCATTCAGCCGTTCGGGCTAAAAGTGAGGCCAACCGCCCTATGGAAAACTCAATGTTAAAAACACGTTTTGGGACCCCCCTTTTTTCTCGGCCCCCCCTTGACGAACCCCCCCCAAATTTTCAAGGGCTGCTCAGAAACAAAATGTGCCATTTTCCTGAAAATTTCAGCCAATTCCGTCCTCAAACGCCAAAGTTATTAGACATAGAATTTTCAAAAATCCCATAGAGAAAAAATCCTAACTATATATACCTACTGGCGACCGCCAGTAGGTAATATATATATCTATATATATATATATATATATATATATATATATATATATATATATATATATATATATATATATATATATATATATTTATATATATATATATCTATATATATATATTGGATATTAGATCACCCAAAAACATAGAAGTAGGAAATCATCCGGCACTCCGAGGTAGGAAAAAAGTCTTCACTTTATTTTTTAGGACAAGGTATAACATCTACGCGTTTCGGGAGTGAAGCTCCCTTGTTCACGATGCTTAGCAACCATTTTGACCAGGTTAAAATACACAAAACAGTGGTAATGAAAACGATGAAGGACACAGGAAACAAGGTATTGTATTCCATTTTGTCAGGTGAGGGGGCCATTTTGAAACGTGTTATTTGTAACAACATTCAATTATCTTGATAAGTTAAAGTAATCTTTTTTCAAAAGCCATTTCAAAGAGTACATTCGTAATTCTTTACCTTTTCATGAAAGTGCAAATGCATATGAAAATATCTCATTGGCAGTTACTCAGTTTATATAAAATTATCCTTGACAGTGAAAGCCCCTCCATATTGGTAGTCCCACAACTTTTCTAAAGTGCAAGTGCAAACATTTTTATGCTTGGAATCTTAATTGATTCATAAATAGTTAAAGGGAAGAAAACATATATGATAAGGTGCTGTAGACACCAATAGGTACATAAACTCATCGAGTACCCTTCTCCTGCTCTTATTGCATTTTGCTCAAATTAAAGTGCCAGTGCATTTGTAGACAGTAATTCTTCTTAATGTTAACAATTCACTTTTATATATGTCAGTCGGGCTATATATGGATTTTAAAACTAACACCAATATATACAAACAATAATTCATCCTTAATGTAAACAATCCACTCAACTTTATGTAAACCCCACTGAAGTACAGTATTCTTTAAAAATGATATAAAGTGCAAGTGCATTAGTAGTAAAAATACCACTTCCTATGTAAACAATGATAGTCTCTCAATGTAAACATTTCACTCTATTGAAAAACCAACTTAAATACAGTCTACGATATACAATAAAGTGCAAATGCAAATATATATTATATGTCTATTTCCTCGAAATCATTCTATTTCAAGTGCAAAATTATTCCTATATTGTGGGATCTAATCATCATGATCTTTATAATACCCATCCTATCATTGCAATTCACAAACATCATTGCCACTGTAAAATATAAAACAAGGTTTAAAAACACAATCGATTCCTAGTTCTTAGTGCAGATTTTCATAATAGAAGCTCATGTTTTTCATATTCATTATACTTAGGACAGGCATGTGTAGAGATCTTTATCCACATTCAGCCCCTGTGGTTCTTTACAATTAAATTCTAGAATAAAATATGTCTCTAGCCTGCGTAGTTCTCTTTCTCTGTCTCCCCCTCTCTTCTTTTTGGGGACCTCTGCTACGCATGTATACTGTAGGCCTGCAGGGTTGCTCTGGTGGAAAGATTCAAAATGCCCCGCAATGGGGTAAGTTCTGTCCTGATTGATAATCGCCCGCCTGTGTTGAAGAATTTGTTAGTGGACAGGTAGGGTTGCACTGCCTATATATATCTTTGGACAGGGACATTGTAAAAGATATACAACAAAGCTGCTTTTGCAAGTAATAAAACCTCTAATAGTTATAGTTTTATGAAAAAAAATTCTAAAATCAGTGCGGTTCATGCCGTGTTGGCACGCCTTGCATTTTGAACACTTTTTAAAGCCAGGTTTTTGTGTAAGCCAGTTGGTAATACCCTTCTTTTTATTCTTGTCAGTAAATTCGCTCCTCACAATCAGGTCTTTAAGGGATTTTGATTTTCTAAAAGTAATCTCAGGATTCCTTTTAACTCTAGGGCCCCATACTGGATCGTTTTTTACAAGATACCAGTGTTTCCGCAGGATAGATCTAATTTCCTTATGTTTTGTGTTAAAACTAAAAGTGGTTATAAATCTAGAGTTATCTTCATCTCTCATCTGTTTGTTTTGTTCCTGTTGTTTTTGAGTTCTAGAGGGTTCAAATAGTATCTTTTGTCTCACTAAATTCTTAGTTTTTTTGGATGCCCCTTTTAGAATATCCAATTTGTAGCCTCTTTGGGTGAATCTCTCAGTAATCTCATGTTCAATTCTATCATATTCATCCTCGCTACTGCAAGTTCTCCTTGCCCTGTAGTACTCTCCAAAAGGAATACTCCTTATCAATGCTGCTGGATGAGCACTTCCCGCATGGAGGACTGAATTTCCGGCGGTAGCTTTGCGAAAGATAGTTGTTTCTAATCTTCCTGCAATGGGTTTAATTCGAATATCAAGAAAATCAATAGTTGTCTTGCTGTGATGGCCTACAAACTCTAGATTTAGGGAGTTTTGATTAAGATCATTGATGAACAAATTGATGTCTGTCTCCGTGCCCTGCCACAGCACGAAGACATCATCAATAAATCTGACCCACAGCAAGACATGATCCATCCATTGGTCCAGGGGACCACCCCTGAGCACCAGTTCCTCCCACCAGCCGAGATGTAGATTAGCATAACTGGGGGCAAAACAGGTGCCCATTGCTGTCTCCCTTTCCTGCAGATAGAGATCATCACCAAACAAAAAGATGTTCTTAGTGGGGCACCACTCCATGAGTTCTAAAATCATGGTATTTTGTGAGGCAAACTGTGCTGGTCTCCTACTCAAGTAGTACTCGCTCGTCTTAGTCCGTCTACATGTCTTATGCTAGTATACAAAGTGGAAATATCTAGCGTTAGCAGCACCATAGTTTCAGCATCCCAGTTAATATCAAAAATACATTAAAAAAAATCTGTTGAATCTTTAATGTATGATGGTAGTGATCTGACTTTTGGATTGAGGAAATAATTGATATAGCGGGAAGCATTTTCAAACAGACTGCCACAGGATGAAATGATGGGTCTTCGTGGTGGACTAGTGGGATTTTTATGTATTTTTGGGCGCATATAAAATAATGGGACTGTTGTTTTTTCTCTTTTTAATGAATTTATGCTCGTCCCAGCTAAGAAGCCCTGCGTCTCTCCAGGTATCTAATCTTCCAAAGAACTCCACCATTACCATGTCATATTCTTTGGGACCGATCTTACTATAACAGCTGCAATCTTGTAGTTGGTTCAATGCCTCTTTCTTATATTGCTCCTTACCCCAAAGTACAATATTCCCCCCTTTATCTGAGGGTTTTATTAAGAGTCCATCTTCCTCCTGTAGCTTCTTTACTGTCTTGTGGAACATTGCTTTCTTCGGATCTACTTTCCTTTTTCTTTGGTTTTCCGCTAAATATAGGTCCTTAAGATCCTTGGTTACATTTTCCCCAAATAAATCCAAGTTGTCTCTTACAGTCTGCGGGACAAATCTGGAAGGTGCCCTAAAGGGTGTGTGGTCACTCTGATTCAAATCAGATTCTGTTCCCATTGCCACCTCATTTTCACATGGATATGTATCATCTAGCAAGGTTATCATGTTTTCGAGGGCCGGTGTATCATTGACATTTAGGAAGATGCTGTTATTTGTAGGGATATCACTTGATATTTCTACTGGAGGTTTATTTGTATTCTTCTGTCCTGCATGCAATTTAGATAACTTAAGTTTCCTTATATAACGATACAGGTCCATTGTACTGTTGGGATAATTGTAATCATTATTGTCACAGTATGAAAGTCGTAAATTCAGTATCGTTTCCTCATCTTCTGTTAAACTCACAGAGCTTAAGTTAATAATAGTTGCATCTATCTAACCCCTGGTATATGTAGGAGACCTCTGTACTTACTACCATTCCTCAGTGATTTTAGAGTTTTTCCATGTGTATCTCTTCCTTGAGTGACTTTACAACTTGAACATTTGTAATTTTTCTGTTTGTATCTCTTCCTTGTGTGACTTCACAACTTGTACTTTTGCAATTTGTTCTGTTTATATCTCTTATGTAACTCATGTAATCCAAAGTCCTTATGTAACGCAACTGGTTCTTTTGTAAAGCACTCTGACACCTTCGGGTAATGTTTGCGCTATATAAAATCACAATAAATAAATAAAATAAATAAATAAAGGCTTCTCTCTCAATTGCAAACCAATGCACCTCTCTATAGAGGAGTCACCTACTAATGAAGGCCTTCATCACTTAACTGTGAGAACACTGTCGAATTCTATGTTCAGAAGCTTCTGTCCAGACAACAAAATCTTTGCTGAAGTCAGGTGCTTTGAGTTCTGGAGCTGAGCACTTTGCCTGTTTCAGGGTCGCAAAGGCCTTCTGACTCTCCTCAGTTCATAGAAACTTCATGGGATGTTTCTTTGAGGTGAATTATGTCAGGGGGGATACAATGGTACCATACTTCTTCACAAATCTCCTGTAATACCCTGTCAGGTCTAGAAAGTCCCTGACTTGGGTTTGGGTTTTCAGAGGCTCCCAAGCTGTAATGGTTTTGATCGTAGCCTGGAGAGGTTGTACACACCCCACCTACAAGGTGGTCCAGGTACACAACAGTTCTCTGCCCTATCCAACATTTGCTTGTCTTGAGAGTCAAGCCTGACTGTTGCAAGGCCTGAAGCACTCCCTTGAGGTGGGCCAGGTAATCCTGTCAGATGCAAGTAAAGGTCGCTATGTCATCTAGATATGCTGCACTGAATGCTTCAAATTAGCCAGTTCCCTATTCACCAGCCCCTGGAAGATGGCAATGCATTTCAGCCCAAATTGCACCACTTTAAATTTGAAATGGCCCTCAGAAGTGAAGAATACTGACCTCTTCTTTTTCTTTTCATTCAGGGCTCTTTGTCAGTTCCCTTATGTGAGCTCTTGTGATTGGGTGAGCATCAGTCTTAGTGACTGGACTGATTCCCCTGTAGTCGACAGAGATCCTGACAGAACCTGAGCTCTGACTTCCCACCTTTTGGGTTGGGCTTTGGTATCAGAGCCCCTGCGCTTGCCTAGGGACAAACAGATGGCTAACATCAATTCCAACACCACCATGTTACGTTTGTCTGCATGATGGAGACACCACTGGGTCCGCCCCAGGTGTCAATGAGAACGAGTCAGAAAACTGCTATAACAATTTGTGATAGTCCCTCTGCTGGTGTTCTGTCAGTGTAGTTGAGAGCACTACTCCCTCTCCTGAACCAGTCTTGGCATTGTTTGACAAGAACACTGGGAGAGTTTCACTCTCTTCCTCTCCTTAATCACTCACCATGAGCATGTCATAGTGGGGAATTTAGCTGGTTCTCATGAATCATCCGTGGAAGGTTTCTGGGTGTTCCTAGATCCACCAGGTAGGTAACCTCCCCATTCTTTTCCATCACCGTGTTGGGTCCAGTCTATTTGTCTTGGTGGGCCCTGGAAGCCACAGACCCCAGAATCCATACTTTCTGACCTGGCTGGTGATCAGCCAAGACAGCCTTATGATCATACAAGTGCTTAACAAACAGCTGACTGCCCTACAATTTCTGGTTAGCCTGCTTCATGTACGCTGCTACTCAGGGATGCAGATCCAGTACACACTACCACGCAGGGATGCAGATCCAGGACACAGTCTACTATGTCCTCCTTGGAGGAATTCTCCTACACCTCCCGGACCAGGCTTAAGGGACCTCTCATTGGATGCCTCAACAGAACTCTCAAAGATGTTGAAGCTCATTCTCTTCTGTGATATCTCCCTGTAGACAAACCGAAGGCATGGCATTATCACATCCTAATTCCTCCTGGGTTTGCCTGTGAAACTCATGCTCATACTTTTCAAGGTCTTGTTGAACCCTTTAACTAGACCATTGGGCTGAGGGTGATAGGTGGGGTAAACTTATAAGTCCCCCCAAACTCATCCCACATAGTCAAAAAGTATACAGACATTAAGTTGGTGCCCATGTCAGATAATACCTCGTTAGGAAACTACTTTGGTAAAGACAGCAAGCAGAGCTCTGGCCACTGAGGGTGCAATAACAGTCCTTAGGGTTACTGCTTCAGGGTACCTTGTGGCATGGTCCAACATCACTCGAAGGAACCTATTACCTGAAGCAGTTGAAGGGTCTAGGGGACCAACAATGTCAATCCCTACTCTTTCTAAGGGTGTCCCAACTACTGACAGTTGAATTAAGAGAAATGTTGGTTTCCCACCTGTCTTGCCACTGGCTTGACAGGTGGTACAGGAGTGTCAAAACTCTTTCACCTTCACTGACATCTGGGGCCAGTAGAAGTAGTTAACCAATCTAACCAGGTCTTGGCCTGACCCAAATGCCCAGCCAAGGGGATATCATAAGCCAAATTCAAGAAAAGGGTCCTATATTGTTGAGGCACCCCAATCACCTGATTGCCCCAGGTTTTGAGTCTGGTGTCTCACTGTGCTTGACACCGTTCTCCCAATAGAAACCAATGGGGCCCACTGGTATCTCCCTGTTCTTGGACTTCAGCCTGATGTAAAAGACCCTCAGGAGTAGGGCCGGTCCACTTGCCCTTGGCAAAACTCCTCCCTGGTAGGTACTCCTACCGATTGAAGCTCTCCAAGCCCTGGTAGATCTTCTAGGAGGGGCACCTTTCTCTTTAGATCGCAGGTCCTCCTCCCGAGGGTCAGATTCCTTCTGGGCTTTTGGAACTTGGGAGTCTCTGGTTTACCAGACCTTTTGCCCTTTATCATGGTTGTGGCGGCCTGATCTCTTGCTCCAAGATCCAGACTCCCGGACTATCCTGACGTGCTGTTTTGGGCCTGATGGCCACAAATACCCCTTAAGGAGACCCAGCATCTCTACCTGGGTCCTCCCTTCCACCTCATATCAATCAGAGGTATCAAGATCATTTCCCAGCAGACACTTCACTGGGATGGCAGGAGACTGAGCTACCTTCCTCAGGCCCGTAATCCCTCCCCGCTCAAAGGTAACCATAGCCCACCTTCTTGTCCTTGTGCAGGACATTTTGGATGACCAGGACTGGGGAAAACAACATCTCCACCACAGTGGTCATGCTGGCAGCTGTATTCTTTAGAGCCTCCACTCTAGTACAGTTGATGTTAGGCTTCTACCTGTACAATACTACACCTGGAGGAAAGATAAACAGGGCTGGAACATCCACCCCAGCCCCAGACACTAAGGCGGATCAGTATACCGCTTGGTTTCACCTGGAAAAATGTCCACCCCAAACCCTACTCTAGGAATCTCTTGGGACCGCCGACAGGGGGGAGCTTCTCTGGACAAAGAGAGTCTCCCTTTTTGCACCCTGGCTATTTAGAGTCATAGCACACTCCAGCCTCCAAAAAGTCAAAATGCTTTCTATGGTACCCTCTTCCGTTGGATTTGGATGGCTCATGGGGTTCCCCCTTTTGAGCAGTCTTATAGGGTCCTTTTGAGCACTCTTTCTTTTTATCTCTGTTGCTCCCCTTTTTCTCCTGGGGGGAGATTTACCCTCCTCTTTTAGGATCACCCCCTGGGACATCTTGAACACACAGATGCACATCCATTCATCAGCTATTGCACCAAGATCTCTGGGCTAGACAGCTTAGAATTTATTAGGTGATGGAGCAATGTTTCTGCAGCCAAATTACTGAAAAGCTGCTCTTTCATAATTAAATTGTAGAGACCATCATAATTGTTAACTGCATTGACCTTCTAAAAGGCTTTCAGTGCCTTTGTGATGTTATGTTAAATGATCCTATAATGGGCATGAATCACCCCCAAAAGGGTATCTCTGCGCAGCAGAGACCAGCAAGTGGGTTAGCCAAGTATTGTGAAAAGAAGTTGATCAGTGCACTTTTGTATATGGGACATTGTAGAGCTGTGCCCCAAATGCCTTTATCTACAGTCTCTGGATCAGTCTGAGGTGAGATACTGTATCGAAGGCTACTGATAAATCATGCAGGACTAGCATTGATGGCTGGTTTTCATTCTAACAGCATCTAATATAGTATGTGACCGCTATAAGAGCAGTTTCAGTGCTGTGCAAAGGTCTAAACCCGGACTGGGAGGAGTCTACATCTGGACTGGGAGGAGTTTACGATCCTATTGGACTCAAGGCACTCCACAAGTTGTCTATTAATCTGACCTTCCAATAGTTTACTCAACAAGGTGAATAGGAAAATGGGGCGATAATTTGATATGTCGGATGCTTGAAGATTTGTCTTCTTTCGAATAAGAATGACCTGAGCAGCTTTCCTGAGCTTATTAAAAGATTTAGTAGCGAGCAGTTGGCCAGAGCAAGCTGATTAGACAGAGTAGCTACTATCTTGGTTGGAATAATATCTAGTGGGACCCTTATTTTTCAGCCTTCAAGGCTTTACAAATGGCATCAGGTCTGAGAGAAACCAGCTTCTCTAAGGTGCAAGTGGCTTTACTGAGACAT
Source organism: Lissotriton helveticus (assembly GCF_964261635.1). Classification (NCBI taxonomy): domain Eukaryota; kingdom Metazoa; phylum Chordata; class Amphibia; order Caudata; family Salamandridae; genus Lissotriton; species Lissotriton helveticus. The sequence continues at coordinate 721,863,079 of NC_136072.1, forward strand.
CAACGATATCCAAATAGGACTGCAATATTTCTTTCTGGGTATCACTGATTTTTTCTTATACTCTTCTGGGGTCAGACCAAACTTTTCTACTAGGGATTCCTTCATGTGATGGTAGGACTGTGCTACCCCGTCTTCTAAGGTCAGGAGCCTATCTCTTCCAACTAATAGAACCAACTCCAAAAATAAGGATCTCCAGTGTTAGGTGCCCACCTTCCTCATCTTTAATGCTCTTTCAAAGGAGGCATACAATTTGTCTATGTCATCCTCCACCACATAACAAGGCAACATTCCTTTAGACTAGCAAGATTTATGTGACCTCCACACTCCCCTGCAGATACTTCCTCACTTTCACTGCCACCATTGTTGCTGGGCTTCATACCCAGTCTGATCTTCCTTTCTTCCAGGGCCAGTTTCTTCAATGCAAGAGCTAGCTTTTTCTCTTCCAGGGCTATGAGGGCCAGCTGAGTGTCTCCAACTACCTTTGGCTGATGGTTATCTCTGAACTATTGGTGCAGACTGAGCTTCTCTCACTTTCAGCCCTGGGATGTAAAAAGGGTGTTTTGGGACAAGTTGTCCTCCTCTACACAAATCTCTGGAGTGGCTTCCATCTCCACCTCTGACGTTTCCTTATGTCAGATGTGATCTGAGCCAACTGAGCTTCTTCTTAGGCCTTGGGGGCCTTTACAATTATCTTCTTTCTTGGCATTGTGTCCAAATTTCGGGTCCCTGCCTTTGCATGGGGCTTTCATTTTGGACACTTTGAAAGTGGACAGGATGCCCACGCAACGAAATTTGTTTTATTTATTTATATGTTTACTTAACTGCAAAACTCCGTCACCACCCTGCAGGTCATCCCACTACCGACCGCGGCTGCCCTGAGCTAGCTCCTCCGACACTCCGTGCCTTTCAAGTGACAGCTGCTCCCTCCCTGGCAGAGGGCAGACACCAGATTACTATGGTTGTCTTCAAGAACATTATCTGAACTTGAAGATAAAATATGAGGTTAAAGAATGAAACTGCTGTTACCTCTCTCCACTTATCAACAGTCTGGAATTTCAGCCTCTTCCACCACTAAAGGCACCCTTGTAAATAGCTTAAACAAACCTATACCAAACAAGGGGGAATTGATCCCTTAGATGGAATGATTTCTATTCGAAAGAAATCTGATTTTAGGGCACTGGGCAGACTCTAATTTTCAGGCATTTTAGTGTTTCTAGAAAGTAGTGGTTTCATGGTTTCAGCCAGAAACTTATGAAAATAAGTCTCCACCTTTCTTGGTCAAATAGTTCACTACTAGTCATTTTCTTGAATGCGTGGCGCGTAAAGAATGTCCACACAAACATCTACTTAAGGGGCACAATGTGAAAACAGAATGAAAAAATATATAGACAGCAAAAACAGCCTTCTAAGCATTACCTACCAAAAACACCACATACAAATAAACGCAAAAAAATGTAAACTTCCTCATAAATTCATTAGCAAGCATTTGCAATTCCTACCAAATTTGGCACTGCTTTAAAATAGTAATTAACTCACTGTTACAAAAGGTTAACTGAGATATTGTCTACATGCACGAATTTCAAATAGGTCGACAATTACACATAGATATTTACATATGGCTGATATTTTCACAACTGCGCTTTTTTTAGTCTGTTTTTTATTTCCGTGTTATCAGATCAAACCATTGAAGGTACTAGGGGTGAATCTACAATTCTAACCACATTCATGTTTTCACAAAGTAACTGTTTTCGTCCTTCGGCACATACCCACAACAACCTGTCCACAGTCATACACTGAAAATTTGGAAAAGCGAAAAGACTGACAAACCACGGCCCCTCAACTAGCAAAGGACCCACCATCAAACTCCTCTGCTGGACCACTCAAGCTGCTGGCAAGTGGCATTAAAATCCCAAATACCCAAACAAACTCACCCTCAACTGTAGATCACAATCGATATGGTCTAAAATAGAATGAGAAAACGCACGGCTACACAGTTCTAACCACTGCATTGCAACAATACACCATTGCACACTGTAGCGAGATGTAGTGGTACACACTGAAGCTAAGGCCTTCACACCCATCAGGACCAAACTTGATTCATCCGGAAACTCATAAAACACAACTAGACAAATGCAAAAGCAATGACTCAAACGCAAGTGCACCCACAGCTTCAGTTGTGAGGAAACAATAATACACAGTCATAGCCGAGGCAGTAAAATGACTACACACTAAAATAAACAAAGCTGCAAAGTCATCATGTAACTATTTACAAGTCAGACATAGAAGGAACCTCATGGGGCCGCTCTACCGGGCACAATGAAAAGCAGTCATAGCGCCACACAAATCACGAGACACAACATTGTATAAAACAAGCACTGTAATACAAGTGGGGCCCACGGCCACGAAAGTTAATGAGGAATGCAGTGTAGCGGCGGCAAAAGAGAAAGTTGAAAAGAGCGCGAGGCAAAAGTTAAAGTTAAAAAAAGAATGAGGCACAAGTGAAAGTTAAACAAGCTTTGGCTGCGCTGCTATGAAAGTGACGCAGCCGCAAAAGTGAAAGTGATTGTGATGCACTTAAATAATGACCCGTGAAAGGAGGAAAGACAGATGGCGGCTGTGCTGGTGCACGCGCGTCCAATCGCAAACTTGAGGCCAGCAAAAGACTGTGGAAGCACTTTAAAAACCCACTAACTAAATGTCTCACAGAAAGCGCATGCGCTGACTCAGGCGAGACCTAAAAATGTCACCATACCTTACCAGGTCCAGTGACGTTTCACTAATTTAAACCTCGGCTCATACTTTAATAGCTGTAGCACAAAGCAGTCAGCCTTAACTTAGGAATGTGTAAAGCATTTATCAGTACCAAAACAGATAAAAAGTTGAAAACACAACACAATAAGAATCCCACTCCAATATACAGAAATGGTGAAAATATTAAGAAGCAAACAGACAACAAAATGACAAATATCAGATACAGGGAACTAGAGATATGATTTTTCAAAGTTTTAGATGTTTCTACTGCCTAAGAGCACAAAGAGGCAACCACCAGTATCTGGTCATGCTAAACTAGGACAAAGTAAAGAGTTAAGTGTGACCATGACCAGGTTCAATCTGGGGGAAAGTTTACCTTCTAACTCGATTTTATTATTGGAGTAAATCCTCATTGATGAAGTTGCTAACAAGTTGGACTGCCAGACAAATCTGAAGAAGGGCTGTTCATTGTCGACTGTCCGGAGTGCAGCCTCTGCTTTGGCGGGATGTTTGATGCTTGTTGTGTCAACCGTGAGAAAGTTTGAGGGGGCAAACACAAGAGTCTGTGCCCAGGAAGATCTCTTTGGCGGTCGTCTACTCCTCGACATCATCCTTGGTAGCATCTTTCTTACAAACTCTATTGTTGATTTGGGTGCAGAAGTGATCAGAGGTTTTCAATTGTGACTTTGTGACATTGGGAACATGAGTCACAAATTCATGCCAGAGTTGCTTTGTTCCAATAGCAGGTTTTGTGCCCCGTAGGGTGCTCTCGCTCTTCAACTGTCTTTTAATTGTATTAATAAAAAAAGATTTAATATGATTGATTGAATCAAGTATCCAGGACACGATTGTTTTCCCAGACTATCAAAACATATTGCTCTATTTAGAGGCCTTTGTTCCTCATAAACTCTTTTATTGGGCATTCCTGATCAAAGTGTTCTGATTATTATTCGCTTCCAGGGGAGTGTAAGCTGGGTATGCTTTATCAAGAGATGTTGACAGGATTATGCAGATATATCTTTTGTATACATTTGGAGCTCCAAAATATGTTTTAAAAGTAAGGCTTAAGACCTTGAGGTCAGCAGCGTATCTGTGGTATGATGTAAGCAGTGCTTTGGAATCCTGTATTACGGCTTGAGGACTCCAATTTGGGATTCTCATGGCACCCTGGAGTTTTTGAAGGAGTACTTCAGGAAAACCGCTGCTGAACAGCGGGATGGTTCAGTGGAGCCATTTAATCAAGAAAGGCAAACTCCTCTCCTGGGAGGATTTAATATCAATAGTCTTGAGAGAATATTTTGCAGTTTAGGTATTAACAATTAAGATCCTGGTGGCGCAAAGCAGAAACGGCCTGAAAAGGACATCTTGGAGATAGAAAAGGTTGTGCACTTACTGGCCCTGAGGAAAATGAGGAGAAGGAAATTCCAGAACATTATCATATTCGGGTTTTGGGCTTACCAATGCCCGAGATAGGAACCTTATGCCAGGCATCTATGAAATATCTCTATAACGCTGTTAAATCCGCAATACTGAGGAGGAATCATTTTTTTACCATCTACACAGAAACTACTGGTCCCCGAAAAAACTGACAAAGCTCTCCAACTAGAGAGAGGAAAGCTGTAAGAAGCTCTTGGAAGGCCAGATGGATGATAATTTTGTGAGATGTACTACTCTGCAATTTTATTGGAGGGATATAAGTAGGATGATTAATGGAATTTTTTCGACACGACATCGAGGTACATCCCCCACCTTATTATTTTTGGAATTAGGGAAGCACATGTATTTATTTAAGCGATGTAGATCAACGCCTCATTCTATTTTTTATCATTTTTACGAGAATTCTGATCTGTAAATAGTGTACTGAACCTATTGCCCCATCTACGAGGGAACGGATGTCCAAAGTCGTTTTTTTACCTAAATAAGAAAACAGACGGACAATCTGGGGGGATGCTTTGGGAACATTTTGACGCTTGGATGAGAAATCGTACCTAATGATTACATCACAACCGGTTCAAAAAATCTCCCCCTCCTCCTGCCTGGAATAAGCGGATTGCGGCCGGGGGAGCCACGATCGAGCGTTGGGAGGCAGGACGGTTTCTGAGAAGGACTGTGGTGTGCAGTACCTCTAAAGACCTGTAGTTGGAGCAGTTAGTTTCTGGTGAATGACAGATAATTTACAAACTAGGGTGAGTGACCTGAAATGTTGCATCGATATGTACACTGGCATAAATGGATCTGGATCAAAAAGAGAAGCTATGTACAAGTGCTACCACAAAATATACAAAGAAATGTGGTGAGTAATCGTCACTAGTGAGAAATCTGGAAGTAGGTGAAATTACATATGGGAGACTGAGACACTGGTATGTTGAACAAAGACTGAAACAAAATCGGACTACAGCTTGGTCAAGATAGATGCTCAAGTACATTTTTTTTTATGGTTATGCTAAAGGTCCTTTGGATTAGCACAAATGTAAAAGTGTTTAAACTTGTGTAAAGTAAAGAGCAATTTTTTTCACTTAACTAATAGATAATGATTAGAGTTAAAGAAATACGTGTAAGTTTGATTTTTATCTGTTTGACCTAGTGGTGACAAGAACTACATTTAGGAATGATTCATTGATGGATAGGCTATGTCAAGGCAAGGAGGAAAAGGCACATCCCACTGATTGAAATACTACATTCTTCTAAAGTTATTGAGCATAAGTAGTAATCTTAAAGGTCATACAACTTCAGGAATGTTAAAAAAATATGATCTAATTTTTCCAAATTTAATGTAACAAACAAATATATTTGAAAAAGGTGAGGAGTACTTTGGTTCCGTGATACTTGCAGAAAGATCAGAACAGTGGACTGTTTATAAATGTGAACTTGAAAGCTACAATTAATCTGTGTTTTCGAATTATCGGTGTAGCAGGGAAATTGAAGAATTTGGTAAAATCCTCATTACGACCAGGTCACCAAAACACGCCATTTATACCTGCTAGGAAGTGCAAAACCAAAGTTAAATTCAACAGAAATCAACAAAGGAATGGCTGAGCAATAAAATAGTACGCAAAATCACCAGACTGAGTGATTGATTGTATATTAGGTACAGGGCAAACTGTAAACTAATTTGTAGGGATTTCATGAGGGTGGAAAGGCGGGATTTTAACTCTAGAGTCTGCTGATCATTCTCCAGAATCCCGTCACAGGTCGACTAGACCTTTTTACCTGCCATAGAGTGAATTAGGCAATCTGTCATAACAAATGAACAATTTAGAAATCCCAATTGTTTCCCCCAAGAACCACTGACCAAACTAAGTTTGAAAAGTTTATTACATAACCAAAAATAACTGCAGGTACAAACACCTCAGCAAGAGGTTCAGAAGGTAAACAGGCACTAATACAAACATAATCCTACGGAAAAGTCTCAGGCGACTGATGAACAACACCAAGATCAATTCCAGGACCATCAGACTAAACAAAATAGCTATAACCTGGGTTCTGGTACTCATCGGAATAAAAGACATAAATCCAGGTTAATCTGTCCCTACACTACTCTAAGTGACATCCCTACTCAACAATAGCCCAACCTAACCAAAGGTGTCAGCAGTGGTGACTTCAAAGAAGTTCACTCACTTCTCTCCAAGACTAGAGAATCTGTCATAGCTAAGCTATTTACCAAGACCAACCACTCTCTCTGACTCCTCAGCCCATCTGCCCTGCCTCCACCCTCGGGGTGCTGTCCCTAATACGAAACCCCAAAATGCAAATGACACGCCTTTAGGTACGCCCTTTCCAAGGTTTTGATTACATGGAGTTTTCCACGTTGGCCTTCTTCCATCCTTGTCCGTTAAACGTCCTTGGGTCTCAGACTCTCTGTCGCTTCCAGTTGTATCTTCAAATTCCTGGTCTACTCCTCCATGTCTGAGTCTAGCATTTCTAACTCTCATACACAATGGGCCCTTCTACTCTACAATCTACTGGGTGATGCACCTGCAAAAGAATATACGCACATAGGCTCACATTCTAATAATGTTGCAACATTTTCTAAAGCCTCTTTCATAAGCATTTCTACCGTTTATATGATTAAGCAAAACATTTTCATACAGGCCTGCGCCATTTCCATAACTAGGCCTCAGCTAGACTTTAGGCCTTACGTTCAAATGAGCAATTCTCTGTGTTCACTAGGCCTTCAACCTTAACGACAAGTGCATTTACTCTATTTTCGACTAATTATTGAGTACATAAAGCATGATCACATTTCAGCTAATCAATCTGAAGACACATTAGCAAATTAATTAAACACTCTTCTCAATAGTAAAAGATTTCATTTCAAAGCAGCTCTATATTGCAGCAGATATGAATTTGCACCTTGTAACGTTGGTTCTGCACATTCCCTGATACCAATTTACTTGAGTACTTGTCATACATTGCGTCTAAACATGATTAAAAGTCCTTTATATATGCGGGTGCTAACTACTTGTACATATGCTGCACCCCTACAAATTTCACTGTAAATGGCGCTCTCTCAGTTCCCCCCTTTGATGACCCGTGTCATCACCACCCGCACATCTTCCTTAGGGTAAGATCCGACTTAAACTGAGCTTGTGGCCATTTTCCCTCGCTTGAACGATTCCAACGCTCTCAGGCTGCGGTACTGACTATCCTGCAGCCTTTCCATTCGCATCTCTTGCGCTCTCATTGATCTCGCCAACCTATTGGACCTGTACCACTTGTACAATCTTACCAAACCCCACAATCCAATCACACATGCCACTGCTATGATAAGGGGCTTCAGTACAAATCCAAGAAAACTCTTTCCTAAGTTGGCAAACCAGCTTCCAACCTTCCCAAATCCTTTGCCAACCGTCTCCCATGCATTCTCTTGCGTCAAGTCCTCAATTTCATAATGGATTGCAGTAATGTTGCTTATATATTTCTCCAGATCCTTAGAGTTGTCTGGTATATAAGTGCAACATTCTTGGACCTTCAAACGTTTACAGACCCCGCCCTCTTTTGCTAGAATGACGTCAAGGGTAAGACGGTTCTGTAAAACCATTGTCCTGATCGACAACATCTCACCCTCAACCAACACCAATGACTTGGCAGTATTCATTGACAATTCATCCACAACAGTTGCCAGCCGCCGTATCTTTATGTCATTCAAAATGACACCCAACATAGGTATCGCTGCTCCAAACACATCTCCCACAATTGCTCCAGCACTTTCCCCTCGCTTTCCCCTCCTTTGAGACCCTCCCTCTAAGAGTTCGAAATCCTCAGTATGGTAAATTTTGGGAAAGATAATTGCTAAATAACACGTTCCATACCACTTCTCTGGCAATCTCACATACACATTCTCTCCGCAGACAAAATACACAGTAGGAATCACCTGAACCACGCTCTTCAAGAAGTCCTTTGTATAGTATTCTAAGGTGAAGGTGTGGTCACACGTAGTCTGACCCACATACACATTTTCATAATACGTCTGTGGTCTGTGCAGACACAACTTCCCTTTCTGTACCTCATCCAGCGCTATTGGGCCATAACTCCCTCTTGACTTATGCTGCTTCTCTTCTTCGGTCCAATCTACCTTTCCTTGCCCTGAATCTCGCAACTTTTTCTGTTTCGTGTACCTATCTTCTACTTGTTCAATGAACTTCTTTTCTACGTCTGACAACGAACATGTCAGATTGTGTCGGTGTGCATACGGGGTGTCTAGCTCTCGAGTGGGAATGAAAAAATATCCGAGTCTGTCCTCTGACTTATAATAGTCCCACTTGTTCAAATGCTTATAGTTCGGAACTTCTGGCAACACAGCATCATAATTCGAAAAGAAATATTCAAAGTGATTTCGCCCATAAAGGATACTAATCAGCAAACTACAGGCTATCCCATATGTCAATGGAAGGTGATGATATCTAATACCCTCATCTACTGAAGCTGGTAACTGCATGCACACATAACAGTCTTTTGCATCCATCGCCTCAATGTATTCATACAACAGCTTTGCATAAGCATTCTGCCCAAAATTTCCTTTAGACAGATCAGTATGTAGCCTACGGCTTTCTGCAGCTAGTATGGCCTTCGCTCTCTCTCTTCTTTCTGGCTAGGGGTGGCAGGTGTCGGTGTCCCCACAGCCTTCTCTACTTGTTCGTGTGGTGCAAAATAAGAAACTAAAACTACTATAGCTATAAGGAGTATTACTCCTCCTAAAAGCGTGCCTACTATGCACTTGGCTCTACGATTTGGGTTTCCAGACGCCATGGTCTCAGTACAAAGTAGTTCGTTCTCGGAAAGCACCCAAAGTCTCTTTCTGTGCTATTTGAGTCTCTCGAACCACCTTGAAAAGCGGAAAGTCCAGTTTCAGTTCTTCTTTTGCTTCAAAGACAGACAACCTTAACCCTTCTCCGTCCTCTGTGGAAAAGTCCCTAAATTTGTTCTTCTTCCACTCGGCTCTAGGTTAAGTTCAACAGTTATTTACAAAATCTTTTCAAAAGTCTTTCAAAGCAATGCAAAGTTCAAAGTTCTCAATAGTCTATGATTATACTTGTTCCTATTGCTTGCAACACATAATCTAAAAGTTCCATGCGGAGCACGACTTCATCATATACTGGCATGTCGGGTACAAACGTTGGAAAAATCAGTCTTTCCAGGAGTAAATCACGTATCTTGCTTAGGAGAGGGGGATTGGGAATGGTGAGTGTCAGTTTACCTTCGATTTCAAGTCCAGGAACCAACAGTATCACTTCCAGCTTAACATTTGGGATCGTACTGGTCACTGCTACTGACCTCACCCTCCCGGACCTCAGTACTCCCGGCATTGGTACTCCTAGCATAGGTAAAAGGGTAGGTCCACTCTGGGGCGGCGTATCTTTGGCAAGGTACTCTCACCCCCCTTGACCTTCTCGGACCCCCTTGTTCAGCTCCTTGTTCTCCCTCTTCAGGATCTGATTCTTCAGACACAGGAGCAAGATCTGTTTCGGAAGCCAATCTCACATTCATTCGCCTCCGTCTCTCGGGCCAATGATCCCCTGCACTTCTTGCCCTTCTTGTTCTCGTTCGCACCCCCTGTTCGTCTCCACTGTCGACCTCTTCTGCACTTAGATCACCTTCTTCGCCACTTCCTCCCTCTGAGGCAGATTCTGTGTCACTTTCGTCTTGGCCGTTTCCTGCTTGATCAGGGGAGTCCCCAAGTTCTACAGGCACCCCCACAGCTTGACTCGCTCCCTCTAATGGATCTTCTTCTTCGTTATTATTTTCATCTACGAGAGGAGCTGTTCTCTCCTTGGGTGCTGGGACTCGTCGGGTGTGAGAAGCATGAACCCAATTTGGCAATCCACCGCACTTCACAGCAGTAGTAGTGACTAGGATCACTTGGAAAGGTCCCCTCCAACGTACGTCCAGGCAGCTCTTCCTGACGTGCTTCCACACCAAGACCCAGTCACCAGGGCACAGGTCGTGACAAAGGTCGCTAGAAGCCGGAATTTCAGCAACCTGCACCTGAAGAGACACAGAACGCATGACATCAGAAAGTCCTCTGCAATAGTCAAGAATCACATCATCTGTGATATTCATCAAGGCAGTTGTAGGAATAGATGGCAGTCTCATAGCCCTCCCCATCAGCACTTCATGAGGCGAGAGCCCTGTCCTTCTGTCTGGGGTACTACGCATGCTCATTAGTACCAATGGCAAGGCATCGGGCCACTTCAGGGACGTGGATGAGCACACCTTTGCCATTCGGGCTTTCAAGGTCCGATTGATTTGCTCCACTATGCCAGAAGCCTCTGGTCGATAGCTACAATGCAGTCTCTGGTCAATGTTCAGGGCAGAGCAGAGCATCTTCACAACTTCGCTATTAAAATGTTTTCCTCTGTCCGATTCCAAAGAGGTCGGAACCCCGAATCGTGGCACTAGCTCCCTCAACAACAGTTTTGCTACTGTGAGTGTATCGCACCTACGAGTGGGATATGCCTCAACCCATCTAGAAAACACACACACAATCACCAAGACGTACCTGAGGCGATTGCACCTCGGCATCTCGATGAAATCTATCTGCTTTCTATACAAAGGTCCGCCAGGCCTCCCAATGTGACTCAATGTAACAGGTGTTCTTTTCCCAACATTCAGCTGTTGACAGGTTACACATCTCTGACATACTGCTTCTGCGGCCTGTCTAAATTTTGGGTTGTACCACGTTTGTCTGAACACACGCACCATCGCATCCCTTCCCAGATGCACAGGGCCATGTATCTGTCGTGCCATTGCACTCACCAACTCATTCGGTAACACAGCTCTTCCATCAGCTGAAACCCACATGTCCAAATCTCCCTTGACACAGCCAGCCAATTCCCACACCCTTTTTTCATAATCAGATGTCTGTCCTTGCATGTCTCTCAGCTCTTCCCAAGTGTCTGCCACCTCAAGCATCATGCTTAGTTCGGTTCTTTCCCTTGGTCCCTCAATGGTTTGTTCCGTAAAGGAATATCCCTGCTCTGCACAATAGCGTGCAACTTCATCAGCATAACTGTTCCCTTGTGTCACAAAATCCGTTCCCTTTGTGTGTGCTGTGCATTTTACCACCGCTATTTCTGCAGGTCTTTGCAAGGCCTCCAGCAATAACCTGATAAATTCACAATTTCTGATTGGGGAGCCCGATGATGTCATGTAACCCCTCTGGGACCACAACTGGCCAAAGTCATGAACCACCCCAAATCCGTACTGGCTGTCCGTGAATATGGTGATCTTAATGCCGTTGGCTGCTAAACAGGCGCGTGTCAATGCAATTATCTCAGCCACCTGAGCAGAGTGTACTCCTTCCAGGCAGGCTGCTTCAATTATTCCAGAAATAGTGCAGACAGCAAAGGCTGCTCTCAACTGACCAGTATTGTCTCTTACACATGAGCCATCCACAAAATAAATTTCATCAGGGTCTGTTAATGGCACATCAACAATATCCGGTCTAGGTTTGGTGCACAGTTCAGTTACATCAAGACAATCATGGTCTTCCCAATCATCTTCTATATCATTTGGTACTGGTAACAAAGTAGCAGGATTCAAGACAGAGCACCTCCTGAGAGTCACATTCTCCGCAGCAAGTATAACCTGCTCGTAGCGTGTGAGCCTGTTATTGGTCAAGTGCTGCGTCTTGGTCCTGGTCATCAACAATTCCACAGAATGAGGTACATGCACTGTCAGTGGATATCCCATCACAATACTCTCACACCTTTCAATGCTGACACCTGTTGCAGCAACGGATTTGAGACATCCGGGCAACGCTGCGGCTACTGGATCTAAGGTAGCCGAGAAGTATGCAACTGGTCTACGGACTCCTCCATGATCTTGCACTAAGACTGCCAATGCACACCCCTCCCTCTCGCAGCAGAACAATGCAAATGATTTGGTGTAATCGGGCATTCCCAGAGCTGGAGCGCGACACAGGTCCTCTCTCAGCTCCAAAAAGGCCATCATACAATCTGTGTCCCATGGTACCGGATCACTCACGTCCTTGTGTGTCAGTTTCTGCAGTGGTTTCGCTTTCAGAGAAAAGTTAGCAATCCACTGTCGGCAGTAGCCAACCATGCCTAAGAACATCCTGACCTCTCTTTGAGTCGAGGGCTCACTCATTCTCATGATAGTTTCAATTCTGTCAGGTGACACCTTTCTCTTCCCCATCTCTATTCTGTGACCCAGATACTGCACTTCCTGCAGGTAGTACTGTAATTTACTGGGAGATACCTTGTGTCCATTTGTCCCCAGATGGTTCAATAAGGCAATGGTATCAATCCTACAAGCATCTTCGTTGTCTGACGCAACAAGGAGGTCGTCTATGTACTGCACAAGAACGGAGTTCTGCGGCAGTACTAGACTCTCAAGATTCCTTTTCAGCAATTGATTAAAGATCGATGGACTCTCTGTATACCCTTGTGGGATACGACACCATGTTAAAACGCGACTCTCTATTAACGCAAAAAGAAATTGGCTTTCCTCATGCAGTGGGATAGAAAAGAAAGCCTGACACAAATCAATCACAGAAAACCATTCAGCTTGGAACGGTATCTGAAACAGTATCACTGATGGATTCGGTACCACTGGACAGTATGGAACAACGATGTTGTTAATTTTTCGTAAATCCTGCACAATCCTGAACTTCCCACTTGGTTTCTGCAACCCCATTATCGGAGAGTTACAGGGACTTCCCATAACCTCCTTCAGAATTTCCTGTCTAACCATGGACTCAATCACAGGTTTTATACCTTCAAGTGTTTCTGGGGTCAGCTTGTACTGGGGGGTTCGAGGAAATTCAACATTCTGTCTCACCTGAATTCTGACTGGCTCTACCCCCTTAATCAATCCAATCTCCTCTCCTGTGAAGTCCCAGACTTCTGGGGAGACTGAGTCTCTCAAGTCCCAAGGGAGTTCCTCCACAGTTATAGCAGGGTACAACTCAATGCACGTATGCGTATTTGCAACCTTAAAATCAGCATCATCATCGTTAGTCTGTAATTCCACTCCCTTTGGGGTACAATAGATGGTGCAATTAAGTTTGCACAAGAGATCTCTTCCTAACAGGCACACAGGACTGGAATCGCACACCACGAACTGGTGTCGGTCACTAAAACTTCCAATCTTTACAGGGACTGGCTCAGTCAGGGGGTTTGTCATTCTTCTGTTTGCAACCCCTACAACTTGGATGGTCTGTCCTGAAAGGGGTAAGTTGGGGACCACCGCAGACCTCACAGTGAACCGAGAGGCACCAGTGGCAACCAAAAATGTGGTGGGATGGCCATCTACATCTGCCTCTACAAAAGGTCCTCTCTGGTCTACCACCAGTACAGCTCCTAGAGTACAGCCCTCCTCCCCATCCACATACCATCCTGTCACTGGATCAAATTGGTAACACTCGTCCCCTTCCACTATGAAAGGCATCTGCTTATATACCTTGCTACCTGTTGAAATCTTCGGTGCCTGGGGAACTGGAGCCCTAGGGGCTGACGTCCCCCCTTTTGTTGTCTGGGATTTGGTCACTGTCACCTTCCGTACCGGAGGGGCTTTTACTTCCTCCTCCTCCTCTTCCTCCTGTACCTGATTGTCAGGGTTATGGGGATACTCGCGTCTCCAATGCCCCACCTCGTGACATTGATGGCACTTAGTTGTCTTTTTCAGGGCCTCTATATCTATCCTAGGTCTCGGACCTTCCTCTCCGTCCCTCTTCTGCCCCCCTGATCTCCTTCCCATGGTGCCATTGCCTGACTGACCCTGTTCTCCCGCTTGCATCTGTACTAACATCAGTTTGTCCTTAAGCTTCTTTGTCTTCGAGTCTATCTCGTCACTGCAGTACCTCGCATACCTCAAAATCTCATCTAGGGGTTTATTTTGCCAACAGATCAGATGTTGCTGTATCATAAGGCAAATATCAGGCCTTAGTCCTAGGACAAATTTGGATACAAACTGTCCCATATCCTTTGGGTCCATCACATCTAACCCACTGTACTGCTTAAAGATCAGCAATAACCTCTCGTAGTATTTATGCACTGTCTCTTTTGGTTCCTGTCTAGTCCGATCTATTTTCACCCAGTCTATGTCCTGTGGTGGTACCTTAGTCTTCAGCCACGTGATCGCCTGCTCATACTTTGCCATTACCCTAGGTGACGGTCCATTTGTGGTGCTATCTCTCTCTGGCTCCGCTGTGGGCCATTCGACACTAACCTTGCATGCTATCCACAAATCACTTGGGACCACAATATCAAACAGTGTGTTTAAATCAATCCACAGCACCTTTGAGATTTTAACGAACCTCTCTACCTGCTTGTACCATTCCACCGGACTCTCTCTCAACTTTGGGAATGTGTTCGTAAAGGCAGCCAGATCTCCCCTACTCCAGGGTACGTGTACATAGCCTCCATGAGGCACCTCCCGCAAGGGGTATGCTTCTGCATGCATCAACCCTCCTCCCGGAGATGTCTCCAGAACGCTCCTTCTAACACTCTTTCTCTTTGACCACCTTTCCTCCCATTTCTCCAGAGGGGACCACGTTCGTATTCCCACAATCAGCTCCCTGATGTGAGTTTTTAATCCGATCACCCTCTTTTCTTCTAGATCTTGATCTGAATACTGTAACCGGTGGCCACTCTGCAAAGCTTTTGTTTTTGTCAAATCTACGCTGTATTTATTTGCCAATTCAGAGAGTTTCTCATGAGCGGCCCTAGCCCTCCGTGTAACATCCTTTGCTACAAACAGTAGCTCATCTGGTTCATATAGTTCAATTCTCTCTAGTGGCAATGTACCTTCCACTATTTCCTCCACTTCTGTTTTCAGCCTCAGCACATCTATTCTTCTTGCCTTTATCACAGCCCTCAATGTACCTTGGCTGGTAGTTCCATTAGAGCCTCTCCCGCCACTGTCCTGAGTTTCTCGTTTACTTTCCTCAGGTGTGTTCGGGGGAACCCTTCGGTTCTCCCAGCCTTCTCGAACCCACTCCTGCCTACCATCGCTAGAGGTGTGATGGGACGCCCCCCTATTCCCCACCCCTTCTCGTTCCCACTCCTGCCTGCTTTCACTAGGCGCACAGTGGGATACCATCCTTTCTTCCTGGTTGTCAGACCCAAAGACATTCCTGGATCTATCACTCTGAGTGTCCACAACCGTTTCCCACGTTCTCAAGTCTGGCCTTAATTCTCTCATCGACCTCGGCCTTGGTCCCCTTAGATCCGTTGGTCCCCTCCAACCCGTATGTCTTTCCGAGGAGTCTGCCGATGCCACCAAAGGAGTACTTCTGTCTACTGGCGTTGGCAACTGCCTCCACCCTTCTTCTGTCCCGTTACTCCTGTCTTCACTGGTGCATCTCTCACTCCCCCTTTGCAACGGATTCTCGACTTGTTTCTGCTCTGGGTTGTACACTGATACTATGGGACCTATGGTGACAGGTACCGTAAGCGCATCTGGCAATTTCTGTGAGTGGACGCCCTCTTCCACCCGAACCTTCTGCACTGTAAATCGCCCCACTACTCTCGTCACTGGGGAGGGTGGAGGTGCTTTTTCTCCCTTCACTGGATAAAATATATCCTCTGAGGTGCTCTTATCACTCACCATTTTGACCCCACCATCCCCATCTGAATGGTCCCCTCATTTGGCTGACATTGGCGTTCCCCCTAACTCGGGATTGTATGGAGGTGGTCTCTCTGCCAACATCCTCTCTATCAGGCCATCGTCTGTCTCGCTGTCCTCATCCTCGTCTTCTGTATTTCGCCTCTGTGCATCTAGCAACGGGTACAATCTATCTCCTTCTATAGTCTGTACCCTCCATCTCTTTTCCATGGCATCCCATCTCGCATCTTGGACTGCCTTAACTGATTGTTTCACTCTTTCTTGTCGCCTATCTCTGCCCCTGTCATGGGCTGCCCTGATCCATGCATTTAACGCTTCAAATTGTGTTGGTCTGGGCAAAGGTCGCAACGCAGCCATAATCGCTTTCAGCTGATACAACACTTCTAGTCTAAACGTCCCGTATTTCTGGAAAGTTAATTCTTCATTTCCATCTGTCATCTTACACCAGGTATCAAGCCACAATATGGTATGCAACCCAACATTCGTAGCCATGTAATGAGCTGGAGTATCCTCGGGTGGAGCCTCCTCCCCACCCCGAGGTTCTATCTTGTTTTCGCCTTTGAAACATTTCCGCAACACCTTAAAACATTTCATGATGAAAACCCAAAACGTTTCCTTGTTCCAAAGCGCTTGTTTACTTCCTGATGACAATCCACCGATCTCAGCGCGGCTTCTCACTAACCGCCCTATCTCAGCGCGGCTCCACACCAACCGACCAAACTCAGCGCGGCTCTGTCTGACGTCACTCGCCTCCGTTTCGCAGCAGTTCCCCTCCTTTCTCCGTACTTCTCGCGGTCTCGCATGCGTCCCAATCATACACTGAAAATGATTACTTCCGACCAAGCAACCACTTCCCTGACTGTACGGCCACAGTCTAACTGTAATTGTCACCCGAACTGGCAATTGTCTGTCCGCGAACTACCGGACAATCGCCTCACTGATAGGTTACAAACTCACGGCAACTTCCGACCAGCGTCTGTTACCCACGCACTCACACATTCGTTCCCCCTATCTCGGTCCTGTGGGCGATTAATGGTACCTCATAACCCCCTTAACAATGGTCGACAATTACTATGGGTGTTCGATACACCCGGACCACTTGGACTCTTCCTGAACCCAAGATTTTCACTGGTTGCGCGCGCTCACAACCTGTTCCTCTTTCACACTACAGGCATTCAACTCCGCAAGACAATACAACACACAATACAACATAACACCGCAATCTAGCAACGCATGACCCTTTTCATACTCACTCTCCTTCGACCTGCTGCTTTCTGCCGCACTGTCACTCTCCGTCAGTTTTCGTGGAACGCCGTCCTCCATCCGCGATTCTCTGGACACTCATCCTTGGTTCTATGGGCCTCGGGGAAATCTCAACCTACTTCTGGATTACCCTCACTCTAGAAGGTAAACCATCCTCTGCTACCACCTGGAAAGGCGGGATTTTAACTCTAGAGTCTGCTGATCATTCTCCAGAATCCCGTCACAGGTCGACTAGACCTTTTTACCTGCCATAGAGTGAATTAGGCAATCTGTCATAACAAATGAACAATTTAGAAATCCCAATTGCTTCCCCCAAGAACCACTGACCAAACTAAGTTTGAAAAGTTTATTACATAACCAAAAATAACTACAGGTACAAACACCTCAGCAAGAGGTTCAGAAGGTAAACAGGCACTAATACAAAAATAATCCTACGGAAAAGTCTCAGGCGACTGATGAACAACACCAAGATCAATTCCAGGACCATCAGACTAAACAAAATAGCTATAACCTGGGTTCTGGTACTCATCGGAATAAAAGACAAAGGCCCACATGCATCAAGCATTTTTGTAGTCGCAAACGGTGCGATTCCTTAAAATCGGCCGTTTGCGAATGCAAAAGTGCTTTTTGGGATGCATGAAGCAATTTTAGAATTCGTAATATTTTTGCGAGTTCTAAAATTGCGGGTGCTTTTAAGAAGTCGCAGATGTGCGACTTCTTAAAAGCAATGCATCATTACTTTGACAAGTTGAAATTCGCAATTAGGGTGCCAAATTTACCGAGTATTTGAACTACTCGGTAAATTTGGAAAAAGTGTTTAAAATGGTGAAAAAGTATTTTTTTCAACATTCATGTTTAACACACACATGTCCTTAGGACATGTGTGTGTGAAACATGATGCGAAAAATACATTTCAGGGGTGCATGGGGGGTCCTTTGGACCCCCCCCTGCACCCATGAAATTTTCTAAGTGCCACTCGCAATTCCCATTGACTCCTATGGGCCTTTTGGCCCATAGGAATCAATGGGAATTGCGAAAATTAACTTAAGAATTCGGTATTCATTTGGGATTCGGTAAAAATTGCGATTTTTACCGAATCACAAATGAATACCGAAAATAATGATGCATAGCATTTTGCACTTCTTAATTTGCGATTCCTTATTTTTCGCAAATTAGGAAGTGCAAAATGTCACATTGATGCATGTGGGCCATAAATCCATAAATCCAGGTTAATCTGTCCCTACACTACTCAAAGGCCCACATGCATCAAGCATTTTTGTAGTCGCAAACGGTGCGATTCCTTAAAATCGGCCGTTTGCGAATGCAAAAGTGCTTTTTGGGATGCATGAAGCAATTTTAGAATTCGTAATATTTTTGCGAGTTCTGAAATTGCGGGTGCTTTTAAGAAGTCGCAGATGTGCGACTTCTTAAAAGCAATGCATCATTACTTTGACAAGTTGAAATTCGCAATTAGGGTGCCAAATTTACCGAGTAGTTGAACTACTCGGTAAATTTGGAAAAAGTGTTTAAAATGGTGAAAAAGTATTTTTTTCAACATTCATGTTTAACACACACATGTCCTTAGGACATGTGTGTGTGAAACATGATGCGAAAAATACATTTCAGGGGTGCATGGGGGGGTCCTTTGGACCCCCCCCCTGCACCCATGAAATTTTCTAAGTGCCACTCGCAATTCCCATTGACTCCTATGGGCCTTTTGGCCCATAGGAATCAATGGGAATTGCGAAAATTAACTTAAGAATTCGGTATTCATTTGGGATTCGGTAAAAATTGCGATTTTTACCGAATCACAAATGAATACCGAAAATAATGATGCATAGCATTTTGCACTTCTTAATTTGCGATTCCTTATTTTTCGCAAATTAGGAAGTGCAAAATGTCACATTGATGCATGTGGGCCTAAGTGACATCCCTACTCAACAATAGCCCAACCTAACCAAAGGTGTCAGCAGTGGTGACTTCAAAGAAGTTCCCTCACTTCTCTCCAAGACTAGAGAATCTGTCATAGCTAAGCTATTTACCAAGACCAACCACTCTCTCTGACTCCTCAGCCCATCAGCCCATCTGCCCTGCCTCCACCCTCGGGGTGCTGTCCCTAATACGAAACCCCAAAATGCAAATGACACGCCTTTAGGTACGCCCTTTCCAGGATGTCGATTACATGGAGTTTTCCACGTTGGCCTTCTTCCATCCTTGTCCGTTAAACGTCCTTGGGTCTCAGACTCTCTGTCGCTTCCAGTTGTATCTTCAAATTCCTGGTCTACTCCTCCATGTCTGAGTCTAGCATTTCTAACTCTCATACACAATGGGCCCTTCTACTCTACAATCTACTGGATGATGCACCTGCAAAAGAATATACGCACATAGGCTCACATTCTAATAATGTTGCAACATTTTCTAAAGCCTCTTTCATAAGCATTTCTACCAGTTATATGATTAAGCAAAACATTTTCATACAGACCTGCGCCATTTCCATAACTAGGCCTCAGCTAGACTTTAGGCCTTACGTTCAAATGAGCAATTCTCTGTGTTCACTAGGCCTTCAACCTTAACGACAAGTGCATTTACTCTATATTCGACTAGAGTACATAAAGCATGATCACATTTCAGCTAATCAATCTGAAGACACATTAGCAAATCAAACACTCTTCTCAATAGTAAAAGATTTCATTTCAAAGCAGCTCTATATTGCAGCAGATATGAATTTGCACCTTGTAACGTTGGTTCTGCACATTCCCTGATACCAATTTAATGAGTACTTGTCATACGTTGCGTCTAAACATGATTAAAAGTCCTTTATATATGCGGGTGCTAACTACTTGTACATATGCTGCACCCCTACAAATTTCACTGTAAATGGCGCTCTCTCAAGGGTGATACTCTGCCAGTCAGCCACGTCTTTTCAACTTACAACCCGAGCACCCGGGGGCACGTGGGCACACACTTATAATATGAGAAGTAAAACTCTAAAGACATAAAGTTTATATTTGCCGGC
Source organism: Lissotriton helveticus (assembly GCF_964261635.1). NCBI lineage: Eukaryota > Metazoa > Chordata > Amphibia > Caudata > Salamandridae > Lissotriton > Lissotriton helveticus. The sequence continues at coordinate 721,883,198 of NC_136072.1, forward strand.
TTTAAAAAAGAACTGCCTCAAAATCTTTGTCATGACACCTAGCCAGTAACGTCTTTTCAGCATCAGTGCTAAGCATGCTGGAGCTTGTAGGTACCCACTTATTATTGGAAAAGTGAAATTATAAAGCCTCAAATTTTGGATTTGCTGGCTAAAAAAAGACTGCATGATAATCACTCGCAAACACAACAATGATGGACAGAATGTGGATCAATGTCACACATTCACCCCAGTCCAAAGATCTGGGCCCAAATCCATCGTTTTTCCACTCCACACCACCCTGGGTTAGACAATGGCGATATGCAAATCAGCGCTGACCCTGTGCCCCATGGGAACAGTCCAGTCCGAACTACAAAAGCCATGTCCTTCCCAGAACGGAAACAAGCATCCGAGGACCGGCCCAGTTTCGAGGTAACACCTCTCATCAGCCCGGCTAGCTTGACTCCAGTAGTGTGGAGTGCCTGGGACTCACGTCTGAGCATCCCCAGTACACTTAGAGCGGTACCTGCAAACACAACAATGATGGACAGAATGTGGATCAATGTCACACATTCACCCCAGTCCAAAGATCTGGGCCCAAATCCATCGTTTTTCCACTCCACACCACCCTGGGTTAGACAATGGCGATATGCAAATCAGCACTGACCCTGTGCCCCATGGGAACAGTCCAGTCCGAACTACAAAAGCCATGTCCTTCCCAGAACGGAAACAAGCATCCGAGGACCGGCCCGGTTTCGAGGTAACACCTCTCATCAGCCCGGCTAGCTTGACTCCAGTGGTGTGGAGTGCCTGGGACTCACGTCTGAGCATCCCCAGTACACTTAGAGCGGTACCTGCAAACACAACAATGATGGACAGAATGTGGATCAATGTCACACATTCACCCCAGTCCAAAGATCTGGGCCCAAATCCATCGTTTTTCCACTCCACATCACCCTGGGTTAGACAATGGCGATATGCAAATCAGCGCTGACCCTGTGCCCCATGGGAACAGTCCAGTCCGAACTACAAAAGCCATGTCCTTCCCAGAACGGAAACAAGCATCCGAGGACCGGCCCGGTTTCGAGGTAACACCTCTCATCAGCCCGGCTAGCTTGACTCCAGTGGTGTGGAGTGCCTGGGACTCACGTCTGAGCATCCCCAGTACACTTAGAGCGGTACCTGCAAACACAACAATGATGGACAGAATGTGGATCAATGTCACACATTCACCCCAGTCCAAAGATCTGGGCCCAAATCCATCGTTTTTCCACTCCACACCACCCTGGGTTAGACAATGGCGATATGCAAATCAGCGCTGACCCTGTGCCCCATGGGAACAGTCCAGTCCGAACTACAAAAGCCATGTCCTTCCCAGAACGGAAACAAGCATCCGAGGACCGGCCCGGTTTCGAGGTAACACCTCTCATCAGCCCGGCTAGCTTGACTCCAGTGGTGTGGAGTGCCTGGGACTCACGTCTGAGCATCCCCAGTACACTTAGAGCGGTACCTGCAAACACAACAATGATGGACAGAATGTGGATCAATGTCACACATTCACCCCAGTCCAAAGATCTGGGCCCAAATCCATCGTTTTTCCACTCCACACCACCCTGGGTTAGACAATGGCGATATGCAAATCAGCGCTGACCCTGTGCCCCATGGGAACAGTCCAGTCCGAACTACAAAAGCCATGTCCTTCCCAGAACGGAAACAAGCATCCGAGGACCGGCCCGGTTTCGAGGTAACACCTCTCATCAGCCCGGCTAGCTTGACTCCAGTGGTGTGGAGTGCCTGGGACTCACGTCTGAGCATCCCCAGTACACTTAGAGCGGTACCTGCAAACACAACAATGATGGACAGAATGTGGATCAATGTCACACATTCACCCCAGTCCAAAGATCTGGGCCCAAATCCATCGTTTTTCCACTCCACACCACCCTGGGTTAGACAATGGCGATATGCAAATCAGCGCTGACCCTGTGCCCCATGGGAACCGTCCAGTCCGAACTACAAAAGCCATGTCCTTCCCAGAACGGAAACAAGCATCCGAGGACCGGCCCGGTTTCGAGGTAACACCTCTCATCAGCCCGGCTAGCTTGACTCCAGTGGTGTGGAGTGCCTGGGACTCACGTCTGAGCATCCCCAGTACACTTAGAGCGGTACCTGCAAACACAACAATGATGGACAGAATGTGGATCAATGTCACACATTCACCCCAGTCCAAAGATCTGGGCCCAAATCCATCGTTTTTCCACTCCACACCACCCTGGGTTAGACAATGGCGATATGCAAATCAGCGCTGACCCTGTGCCCCATGGGAACAGTCCAGTCCGAACTACAAAAGCCATGTCCTTCCCAGAACGGAAACAAGCATCCGAGGACCGGCCCGGTTTCGAGGTAACACCTCTCATCAGCCCGGCTAGCTTGACTCCAGTGGTGTGGAGTGCCTGGGACTCACGTCTGAGCATCCCCAGTACACTTAGAGCGGTACCTGCAAACACAACAATGATGGACAGAATGTGGATCAATGTCACACATTCACCCCAGTCCAAAGATCTGGGCCCAAATCCATTGTTTTTCCACTCCACACCACCCTGGGTTAGACAATGGCGATATGCAAATCAGCGCTGACCCTGTGCCCCATGGGAACAGTCCAGTCCGAACTACAAAAGCCATGTCCTTCCCAGAACGGAAACAAGCATCCGAGGACCGGCCCGGTTTCGAGGTAACACCTCTCATCAGCCCGGCTAGCTTGACTCCAGTGGTGTGGAGTGCCTGGGACTCACGTCTGAGCATCCCCAGTACACTTAGAGCGGTACCTGCAAACACAACAATGATGGACAGAATGTGGATCAATGTCACACATTCACCCCAGTCCAAAGATCTGGGCCCAAATCCATCGTTTTTCCACTCCACACCACCCTGGGTTAGACAATGGCGATATGCAAATCAGCGCTGACCCTGTGCCCCATGGGAACAGTCCAGTCCGAACTACAAAAGCCATGTCCTTCCCAGAACGGAAACAAGCATCCGAGGACCGGCCCGGTTTCGAGGTAACACCTCTCATCAGCCCGGCTAGCTTGACTCCAGTGGTGTGGAGTGCCTGGGACTCACGTCTGAGCATCCCCAGTACACTTAGAGCGGTACCTGCAAACACAACAATGATGGACAGAATGTGGATCAATGTCACACATTCACCCCAGTCCAAAGATCTGGGCCCAAATCCATCGTTTTTCCACTCCACACCACCCTGGGTTAGACAATGGCGATATGCAAATCAGCGCTGACCCTGTGCCCCATGGGAACAGTCCAGTCCGAACTACAAAAGCCATGTCCTTCCCAGAACGGAAACAAGCATCCGAGGACCGGCCCGGTTTCGAGGTAACACCTCTCATCAGCCCGGCTAGCTTGACTCCAGTGGTGTGGAGTGCCTGGGACTCACGTCTGAGCATCCCCAGTACACTTAGAGCGGTACCTGCAAACACAACAATGATGGACAGAATGTGGATCAATGTCACACATTCACCCCAGTCCAAAGATCTGGGCCCAAATCCATCGTTTTTCCACTCCACACCACCCTGGGTTAGACAATGGCGATATGCAAATCAGCGCTGACCCTGTGCCCCATGGGAACAGTCCTGTCCGAACTACAAAAGCCATGTCCTTCCCAGAACGGAAACAAGCATCCGAGGACCGGCCCGGTTTCGAGGTAACACGTCTCATCAGCCCGGCTAGCTTGACTCCAGTGGTGTGGAGTGCCTGGGACTCACGTCTGAGCATCCCCAGTACACTTAGAGCGGTACCTGCAAACACAACAATGATGGACAGAATGTGGATCAATGTCACACATTCACCCCAGTCCAAAGATCTGGGCCCAAATCCATCGTTTTTCCACTCCACACCACCCTGGGTTAGACAATGGCGATATGCAAATCAGCGCTGACCCTGTGCCCCATGGGAACAGTCCAGTCCGAACTACAAAAGCCATGTCCTTCCCAGAACGGAAACAAGCATCCGAGGACCGGCCCGGTTTCGAGGTAACACCTCTCATCAGCCCGGCTAGCTTGACTCCAGTGGTGTGGAGTGCCTGGGACTCACGTCTGAGCATCCCCAGTACACTTAGAGCGGTACCTGCAAACACAACAATGATGGACAGAATGTGGATCAATGTCACACATTCACCCCAGTCCAAAGATCTGGGCCCAAATCCATCACTGTCATGATATGAGACAAGTTGAAAACTATCTAAAGGTAATTATGTTCCAAATAAAATATGATATATCAACTAAATGGGATACGGGAAGAAAAAATGACATATGAATGACTCTGCTAAATCTGCTTGTCTGGGGCAATAGGGCACACTTGTCACTGAGGCCACCACAGAGCAAATGTTTCTTCAGGGATTCAGAGTGGACTTATGATACTGCCAGTGCCCCAAATTCTGCTCAGAAACCCACGGCAGGTGCAATTAGATGTCGGGGCACGAAATACCAGCTCTGGTCATTTTAAAGCCACCTCATACTACTTTAATCCACTTCCAGCCACTCTCTCTCCCTTTATCTCACTCCTGCAGGATCCTGCTTTCTGCTTTTCCTGGTTTTGCCGCCTTTATCATCCACCTTCTTTCCAATCTGGTGAATTTCCCTCTCTTGCACTCAGTACATAAATTATGAGGAAAAATAAGTTCCGGTGCACCCGACCGGCAACTGTCGCTCAAATTAAGCATTGTCTGGGGGTATCAACTATGTATTCAACTTCGATAACTGGAATGGGTATGTAGTTGCCAGACAGTAAGTTCATTAGGGGGTGGGAACTGTAGTGAGGAACAATAGCGTCCCCACAAGATTTGCCCAGGACCCAACAAAAAGTTCTGATAGACCAGAACTAAGATGTTTGCAGGCAACAGCGAAATAATTTGTGTGAAATTGGAAGTCAGCTTATGTGTTTGTCTCTAGATTGGTTGGGACGGGTAAAGTGACAGGGGAATTCATTTACTACCTGGAACTGCAGTATTTTCAGTAATGTTCAGGACACCTGCACTGCAATCTGTTCTGTGCTTTTACATGCCATGTTCACATAAAACCTGGTCCAGATGATACCAAGGCCTGTATCCGTAGGTGCAAATGTGATGTAGGCTTAGCATGGCCTGGGAAGGGTGCAGCTAGTCCCTGCACTCACAAGACGCACTGCTTTAGGAGGCTCTGCAAAGAAAGAGGGGGCGATCACACACTGTCCATAGGGCTGCCGCTCGGTTCCACTTTGAACCTCACAACTTATCCTATGAACACGGATGGGATTCACTGAAATATCTTACAGAACTCTTCTAACCACCCGTGCCAGTGGTAAATACTGTACCCATTCATTCCTTCTTGTTTGAAATGGGCCATACATGTGTGCAGCAGGTGTGATTCAGAAGACTCCACATGTGACCTTGTACTTGCCATCCTTGACCTCTGTATCTTTCCGTCCTAGCGCCGGGACACTCTGCAGAGTAGCTGTGCGCTCTACAAGTCCTTTTTAACATAACATAACATAACATCCTTCTGTGTGTTGCAACAGGCCAGTGCACAATGAGTCCGACTTGCTGATTCTGAATAAATCTGCAGTGTTGCCGCCTTTGCACAGGGGATGGTTTAACATTCAGTCTGTACTTCCACTCGAGCAGGCCTAATCTTGTCCAGAAAGCCCCCATAGTCCCTTGTCTGCGATAGGAACCCTTATCTCCGATTTGACTATTAAGATCTCAGGACAATATCACAACAAGCGCCCACATTCATTCCATCCATAGATTAGCCCAAGAGGCAGCTAAACAAGCAGAAAGGGAAAATGTTATCTGCCAAGTGAAAGTAATTTAATCTGACCTTCAAAGCGCCCCGACTGACAGCAACATCAGCTGCCAATGAGCCGATATTCTTCTGAAATTGAAGGATAAAGAGATGCCAATATTTCCTTTCCTCAATCTAAAGCTTCACTGCTCAAGCGTGACACTACAAAGGTTTGCCTTTTATATCCGTACACAGCACGTGAGTGCTGCTACTAAAAGGGATTCTTTTCTCCAGCATCGTGAAGATTTAGATCGCTATTCAGGGAACTATTTTAGGCCCTAAATTTACGTTTTTGGCTGAAAGAGGAAAAAGAAACCCATAGGCGAAAATCCTGTTCAAGGGGCGGTGAGGGAGCGCTGCGGTTTGCCTTGTAAATTTAGGAATGGCCACAAAGGTGTACATATGTGGGCATACCCAGACTCCCATCGGAACTTTTGCCACTCTGGAAATGGTCAGAGATTGACTCCATGTTATAATAATAATAATTCCTATTTGCACAGAACGAACATATCCCCCCTCAATGTTTCAAGGCACAGGGGGCCCTCGGGGAGATTAAGTGAGCTATTGCCCAGAGTCACATGATGCCGAGCTGAGCTGCCGCCCCCGATCGAACCTAAGCCCCACGCTCTGGAGTCAGTCACTCTGGCCGCTGCGCCACACCTCTCCCTGTCAATGGCTTGAATAAGTTCCCTCCAAGAATGGGAAGGAGAGCACATCACCCTCATATCTGTCTGGTGTAGAATGTTTTTTCCACAGGGACATTTTTTTTCCCCAGGCGGAAAAAAGTAAAAAATTTGCGTTTGCACATTTCGCTGCCCTTCCAACAGTGTACAATTGTACACTATGTACAGTCAGACCTGTGTACGGTTCCACATAAGGAGGAAAGGCAGCCTTAAGATGGCCACAGGGCAGGTGCAACCGCATGCCTGGAAACCTGACCCTTGCATGGATTTCCAGACATTCTATTACATGTACTTTGTGTATTTGAAAAAAGTGTAAAAGTATGTTCATGCAAAGGTATAGAACTCCACCCACGTTTGCCTTTTCTTATGTCTCACCTATCAAACAGCGCGACTGTCAAGTTGGAAAAGACCTTTTGTGGGTTTACCAAAGTCTTACAGCGGGTTAGAAGTCATCCATTCATAACCATTGATTGGTTTCATGGCTTGCATCATATTAAATGGCTTTCCTTCTCCATCTTGTGTTTGTCCCTCCCATGGAGCATAGCCTCTTTACAACTCTTTGGCTTGGCTGAATTGTATCCTTCCAATGCTCACTTTTAGGGAACTACTCTTTTCATTTTGCTTAAGCACTCCACAAGTGTGCATGTGCTTTCCAGCTCTCTCCCTCATGTGCTTCTTCTTACACTTGCTATCTTCCTGGTGTTGCAAGCCTGCTCTTGTGTGCTTCTCCACTGCCTACCCCCATACTCCGTCACTCTCTGTAATGTTTTCTCATGCGTATGTTTCTCCCTCACCCTGAGTTGCAGTATCTCGTGTGCTGCATTTCTGCCCCCTCCTGATGCTTTCCCGCACCTGTTCCTCTGTTGACCCGACCCTTACCATCTATTAAAAAAAAAAATATATATATATATATATTTGGAGGAGTGGGGGAATAATCTCTACATCTTTAAAAAGCACTTTGGATCCATTCCTACATTTCATCTTGAATCCGTAAAACATTTTTTTTACATCTGCATCATTTGGTAGGTGTGTGCATGTGTGATGACGTTTGCCCACACGCCATCATGCTTTGTAACCGTCTTTTCTTTTTGCTTTTGAGGATTGCACTGCACCTTGTTGATCATGTATAACATCGCCAAAACTCATTGGAAAAGCAAATAGGTCCAAAAGAGTTGATCTATTGGCTCTTCCAATGATAGTTTTGTGAATATGGCCATCAGAGTTTTTTTTTGTCTAATTGCATTATTTAGGCACATATGAAAATCCTCAGTCAGGTATGCAGAAAAAGATTTTACATTTGGTTTTGAGCAATTGGAAACACATCAGGTTTAGACCACATTAAAGGACTTTATATGTGTGCTGTAGTGGTACTCGCTGAAGATTTAGATACAAGCTCAAAGATAATATTTTTTTTCATTTTAGGTGTATTTTAACACCAGTTCCATATAAAGCCAAACATATAACCTTATATATATAACCCGTCTACGCCCGTCCACGCCTGGACCGCGCCCAGAGCCATACCCCCTGGCCCCCGCAAAAACCACTCCACCCGCCTTACGTACGACGCCGCATCCCTCACTGCACTCAACACGGGCCGACTCCCCGACTGCCACCAAGCCGCCCCAGGACGCACCCACGGACCCTTCACCTGCCTAACCTGCAAGTTCTGCTGCTTCAGAACCCACACTGCATCCACAAACGCCAAGCAGAGCTCCAACAACAACCACCTGAAGTGCATCCTGCTCAACACCCGCTCGGTCCACAGACACACCACTGAACTATGGAACCTACTCGATACCACAACTCCGGACGTCGCCTTTCTCATGGAAACATGGATGAACGCCTCATCAGTGCCCGACATCGCCATAGCCATCCCGGACGGATACAAGATCATCCGAAAAGACCGCATCAACAAAACTGGAGGAGGTATCGCCATCGTTCACAAAAACACCATCCGCATCACGACCAGCACCGACGACACCTTTTTAGCCACTGAACACCTCCACTTCCAAATACAAACCAACCCCAAGACCACACTCAGAGGCACCCTCATCTACAGACCCCCAGGACCCCGCACACAATTCAGCGAAGACATCGCTGACTTCGTCAGCCCGCACACCCTCCCCTCCGAGGACTATATTCTCCTAGAAGACCTCAACTTCCATCTGGAGAATAACAACGACAGCAACAATACCACCCTGCTGGACAACCTCACCAATCTCGGACTCAAACAATTGGTGAACACACCCACCCACTACGTCGGATACACACTCGACCCAATCTTCACCTCCAGCAAGCACATCTCCTTCAATCATGCCACGGGACTCCACTGGACTGACCACAGCTGCGTCCACTTCAGCTTCAGAAAGACCACGACTCACCACCACCCGCAACAAGTTCCCCGAAGATACTGGAACAAAATTACCACCGACCAGCTCACCACATCTCTAAACCAAAACCCTCCCGCCAAATCAACGGACCCAAACCAAGCAGCCATCAATCTCACACAATGGATGACCCACTGCGCTGACGAACTAGCACCCTTGAAAAACCCTCCCAACAAGAAAGGAAGCAAAAAAGCCCCTTGGTTCAACGACGACCTCAAGAACTCCAAAAAGAACTGCCGCACCCTCGAGAAAGCATGGTGAAGAAACCCAACCACAAACAACATGACCGCCCTGAAGAACGCCACCCGCAAACACCACCCGCAAACACCACCTGCTGATCCGCACCACCAAAAAATCAGCATTCAAGGAGCGACTAGACAACAACACCCACAACAGCAAAGAACTCTTCAGCATTGTCAAAGAGCTCATCAACCCCAACGCCGGCAACAACGACATCACTCCCTCTCAAGACCTCTGCGATTCTCTTGCCTCATTCTTCCACAGCAAGATCGCTGGCATACATAACAGCTTTGGCGACCTGACCACTCCCCCAACCACAGAACAGAAGCCCCCCACCACCACCCTCCGCGCCTGGACCCCGATCAGCACCGAAGACACCATCCGCACGATGAACTCCATCCACTCCGGATCGCCAACCGACCCATGTCCCCATCACATCTTCAACAAGGCCGACTCCATCATCGCCCCCCAACTCCGGGACATCATCAACTGCTCCTTCAACACCGCCACCTTCCCGGAAAGCTGGAAACATGCCGAACTTAGTGCCCTCCTGAAGAAACCTACAGCGGACCCCACCGAGCTTAAGAACTACCATCCCATCTCGCTCCTCCCATTCCCCGCCAAAGTCATAGAGAAGACCGTCAACAGTCAGCTCGCCGCCTTCCTTGAATCTAACAATGCCCTAGACCCCTCACAATCCGGTTTCCGAGCCAACCACAGTACCGAGACCGCCCTCATTGCAGCCACAGACAACATCCGGACACTGCTCGACAACGGGGAAACAGTGGCCCTCATCCTCCTGGACCTCTCCGCAGCGTTCGACACAGTCTGCCACCGCACCCTTGTACAACGCCTCAGGAACATCGGAATACAAGATAAGGCCTTGGACTGGATCATCTCATTCCTAGCCGGAAGAACCCAGAGAGTCCGCCTCCCCCCTTTCAGATCCGACGCCACCGAAGTCATATGCGGTGTACCACAAGGATCTTCACTCAGCCCCACCCTCTTCAACGTCTACATGAGTCCCCTCGCATCCATCGCACGCCAACACAATCTCAACATCATGTCCTATGCAGACGACACCCAGCTGATCCTCTCCCTCACCAACGACCCAACCACCGCCAAAACCAACCTACACGAAGGGATGAAAGACGTAGCCGAGTGGATGAAGAACAGCCGCCTAAAACTGAACTCAGACAAGACGGAAGTGCTTATCCTAGGATCATCCCCCTCTGCCTGGGACGACTCTTGGTGGCCCTCGGCCCTAGGCAGCGCACCCAAACCAACGGACCATGCTCGCAACTTGGGATTCATCCTAGACTCCTCCCTCTCGATGACCAGACAAGTCAACGCCGTCTCATCATCATGTTTCAACATCCTACGCATGCTCCGAAAGATCTTCCGCTGGATCCCCACCGAAACAAGGAAGACGGTCACCCAAGCACTTGTCACAAGCCGTCTGGACTACGGAAACACCCTCTACGCCGGAACCACAGCCAAATTACAGAATAGACTTCAACGCATTCAGAACGCTTCCACCAGACTCCTCCTAGACATACCTCGCCACAACCACATATCTGGTCACCTGAGAGACCTGCACTGGCTCCCCGTCAACAAGAGAATCACGTTCCGACTCCTCACCCACGCACACAAGGCCCTTCACGACCTAGGACCCAGATACCTCAACACTCGCCTGACCTTTTACACCCCCACCCGCCAACTACGATCGTCCAACCAAGCCCTCGCCACGATTCCACGCATCCGAAGAGCCACCATGGGAGGAAGATCCTTCTCCTACTTGGCGGCCAAGACCTGGAACTCCCTCCCCACCCACCTACGTCTTACACAGAACCACCTCTCCTTCAGAAAACAACTCAAGACCTGGCTGTTCGATCAGTAGCGAACCCCTCTTCCCTTAAGCGCCTTGAGACCCTCCGGGTGAATAGCGCGCTATACAAATTTATGACTTGACTTGACTTGACTTACTTCCTAACGCATATTTAGCTTATGAAAAAATAGAGCTAATAATATACTTGGGGTTATCTGCGTATGTTCAATGTAGATATAACAATTTACTGAGTATGTAACTTCGAATGTAAATTACTGGAGCAAAAATACACTGCCACAAATAACGTTAGCCTTATTTAAACTTGTGTTTAGCAAAACGGGTAGTAACAAGCACAAGCACTTTTTGCAGATATATTGCTCCCAAAAACTCTGCCTACGTTCACTTCTCGCCAGCACAGAGACAGAGGCATAGCTTAATGATAATTCACGGAACCCTGGTTAGATTTCTTCACTTGGAGTGAATGGAAATAATAATTACAGTATGGTAGGGGTGAAATGCTGGGCTACAGAAAGTAATGTTTTGCAAACTAAGGTGGAGAATAGGACAGGGAATACAGAAGGAGCGTAAAACACTCATTTTAACTAGTAGAGGACCCCTTCCTCCATGCAGACTTCACAAGCTGGGACTGTAAGATAGAAATGTTTCTTTGCCTCCTCAAACTGAGATGTAATGTAATGGGTCATTTATGGTACATGCGCTATGTTTCTGTTAAATGTAATTTCAAATGGTGGCACCATTTCAAGGTGGGTGTTTGATGGAAAATACAGCAGAAATCAATACACCCATATTTGCTAAACTTCAAAGGGCCAGGTGTGTGAAATGTCTATTCACAAAAAGTGGTTCTGAATTGTGCACCGACTTTTTACAACTAGAAACCATTTTGCCCACCAATCTATGTACTAATAGTTCAGTACGGAACACTTCAAATCATAGTGGGTCGAAATCTGATCTACCTATGTACTAATAGTTCAGTACAGAACACTTCAAATCATAGTGGGTCGAAATCTGATCTACCTCATCAATATTCATGAGGTAGGTCACAAATTGAGACTCACAATGATTGGATGCCATCACAGGGATTTTGGCCTGCTGGGGCCAGCTGAACACTATGGGCCTGATTCACAAAGGTAAGCCTGCGCTTTGTGTAAGTTTACGATTGTTTTCTATTTACAACGGGATTTACGAGTAGTATCTTTGTGAGTGCGGAGTCTCCGCGCAATAAAAGATAGGTCTTTTTATGTGTAGAGACTCTGCACTTGTAAAGATACTACTCATAAATCCCTTTGTGATTAGCAAACAATCATAAACTTACACAAGAATGTAAGTTCACATTTGTGAATTAGGCCAAGTGCCTGCAATCACTTGTAAATTCATCTGGTTTTCCTTAAATGAAACTGAGATGCAGTTAAAAAGAAACATTTATTTTATTATGTTTCTTTGAGAGTTGGCAGCAGTCACCTGTACCACTTCCTGTTCCCTAAACAACCTTTTTTAACATTCACAAAGGGGATCCCTTCCCTTTTGTTAATAAGTTAGCACCTCCGCTCAAGAGTTGGCAGCTGTTCAATGCTTTGTGGCAGGATTTCCGTCAAAAAACATTGATACATACCCAAAGCAAATTAAACTTACCTTTGCCTCTGGTCTTGAGTCGCTTCTCCTCTCTACAATCTTCACAGAAGAAGGCAGCCACTCTCCCTTCCCCTAAGCCAATGGCAGCATTGTGATTGGATGGGACGCCAATCCCACAGGTGTCTATGGGGAGGCCATTTTCTCTATGTAGGCTGCATGCAGCCTACATAGAGAAAATGCAGAGTGTGCATGAATGGTTTGGTCAGCCCTGGGGCCAACCAAACAGTCAGCGCCCACAACAGTGCCTGGAGCAGGACCGCCCCCAACCAAACCCTGCCTTCTGCTTTCTCGCAGTGCAAGAAGCAGAAACATAAAATGGTAATAACACCATTTTATGTTGCTGCTTCTCGCACTGCGAGAAAAAAGTGGGGCACCGCTCCTCCGCCCCTGTGGAGGAGCCTCCCCTCTCATACCATACATTCTAAACACATCCCTTTCAAATAGTGTTCTTGACACATTTGGTAAGCTGTTACTGAATCTCAAAATGGGTTTACTTCATACTATAAAGTCATTTAGAGGGCTGCAAATTATGTGATTTCGCAAATCGTAAGCTTTGCAACTGCAAAATGGCTTCATACATTTGACCCTAAGACATTTTATCACCTAGAAGGTTAAAAGAGGTCTCTTGCTCTTCTATCAGTTTAGAAGGTATCTATGTTGCCTGACCTCTATACCCAGAGGAACAGTTAATTTGCAGCCGCGGTCCATGCAGGTAACAGCGGTGGGGCAGTGGAGCCGCGTTGGGAGGGGGATTTTGAGGGACAATGCAGAGGGAACATTAAATAAATAAATATTTTTCACTCTGCATCGTCCCTCGAAATCACCCCCCACATGGCCCCACCGCCCCACCGCTGTTACCTGCATGGACCATGGCTGTTAATTTGAATGGGCTTAACGGTGGCATGGTTGCTTGTCACAGTGACTGTGAGAAAACCTTTAAATGGAGAGGGAAGAGGCACATCTCAGGACCACAGAAATGAAGGATGAAATTGTCACTGCAAATCTGCTAAGTGAGGGGCCTTCCACTCTGTATATATTCTTCTGGGGTTTACTCTTTCTTTGCTTGGCTCCTCAACTTTAAGATTCACAGTATTATACTACTGCATGTCAGTGCAATGTGAAATGGTGTACAATGGAACTCCTGTGGTTGGACCCCTCTGATTACCCATAGACATTTGTATCTACCTTCAGCCTTAAACCAGATGGTAGGGCCAGTCAATAACCATCGCTACATCTAGCCATCCCTAAAATGACATCAGTACTTCCCTTGCTGGATGACTCACTGGCTGTAAATAGCCAGAGGAGGAGTTGGATTGGTGAATGGAGGTAGAAAAGTTACCAAAGGTGATGTTTAGGTATGGCAACAAGAAGTGAGTATGACAACAGATGAATTTGAGCGGGTGTTTTTGGAGCAGGTTAGTTTGGAGCTGGGGGATAAAAGGAGTGGTACTGAGGTCCATCTGGAGTTAAACTGCAACAAGGTGGCAGTCATGCAGGCCCACCCTCAATAGTGTACACCTAACACCAATATCTTGTTTAGATGAGAGTTGTGCTTTAACTTCAGTGACCAAGCGCAATTCCTTTTGCCCAGGTGTATTGTTATGGGACACAGGTAGGGGCGGCTCCTCCATTAGGTCGGACGAGCGTCGCCCCACTGCTTTCCCGCAGTGCGAGAAGCAGAAACATAAAATGGTATTTTAACTAGCATTTTATGTTTCTGCTTCTCGCACTGTGAGAAAGCAGAATGGTATGCCTGGTTGGGGGCGGGCAGGTGGGCAGGTTGGGGACGATGGCCCGATGCTGTGGGCCCTGACCATTTGGGCGGTCCAAAAAACAGTCATGCACATAGTGGATTTTCTCAATGTAGGCTGCATGCAGCCTACATAGAGAAAATTGCATCCCCATAGGCGCCCGGCTGGGCCCGGCCTCACCAATCACAATGCTACCATTGCAGCATTGTGATTGGTTTAGGGGAGGGGAAAAGAGGGGAGGGAGGCTGACTTCTTCTTATTCCTGCCAGAGGCAGGAGAGCAGGTAAATGCGTGCCCCGGTACATTTGGAAAAAAAATATGTAAATTCCCCAAGCGCGAAATCCCGCTCGGCCCAATCACCCGTGAGTCATGCTGGCCTCGACTGAACATTGGCTGCAAAATTATGTTGGTTTCTATTTTTTAAAAACAACCATGATCATTCCAGAGCACGATGGTACCATACTAACAGGTCCTCTTCATCAATGATTGCTTGACATGGCCTCCTTATACATTCTTAACTCAGCTCTGCTAGCCCGTTAGCCATTGGAGAATAATGCTTCAGAACTATGCCACCACGTGTACCTGACTGATTGTCTGCTGCTACTTATGTCAGTCTTGTGGGCGAGCAATCAAGCACTCAACATGAAACTGAACAAGTGTGAAAGAAAAGGTACCGCGAATTAGGCAAATTGCGTTAGAAAGGGTGGAAACCTGGCAGGCCAGTGTGAGGATATGTTACTTAGTTGATGTGTAAGCATTACACTGGAATCTAGGCAGGTATTAGAGATAAGTTTGAGGTGTAGATATTGAGTGATTTGTATTTGGACACTGGGCAGGGCTAATGCTGATTGGTTTTGGTATGTTTTGACTGTTATGCAGGTATTGGCAGAATACCGAATGTTGGTAAGATGTGTCGGAAGGTTTAAGTAGCATCCCATTGTAGAGACAGTATTAGGAGAAGGTGCTTAGGTGATTTAATTAAGAATTGGTTATTAGCACTTGTATTCATAAGGCCTTCTATGTGAAAGCTTTCTATATTACTGTCCACTGTTTCGAAACATGTTTATGATACTATACAATTTGTTGTGGTAGGTTGTGTTTTATTGTTGTGTTGCTGTGTTATATTTTTTTGTTATTGTTTTATGTTGTTGTGTTCTTGTTTTATGGTGTTACTAGCAGCCCGTCCCGACGTTGTCCGGGTATGAAATAGAATGTGTGTAATGTGTGTATTTGACAGGGGCAATTTATTTTTAAATCTCGTGGTAGACAGACTTTTTTGTTTCATTAGAATAGGGACGGAGAAGGCCCAGCTGCAGCCCTTGTTGATGTTAGCAGGCGTGTGTAATTGGTGTAGTGATCCGCCGCCTGAGCCCGGCTATAGCCCTGGTTGATGTTAGCAGGCGCGTGTAATGTCGTTGAATGAGAGAGTTATCAGCCGCGGGTAAATCCGTTTAATGAGAGAGTTGAGTGACAGCGAGTAGGAGAGGCTGCAGTAATTGTCCCCGCAGACACGCTCATTAGCGTGTCCCCCCGCTTGAGGCCCAGATGCAGGCCTGTTTTATGTTAGCAGGCGCGTGTTCCCCCGCTTGAGGCCCAGCTGCAGCCCTGGTTGATATTATCAGGCGCGTGTAATTAGTGTACTGATCCGCCACCTGAGCCCGGCTAGAGCCCTGGTTGATGGTAGCAGGCGCGTGTAATTTCGTTGAATGAGAGAGTTCAGTAACAGCGCGCAGGAGAGGCTGCAGTAACATTACTTACCAGGCCTCCAGGTGAACGCGTTTGTCACGCCCTCAGCACAGGGCCACAGCAGACGATCTTCTGATTAATGTACGACCCACATGGCATGAAGGGTCTGAACGTAGCACACGCCCCCAGCATTTCTCACGCCCCCAGCGTGCCCCTTGATGCTGCACAGCAACGTAATTGGCACTTGTATGTACAACTCACATGGCATGAAGGGCGGACACACGCCCCCAGCGTTTGTCACGCCCCCAGCACACGCCCACAGCGCACAATGTGATGGCCGTACCACACGCCCCCAGCATTAGTCACGCCCCCAGCCCACGCCCACAGCACAACGCAGACACGCCCACAAGGGACTACTTTGCTGGCACGGTTCTTTTACCTTTTAAATGTATAGAGGAGTTGGCCTAATGGCTAAGGCACTCGACCTCAGACCTGGGGATCTGGGTTCGAGTCTTGGTAACGACGCCAAACATCCTGTGATTCTGGGCAAATCACTTAATCTCCCCGTGCCTAACAAAAATGAATGTGTGTCCTCATGTAACGTAACTGGTACTATGTAAAGCACTCTGATACCTGATTCAGTTTGGGGCAAGTTCGCGCCACATAAAACTCGGCAAAAAATAAAAATATATATATATATGGTGGCCGTCTGCATAGCCTACGTCCTTCTGCTGCAACTGCCCTTTCCAACGCTGTATTGGGTGTTGTGATTGATGCTGTGGTTACTGAGATTACCCGCCTCAAAGGTTTGGGCTCTCTCTTTATAATATTAGTATGGATTAATGTTATGTTGAGGTGTTATGTTGCGTTATTTAGGTGACTCGAAGTTCACATCATATAATTCAAGCACTGCATTATAGAAGCCCCGTTTCTTGCTTACGCTCACGCGACATTCTTTTTTGAGATAAGAGAAACCATTGCAAAACAAAACAAACGACTGTGATCTCGGTCAGATTGGGACATAAATTAGGCTCGTTCACCCCGAACAAATGGCCCTGTAAATAGACTTCGCAAGCCTAGCCCTTGGAACATGTACGATGGAACCCGAACTTTGAAATACCGAGCCACTGAACAACCTCAAGAATACGGACTACCGCCCCCCCCCTCTCCCTCGCCCTTTCCCTCTTCCTTCTTTCTTTTTTCCTCCTTAGCCTACTTTCTTCTTCCACTTATGTATAAGCCTTGTCCATGTAAATACATCTTTTTTTATATACAATAAAGAATTTCAGAAATAAAAAAAATAAAAAGATAAGCTGTATGGGTGTTTTGCAAAGTATGGGAGAGTGTATGTATTTGTGTTTGCTGCAGGCATGCTTATCATAATATCAGGGGAATCAACAATAAAAACCAGCCCACCTTGCCATAAAACCAGCCCACACACTCCTAAACAGCCCGCCTACTCACTGAAATGTCAGACCAGCCCATCTAGCACTGCCTGATTGCCCTGTAGGCCAGTTCGACACTGACTGTGAATTTTTGCCTTGTTTAACATGCGCCCTCCTGCCAACTCTTCCTCTTGCCACGCACAGTTGTTGCGAGTGCAATTTGGCCAATACCCTTGTGCTTCCCTGTATCTAATCTGTATTCCACTTCATGGCTCTCTGAAATGAAAGAGAGTCACACTTACAGCCAGAGGTCCTTGAGCAGCTGAGATTTTAAAGTGGCTTTTCTTTAATTCGTTGAGTGCTGCTCTGGCAGCATCAGCACAGGCCAATTAACAACTACAGAAACTGGGTGCAAAGTTCACACAGTAAATTATATCAATGGATACCGGGCTTACATCCCAGAGCTGAGATCCTAAAGAAACTCAGTATGTCCAAAGTCGCAGCAAACTGATTTTCAAATGTTTAACAAAAGTTACATGTTCATACATGCCAACATTTTAGACCTGCAAATAGCAGGATATTTTGAAAAAAAATCTAGGGAATTTATTATCCTCATGGAGGTATATTGAAGCAGAAGCAATTTGGGGAGGGAGATTGGCTTAAAAAATTCATGTCACCCGCCAGAATCTGGTCTGTTGGCATACCAGCATTTTATACTCAATGTAGTTAAACTATGTCCTATGCAAAATGTTTAGAATCAGGATTCCCGGTAAAAATGTCAAACAGTCCACGTCCTTTCATTTATTTTATTACGTTAGTGCGTGTTCTTGGTCACGCGCCGGCTCAATGATCACAGAGGCATATTCTGGGGTCTTACATCATCTGAGGCAATCTTTATTTATTACCCGACTTCGTCTCCGGTGTCAGTCCCACCGGTAACACGCTATGTAGGAAGTGCGGTCTAATCGCATATCGAAATTGAGTGCTTTGGGTAATAACACAATAAAATAAAAATTCCCACTGGGCTGTTGGGCCAATGCTACTGAAAACCTAATTAGCCTGATGCCAAAGCAGCCGTCTCATTCTAAAATTAAATAAATAAAGGCCGAAGGCATTGAACATTAATCTACAATGCCCATAAGGATGTCCACAACACACTCAGAGAAAAATAACTAAATTAGATGCATTCTCAAGGCTGGCTGCGGTTGGTAATGAGGTTTTGAATCCACCCCCTCCCACCCCAATAAGAGCAGTGCAGAAAAATGCTGTGTTCAGGTTCTGCAGGTTATTAAAAAATAACTGGGTGGTGCTGTGGAAGGATATCGCTGTAAAGGCTGCTTCTCTGAGCAATTTAAAATGAGGTGAATATGCAAAGATGGAGAGAAAGATTTCCTACGCAATTTTCGCAGCACTGCGCAAAAGTCACATAGAACTTTTGTACTGCATGTTGGTGCTACGAAGCACATATGGACAATGTTAGTGCATGCCAGGGTAAATCCTTTGCATAGCACACAGGGGCATATGTAAAAGCACTGTAGCGCCAATGCAGGCACCCTTGCAACACAGTGCAAGGGTGTCTGCATGCAGGGGAAGATTCTTTATGTGTAGGAAGGTGTCGCTTTCTGCAATTAAACACTCTTTAAATGTCGTTTTGTCACTTCTCTTTGTGCTGCTTAATACTGCACACATGGAAGTTTCAAAATGTAATTTTGTTAAAGGATTGTTTATTTGCAGTAAGGGACACCAACCTACACATAAACAATCCAGGGCATTTTGCTTTTTCCATGAGTGCTGCACTAGGCGGCACACATGGAAAAAGCAAAAAACTAGCAGAAATAAAGCATTTCTCCTTATTTCGGCAAGTTAAGAACAGGTTTTTCCAGGTCTGAATTTTGGCGCTGCCTCCTATTTGCTCTGCCCTTTGAAATAGGGGGCAGCATCAAAATGAATGGGTGTTGTGGCGGAATGCCCACCGCAACACCCACTGCCCATCCCTTTCACATTAAGCATAGCGTGAAAAGGGGCCTTATTTACAAGACATCGTTAAGCAATGTTAAGTGGCTTAACACTGCCTTGTTAATAAGGCAAAGCCCCTATCGCCACAGAAATGTCACACAAAGTGACGTTCCCGTGGCGATAGGGGCTTGTACATATGCCCTCGAAGTGCACCACTTTGTCTGTTAGAAATGCTTTTTCTTGCCTCCCTAGAGGAATAAAAGTTGCAGTTGAAGGTGTTTTGTGTTTCAAGGACAGAGGCCCTGTGTGCCATTTAGACTTCTGTTCCTGGAATTTGAGCCTACTTTCAAGACCATGACCCACCTCATAAATATTCAAGAGGTAGGCTGGCTGTGAGGCCTGGGGTTTTACAAGCTTTCCCCCCTTTGGTGTTTAAGATGCAGACTTGCCAACCCAGAAATCGTTTCCACTGTGTAAGAGGGTCGCGCAGATTTCAGCTCTTCGTTGCTTAAAGATTCCTGGAGGGCCAATGGAAGGAGTGTGGCAGCAGAGAGGGGTCAGGGAGTAGGACCCTGATCAGCATAAGCCTCACCCATCCTCTTAAAACAAAGGGTTATGAACTAAGCTCTGCTGTCCTGGGTAGGATGCAAAAATATTGATGGACTTTAAGAGTGCAGAGTCTCCAACATATGACATAGAATGCTACTCTGTAGGGCTTTCAGGATCACCATTCGCTCACCGTCTGATATCAGCTCTTCCCTTGGTGATCGAGTGAAGAGATCTAATAGCATGTGACGTGTGATCAAACCATGTTAATTTCGAGGCCTGAACATGGCGCTGATAAAAGTAGGGGTCTGCAAAATTAATGACGCCTGCTTAGCTGGGGAAGATGTGTGTGCAAAAAGAGCATGTGATTCATGGGCAGAACTCAGAGACGATTCACTCATGCTTCTCCATTGCCAGGATTTTGAGAAAGAAAGGCAACTGGTGACTTATTATCCAAAGCACGATTTCGCAGCTGACATGCTTTAACTGGTAGATTTCTTTAGTTTTTGCAAACATCGAGGAGTGGCATGATTCTGACTTGGGTAGTGAATGTAGTCTGACTTGTGCGTGAAGCTTTGGCCCAGGGGGCCAATCCCCAGGATGCCACGCAGGCTTCAATGACCTCTTATTGGGGCTTCTTGGATCTGGTCAGCCAGAAGAAGCATGAGAATTATCGCTGATCTGGTGCCAACCTGTCCTAGGTAGGGACGGGGGCTCTCGCTGTTGCCTGGATCCCTTTTCCTGGGGGATCGGGCCCCAGGCATCCATGTGGGATATACCAACCTCTCACTGGGTGTTCTTTAAACTCGTAGGTCCACAAAGGTATGAGAATCCTCCCCAGACTGGTGCCACCTTGCAGGGGATAGTTAATGTGGTTATGGCCAGTTTCTCAAACATTGGCTCAGTGAACATGATCTCAGTTGTCTGCATGGACTTTACTGGCATCTCATTGGGACCTCTTTCAGCTGGCTGGCCCAGAAGAGCAGAAGAATCCATCCGGACTGGCAGCACCCTTCTGAGTGTATGAAAAGTTAGCACTGGCCAATTACTGGATCCCTGGTATAAGGATGAAGGCCCCAGGCATCAACACACGCTTCACTGACCTTCAAGTGAGGCATATTTGAGGTGATCAGCCCTGAGAAGCTGGTGCCTGGAACCCTGGCATTAGGAACCAGACCCAAGTCATCCCTGCTAACTTCACCAAGCTCCCACTGTTATCTTCTCTGAGCTCAACATTTCTGGAAGAGAACAAGACTCCTCTCTGGTCTAGCAGCAACCTGCTCTGACTACAGACGGTGGCTCGAGCATCGCAGGATGGAGTCTGAAGCTCTGTCCAGGGTGAGCCAGGCACCTGTCATCCATATGGACTTCACTGACCTCTTACTGGACTGCTAGCCCAGTTATTTGGCCTGAAGCTATTTTGCCTATACTATTAAACCCTCACAAAGTGGGAGTATATGGAACTCAGTACCAAACACAAGTCAGAGTTAGTCTTGATAGCTGACCCTGTGTCCATCTGATCGTCTGGCCACCCTTCAGATAGTCTTGGCTGGCCACCAACCAGATGACCTAGGCCACCCATCAATGATATGTCCCAAGATGGTCACCCCCCAGATGATCCAGGCCATTTTCCCTTGGTGATCATGTAAAGAAAGCCAATACCATGTGACACACAGTGGTAACATGTTGATTTCCAGACCTGAGCATGGTGTGACAAAACTAGGGGTCTGCAGAATAAATTATGCCTGCTTGGCAGGTGAGGTTGTGTGTACAAAATGAATATGTGGTTTATGGACAGAATTCAAAGAGGATACACTCATACTTGTCTCTTGGCAAGCTTTTGAGAACAGAAGGTAACAGGAGACATTTTATTCGAACCACAACTTCAAAAGTTTAAAGCTCACTTGCTTTAAGTGGTAGATGTTTTTATATTTTGTAAAAAGGGAGAGCTGGCATGACTCTGCCTTGGTAGTACATGTGGTCCTGGCCTGTGCCTGAAGTCCTGACTCAAAGGATCAAGACCAGGTTGCCACACAGGCTTCACTGACATCTTATTGGAGATTCTAGAATCTGGTCAGCCACAAAAAGCATGATAATTATTCCAGATATGGTGCCAACCTTCCCAGGCCAGTGGCTGTATCCCCTTTCTTGGGGGACAAGGCCCCAGGCACTCATGTGGTCTTCACCATCCTCTCAATAGGTGTTATTATTTAAACTGTCCAGCCCTGCAAAAGTATGACAATTCTACCCAGTCTGGTGCCAATTTGCTCTGGACAGGGAATGTGGATCTGGCCGGTGCCTCGAACCTTGGCCCAAGGGACAAGCCTCAGTTGTCTGCATGGACTTCACTGGTATCTCAATATTTGAGCTGGTTGGCCCAAAAGACCACACACATCAACCCAGACTGGAAGCATCCTTCCTTGCGTATGAAAAGTTGACTCTGGCCAATGCCGGGAGCCCTGGCCTGAAGATCAATGCCCCAGGTGTCCACACACTTCACTGACAAGGCTCGACTGGCCGTACCAGGCAATGGGCATTTCCACAGGAGGCTGGAAGGATGGGGGTCCGGTTTTGTTATTGGGGTCCATTTTTGTAGCAGTGCAGCCGTTTTGAAAGCACTCGCTGCATAGTTCCTTGTATATCCAGTAGTTTTCAGGCAACAAGAAAAGTGTCGAGATAACTCTGGTGATTAATGTATCTGCTGGAGAGAGATCAGAGTTTTCTGTAGTGCCAGTTTTTTTTTTTTTGTTTTTTTTTTTCCAAACCTTTATTGCACTTTGCATAGCACACAGCGGAATGCCTACAACCCCGAGGGCCGGCCGCTATCTTAGGATCATCGTATACAGAGATTTTCAGCAAAAAGAATAATCATATCACATTGTCAATAAAAAGTCTCGATGTAGGGAGCTGAAACAATAAAAGCGCCAGTTGAGCAATTAATCAATGCAGTAGTTTAAGGTTTTGACGGAGTTTTTTCGTTTTTTGGAAAACAACAAACTCAGAACATCAACAGTTAGGAAAAACAGTGAGGTCTGACACGAATCAGTGCGTTTCAAGTCTTTAGTGTCTCTTGGGAGGTTGGGATCCTGACAGCCCACCCAGTGCGCACATGCCTCAACTCACCCCACCCGCCCCTACCCCCTCGGACTCATTCGTCTAAGCTCCAAGAGGCGACCCGCTGCAGCCGCCCATGCCCCCTCCGCACTCCCTCTTCCCGCCCATGTTTAGCCCTCATCGTCAGATTCATCCAACTCATCCTCTCGCAAGGGTTCGCAGATGTCCCCCCTGTACTCATTCCATTTCAGCCATATCTTATTCCATTTCCCGGGGCAGGCTCGGTTGACGTACACTGCTCGCTCGGTCAACATCACTCGATCCATGTTCACGCACCACTGGGACTTGGTTGGGAGTTCTGCTGCTCCCCAGCGCTGCGCTATGTCGCGTTTCGCAACCATTAGCCCCGCCGTGACCCAAAGTTGCCCGTACCGGGTCAAGTCAGTAGGTTCCCAAATATTTAGCAGGCACCTCCTCGGGTCAGGCAGTATGGAGTGATCTAACGCCTGTGACATTGTGCGGAGTACTTGTTTCCAGTATTCCTGGATCTTGGGACAGTCCCATATAGTATGGAAGAACGTGCCTTCCTCCCCACACCCACGCAGACAATAGGGATGGGGGCGCTCTATGTATGCGATGCAGCATTGTCCTTGTATAGTAAACCCTGTGCAGGATCTTAAATTGCACCAGCCGCATGCGTGCCGAGATGCCTATTTCTTTAGGTGACCCAAGAGCTGCATTCCATTCATGGTCGTCCATGTCGCTAACCTCCCCCTCCCACTTCTCTTTCAGGTGTAGTGTGGGGTCAGGGCTGTTATTGAGGAGCTTACGGTAAGTGAGGGATGTAGCCCGTTCTAGCATGCATTCTGTGAGTAGGCGATCTTCCAAGGGCGAGGACTCTGGGAGTTGTGTGTCAGCTGGAATGGCTGCAAGTAATGCGTGACGGACCTGAATGTACCTGTAGAGTTCCCTGTCGCTGAGCTCGTAGAGTTCTTTTAGTCGGGCAAAGGGGATCACTTCATTCCTCTCCCACAGGTCACCCACCACGGAGATACCTATCGTGTCCCATTGTGCGAACCCCTTGGTGTTCCTCAGGTTGCCTAACGCGCGAGAGTCCCACAGCGGGGTCATCTTTGTGATTTTCCCCTTCCAGCCCAGAGCTGCCGTAGCTGCATGCCATATCTGCACCGTCAACTTGGTGGGGCCGATCAGGGTACGCACCTTGCGGTGATCATATAGTGGACCCAGCAGACTGTCAGCACCCAACTGCTCCCTGTCCAAGTGAAATGCTGGCTCGGCATATGGTGCGTGTATCCATTGATTAATGGGCCTCAATTGTGCAGCCCAATAATACAGTTTCAGATTCGGTAACGCAATGCCCCCGTCATACCAGTCCCTGTGTAGCTTGGATTGTGCCACTCGCGCCGGGAGGTTGCCCCACAGCAAGTTTGAAACCAGAGCCGCTACTTTCTGGAAGAATTTGGGTGGCACCGGGTAGGGTGAACTGTCGAGGACGTACAAGAAGCGCGGCAACGCCATCATCTTGTAAAGCGCCGCCCTGCCGAGGAGTGTTAACGGCAGGCCGGACCAGAATTCCACATCCCGCTTGAGTCTATCCAGGGGCGGCTTCAGATTCTTGTCCACGAATTCAGCCGGGTCCCTAGTGACGTGTATGCCTAGATATTTAAAGGACGATCCTGCCAATCGCAGCGGGCAAGTATCGTCGAGGTCAGGAGCCGGACCCCGTAGGACATATAGCTCTGATTTGGACCAATTTAGCGTGTAGCCTGAGATCTTGCCGTATGTGTCACAAATGCGTAGCAAGGCCGGTATTCCCATCCCGGGGTCTGTTAGATACAGCAGCATGTCGTCTGCGTAGAGGGACAGGCGGTCTTCCCAACCCCCATTCCCTGGTATACCCTTGAGGAGGGGGGAGGCTCGTATGAGAGTCGCGAGTGGTTCCAGGGAGATGGCAAACAACAGGGGCGACAAAGGGCACCCCTGGCGCGTGCCCCGACCCAGCAGGAAAGTGCGGGAAATGTGGCCGTTCGCCACCACATGAGCCGTCGGGGCCGCGTACAGCAGTTTTACCCATGCTAGAAAGCGAGGCCCGAACCCCATATGTGTCAGCGTTTCGAAAAGGTACTCCCACTCCACCAGGTCAAATGCCATTTTGGCATCAAGTGCCAGGATTACTGCCGGTGTGGTGATGGTGTCAGCTCTGGCCAGGATACCATGCAGTCGCCGCAAATTCAACGCTGTGTTTCTGTGCGGCATAAACCCGGACTGATCCGGGTGTATAATTGAGGACAGATGGGGCAGGATCCGCTGCGCCAGAAGCTTGGCCAAGATTTTCACTTCCGCGTTCAATAAGGAAATTGGCCGATAGGAGGAGCAGTTCTCCGGGGGTTTACCCGGCTTGGGGATTGGTATTATAGCAGCCGCACGCTGGTCTGGCGGAAGGGAACCCCTCTCCAGGCAGTCCTTGAACATCCTCAGCAGATGCGTGCTGAGGGTGTCCGGCATCACCTGGTACCATTCTATGGGTATCCCGTTCGGTCCCAGTGCCTTGCCCGGGTTTAGCGCCTTAATGGCCAGTTGGATCTCGTCGGCTGTGATGTCTGACTCCAGCTCGCTCGACGCCTCCGGTGAGAGGGTCCGAACCTCAATTGGCGCTAAGAGCGCCCTGGCACTTTCAGGCGTAATTTTACGAGTCGGGGTGTACACTCGCTCAAAATGGGACGCAAGTAGTTCTGTTATGCGCCTTGGATCCGTGTGTGTCTCCCCTTGTCCATCTTGTAGACATTGGACCCCCCTGGCGCTACCCTCACGTTTATCGAGCCACGCCAGCATTTTCCCTGCTTTATCCCCCACTTCGTAGATCCTATTCTGAGTGTCGGTTAAGAGACCCTTGACCATCCTCCGCAGGTGATCATTGTACAGCTGCTGCTGGAGAGTGAGTGCGTGCAGGGCGGTGGGAGAAGGGTGGGACTCGTGCGTCGCGGTCCGCTCCCTCAACGTAATCTCTAGGTCGGCCAGTTCCTGAGATTGCTGTTTCTTGTGTCCGGAGATAGTGTTAATGGCCTGACCCCGCAGAACCGTTTTATAGGCCTCCCATAGTGTTGCCGGGGAGCGCACTGAATGGGTATTTTCACGAAAGTAGTGGTTTGTGGCTTGTTTGAGTGCTTTGCGAACCTGTGGGATTTTAAAATATGATGCGTGCATGGGGTAAATGCGCTTACGTGCCCTCGTCTGTAGGGAGAGCGTCAGTGTGAGCGGTGAGTGGTCAGAAATACCACGAGGGTGAATCACCAGGGTATCTACAAGACAAAGGGCCTCCCCCAGTGACAGGAAGTAATCGATGCGAGACAGGCTGCCATGCACCGCGGAGTGAAATGTGTATTTTGTCGTCCCCGGGTGTAAGTGTCTCCAGATGTCTGTCATGCCCATGGCTGAGGTGAATCTTCGAAAGTACGTTTCCCCCCCCTGTCTGGTTGGGGGAGGGGTGTCTGTCCAGTTGTGGGTCTACGACCGCATTAAAGTCCCCCCCTAGTATGGTCTCACCCTCGGGGAGAGTTAAAAGGAAGTCCCCTAATCTTGGGAGGTGGACCGAGTGCAAAGCTGGTGGCACATACACTGATACCAAATTAAAGAGTTTCCCCTCCCATTGTCCCTGCACAGCCGCGAAGCAGCCCTGATCATCCGTTTTAATTGATAGGGGCATGAAGCGTGAGTTCTTCTGTATCAGGATACCGGACCCCCTGGAGCCGGACGTGAAAGCAGAATGGGCCCACATTTTGTAGCCACGCCTATCCAAGGCCTTCGTGGCCCCCCCCACCAGGTGTGCCTCTTGCAACAGGGCCACAGTAGGTCGCAGGCGCTTAATTGCCGTCATCACCAATCCCCGCTTAACTTTGTCCCCCAAACCTCTCACATTCCAGGACAGCAGGGTCAGAGGCGGGCATTGTGTGTCAGAGTGAGTTCCCCCCTCTGCCGGTGCGGGATTGTTAGCCATCAGGTGGTATTAGGTACATGATGTAGAGCCCCAGAGATGTAACCAGTGTATCGGCTGCGTCTTCACGCAGCAAAGTGTTCAGAGGCATCATGGGGGCATAGTGTCACTGTCCATTCCCAGCAACGTGGCCTGAGTCCCATAGGTACTGAAACAATGTCTTCGACCCACTATGCACCTTCCTAACATAAACAGTTCAGAACAAACCCCCCTCCCTGCCCCCCTGCTTAACGGACCTCCAACTGCCCGCCACCCCAACTTAGCAGAGTGCTTTACCCATCCCATAACCAGAGTACTTGCTTGTAGGGGGGAGAGCGTCTCCCCAGGCAGGCGGCTTCCCTGAAGGCTTTCGGGGCAGCCATGCCGGCGTCTACGTGCAGTTGTGGAAATTATACGTTAGTTCGGCGTTCGGCGACTGCTTAGGGTTCTGAGTCCAAGGTCGGGTTCAGTCTTCCTCGCCTCCCCCTTCGAACCCATGAGCCGGTGAGCGTCCCGCTCCCTCCATTCGTCCCGATGTTTGCGAGCCCGGTCCGCTGTCTCCTCCACGGTCTCGATCCGGTCTGTGTGTTTTGCGCTGTCGTCCAACGGTGTGCCAACCTTCCAGCCAGTCCCGGGCTGCTCCGGGGGAGTCGAAGATCCACACTTTCTTATCCGCTACCACCCGCAGCTTAGCCGGGAATAGCATGGAGTACGGCAGCTCTCTGTCCCTCAAGGTCTTTTTTACTTCCAGGAACGTTTTCCTTCTCCTAGATACCTCGGCCGTATAGTCCGGGAAGAAAGCAATCTTCGAGTTCTGGATTTGGATGGTCGGTGCCACTCTGGCGGCCTGCAGAATGGCATCCCGATCTCGGAAATTGAACAACCTAGCCAGTATTGGTCGCGGTGTGGCCCCGGACTTGGGTTTCCCTCCCGGGACGCGATGCGCCCTTTCGACGGAGAAGAAGTTCGAGAGTCCCTTGGGTTTGAGCCGAGTTTTGACCAAGTCCTCCACGTAGAGGTCCATTGCCCCCGTGTCTTCTGACTCTGGCACACCTAAAATTCGGACATTATTGCGTCGGGAGCGCCCTTCCTGGTCGTCCAGTTTGTCCCTAAGCAGTTTGTTATCGGTTTGAAGCCGTTCCACCGCTGTTTGCAATTCGGACACATCTTCAACCAGCGACTTAGTGACCACCTCGACCTGTTTGACCCTTTCATTCATCTTTTGGAGATCCGCTCTTATCAAGGTGACTTCCGTTGCCGTGGCCCCTACCGTCGTTTGCACTTGGGCCAGTGCTGCCAGGACATCGTCAAGCGTGGCCTTTTTTGCCCCCTCCGTTTCAGACGCTGTTCCGGCGGCCTTGCGTTGGTCTTGGGGTGGTGATTGCCCAATTTGGCCTGGGTTGAGTTGTGCCGGGGGCCCCTGTTGGACATGGTGCTGCCGTGAATTGAACTGCCTGGAGGATATAGTAATCGCGCGTGGGTTGTGCAGGGCCGCTCCTTTGCGCTCCGGCGGCAGGCTGCGTCGAGGTATACGGTCACCGCAGTGGGGGGTGGCGTCTTCCCGCCGGCGTGTAGTGGTGCGACGCTCTCTTAAGGAGTGCGTACAGGCCAGGCGCCGAGTCTCCCCCCGGCACC
The DNA here is from genome assembly GCF_964261635.1 of Lissotriton helveticus. Lineage (NCBI taxonomy): Eukaryota > Metazoa > Chordata > Amphibia > Caudata > Salamandridae > Lissotriton > Lissotriton helveticus. Next base: position 721,911,794 of record NC_136072.1, read on the forward strand.
GGGTTCAAAAAAGGGGGGGGAGTCTGGCGGTGCGCTGCAAGTTGTGACTCACACCAGCTGGGGCCGCCGCGGTACGCCTCTCCGCAATGTCCCCTTGATGTGGGTGTTGCTCAGGCCCTCGCCCCACTGGTGGCGCCGCGTGCGTATGGCCCCCGGTGCTCCCGTTGGAGAGTCCGCGATTTCTGGAACCCACGCCTGCTGTGGCTGCCGCGTTTCTTCGCCGGCCGCTGAGTGGCTTTGCCGGCCGCTGCCAGGGTCTGGCGTCTTCCGCCGTTGTGGCCGGGTAATGGCGGCGCTGGGTTGAGCCTGCGCAGCTCCCGTCGCGCTGTTGGTGGATGGAGGTGAGTCCGGGGAAAGCTGGCGGGTTGTCGTGGTGTGCGCCCCTGTGCTTGGGCGGACGGGAGGGAAGCTTTACGGTGCTGTCGGGGTGACGTGCTCGGGGAGCCGGCGCTTCCTGCCACTCACCCCCGCTCGTTTGACACTTCCGGCTGGATTCAAAGGCACCGGTAATACACGGCTTCTCGGCTGCAGTCAGGCCCAGCTCCTCCTCCGCCTCTCGAGTGTGAGATTTCACCCGTTCTAGCCGCCGCCGCTCACATGAACTTCAGCGTTGCTCACTGCATGGACACCGGGTCCGGTCCGCCCCTTTCCGCCAGTGAAGATCAGGATTTTAATGCAGGATTATCGCGGAAAGCCGCCTCTGCCTAGGAGCCTCCCTAAGCTGCGGCCGCCATCGTTGGCTGCTAGCCACGCCCCCCCTGTAGTGCCAGTTTTGATCCATCTAAGGTAGCATAGAGGGGTTTTATGTCTGCTGCAAATGACTTGCACCATGCTGATCACAGAACAATAAATATTTTATGTGCTCTGCTTAGTGGGTTACTACTTTTGTCACGGGGAGACCCTTTTGTTACTGTGCAGGTCATATGTTACGATCATAATCTAGCACAGTGAGCTATGAACTGTCATCAAAGAGCAACAAGCAAACTATACAATACAGGTTAGAAAGTTATATATTTTACTTTAGTGTTTCATGTTCCTAATGTTACTAAAAAGGGTTTGTTGGGTAGAAATAAAGTCTTATTAGTAAAGCCAACCCTAGCCACTCTGTTATGTTCTGAATCCTGGGTTTGATCTTCTCCATGCCAAGCACTCTTAAAAAATGCCTACCAGTATGGATAACTTGTGAATCCTACACCTTGTATTTCCCTTTTCATAGTAATATTTTCTATACACTGATTTACACAATGATTATTCATTGACTCTGTATTTCTGTGTGAGGTAAAGTGCTCAACACGCTACACTGGTATAAGAGGTGCTATAAAACAAATTAATTACATGTGAGAGTGGGGCTATGGAGAGATGAGAGGCACTGTTGGAGGGTGATATTGAGACAATCATTGAAGATCCAAAGATTGTTGTAGCCTGGTGCACTGTAAGGTCATCATTTACTATGCTTTAAAAGCTAATACAATTAAATATATAAATGAATTATTTGTTGTAGAATGCTCCTTTTTGCTCACATTTTCTTGGGGGACCCCCCCAAATTTTCCTTGTAGTTGTCAGGCTCACTTACATCACTCACTATTCCCCATACAAGGGCTGGTCGGACAACATTTTCCAAGCCAGCTTTGGGTTCACAGCATGGCCCTGTTCGCTGACCTCTCAGTGAGGCTCCTTTGGTTGGTCAGCCCAGAGAAGCTGGTGCCTGGAACCCTGACACTAGCAACCAAACCTAAGGCATCCCTGGCATCCCTGCTAACTTAACCAAGCTCCCAATGTGATCTTGTCTGAGCTCAACATTTCTGGAGGAATACCAGACTCCTCCCTGGTCTGATGGCACTAAACGTTGTGCATGGAAGGTGGCTCTAGACTTTCAGGTGGCTGGAATATGGGTCATACTTACTATTAAACAGACAAAATACAGACCTTGTTGCTTTCCATAAACGCTTAAAACCACACCTGCTCAGACTTTACCTCTCTGACTTCTCCCGTAAAACTTCCTTCCTTCCTTCACTATTTAAACCTGATCTTTCTCAAATGTAAAGCACTTTGATGCTTTGTGGCTAGGCCCGCTCTATACATTTTTTTAAATAAATAAATAACTAACAGGTGAACTATGTGGCAAATGTTTTGATGTTGTGTGGATGGCAAACAGTCAAGGTTTATATCACTTGGAGCTCTGTAACATATGTCTTTATTCCTCAGCAGCAACCACACACTGCAATCATTGCATTATTAACACCTCCCAGATTATGTAATATACTGCTTAGAGTCTGCCTGGCACTGCAAGGCTCCTAGCACACATAATATCAAGACACTACATCTCCTCCTTTGTTAAATAAAAAGTACAGAAAGCATTAATATCATAGTTCCTCAATGAGTCATTGAAGCGCTCGCACTGATTTACCAGATCGGGTGGTATGAGGTAGTTCAGGTGCACCTTGATTATGTAACACAAACCTCCTTGCGTCTGGATTTGTAACGTGTGTTTGAAGTGACAATCCATGTTGAAATCACATTGCTCACTAAAAGAGGAAAATCTCTTTAGGATGATTACCCTCACTCACTAAAGGTGACATGCTTCATCATTTGGGTATCTCCTCTCAGTGGAAAAACCTAGTTCCACCGAGGGCTACAACCCCCACACTGTGAGGGAGGAGCTCAGGGATATTTTAAAGTAGAAGCTGCTACACTCTCTGGGATCCTAAAGTCCCGTGGCGAATGGGGTAAAGTGAAAAAAAATCACAGCGCAAAATAACAGAAAAGGGTGATTTAAAACTACCTATTGAATACCATTTAGATCTTACTTTATTGATTTCCTCCCACTGGTAGGAATAAAAAGCAGTGCAACAGCAGTATGGAATTTAGACTGCTGATAATAGACACGGTCAACATGTTTCAGCCCCTATGATCAAACAAGTTCAAGTTCAAGTTCAGGGATTTGTATAGCGCACTACTCACCCAGAGGGTCTCAAGGTGCAGTATCTGGGCTTTCGTCAGGACCATCAAGTAATACAAAGCTGCTGCTGTAGTGATCAAAAAAACACACAGGTGCAAAAAATATAATAATGCTGTGATACTAGACCAATTATCCAGTGTATTCTTCAGTAATACTGGAAATACCCAATCTGATGGATATTTGTAGCGTCACCTCTACCTGGCGACAGCTCAGGGAAGAGGGCCCCGCTCTATCCGTCAGTACCCCGTCGCGGACTGAGGCTGTGACCTTGATTATTGACCGATGACATAGGCTCAGATGATTGATCTGGATATTCAGGCGAGGTCGCTTCACTCGTGATCCCAGGAGCTGATGAACATCGAGGGAAGTGTTTAAAGTGTGACGAATCTTGTGTGATGGACTTTATGGGACGATGCCTTGTGACCATTAGTCCTTTGGATGTTACACCACTCGACAGCAAACAGAATGTTCGTTTTCTGCTTCCATATCTGTTTTACACTGCCCAGTTCCCTTTATCCAAGACCTTTTACTGGGTATGTCGGCGCTGTTCAGCATATATTTTCATTTTGTACTTTCGAGAAGTGTCTGTGATTTGACCCATATCAGCATTCGTCGATTGGTCCAATGTCCATTGTGATAGTTTGCTTCCAATGGCTCTCCCAAATAGCAAGGTGGCAGGACTTTCACCAGTTGGTGAGTGAGGAGTTGATTGATAGGCATGAAGGGCTTGCCACAAGGTTTGGCTTAGGATGATTCCTTCTATCGATGCTCATTGAATTACACTCTTTAGGGTGCCCATAATTCTTTCAACAACACCATTGACTTGTGGTCAGAGAGGTGTACCCTTTTGATGCTTGACATTGAGTCGAACAAGAAACTCCTTGAACTCTTTGATATTAAAAGCCAGGCCATTATCATATTTGACAATAGCAGGGATACCCCATGCTGCACAGATGTCACCAAGCCTCTCAATGACTCTGTCATAACTTGTCGATGATACGTCTTTCACCAATGGAAAACGCGAATATTCATAAATGACTACCATGAGTTGATGTCCATTTCCTAGGAGCCCAAAGAAATCAACTGCAACTCTCTCATAGGCATGCGCAGGAAGGTCAGACATTATCAGAGAGTGCAGCGTCATCTAGGGAGATAAACAATTACAAAGGTGGCATGCTTTCAGCTCTTTCTTAACTCATTCATGTAGGCGAGGGAACCACAGGTGGTCTCTTAGGGCTCTTTTAGCAGCTACGATGTCTCAATGTCCCTCATGGGCCAGCTCAATGACTTGCTGTCTCAGACTCTCAGGTATGATGATTCTCAAGCCTCTCAATATGATACCCTCTTGGGTGACGGATAGCTCATCATGTACATTTTTTAATTATTTGAATTCAACAACATCAACAAAGGGTTGAATACTTTTCTTCTATGAGTGCATTGCAATAAAGTCTGTGAAGATGAGCATGTTAATATCTACTTTTGTAGCAGCAACAATCTCATCAATGATTTGAACTGCTGGTGTGCTGGACCTCACAACGCAGCTGAGATACTCTTCAACCACTTTGGATGTTGAACTGTGGTGTTGTAGGTGCACTCATGAAAAGTAATGTGCAGGGTTTTGATCTTTCCCCGGCTTGTGTAGAATCACATAGTCGTATTCTTGCAGTCGCAACCCCTACCTTTCGAATAGCATTCAGGTTTCCAAAGATGGTTAGCAATGCCTGGTGGTCTGTGATGATAGTAAAATGTTTCTCATATAAAAAACACATGAACATGTTTGCAGGCCCACACTACAGCCAGACTTTCCTACTTTGGCTGAGAATAGGCATTTTTCTGTTTTGGACAGGATTGTACTGGCATAGGCTACAATGTGTCTCTGAGCATTCGTATTGTCATTGTATTGAGCAAGAATTGCCCTTAGCCCCACGGTCTCGCATCTACTGTGATCTCAGTATATAACTTGGGATTAAAGTAGGCCATTTCGGTTGCATTCTCAAGCACATGCCTAATGTCCTTAAAACTTTGGTTGAATTCAGAAGGCCACTGGAATGGGACATTCCACTTTTTTAAGTCTCTCAAAGGGGCACTCACTGCATCAAAGTCACAAATGTACTTTGAGCAAACACTGCCCATGCCTAGGATGATTCGCAGCATGGTTACATCTTGTGGAGGCAAGTAGATGGCAGTGCTTACACTTTATTCGGGTCAGGAGTCCCTCCCTCATTAGAGAAAATGTGCCCAAAGAATGTAAGTTTGGTTTTGTGAAACTCACACTTTGCTGCATTCAGAGGGAGACCTGCATCAGCAAGTAAGTTGTTCACTTGTGTAAGAGCCTTGTCATGCTCCTTTTGTGTTGCCCCAAATACTAGTATGTCATCACTGTAATTGAAAGCATGTGTAACAGGTTGAAGTACCAGGTGAATTACATCCTGAAATAGCCCAGCAGCTGAAAACACTCCAAAACTCCTTCTTTTGCATCTGAACAAACCAACATGAGTCAAAAAAAGTGGTAATGTGCCTACAGTTCTCTTCCAGCTCGAGTTGATGATATCATTTGTTAAGGTCAAGACAAGAGAAGTATTTTGACTCCGTTGAGTTGCATGATCCTTTCCACTATATGGGGACCAGGATGACTTTTTCTCTCAATTGCTTTGTCCTTCTTTGGCCACACAACTATGGGCGAAATCCATGGTGTGGGACCGGTGGAGCGTTCAATGGTGTCATGCTTCAACAATGTTACTAGTTCTTTCTCAACTGCGACTTGTAAGCGAAAAGCAACTCTGCTGTGCCTTTGGGCAACAGGAAGAATGTCCTCATTAATATGAAGTTGCACTTTCATTGTCATACATCTTCCTAGGCCATGAAAACATGATGGGAACTGACACACAATTTCAGACTGAGCAAGGGGGTTGTAATTGAGAAATATCAGTCCCATGTCACTGGTAGTGGCAAAGCTTAGCAGACATGCACTTGATGAAGTTCCCAGAAGGACATGAATTGGTGCTTGCACAGACACTGTTTTGTGTCGCCTGGTGGCTATAAACAATCTGTGACTATGTAACGGTTTAGAGGCAGCCCACTTGTATACCTTCATGCTTGATGGGGTAAGGCGTGGCACTGTAGCTAAGCTGTTAAACCTTTCAACTGGCATGATATTGATTGACACACTATTATCTATATTGCACGTTATGGGGCAACTGTCCACCTTTAGACTATTTTTGTGTCAGTGTTCAAATTAATTTTGTCGCTCCGTTTGGTGCTTTTCTTTTGACTTTTGATCTTCTTTGCAAGCAGGTAATCCTATATGTGCATGTCGTTCCTTGGTAGATATCAGCACACATCTGTCTTCTTCACTAGTGCTTGATAATGACATTGAAGACCCTTTATACGATGAATTGACGACAATCGACTTTGCTTTGTTACTTCTTATCGTAACTGATGTCACCTTTTGGCCTTGTGGGCATGGTGAGAATGCTTCTGGAACCTTCTGGTGCCCATTTTATCTTCTCCTTGTGACACATTGGTTTCTCTACCACTTTACAGACCATTATAAAGTGATTCTCCTTCCCGCAGCCTTTGCATATCTGTCCTGTGGCTGAACATTTACCTTCATGGAGAAATAAAAATCTAAATCGGAAACATAACTACAGTGGGTTTGTATCCCAACCTCGTCGCCAAAAATAAGTGTAGTAATCAGGAGACCACACTGGAGAGATGATGTCAACTTAGGTTTATTCAGATATCAGGTAAGCAGGTAAACAGGTAATAATCCAGATATAAGTTATAGGAAACCCCACCAGGAGCAGCCTGCTAGCTGCTCAGCCTCATCCATCAACTGTCCTCCCTCATTGAGTCACCCAAGCATTCCACTCATAGCCCATACACCAAACATTCCATTCAGAACACGCACACAGGCTGAGCAGCCAGGGACAGTGAAATATAGGAGAGGCAATCCATAACATCAGGATACTACAATAACATTTTCATCTTCAGAGACTCACCCTTGTGTGCATCTACTTTGTGTTTCTGCTTGCTTTTCATGATTAACTCTGACTGGTTATGCCCTGTTCCTGCGTCCATCTCAGCAGCTCATTCTTCTACTCTTGCAGCCATTAGTATTCCTCTAAACCTAGTGTCTCTCTCAACATACATCTCGTAACAGAATCTGAAATACAGCCATCAATAACTCTGAGACGCTGTCATAGTACTTACAGTGTTTGATAAGTGCATCAAGTGTTTCAACAAACTCATTCATCATTTCACAAGCCTGTTGTTGTGCTTGGTTGAAAATGTACTTTTCATAGTTGGCATTCGGCATCGGATTGAACTGGTTTACAATGCTTCTTTGATCTTTTGGTATGATATTGCATCAGTTTGTGAGACTTTCTTTAGCACTTCTTTCAATTCATCAATGAAAAGATTTTTCAAATATTTATTGATTTTCTTGTCTTCTTTTCTTCTAATGATTCTATGAAATCATAGAACGTCTCGTTCCATGCAGCCCACCTGTCACCGATGTTCTGTTTCTTTGCCTTGTCAAACAAAGGTGGTGCCTTCAGGAATGTAGCTGTGTCGCACCTTGTGCTCCCTTCAGTCGCCATTGAAAGCATGTGCTGTTTAAGCAGTGTTCTTGGCCTAAAGCAGGACCAGCCTCCTCTCCACACAACACACCTGTTGTTTGGGCCTTGTCGTCTCGTCTGATTTTGAGGTCGTATAGCCCTTCACTCTCTTGTGCTGGTAAGTACGTTTCTGCTTTTGTACTTGGTTGTCATTACCTTTAGCATTTGCTTTTCTTATTGATGATAGTTCTGTGTTATGACATGATGCAGCATCTTTTCTGTCAGCCTTACCAACAGGTTCTGGTGGGCTTTTCAAATGTGCTCACCTGCAGGGTCTTTGGCTTCTTTCATGGCCATATATGGGCTGGGGTGGAGCTTTGACTCCACATATGCCAACAGCAGACTGCTTTGCATCGATTTGGGGTGCACGTAGGATGAACAATCAGTTTGCTGTACTGTTGCAAACTCTCAGAGAGAGCAGCTTTGTTTCTTCGGGTATATATCCCATACTTGTTGCTACTTATAATGTCTTCCCTAGCCCAGGAGCATGCAAATGAACACACCACACATGGAGCTCTGTGACATACTTTATTCCTCAGCATACAACCACACACTGCACGCATTGTGTCATAAACTTTGTAACCACACCTTAACACCTCCCAGAAGATTACGTAATGCCTGTTTAGAGTCTGCATAGAAGATGTTTTTATGAATGCAATGCATGTCAGGAGGGGCCTCTGTTGTCCCATGACCTTGTTCAAATCTTCTGCATTTAAAGACATTAACTCTACTAGAGACTCGCTCCTCTGTTTGTTTAATTGTAGTTTCATACATTGGAAATCAGCATCTCTTTGCAAGTAAACTTCAGTTAACCCAACGTTTAACGAGGCTATGTACATTTTAGATATATAACAGATGCTCCAATGGGCCACTTAAAAAAGAAACCTTGGGTTTTAATATCAGCAGTTCAGACCTTCTACCTGCTATAAAAGTGTGACACACATGTTATGATGGGTTTCAGGCCATCAAGGTCATTGGGCCCATAGGGTCTTTTCTCACACACATTTCAGATTTGCCAACTATCAGGGTTAAGATCCAGTCTACTTTTTTCAACTGTATTTTATTATTTCAGATTCCTTCATTTGGGCAAAAAAACAAATATTGTGGCTTTTTCACAAAGGGGCCCATTCACAAAATCATTTTAGAGCATGTAAAGTACTACGACTTTACATATGTCACAATACAATTTACAAACCTCCAGCAGGCGATCTCCACCTCAACTTCTGCAATCTTTTCTATAGGAGATTCTCCACCCCTGTGGCAGAGATCGACACACATGCACTTATAGGATTTAGTGGTAAATGTGGAGGGAGTGGTTGAAAAATGGGGAAATACTTCCATCTCAATGTACTGTTTATGGGAAATTGAATGAGGGGTTTCGAGAGGAGAATGTTGGCACTAATCACAAATCCATATAAGAGTAAAACAATTCACAGTGTATACAGGCCGATTGTCCCACCAACGAATCTGTCCTGTGCACACGCCTGTTGAGTGGCATTTTGGACCATGTGTCATGTGTGACAGTTACGATAAAGGTCAGTGGGCAGGATCGTTAGGTGAGAAGCAGAACCGAGGAAGTGGCTCTCCAGTTTTTTTCACTTCAGTATTTCCCTACCGGTTTTGAACAGGTAGGTTGTGTGCACCAATTGGGATGCTGACTAGCATGATTAAGTGTGGGGATGGGGGAGGTCCTCAGAAGTAGTGGAGGCATATTGTTTGGATGATTTTAATCTGGGCTTACTATGTGTCCAGATAAACTGCGATATGAGACCATCAAGCTCTCGAAGGGTGGAAATATAAAGTTAACATGACTTTATGCAAAGTGTATAATTTATTATGTTTCTTACTGAATATATTTATTATAATAAATAAGGCTCCATTGCATCTAAAATTGTGACACATTCTACACAAATTAAATTAGAGAGGTGAGTGTGGGAAAATTCATTTTTACTTTAAAAAAATTACATTAAAATGTAAATGAATGTAGTTAAAGTGTAATAATTAACCATGGGCGGAGCGGCACTATGCGGAAGTCCATGGAGTTGGGGGCAAACTCCATGGAACTCTGCTCCGCCACCGCCTCTGCCTCAACCCCAATATTAAAAATGATTTAAAAGAACAATAAGGAGTAAAGAAAAAAGACTTACCTTCACTGCAGCATCCCCAGGCTGCTGTCCTCCTCTTCCTCGCATCTCAGGGTGATCTCCGCAAGCACGTGCATGCACGCGTCAACCTGAGATGCAAGGAAGAGGAGGACGGCAGCCTGGGGACACCGCAGTGAAGGTACGTTTTTTCCTTTCCTCCTAATGTGCTTTTAATTCATTTTTAGTAGGGGGTGGAGGCAGGCGGTGGGCAGCGGGCCAACTCCGCTCTGCTGTGGAGTGTGCGCAGTTTTGCCTACTCCGTGTTCTCCGCGGAATGCGGAGTAGGCAACACACTGCACACTCCGCGGGCGGAGCGGAGTTCTCCGCCCATGGATAATAATAATAATGTGGATCTTATAGAGAATGTATATTGTCCCGTGTTACCGTTGCACTCCTAGGCGAACCGCTGTATGGGAAACATATTTTAATGTATTTTTTTAAGGTGAAAAACAATTAATCTTCATTTTTGTATGAAAAATTTGTTTTATTTAAATTCATTATTATATTATGAGGGGAGATCTCCCCCCCCCCCCAGATAAATACCAGAATATGCAGGTTTTAGTGTAGAACACATCAGAATCCACATATTTTGTCCCAATTTTAAAGGGTCAACTTATAATAAGTGCTATTTATTGCATTTCTTAATTTCAATCAATTAATAATACATTGCTCTCCATATCACTGACAATTGAGGCCCTAGAGCAGTAATACTCAAAGTACAGCCCAGGGGCCGCTTGCGGCCTTCTTGACCTTTACATGAGGCCCCTCTGGTGAATGGCAGCATCAGCTACTGTTTAGTTGCTGAGCACTAATGTTGTGTAGTTCCTATATATCCTATACAGGATCTGCACGTTCAGATAACATAAACTGTGGGCTTGGTGGCAGACTGGTTCCGAGCACCCCCACAGGATATGTTCACCTATTTGCATTAGCTAGCTCACAGTGCCACTAGGATCTTCTCTTATCGGGGAGAGAATAGTTCCTGGCAACTTCAGAACATGACAACGCTGATCCCCAGGATCATGGAAACAATATAGTACTTTTCGCTCACTCACTCGTGCTCACTTAGTTGGTCTCAGAGACACACAGAATAAACAGTCTGGGCGTTTCAATAAGGATTTAGTGAACCGTTGTCATTCCATTGTAGAATAGATTTGCTGTAACAACCATTAGACAGTAGCAGCGATATATGATTAGCAGTACTGCGAAAGTCAAGGGATGGTACAGTTCTGTCATTTTTCAGTAATCATGAATATGTACAAGTACATAAAGCACATGATAAGAAAGTACGTACTCTTATTATGTCTCCCTAACTAGATGTACCTAAATGTACCTAGCATTGGTGTAGGTGCTATGCGTTATGTCAAGATTCCCTCTATGGTGTAGTCAACCCCATTACCTAAGTACGGAGAGAATATGGGACCCCGTCCTGGTCTCATGTTGGACACCCCACAAGGGATGTTAGACCACTGCTAGCTGGAGCGTCTGCATGCAGGAACCTCAGGTGTCTCTGGTCAGTGTGTCAGTCAGGAAGTCACGGTCTGCTCTGTCTGTCTAAGCAAGACATGATGTATATATACTCACAGGTCTCCCCAGGGGTCCTACCTTGCTGTGTTACTGTGTTGGCCGAAAGGATGGCGTTGGGCAGGAACTTTAACATAGATAATATACAGGAGATGTTCATCCTACTGTGAGTCCTGTTGTGCTTTCAAGACGCCTCATGCATAATGTGTTAGTATCGAACCAGGGAAAAACCAGCGTTCTGAATGTAGTGTCGTATCTAGGTAAAAGGTCAGTCCCTATGAACCGTTATGTATGAAACGTAGGGAAGGATACAGGTGAAAGGTGAAAGTGTTACCTGCGCCTATATAGGGTACCTATATAGAATATAACACTAATAGTCAGAATAAAATGGTACATAAATGGGCAAGCATTCATTAACCTGCAAATAAATGCTTGCCCCTTTATTTAACATATTTTTAGACCTCCTTACTCTCTCCCTGACCCACCCAGAACACCTAACACCAGCCTGCTGGCATCAGTGCGGCCCTCGATCATACCACAGACAATACTTTGTGGCCTCTCTGCAAATGTTTATGAGTATCAATGCCCTAGAGCATTCCCTCCAAATTTAGCTAAATACTTTATATGTCTGTTGTCTTTGTCCATGTTAAAAATTAGTTGTGTTCTGCTAGAGGCGATACTGAAAATATCCACGGTCCAGCACTATAATGCTGTTCCTCCCGACCAGTGTTATTCCGAGGTCAATAATATTTTCTGACTTGCTGGATGCATCACCATCTACTGGGAGACTAAACCTTGACAGTGATACATTAGACATGGCCACCTAGCTATATGCTGACAATAAACAGGAGAGGGAAGGGAGAGTCCCTGATAGAATCCTAATCTCATTCCTTCTGGAAATAGTAGTTTGGGGGTATAAGGCCCAAATATCTCTGAGGCCATTTAATATATTGGTTTCTGGCAGTGCTTAGTTTGTTCCCAGGGTTTGCGGGTGGTGGGCATCAACACCCATTTTTGAAGGCAGGACTTATGGTACAGCAATACAGCTGACCCGAGCAAGAGAGAGAAGAGTAGAAATAGGAGATAGAACGAGGAAGGAAAAATTGGAAAATTTGTCAGATGGAAAAAGAAGGGATGAAAAGGAACATGCAGTAGTGAGAGAAAAAGACAGGAAATGTTGGGAAGCGGAATTAAAAGTCATGACATGGAATGAAGCGGCAAACTCTTGGGTTTCTCCACTTATTTTTTAATATAAATTAAGCACTGGTTGTTAGCATTACAAACACACACAACTCCCTCCCCCCCCCCACACACATGCAAACACATAATCTACTAATATCAAGGAAAAAATAATATCTCTTATCGCCTAGGAGGATAGTAACCTATTAATCCTGTAATGATAGAATGGAGATGGTTGGCAGCCACCAATCAGTGAAGCCCCCAAGATAGCTCTAACTATAAAGGCACATTGACTCTTTGCTCCAGGTGTTTTGTAACAGATGTTAATTCAACATACTCCTACAGAAAATAAGAGACTGGCTCTGCAGAAGGGTGACTTCCTGTTGCAAGGCAAAGGTACTCTGACCCATTTTCCTTGGAATGATAATGAGATCAAACATTAGAAGGCCAGAAAAAAAGAAGACATATCTGCTGGGTGCGAGCCGCCACCTCTCCTCCGTCCTCACTGTTTTCCTGGCAACACAGAAGCACAGAGGCTTCCAGGCTCACAAGGCCAAACATGACACTGCTGTCACCAACATGACAGCAGCGTCATGATTGCTCTGAGCACTGTGAGTCGGCACTCAGACAGGGGCTGGGGGCCTATGCATGTTCTCCACCCAGGCTGTGCAATATTGCCGATGGAGAACAGTCTAGGTACGCATGACTGTTTGGCCACTACACGACCGCCGGCCAAACCATTATGTGGCTTCAGCACAGAGAAATAAAATGATAATAACATTGTGTCATTATCATTTATTTTTCCTTTGTTGAACTGCTCTTAGAGCAGTGGGACGACGTTCCTCCGCCTTAGCGAAGGAGCCACCACTGGTTTTCAGATAAGAAAAGACATATGAAAGACAAATCTGGCCTCTGGTTCTAAATACACACCTCTTGAGTATGGAGTAATGATTCAGATTTCACGGATAATAGAATTTGAGAATTTCGTCCCTGTAAACATAGAATTCAGTGTGTTTTTTTTAATGAAATGCAGTTGTCTTAGTTGCAAATTGATATACTTTGGCAATATTTGAATACAATTGTTATTAATGATGCTAATTACATATTACTTTGTTTTATATATGTTACAGTTGTTTTTTTAAAGTTATGTTATAATTTGCATTTAAATACACTTTGTATGTGTAAATATGAAGTTTACAAGATATAATGCGAAATGTATACGTTATTAATATATAATGCTGTGTAAAGCGCATTCCATGGAGTGTACCTAAATAATAATTGAAGCTCTTCTTGCATACAAATAATTACTTTGTATCAGGGGTATTTTTGACAGAGTACAGAGACGGCTTAATAGCAGCCTACCTTGAAAAGGAAATAAGTGAATAATGGAAATTATAGGCGTGTGAGAGACTACGATTGACACATGATTATTGATAAGAGCTTGCAAATAAGGAAGTGCAAGTGAACGTATTCCAACTTATGGGAGCTAGCCCAATGGGGTCAGAATGTAGAATTCTGGATGCACATCTACAAAGAGAGTATAGTATTGTATTGTATAGTAATTGCATTTATATAGCGCTTACTACCCCTGACGAGGCGTCGAAGCGCTTTTTCGGCGGGTAGCACGCTACTCCGGGACCCACAGAGAATTAGTGTTGAATTAGTATAGTGAAACATGCAAGTACATTTTAAGTGGTGGATAGGTTAATCAGTTAATTGGATTTGGAATGATAGCAGATGGATAGAGTAGGACAAAGGTTTGTATTTATTTATCGATCGCTTGTTGACCCATGCTATTCAGGGAGCCTATAGAGGATTAGTGGTGAATTAATATGGTGAAATATGAGGAAATTTCAGTGGTGGATATTAGTCTGTTACTTGGAGTGAGAAGGATAGCATATGGATAAAAGGGGAAGAAAGATTTGCATTCATATAGCACTTGTTACCCCTGATGGGCGTTGAAGCGCTTTTCTGGCGAGTAGCACGCCACTCCAGACCCCATAAAGGATTAGTGTTGAAAATTAGTATAGTATAAATATAAAGTAATTTGAGTAGTAGATATGTTATTTGGGCAGTATATTAGTATAGTTGAATTATGGAATATGGAAATTGAGAAGTGAAACATGTTAGTCTGTTAATTTTTATTGAAAAAGGATAGTGGAGGGATAAAAGAGTGAATGATTTTTTTTTTTAAAGTCTTAGCAGTAGGAAGAGGCTTTTGGATGAGTAAAAAGGAGTTTTGGAGGGAAGGAGTCAGAGGGGAGAGTTTAGAAATGTTTGTTTTAGGGGATTGGTGTAGTAAAAAGAGGTGTCAGATGATGCAAGGAGGGGTAGAGCAGGAGAGAGTCTAGAAAAGGTTATTTTGGCGAGTGGTGTATATTTGGTGTTAGTGTAATGCTCTGTTTGTGATTGTGGATGGTGTGGGCTGGGTATTGTTAAATGAGAAAAAGGGCAGCATTTCTGGCCCTAGTCCCGACCAGTTTCGAACAGGCCAAACAGGCAACTACCCTTGTCCTCTACACCCTCAGCCTCGATGCCCGGGCTGAGACGCCCTAAGCCTGGCCTTTTTTGTAGCCCTAGTAATCAGGTGACCCCTTCAACCAATGGGAACCCTAGCCCTAACACTATCCAATCACAACACTAGCCCTAGCATCTAGAATCAATAGGAGACCAGGACCTTGTAGCCAATCTTAACCCTAGTCCAAGCACCCAATCAGTTCAAAAACCCTGATCTCTACGTCCAAATGGCGGCACTAAGGACGAGTACGGAGGGGCCCAGGCTGTCTGTTGGCGGTCAGCAAGAAAAGACTCAAACCATCTGAGCACCGTCCCACCCACTCCGATCTCCGAGAGTCTTAGAAGGAGATGGTTGTGGGGGACGGTGTTAAAAGCCGTCGAAAGATCTAACATCACCAGCATAGCTTTTCCTCCGACATCCTGGACCTCTTTAATGGCTTCCGACACCTCCAGTAATGCTGTTTCCATGCTCATATTCGCCGGGAACCCAGACTGGGTGTGGTGGAGGATGGCATGCGTCTCCAAAAAATCCGAAAGAACAGACTGCACATGCTTTTCCACGACCTTAGAAAGGGCCGGGAGAAGAGAAATAGGCTGATAGTTGGCATGAATACTAGAGTCAAGGGTAGGCTTATTTAAGAGCGGAAGAACAAGAGCCTGTTTCCAGGCCTGCAGCACCATACCCATCTCAAGAGATTGATTTAAAATAGGGTTGATTATGGGGTTGATAACGTGTGCGATTTTGGCCAGAAACTTGGCAGGACAAGGGTCCAGCGGGGAGCCCGATTTCAGTTTGGAAAAGAAATCCAACAAAGCATTTGGCAAGAGAGTCGGAAAGTTAGACAGTGTTGGCCTCTCCAAGGCGGACAAATGAGAAAGAGGAAATGAATTAGAGGCCACCGCCGAGGCAGTATGCAAAAAAGATGCCTGAATGCTTTGGATTTTATTGGCAAAAAAGTCTGCCAATTGAAAAACCCATGGTTCCGAGTGAGAACACTTTGGTGTGATGGAGGTAGGCGACGTGAATTCCTTCACTATCGCGAAAATGTCCTTACTGGTATAAGTAGCATCATCAATCTTCTTAGCAAAATAGGATTTCTTTTCCAGATAGATTTCTTTATGATAGGTCTTAACGCACTGCCTATGAACTTCCTTCAGTGGTTCATCGTAATTTAATCTCCAGGCTCTTTCAGCCTTCTTGCAACGCCTGCGACTGGTATTAAGTGCCGGCGTAAACCAAGGTGCCAAGGCACGGGTGGAAATTTTGCGAGCCGCTTGGGGTGGCACAGACTCATCAAGGCACTGCGCAAGCCAGGTTTGAAAGAGCTCTAAATCTTCCTCTAGGTCACCAGTGAACACGCACGGATGTGCTGTCAGATATTGTGCTCTCATGTCCACCGACACCCGGTGGAAGGCACGGGAGGCCAGGGATTGATGGCCAGGACCCCTAGTAGTGGACCTGGATGTATGCAGAATATCAAACATCACCAGATAGTGGTCAGACCACAACACTGGTTCAGGTGCGGGTGCTATAATAGGCCTGGTTGAAAAAATGTGATCCAGTGTGTGGCCTTTATTGTGGGTGGGAGTAGCAAGATAGGGCACCAGGCCCAGTGGATTTGTGGGATCCCGGATCTTAATGGTATCAATAGCGTCTGCCACATCCATATGGATGTCAAAATCGCCTAAAAGTAGGCAATGTTTAAACTTCACACTAAGAGAAGAAATAACCGTGTGAAGCTCCTCGTGAAATGAGCCAATTGGACCAGGGGGTCTGTAGACCAGCAATCCCGCTCATGATTGACAAGGTGAGAGTGTTAAGCAAAAGCCCAGAGCCTCTTTCCCATGAATGTCTTCCGTCGGGACAATGGAGCAATCAAACCGTTTATCAATCACCAGAGCTACCCCGCCTCCCTTGCCAGTTCCCCGATCCTTTCTAAGCATAAAATAGTTAGGGGGAAGGGCATTAGCAATATCCGACCTGAAGACTCACCGAGCCAGGTCTCAGTTAAAAAAAGACATGCGGGTTTGTACTCTGATAGTAGGTTAAAAAGATCCAGAGCGTACTTACATAACGACCAAGTATTAAGAAGTGCACAAGTAACATTTTTTTCCAATGACCCCACGCCCGACATCGGAGCCAGATGATTCTCCGACTCAGGGGGGGCCTTCTTGATAGATCCCTTAGTCAGTGTCCATCCACATCTAGGGCAGCAAAGATTGCCCTTAAAGTGGTGATGCAAAGCTGAGCAGCAGCCACTGATAGTTCCCCTCAGTCTCTTAAGTTGTGCTGAGGTGTACCTTATTGTTTTACCTGGAAAAGGATTCGAGGAAACCTGCGCCCACCAGCCTACGACCGCCTCCGGGATGCTGACGGGCTTTCCTTAGGCGCTCCTTCGGCGCGGAGAAGGCACATCCGCAGCTCTCGTCCGCTGCGCGGAGCCATCGCCGTATTAATTTATAGCGTCTGACCGTGAGGCAGCAAGCCTAGTCCGCCGACCAGCGAGCCTGCCTCTGCTAAGATGGCCGCTAAAGTTGCACGCAGCCTCTTTGTCCCACAACACACCTCAGCTCCTAGTCGGCTGAGTGGGGGCAACGAAGGCAAAATGTAGCAAAGGGTGGCGAAAATGCGGCGCAGCAATAAGAGCTGGCAAGGTAGGTGTTACAGTGCAAAATAAAATACAATTTTAAAATCTAGTGCTAAGTATCGTCTCCCGGCTTCCGCCTCAGGAGAAAAAGAAGAGAGAAGCAGAGATGCAGTTCCAGTTAAAAGCAAAGTAACCAAAGTAATAACAAAGTGTCAGTTTAAAATTTAAGAGCTCAGTACAAACAGTTCGCCCCTCCTGGCTTCTGCCTCAGGAGTGGTGTCGTAGATGCAAGGAGATTTTTGATTACGCCGGAGTAATTACCAAAACTGCACAATTACACCCACTTAAGTAATTAAGAGTATTTTTGGGAAAAAATCCTAAAGCAGGAGGACAGGAAGAACATTTAGAGAACACAAGTGGCTGCTGCTGTTTGTATCCTATTGCATTTAGCTTTATTTTCTTAGTGCAAAATGCATCCTCTGGGTCATTTTGGACACAAGGGTTCATTCTGTGATACGAAATTTGTGCTAATTTCTGGATTACGTTCCTCGTGTAGTTACATCTACTTTCACTGAATTTCATGGTAACTATGCCTAATTATGCCAGTTATGGACACTCCTTTATATAATGTGAGACAGAATTAAGTGAACAGTCAAGAAGATTCCATTATTAATTCTTGTATTTTAGTTTGACATTATTGATTTAAATTGCTATGCAAACAAATGATGGACAGAATGCTGAATGAATCATACATTCACCCCCAGTCAAGATATCTGGGTTATATCCATCGTTCTTTTGCTCACCATGCCACCCCAGCTTAGACCCAGCCACATGCAAATCAGCATTGACCATGTGCCTCATGTGAACAGTCCAGACCGAACTGCCAAGCCAGGTCCTCCCTGGACCGGAAACAAGCATCCTGTGACCGGTTTCAAGGTATGTCACCGTGCATTTCATATAATTGTATATTCATTGACTTCATTACACATTTTTCATTTATAAATGCATGCAGCACTGCACAAGTTCAACATATGTTTATTACTAACATTTACTTTACAATTGCTTGACAGCACATCAGCTATTCATATATATGTATTTGTATAATTTATAATTAAGCCTGGGAGATTTTTGATTACGCCGGAGTAATTACCAACACTACACAATTACACCCACTTAAATAATTAAGAGTAATTTTAGGTAACAATCCTGAAGCAGGAGGACAGGAAGAACATTTAGAGAACACAAGTGGCTGCTGCTGTTTGTATCCTATTGCATTTAGCTTTATTTTCTTTGTGCAAAATGCATCCTCTGGGCCATTTTGGACACAAGGGTTCATTCTGTGATACGAAATTTGTGCTAATTTCTGGATTACGTTCCTCATGTAGTTACATCTACTTTCACTGATTTTATGGTAACTATGCCTAATTATGCAAGGGACAATTATGCCAGTTATGGACACTCCTTTATATAATGTGAGACAGAATTAAGTGAACAGTCAAAAAGATTCCATTATTAATTCTTGTATTTGAGTTTGACATTATTGATTTAAATTGCTATGCAAACAAATGATGGACAGAATGCTGAATGAATCATACATTCACCACCAGTCAAGAGATCTGGGTTAAATCCATTGTTCTTTTGCTCACCATGCCACCCCAGCTTAGACCCAGCCATATGCAAATCATCCTTGACCCTGTGCCTCATGGCACCGGTCCTAGGATGCTTGTTTCCAGTCCAGGGAGGACCTGGCTTGGCAGTTCGGGCTGGACTGTTCCCATTGAGGAAAGGGTCACAACTGATTTGCATATGGCTGGGTTCACACTGTAATGGCATGGTGAGCAAAAAAAAGATGGATTCAGGCCCAGATCTCAGTACTGGGGTGAATGTATGACATTGTTCTGCATGCTGTCCATCAACTGTTGTTTTTGCATTTGTCACCCCGAGTGGGACAGGTATGCTCAGATGTGAGTCCTGTGCTATCCATGCCATCCTGGCTGATGAGGGCTGAAAGCCCGAAACCGGTCCTAGGGTACTTGTTTCCAGTCCAGGGAGGACCTGGCTTGGTTGTTCGGGCTGTACTGTTCCCATGGGGCACTGGGTCAAGACTGATTTGCATAAGGCTGGGTGCACACTGTAATGGCATGGGGAGCAAAAAACAATGGATTTAGTCCCAGATCTCCGTACTGGGGTGATTGTATGACATTGTTCTTCTGCAGTCTGTCCATCAACTGTTGTTTTTGCATTATTGATTTAAAGGCCTGCCCTTTTCCAAATAATCAGAAAAGTGTATTTAAGCCTTATCAGGCAGAAAAGAAGATTAATATTCCTGTGAGACTTTGTTTGTGTGAACTGAACCAAAGATTAAGAAAAGTTATAGTTATTTGAATATTTCAGTGACAACATTAATGTTTTGAAGTATAAAAAACACAGAAATTCACCAGTTATCGTTAGCAGAGCTAACTATAACATTTGCCTCCTCCATTCACTGCTTATGACCTCACATATTACATCACTCATGACATGTTCTATGACTTCACTTATAACATCAAGGAAGACATTATTGATGATATCACCCACATATTTTATACACATTGCTCTATAAACATTTATAGCTTTAGAGCTATGAAAGTAAGTGCAAAATAGCTCAGAATAATAGGCTGCATCATTAATGCTGTCACAGATAAAGCTCCCTTATGTGCAGCAAGCATGTGTTATGAGCAACATTGACCCTATACCATACACTTTTACAGGCAGCCTAGTTTACATTAACAATCAACACGGATATCGGGAAATCCTCATTACACAAGGTGTTCAATATGCATACAACTGTTCAAAGAAAGCAATGTTCCTTAAGATGCTCAATGTCTTTTCCAAAATGAATGCCCTATTACAGACTCTCTTTATCTGTATCAAACCCCCTCACAGTCACCAAACCTGCATTCAATCAATCAATCAATGAATCAGGATTTATGAAGCGCAGCAAATTACACGAAAGGGTATCCAGGCACTTGCAGGTCCCGGAGGCTTATCCAAACTGCCAGGTCTTGAGGGCCATTTAGAATTCTGAAAGTGAAGTGATGGTCTGGAGGTGTGGGAGGAGGTCTTTGCTGTGATGTGGGAAAAGCAGCGTCCTCCACTTCTGCATATGCAGGGAGTATGGGCAAGTGAAAGGGAGGTAGAGCATAGTCTTCTTGATGATTGGTGAAGTTCAGGCGGTGGTTATTGAAGGCGTGTACTTAGTAGTGTAGAGCCTTGTGTGCGTGGGTCAGCAGCTTCAATTGTTATCTCTTCTGTACGGGGAGGCAGTGGAGTTGCCTGAGGTGGGGGGTTCGTCGGGGAAGGGGAAGGTTAGAGTCTGGCTATGGCATTATGTGTAGTTTGAAGCCTCTATAGGAGGTGTGCAGGGATTCCTACATAGAGAGCATTGCCATAGTCCAATTGGCTGGTGATGAGGGCTTGTGTAACAGTGCATCTCATGTGTAGGGGTAGCCACTTGAATATCATTTGTAGCATGCGCAGAGTGAGAAAGCAGGCAGAGGAGATGCATTTGATCTGTGATTTCATGATGGACTTGTTGTCAATGATGATTGCAAGGTTTCTGACGTGGTTGGAGGGAGTGTGTGTGGGCCCTAGGTCTGATGGCCACAAACAGTCGTTCCATGTGTTGCTGCTGTTGCCAAAGATCAGTACTTCTGCAGTGTCTGTGTTCAGCTGAGGTCAGCTGTTCTTCATCCAGTCGGCAATGTTTGTCATGCATCTGTGGAAGTTTTTTCTGGTGGTGGTAGGGTCATCGGTGAATGAGAGGATGAGTTGGGTGTCGCCTGCGTAGGAAATTATGTTGATACCTTGGGATCTGACGATGTTGGCTAGCATGTTCATATATGCATTGAACAGCGTGGAGCTGAGGAATGAGACCTGGTGGACACCACAGGTGATCTCCTTGGGTTCAGTGGTGAAAGGTGGCAGGTGGAGTGGGCTGGTGTGTTTGCAATGGAAGGTGAAGTGGCAGTGGGCGCAGGTGATAATTTCTATGTGGAGCGGTGGCAGTGTTTGTTGCGACGTCCGGGGTTGAGGGTGTAGAGCTTGGTGATGCTGCATCGTTGGGGAGGGCGGGGGGCCAGGGGTCATGGTGCTGTGCACAATCCAGGCACTGAAGGTTTTGCCTTTGATGCGTGTCTGCTGCAGGGTCACGATGTGGACTCCAAAAAGTAGGTTATGGGGTGGGTGGGGCTTCTGTTGACGGAAAGAATGGTGAGTGGAAATCAGTCTGGAACAAACAGGAACTGGAGGCCAAGTGACAAGCTAGGTATCCAGATGCCTACTGATGTCACTGTGCTGCGGCCTGTATTAAGTAGGTCCTGTACACAGGCTGTACAATATTAAGTAGAAAAATTATATGGTAGTTACCCACCAATATGTAGACTGTAATACAAACTAACTCACTCTTTGGATGATGTCATCACTGATATCATCAATGATGTCATCAATGATGTCATTTGAAATGTCATGAGTGATGTCATAAATTATGTCATAGAACTTGCCATCATTGATGCAGAGCTAATGTTAATTGGTGAATGTTCTGTGTCTTTAGTTCAAAACATGAATGTTATCACTGACTTATTCACCTAACAATAATATTACTTTAACCTGTGTTTTTTCAGTGAATTTCAAATGTTTGTTTTTCAAAAGGACAGATCTTTTTATCACAATGAACTATAAGATTGCTTAACCTTTGTTTTTTTCATAGAATTTTCAGGGTTTTTGTAACATAAAGTAGCATTTTACTACCTTATGTAAAGCTAACCACCTTCCACACATGGCCTTGGGACGTGCACAGCGGGGGATGGACAAAAGGCCCGGCCAGTTGCCAACCTACCTGGAAGTAGCCAAACCTCGCCCACCCTACCCCCGGCAGCAACCCCTTGCTGCACACAGCATTTCGTCACATGCTGGGTGGGTTTGGCCACTGGGCCTTGCTTATAGCCAGGCCTTGTGACTAACTCATTAGAGGCAACCACCCAGAGGCAGCCAATCAAACAATGCACATGGCCTTTTGTTGTGCATGGTGTGGGGATAATCTCGACAGCCAGGTCCTGTTTCTAACACCCCACAGGTAGCCGACCCCATGCTGTACACAGCCTTTGACTGTGTGCAGAGAGGTTGGCCATAGGGCTTGGCCTGCCACCAGGCCCTGGGGCCAAACACCCAGCAGGCTGCCAATCACATACATCCTTTGTCATGTACAGTGTAGGGTTAGACTTCAGCCCCGGCCTAATTAACCAAGGGGACCCCATCCCCTGAGGCCAAAATGTACATAAAGGGGTAGGTGTGTGGGACCCCTCTCCCCGAGCCTTTTCTACCCCAGCAACACCGCCCCAGGGGGGAAATGGAATTTAAAAAAAGGTGAGGGGGTGTGCAGCCCCCTCCCCAGGTCATGATTGCAGGAAATATGACTGTTGCCATCCAGGACTGGTAGACCAATATGAAGAAAGGGACAGCTTTCTTACAAAGCTCATCTAAAAATATACACCCAAAAACTTCTTCATCTCAACCAGATTTGTGGGAGTTCACCAAGTAGCTCTAGAGCGGGCCTACGTTTGGCAGTGTTGGCCCTCAAATACTGTTCAGCATACACATTAGTATGTTCAACAATATCATCCAAAAATACATGTCCTTAAACAACTGAAAGCAGTTTATAGGCAAAATGTTTTTAGTATTTACTCTATACCCTGTGACACCAGTAAAGTCAGGCAATGCCAGCTGCACCATGTTTGGAGCAACCCAAAGTTCATCTCTTCCAGGGGAAGCATTTTAGCCCCAGGCTGCAATCCAGATGCCTCTCACTATCAGCACATCAGTGTCCTTCTCTAAAACAGGCACTTCATCCGCACTGAGAGTGGCTTCCTCATCAGATGATTCCTCTTGGACAGAAACTTCACTGCCACAATCTTGCACTTCCTCCTCTGCCTCAGATGCAGAGTCAGTCTCATAATATTGCTCAGAGGGAGATTAAAAAAGCATACCAATATCCTGCAGAACGGTAATCCTAGCTAGCCATAATTCTTACTAATAAAAGTAACTTGACAAACAAGTCAACAACAACCAACACTGTATAAAATAAGTAAAAAAACAAAGTGTGGCTTTATCACAAAAACCTATGAGCTCAAAAATGATTCTACTCACTTACCAGAGACTGCTAGACACATCATGCAGGAGAATTTCACACCCAAAAAAAAAACATCAGCTAAATATGCTGCTATTATAACACCATTCACAAAAACTCATTCATGTCTGACAATGACACTTGTTTTGGAGTAAACAATGCAAAAATGTTTTTGTTACTAAACACATGCAACTATGCAAACTGCAGGTCCACCACTGCAAAATCCGCAAACAGGAATCACATCAAAGAAACCAAAACCGTTGGAGTAGAATAAAAAGGAGAAATACATCATTACAATCACAAGTACAAATAATGCACCAGTCCACACACTACCAACCAAGCTGAAGGGCAGTCTGGCTCTATAAATGTGCCGAAACATTCACTCCCCAAAGGGGTGCAACCCTTTCCCAAGCGGCCGCTCCCCACAACAACAACCCTTTGGAGCAGATGGGCCTAAAAGCATTTTTTGTTTGAGGTTGTCTTCCCTCGGGGGTTAGGTGCAGGCAGTGCATGGCAGGGTGTTAGGTAGCTGCGGAGGCTTGGATGAAGGGCCTGGACACTGGCCATACCCTGCAGCCAACCCCACACCCATCCAGCCAAAAGTCAAATGTAGTAGGGATTGACCTTATGTATGGTAGTAAAAAAATACTTGACAATAAATAAAACTGCAAAGGCAATTAAGAAACAAAGTTTAAAGTGACATTATTTAGGTATGGCAATAATATCTTACTTTGCATTAAAAGAACTTGTGAAATTCACTAAAAAACCAAAGGTTAAAGTGACGTTATAGCTAGGCGAAAATGTCAGTTTATACATAGTGTTCTTAGTTTAGTTTACACACACATATATATAAACATGTATATATATATATATATATATATATATATATGACTGCTCCAAGTATTCGTAGTGTCTACTACAAAAAACCAGCACTCACGGTAGCGAGCTTCAGATTTTATTTTAGCTCACGGTGTTCAGACGCGTTTCGGCATTCGCCTTCGTCGGTGTTAACATGGCGTCGCCGAAACGGCCATTTTTTATGTTCAAAACATCATTCATGGACATAGTCAAAGGACAACGATGTTAAGATTGTGGGCGCCATCTTAGAGTGGTATAATACATCACTTCAAAACGCAAAATACACAATCACATTCAATGTTCCATCAAGCTCATGAATGAGCTATTGCGTCCCATACATTAATCAGCGCATTAAATACATTACTTTCATAAAGCCCTGATTGGGCTACCGTTATCTCATTTGTGTCTGTGCTTCTCAGTAACTTAAACTGTCCATAATATCCATTATTACAATTCACCACCTATAAGAGTTTCACATTCCCAAATTTTTCAAATATCTCATCTCATACAATAGCAATTCTTTTACAGATTAAATCAGTTATCCCCCAAGTGTACTGCCAGTTCCTCATGAGAATTCAAACCTGCAGGTGTCTTGGTATTCAAATCGATAATATATCTGGACTCCAATCTTCTTAGAGTCGTCAGTCTATCACCCCCCCTGGGGTTCTGCGGTACATGGTCTAAACAGAAGTATGTCAGAAGGTTCCTGTCCCCATTGTGCAAATCTTTAAAATGGCGAGCCACTGGATATGTGAGGTCCCCATTATTAATGGCTCTAGCATGTTCTAGGACTCTGATTTTTGCAGGATGAATGGTACTCCCTACATATTTTAATCCGCACGGGCACTGTAAGCAGTACACTGTGTACGGAGTGGTGCAGGTCAAAAATGTATTTATTGTTCTCGGTTGCCTCAGTCGTGGAATCTGAATGTGGAGACTTTCTTACTTCCAGCACAGGCCTTGCACTTTTTACAGGGATGAAACCCTTTTAGGACCTTCTCAAAACCCTTCGTCACAGTCTTCTGCATATAGCTGTTAGTTAGGCTATCTCTGAGGGATCTGGCCTTACGATAAGTTATCAGGGGTCTTTTCGGAATATCCATTCCGATGATTGGATCCATCTGTAGAAGTTTCCAGTGTCTGTTAAACACATTCCTCAATTTAGTGGCATCTTGCGAGAAGGTGGTGATCATTCTAAAATTATTGATTTTATCTTCTTCACCTCCTCCTTTTTTGCTCACCTTAAGGAGACTCTCTCTGGTTACAGTGTCGACTCTGCGCTTAGCACCCTCTAAGACCTGTTTACTGTACCCTCGCTCACGAAATCTAGCCATACTTTCAGCTGCATATTTCTCATAATCTATGCTTCTTGTGTTGTTTCTCTTTATTCGGAGCAATTCTCCGTAGGGTATACTATTTTTTAGTCTAGGTGGGTGTCCACTGCGGGCATGCAGGATGGAATTCCCCGCAGTGGGTTTCCGATATAACTTCGTGCAGAGTTTGTTGTCGACCACTGTGACTTCCAAATCTAGAAAATTCACAGAGACTTCACTAATGTCCACTGTGAATTCCAGATTGTACTCATTCTGATTCAAAGCCTCTATGTATTCAAGAGCACTTTCCTTCGTCCCTCTCCATATGACGAAGAGGTCGTCAATATACCTATGCCAGGTGACGATTTTTTCCGTCCATGGACCTTTGTCTGCTGCCCAGATATATATATATATATTACCTACTGGCGGTCGCCAGTAGGTATATATAGTTAGGATTGTTTTCCATAGGGAAATCGCAACATTCTATTGGGAATAACTTTGTCGCCGGTTGAGGGATCTGCCTGTAATTTTCCTTAACTTTGCCTCGCTGCGCTCCGCTCCTTCCCTGGAAGTTTCGGGGGGATTCGTCAAGCGGGGGCCGAGATAAAAGGGGGGTCCCAAAACGTGTTTTCCCCATGTTAATTGCCATAGGGCGGTTGGACTCACTTTTAGCCCGAACGGCTGAATGGATTTCCACCAAACTTCCACCAAACTTGGCAAAATTGTAGGGACTGGTACCCCGATGTGCCTTTGCTATGTCTCAAGATATATGCTCCAATGGTTTTTACGAAAATTTACTTTGAAAAAAAATATATATATATATATATATATATCCAAACACAATCCAGTCCTGGAAAATGATCACACTGGAGCCGTCGCCACAGGTTTGAAAAACGATTTAATCCTTGATTTTACAACGGGATACATATATATATTTGTTTGTTTTTTCATACCAGTAGCAGCCACTCTGTAGTTATTGCTGGATTCCTAGGTATGGGAAGTCCTGTGAATTTTGGTCACCAATAACTTTGACCATGTTTGACGAATTTCCACAATACTTTCCAGACCTATAGTTTTTTCTACATTGGTGGAGGATGCGTAGTTTTGTGGTGATTGATCAAGGGGGTGCAAAGATAAAGGATAAAATGTGTTTTCCACCTTTGCATTTTCCATAGACTTTTGTATCTCACACAGCGTGAAAACAGCTAATCAAATTTCCATGAAATTTGACATGATTACACATTATGTTGCACAAATGATCCTTTTGGGTACTACAGGTAAGTAGGATAAATAGTTTTTAAGGGATGAGGCATTTTAACTTTGTGATATCTGTTGTTCTAGTATTTTTGCACAATTTATGGAATTTCACAGTATTTTGCTGAAGTACCATGGTACATACAATGACAAGTCATTATGTGATTGGCTAATGACTTTATTAAAGTGGTAAGAGGTACAGAAAATATTTATACTGCTTGCTTTCAATCTTTATTTCGATCTGTTTGGATCATAAAAGATTACGGCAATTTCAAATATTTAGAGATAATATCAATATAGAAGTGTTTAAAAGGGACAATAGGAATAAAGGAAAGTTAAAAACAATACACAAACATTTTTAAAGTTCAGTTGCAATGCATTACATTTAAAATCATCAAGCAGTACATTTATTAGTATTTGACTTGATGCAGCGATTGCGAGTGTGCCACATTGCTGTTAGAAATGTTGCCACTGCAAACACAATTGGGGGGGATAGTTCTGTCTTTAGTATTCTATAGGCTGGGAGGTGGAGCCTAAAACCAAGGTTTTTTAGGAGCGGGACAAACCAGTATTTCCTGGGTCTTTGATA
This sequence comes from Lissotriton helveticus, assembly GCF_964261635.1. Lineage (NCBI taxonomy): Eukaryota > Metazoa > Chordata > Amphibia > Caudata > Salamandridae > Lissotriton > Lissotriton helveticus. The sequence goes on from NC_136072.1 coordinate 721,939,501, forward strand.
AGCTTCCCAAAAGAATATAATATGCAGGTCATTTTCTTGGGGATGTAAGCAGGCTGGGCACTGTGCGGGGGGCTGGGACTTAGCCCAACGATCCGTGAATGCCCTATATTTCTATATATTTTTAAAGAAATGTACAGAGTACAGCTTTACATTTTTGGAAGTAGCACATTACTTAAAAAAATTCAAAAAATAAATCTGTTAAAATACTTGAATATGCTGTACTACACTATAATTTGCAACTATAATGTACTACAGTGTATGTTCTATTTTTAGCATATTTAAATTTTCACAAAAGTCTATGGAGTACCACCTTATAAAACAAATTACTGCCCTACTTAAACAAAATTGCTCAGTGCTGCCTAACATGCTGTTAAAATATATAGAACATTTTAAATAAATTTCTCTATTACCTCTTAAATAAAGTGGTACTAGGTAGGGAACAACAATAAAACCCACTACTTACATATATATTAGCCAGAACTCGGCAAAATGCAAACCGCAGCCAAACTTTGCTGAAAACAACATGGCTACCTTTTATATTTTTTTTTTCCCCCAGACGCCGCACCTGTAGCCACCGCCAGGTTTCCAGCTATTCACGCGATTGCTATTGCGTGCACAAGTACGTCTTGGCACCTCGCCTGGTTTCATTCACTAGGTCACGGCCTGCACGAGCATTTGCTCACTGCCTTACATATTTTTTCACTCCCCCCCCCACATCCTGGTTAATTGCCTAAAAGCGGTCCTTACATGATCCTAGCTCGTGCGATTATCGCTCTTCTGTACATTGTCACCAATCCGCTGTTCTCGATTAGTTGGTAATTCCACTACCCTTACACGCGCTATTATCCACAATTAATCACACGCCTATCTTGACCACACACCTCCTCCAGGCACTGCGACACTTCCCTCCTCCCTTGACTCCACCCCCTACCCCCCACACCCACGCCCCTGTCACTCTCCCTTACTAGCTCAACACCCGCTCACATGCGCGCCATAGCCTGCCTCCTTCCCCATCCTCCCTTCTCCCACTCCGCCTCCCGCCCTGTCCTTCTCTGACTCGTCCTTTCTCCCCACAGCACTGCTTGAATTCGACAACCCTGTCCTGATGACGATCCCGACTCATGGGGATTGAAACGCCGTCGACATCACAGCGCAATTCCATGGCGCATTTTACGTTTTGTGCTCATGTAGAGTTGTTTGTTTCATGATTTAAGTGATCATAACTTGATCTTGCGGAGTCATCATTGTATTATTTTCTTGTCACTTTACGCCGTTCACGCTGTCCACCTTTAGCACTTGCCTCTTCACCTTCACTCGTTGTATATATCACCACTCACCAAGTGCCTTCGGGTTGTCACATGATTATCTCTGTACAGTGCTGCCTAACTGTATGTCCACGTGTAACACCCTCCCTTGAATTGGTGAATAACAAGCTTTTAAAACTTTCAAGCCTCCTTGTCTCTTGTTCATGTAATGCTGATTGCATACATTATTTAACTGCCTCATATTGATACCTGTTGGGAATTGTTACTGTTTACACTCCACACCCATCCCGACGTGGTCTATGGGTTTACTCCTGTTCTTCATACACATACTTTTTATATTTGGCAAAATCAACCATTACTTAATGATGCTAGCGATGCGCTCCGCAAATGGTAAAGTCAAAGTAACGATGTAGTGTAGTGATGGTTCACTAGCTTGACTGATAATGTGTGCTACACAGTAATTGTGGGCTGCCCGTCCTACATCTGGAATTGGTATGAAAAGAATCAAGCAGCAATGTTGCCTTAATTTACTATGTGCACAAATAAAGAACGTTTTCACACTTTTACAACAATGTTGACTGGAAATAACACAATGTTAAGCTATATTCGTACAAAAAACAATGTAGTTAAAAATGTGTATCCATGAATATTTTCATTGTTTCTCAGAACAAACAAATATGAGAAGAATAAGCAATTTCAATAAAATTACACCATATATTCTAGTACACTTTATACATGGCACAATAAACATAATTTTTAAGTACAGTCTTCTCAATTCAAGTTCCACTCAATTGCGCAATGCCCTATGCATTTCAGGACCCTTCGTCCCTTCTTCAGGAGACACTGTGGAATAAACAAAAATGACCAATCATTGCTACCATGTTGTAATAACCAATACCGGAAGCTACCTTATTTAATGATACCCCCTCCTTGGAAAGTCGACAAGTTCATAGTGAAAGATTAGTGACATGCAGGAACCCTACTTGCATACCGAACTACTTAAAAAACAAGAATAAGTTGCTGCTGCATATAAACTTCTATGGAGCCCCAAAGGATGGACGTCAATGTCACAAAAAGAGTAACCATTATATGCAAGAGGTGCAAAAACTATACAGGACCGGAAAAAGTGAACAATAAGGCAGTACTCTAAATTACTCATGCATGGTGTGCATGCTGCAAATGAATTCGATGACCAGTGTAAACGCAGTTCAATACTTACTGTCAAACGATGACAGCATTGAGAACTTTTAAAGGAAAGGTAAGACTGTGTCTTCCTAAAAACACAACTGCATATATGTTAAAACTGAATGTGACGAGAGATGCAGTGCATGGTGAATGGTGAAGAAATAAAACTATACCTGTTGAAATGACTGCTATGCTTGGCAAAAAAATCACTCGCATCAGCGCCTTCACATGACCAAGGAAAAATGAAATAGATATCCAAAAGGACAATGGTTACCGGAACATGAAAAAGAATTCATCAAAAGACGGCAGGTACACAAACTTCAGAAGATGCTAACTTTCAGTATTCAAAATATATATTAAATGGTTACCGCGCCCTCCTAGTACCAGTCACGTGATTATTACTCCGTCCTGACTGAAAACAATCTCCATGCCTCGAAAAAAGTTAGCATCTTCCAAAGCTTATGTACCTGCCGTCTTTTGATGAAGTTCTTTCCAAGTTCTGGTAAGCTTTGTCCTTTTGTATATCTATTTCCTTTTTTCCTTGGTCATGTCAAAGCGCTGATGCGCGTGTTTTCTTTTCACATGTTTTAGGTTTCGCCAAGTATAGCGGTCATTTCAACAGGTATAATATACTAGAATATATGGTGTAATTTTATTGAAATTGCTTATTCTTCTGATATTTGTTTGTTCTGAGAAACAATGAAAATATTCAAGGATACACATTTTTGACTACATTGTTGTTTTTTGTATGAACATAGCTTAACATTGTGGTATTTCCAGTCAACATTGTTATAAAAGTGTGAAACCTTTCTTTAGTAATGCACACAGTTAATTCAGGCAACTTTGCTGCTTGATTCTTTTCATACCAAACACAACCATTAGCCAAACACATATTGCCTTTTTATCTGCATGTTTCGCTGTGCACCCCAAACGTATTGTAGTATAGCGCAGCACAAAATATAAATAGGTGTTTTAAAACATATAACTTTAACACTAATGACACTCTTTACACATACTACCAAAAATTTACATTTACACATCAACATGTATAATCCTTCGACATTACATCTACATCCGTTCACCTAGTTTCATGCTATGTCAGTTTTATTTACCACACTCCACTCTACACCATTCCATTTTATGTCACTATACTCTATGTCACTCTACTCTATACCACTCCACTCTATACTATTACACTCTACACCACTACAGGGTGTGTCACTCCACTATATGCCACTCCACCCTACAGCACTCCATTCTAGACCACTCCACTCTACTCCACCTCACTGTACACTATTACACTATAATCAACTCCATTCTTCGACATTCCATTCTACGCTACTCCACTGTAAGCCCCCCTCTCTACGCTACTGTGTGCTATTCCACTGTATGGAACTCAACTCTACATCACAACACTCTACTCTACTCATCTCTATGCCATTTCAGTGTAAACCACTGCACTGAACGCTATTCCACTGTATGTGAATCCACTCTACGACACTCCATTCTATGCCATTCCATTCTACGATACTACTCTCTATGCTATTCCACTGTATAACACTCCACTCTATGCCACTCTACTCTATGTTATTCCACTACATAACACTCCACTTTATGTCACTACACTGTACTGCAGTACACTCATCATTATTCCACTGTACACCACTCAACTGTACACCACTCCACAATACACCACTCCACTATACACCACTCCACTCTACAACAATCCACTGTACACTACTACACTGTACACCACTAAATTCTATTCCACTCCACTCTACACCACTTCACTCTATACCACTCCACTCTATGCTACTACACAATACATTATTCCACTATGCAACACCCCACTGTATACCATTCTATTCTACCCTATTCCACTACATGGCCCTCCTCTCTACGTCATTAGACTGTATAGTGGTACACTGAACGTTATTCCACTTTACACCACTCCACTATACACCACTCTATTTTATAAATGTAAATGTAAATGTCATGGTACTTATAGAGCGCACTGTCACCAGACGGTCACCTTGCGGTGTCGCCTATTCGGCTTCCTGGCGCTGATACTAAATTCTATGCCACTCCACTGTGGGAAACAACCTTTCCAACGCAGTCATCACATCGCACTACATTTAAAACGCAGTCATTACATCGCAACATCCTTTACATCGCATGTCATTACAATGCATATCATTATGACACATAGTACCCCTGCACTATCCAACACTTACCCTACTGTTGCACACCCTGGAGTTAGAATAGTAATTTTTACCCCTACACTATCCAACACGTACCCTACTGTTGCACCCCACTGTTGCACCCCCTGGAGTTAGAATGGTAATTTTTACCCCTACACTATCCAACACTTACCTTATATGCAATGTAATGGTATGCGTTGTAATGGTAGGCATTGTAAAATGTGATGTAATGGAATGTGCTGTAAATGCAGTTTTAAAAAATTTGTTGTAATGGCATACGATATAAATGTACGCATTGTAAGGGATGTTGTACAGTGGAGTCATTATTATCATTATTATTATTATTGAGGTGTAAAAACTGCACTGTAAAGGCATGCATTGTAAATGTATGCGTTGTAACGTCATACATTCCTCCACTGTATGCCACTCCACTGTACGCTTCTTCACTCTATTCAACTGTACTTCAATCCACTCTAAGCCACTCTACTCTATGTTCTTCCACTATATGGCACTCTACTGTACTTCACTACACTGTATGGCAGTACACTCAACGTTATTCTACCCTACACCACTCAACTATATGCTACTCCAGTCTACTTCAGCCTATGTTACTACACTCTAAGATATTCCAGTCTACTCCACTCCACTCTGAAACATTCCACTCTGCACCACACCACAGTACGCTATTACACTGTACGCCACTACAGTCTAGCCCACTACACTCGACCCCGATCTTCATTAAAACACTCCATTCTGTGGAATTCCACTCTACAACACTCCACTCTATGCCACTCCATTGTATGCCACTCCACTCTATGCCACTCTAGTCTAATCGGTTACACTGTATTCCACTACACTGTGCCTTACACCACTCTATGCAACTCCACAGTATGCTTCTGTAGTGTAAGCCATGTCACTCTACACTATTCCACTCTATGCCAGTACACTCTATGCCACTCCACTCTACCCCACTCCAGTGTATGCTATTCCACTGTATACCACTCTACTCTAGGCCACTCTATGCCATTCCACTGTATGTCACTACACCGGACCTCACTCCACTCTAGGCAAGTTCACTCTATGCCACTCCACTCCACTCTACGCCACTCCACTCGATGCCACTCCACTATATGCCACTTCACTCTATGCTATTCCAGTCCACTCTATGGCACACCACCGTATGACACTGTACTATATGCTATTCCACTGTACGCCACTCTATTGTATGCCGCTCTACTCTACCCCACTCCACTCTATGCACTTTACACCACTCTACGCCACTCCACTTTATGCCACTCGTCTGTCACTTCACTCTACGCTACTCCACTCTACACCATGCTTCGCTATTCCATTGTACACAACTACACTCTCACTACTCCCCTCTACCCTATTGCACTCTATGCCATTCCACTCTATACTTCCCCACTGTATTTCACTCCCCTATACAATATTCCACTCTATGCAACTCCACTCTACAGCACTCCACTGTACGCTACTATGCTCTACCACACACCACCCTACACCACTCCACTCATAACATTCCACAGTTCTCTATTCTGCTGTATGCCACTCCAGTGTACAACACTCACTGCATGCTAATCCACTCTACACTGCTCCCCTGTACCCCACTCCACTCTACACCACTCAACTGTATCCCACTCCACTATACGCTATTCCAATCTATTCCACTCCACTCTACACTACTCCAGTGTACGCCACCCTACTGTAGGCCATTCCACTCTACGCTACTCCACTGTACATTATTTCAGTTCATGCTCCTCTACTGTACATTATTCTACTGTACGTTATTCCACTGTACACCACTCCACTTTATCCCACTCTACGACGCGAGGAGGCACACCTATGATGAAGCATGACACCTTTGGTGTGTGAGGGGAACTGTCCTTAAAAGGGATTCCTCCCCGAGCATGGTAGTCATAATCCACATGCCCTTTAGACTTACGACTAGGACCCGTGGGTTTTTTCTGTGTTTGGGTATATTTCTTGTATTCCTGTGTCTAGTGAGTTGAGATCCAGGCATCACTTCCCCAGACTGTGGAAGTATATTGCAAGTATACCTGTGCCTAGTGAGTAGAGATCCAGATACTGAATTGAGGATGAATGAGACAGGTCAACCTTTAGATATTCCAGTAAGACTGTATTAGCAAGGGGTTGCTCTTTAGTTGTGCCGGAACACTGTCATTAGGTGATTGTTAGGGGTGAAGGTTAGAACTGAAGTTTCTGTTTGTTATTATGGGGAGTTTCCCGAGTCAGCCATGCCCTTTTGTCTCAGTAATTTCTCTGAGAAGCCTGTGACTGCTCGACACCACTACTACTGAGAGTTAAGTGCTGATATGGCTGTACTTGGCCGAGTTTGCCGTGTAATTGTTATAGTAAGATGGAACCCATGAACAATAGAAGCAAGTAACCACAGTGCCCTGTATCCCAGTGGCCCTTGTCTGTCTCATGATCCTCCCAAATGCAGTCTGACACGCACTATAGCAACTTGGTTATAACTTTTTCTGAAATACTCAGGACAACTCCGTGCTCAACACTTCATCTGGTTGTTCAGTTTTGAAGATAGTAAAAGCTTGGCTCTAAATTAACAGTAAACCTGACAGTTTATTGCACAGCTAAGAGTAAAATGTCTGGCAAACATGGCTGTTATTAATTGGAAAATTGATGCAGAATCACTTAGATGCAAAGCAAAATCCAGCTAATGCAGTTCAGTAGATTAATGGACTAGTGTTGTACCTCTAATCTTATCAAAAGCATTGAAGCCATGACCATGTTGGCAGAGATAATGGCAGTGAAAGTACTCAAGCAGATGTGGCAGCCAGCACGTTTGTTAAAAGTGAATTGTTTACCCTCTGTCTGATTGATCTTCATTTTTATTTTGTGCTGCAGAAACAAACTCCCAAACATGGTTTATTTCTGAAAAACAAAAAAACACAGGGACTTTTCTCCATGTACATGAGGGAATTTGATTTTCACTGCCTGTGTCTAGCATGCATCACATGGCTGACCCAAACAGGCAAAATGTACATCAGGATGATTATCCTAAATACAACAGGATGTTTTAACGTACCGACCCAGCAGTCCTGTAAAGAGTGGGTCGCTGGGCCATAGTCTGGACTTCTGGAATTATGCGACAGAGGGGGACCAAATTCTGCAGAAGGGTTGATTAAATTATATGGCAAGAAAAGCCAAATTATGTGGTTTAATGCAGCACATTATGATATGATTACTTCATTCTTTTGTCAGTCTTACTCACAGTAACACTTGGCAAAGGTTTCACTTCATTAGTACCAGTCTAACAAGCAAATATATCAGTAAGCAACTAACAGATGACGAGGGCCTTCGACTGTGTGGGAATCCATCACAAAATATCTTTTGATCCAGCTGAGCTAGGAATATTTCTTTTTTTGGTAAAATCTTCAGATTATGCAGCAGAAGCTGGATTATGTGGCACATGTGGCAAAACCATAATCATGCAGAAAACATCACAGAATTGCTGTGGGGATGGTCATAGACTTTGAACACTGGAGTAAGCTTCGGAACCTCAGCATTTCCCCTTCGTTTACATGAGGTGGGACAGCAGAAGTGTGGCAGTCTTGGTGCCCCACACATGTTCAGTGGGTCTCTACTTCACACATAGTTTACAGCACAGTCACTTTTCACTAACCATAGACGTTAGCCAATTAGTCACTATTAAAAGTACTCATGAGTGGTTCAAGCTCATTATACCCTTTTATATGTGGCCTTTCATCACTTTCATGCAGCACTGCACAGTGACATCACTAGTTGTCAATAGCGCTTTTTAATGTACACAGGACTCCTTGCACCAGCCACCCCTGACTGAAAATTATCCAGACCAAAACTGTCTAGTGCTTGGTTCTCAAAAGAACTCTGTAAAGAAAAAAGCATATCAAAAAGTATGAGAAAGTATGGAGACTAGCAACATCTCACCTCAGTATGGATAAGCTTCACATAGCACGAAAATCATACTAAGACTGCATCCTCAAAGCCAAATTCTCTCATATCAGAGCACTCGTGAATTCTGCAAAGAACAGACCAAAGCACCTATTCAAGGTTCTCACACAAACTACAAACCCCCTCACCACTTCAGGTCTAGAGTCATCAGTGGCCGACTGCAACAACTTTGTGGATTTCTTTGAATAAAAAAGTTAGAGACATCCATATCTTGTTGCACACCAGCGACCCCTAGAAACTGAATCTGCCATGGAACGTGTTGCATTCATGGTCATCTTTCTCCCCAATTCCCGAAAGAGACCTACAGCTAACAACCTCCAAAATGAAACACTCGAACCACCTTTGGGATGCCATTCCAGGTTTTATTAGCAAACCTCTTGTTGCATACCCACTACCCCTATGGACCAACATGGTCAACACTTCTTTTCAACAGGGCCTATTTCTGCAATGACTAAAAGTGGGTTAAGTCTCTCCTCTCTTGAAAAATTATCGATTAACCCAAAGAACATGAAAAATTACAGCCCAGTCTCGACTCTTCCATTTTTAGGCAAAATCATTGAAAGTTGCATAGTGTTTCAATTCACTTCACACATTCAAACAATAAACCTCCTAGACACTCTCAAATCAGATTTCCGCAAGGGCCACAGTGCAAAAACTGCATTCCTCCAAATAGTCGATGACTCCCTTAGAATCCTCGACTCCAGTAACTCCTGCCTCCTGGTTCTCCTGGACTTGTCCGCTACATTCGACACTGTCAATCATCTGCATCTCCTTTGCACTCTTGAACAACGCATGGGATGTGGAGGCACAGTCCTCAACTGCTTCGCCTCTTACCTAACCAACCATTCCCAAATTGTGCAAATGGACAACTCATTCTCAAGACCAGTCAGCATACATCAAGGGGTCCCTCAAGACTCAATCCTCTCCCCAACCCTCTTTAACCTCTTCCTAGAACCACTATGTGTGATTCTCAGAAACTCTGTGATTCTCTTCCACCTCTATGCTGATAACACTCAAATGTACATAAAAATCTCATCCCCTGAAAACCCCTTTCAATAACACTCCTAAAGATTCAAAATTAATCTCACCTCAGAAAGCAAAACTCCTGTACAGGAATGGATGCCCAACTTTCCCGCCCTGGGTGGCTGCCCTGCCATTGTCAAGAGTGCTAGATAATTTGGTATCACTCTTGATAGTCATCTAAACCTTCACAGCCACATCACAGCTATGGCCAAAAGCACACAACACCAACTCAGGCAGCTTTGCGGCATCAGACAATTGTTCTTGGAACAAGACCTCAAAACAGTGGTGCAGTCTCTCGTTTTCGCTAAACTTGATTACAGAATTGCCCTTCCCTCAGGCATTCCCAAAGCTCACCTAGGCCCACTGAGAGCAACAATACATGCAGCAGCGCGCTTTGTTGTAGGTCCCAAGAAAATTGACCACATTTCCCCTGACCTGCTAACCCTCCAATGGCTTCCCATTGAAGTGCTGGCCCAATTCAAAACCGCATGCATTACCCACAGTGTGCTGCACTCCTCTTCACCCTCCGATCTAAATGAGAAACGGAAAATCTCTGGAGCAAATAGGGGTTCCAGAAATGCTCACTCCCTGCTGCTGGACCCGCCCCCCCCTCTCCTTCAGTTGAGAACGGTACATAAGCCAGTCATTCTCTGTTAGTGCCACAAGAATCTTGAACTCCTTACCTCCCTCGCTTTGCCTAACAACCTGCATAGCCACCTTCAAAAGGATCTCAAACTCCTCCTATTTGACAGTCACCTTGGTTAATGACCCTGGGCCACTCTTAAGTACTATCTCCACCAAGATGCGAATTACCTTCATTATGTGACCCCCACCATCTTAATCGATGCGTGAACCGTGTATGCCCCTTGACCTGCATTGTCCTGTTTGCAGCTACCGATGCAAATGTCTGGATTCAATTATTGTAACTGTATCTTGATGTACCCTTCTTTGCCGCTACTGTTGTAAAGCGCTCTGATGCTTTAAGGCCATGTCCGCACTATATAATATTGCACAAATAAAAATTAGCCTGGTTGTTAAGCCCTGAAGATTGCAAATGCTCTGCTCCAACAATCAGTAAACCGCTCAGTTTGTTGCACAGCTAATCATGAAAGGTCTGTGGAACACGGCTGTTATTAATTAGAGAGCTAGTACAGAATTCCCTGGGTGCAAACCAAAAATCCATCTAATACAGAGCAAAAGGTTAATAGACGTGCGTTGTATTCGACTTCACTAATCTTATCAAATATATATAATAAAAAAATCAAGGAGTGGGACATTATTCTATTTGAGAAAAACAGGACACACAAAAAGAACGATCAACCTGCTGTTTCTATGCGTTCATTTCCTTTTGGTTTTGTTTGTCCGGGCTGGTACTTGCTGCTGCTTGCTTGTGTCTGCCCTTCCTGCAGTGTCCTTGGCAGCTCGTACTGGTAGATTTACCGCTGCGGATATGGCTGACTCAGCGTTCTGCAGACCCTGGCTTTCTCGCCATCTCCCATTCCGAGCACGCCTGAATGTAAGCAACTCCCAGGGCGAGCGACGTGCGCCGGCGGGACGGGCTCGCCGGTTCCACCTGCAGGCGAAAAGCGGAAGGGACCGGAAAATGTGCACCATGTGGCTCATGATAAATTCCTGTAATGAACAACATACATAAATCTGTGTGCAGCCAGTGGTTAAAAATGTTGCTGATACTGAAATCGCTGTACAAAAAGATGAAACAGCAAAAACCATGCCTCTGCTTGTGGCTTTATTCTGTAAAGAGGAGACAGAGCTGAGCTAAAAGGGTCCATCAATAAACGCCTGTTGGAACTGAGGGGCAGTGTGTGGTCTCCAATGAGAATTTATATTTTCTACTGCACGTCACAGAGAGCATTTTTTTTCTCATTTGAGTTTCTCACCATGTTATTAAAGTGAATGACATTTAGCTTCCTTTCCCAAGTTTCTCACAATAGTATAGCTCCAACTAGATAAAATGCGCAGCTTGTATTGGGCGGACAATGGAATGCTGAAAGTGACACTGGCTGTCTAATGTGAAGTTGCTCTTTGGAATCTGTGTAAGGTTATGAGATGGATTCGTGTAATCAGGGAAACTAAATTCCAGTCCTGGCCTTCCCTTTCACACGATAATGCATTCTGGGAGTTGTGGTCTTGATTCGGTTGACTACAGGTATGTGAATAGAGAGTGCCTTTACTTAATAGAAGTACGAAAGGGTGGCACTATGACCACTTTGAGAATAGGAGCCCTTCCCTTGATAGAAAAGGGGTATTCCATTCCTTTAGAAGGTTGAACCTTAAATTTAATTGTTTTTTTAAAAAAAACTGTTTCTGTCCAAGATAGATACGCCAAATGGTGGGAAGGGCATAAACATTTAGTAATATCCTCATCCTTGCAATATCCTGAGAAATACTGAACCGTGTCCGGGATAAATTTGAGTGGTATCTCTTATGAGCCAATGCAAATGCTTAACCGAATACACGAGAACATAAGACTCTTGATGACGCTAAGGTTAAAAAACCAAGAGATGATTAAAAATAGAAATATATAGCCCTGAAAATACTAAAATGTTGAATACATAAACGAAGGAGTAATATGATACTGATCAGGTCGAAATAAACTTTTTTCTCATAGACATCGTTGACCTGATAATGAGATTACCAAGTGGAGGTGCATAATTCAAAGAGCACACCGGCAAATCTAACCAATCTTGGGTTGGTGAGTACCTTTTTGGAGGGACTACAAGCACCCGCCACCTCCCAATACCCACCCTATCCTCTTGTCAAGTTATCCCCCCTTTTTGCCTCATACAGTCCAATATCAACTAAGGGAAGGCATGTATTTATTTATTTATCTATACAGGGCATCAAACATAAATCCAGACTTGAGAGATCCTTTCTCACCGATATACGGTGGTTCCTCCGTGCAATGTGAAAACGCTGAGGCATAATCAAAAGGTAAACAGCCCATTGAAAATATTCAAGCCATTTAGACATCAAGAAGTGAGATTCAGTCATTCACAGGGTCTGGGGCTATAATATATCCCTTTATACTTTTTATAGCTTCCAATCGTGGCTTGATCATCACAACCTAGTCCACGCCAAGAGAAAAGACCTGATGAAATTGACTAAACTTGAGTCTGTAACCACATTGCAGGTATTAGACTTCGCTCACTAATAACAATACAGTGAACAGATGCAGAACAGTGGGGTACGAGAAATTGCTTAGGCGATGCTTAAGCTCTACGTATGGTGATAGATAGCCCTAAGGGGATGTAAACAGTCTCAAAAGGAGTAAGCAAACTGTGGTGATGAAACTGTTAGACAAATAATGATACTAAACTTCTGTTGTTTAACTTATAGATACTTCAAAATACATATGTTTGTCCTGATGAAGGTGTAAAGATTGAAAGACACCGAAATGCCACGTCGACTTGTTTTGTAAATTGATTTGTCTTTAAAAAACTTTTAAAGTGTAATCAAATTAAATGTGTGACCTTTTTACAAAAGGTTTTTTAGTTGTTTTTAATTTATTTTAGATTGTAACCCAGTTGGGAGGTTTAAATAAATCTCAAATTGATTTCTATTCGTTTGTATATGCTCATTACTTAATCACAGTGAAATTTTGTTGCTTACAGATATTGGTTTATTGTTGAGTTCGCCCCTTAAAATTGTTGCAGAAACCCCTCAGGGATAATTTCCCTCAGCAATTAGACGCTGCTACAGAACACAGGGATTTTCTTGTTACATTTCTAATTCCCCCTCCCTGACATCCGTCATTAGGGGATCCTCCGTTGTTTTGAGTCTTGATTCGGTTCATAAAGAAAGGCACAAAGAATGTGTAAGGAAACATTACGAAAAAAATGATAAACAGAGGAACCGTGGATTAAAAAGAGCCTCTGGAAAAGTGAACTGGTATCTATGTCTCATAAGCTTCATTTATCTGGTATCATGGTAAACAAGCCTAAAAAGGCTTGTTTACCATGGCCCTGCTCTCTGATAGGACACCATATGTCTGTCGTAGCTTTTTTACACAAATTAACCATGCATGCTCAGATTTTTTAGCCAATTCCTCATGTTAAAAGTGAAATTACAAGTCCTAATTTGCAATGTGCTGCTCGCTATAAACACATGATTGGCTGAAGTCTACACACATGACCTGTCGCAGTAGCGGCTGCCGCAATACTAAAGTGTGAGGGGGAAGGGGGTACAGGGCATTAGGGGAAATAGTTGTTTTAAAAAACATACCTGATGATGCGGCCGACTCGGTCCTCTTCTCCGGCTCTCCTACCAGCATGCACTGGTGTACAGGATCCCTACCCAATCCTGGTGCTGCTCTCATGCTCTACCTAGCATGAGAGCAGCAAAAGGATTGGTCTGGGCAGCGTGGTTTGCCGCTCACACAGTGTCTAGGAACCTTTGACATTTCTCCAACCTGGCTGAGCAACACAGCTGGGTTGGAGAAATCTAGGTGCGCATGTCCATTTGGCCGGCATATGACAGGTGCCCAAACATACATGTGCACTTACAGATCGCCCACCAATCCTCCAAACTGTGTCCGCCCCTTCCTTCCCTACATTGCTGGCATCGGCTCAATCAGCCGTTATTATATTTTTTCACTTGACCTAAGACTGACTTTCCTATGGTGGGTCAAAAGTTAGTAAGGACTTGTCCAGCGGTTTCCATAAGTCTCTGGAGGTGTTCTTCCAGGGTGAGTATTTTTTCGCCAATGAGTTGGCTCCTCTTAAGTATGTGATCCATGAGAGCCATCCGCTGTACGACACTTTGGATGTGTCCTTCCAGTTTGTGAGAACTAGCTTGGCTGCAGGAATTAAGAGGAGGTCAAGGAGTTCTCTCTCCCCTACTGTGGGGAGGTCGGTACAGATAGGAGCTGTGATGATTGAGGGGAAGTCCCTTGTCATTTTACAATTGAACACCCTGTCTATGAAATCAAAGACCTTCCCCCAAAACCAATTGAGAGTCGGGCACAGAAAGATCAGGTGTTCCAGGTCTCCCTTAGCGCTGTTGTAGTTCCAGCATGTATTGGTGTCCCTGAGTCCTAGCTTGTGTAGACGCTCTGGTGTCCAGAATGTTTTGTGTAAGAGCCATAGCTTTGTTTGCACCAGTGCTGGGGTGATCTTGGCTTGTGTAGCTGATGACCATAGGCTGTTCCATTCTCGGTCATCTAGTGGTGGGTGTATGCGAGTGTTCCAGTATTTCTCTGTCTTTTCATTGGTGCTGTTTTTTTGCCTGGTGAGGGATTTGTATATGTGTGAGACCTGGTTCCCTAGTCTATTTATATTTGCGACATATTGGAATATAGAGGGTTTTGTATTTGATATTTTTGACTTTGTCAGGGTTGTTTTGATCTTTAGGAACCTGTATAGATCTGAGTCATGTAGTTGGAGGGATGATTTTAAGTTGGCAAAAGTTAGTGGTGCGGATTTCGCTTTGAGTTGGTAAGGATGTGAGATACCCTTCATTATCCAGTTGTCGAAATGGAGTTTTTTGCCCTTGTATTTTATAGCATTATTCGACCATAGGAATTCAGCCTTAGAACCTTTGATGCTCACCTCCATTTTGTTGTCTAGTTTTAGGAGTGCAATCTTAGCATTTTTCATTATTGGGTCGCTCCCGAGTGGGTGTGTGGTGGCCGTGAGGAGGGCAAGTGGGTTGAGGTTTTTGAGTAATGCCCTTTCTAGCTGTAACCAGGCTGGTATGTAATTTGTTGTATGCTCTATCCAGTGTGTGCCCTGCTTGGCTAGGAAAGCTAGTTGGAATGCCTTGAAGTCTGCAAGATTCACTCCCCCTGCTTTTTGGGCCTTCTTAGTTTCTTCATGCTTATTCTGGCCTTTTTGTCCGGCGACAGAAATCTGGGGCACAATTTGTCTAGTTTTTGGTGAAATTCTTCCGAGAGGAGTATTGGGAGCATGCTTGAGAGGTAGTTCACCAGGGAGGTGATCATCATTTTTATGGTCTCGATTCTCCCCCACCAGGACATGAATTTGGGAGACCATGCTTCAAGTTGTTTTTTGACCTTGTCTAGCACCAGTTTCTCATTGTGTCTGAGGGTGGTGAGCAGGTCAGTGCTAAATGGCTGCCTGATCGAGCTGTCGCACCAGAACGGAGCCAGCGACTGGATTTTATGAGCGAACATCGAAAGACCCATAGACAAAAAACACAGCAAAAGTGATCGAAATAGTTCACTGACAAGAAGCGACACCGAGAAGGTTTCGGGACGCACCAGGAGCGGAGCACAGCGGGCTGGCGGGGAGAGGGGAGAAGTGATGAAAAACAATGACCCCGGACCTGTCGAATGTTACCAAAATGGTCAGTATTGATAATTTTTTAACATTTAATCTTTTGACTGTAAATGACTGTTGTATGTCAATTATTACTTTTTCAACTAAAATAAGTGTGTTTAAAGTCATTTCTATGCCTGAAATTGGTAAAAATTGAAGCTTCTGAGTAAGCAAAACTCTGTAAAATGGCAATTTTGGGCACTGTGAGGGTTTAAAAAGTGGTTATTCAAAATAAGGCACGATCCAATTGACGTTTTGAATAATGTTTGGTACAGTTCAAAAAAGCAATTTTGTGATGAAAAATGATGACCCAGGACCTGTCGAACGTTCCCAAAATGGTAGCATAGAGTCAATGCCAGCAAGGACGGCTCGTTCGTAAACCCGTTGAAGGAGAGCTTAATTCCTGGGATATTTGGCGTAAAGAGGTTTCACATTTCAGTAAGGCAGACAGCGTGACCACAGAGTGTATTCACCTCACAACAACGTTGTGGTAGAGGCATTTTTGACGGGGGCAGTCAGCGGCATCAAAGGTGTTGTAGCTAATCTTTTGGACATTGTTTGTACGACAATTTTCAAATTGTTCATGTTCAGTTATAACCAGTTTCCCTGAAGAAGGGACCCTTCAATCCCGAAATGCATTGGGATTCTCTACAAAATGAATGTTCAGCTATTTATGCAATGAATGATATGCAACATTTTGTTTCATTTATGAGATTTATTAAATGTCAAACATTGTTTTCATGCAAAAAAGAATGAGTATGAAGAGTTAAGAAAATAAACATTGGAAAATGTAAGGTATTATGATTGTTCTAATGAGCGTTACAGATACATTGTACATAAATTGATAGAGCATGATTAAAGCTTTGTAAATATTGAGCAAACCATCGGTTTGCAATTGCTGTGTAGGAAGGGTCAGGTGATCAGTTTGACACTTGTACTACAGTCTATTCAAAATAAGGCACGATCCAATTAATGTTTTGAATAATTTTTGATACAGTCAAAAAAATAATTTTTCTGATGAAAAATGAACCAGGACCTGTCGAACGTTCCCAAAATGGTCAATATTGATGAAATTTAAACATTTAATCTTTTGACTCTAAATGACTGTTGTATGTGAATTATTACTTTTTCAACTAAAATAAGTTTGTTTAAAGCCATTTCTGTGCCTGAAATTGGTCAAAATTGAAGTTCTGAGTAAGTAGAACTTTGTAAAAATGGCATTTTTGGTCACTGTGAGGGTTTAAAAAGTGGTTATTCAACATGAGGCACCATCCAATTGACATTTTGAATAATTTTAGGTACAGTCCAAAAAATCCATTTTTCGATGAAAAACGATGACCCGGACCTGTCGAATGTGCCCAAAATGGTCAATATTGGTGAAATTATAACATTTAATCTTTTGACTGTAAATGATTGTTGGATGTGAATTATTAGAGGCATCAAGACTGCTATACAATCTCTGGGCCGGTCACTCACCTATACAAAACCACTACCTAGATATTACCGGTTGAATTGACTTGAATCTTTACTTGGCTCCTGGAGGCGCAATGGCGTTCCTGCGGTCGACCCTTCCAGAATATAGATGAGGGGGGAGGGAGAGGGAGGGGGGGACTAGGGGGGGAAATGGGGTGGGGGAAGACAGAGACAGGGGAGGGGGGAGGAATGACAGGACTTTTCTCTAATCTAACTTTCACACTTTCTTACCTTTACTTATTCACTCGACGCTACCGCAGAACCCAGGCTATGGGACGATCAGATAGGCCCGTAAGAGTCGGGCACAGACAGCGGCACTCACACAACCTAGATAATGGCTAACAACATCACCGTCGCGCTTGTGACCGACTTAAAAATAACCACACTGAACGTTAAGGGTCTAAATCACCCCTTTAAGCGCAGGAAAATAATTGACTATTTAGCCAAATCCAAGAGTGACATAGTCCTACTACAGGAAAACCAAGTTAGACGAAGAGAGCTATAAAGTAGTTAGAGCAAAGTGGATTGCCCAGGCAGTGTGCTCCCCTGCCACCAGAATGAGAGGAGGCGTCATAACGCTCATCTCCAAGAACTCCAAGCTTACGATTCACTCACACTTGCACGATAGCGAAGGCAGGCTACTGATAACCAGCATCTCAAGAGGGAGTGAGCAGATCCACACTGCAAACCTATAAGCCCCAAACTCAGACGATCTCTCCTTCTGGAAAGAAGTGGCTGACGCCCTTTCCAAAATACCACAGAACGAGCTGCTGATTGTTGCAGGCGATATCAACATGCCCTTAGACCCACTGTTAGACAGACAATCCCACTGTCGCTACCACCCCAACAGCTCCCACAATGCACTTCTCAACATATGCACGAAATTCAACCTCAAAGACACATGGCGACTCACACACCCAACCATGAGAGATTACACCTTCTACTCAAGCCCACACAAAACACACATGGGAATAGACTACATCCTAATATCAGGGACCCATACGCACATGATAGAAGAGGCGCTAATAGAACCAAGACTTGTATCAGACCATTGCGCAGTCAGCCTGAAACTGGCCGGCCAGCATAATGAGGTAAAGGCCCGCAGATGGATGTTCAGAAGTAACACTACCACAGACCCCACGCACAAAAAAGAGATCACAGACGCCCTCACTGAATACATGATCACTAATGATAATGAAGAAGTCAGCATAGACACACTATGGGACGCTCTGAAAGCCACAATTAGAGGGAAACTAATTGACATATCAGCTAGGATTAACAAGAAGACGAACATAAGACTAACTGAGTTAGAGGCAGAAATCAAAAAGCTTGAATTCGAATTTATAAGAGACAATCGAGGGGACTCCACCCTCCAAAGTCTAACGAACGGCAGATACGAATACAACAGAATCACGAGCGAAAGAGCAGGCCTCTAGTTCAATAGATGCAAGGCACTGAACCTATGCGAATCTAACAAGGCAGGAAAACTCCTGGCCTCTCACCTGAAATACAAAAACAATCAGAGGGCAGTCACAGCTATCACCGACGTCGACAACAAAACATACACCAAACACAAAGACATTCTAAGGGTCTTTAGGCAATTCTGCTCAGACCTTTACAGAAACGACAGACAACTAGATAAAGATACATGTCAAAAGTATCTAGAAAAACGAAACCTACCTAAGCTAGACAGTGAGGACAGCACAAGGCTGGGGGTGGACTTTACTACAAGAGAGATAGAAAAGGCAGTCAGGTCCCTAAAAAAGAACAAAGCCCCCGGCCCGGACGGTTACATGGTAGACTTTTACAAATCTTTCCTACCACAGCTCGCACCACTCATGAAAAGAGTTTTTAACCACGTAGCACAAACAGGAAGAATAACAGCATCCATGACAGGAGCTACAATAACTGTAATACCCAAAGATGACAAAGATCACCAACTACCAAAAAACTACAGACCAATCTCCCTCATCAACGTAGATTGCAAAATCTATGCAATGATTTTGGCAACAAGAATAAACAAGATACTCCCCAAACTGATAAGCAACAACCAGGTAGGCTACATGAAAGGCAGAATGGCCAGTGACAACACACGCCTTCTATGTCACATCCTAGAACAAGCCTCAAAGAGCACCTTCGAAGCCGTCGCAATAGCGCTAGACGCGGAGAAGGCTTTCAATAAAGTTTCATGGGCCTTCTTAGAGCAATGCATGAAAAACTTCAGACTAGGAGAAGAGTACATAAAAAAGATAATGGCCTTATATCAGACACCCACTGCATGCGTCACAATAAATGGAGGCCAATCAGATCCACTGACCCTTCTGCAAGGCACGCGACAGGGCTGCCTACTATCGCCCGCCCTCTTCCTCTTGGCTTTAGAGCCCCTCAACCAAAGCATTAAACTAAACGAGAAAATACTCGGGATATGCATCGGCGACACGACTACAAAAGTAGCTGCCTATGCCGACGATATACTAATCATGACAGAACAGCCAAAGATCTCGATAGAAGCACTCATGCCCACAATAAACGAATACGCCACCCTCTCGAGGGAACAAACCTAATGATAAGTCAGAGTGTATACCGCTAAATGTCCACTGCAACAAAGAGGTGCTGGGCACATCGAGTTTGTAAAGTTTTAAAAATAAGTTATAATGTTATTTCCTGCTTGCTGAGGGGCATGACAGGCTATGAGTCACTGGCACAACTCCTCATGAGAGGGGGATGGGCAGACTTTCCGTTTCCATATTTGGTGCATCAGACGGTGGCAATCTGGGAGATACTGGTCCATGATTCTTCGAGGTCTTGAGGCCGAAATGATCTCAACCTATTCTCAAACTTTAAATGATGGGGTGCCGTTTGATCGGAAGCTAAAATTGTGGGACCTTGCACCATTTCATGTGATAGACACGGATGTGTTCCTGGAGCGGTGGAAGGATGGAGGTTGTTTTCTGGCTAGGAGCCTTTATCCCAGCAAGATTTATTTCCTTTCAGGATGCTCAAGATACATTTAAGGTAGGGCGGCCCCTTCTTATGATATGCTAAGTTAGAGAATATGGTGAGAGAGGTGTGGTACACCTCCTAGCTATTTCAATGCCATCCCAGGTGCTGGGTGGGCTCCTCCAATGGTGGAGGCGAGACACTTGATAACCACTCCTTTACCAGGCCCTTAAGGGTGATCTGTTCAAGCCACCGCTGCGAGCTGGGCTGGCATGGGAAATGAAGCTAGATTAGGCATTCAATAATGTGAACTGTAATTGGGCCAGTGAGTTGGTCTGGACATTTTCATGTAATATGTGGGTTCATGCTTATAAAAAGATGGGTGGCTAATGGCTGATTGGGAACACAGGCACCCCAAATAGACTTCTGGGTCAGGGATGTCCTGGAGAAATGAAGATAGATTAGGCATTTAATAATGTGAACTGTAATCGGGCCGGTGAGTTGGTCTGTACATTTTCATGTAATAGTAGGTTCATGCTTATAAAAGAATGGGTGGCTATTGGCTGGATGGAAACACGGGCATCCCAAATAGGCTTATGGGTCAGGGATGTCCTAGAGAAATGAGGCTAGATTAGGCATTCAATAATGCGAACTGTAATCGGGCCGGTGAGTTGGTCTGTACATTTCCATGCAATAGTAGGTTCATGCTTATAAAAAGATGGGTGGCTATTGGCTGGATGGGAACACGGGCACCCCACATAGACTTATGAGTCAGGGATGTCCTGGAGTGAATAGTGGCAGAAGAACAACATATTAAACTGTTTAGATTCAATGAGAAAGTGCAAGATGATATTGCAACTTGGGTGTTAGTAATAGAAAATTTTCAGAGCTATGGTGAAAGTACAAGCCAGTTAACATCCAGACACTGATACTAATGAAGAACAATTGAGGGGGTAGAACCAGTACTACTGTAGGGTGATTTGGATTCCACGAGTTGATACGCATGGATCAGACACAATTGGGCTACAGACCTGGTTCATGCTAATGTTGTTATTGCAACTGTACTGGTTTATTTATGTAATTGATGGTGATATGGATATGTTTATCACGTGGCATGCTATGTTTACCTCTTTTTATTCATTTTATTTCTTGGTTTTGTAAAACTGAACATTTACAAATAAAGCTCTTAAAGAAAAACAACTCATATTTTCTGTCTTATTTATAACTCCGCTTTTGCCCTTACACAGCCCCCCCCCCCGGGGCGCCAGTCATAGTACATGGAGGCTGTTCTGTCTTCTGTAGGAGTCCCGCATAACCATGATAGCTGAATTGCTTTTTTTAAATTTTGCTCCCAGGGTCGGTTACTCTGGCACCTCATCATACCCCTCCGCAAGGGCTAGGTCGGCAGGGTATTTCTGCCCTTCCCCATATATCCTCTTTTAAATTTTTTAGGACTCAGGGACCAAGCCCCTAGTCCTGTAATGGTGGCTGCTACGTTTCTGTTCATGTTGCAGCTAGCCAATCTCAGCTCTTGGTTCACTGGTCAATCCATCCAAAATACTTTATTTTGTTGCGGCGCTAGATATCTCTATTTATGAACCTTCATTTCTCTAAAATGGCTGAACAATGTTACACAAATGTGTATAGGCTCTGCCTCCAACCAACTTACCTGTGACTGGTCCTCCAACCAGTCTAGGGCCTTTAGGACCCGGGTTCTTCTGTTTGAGGCTCCCGTCTCACCTCTCGCTTCTGTTCCTTTTCTCTCTTTCTGCTCCTTCCATCTCTTGCATCTTTCCTCACTTCACACCTTTCACTCTTGCTCTCACTCCTGCTCTAGGGCTTTTGCTACTGCCTGCATCTGCTCTTTCTCACCCTCAGCTCTTTTGACCTCTGTGCCTTGAGCCGCATTTTCTCCACTTTTTGTGCTTCGACTTGAAATACTGTTGAGTTATTTTCCACCACTTTTTTTGCCTCAATTTAAAGTCTTTTGAGCCTTTTTTTTACCACTTTCACCACCTTAAGTAACTTTTATCTGAGCCTCTTTTCAACCTTTTTTCACACTCTGAGCATCTGCTCACTCTGCTTCTGTACCCTTTCCCCACTCAAACCTCAGTTGCACTCCCGCTGCCCCCTCGTCCTCCTGCACATTTCCCTCCTCCCTCTTCCCTCTGCTCCTACACTCCTAATGTGTAAATGTAAATGTAAATGTGTTGGACTTGTAAAGCGCACAGCTGCCCGTAAGCGTCCCGGCGCTGGAGACCGCTGGGGAACCCGTCCTGGCTTTCCCTGTGACATGGTCCCTTCTGGGTATCTCCAAGGTGAAACCAGGCATCCCCGGTGTCTGTGGGGGGCCGTTGTAGAGATGAGGCAAGCTTAATGCTCAGTGTTGGCGAGTGTGATCCCTAGTTAGAGTAGGCACCGAGGTGAGAATTGTCGAGTCCCCTGACCCTGGTCCACGACCCTGCCGCGTCGGGAATTGAACCCTGGTCCTGGGCCGTTCTCTGCTTCCGGGTCTGCCGCCTCTAACCAGTGAGCCACACCACTCCACATAATGCCACTTCTCAACCTTTCTTCCCACTCGGATCAGCCCCACCCACCTCCTTTAAATGCTCCTCCCCTTGACGGTTGTATGATGTTACAACGCATTCCATTGCAACGCATGCCTTTATCATGCATGTGTTACAACGTGAATGCCTTCTCCACGCTTATCCTTTACCACGAAAATGCCTTTAACACGCACACTTTTACAACGATTTTCGTTGTTAAACAATGCATGTTTATGGCATTTTTATGGTAAAGGATATCTCCGATCTCTATTTATTTACCCTATAAATTAACCCTTATAATTTACCTCTGCGCAACACCACCCCCTCATTCCCCCTTACCTCTCCATGTCCTCTCCACTCCACGCACTTCTGAGGTGACGTTTCACGCCATTAAGAGGAAACGGAAGTGTCTTTCTGTTTCCTCTAACAACGCCAATTGCCTCCACAGTTTTTGTCTTCAATTTATAAATTGACGGAATCAGGACCTTTTATATTTTTTGGGGCGTGGAGACCCCCCAAGCCCCCTTTTTAAACCCAATTTGTTTTTATTTGGGGGGGGAGACCCGAACAAGCCCCCCCTATTTGTTTTTTTATCTTTAGCACCCATGCCTTTACTACGTATCTCGTAGTAAAGGCATTCGGGCTATTCGTTGTAACCATGCATGCGTTGTAAGGCTTGCGTTGTTATGGTTACGCATCGAAACGGCCGCATTGTAGTGGCCGTTTCCCCCCCATGGCCTACTTAATGGCAGCCCCTGCATGACTCCATTAAGCAGGTGCCTAGGCACCGCCCACTCCACCCATTTACCTTTGACTGGTGCTCTGATCAGTTTAAGCCTTTTCTGGCATGGTTTCTTGTGCCATAGGATCCCGCCTCACCCCTCACTTCTGCTCCTCTTATCTCTTTTCTGCTAGTTCCATCTCTTGCATCTCTCGTCGTTTCCTAACCCTCTTTTCACACTTTCCCTCTTGCTCTCACTACTGCTCTCAGGACTTTGTTACTGTTCACATCTGTTTTTTCTCACCCTCCGTTGTTTTTTACCTCTCTCTGTGGTTTGTTTAGAGCCTCATTTTCTCCACTTTGTATGTCTCTGCTAGGCAGCGTATGCACTGTCTCGTCGAGAGATGCTGTATACAGTATTATGGGGGAAGCTCCACCCACTTTCTGCCCATGCTTTTGATTGGCTCAAATCTGAAATGCTGCATTCTGATTGGTTGCCGGCATATTAGTCCTGCCTCCTTACCCATGACGTCATGTTTATCCTTCCATAGCTATCAGCCCCTTTACTTCAGCAACTTTTTTGTTCCCCTGCCTCCCCCTGTTCCCTCCCGCAGTCCGTGACTTCTCTGGCCACCACCACCCTCCACCCACTCCCGTTCCTACCTTCTTCCGCGCACGCATTTTGGTTTACAATGCAATAGGACTCGCGTAAATACGAGTCCTATTGCATATGTAAATGCTTTTTTTTCATATGATTGACTGCCTGCATTCGCACTTTCTTTTGCCTGACCTGTCCAGACTCTCGCATGCGCGTAATCTGGATGTATGACGGTACCACGCGTACTTTTACAACGCGTACCGTTACAACGCTACTTTTACCACGCAAGTCGTTACAACGACTTGCGTGGAGGGGCGCTGGATAGTAAATTTTTTAATTTACTATTCCAACTCCAGTCCCCGTGGACTCTAGGGAAAGGAGTTGGATAGTAAATTAAACTATTTACTATCCTGGAGCGCCCCCCAGCGCAAGTCGTGGTAACGACTTGCGTGGTAAAAGTAGCGTGGTAACGGTACCGCGTTGTAAAAAATGCGTGGTTACCGTTGTATACCGCGTAATCTTTACATCATGCGCGCCAAAAGTCTTACTCTGTAGTGCGTGGTCGCGATGGCATCAAGCCCGAGCGGGGGCTGTGCGTCCTTCTGCGATGCTGTTCCCTTTTGCAGGAGACCCCGCTTCCGCCATTATAAATCCCATCTGATTTTAGGACATGTGCCCTGCTTAGGGGTCAGAATTTGGTACATGCCTCTGCAGAACCCACCTGTCCCAGTATTTGCCCTCCCACAAATACTTCCTTTTGCTGCACACTCGGGCACTGGCTCTCAGTTGCGGCCACCGCCACCTGGCATGGCATGGCACAGGGCTCCGATTCACTATTACAGCAGCAGTGTGACACAACTCCCTCATTATACAGCTTACTGCAGTAGTCGCAGGTAACAGCAAGTCGCCTTCTAGGAAAGGGGGTGGAGATTAGGAGTCAGAGTGCCCACAAGGCGTCCGGTTGCAGCCTGTTCACCATGGCGGCTCCTCGGCCCATTGCGTCCCGTGGTGCAGTGATCAATGCTTTATAGGAGAGCGCATAGTGTTTTCCCTTGGCGCCCGTCCACACCTTTTCTTGGCCTTGCAAGCCCTGTGGCTGCAGCAGAGTCACCAGAGCACGGGGCCTGCTGCAAGCAGCGCAGATTGCTCGTGCCGGGCGGCACATGCTCTGCCGGATCTTTATTAGTTCTCTCTTTTGTATTTTGTAACTGAGAGCTGTCTGATTGTTCCTCTTTCTATGACAGCTGTGACCTTTACTTATCTGCTCACCAGCTGCCTGTCGGACACAGGTCGTCGCAGTGCTGTGGTCATACTTACTTCGCTCACTATTTTTGTTAGTCTTGTGTCTAATGTTGCAGTGTTACCTTTTAAAAAAGACATTTCAACTGATGCTCTGTCTTATATGAACGTTTGGCCGAGTTGTGTCAAATTCTGTTTATTAGTAATAAACAAGACGCAGTCTGTACATTTCTCACATTTTTGCTTAAAGTTTGTAGTGCTGCCCATTAACAATAATGAAGGATCTCAATCCTAGGTGAGGTTACCACGTTACCCCATGACTACATTGCAAGTTATAAGTTTTATTTAATAAACCGATGCATTCTGGTAGTTGTAGTCGTGCACAAAAATAATTATTGCACTCGAGATCAGTTACTTTTTGCAGCCTTTCTAAGTACTGGTTGGTGTAACGGTGACAAGTAGCCACAGGGTAATCCTAACCACAGGTCATGTAGCACGTTGTAGTGGCAGAGGTGTAAATATTTCAGCATCTCTCCCTCCAAAAAATATGCTAAAATACGCCAACCCTACTTGCGTGCAGTTTTCTACCGAGTTGCACTTGTCTATATTTGTGAGGTGGTGGCAGCTCTCATATTGATTTTTTTTTAAACTTTGATGTGGTGGCACCTTAGGACAGCAATGTAATTTGTATTGTAGAAGTGGGGCCTGTGGTATGAAGTGACACTACACGTAACGAGTCCCTCATAAAGTCAATCTGGAGTATGGACTTGGCTTTTTGTTTTTGTGTTTTCTTTAGAATGTTGAGTTTTTTATGCCTGATTGTATCCAGTTCAAACTCTTGGATCTTTTCTGATTCTTTATATTTATTGTATTTCTGTTCTTTGTTAAGCTCATGCTTTTATTTCATTTAGATGGGCTAGGCGTGGATACATTTTTAATACTAAACGACTTATGCGAATCACACAAAAGAATAAGAGAAGAATACTCTGAAATAGTACAACCACTGACAATTGCTTGGGTAGCAATTCAACCCATTGTTTATATCTGTACTTCAAGTGCAAAACAATATTAAATATCTTATATTGAAAATTGACCAAATAGGGACAGAAGACAATAAGTTGAATGGTGGCCACATGCTTCTTTTAATTAACCAAGTAAACATTAGTATTTTTCAGGATTTTAATACAAAACCCTACTTATTTTAATTTATTTGTTGTATTAATGCACGTATGGGTTTCAGAGGGTTGTTCACAGGAAAGATGTGAAAATACCAGACTAGACAACTGGTAGCATAATAAACATATTGTTTATAACGTTTGCCAAACATGTATTTTTCTGAAATGTGCAATTTAGAGAAATGTTGTCTTTGCATTGGAGGCAGTGAGAGCCTTCACAGAAGGAAATGTTCTGGTTGAGATATTCAGAACCCTGAAAGTTAAGGCCATGTTAAAGAACAGTACCCAGGCAAATGTGCTGCATAGCTAAATTCATACAAGGTCCAGAAGGCGTGATCGATTGCATTGCAAATGCTTGTTGTTCCTAGCTTTCACGCCTTTTGATCCTTTTTTCAGCACTTTCACCAGCTTCTATGCCTTGCTTCTGAGCCTCTTTTCAACTTCTTTACACCCTCTGCTCTCTTTCAGATTCTATGCCCTTTCCCTACATAGGCATCGATTGCACTCTCCGCAGCCCCATCACTTCTGCACATTTCACACCTCCCTCCTTCCCGCTTCTTACGTACTCCTGCCTCTTCCCAC
The DNA here is from genome assembly GCF_964261635.1 of Lissotriton helveticus. NCBI lineage: Eukaryota > Metazoa > Chordata > Amphibia > Caudata > Salamandridae > Lissotriton > Lissotriton helveticus. The sequence goes on from NC_136072.1 coordinate 721,966,738, forward strand.
CGCTTCTTCCCTTCTTCTGCCCACCTCCCCCAATGCTCCTGCCCCCACCCCAGGACTTACTTAATGGTGCCGCAGCATGACTGCACAGTGGTCTAGCCACTGGTGCGCTAAATGCACACCAAAGGCAAGCCTGTCTGCACCCGTAAGCACCTGGACTGAAACTAGTGCCAGAAACCCTGGTACGCTCACAGCACAGCAATATCCTGCAGCCTTCTCGATCATCTGCTGCCATGCCACACTTCGCACCGCAATAGGAGCCTTTACCTGCACCCTTTTCTGGTTCTCCTGCAACCACCCACACACACACATCTAATGCAAACACCAACATTGCATTCACTACGACCACCGAACATCACATGACCCTAAACCCACACACCATCATCCACTCGCATTCATGCATCTCTGCACACGGTCACTCAGCAAACATGCAACTGAAATATGGGATCTGTTAAAAAGCAGTGCACCAGACATCCTCTTCATCACTGAGACCTTGCTCAACCCCAAAATAGCTCCTGACATTGCTACAGCCACCCCAGTAGGCTACAAGACCACTCAACAGGACTGCACCCACAAGCCAGAAGGAGAACTCACCATCATCTTTAAAGAATCCATCAGATCCGGTAATTCCACAAAGAATGACATACCCTTAATGGAACACCTGCTCCTCAAACTGCATATCTTAGAAAAATTCACCCTGAACGGAACCATCACCTACCGACTAACTAGACCATGAGCCGCCTTCACCAACCCCATGACCGACTTCATTGCCCCGCTCACTGTCACCATCCCAAGCCATAGCTGGGGCAAAATCACAGAAGCAGACTGGCTCAGCACACTCAGAACAGATCAACCCAGACCTACAGCCAATCTTGACAAACAACTAGAAAGGAGATGGAGGGCCACCCACAACCCTGGAGACAGAACAACTTACAATGCTGCACTCAAACACTATCACTAAGAAATAAGAGACACCAAGAAAAAAGTGGTCACAGCCTTTACGACGACGGTTGAACCCAATTTGCCTTTACCACGCATGCGTCTTTACTATGCATGCCTTCACCACACAGGATTTTACAATGACTATGTCTTTACCATGCATGCCTTTACAACAAAAATGCAAGAATTTTGCAGGTAAGTGTATGATGTTATATGCACCTGAAGATTGTGATTCTCTGGGAAAGGTTCTGCAACATATGCGTAGAGCTGGGTGCATATGCCCTTAGTTATTGAAGTGATAAAAAATGAAGCAGTACCTTTTACCGAAGGGATCTAGAACTTGCACAGAGTACTTCATTAGGCTTCATTGACTTCAAATGCCATGGTTGGTGAATGGACATTTCTATGCATCATTGCCAGCCATTTCTCATGCACAGTAAAATAACATTTCTGACATTCCGTGGAGCCATGAGTATCTTTTAATGACATTTGACGTAACATCACTCTATGGGAACATTAGTCATCAGGATGGTTTAAGAGCTGTGGAATACTATTTTATAAGCATTCCATTGAGATTATATGAGCATAGCAAAATGCTATTATCCATGATTAAATGGTGTCTGGAAAACAATTTCTTTCATTTTAACATTGAAATCGTTTGTCAGCTATGTGAGGTGGCCATGGGTGCATGCTACTCCCCAGCTACGCATGTTTACACATGGGCTGGTGGGAGGAGTGAGTACTCATGGTTGACCACAGTGAACTTTGGGACAGATATGTTCTCTGTTGGCTTCACTATATAGATGATTTATTCATCATACGGAAAAGAACACCTTAAACTGTTAAAAAGTTTGTAGAAAGCATTGACATCAATTTGGTTAATCTACACTTCACAGCACATATAAATAGCAAATAAGTTGAATTTTTAGATGTACATGTTTATATAGAGAACAACAAAATAGAGTCCAGACTATATAGGGAAAAAAGTAGCAATTCTATACTGCATTCTAGCAGTTTTCACCAACAACATCTTAAAGATTGTATCCTTTATAGGGAAATGCTGAGATTATAAAGAAATTGCAGTCATGAGAATGACCTAGGGAGAGCCCAGCAGGATGCCACACAAAGATTTTTGGCATGTGGCTATTCTAGAAATATTCTTGATCAGGCAGTCACCAAAGCTGAGGAGTTGACCTAACGGCTAGGGCGGTCAATCTTGAATCTGGGGAACTGGGTTCGAGTCTCGGCAATGACGCTGAAAATCCTGTGTTTCTGGGCAAATCACTTAATCTCCCCGTGGCTAATAAAAATTAATGTGTCATCATGTAATGCAACTGGGGCTATGTAAAGCGCTCTGATACCTGATACCCGGGGGTCAAGTTCACGCTATATAAAATTCTGTAAAATAAAAAAATAAAGCTAATAAGAAGAGTAGGGAATTCGTTAATGTTGGGAGCAATTCTAGTAACAAAAATAAAAGATAGAATAAGAACAAAGAAGAAACCAATATGAGATTAACCTTCACATACAACAAACAGGAACAGCAGATAAGATCCATTCTTAGAAAGCAGTGGCCAATAATATTAAGTGATCCTGTCATTGTCCCGAGACTCCATACAAAACCTACCATAACATTTAGAAAAGCTCCATCTATCAGTAATGCTTTGGTCAAAAGTAGCCCAGACATAATCAAAACAACCAATTGGCTTTCTTCTAGGAAAGGATTCCGCAATTCCTGCAGAGCCTGCCAATTTGAGATCAATATGTCCCAATACTGTATCCCATTTTATGATAGACCTGTGAAAATTGACAGCTTTTATACCTGTAAAACTGAATTTGCAGTTTATGTTTTGAAATGCGCATGCATGTTGCGATAAATAGGAAGTACTAAATTACAGGTCCATAAGAGAATACTGTAACACCTAAGAGCTATCACCAATTTAATCCCACCTACCTGGTGACCTGACATTTCAAACAATGTCTCAACAATCTCATCTGTCTTAAATATTTCGTAATTGATGCTATGCCCGAACTGAGGCGAGGAGGCAACCGCAAAGTAATGGTTAGACAGTTGGAAACACGTTATATATTGAATCTGAATACAAAGTCGACAAGTGGTTTAAATGTTGGAGAGGACATTCACACTTTCTTAAGACTGGATATGGTTATTTTTGAAGTCAATGATTAAAGTCATGCACAATATGGTTTTATTTCACATGTTAGAGGTATTTCTAAATTTTGGCAGCAATAGCTTTTCTTGCTTTTTGCACAACCTTAGGGGGTTACAAATCAAAGCAACAGGAATGGAAAGAGTGGAAGTTATCAGTTTTTGCACAAATCTGCACAATTTTTACTGTATCTCTATGAATTGAAATATTTATTAATAGTTTTGAGACAGTAGGCTTTACTAAATAGATTTGTTTTAGGCAAATGTGATATAAATTAAGAGTGAATTAATCATAGGTGATATTTGGAGATAGTAAGCCCATTAAGGGCACAATTTTGTCAGAAAATAGAGATGAACAGCATATACGTACACAATGACATCAGCTAATTATATTTATAAAGCCTAATTGCCAATTTTACATATTCATACAATACATTTCTGTCTTTTGTCTATATATTTTTTAATGATATGCATATATTTAAAGTGATTAAAGTCTTTGATTTCAGTGTATATGTGACAAACTGCTTTGCTTCCCCAACATTGGTCTTTCTTTAAGAAAGGATGTCCATTATTGCATAGTCTGTTGTTGGTGGTTGCTAATCATGCGTGTACTATAAAATTTATTGTTTGTATTGTAGTGCATATGTAAACAAGGCCAGGCTTGGCTGAAACGCATCATGGCGAACAGGTTATGTTATGTTAATAACACTTCTATAGCGCACAGCTGCCCCAGCCAAGGGGCGTCCCAGCGCTTCAGGAAGAGTACCCAAGCACAACACAACAGTACAAGGCGGATGTGCAGAGAAACAGGAACCTGGTTCCAATAAAACCTGCACTATTGCATTGGAATCTGTTTCCTTATACAAATCTATAATAACAACAATAGAAGGAGTAATTCCAATTCAAATAAAAAGTGAATGAAAGAAAAAAAGTAAAAATATTTTTTTTTAAAAGAACCCTCACTTACCAACCTAGTTGGTGACATGCTTCATCATAGGGTTCCCACCCGAGTTGCCGAATGCCTCTCGGGTGTGCTACGATGCCTGATTACAGCAGAGCAGGTTTGATTTGTGCCTGATGAGTGAATGGCGAGGAAGTGAATTAAGATCCCCTTTATTATTCCCTGAAACTTTATGCTGGAATAATAAGGCAAGATTAAGACAAAAGGGGATGTCCTATTAGGTTCAATTGGCCTTTGACATCCATTGGTGTATTTAAGTGAGAAAGTCAGGTATACATGTTTCAGCCTCAGGGTGCAGAATTGCAAGGCTTTCTTCAGGACCAGTACTGACACGAGAGGTATGTACTCACTAAGGTGCACCCATCACTGTGTCATAGATAAACTGCAAACTTATGGTTCAGCTCTCAACATTTTTTGAAAGGTATTAAATATGGGATGTTAATTAGTCACACCCCCTGGATCCGTTCGGGGGATGTCAGCTATAGTCATACTTTCATCAAGCTCATATGCCCGCCTCTTGCACCTGATGTGTGCCCAGCCCGGGATTCGGCCGCTCGGGTTGGAAGCCTATGATGAAGCATGTCACCAACTAGGTTGGTGAGTGAGGGTTCTTTTAAAAATAAGTATTTTAACTTTTTTTGCTTTCATTCGCTTCTTATTTTAATTGGAATTACTCCTTCTATTGTTGTTATTTTTGATTCTTTATGGGGACCTGGAGTGGTTCCATTCTACCCTTTCTCTCTTTTTGTTTGATTATATCCCTATACAAATCGACATAAGATAATATAACAGTTAGAAATTGGGTTCCTGGTTGACTGTGAGGTTCCGTGAATCCTGAACCCGTTTCATAAAGGTCATGGTTTCGTTACGAATTTGGTATTAGCGGACCGTAACCAGTCAGTACGGCAAGCATGAGTGTTTTCGTCACGTTACACCGATGGATTCACTACGTATTAAGGGATTCGTTCTGAACCCTTGGGTTCCATTTTGTGTATGGCAACCATTTTGTGGTTGCCCTCACATAGGCCGATGACTACGGCCGAACGAGTCTTTAGCACACGTACACTTTAGCTGACTTCTGAATGACCTGAGCGAGCGACCCTCTTGCCAGAAGCCAAACTTGTTAGACCAGTTCCTTTCCCAGTAGCTGATCGAGATTGAGGATCAAGGCACAGGAGATCATAAACCTTTTATTGCACACAACTATGTCTTATCTTACTCACACCTGTCTCTGCTCCTTTCTTTATGGCCTGTTTACGATGGGGATGTGCCCGGTTTTATGATGGGTTCGATTGACCTGTCTGATGAAGAATGTTGGGTTCGACCAATGATCGATCGTGGGCTGGGCAACTGAAAAGTGGGTTTTACCGTCATACGATACCTCTGATTTGGATACATGTGATTGGACAGTTTGTAAATGTAAGGTATTTGTCTGGAATGTGATTTTTGGCATAAAAAGGATGGCTTGCTTTGTAAAAATTGAGCAGTCTCCTACGAATATACAGCCATTGAACTTCGTGGACCTCTGTTTCTGGTTGCAGCCAATAAATTCGATCTTTGACGTCACCAAGAAGATTCCGTGTCTCTGTATGCCAAGACAGGTGAACTCGGAGACTTTGGGCGTGTCCCCTGACGCCGCCGGGTCTTAAATAACCCGGTTCTTCATTTGGCGCCCAATGTGAGGCGACTTCAGCGGTACCGGTCCAAGCCTGAAGATCGTGAGGAGCTTTGTGTGGAAATTCTGGAGGAAGGCCTACCACTTCATCGACCCCTGTATGTCGTCGTGGTCCGAAAGTCTTTGCTGCGAGGTTCCCCGCTTTCCGGCGGCTACGAAGGACTGCTGCCCTGACTGTCGCCCTGTCTTGGAGCCTTTGATGATTTTTAGAGCGAGACAATAGACGGATCTTCTGGCGACGTCATCGATACTTCAGTTAAGTATGAGTGGAGCGTCTCCCAGTCCTTAGTTTTGTTTTTGGGTATCCCTTGGGATCTTCGATTTGGAACTTGCAAGCTCCAAAGCCGAGGCACTTGTGTATTCACGAGACTATCGTATTCGATACTCCCTTGAAGTTTGAAGCTAGACTAGAGAGCGAAGATGCCTGGTCTTAGCATACTTGGAAGAATATTTTGTTGTGGTCGTAATAGGGATTCCCGATTGGAGGACTCGTGTCCGGTTCCTCCGATTGGAACTCCAACCTATGAGCTCTATGTGAAACATGGCGTGGGCCCCATCACGTATAATGAAGTATGGATTCGTTACACCAGGAAAGACGGTGTCCTCAAATGGCCCCAATATGGTAGTTTTGACATGGAAGTGTTAGATAATCTAGAGGTTAGACTTTTTAAGAAGAAAGCCCGGGGAGGAGCCAAGATGGCGAACGGGACGGACGTCTGAGCTCCCGGCTCCGTAAGCCGCCTGCCTTGAGCGGAATATCCTGACTTTACTCCTGGCTCCCACCGTGGTTAACTGCTGAAATGGAGATGCAGAAGCCGTCCGCTTTCCATTGAGACCTCTGCAGTCTGAATTGGTGCAGGATTTACTGCTTTCGTCGATCTCCGAGGCTGCCCGGGTAGCTGTGCTGAACACTAACGCCGGACGCCATGATACCGAGCTGGTGAGACGAGCGGGGGAGGTGCCGTTGCCCACGGGTCTGCTGTGATCTCGGCGCTGTCTTTTTATTTCTCTTCTGCTGCAGAGTGCCTCACTTTGGCAGAGGTGGGTCTCTATATGACTGGAGCTCCTGCGCGGCACTTCCCCCCGCTCTGCTGCTTCTCGCCTGGCCGTCCTTCATCCTGGGGCGATTCTCGGCTGCAAGGCACTCATATTGGCAATGAGGGCATGGTGATTTTCAAGCTGTACAACTCCTCGCTGTGGGCTGCTTGATCGTCGGAGGTTTCACGCCTGCCTCCCCGGACAGTGAGATCGCCCCCATCCTCCCTCTCGTTCTTGCGGATTGCCTGAGTGGCGGCAATGGCGCCTGCCTTTCATTACGAAACGACGGCTGCCCCGCCATCTTTGTCGCGCGCAGCCCGGTCTGCTACTGGGCTGGAGACGGACCCCGGGGCATCGCCGCTCGCTGAGGACCGGCTGCTGATTCTGGACACCCTGACTTATAGGGATATCCTGCTCGCCTTGGCGGATTTGGAGACTACATGCTGGCGTAACATTCAGGTGCTGGCGGAGAAACTTGAGGGTGCTTCCCCTTGTGTAACGCGGCCGGGACAGGCTGACCCCCTGCCACCTCTGACAATGTCTGGAATTGATACACGAACGCAATACGTGCGGGCGGAGATGTGCAGTGTCCCGGACGGTAATGTTGCTGGTTCTCTCCTTGGTGAGGCTTTGGCTACAATGTTGCCCCCCACATCGGTAACTGTAACTCCTTCCCTACACTGGCTATATTCATCGGCCTCCCGGTGCCTGGTTCCCCCTGGGGTCTTTGTCTTTGGAGTCGTCTTTATACAGCGGTGGGGACTGTGCTGTCCGATGGCGGAGAGGGTGCCTAACTACGTGGATGCTGGAACTGATGGTGACCGGGTACGCTCCTCCACGCCTCCTGGGTTTCTTCCTTGTTTGGAGCGGCCATCTTGCTCCTTTGTTCTACCTGGAGGGTGCTCGCAGCGATGGCCGGCCCCGGTTGGAATTCGCCGGTCGGGCCAGGGCTGATGTTCTTTCTCGTGACTTTGCTCGGACAGACGACGGAGATCCGGACTGACCTATTTTGATTGGCTGGCTGCTCAGGATGCATTTCTTTTTCCCGATTTGCTATAACATTGCTATCTCCTGGTTTTTATTCTGGTTGTGGGGGTTGTGATTATTGTATTGATCTGTGACTCTAGATACGGATGTTTAGATTCTCTCTTGACTGAATGTCTTTTGAATTTACCGTCACACGGTGTGGGAGCTGTGCGGGCCTGTGTGAGTTCGGGTGGCCGGATTATGGAAGGAACTTGTGTGTTTTAGGTCTGGTGTTGACAGCGGAGGCCGAGATTCTGTTATTAGGGCCATCCTCCGGGTCGGCTTCTTTTGATTGCTGGCGCTGTTTGTGGCTTATACAATCCATTTTGCTTCTGGGTATCTTCTTTCTGTTGTGTACGGCCATTTTGTCTTTTCGTTTAAATGGGGGCGGGCCCTCCGGGGAAGCCATGTTCTGGGATCCGTTTTCGGGCTATCCGGGGCTAGGGGGGTCTTTTTCTCGATGGGCAGATGCTTGACTGACGAGTGGTACTCGAGAGGGGGCGCTTCTTCATTTTGTGCTGCTGTTCTATACGCTGACTTTCCCCCTTCTCTCCTGTGTTTCGTGCTGTACTATGGTATTTGGGATGGACAGTTTATTTGCGGTTGGGAAGCCCGGGAGCATGTGCAATTGGCCCTCTTCTCCGCGATGGCCATGTCTGGTGGGATTTGGTGGTTCTGGCCAGACTGTGGGTGTTTCCCTTATTGGTCCTGTTTGCTTAACTAGTGAGGACCCGGACAGCACCGTATTTTGATATGTTGATTTGCGCTGACCCGGACTTCTAGGTCTGCCTGATTCTGATACTCCTTGGGTTCTCGGTCCTCCGAATCTACTGTTGTCCGTGGCGTAGAGGTTATATGCGGCTGGGAAGTCCGGGAGCTCTGACATTGGGTGGGCTCCTCCCCGCCTTTCTTTTCTTTTCTGGGGGTAAGGGGATTAGTCTATCCCTTCTTACTCCCTATATCTCAAGTGTGAGGGGTCTTTCTTTCCTTTTTCTTCCTTTTTCCTTTTTCTTCTTTCTTCGTCTGAATTTCGGGTTCTTTAATGGGCGACAGACACTCTGCTGGGGGGGGGGTAGGCCGTAGCCTCCGCATTGCTGTTGGGTGGGGGGTGGGATTTCTTTTACATTGTTTAGTTTCTATGGGCCTTATTTTTCTGTTTTTCTGCGCTTTCTTAACCTGTTCTTTTCTGGGTCCGTGATAGGGGTTGATGGGAGGGGCGGCGCTGTGTATGGTGTGCGAATGATGGCTGATGTTTTGGTTGTTTTTACTTTGTACCGCCATATTGTTTGAGGACTTGATTTCCATTGTTGCTATCAGTTTTGCAGCCGCCTGCCAATGTCGTGATGCTGTTATATGGACTCAGCTCTCTTTATGTCTTATTCTTCATTGCTTTCACTTGGTTCAAAAACGATAAAAGAAAAACCTTAAAACCTAACCTTGAAATGCTCCTTCTACTCGGCGCCAAGTTTCTATTGGACGTAATATTAGATGCTTGTTGTTCTATCATCCGCTACCGCTGAGGAGTTGTATTGCCTGCACTTGTGCCTTAATGTATCGTGGCCGGCCTGACGGTTGTGGGCCCGTATTTGTTCTTTTCTTTCTGCACAATAAAGGTTTTTGAAAAAAAAAAAAAAAAAAAAGAAAGCCCGGCCGGCGATGTTTGACTCTTTCCGCCTATGGCGAAAGGAAGCCAAACAGAAAGAAATTAAATTAGCGAAGAAAAATAAAAGAGAGAAGGGTATATCGATAATGAAAGCTGCTATACAGTTTAAAGATAATGAAGAAGAACAAGCGAGTGAGCAGTTGCACAGGCAACGTAAAATGGCGATAGATAAATGCTATCCAGTTTTGCCGCCTCATCAGCAAGATGCGATGAAGGATCTTGTGAAAGATCCTTTGATGTCACATTTGTTGAATTCGCCACCCCCTTATGCTCAGAATGCTACAGCACCTCCGCAACCTTTAGTTGCGCAACCTCCGGTTGCTTTGCCTCTTGCTGTTGCACAACCGCCAGCTCCTCTTCAGTTGGCTCCTACTCCTCTGGTGCAGCCTTTTCAAGGGCTGCCGACTTTGCTACCTGCTCCACCTTTAATTCCTGCGACTTTTCCGCCTGTTCTTGCTGCCTCCTCTGCTACTGCTCCTACGTTGACCTTTTCTCAGTCGGCTTTATCTCCTGTCCTGTCAACTTCTCCTTCTGTTCGACAGAGGATGACTGATACTGTCACTAGTCTTTTGTCTCCTTTCTTTGGGTCAGTTAGTACGACCCCCGTTTCAGAGCGTAAGCAGTTGCGTAGTCAACTGCCTGATTCCCGAGAGAGGGAAGTATTGGATCATTTAGCGCGTAAATGGGTCACTCGTCCTTTAAGATATGATGTAGAGTCTGTTATGGATGTTTTCCGTCAATGGGAAGCGCTGAAGCAGAGATATGTCTTTGATAAGATGTGCACGTTCCTTCGTGAGGAATGGGAAGATGGTGATCTGGAACTAACTCCGCCTGAGTTGTCCAATGTACAATCCGAGTTTGCGAAAGGCACGATTGTGGGTCTCGACGTTGAAAGAGCGGTAGCGACACTGCTTTCGTTCAGGAACGAGTCTCCTTCTCGGTCGTTGTTTGAGCCTGACCCGTTTGTTAGGAGGAAAGTGAGACAGTATCCCATGAGAGAAGTTCCTCCTGTATGGAAGGACGCTGTTCAGGCTGATGCTGTTAATCACATTGATGCCGTGCCGGCTCATTTTCAACGTGTTTGGGTGCATGTTCCGTGGAAACGAGCGGAAGTCTTGGCTCTTAAGCAGACTTTGCCTGACCCCCGTAAGAATCCTGCGGGGTATTATAAGGAATTATCACAGACCGCAGACTCATGTATTATGAATCTAGACATGTTGTTTGGATATGTGGTCCCGCAACCTTTATGGGGATTGATTCGTCATACTGATCATGCGCCGGAATTAGGTGATACATGGGCTAATATTGGTGCTGCAGATGCGCGACAAGTTGACGGGGCTAAACCTGAGCCTTTAGTTGCTGACCTTCCTGGTAGGATCATTACTTACATGAAAACATTAATGCCTGCTGTGAGAGTAAATTGGGACAAATTGTCTGCGTGTAAGCAGAAGAAGGATGAAACCGTATCTGATTTCTTCACTAGGTTAGAAGAGACGTTCATTGACCATAGTGGTCAAGACATGAGTACCGAGGGTGGTCAACGGTTGTTTGTCGATAAGTTTGTGCATAATTTACTTCCCGAATTATGTACTAAGTTGAAGGATTCAGAGAGTTCTTGGGCTGTTTCCTCGTCAGCGCAGATATTGGCTACTGCACAATATTACGAAAATAGGGATAAGGATGAGAAGGATAGAGCAGACAAAAAGACTAAAGATTTGAAGACGAAGGTTCTTTTACAGCAAGCGTACCCGCCTCGTAATAACCAACGTGATTATCAGCAACCTCAGCAGTTTCTGCGAAACTCGCAAAGGTTCGATCCTTCTCAATTGCGTTTTCCTGTAGGCCCTAATCAATGTGCATATTGCAAAGAAGAGGGTCGTTTTAAACATAGTTGCCCTGTTTTGTTACAGAATATGAATGGCGTTTCTGGCGAAAGAGGTCGGGGTGTTCCGCAAGCTTCTAGAGGTAGGGGACGTGGAGGTTTCCCCCAGAACACGCGTTCCTTCCCTCAACAAAATTCAATGAATTGTTTTGATCAGCAGAATAATGCGTCTGGAAGGACAACTCAGTACTATGCTGATGACTACTACATCGAAGGTGAGAATGTGGATGGTAATGATTGCTAGGACAGCCATGGACAAAGAGAGGGAGTTGTTTCAGTTCCAGTAGATCAGAGTGGACCTTATGTTGAAGTGATTACATCAGGTGTGTCAGAGCCTTTTCTGTTGGATACTGGTGCTACGAAGAGTTCTATTATGCACTCTAGACTCCCTGGCGCACCTTTGTCTGGCTTAACGAATGTTTCAGTAGGTTTTTCTGGCGCCCCAGTTAGAAACCCGATTTCTAATCCTTTGTCTCTTTCTGTTGGACCTCGTGAATTCGAAGCACCCCTTATTCTGACGACAGGTTGTGGTGAGAACTTGCTGGGATTGGATCTGTTGAAAAGATTGTATGCAACATTGTATTGTTCTCCTTCGGGAGTACAACTTACATTGGGTAAGAAAGTGGTCTCTCCGATGTATTTGTCGAGGGATCAACTTCCAACAGAATTGTCTTCTCTTCCTGATACTATTTGGGCTACTGGTCCTAATGATGTGGGTCTTTCGGAGATACCACCATATGTTGAGACGCTGAAAGCGAACGTTAAAATGCCACGCATTCCTCAATATAGGATCTCTAGTGATGGTGAAAGAGCATTGCTAGCGATTATCCATGATCTAATTGAGAAAGAGGTTATTGAAGAAACGAGAGGTAATGTTTGCAATAGCCCTGTTTTGCCTGTCTTGAAACGCACTGACTCTTCTCAGCCACCCGTTTACAGGTTTGTGATCGATCTTAGAGAGGTAAACAAGATAGTCGTGCCACAGTTTCCTGTTTTCCAGATATCACTGCCTTATTGACAATGATTCCAGCTTCGGCCACTTGGTTTTCGGTGATTGATTTGAAGAATGCTTTCTTCAGCATCCCGATTGCCGAGGAGAGTAGGGATATCTTTGGCTTCTCTTTAGGAGGCCGAAGCTTCCGGTTTAAGAGAGCTCCTCAAGGCTACTGCGAGAGTCCTTCTATCTATAGTCAGGCTTTAAAAACACAGCTTGATACGATTGCTTTACCTGATGGTGCTGCTCTTCTCCAGTACGTCGACGATTTGTTAGTCACTGCCGATACTGAGGAGATTTGTAAGGAAGCTACTTTGTCGTTGTTACGTCATTTGTCTGACTTCCATCACAAGGTGTCTCTTTCGAAGTTACAGTATTGTCGACAAAAAGTGACCTACTTAGGTCATCTCTTATCAAAGGAGGGAAGAAGATTGACCCCAGAACGAATTCAAGCGATTGCGAAAATGAGTGTGCCAATTACACAGAGAGAAGTGCGTGCTTTCTTGGGTATCACGTCATATTGCAGACAATGGATACCGAATTTTTCTTTGCTGGCCAAACCTCTGGTGGCATTGACTTGTAAAGATACACCGAATCCCCTCCCGTGGTCTGACGACTGTCAGAAAAGTTTTTCTGAATTGCGCGATGCATTGTGTTCGGCTCCTGTGTTGGGTACTCCCGACTACAGTAAGCCTTTTACGCTTTATTTCCACGAGAGAGAGGGATGTGCGTTGTCAGTGTTGACACAATCTTTTGGGGACAAGCAACGTCCATGTGCGTATTTCTCGTCGACCTTGGATCCGGTAGCTAGGGCATTGCCGAGTTGTTTGAGAGCCACTGCGGCAGCAGCTGTTTCTATTCGACAGTCTGCTCGTTTGGTGATGAATAATACGCTGATTGTGATGGTTCCACATGCAGTGGACACTTTGTTAAACAGGACTAAGACACAGCACTTAACTAGTGCTCGATTGTCAGGTTATGAGTTGACACTTTTAGCGAGTCATGTGCACATAAAGAGATGCAGTACGTTGAATCCAGCTACGTTGCTGCCGATTTCAGTAGAGACAGATGATTCTGAACAGCATGATTGTTTTCTCAGGACAGAAGAGGAAACGAAAGGGAGAGTAGATCTTAGGGACACTCCTCTTGTGAAGTGTGATGGTACCTTATGGGTGGATGGTTCATGCTTCAAGCTTCCAAATGGTGACACGACTGCGGCATATGCTGTTACGACTTTGCATACGATTGTTGAAGCTGCACGTATCCCACATAATTCAGCTCAAGCAGCAGAGTTGATTGCACTTACGAGAGTGTGTGTGTTATCGAAAGTAAAGAAAGTGACCATATACACCGACAGCCAGCATGCGTTTGGTGTGGCTCATAGTTTTGGACGTTTGTGGAAGGAACATAGGTTCCTCACGTCTCATGGAACGAAGATTCAGAATGGTCAGTTGGTGAACGAGCTTCTTGAGTCGCTTACCTTGCCGTTGCAAGTTGCGATTGTGAAATGCAGTGCACACAAGAAGGTTACTGATGACGTTGGTCGCGGTAATGCGTTTGCAGACGAAGTTGCGAAAGATCTGGCGAGGGATGTGATGAGTCGAATGTATGTTGCAGGCCCTGCAAGATGGATTGGTGATGTTGGAATGTGTGAAGATACGATAGAAAGTGTGAAGTCTATCCAAGCTGAAGCTACAGAGAGAGAGTTGAGCGTGTGGAGAGAGAGTACGGGTAAATTGGATGCGAATGGTTGTTGGGTTGAGTTGTCAGAGCATCAGCGATGGTTGTTACCCGATGCATACGTGCTTGCAGTGGTTACGATGGCGCATGGAATGGCTCATATCAGTGCGAAAGGGATTTGTAAGTTGTTGGCTCCAGTATGGCAGAATGCTGGAATTCCTAAGTATGCAGAGAATGTGGTCAAGAATTGTATGGTGTGTCTGAAGTACAATCCTGGTAAGGGAACCACAACTCCAGCTGGTCATTTTGCACCTCCGATGTATCCGTTTGAGGTTTTGCAATTATATTTCATTCACATGGAGAGATGCAACAACCTAAAATACGTACTCGTGGTTGTTTGTGCCTTTTCAAGATGGGGAGAAGCATATCCCCTTAAAGATAATACTGCCTTCTCCACAGCTAAAGCCCTTATTAAAGAGTTTTTCCCTAGGTATGGTTTGCCGAGAATGGTCTGGAGTGACAATGGGAGTGAATTTGTGGGTCAAGTGATGAAGAGAGTGTGTGAGGGGCTAGGAATCCGACAGAAGTTCCACGCTGCAAATCACCCACAATCAGCTGGACTAGTAGAGTGCTATAATGGCACTCTTAAGTTAAAACTGGCCAAGATACAGGCGAGCTCTGGTCTTAAATGGCCTGATGCGTTGCCATTAGCACTTTTATCAACTAGGATGACTGTACATTCTCGAGTGGGACTTAGTCCCTATGAAATAATTTTTGGTCGCCCGGCAAGGCCGACGAAATTCAGCGAGATTGAACACCCTGTATTGCTTGACTATCTGTATGATTTGACGGCTAAATTGCGTGTCTTACACCAACAGGTTCATGATACATTACCTCAGGCTTCTGAAGATCCGGGACATGTCATCGATCCTGGCTCCTGGGTGCTGATCAAAAATTTTCAGCGGACAAAGAACGATCAGCCTCACTGGACTGGCCCCTACTTGGTACTCTTATCAACGCGATCTGCAGTGCGAGTGCAAGGAAAAAAGAACTGGATCCACGGCGTACATTGTAAGAGGGTCCCTTTGCCTCTGCCGTACGACCGGTGGGTCCAGGAGGGCATTCCTGATTCGGAAATTGACACTGTGCCTCGTTTTCTGCCTTTTAGCGATGCACGTTTAATTGGGACAAGTTCTGAACGAGAAAGTGACAATCTTCTGCAAGAAGCTGTGCCAGCGTCAGTTCGATTGGACACTATTGAGCCTGAACTTTTATTCCACGACCAGACATTGCCTGATAAAGGCCGTTATAATTTGCGACCAAGAGTCATGGGACAAATAAACTAAAAAGATTTTTCTTTTGCTATTTTTGAAATTCAGCTCTCCCATCTGAGAAACTGTTTTGACCGATTTTTGTTTTTCGAACCGCCATCCGGGTTCAGCTGTAGGGTCGTGGTGTAAAGACTTGGGAGTGCAAGCCGAAGACACAAGGTCGACGGTTCTGGTTGGTCCTAGGGCGTTCCCTGGACTGACAGGCGCATTCCTTAGCACGGAACACCCAACCGCCGCGAACGGCATGATTAGAGGATGGAGTATTTCGAGATGGAGAAACCTGTTGAAGAAGCGAGTTTTAAAAGCAAAATGTGTAAAATTATAAGCAGAAAATGTTTTTTAATATTGTGTCTTTTCATGTTGCTTAGCTTGATGATGTTTTTAATGGGATATATTATATTCTCTTTTCAAGTGACGTTTGCACCCACTACACAACCCATACCTTCTTCTACTGTTTCTTCACATTCTTTTCATCCTCTGCCTGAACATGAAGCCATTAGAAGGTTGGAATTTGTTAATAACTCCTTTGTTCAGCTTCTGCACCAACACCAGTTAGTAGTGAACACGACTAACTGTTGGGTGTGTGGTCTTATGCCTCATACTACTGATAAAGGTATTCCTTACCTGGTCCTGCCATTCAGCTACAATGGTTCTGTGTGGGCATACAGAACGATGTTCATCTATACTCGTGAAGTTTACCCCCTACGTTCTGTGAAGGATAATCCAAAGAATAGCGCTGTAGTAAAGGTAATAGTCGATATGATTAGAGGAGTTAGCTCCTATGAGACAATCCCGAGCGATGAGACACTAGCATATATTGGATGGAACGTGACTGGATATGGAGTTAGTCTGAGTGAGAACCAGCGAGCGAAAAGATCCTCTCCGATTTGGATCATACCCCATCAGGGTCATCTTTGTCTGCAAGGTAATGGCAAGAATCCGAGAGCTCAGTTAGGGAAGAGTATCTGCACTGAGACGTATGTTTTTGCGTCAAAGACTTCCCCACCGTTTCTAGCAGCGAAGGGTACCTATTGTGTCTGTTATGATAGAGCGTACACATGGTTGCCCCCTGATTTCTCGGGCACATGTTTTGTCTCGTTCCTGTTGCCTCCTACCTACACAGCTACGGCAGATTACCACAAGACAAGAATTGTTAGAGGTGTCTTCAGTAAGGAAGATACTGCAGGACAAGAATTAGGAGATTTCTTGAAGGGTTTTCTGCCGTTTTGGGGACCGATGGTTAACAGCAGGAACATACGGCAATTGACGAGAGTGGTTGAGTCCACCGTAGTTGAAACTGCCGGTGCCCTTAGTAACTTGACTGCTGAGCTCCAGTCGGATCGCCTTATGACTCTCCAGAATAGAGTTGCGTTAGATGTCATACTTGCAGATCGAGGTGGGATATGTAAAGTGATCCAATCGAGCTGCTGCGTTTTCATTCCAGACAATGCTCCGACAGTATACCAGGCCATTTCCAAGTTACATAAGATCTCCGACTCTATACACGTGGATAAAGGAGATTGGTCGTTGATGGGATGGTTCTGGGAACTGTTATCCACCTGGGGATGGAAGATTCTGATGGTCATTGGGATGGCTTTAGCGATTCTTTTCCTGTTCTGTCTTTGTGTACAGTGCGCTCCTGCTGTATGTGGCCTTTGTGCTACTACGTGTGCAAGGAGCCCTGTCCCAAGAGAGGTACTAAGTAATAGGATTATGCTCCAGCAACATCTCCATGATCTGATGAATATAGATCTAGACTCAGATTGACGTGAGTGTAGGTTATTGCCTATGTAAGGGCAAAAGGAGGGTCTGAGGTTCCGTGAATCCTGAACCCGTTTCATAAAGGTCATGGTTTCGTTACGAATTTGGTATTAGCGGACCGTAACCAGTCAGTACGGCAAGCATGAGTGTTTTCGTCACGTTACACCGATGGATTCACTACGTATTTAGGGATTCGTTCTGAACCCTTGGGTTCCATTTTGTGTATGGCAGCCATTTTGTGGTTGCCCTCACATAGGCCGATGACTACGGCCGAACGAGTCTTTAGCACACGTACACTTTAGCTGACTTCTGAATGACCTGAGCGAGCGACTCTCTTGCCTGAAGCCAAACTTGTTATGCCAGTTCCTTTCCCAGTAGCTGATCGAGATTGAGGATCAAGGCACAGGAGATCATAAACCTTTTATTGCACACAACTATGTCTTATCTTACTCACACCTGTCTCTGCTCCTTTCTTTATGGCCTGTTTACGATGGGGATGTACCCAGTTTTATGATGGGTTCGATCGACCTGTCTGATGAAGAATGTTGGGTTCGACCAATGATCGATCATGGGCTGGGCAACTGAAAAGTGGGTTTTACCGTCATACGATGGATGTATGACGTTACATCGCGAACTTTTACAACGCACACCGTTACAACGCAATTTTTACAACGCAGATACATTTACAACGAATACTTTTACAACGCATGCCATTACATAGCAGATGCTATTACAACGCATGCCATTACAACGTAAGTATATGTAAGTATATTATTTTAAAAAAAAATGTAATTTATTAACATTTATTTAATTTAATAAATTAAATTATTTTTTAATAATTAATTTGTAAATATATATACTTTAAAAAATAGTTTATTTAAAAAAAAAACAATTATTATTAAAGAACTAATATTAAAAAATAATACAATTATTACAATTAATTATTTAAATTATTTAAAATTATTTATTTAAAAAATGAACCCTAAAAATACCCGTTACCCTGAACCCTTAAAATACCCATGTACCCCTTAACCCATACCTATCCTTGAAACCTAAAAATACCCCTGTACCCCAAAACCCATACTTAGCCCTGAAACCTAAAAATACCCCTGTACCCCAAAAACCAAACATAACCCTGAAACCTAAAAATACCCCTGTACCCCAAAACCCAAACCTAGCCCTGAAACCTAAAAATACCCCTGTACCCCAAAACCCAAACCTAGCCCTGAAACCTAAAAATACCCCTGTACCCCAAAACCCAAACCTAGCCCTGAAACCTAAAAATACCCCCTGTACCCCAAAACCCAAACCTAACCCTGAAACCTAAAAATACCCCTGTACCCCAAAACCCAAACCTAGCCCTGAAACCTAAAAATACCCCTGTACCCCAAAATCCAAACCTAACCCTGAAACCTAAAAATACCCCTGTACCCCAAAACCCAAACCTAGCCCTGAAACCTAAAAATACCCCTGTACCCCAAAACCCAAACCTAGCCCTGAAACCTAAAAATACCCCTGTACCCCAAAACCCAAACCTAACCCTGAAACCTAAAAATACCCCTGTACCCCAAAACCCAAACCTAGCCCTGAAACCTAAAAATACCCCAGTACCCCAAAACCCAAACCTAACCCTGAAACCTAAAAATACCCCTGTACCCCAAAACCCAAACGTAGCCCTGAAACCTAAAAATACCCCTGTACCCCAAAACCCAAACCTAACCCTGAAACCTAAAAATACCCCTGTACCCCAAAACCCAAACCTAGCCCTGAAACCTAAAAATACCCCTGTACCCCAAAACCCAAACCTGACCCTGAAACCTAAAAATACCCTGTACCCCAAAACCCAAACCTAACCCTGAAACCTAAAAATACCCCTGTACCCCAAAACCCAAACCTTACCCTGTAACCTAAAAATACCCCTGTACCCCAAAACCCATACCTAGCCCTGAAACCTAAAAATACCCCTGTACCCCATAACCCAAAACTAAATATATACTATTAATTAAATTAATTTATTTAATTTACATTTAAAAAAAATGATTTTAAAAAATAACATACTTACCAATACTTACGTTGTAATGGCATGCGTTGTAATAGCATCTGCTATGTAATGTCATGCGTTGTAAAGGCATGCGTTGTAACGGATCCTGCGTTGTAATGTTGTGCGTTGTAACGGTGTGCGTTGTAATAGTTGCGTTGTAAGGGTTGTTTCCCATCATACGATACCTCTGATTTGGATACATGTGATTGGACAGTTTGTAAATGTAAGGTATTTGTCTGGAATGTGATTTTTGGCATAAAAAGGATGGCTTGCTTTGTAAAAATTGAGCAGTCTCCTACGAATATACAGCCATTGTACTTCGTGGACCTCTGTTTCTGGTTGCAGCCAATACATTCGATCTTTGATGTCACCAAGAAGATTCCGTGTCTCTGTATGCCAAGACAGGTGAACTCGGAGACTTTGGGCGTGTCCCCTGACGCCGCCGGGTCTTAAATAACCCGGTTCTTCAACTGGGGTGTGAGCCCTGGTCAAGCAGCAACCGCATCCTAGTTAGGGTAAGTCACAAGCAAACCCCAAATTAATCTGTGCTCACCTTCTAGTAGCTTGGCACAGAACAGTCAGGCTTAACTTAAGAGGCAATGTGTAAAGTGTTTGTGCGACACTTCAAACAGGAAAACAGTGAAACACCACACAAAAAGATTTCACAGCTGGTTAGAAAACCAGAGCTTAATTATATAAATAAAACAAGACTAAAATGACAAAAATCCGAAAAATAAACCCAGAGCTATGAATCTTTAAAGAATAAACAGTAAAATAGCACTTAGAAGCATAAAGCGCCAACCGGGGATATCTAGTTTGCTGGACTGGGTAAAATCCAAAAGTTCAGGCCAACCATTTTGGAGCACGGGTCAGATATAATCCCAGGTTAGTCCAGCTGAAGCTTTATCTTCTCAGGTTTTGTGCCAAGAGCCCCATTAACGAGGGAAAATTTGTGGGAGCGAGGAGAGAATTGCTGGCCGTGTAGCGTGAAGAGCAGGCTGGGTGTTACGGATGGGTGGCTGGAGCCTCACGGTGGTGATCCATGAAGCGGGAGATGCCTGTTGTTCAAAGAGACAAAGGCTGCAATGATTCTCTGTGTAAGTGCTGTGGTTCCAGAGCAAACGGCCCAGTTCGAGTTTGCAAACAGCCCAAAAGCCTAAAATTAAGAGCTTAAGAACCACTTTCCAGGGCTCAGGACCTGAGAACCGCCTCTTAGGGGTCAAAAGCTTATTAAAGACAGTTCCAGAAGCTCTAGGGAGCCTGTTATGTCTCTGAGGCTCAGATCCTGATACCGCAAACGCAAGGAGATGATGGACGAAGCGCTGATAAATCGTTCTTTAGCTCACTTCACCATCCCAGTTCAGACCCAGCCAAATGCAAATCAGTCTTGACCCTGTTCCTCATGGGAACAGTGCAGCCTGAACAGCCAAGCCAGGTCTTCCCTGGACTGGAAACAAGCATCCTGGGATCGGTTTCAGGGTAAAACCCCTCATCAGCCAGGCTAGCTTGATTCCAGTGGCAAAGTGAGCAAGGGTCTACGTCTGGGCATACCCTGTCAGCTTAAGGTGAACAAAGCAAACACAAGGAGATGATGAATGGAGAGCTGAAACCTTTCAGGCACTCACACCCAGAACAGGATGCCAGCAGAGTAGCCCTGGAGTCTCTTTGGGGTCCTGGGTTTAACATGTGTTCCAGGTTAAGTTCTTCCTCTCCAGGCAAAAGGAGAGTAAGGGCAACACAGCAAGGCAGCAGCTCCTTTGGAGTAGCAGTCCAGCAGAGTGGCAGTCCTTTCAGCAGTACAGCAGTCCTTCTTCCTGGCAGAGTATACACAGGTCCAGAGGATGTAGTGGGGGTGTCTGAGGTCCAGTACTTATAACCAGTGGTGCCTGTGAAATGGGGGAGACTAAGACATGCCTTTGAAGTGCACAGAGTCCCTGTCCTTCCAGCCCGGGCTCCTGACTCACTACATGGGTTTATGCAGTCCTTTGTGTGTGGACAGGGCACACCCTTTTCAGGTGTAAGTGGGGCTGTGCCCAGCTCCTCCCTCCCATCTTACCAGAGTGGCCCATCAGTTCACACCTAAGCTCCCATTCTGTGTGGCTGTCTAGGGGGAATACACAAAGCCCGGCTGTCACCCACCCTAGACATGTGTTTCTTGATAGGCAGCAGGCAATAAATGGCTAAAGTAAGAAAATGTCAACATTAAAAAAAGTTAATTTTCAGAATTGCAATCTAAAATCTGACTTCACCATAAGTTGTGATTTTAAATTGTGATTCCAGAGACACCAAACTTGAATCAGTTTTATCTTTTCATTTTGGAGTCACACTCATAAAATGTAATAAGATAATCCCATTGTTGTCCTAAGGGAGATAAAGGCCTTGCAGTAATGAAAAACAAATGTAAGAGGTTTTCAGGACAGGACATGTAAAACTTAAAAGTATATGGCTTACTTTTTAAATACACTGCTCCCTGCTTTTGGGCTGCCCAGGGCCTACTTTAGGGGTGACTTTTATGCATTAAAAGGGATGTTTTTGGCCTGCCAGGTTGACATGGCAATTTAAAACTGCTCACAGAGGCTCTGCAATTGCAAGACGTTGACATGTTTAAAGGGCTACTTAGGTGGGTGTCACAAGCAGTGATGCAGGCCCACTAGTATTATTTAATTTACAGGCCCTGGGCACAGGTAGTATAGTTTACTAGAGGATTATCAGTAAATTAAATATGCCATTTGTGGATAAACCAATGTTACCATACTTTAGGGGAAGAGCACAAGTACTTTAGCACTGGTCAGCAGTGGTAAAGTGCTCAGAATCCTATGGGCAGCAAAATGAACTCAGCAAAAACAGGAGAGCTGGAGGCAAAAAGTCAGGGAAATCATGCCAAGGATGCCAGGTCTAACAATAACATATTATAACTTACACTTAGGGCCAGATTTACGACACTATTTTGCATGCGCAAACGGGTTTGTGACCCGTTTACACATGCAAAATGTGAAACTGCTATGTTCAATTCCTCAATAGCGAGTCGCAATTTATTTGCGACTCCCTATTTAGGAATTGCGAGTCGCTATTTGGAAGGTACGTTCCTTTCCTAATAGCGACACCAAAACCATGTATGAATGTTTTGCAACCACAATTGCGGTTGCAATACACTCGCCAATTACCACCCTTTTTTAAGGGCAGGCAGTGGTCCCAGAGACCACTACCTGCCTTTAGAAAATTAAACGAAAACGTTATGTTTTTTTAAAATCCATTCCGTTTTTCCGTTAACGAAAACGGGCTTCATTAAAAAAAAACTGCTTTATTTAAAAGCAGTCCAAGACATGGTGGTCTACTGAGCCCAGAAGGCCACCATACCTGGGAGGGCCTGCCATTCCCAATGGGCTCGCAAATTGAGAGAGGCTCATTAATAATCATGAGCCTCGCACTTTGCAACCCCATTTCTAAATCGCAAACAGTGTTAAACTCACTGTTGTACATCCAGTTTTGAGACTCACAAATTGCGAGTCACAATTGCAACACAATTTGCAAGTCGCAAAATTGCTGGTTGTGCATTTGGCCCTAAATCACAAAACGCTCAGTTTTTTAGTAAAGATCTAGCTTTCTATCACATTGGGTGTAATTCTGTCCAGCTGTTTTTTACAGTATCGCTGTTCAAAAGTCCCTATGGAACTGCATGGGAAAAAAGTGTTTTGAGATCCCTTCATTCTTCTCAAACCCTGCTTTATGGATGACCTCAAAACTTTCCAGGATGGAAGTGAAGTGGATGAACATTTAAAAAAAAAAAAGAATCAAGTGAAATTTCGTCAAAGTCCACCAAAAGTTATTGAGATAACAAAAAACATTCTTCCTAACGAAGCCTTGACTTCGTATAAGATAATACTTGTTTTCATATAATGCATGTCTTTCTGCAAAAAACATTCACAAACTAAAAAAGCATTGGCAAATCTAAAATGTCAGCAGCCATTTCCAGACGTATTCGTTTTGCCAATGCTTGTTTTCAACTGTCATTAATGATTTTAAAAGTGTTTTAGTTGTATGTGATTGTCACTGCGTAGCTTACTTTCATGTTTCTCACGTTAATGTTTTGAATATAAATCCCAAAAAGGAAGTGTATCCTTTGTAAATAAATGCATATATGCTTGTGTATGAAGACTTGTAGCGAGAAAGAGATGATCAGAAAAAAGTTTCTCCCTTTTGTCCATCACAAAAAGAGACATCAGCACAGGAGGTGGGTTTGAGCAAAAAAAACTTGTGATATGTGAATTAGGCAAAATCTTCAATTTTTTTATATTTCATCTTCTCAGTCATTTTGTAGAAACACAAAATACTAAATGCCACTCCCCATGGAAACTAAAGACATGAGTTATCCAAAACACTTGAAATGCCCTAACCATTTGGAAGCCATACCTCCCAAACCACACAAACTGCACAGAATCCAGTAATTACTACATACAATTTGACTTCTTTTAGGTCGAAGTCTACCAGACAGTGCAGCTGTCTGGTTTGCTAACAACATCTTGCTTACTATTGACTTTGTGGTTTGTAACTCACATTTGCTTGCTTTTCTGTTTGTTGGCTTTATTTGCTTTAGGCTGTCCAGCTTGTGTTTGTCTCTTCCTTTGCCCAAACTCTATTTACTGTATTCTTCCACCATACTCGATTTCTGTAAAAGGCCTTTACATGTTGCTCTTATCTTGTCACTGCACTCTGTGCCACTTCATTGTACTCTGAAAAAATCTACTCAAAGCCACTATATTCCACTCTCCCCCACTGCGCTCTACGCCACTTCACTACACCACTCTACTCTATGCCAATGCACTCCACCCCACACTAGGTGATGATATTTCCAAAAAGTATAGTTTGTGCACTGTATACTTGTATTAGTAAAACTGTATGTCTGTGCAAATGTAATGATCATTTTAATTGAAGATGTGTTGTCTGTCATGGCAGTGTTCTACCACCCCATGCATACTCCTCCACTTTACCTCACTCCACTCTACTCTGCACCACTCTATGACATTGCACTCCATTCTGCACTATTCCACACTATGCCACTCCACTCCACACTATCACTGCACTGTACTCTGCACCACTGCAATCTATGCCACTGCACTTGATGCCTTTATACACTACACTACTCTACTCTTTGCCAATGCACTCCATCCCACACCACTCTACATTGCACCACTACATTCTATCCCACTGCACTCTATGCCAATCCTATCTAAACCACTCCAATCTACTCTACAACACTGCATTCTGTGACACTCTACTCTATGCCACTCTATTCCACTCTACACCACCCTACTCTATGCCACTGCATTCTAACCTGCACCACTCCACTCAGCTTTACTCCACTGCTTTCTGTGCTACTCTACTCTACTCTATGCCACTGCACTCTATGCCACTACACTCTACTCCAATGCACTCTACACTACTTTACTCAAAAGCAAACACTCCACACTATCCCACTCCACTCCACACTGCGTCACTCCACTCTGCACCGCTCCACTCTATGTCACTTCACTTGACGCCTCTTTACTCTACACTACTTTAATCTATGCCAATGCACTCTACTCCTCTCTACTCTACTAGGCATCGCTGCACTCTTCGCCACTGCCCTCTGCACCAGTTCACTATTAGCTACTTTAATCTACTCTGTACCACTGCTCTCTATGACAGTACACTTTACGACACTGCATTCTACGCCAGTTCACTCTACTCTGAAACAATCAACTCTATGCCACTCTATTCCACTTTGTTCCATTCCACTCTACGCCACTCCAGTCAACACCACTGCAGTTTAACCTGCGCCACTCCATTCTACTCCACTGCAATATATGCCACTATACTCTACACTGCTTCACTCTACAACACTGACTCTAGCCAATGTATTCTACACCACTTTACTTAAAACAAATACATTCTATGCTACTGCACTCCACTCTACACCATTGTACTGTACGTCACTTTAATCTCCATCATTCTACACCAATGCACTCCACGCCACTTCACTCTGCACCAGTGCACTTTATGACACTCCACTCTCCAACATTGAACTCTCTGCACCCTACTCTATGCCACCTTACTCTGCACCACCCTGCTCTGTGCCACTCTACTCTGCAACACTCTACATCACTCTACGACAATACACTCTATGCCACTATGCACTACACTAGTACATTCTATGCTATTACACTCCATGACAGTCTACTCTACTCCACTCTAATCTACAGTGCACCACTTCACTTTATGATGCTCCACATTACGCCACTTCACTCTTCGCCTCTCTACTATACTCTGCACCACTTTACTGTATGCCAGTGCACTCTACCCCACTCTATCCAACACTGCACTTTCCGCCACTGCACCACTGTACTTTGCACCACTCTACTCTACACTTGTGCACTCCATGCCAAAACACACTACACCAATAAACTCTATGCCACTGCACTCTATGTCACTGTACTCTATGACACTTTAATCTGCAAACTGCACTCAACATCATTCTACCCTATGCCACTCTACTCTATGCCACTGCACTCTATTCTGCACCACTAAACTCTACACCACTCTACTGCACTCCGCGCCAGTGCGCTCTACTCCACTGAACTCTACGCCACTCTAATTTACACCTCTGCACTCTACCCTGCATCACTCCACTATACCCTGCACCACTCCTCTCTATGCCACTTCACTCAACTCTGAAACAATGTACTCTATGTCACTGCACTCTACGCCACTGCACTCTACGGCACTCTACTTCACTCAATGCCATGCCACTCTACGCCATTGCACTCTAAGCCACTACAATATGCTCTGCACCGCTCTACTTCATCATAGTCCACTCTACAACACTCCACTATACTCCACTCTATGACACTCTTCTCCATTAAACTCTACTCCACTCCATGCCACTCCACTCTACAACACTCTATGCCACTCTACGGCACTGCTCCACTTTACGATGTTTCACGCAACTCACTCTACACCACTCAATGCGACTATACTCCGCTCTAATCTACAACATATTACTCCACTCTATGCCACTCCACTCCTCTGACACTCTATGCCACTCCCATCTTTGTCACGCAACTCTACAACACTCTACCCCACTCTATGCCCTTCTACTCTCCTACACTACTCCCCTCTATGCTACTCCACTGTACAACAATCTACTCGGCTCTTCATCACTCTACTCTACAACACTCTACTCCACTCTTTGCAACACCCTATGTGCCACTCCTCTCTGCTCTAGACCACTACATGACACTCTATACTACTCCACTCTACAACACTCTACTCTACTATGACACTCTACTCCACTTTACACCACTCAGCTCTATTCCACTCTATGCCTTTCCACTCTATGACACTTTACTCCCACCGTAACACTCCACAACACACTCTACTCTATGCCACTCAATGGTACTCCACTTCACTTCACTCCATACCACCCAACTCTATTCTACACCACTCTACGCCACTCTAAACCACTCCACGACTCTCTATGCCACTCCATAACATTCCATTCTACTCCACTTTAGACATTCCACTCCCCCTTACCCCACTAACTTTTAGCCATGCTGAAAAGCAGTCATGCAGGTGTCCAAAATGTGCTAAATCATATTTGCAAAGCCAATAAATCCTGCAAAGGCGCAACCTATAGGCTTTGCCAATGCTTGTTCTACTTAATGCTGATGCTAATCTGGTGGAAATCGGGTTTCGCACAGAAAACCTAGACCGCATACAGTGATAAAAAAATCGTTTTCGCCCAGTTCTAGGCACAACACATAATTGCTCGGTTTTAATATAACACTGAACGGAAACTGCCCTCACCCCCATCAAATCGTGCGACGCGAATCTGCTTATGTAACCAATGCCTGACTTTGGCGTTGCCTTTCTGACTTGTCATTCCGGTGAAGGATTTTGTGTTGTGTTGGAATCATTCCACTGTGAACCGGCACCCGGAATAGGGAGGGGTGGGGGGCGCCCAGAAGTGGGGGAGGTTGACAGTGACGGAAGTATTGGGCGTATTTTGATTTATGAAGGGCGCAGCATAAGAGGCCCATCCTCTGGAATGAAATAATGTGCCATAAAGAATCCTTCCTGACAAAGACATTTCAGGGAGAGAGAAGGTGAAATAATCTATAGGCGGTGCGGCAGCAGCAGAGGGCGGGGTGCTTTGAACACTGCAGAAACGGAAGAGCCTGAGAATGTTTTTAACCTGCGCTGGAATATTTTACTGTCTGATACAGCAGCACAGGGCGGACCGAACACGTGTGCCCGCCAGACCGCCCGGATCTTGAGTGAGTGTCCCAATGGTGTTGATGCTCCAACATCTTAAGGATTAAACAAGTGGCAGACTTTGATCTTTGACCCTCTGATGTCACAGGAAGTGTCGTCAAAAATCGAGTGCAGTATGTAGTAGGCCCTACTACATACTGCACTCGATTTATGGAATGGTTCTAGACCCTACACGAAATGCTAGTGGGAGAGAGGATACGGGCCTTCTCTTCACTCAGCAGTGCAGAGGGCAGGAAGAGATGGTAGACCACAGGTTAAATTAAATCGGCTGGGCCAAATCACAAAACCATGTCATATTACACAATAAAGTACTCCTGTGGTACTCTTTCACTTTCTTTGTGAATTGAACACAACATCTAGAATGAGAATAACATTGGAATAATAATGGACTATTCGTATACAGATAGGACAAATAGGAAAGGCTGTGTCCTCTTTTTATTTTTCAAATTGGGAGTTGACGTCGGTAGGGCTGACTCACAAGAGTGCACAAGAGAATACCCCTATAGCATCTCTTTCCGTACTCATAAGTGGTTAGTTGAATGAGCCACTCTAACTTGATCTGGAGCGGATTCCTCTGTGGTTTTCATATCCTCATTTTTTGAAGAAGAGAGGAATATGTGAACAGCAGGCCATGTAGTTTCCCTCATTATATGACGTATGAAGAAAAGTGCAGCGGAAATACCTACCTCAGTGTTAATTATAAATTCTGCAGAATATGTTAATTCTGAGTGTGGTATTGGCATGGAACTCCTAGTTTTCCTCTTAGGAATGGGAATAACCACTGGCATTGGTTATTCAAGCATATGTGGCACACTGTGCAAGGTTTATCCTTGTGATGTCTATGCAGAGAAAGAAACTCAGACGTGTAGTATTCCCTCCCAACTTGTTACCTCAACTTGACCGATAGCTGATGCTGCCAACTGTATCAAGACTATTGAGGACTTTGTAGTGAGGGACAGAGAGTGCAGTATCAGGGCGAGCAGGGTCATGACTGGCAGTTTTGAATTAGGGTGAGCTATGCAAAATGTGTAGTGTCAATGATTGCAAGGGCAAGGATGGCAACTGCACTGCACCTTGCAGTACACAGCTAGCTCCACTCCTCTAGAAATATATAAGACTTGTCATGGGTGCATATTCCTGACATTCCCCCTCCTACCGCTCTTGTAGCACCCATAGTAGTGTCAGTTCAATGTGTGTAGTCTGAGGATGGGCAGACTGTGGGCCTGATTATGAGTCATGCGGCCAACGGATCGCCAGAATCATGGAGGCGTGGCAGTGGTGGTCCAGCCACCGCCGCCCCTGCGGTCCGACCACCGCAGTACAAGTTGAGTGGTCGGACTGCCAATGCACTACCACAAAGACCAGGGATCCATGATCTCTGGCAGTGGCATGGCGGTGTGAGGCTGCAATACACTTGGCATGGCCGCTGCGGCCCCGCCAAGCATATTACGAGTTTGTGCCTCCCTGCCAAACTCATAATCAGGCCCTATGTCTTTGTAGTCAGAATTGTGTAGGGCAGCAGCAAGCTTGGCGAGCTTTGTAAGAACGGGCAGGTGTGTGCAATTACAGAGGCTGCAGCTGCTTGAATGAAAGGTACAGGGTAGATCAGAGCTGGCCATATGGAGTATTTGAGATGTCCTTTGTGCAGAGAGGCCCTTGGACCCTCCATGATTGGTTGAAATCCTTCAATATGCTGTTTATGGTGTAAATGTCATGTAGTCAAAAAGGGAAATCAAGAAGGGGTAAAATAATTTACCTCTACATAGTTGTATACCATAGATTTGCCCCAACAAAGAGATGGAGTAACTTACCTTGTTGGATGGGAAAGGGAACTGATCATACCCAGACTTTATGGGGATGTAGGTGAAGGGTTTTATTCCATTGTTTTCCCCATAGAGGAGAAAACTAAAGAAACTAACGTGCAATTGCGCAGTGTAAAACTGGCGTTGCAAATACTATACCAAGAAACCTGCTTCTTGTACAGCTTTCTAGGTTCACTACTGACAATGTTTGTGAATTACAAAAAGCAGTAAATCTGCACCGATATATAGGCCCTACCACAAGTCCTCTTTACTACTTTTTTGGTTTTTTTTGTTGTGAAGCGAGCAGTACTGTTCTTCTCTTGCGCAATACCATAATGCATAGAAAAGCTGTACAAAAGGTAAAGGTGCAGAGTAACATTTTGCATAAGTGTAGAATGTGAGTGCAATTAAAGTAAAAAGTTGCTTGGTACGCAGCTCAAGCTATCTCATAATGTGCACCTATACTTCACATGGATGAAGCTAAACAAGGAAGCTTCAGTAGGTAAGTCAAGGATGAAAGACCTTGCTTAACTGCTGTTTGAACCCACCAATGTTTCAGCGGACAGAGCCTCTAATTATCTAATGTGTTTATTATCCCCTCTTTGCTTCAACTTCTCTCTTTCTCATCCACAGCCTTGGCACATTGCTCAGCCTTTGAGATTTTGTTAGATATGACCACTCCAAATTACTTCTAGATTTTGGTGAGCGTTAAAACAGCACCTCGCTTGTTGAATTGCATGGTTGCCAAGTGGACCAATGGCATGGTGGTTGGTTTTCCTTGCCAGTCATTTTGTATCTGCAGCTTGGATTCTGTGACTTGTTTTGAATATCCAATTAAAATGCTGAGTATACGAGTGTCTAGCATACACATTTCGCTACGGTTAAAAGAATATGAAAAGCTTTTCTGAAATTAACCCTCGTGATAATCAATCAATTGGTAGATAAGATAAAGTATTTCATAGTGCGAGAGTTGTATTTTCCGCAGTGGGTAACTGCATGGCTCGTTGAGCTGTACATGACATAAATCACAGGGTATGTGATGCCTAAAACATTACATTTAATTAAAAAACAGGTACTGAAGGGCTCCCAACAGCATGAACCTCTGCACTTCAATTTCTATGGAGAAGCTAGTTGGAAACACCTTTGAGTACACCTAGGCCCCACAAAAGCTATCAGCAGCAGCCAGCCACGGCTACTTACACAGGATTTGGGCTTCCTTAATGCTAAAAGTGTGGAGACAATTGTCGTTCTCCCATCGCAGGGACCACCAAGGCCTTACTCTAAAACAGCCTGCAGTCTGAGGGGTTCCTAGGGATTGGGGACCCCTCAACCTGTTTTCAACTTTAACTAAAGTCTATAGAAAACATCACAGCTGTGCAAAGTGTGCAAAGTTTTATGTGTGTCGCTTCTCAATAAAAAGTGTGACTTTTGAAACATGATATGTAACACATATACCATTTAAAGTAACACAATGGTTTTGCCTATGATAAGATTGATAGGAAACTGGCCTTCATTCCACAGTTTTCAGAGTTCCTGGTATGGCCAGTACCATGACTTACTTACAAGAGGCCTGCATCACCGAAGCGTCACTCTTATTGATGCTCTGGTGGTACAGGCCTTTCAATCATATCTATGAGGCATCGCAAAGCCACACTGCATGGCTTTGCATAGCCTAATTGATATGGAGTAAGGTAAGGCAGAACAAAGCGCTGTGTTGCCTTACTCTGTGTCAAGGAGGCGTTCCATGGGCATTGTGGAGGGTGTTCCCACGCAACATCCATGGATTTTGACGCTGCCCAAGATTTACAACATCACATAAACCTGGGGCAGTGCCAGAACCTTACACCTCCCCAGAGCAGGCGTGACAGGGAGAAAGGTTTTCAGTTCTCCTCGTCTTGCCTCTTTCCATGTGTGATGCATTTTGCAGTGCAGATAGAATGAGTAAAACGTCTCCATGGATTCTTTTTGTGCAGAAAGATGCCCCTTCCTGCACAAAAACAACAATGCAGACACCCTTGCACCATGATGTAAGGGTGCCTGCATTGGTGCTTGGCTGCAAAGTGCGCACCGGCACTGGCTCAAAGAACAGGAATGTGCCATAACTTGTAAACAGGGGGCATTCCTGCCCTCTCAATTGGCTTAGGGTAGTATAGCAGAAAGACTTCCGGTGCTGTCCTACGCCAATTCTTTTCAAATGAGGCCCTTGATACTTATTTACTTGGATTCAATATTTTGTCCTTGATATTTGTATGCCTTGATTTTCTAGCTTTTATATTCAGGGGGCAAAGCACTGGCCATTGAGGTTGGAAAATACAAAGTTTAGTTTAGCTTCTGGGCAGTGATCTGAGACTTAATGTACAAAAATGTTGCAAACATTTTTAAAAAGTGTCCATTCAGAGACATCAACTTTAAGTTACACATTTGATTACCAATAAAACAAAAGTAGACACTAAAAACATGGCCAGGAGGCAGTGTTATTATCAGTTTCAAAGATATGACCCAGATGAATGAAAACAGCCAGATGTTAACACCGTTGTTATAAAGAAACCATCAGCCTACCTGAACCTAGTAAGCAACTTCGGTCCAATCTCCATGATCCCTGACCAAGCCAAAGTGATTGAGAAGGCCGTCAACAAGCAACTCTGAAGCCACCTCGAGATTCACCTCTGGCTAGAGTAACCCAATAAGGATTCCGAAAGAACTACCGTACCAAAACAGCAATCATCACAACGACATCCAGACCATCCTGGACTGCAGAGAAACATCTGCCCTCATGCTGCTTGACCTTGCTGTGGCTTTCGCCACTGTATCCCATAGCACGCTCATCAGAAGACTCCTAGGAGATTGTCATCCAAGAATCTTCACTCAAATGGTTCAGCTTCTTCCTCATAGGAAGCACCCACAGGGTCAGATTACCCCTCTTTCATGTTAGAGACCAACAACCTGATCTTGGGAGACTCCCAAAGATCATCACTCAGCCCCCACCCTGTACAATGTCTACATGACACCTCTAATCGAAATCATCCAATCCCAAGACAACGCCATAATCTCCTACACTGATGCCACTCAACTCATCCTCTCCCTGATGGACTAAACAACCACCAACAGAACCAACTGCACCAACTGCATGACTATGGTAGCAGAGTGGATGAGAATCAACTGTCAGAAGCTCATTTCCAACGAGACAGAAGTACTAGTCTTCATAAATAAGACCTCCCCTAGGGAATCCACCTAGTGGATGTCAGAGCTAACACTCACTGATCACACAAGAAGCCTGGAGATCACCCTAGACAACAAGCTCAACAGGATGGCACAAGTCAATGCAGTGAGCACCTCCACATTCTGCTCATGCTGAGAAAAATCAAATGGCTGCCACAGAACACCAGACAGACAGTCACACAGGCACTCATCTTAAGCAGGCTCGACTACAAGCAATGGACTCAATGGCAAAATCTCCAAGCAACTCACACACAGACTTCAGACTATCCAAAATGCGGCCCCCAGACTCATACTCGAACTCTAATACCGCATCCACATCCACATCGCACCACACCTCAAGGAGTTTCACTGCCTCCCCATCCACAAGTACTGTCAATTCATACTCCTAAAGCATGCATACAAAGCCCTGCACAGCATACATGAACAGCCGCATACAATTTAAACAGCCTGGAAGACTTCTACGCTCTGCATCACACTCATACACACACACCCCCTGGTTACACAAAAGCAAAACAGGAAGCCGCTCATCTGCCTACATCGCACCCAAAACACAGAGCAAGCTCCCTCAACACATAGGAGCCTGCTCCTCACTTCTTTGACTTCTACAAGAGTCGGGAGAACTGGTGCTTTGAGTAACTCCTCAGGGACCTCCCACATACACATCTGATCAAGCGTCTGGATACCCCCATGGGTGATTAGTAAACAATACAAACCATCATAACATACCAGTGCACACCAAAGTACACAGCAACGTAGCATTTGGTTTGAAGTAATTTGATGTACATTTCTGGAAAAAATCATATCCAAGGGTCATATGACATAATTTCCTGTGGTGCCATTAAGGTCAAAGGGTATGTGTTGTCAATTCTGCTACCCCTGACATGTTGGTGAATCAACACCCATGTCAGCCTGTTCTATGTTTTACAGTTAAAAATGCTAAACTTCCTGGAACTTGAAGGCCCATGCTTAAGTTGGGAAACATGAAACTACAAGCTCAAGAAGCGTATTGCTAATGACTAAAACACTAGGACTGGGTGAAGTCACCCATATGACAAAGGGTCACTTGACTACTCTGTGGCTGTCTTGCCTTACTCTGGCAATACCAGAGCCTTGATCCATGGAAAGAAGGAAGGCAATGGAATTATGTGTAATAAACAGGACATAGCTATCAGTGGTGCGGCTGGTGAAGTGGTCCTAGGGCTTAATGCTTGGCAGAGGCCCAACCTGCCCTGCACTGTTGGAGCTATTTAACAGATAGCTCACTCACATTTCTTTAAAAATAAGCATTACCCTTGGTCTATGTTTACTCTTTGTGAAGTATGCATAGTCTGAACTTCCACCAACCCTGCAGATAACTACACACCACCCCCCTCGCCCACAAGCCCCGCTTCCACAAAAGCAGAAGCAGCAGCCGCACCTTCTCCTACCTGGCTGCCAGGACCTGGAATGGCCTTCTACTCCACCTCCGGACTGCATCCACCTTACAGAAGTTTAGATGTGGCATAAAAACTTGGATGTTGGAATGACAACTTCCAGCAGCGCCTGGATACGCTCACATGTGATCAGCAGAGCTCTGCAAATCATTGATTGATTGAACAGAACATGGAGGAGTAAGTGGATAAGGGCTAATTGGAGAAGAGTGAGAAAACATCTGCACTGCAGATCTTTCAGTATTTTGTATTGCCGACTCGAGGGGGCAGTGGCTATTTCCCTTGCTTGAATTAGGCCCATGGCATCCAAGCTATGCCACCATGTCCTCATTCTTTCTTTTTGAAGGTTGCTGCGTTCAAGTTGGGTCTCCTTCTCAGGAACCCCCACTGTCATGGGACCTTGCTTTTATCGCCTCTCCCCCCATGGTCCAGTTTGGGCTAGCTCATAAAGTACCAGCCTCTTCGGCCCTTCAGCACTAACCACCCATAGAAGTGAGTGGTACAAAAAAAGGGTAATATTTTGAGACATTTTGCTTTTACTTTCCTTTGGCAAGTGTTACGGTGGGTATCATTAAGAGCTCTTAAGTGTCCCAGCTCCGTAAATTAGTAGGTCAACCAGCCCAAGTCTTGGTTTGTATTCCATGACTTGTAGTTGTGTGTATCCCACTGTAAATATTTGGACCACAAGTCCCAGAATTCAAAGCAAAAACCTCGATTTAATGAGCTGCTCAAGCATTGACAGGAGAAAGTCGAGAGTGCTGGTCTGTGGGATTAAAGAGGCCTAAGAAAGCGAAAGGGTGTATCAAGACGAGAAGTTCTTGTGTCTATGGAGTCGGGAACACCTGAACAATATTTGGCAGAGATGTTCGGTGCTAGTGAATTCAACTTTTATTTCGTTACAGATTGTGCCAGCCATATCGTTTTCTTAAAACGGAAGTATAATGACCAATGAAGCTTATACTCTCCTAAATATGTATTTATGCCCACAGGAAATTATCTTAACCCTTGGATTCCTGGTATAAGCAATTGTCAACTGTAATGTCTCTGCGCGTGACTTTTACATTTGCCCTTTTCATTGTCGTGCAATGGGCTGCTGTAGACAGGAGTTGAATAAGTCTTGGCCCTTTAAGGAGAGGTCACGGTAAAGTCTTGCCATAGGATATGGATTTAGCATAAGCAGTGCGGCCTGCTCGCATTCTCTCCGAGCACTCATGGGTGCAATAGCCTGATTAGTGAGTGGGGGAGGGGAGCCCGAGCGGGAAGCAGTGACCTTTCTGATGCTCCTGCTTAGAATGCAAGCGGTGCTCCTCAGTCCCCTGCGAGCAGAGAAGCCGCATTCTGCCGCCTTGAAGCCGGGATCACGGGTCAGCAAAGAGGAGGAAGGAGAAACACTCCCCGAGGACCCGCTCTTATCAATTATTAAAGCAAAGGTTCTGAATTGAGCTCTTGTAAAATCTTCCGACATTATAAAAGAGGGGGAGATGCTATCTAGAAAGACAGACTGTCTCTTGCGTCCAAATAATGTCATATTTGAAGAATAAAATAAAAAAATATTTTGGAGGAGTGACACTTTTCAGAATTAGTCTGTTTATGATATTCGAATGGCCGTCACTCGCTTTGTTTAGAATTTTTTTTAAAAAAATCACGCGTTTGATGAATGAGTAATAAATGTGCTGTGCATTAGTCAAACAGAAAAAGTAACAATGTAATTGAAAAACAAGTCAACATTTAAGAAAACAAACTGATAACTCTTTTGACACTAACTAGGCAAACAGCGGCACATTTGGGAACAAGATGATCCAGGCCCCGTAGGGTGACACTAATAGAGATATAGCTGCCATTAAAGCTATTAAGGCAATCTTGTCCTGGAGACCAAACCTGTGAGAAGTTAGCCTGGCATATGATGTCCACTAGTTCAAGTGGGCACCTTGCACCAGTCTAATCGGCCATTATTGATGGTGGTTGTAAAGTCAACCTTATAGAATGCTATCCTAGGGGTAGCAATGGCCAGCAGTCATCAGGCTAAGACTTCAGTAGGCGAGTTAAGCAAGTTGTTTTACCAATTATAGGGGCATATTATCAAGGACAGGCGATACATTATCGCCGCTTCATCGGCAGGAAACTGCCGATAAAGCGGCAATAATGGCCTTGATAATATTATCAAGGCCATTATCGCCGTTTTATCGGCAGTTTCCTGCGGATAAAAGCGGCGATAAGGTATCGCCTGTCCTTGATAATATGCCCCATAATCCCTTGATTACCAAATGAAAGGACACCACACAAGGTATATATCAAATATATATGTATTTAATCTAAACACAACCCCTCTGCACTCTTTATGAGGTCAGACGTAAAAATATAATACAAGTCACACAATTAATATACGATAAGTTGCACAGAATACGTTATGCCCTAGGGGCCTCACAAACCATATACTAAGAAAGTGGTATAAGAACCACAAGAGAATTAGAAAGCAGGCCTGGGGCCTGTGGAATCGCTGAGGCTACTCTAATCGACCAAAGGTTAAGAAGTAGGAGGCCCACGGGAGCCGCGTGCAGTGTCTAAACACAGGCGCGGGTTACCATTGACTTTCAATGGAGATCGTAAAAGTTATAAATATACAATTTAAGGACTCTTCCGGATGGACTAGGGTGGAACCCTGTTAAACTAGGAAACTTCGAGAGTCAAGACCCATGGGAGCACTGAAGTACTTGTGTTACCTCACCCAGAGAAGCCGGGTGCATAGGTGTCTTTTCGTGTCGGGTTTCGTCGTCGTTTTCTATGGAGAGCTGCAAAGAAATGCTGCAGGCGTCCAGAGGAGCAGTGTCCGGGTGGATCCAAGGGTGGATCAAAGATCTGAAGAACCTGAAAACAGAAGGGACAGAGTCTGGGTCACTAGCCAGTGACCAGGAAGGAACCAGGAAGGAACCAGGCGATGTTGGGTGATTTCAGGTGTAGTAGTCAAACTTGTCTCTTCAGCCACAAGGTTGAGGAGGCATCGACGATGACCAGGCGCTGGATTCGAACTGTCCCACAATGGATCTAGTTGACTGCGGTGTTGGTATCCAAATTGGACCCAACAAGCCTTGGCAATCACAACCCACGCAGGATGTCAAGATTGGCTCTGTTGCAGACCAGCAAGATCTGCGGTGCTTTTCCTTTGCAGGGAAGCTGGAGCAAGCCTGGAGCAACCAAGAAAGTGAGTTAGTTTTAAAATGGAGTCTTTATGGGCTCACTAGCCAACAGACTAGGAACCAAGAAGACATGTCAAGCTCAAATGCAAAAGTGGGACCCACGGAACACTCGCACAGTGTGTGGTCCTGGGCTTCAGTGCAAATGATGACTGGGGCTGGGGCTTCAAGCATCCCAAAGCACAACTTCGAGATATCTCGTTGAAGGAGTGCAGCTTGCAAAATGCAGGATGTCCAGGAGTTCCGATCCCACGTCTCTCGTGTCAGCCACGGGGCTCAGCTTTGCTGTGAATGTGGGTCTGGGTCAGAGAAGTTTGGAAGTTTAGTTCCTGTGTTGCAGATTCTTCGGGATCTGGTGGGAGCCTCGAAAATGCAGACTGGCAACATTACTGTTGGTGCCTGTTTGAACAGGGTGGTCACTCCTTGACCACAAGGGAGATATCTTCCATCTTCCAGTCAAAATGGAACATTGAAAGTCCAGGATATGTCCAGGATATGTCTTTCAAAGATTCGTCCAGGATAATCCAAAGTCCTAGGGACACAGCTCCTATACTTATACTAAGGATGGGGGCTGGACTAACTGGCTAGGTCCCTCCTAAGGGTGGACCTGAGAAGGGGGATGTTTATACCCCTTTCCCTTTGTCCAGTTTCGTGCCAGATCTGGGGCTGTGTGCCCCAGCAACTGGTTTGAACCGGGCTATGCATGGAGCACCTTGAGTGCCCCAGGCAGTGTCTGTACAGCATTCACTGAATGCAGCCCTCCCTGCCCCAATACACACCTCCCTAGACAGGAAACCTATTGTCCAGGCCTTCCCTGCCGGAGTTTCTTCCAGCAGCAGGAGGTCAGACTCGTGTCTGTGGCAGCAGCATCCATTTTGTGATGCTGAGGCTCTGTTTAACTTTAACAGGGTAAACCAGTAACTACATGTCTGCTCCCTCTAGATGGGTGGAATGCTACCCCCGCCGCCAAGACTGGCGGGGGGGAGGGGTAGTATTCCAAAGTGTTTGACAACTTACCCAACATGTTTTGATAAAGCCAAACCAAAGTTAGCATTAACCGCAAGGATTATAATGCCCTTAAGAGTATATGGTATGGCTATATCATAGTACAGCTATAAGGAGATGGTTCGGAAAGCTGCAGAGGGGCTCAGCTCATGCTAGGGCACCCTCTCACATATAACCAAGCACTCTGCCTCCAGGATTGTCAAGGCCTTCCATAGGAGTGACTTATAGGCGCTCACTTGGAACACTCCTGAGGCGGAAGCCGGGAGCGCGAACCTTGTTTGTTGCAAATGTTTTTAAAACTGTTTTACTCTAGATACTGAGCTCTCTCGAACTTTTAACCTGCACCTACCTGACAGAGGTTATCTGTTCTTTGCTCCACCGATTAGGCGCGGAGTTGCCACCTTGTTTGCGAACCTGCCGGTGCACCCCACGCCCACCTCCCTGACAGGTCGCTGGGGGCGGCGGCTTAGCCCTGTGACGCGTTCAGCGTCAATACAAAAGAAGCTTTTTGCGCGCAGGCGCTCACTTGGAACACTCCTGAGGCGGAAGCTGGGAGCGCGAACCTTGTTTGTTGCAAATGTTTTTAAAACTGTTTTACTCTTGATACTGAGCTCTCTCGAACTTTTAACCTGCACCTACCTGACAGAGGTTATCTGTTCTTTGCTCCGCCGATTAGGCGCAGAGTTGCCACCTTGTTTGCGAACCTGCCGGTGCACCCCACGCCCACCTCCCTGACAGGTCGCTGGGGGTGGCGGCTTAGCCCTGTGACGCGTTCGGCGTCAATACAAAAGTAGTTGGTCATACCTCTGCGCAGCAGACGCGGGCAGCGGGCGCTCCTTTGGCGCGCCTAAGGTGCCCTGACGAAAATAGTGTATTCTCCTATGGAGCTTAGAAACATACTGCATACAGCATCTAGTCCTTTAGCTGACATGCTAGTTTGTTCACATACATTTCCTGATTACATGGAAGGTCCGGTAGCTTGTAGAAACTGCACCTTTCAGGGTAATCAATTTATCTGTCACACCCCTCTCATTCATTCCCCTAAGATTCCGTTGGCATCGGGTCTATTCTATATCCTCTGTAATGTACGATCGTTAGCCGGGCATCCTATGGAGATTTGGGGTATGATACACTCCCATGCACCAGAGATATGTTTCCTGACGGAAACTTGGTTGAATCCCGCTAATCTGCCGACGATACATTTGGCTATACCTGATAACTACAGTCTTATACAGCTGGACAGGGAGGGGAAAATAGGGGGGTATCACTATAGCTTTTAAAAAAACATCTTAAAGTAACTTGGGTTGAAACATTTTCTGATAGAAGCGGTGAATTAGGCCTTTTCAAAGTTATTTTTTCACCGTCGGAAAGCTGGACCGGTGCCTTAGTTTACCGACCTCCTGGCTCTAGGACAGATTTCACAGATAGACTGGTTGATTCCATAGCCACTTATGCCTTGTCTTCCAGTAACTTCTTACTATTAGGTGATTTTAATTTCCATGCTGAATCACTCACGTCTCCGGATGTGAAAAAGCTCATCACTGACATGGCACACCTGGGACTCTCACAAAAAATCCAAGGACCTACCCATAAGGGAGGCCATACTCTTGATTTCCTGTTCACCAACATTGCTTCACTTATGTACGACACCGCATTGCCTCTTATGTGGTCGGACCACTTCATGATTACATTTACGAGCCCATTTTGTTTACTGACATCTATGGGACATCACGTAGGCAGAGATCAACGGCTTCTGCGCCCTTGGAAAAAGTTAACTCCTCAGGCAATTGATGAAGTGTTCTCAGTACCCTTAATAGTAGAAGAAAGGGATGTATCCAAAACCTTGTCGACCTTTACTAAGGAGTTGGGAAGAACTTTGGACACAATCATCCCAGCGAAAATGAAATCTAGACCCTTGCTGAACCGTCGCTCAGCACAATGGTACACTTCCGAATTAAAACTGGAAAAACTGCCTGCAAACGATTGGAGAGACTTTGGCATCGAAGCAAATCCCCACAGTCGAAAGCACTTTTTAAATCCTCACAGAAAATCTATCACCTTAACTTGAGGGCAGCAAGAAGCACGTTTATAGCGAATCAAATCGTGAACGCTAATAATTCGCCCAAAGTGCTATTTGACATTGTGAATGAGTTTGTGTCCCCAGCGGCATGCAAGCAACCGTCCATAGACTCTCAGGACCTATGCGATTCACTAGCTAGGTTTTTCCATGATAAAATCGAAAGTATCTATTCTAAATTTTCCCCTTCTGCCTCCTCTCTTCCTCATTTAGGCAACCAATTTGTATGGACGGATTGCTCCCATACAAGTTTCAGACTAATCACTACAGCTGAAACTCATAAAGCGCTTGAGTCCACGAAGTCGGGCTCTCCGGCAGACCTTTGCCCCCCAAGAGTTATGGCACTTCTGTCTCATTCACTGGCGCCCACGATTGTGAAAATCTTCAACCTATCAATTTCAGAGGGTGAAATTCCGGTTCTCTGGAAGGAAGCTTTTGTGCACCCTATACTGAAAAAACCAGCGGCTAACCCATTAGAGCTGAGTAACTATCGGCCTATATCGCTGCTCCCTCTCCTAGGTAAAGCACTCGAGAGCATGATCAACCAACAGCTGAACAGCTACCTGGAATCAAATTGCATTTTGGACGCCTCGCAGTCCGGCTTCCGTAGGGGTTTCAGTACTGAAACAGCACTTTTAGCTGTAACTGACTCCCTGCGGATGACGGTAGATGCTGGAGGATCGGCAATCTTGATTCTTTTTGACCTCTCCGCGGCCTTTGATACCATCTCACATGTTAGGCTGCTGGAGAGGTTAAGTGCTATTGGTATCCAGGGGCTAGCCCTCAAGTGGCTACAAAACTTTCTGACGGATAGATCCCAGACGGTCATCATGGTCCCTATCAGGCAGAGAAAATGCCGTTGGATAAAGGCGTTCCCCAGGGTTCCTGCCTTAGCCCTACCCTTTTTAACATCTATATGGCACCTCTGGCTAAGGTAGTGGAATCCCTGGGGTTCGAAACTATTTCATACGCCGACGACACACAACTGTTGTTTAACATCAGCCCCAATCAGGAGGCAGACAGACTCCGCTTCTCAACAGGGATCCTGGAAATCTCCAACTGGATGACCAACAACTTCCTCCAGTTGAATCCAGGAAAGACGGAAGTCATGTTGCTGGGCAAGGCGGCGACTACCTGGTCCAAGGATTGGTGGCCCTCACAGTTGGGTACCCCTCCTATACCGAAAGAGTGTGTTAATAACTTAGGTATCAAAATTGATCACTCTCTCTCAATGCAGGACCATGTCGCGGCCCATGCTGGATCCTGTTATTTCAGGTTAAGATGGCTTAGGAAGATCCTTCCTTTCATTCCATCAGAACATCGTAGAACCCTGACACAAGCCATGGTTATTAGCCGTTTGGATTACGACAATGCCCTCTTAGCAGAAGTAGGGCTGACCTCCCTTAAGAAATTACAAGTGATCCAAAACACAGCGGCCAGGTTTGGTTCGTGAAGAGAGGAGCACGCAAGACGATCAGGAGCGGTAGAGTTTAGAGGACCCTTTACGAGATCGACAGAGATACGCAACTCCCATCGTAAGAACGAACCACCCCGAACAAATTCTCGGCCGGCACAATCACGAAACGTGCATCTCGATAACAGCAGTGGCAAATAGAATTAGCAAGTATCAACTTCGCAAAGTCAACCCCAAGGAAGAACCGCCAGGGGCAGCACGACTCATAGAAAGAAGTAATAAGGTGATAACCGACAGGGTGAGAAAGAGCGGCTCCTAGAAGACGCATATATTCCCTAATATCAAGAGGGAACAGATTGAGAATCAAAAAGAGGATGCAAGAGAAAATGTACAGACACGATTAAGGGTGAT
Organism: Lissotriton helveticus; assembly: GCF_964261635.1. Classification (NCBI taxonomy): domain Eukaryota; kingdom Metazoa; phylum Chordata; class Amphibia; order Caudata; family Salamandridae; genus Lissotriton; species Lissotriton helveticus. Next base: position 722,008,752 of record NC_136072.1, read on the forward strand.
GTAACCAGGAAATCCCTTTTTAAAGTGGCAACCAACCAGTGCCCAGCAGCAGGAAAGACTGATTATTTAGCCTTTAAAAAGATGGCAGAGTACCAATAAAAGCCATCGAAACGCATCGACGCCACTACTGCACAATCAAAGAAACCAAATCTACCCTGTAGACAAGATATAGAACGGGTCCAGGTTTAGATTTTGTAAACATTAGGTTTCTGATGTGCTAAACAAAATGACTAATAAGAAGTGTCTGTTTGTCTCTCCCCCAAATGTGATGTTTTGTGGGATTTTTTGTCCTTTTTTAATTACTGTTAATTAACTGTGATGCAATGTGATTTAATGTAATTTTTATTAGCATGTGTATACAATGACCTTATTGTAAGTTGTAAATTGTAAACTGTTTTTATAAAGTGTGCAACAAATGTTTTGTTTTTAAGTATCATAACACACAGTAAGAAAAATTCTCCCTTTTTTTAAATAAACGACAAAACTACATTACTTGTGTGAGCGTATTATAGAGTGTAGAACTTATTTCAGATGTTTAGTTGACCCAGATAATTACGATGTGCATGTATTTTTAGTTGTTCACCAAGGGAAGAACCCCCCTTTTTACTGGTTTTGAATATGCCTGCTAGCTCTTCTTCGCTACCATTACTGAGAAAACTACACTGGCTACCTGTAAGGCAAAGACCCATTTTTAAAAACTGTTGTTTGACATTTAATGCCCTACAGGGTCAGGGCCCTAGATACCTGCAACAAAAACTGACAAAACACATCCCGAGCCGAACTCTTAGATCCAGCTCGCAATTACTATTACATGTCCCCCGATTCAGACGTCATAGGTCAGGGGGTTTGGCTTTCTCTTACCTAGCACCCGTCTACTGGAATAGTCTTCACATTTCCTTGCGAGAAATTTCATCCTATCAAATTTTCAGGAAACATTTAAAAGCCTTCCTTTATTAAGGTCTCTCCTTTTTTTTAGCTTTCTCCTAGGGTTGTGTTCTTAGTAAGTGCTGAGATGTCTCACGGTAATTTGTTGCGCTATAAAAGAAAGCATAACATAACATAACATAACATAGGTGTATATGTGTCTATATGTATAGGTAGATATAGGGATACTATATCTAAGTAAGGGGTGGTTACACCACCTTACCCAGGATGTGTGAACAGACCTGTGGTGTCAGTTTGGAAGGCAAACCAAGGGGTGACATAATACATGCTGCAGTCCCTGGTAGGCCTAAGGTGCACCTATGCCCTGGGTACCTATGGTACTCTATACAGGGGCCTACAAGGGTAACCCAATAACTAATCTGGTATGTACCTAAAGTACATGGTATCAATTTAGAGAGAGAACAGCTGGGCTGTGGGTCTGATTAGCAGGCCCACAGCCACACTAAAGTCGAAAAACCGGAGAATTACAGCAAAAAGTGGGGGTGACCACAGGAAGCAGACCCTACTCTCCTACAAAACCTATTCCCGGAACGCTACTGTAATCAAACTACACTTCGCGAGTGCAATCATTGAGAAAAATGTAGGTATACAATTCAACTCTTGCATTATCACCTTCAGCGCGGTGCGAATTTTCACGCTGTGCTGAAGGTTCGAAAAACGGGCGTGGTCGTGACGGAACGGTTCCATCATCAGCACAACCCAACTGACACTGATGAAGCGTCGAAGGGGATAAGAATAGTAAGCTCCTTAATTTAACTCAATCAGGCATCAGACCAAAACATGGTACATAATCACCAAGCCTAAATTTCAGGGATTGCATCCTTAAATTACTAGACAAAGGAGACTCTTGATGACTTGTGCGTGCGGATCGATTAGTAGAATTCAGCACCATCAATCTTCCCTGCTAAACATTCTATCAGCCAGAATGGGCAGTAAAGCTCAGACTTAAATTGTCATCCCTGACAAAAGAGGCAATATCCTAATGTTTGACTCCTTTAAGTCTTCAATACACACTTTAAACTATTGTGTGCTACAAACATTATCCCACTGTCCTCAACCGTTTAGCCTGCACATTAAGCCATTGACAATAATAGTGCAAGGTGGGAGCAAAGCTAGGAACTAATGCCTCAGGAAAACCTAGCTTTTTTCAGAGTTTCTAAACTCTCCATTATAATCAAGCGGAAACCTTCTTAGAAAAATTATTTGAATAGATGTCAGCCTTCTAATTCAAAGTGAATCCTAATGGTTGTAAGTCACAATATCGACCACAAAACTATCTAACTGCAAAATTATTGAGGTCAAACTATTGATAGCCAAAATAAAGTTACCGACTCATCTTGTTGTATAGCATTTTAGGACCCTAGTGTAATTTTCCCGATTCATGCCCTTATATAGGTATAAATCACCTTGCCCTTATATAGGCATAGAAATCATAACCATATTTAGACATAGCTCATGCAGTTCAAATACGGCATGACTACTTCCACTAGTTCCGAAAATACACAACGATTTCTTGGAAAACTCTGCTTCAGCCGTTAGGGACTTCCCCTTGCTTGAATATTGATTTGTCCAAGAACTCATGGAGTTTTCAAAGAACTGAGACTTTTTGATGACGTTATTATGTCCACCTTTACGTCAAACTCAGCACCTTCAAGGTATAAATATGCCCACACTTGCACAAGCAAACACACGGTGGTTTGGAGCAGTTTGACTATCTACTTGCCCGACGCATCCCGCTACAGCAAGTGCCAAAGGAAGCCGACCCTCCAGCAGACGCACTGAGAGAGACGCTGTCTTTTATCTTGCCGAGAAATCCAGCTCCAGTGTTTCTAAGCTCCCCTGGGAAATCGAGTCCTGAGACTGACCTCCTTCATTCTAAGCAATACAAAAGGGGATGATGGACGGAGCGTTTGAGCAAATCAAACACTCACCCCCAGTCAACTGATCTGGGTTTAATCCATCCCCATTCTTTAGCTCACTCAGCCACCCCAGTTCAGACATGGCCATATGCAAATCAGTCTGACCCTGTGCCTCATGGGAACAGTCCAGCCCGAACTGCCAAGCCATGTCTTCCCTGGACCGGAAACAAGCATCCTGGGACCGGTTTCGGATTCATAATCCTCATCAGCCAGGCTGTCTTGAATCCAGTGGCCAAGTGAGCAAGGGACTCACGTCTGAGCATACCCTGCCAACTTAGGGCGAACAAAGCAATACAAAAGGAGATGATGGACGGAGCGTTTGAGCAAATCAAACACTCACCCCCAGTCAACTGATCTGGGTTTAATCCATCACCATTCTTTAGCTCACTCAGCCGCCCTCCTTCATTCTAAACCAAGGTACGGAGCTGATTAGACCCTAAGAGAAATCTTGGATAGATTCTTGGCAAAAGAATACTAAACTTATGCTACACCACACTTACTTCTTCCCTCGTACTAGACTTAGGTTAGGTACATCGGGGTAGGAGTATTTTAGAAGCACCAGTTGAGTACTTTTAGTCTTTATTTATTCATGTATGTATTTTATGGCTTAGAAACCATACCATGCTTTTACAATATTATTTTATAATACTTGCTGTAGGCATTATAATTTACAGCCAGTATTACGATTGTAGCAGTTAATTTCTTCTGCATGAGAAAGAAGACTGTTCAATAAATACTTTTATTGAAAATGCCCGTCTCTCTATTTCTCTGCACCTCTGGTGAAACGAAGCATGCATGAGGGACTGAGTGAACTATCTATTTATTGATTCCACGACTCTGAAGATCAGTTTTATCTTGGGGAAACAAAGTTGTCATGTTTATGCGGATGTCAGAAACTAATCCCTTCTTGTGTATTCGAGAACGTTTCTAGTGACCTCTGAGTTAGCTGGCACTCACAATTAAGTCTAATATATTCAATAGAGACCTAGTAGACATAAGTCCTACGTCACATCTATAGGATATATTATTACAATGCGCAGAGCCTATTGGGAATATAGGAACTACACTACATGGCGTCCAACGTTTGGTAAAGCACTAATTTAACGCTAGATACTAGAGTAACTCATTCGTGCATTTCACAGAAACCCCTTTTCCCGTAAAATACTCCAATAGACGTCTGGAGTGGGTAAAAGGATAAAATATCCCCCATTACTGAGTAGGATGAAAATCCTACGTATTCGTTTTTGGTTTGTTCGAGGACATTGAAATTCCACTAACTTACCAAGAGCATCAGCTCTGGTTTAAAGGCGCCCTACAACATCAAAATCACATTACCAGGCTTGGTCCACTAGGTAGACCAGGAGCGACATGGCCGGTACTAGCCAGCTATACACCACATCCTGATATTGAAAGAATGTCAGATATAGAACTGTTAGCTCAGCTAAAACAAATAATCAAAATACATAGACAATTGGTTCAATATGTCATGCAGACTCTAACAGTCAAACCGACTATCAGAATTCCACAGCAAACCTTTCATCAAGGGAACACAAACAAAATTACACCACAGACTATACAATCAGTCATTGGTAAATTACCTACTAAAAGGGAACAAATTCCATTCTGGTTAGCTCAAAAAATTACTCAGATCAAGGCAGTATTTCCCGATAGTACACCTCATGAGAAACACAGGATTCTAACAATCTGTTTACCAATGGGGATCGCACCACACTTGGAGGACTGTGACACTTGGGGTACAGTCTTTGCTGCAATCTACACAAAAATCATGGTGTACCGTCTATGGTGGTGATACCAGACGTCCTGAAACAGATTCAAAATGAATACGGGGCAGAGCCTGCTTTAAATCTCGGTATGAAGTTACTGAAGGATTTAAAACAGGTCTCAGCTATAATATTAGCTAATATTAAAGGTGAAGCAGCATCCGTGGCCATCCTCCAAAAACTAAAAGAACTTGATGTAACTGATTAACCATATGAACTGGCCAGAATAATTAAAAAATCCTATGAAGAACTAGATAGAGATAGTTTGGGAGGGAAACCAGTAAAGCCCAAACTGACAGAAAATCCTGAAAACGTTTTTATGAAAAACACACTCACTAGTCCTACAAAGAAGTGGGAAAATACTAGACAGACACTTCCTAAAGAGAAGCAATCTCAATCCAGAGGTAGGTCTCCTCAAAAGGAGCACTATGAAAAGAGATATAACCTCAGAAATAGGGATACTTTGAGAAAACCTGATAGATATCAAGATACTGATACACATTCCTCTTGTACCTTTCAGACTTCCTCGCAGAAATTCGAAAGAAGAGGACGATCAGAACACAAGGAAGAACGTGTGAAGTCCAAAGACGATCAACACGTTTCAAAAAATAAGAAAACTCAATTAACCAAGAAGAAGGTAGCAAGTCTAAAAATCAGACATGCCGAGGATCTTGAGGACACAACTCAAGAACGGGGAGTGGTCCAGACAATGCTGGACAGTGCAGCAGAAGAAACCATAGCTCCCAAGATCCTGAAGGATCATCTGAAGACAGTGGACCTGAATGAATACATTCAGGTTGAAACTGCTGATACCAGGGTTAGTGTACCCCATAAGTTATATGAAGTAACACTCCGGATAGAGGGGGGCATAACTAGAAAAATAAGAGCACTCTTTTGGGAAAAACTATCTAAGGGTTATGACATCATTCTGGCTGAAAAAGACTGGCCATCTGAATTTGTCAGGGAGTGCCCACATGGCGAAGAGATCCTTATGCCAGCCTTCTCCAATCATATTCCTATTCATAAAAAATACACTTATGCCAGAAAATGGGCTGTAGCACAGGCTCCAGCATTATATAAAAATCATGTGGGATGGGATGAGGACTCTCCTCACCATAGGATCCAGTTAAAAAATCAACCTACTACTCAAAGGCAGTATCCAGTTAAGCAAGAAGCTAAAAAACAGGTCAGGGAGATCCTAGATCAACTTGAATACCAAGGGGTGATTGAAACATGCACCTGGTCCATGAAAAATCCTTTGTTTCCTGTCTCCAAACCAGACAATACATATCGTCTAGTTTTGGACTACAGACTTTTAAATTCTTTTTGCAAAACTTTGCAGTACAAAATGCACACAGTGCAGCACTGATGAACAACATCGTGCGCAAAAAATATACGGTTTCTTCTGTCAAAATATCGTACCTGAAAGCAGGTACTTGACCGCTTTCTCAATTATGGGGAGACAGCGTCACTTCTGTCGTCTCCCCAGGGAATGAAGAATAGTCCAGGGTTATTTTCAACCAGAGAAACAGAGTTACTGCAAACGTATGATGATGAGGCATTATCATATGTTGATGACATCTATCTTACAGACGATGATTTGGACAGGCACTTGAACAGGGTGAACACCATAATACTTGGCTTCGCCTCCTAAGGGTACAAATTCAATTTTTAAAAATCAAGGATTGTCCACCTCAACGTCCTATTCTTAGGATACGAACTTTCAAGTGAAAAAGCCTGGCAGCAAACTTTTTAGAGAAATGTGCGCTACTCCAACCTCCAAAAACGCTGAAAAACTTACAGTCAGTTCTAGGATTCTTGAATTTCGGAAGAACTTACATTCTGAACTACGCAGGAAGGGTTAAACCTCTCTACGAATTAATCAAACCTGGTTTCAAACCTACTAATTGGACTCAAAAACACATAGAAATTTTGCGTTCAGTGCAAACAGACATGTTAGCAACAACCCATTTACAGACACGCGTAAACAAACGCAACCTTGTAATCCGAATAATCCCAGGGAGATGCGGATTCACATACCTAACCATTAATGAAGGTGAAAAGGTACCAACAGCTTACAAATCACACTTGTACACACAAGCTGAAATGAAATTCACTTCAACAGAATAAATTCTGACAGCGGTTCAAACTGCAGTAGCAAAAGAGAGAGCCCTCGCGTAGGGAAACGCATAAAGGTCGTTACTCTGTACCTGCCTTAGAAGCAGTGACAAAAGGGAGCATTCCGAATGCAAAAGCTTTACATCCAAGATGGATACAATGGGTTAATTCTCTTGCTGCAACAGACGTACAATACGTTTTTTACCCCTACTTGAAAACAAGAATTTCTACAATACGAACACGAATGTCCTCTGCCCACTGAGATTCTGCCTCTAGAACATTACGGATGTATAATTTATACAGACGGATCAGCACAGCCTGCAATTGGGGGTAAACAAGCTTATAGTGCTGTATGTGCGATTGTCAAAGGTCGCTGGCGCGATGGTAAATTCAAACTATGGTCACAAAAACTCAATCTCTCGGAGACTGTACAGCTCAGCGAGCTGAACTACAGTCTTTCAAGATGGCGCTTGAAAATGCCGATCGCGAATTCCCCACACTCATAGTGTGCGATTCGTATTTGTGTCCAATCTTACAATGGATATTTGCAGAATTGGGTTCAAAACGGTTTCAAAGACGCAAAAGGTGGCACACTCAAGCATAAGTTGCTTTGGGAACAAGTAGTTCAGTTACAGAAAGAACTACAAAAGACTCACATGACCCATACACTGAGTCATCAGCGTGATGGTGTTCACTTTGCAGGGAATTCATTGACTGATGAAGCCGCGAAGGCAGCTGTGCAAACGGCTTCCGTAGCTGCAATCACTCGTTCAAAAACACAAATAGACGGTGAAACAATGCTAGCTGTCAATGCTACAAGCAAAGGCTGCGGTGCAGCATTACCTCTAAACTATCCACTCGAATATTTATACATAATTGATGCGAACTCCGTTCCCTGTGCTCGAATCCCTGGAGTGGGGGATAGGGTAATTCCAAACAGGAATCGGAGAGGTGCTTTGATTCAAGAAGCACATATGGGAGAGGGTCTGATACATCAAGGGATCTCAAAATCTCTACTAGAATTAAAAGAGATGTACTGGTGGCCAGGGGTCAGGAACTGGCTTACAAGAATGTCCAGTTTAAAATAGATAACATGGCAGTGATTCATACTGTTACCAAACAATCCACCAGAGATGTGCAGGTTCTCAAGCTTTTGCAGGTTTTTGTTCTGGCTTGTCTGAGACATGATGTGGCGTTCAGAGCTTGACAAGTTCCTGGGGTGGACAATGATATTGCAGATGCTCTGTCTCGTTCACAGTGGGAGAGGTTTGATGGCTGGCCACGGAGGCAGACAAGGTCGTCTTTTGCCTTTCAAAAAAAAAAAGAGCCGGGAAGGCTATCACGCTACAAAAAGCAGGGGAAGTATACCAAAGTAAGGCAAGCGTCTAGATGCAGATCTTTATGGCTGTTTAACCACATTGGAAGAGATTGACTTAAATGGGAGCATCTGAAGATGAAGTATTTTCATAGTCTTTTTACATCAGTTGCTGCTTTTTCTTCTTTCACTTTCTGTTGGCAGAAAATATGTTTTCATACCTTCTTTTTCATCCCACCACAACGTTCACTTGTGGAATACCCCATGTACTCTCCCTCTTTTCTAATTTTAATGTCTCTGTTGAACTAATGGCCAAACAAAGCTAGTCTCAGGGCTCTAGATTTCATCCATCACTTTTTTGTATTCTTCAGTGTGACATACTAAACTTGGCAGAAATGCCCAGATGTGAGCCTCGTGCAGACTGTGCCGCTGGAACCAAACTACCTGCTTGTGAGCCCTTATAAGGGTGAAACCAGTCTTGAATTTCTTGGCTCTTGGTTCAAGCAGGACCTGGTCCGGCAGTTTGGACTGTTCTGTTCCTATTGGAGCAGGGCCAAGACTGATTAGCATATGGCTGGGTCGAATCTAAGATAGCATTGTGTGCAAAAAAAAATGGTTTGCCATATGGCCCAGAGTATTTACCAGTGGTTGAGATTAATTCAAGTGTTCCATCCATCACTTTTTTGTATACTTGTCTGGCAATACTTATAAGTAAGTTAAGCTCCATTATCAACAGCTATATATAAACTTGACTTTCACATTTTCGTAGGATCCTAATAAAAGTTTCACTCTTCCACCTTTAAATCTGACTTGGTTCAGTAATTTTGCCTAATCAGTGTTTTTCCTACTGCGGTGTTCAGACTACATTTATGTTCTGTTGAATGATACCAGGGAACGTTTACCCACAGCCAGATGATTTCTTTGGCACAACCAGGTGAATTAAAGCCCACCTTGGCTCTGTTGTGATAAAATTGTGGTCTTGCACATTTTGTACAGTGCAGCAATCACTGATTCCTGGACCTAATTGTGCTTTGGATTCTTTATTATGGACTTCCCATATGGATACTCCCCAAGGGGGGGGGAAACAATCTTCCTCGGCAATGTCGTCAACAGAACGGCATCATGCTTCAGACCCTGCACTCAGTAAACTTGAATTAGAGATTTTTAAATGTAAACCAGCCTCCCTTCTTCACTAATAATGAGTCAGCTTAGGTGGCCATGGGAATCAATGGCATCAAATGACATGCTTTATCTTTATTAGGACTTAGGAAGGGGTACTTGTGTCATCTGCCAACATGGAAGAAGCTTTGGAAGGTCCTCCCATTTCTTTGACTCAGGCCTCGCAATAACTTCTGACAATCCTGCTCCTTAGTGATCATGAAAGAAATGTTTTGGAGTGTGACAGTGACCCTAGGGTTCTCTCTATCAACTTGAGAAGTGCACATATCACCTTGGCATGGCTAAGTGAAAACAAAGTGGTTTGTAGGATGTTGGTGGTGCTCCGATGGTAGGGTCTAATGTTAAGAACTTCTAACCTAACCCTTCAGAAAGTTGAGTGTGTCATGGTGTTTACCCTGCAGGGTCCTCTGCCTGCAGAGTTCGGGTTCTATAGCCCTTGACACAGCTCAGGTCGGATATTGAAATAATTGTCTAGTTTTTAAAATCTTGATAAATTGCTGCCAGGGCGGGTCTTCGGCCCTTCCAATTACCTGAAGCGTTCATGATTGTTCTGAATTCAGACATGAGTTTTTATTTCTAGGGTTGGTTCTGAAGGTTTTTTGTAATCTACCGCATTGCTATCTACAATGCGGTTTCCTTTCTCTTCCTTGGCCTACATCACTTTGGAGTTTGTTCTAGGGTTTTTTTTCTGATAACTTATTGTTGGCTGAAATTCTGTCTTCCTAGACTTTCATTAGGACTGTCTTCATAATTTCGATGGAGCAGGTAACAGCATTACCACTGCCATCGGTGTTATGAGATCTGCAGGAACTCTGTAGATCATTTTCTTTCACATGGAAAATGAGGAATTACCAGGAGAATGTGACCTGGAATTGTTAACTCCTTTGGTAATTCCTAATTTATTGGCAGACCCTCAAGGACCAACTCATAATGGGCCAGATTTTTCCCACTTCCAGTGCTAATGCTCCTGATCTCAGTAACTTCAGGGTGGGGAAACACCAGCTCATTTTCCGTGTCACTTGAGGGCCCTGCTGTGTTGTTTCTCTTGGTTTCTAGTTCTTTGTTCTCTGGGTCTTCTAATTAATCACCTGATGTCTCACTGTCTTAAACTTTACATAACCTCGTGTGCCCTCCTGCATTGTAGAAGCTGCCCCAGTGGTACTGTGTTTTCACAGGCCCTTCTGAAACCTCTCTCTATCCCTATTTATGAGTCAATACCCTTTCACTCATTGAAAAAACGCACCTGTGATGGCAGACAAGACTCATCACAAAGTCAAAAGTGAACAAAAGTAAACTGTTTGATGTCAAAGGTTTTTGTGAAAAAAGTGCAACAGCTGGAGAATAATCTTCCGATGATAAGTCGATCGTTTCTACATGCAAGTGGGCATTTACATTTATCTATACATCAAACACTTGCGTGGGCTACATGTAGATTAAGAAGCCTATACAGAACGACAAGAAAAAGTGGGAGACCCAATTAACCCTTGGAGGTTTGGGTAGTATATATATTAACAGGTAACTGTGCCTACAAGTGATTTATTGTAATACACTCAGCTCAGCATTCAACATGCATTACAATGGTCGCAAGCTCCGTCTAGTAGCTCACATTCGATTACTCAAAAATGTAATTTACTAATTTCCATATGGATAAATATGCTACAAATACTCTTTAAACGGGTGTAGATGTTTGAAAATGCAAACTTTATAATTACATATTTTTTCAAAGGGTATAAAGAACTATTACAGATATAAATATAAAACAACACCCAGTGACTGAGGTTTACAAATGATTTGTTGTTACAAACACCTCATGGTCACTAATGTGAGCATCTATTTCAAACAATATGTGTAAAAGGAAAATGTAACTGATCAAAGCAGAAAACTAATCCTTAAAGAAAGTAAATCACAAAGGAATTAGATGTAGTTGTCGACGTTTCTGTCTATATGGTGTAAGCATCCGTAGACCATCTTCAGGACAATGAATTTTAATGTTGAATGACCCTTAAAAAAGGTTACATGAGTAATTTCAAATCGTAGTTAAATCCTTTTTTAAAAAACTTTCTGCTGTCCGACATCGGAAAAGGGGCTACTCTAAGGTTACCACTGTTTAAAGTAGGTCCATGTGAATTATATTTAGATCACACCTTCGCAGAACAATCCTCGTGGATTTGTTTGGTCATAGGCTAGCAAACATCTAGCAAGTAAGTGAGCGCTGCTCCTTCGACGTGCCGCTGTCACTGCAGTTGCTAGCCATTATAAAGTTTGCATTTTGATCTACACCTGTTTGAAGAGTATTTGTAGCAGATTTATTGTGATGGAAATGAGTAAATTCAATTTTTGAATAATCGAATGTGAGCTACCAGATGGAGCTTGCAACCATTGTTTTGCACATTGAATGCTGAGCTGAGTGTATTAAAAGAAATCCCTTGTAGGCACAGTTACCTGTTAATATAATATACAGAATGACGACAACATCTTCCTAGACCAATTGCACTTCATTTTTAAATGTATTCATCCCTAATATCTTCATTTTGGGGACCAGCAATAATATAAAAAATTAGACAATAAATTCAGCGCCACAGAGAGGGCCAGAACGTGTAATAAATGTCAGCGATTTTGAACAAATCCTGGTGCTCATCCTGTTCTTTCATCTACTTATTTCTCATTTTTGGTCTCTCATTCTTTCTTTCTTGTCTCTTGTCAGCATTTTGTAGCAGCCTAACTTAGGGTGGCATTAGGAGGTACATAATATGACATAAAAGAATACATGGAAGTCATCGTATACAACATTTGAGTATTAATTGAGGGGGATGAGAACCCACCTCAAATAATAAACACCTCGAATCAAGGGGCCCATTAGGATGGCGGGCGGACTATGTCCGCCCGCCATTAGGAGTCCGCCCGCCATCCTGTCGTGGGAAGGGTTCGTACACCATAAGGGCGGGGGTCCCGTGCATGGAATTAGGATGCACCTGCCACAGTGGCAGGTGCATCCCGCATTTTTAACATTGCGGCGGGCGGTGCTGAAATCACTGCCCGCCGCAATGCTAAAAATGCCTGTTGTGCGTTTCAAAGCACAACAAGACAGGCACTGCACGGTGTCTGCCATGTTGTACTTTGAAATGCAGGGGGGTACCATAGGTACCCCCCATGTGCGCACCCCACCCTCCTTCACCATGGGGGCCTGCAACGGGCCCCTAAAGCAAAGACCGTATGCCTTTCCACCGCCGTGGAAAGGCATAGGACCGCTGGCATCGTAATATGGTTGGCGGTGTCTCGCAGGCACCGCCACCATATGTACGCACTTTTTCAGATGGTCTTCCCGTACGCCGCGGGCCTCCCAGCCATCCTAATGTGGCGGGGTGTCATTTCAGTGAGGATGGCGGGCGGATTGCCCCCACCAGGCCGGCGGTGGCTACCGCCAGCCTGGCGGGGGCAATCCGCCCGCCATTCTAATGGGCCCCCTAGTTAGCAAAACAGAAGATATTTTAATGAATTCCAAGACACCAAAATGAAAAAAAACAATTAGGAGAGCCAGAAAAATGAATTTATAAAGTTTGAATTAAAATAGTGCCAAAAGCACAAGGTGCCTACTGTGACTATCTGGTCAGCCTAGACCAGGTTAAAATAAATCTTTAATGCCGATCAAAATGGGGGATGTTTCAGATACAGGGACCAGGTTCATCTTGGTAGAAAGTTTACCTTCTGACTTGAAACTTTTATGAAGAAGAAGTGGTTGTTGATTTGTCGTCGGTGAGACAACCTATGCGCTGCATCAAAAGCAGCACTCAATGGTGAGTTGCTGAAGAGTGGGATCTTGTAAGAACATTGATGAAGGCTCTGAGCAGGTGAAGTCTGAAGTCTATGCCCAGGAATGCCTTAACGTTGATCATATGATCCTCGGCTTCTCTCCCAACGAAGCCCTCAATTTTAGGTTTTAGAAACTTTTCTGTAAGTCAGATCTCCTTGGAGTTTGTCGACAGAAGGAGTAGATTCTAACAGCAGCAAAGGCTCAGGGCAGGTCTGATTGGACCTGGTCAGCTAGGCAGTTGCAGGGATGAAGGCCTCTAAGACCTTGTTGTGTCCCTGTAGCTATAACAAGAGGTGAGCCAACTGGCCCTTGGAGGACTTTCCGGGGTCCTGGGTTCAAGGCAAGCAGGTTCAGGCTTTCTTCAGGTTCTTCAGACAGGAGGACAGTCCTTCTGATTCGCCACCGATCCTGGAGTGTTCTGTGGGGAGGTCTGTGGGGTCATATTTAATGCCTAGTGCCAGCCTGGGGGTGGAGAGCATGCCTTTAGCAACCCCCTAAACCAGTTCTGGTCAATGCTTCCCATCCTACTGGGTTTGGAGCCAGCCTACCTAGAGAGACAAAGGGGAGTCAGTTGTGAGCTTCATCTGCCAGTGTAGGCATGCTTTGAAGCTCAAGAAGGGGATTGGTACAGCCTGTAGACCATCCTGTCAAGAGAGGACCCCTCTCCCCACACCCAGATCCCTTTGTCCACTGTCTGGGAGCAATACCCATCTCTTTACATTCGAGCAGGCAGGAGTTGGACACTGGCAGGGTTCCGACAGTAGGAGTTTTTTAAAAAAAGAAAACATTTGTTAACTTTGGGGGACGCCTGCCGAAAATTGACAGTGTACGTCCACCAAACCTGTTGCACTTGAATAGGAACTGCTATGACGGCAGTTCCTTTCAAAGTATAGAGATAACTGCTGAGGAAGCGGTGACTTCAAAATATGGCGTACTGAAGTCCAACAGGGTGGCAGATGTAATGTATTCTGCCACCTTGAAGGACGGAATACTGTCCTGTCAAACTCTAAATCTGGCCCTAAATAAGAAAGTAAAATCGCCTAAAATCCCAGTCAACTGCACCCATAAATGCTATGCTGCATCTTGGCACCATTTAACTAGAAAAAACTTTAAAAATACACGTCTCTGGGTCACCTGATTGGATCTGAAGCCTTTTTTGTTACTTTTTCTATTACCTTTTTCTTGTATGTAGAAATTAGATGAGAGATTTTAAACTGCATTAAGTTTTGAATGTTTAACAGTTTCGGTACTGCTAAATATCTTACACACTTTCTCTAACTTTTTCCTGGCTGCTCTGAGACGTAGCTTCAAGGGGGTTGAGCCCCGATATATTTAGTGAGCTTTCTGCCTGACTTGTTTGGTTTGTGGATTTATTACTGGTTGGGGACAAACATTTTCACAACCAACAACCCTTTTCGTACATTCTGTACAAGGAATCACTTTAGTAAATGTTTTTCTAGATTTTACTCTCACACATTTGAAGTCTTAATTGCCACCGTGCCCCCATCATGAAATGTAATGATAAAAACACCATTACCAATTTGTATTGGCTGCCTGTTCCAACCTTTACCAAATATAAGCTGTGATGCATTAGTTAAAAGTCTTTTTATGCCTTCACACCATATTAACTTTCAGCAAGCTAATGATCTCAGATGATCTAAGAGACGCTGTCTATAAATCTATATATAATAACAACTGGACACAAATAAAACATTCATCTACTTTGTGGCCAAAATCAAAAAATTCTGAAAAAAACCTAAAAAAGATTCCCTTTCCTACATCATCTTTCTATCTCTACAATCTGCCAATGACTATCGCAAATTGCACACCTCTTAATATAATGCAAATTGACAACATCTTTGTTTCAAACAAACTCTGAACATGGAATACTAGAGTATGGTCTTGAAATATGCCTGCTTGAAGTTTAGATAAGTTTATACACTATGTAAACATGAACATATGCACTGTGTAGACCTTATATGTCGCTATTTATCTTGGAATATTACAGTGCTTCACTGCCTTTTTGGGACCAGGTTTATCAATAATAAATATGTCTTATCAAAATTCGAATATTACTTGTTATTTTCATATAGGGTTTTATACCTCTCATATAGAGCATGGTACCACAATTCGGCTGTTTCTAAGCACTAAAATTAGTTAAATAAACAGTCTGTGCTCCTGCAGTCTCGATGTCACCATTTTGAATGACTCTACTGCACTGACTCAATTTCATAAACATACTAGACAAAACAGTGTTAACTACATCCACTCCTCTACTCCGATACACTACTATGGAGAGACCGCTCCTTTGTGCCTGCTAGTGCCTTAGTAGATGATGGTGTCCCCAGCAGTCGCGTCTTGTTTGTACCTGTGTAACACCCTGCTTAAGGCAACTGACTACTCAAGGAACAAGACCCTGAGGGGCTTATTTATGAGCACTTGCGTCACTTTTATGCCACCGGTGCGTCACTTTTTGTGACGCACCAGCGGCGTAAAATAGTGACGCATCTAGGTAGATGAGTCACTTTGTAAACCCCTGCGCCACATTATACCTGCGCCAGGTATAATGTATGCAGGGGGGGGCGTTCTGACACAAGAAAGGGTCATAGAAGTGACGCAGTTAAATCTATAAGATTTCACTGCACCATTTCTAGGATGAAAATGCGTCAATATCTTATGCCTGCCTCATGGCAGGCGTAAGACTGATGCAGGCACATTTCACATGGGACTTGACCATGTGTAATGACCCATTGCTAGAGTTGCGTCACTTTTGTGACACCCTCCAGCAATGCGTCATTTTTGCGCCTACAGATATGTCAGAAATACTGCTGTATCTGTAACACCTTGCGACATGATGCATCATATTGTAAATATAACGCATCATTGGTGTTCCAAGGAGGGTGCAATGAAAAGTGACGCATAGATAATATCTTCAAGATGTGGTGAGGAAAGACCATTTGAAGAATGTTGTCATAAAGCCATAGGTGACGAGTGAATACATTAGCTGAGATACGGGGAGAGCACGGAGCTCAGCAGCGGTGTTGATGTAAAGATGAGGTTTGGGCCGTTTTGAGCCTCAAAAATGTAAAGGCCCATGTAAATGAACTGCAAAGGTAGGCCCTCTCTAAGACAGGAATAAAAGCAACCCCACACCAGTTTCTGTCTTTTGCTCTCAGTGTAATTCATTTCACTGAAAAAAAAGCTTGGTGGGTAGAAAGCCTTGAAGTAATCTCAGACACTTGTAATTACTCAAGTAAATACAAACGACTTAAATTCCGGGTCATCATTTTAGTCCTGCAATATTTTCACAGAAGTGGTAGAAAGACTGTCTTCCAAGTGATCTATGTAGTGAGTTGTAATTGCTTAGGGAAAAGTTTGGACTTTGGATGCAAGAGAAGTTTGGAGGCATTGTGGTAAGGTGGAGCAGTGTTAATGAAGAGTTGTAAGAGAGAGGATGCAATTTGTTGGAAGAGGTTGATATTGATAACTGTCCTATACCAGTTAAAGATAGCTGCTTGGCAGCCGGATCCTGGCTGTGGTTCATGCTATCACAAAAATCTGCAAACAATTACGGTGATTGTCAAAAGCAGCTACTCTGTACTTCCCTGCCAGTGAACGTGGAAGGAAAAGGTATGCATAAAACCATCAAAATCTCAATATGAGTGGCCATGTGTATTATGCAATTTCTACTTAAATGTTCTTTTACTTTCAGATACTAATCTCCATGGAAGAATTTCAATCTTACAGGCGAAGGAGCACATGATAATGGTTCCCGGCAGCTGATGCTGCAGCCAGCCTTTAATGTATTCAGAGATGAGATCACCTTCCCACAGTGTATCTTCAGATCGTGTCTGCTCCTTTGGAGAACAGTAAGGTGGAGCCAGAGAAAATCAATTCATTCTAATATTCTGTACATGTATATATTTCTTTTTTTTGCCATCAAGTTAGTAACCTTTTGTTGTCCATCTCTGTTTCTTTAAGTCATACTTTTTTCTTCCTTCTCTCTATCTTTCTTTTTTCGTTTCTTTCTTTCTTTCTTTCTTTCTTTCTTTCTTTCTTTCTTTCTTTCTTTCTTTCTTTCTTTCTTTCTATCTCTCAACATGTTTTTCCTTAATATGGGCTTCCACTCCAAGCTTGGCATTGCTACATCCTGTTTCCTTCTTGAACATATTGTTGTGTTCAACATCTGTTTTTTTTGTTGTTGCTTATATATGCTCTTGTATTTAGATATATCATTCCTCCTGTGAACGCCTGGATCTCTCATGATCATTTTGTTGTCTTGCCCTACTTGTCTCCCTCTCACTTGTTCCTGACTATTTGTAAAGCGCTCTGATACCCTCTTGGGTCATGTTCGCACTATAAAAAACTCAATAAAAAATTAAAATAAATGAATAACGTATTATAAAATAGCATAACAGGTTTCAATCACATTGCTCCCTTTTTACTTCTACTTTATTTTTTCATTTTTTACTCCTGCTGTCTTTGCTCTCTGTCTGGTTCCGTTCCCGTTCTTTTTTCGTTTTTCCTTCTTTGTTTCTATTGTATTGTTTTCTTTTTTCTTTTGTTCTTTCTCCCCTTTTTTAATTAATCCGATCTTTCACATAACATGCATGACATACCAAAAATGTGCAAAACATAACATATACAATGTTTTTCTTCTTTCCTCCTGTACTTTTCTTGGTTTCACTCTTTTTTTCCGTATTTCCTACCTTCTTTCTTTCCTTCCAGTTTCCACCTTCTCTCTCCTTTCCTTACTTCTTTCATTGTGTTTTCTTTTTCCTTCCCTCTTTCATTTTCTTTCTTTCTTTCTTTCTTTCTTTCTTTTTTCTTTCTTTCTTTCTTTCTTTCTTTCTTTCTTTCTTTCTTTCTTTCTTTCTTTCTTTCCATCTTTCTTCAACTTACTTGCTCACAGTACTTGTTGCAAGTCTTAAGGCTTGATTTTGAGTCAAAGAGGAGTGGTATCCCTGGGTGGCGTAACACTCCAGCTGAACAAGACTGTCCTGGTAGGCCGTTCCCAATTTATCTGGGTGCGGGAACACCAGATGCGATATTATAGTTGGAAAATGTAGCCACTATAATTGCATGAGGCTTTGGCTGCAAAAGCAGCGAAGGCTCGTTCCCCCATCTTGGCCATTTTCTTCTCTGTGACCCTTTTAACTCCCTTGCTTTAATTCAGGTTCCCTCACACATAATTGTGATTTTCTAGGAGCCAATATAACATGTGTACGTTATTCCACAAAGAACTGGGAATACCATGCAAATTCTACCTGTAAAAGCAGGTCTTCACAATTTTCCATCCACATTGTTTGGGGATTACCTTTGCATAATACTGGTGGGACATTCCCACAAGGTAGTGTTAATTTCATGTGTGGAGGTTGCGCCCCATCAGTACCGAGCCTTGCTGTCAGTCAGCAAGATTGAAGGGAGCACATTGATAGCATGGCAAACATCCTACCATAAGATGGCATAAGAGATTTAAGTGAACGCTTGAAAATCAATGCATGAAAAGAGAGAGAGATTGCTAACATAGATTAATTTGCTGCTGCTTTTTTTTTCATGACATTGCCAAAATAGATTCTCCTTAGAGGTTATATATATATATATTACTTACTGGCGGTCGCCAGTAGGTAGATATAGTTAGGACCTAGTTTCCATAGGAAATCCGTAACATTCTATTGGGAATAAATTTGGCGCCGGTTGATGAATCTTTGTGAATTTCTCAAAGAAGATGGCTTGCTCCGCTCTGCTCCTTCCCTGAAAGTTTTGGGGGGATTCGTGAAGTGGGGGCTGAGAAAAAAGGGGGGCCCCAAAACGTGTTTTCCCCATGTTATTTTCCATAGGACGATTAGACACGGCTACAGCCCGAACGGCTGAACGGAATTGCAAGAAATTTGGCAAAATGGTAGAGTCTGATTCGCAGATCACCCTTTTGTTTAAATGGTGTAAATCCCTTCAGTAGTTGTTGAGAAAATCGAATTTGAAAAAATGTATATAGCTAGAAGCGCGCACCGTGCGCGCACTGTACGCGTACCGTGTGTGTACCGTAAGTGTACCATACGAGTACGGTACGCGTACCCTGTGATTTTTCAGGAAAAAAAAACATTTTTGGGGCCTTGGGGTTCCTTGTGGGACCCCCTGAGCAGGCCTAGGGGGTCAGGGTGCTTCTACCCTGCCCCCTTTTTGAGTTCTACACATTTGTTTTTCTGCTTTCTTGTGACTCAGTCTACCGAGGCACAATATGGCTGCCAACAATTTCTGTTTTGGAGTGTTGACAAACAGTGGCAGCCAATCAGCACGAGCTGCATGCTCATTGGCTTTCAACACTTCAAACCAGGAAGTGTTGGCAGCCATCTTGTGCTCGGTAGACCGAGGCACAAGAAATCAGACAAACAAATGTGTAGAATACAAAAAGGGGGCAGGGTAGAAACTCCCTGACACCCTAGGCCTGCCCAGGTGGTCCCACAAGGACCCCCAAGGCCCAGAAAATGTTTTTTAAAAACCTGGTCTGTTTCTTTTCAATTTACCCCCCGGGGGGACCAAATCATGGGGGCATAGTGATAAAGAAGTGTGGGTGGGCCCCAATCCCCCCCACACTGCCTCCTCCGTACCCTGGGGCAAAGCAACGCAGCCCCCTGGCGCATACTGGAGGCTCCTGGTGGGCTAGTTGGCCCCCAGGGACCCACAGTATGCAAGGGGAATTAGTCTCCCTTCTGCAAACTCGCCAGGGGGCTGCGTTGCAGAGAGGTGAAAAAAGGGGCATAGCCTCATTACACCTCTCTGCAATGCAGCCCCCTGGTGCATACTGGAGGCTCCTGGTAGGCTAGTTGGCCCCCAGGGACCCCCAGTATGCAAGGGGAATTAGTTCCCCCTCTGCAAGCGCTCCAGGGGGCTGCATTGCAGAGAGGTGTAAAAAGGGGCATTGCCTCATTACACCTCTCTGCAATGCAGCCCCCTGGCGCATACTGGAGGTTCCAGGTGGGCTAGTTGGCCCCCAGGGACCCCTAGTATGCAAGGGAAATTAGTTCCCCCTCTGCAAACGCGCCCGGGAGCTGCGCTGCAGAGAGGTGTAAAAAAGGGTGTGGCCTCATTACACCTCTCTGCAATGCAGCCCCCTGGGGAATACTGGAGGTTCCTGGTGGGCTAGTTGGCCCCCAGGGACCCCCAGTATGCAAGGGGAATTAGTTCCTCCTCTGCAAATGGATCAGGGGGCTGCGTTGCAGAGAGGTGTAAAAACATTTTTTTTCAATTTATATTAAAAATATGTAATGTAATTTAAAAAATAAAATATCTAAAAATAAATACTTTAAAACAATGTAGTAAATCAGTATAAAAATATAACAAATAATACATTTAAACATTATCATTTACAAAACCATTGAAATTCACTGAAAAAACCATAAGTTTCAGCCACGTTATAGTTAGGAATTAGCATTTAAAAAACCTTAGAAATTCACTGAAAAAAACATAGGGTTCAGCCACGTTATAGTTAGGAATTAGCATTTAAAAAGCCTTAGAAATTCACTTAAAAAAACCATAGGTTTAACACATGTCATAGTTAGCTGGACATTTCACTCATACAAAACCATTGAAATTCCCATGTTATAGTTAGTTCAGCTATCTATAACTCACACGCCCGCAATGCACTGCTGATGACGTCACATATTACATCACTCATGACATGGTCAGTAACATCACTCATGACATCACTGATGACATCTCAAAGGACATCATTGAGGACCTCACTGATGACATCATCCAGTGAATGTGTGTCTTTCTGAAAAATAAATATTTTTTATATATGCATATCTAAATGTCGATGGTAGAATAAATGGTTAAATAAGTGTCTATATATGTGTGAAACCTATGTTTTTTTTAGTGAATTTCTAAGGTTTTTCAAATGCTAATTCCTAACTATAACGTGGCTGAAACCTATGTTTTTTTCAGTGAATATATATATATATATATATATATATATATATATATATATATATATATATATATATATATATATTCACTGAAAAAACCATAGGTTATAGACCATATATAGTTAGGAATTAGCATTTAAAAAACCTTATTTTACTCACACAAAACCATTGAAATTCGCATATATAGTTAGTTATACTAACTATATATCGCGCACCCGCAATCCACTGCTGATCATGTCACATATTACATCATTCATGACATGGTCAGTGACATCACTGATGACATCACTGATGACATCTCAAATGACATCACTGATGACATCACTGATGACATCTCAAATGACATCACTGATGACAACATCCAGTGACTGTGTATTTCTGTAAAGTTAAAATATGTCTTACATATTGAAGAATGAGTGGATGTATAAGTGTCTGGATGAAGGATTTAGTAGGTGCATGACTGACTGTATGAGTGAGTGATTAAATGTGTCTCACTGAGTGCATGGGTTAGTGACTAAACTGTCTTAATTTGTGCATCATTATGTCTGTTGTTCTGTAAACTGCTGCATGTGTTGATCAGTAGCTATATGAGTAACTATATGGGTTATTGATTGGTTGCCCAAGTATTTGTATGGGAGACTGAGTGTGTGTGTGGGTGGCTGGGAGGTGTATGACTCTGTGCATAGATGTGTGAGCAGTTGATTCACTAGATGTATGGGTTAAAAAGTGCATGTGGAAACAGCTGTATGGGCGGTTGACTGTGTGCATGAGTGTATTGGTGAGTGAATGGATATCTCAGTGCTACATGTCAAAGTAAGTACATATGTAAAACACAGTACATGTGAGAGTTGACATATATAAATATCTGTGCATAAAGAGCTAGTGAATGTGTGAGTGGCTGTATGGATCATTGTGAACTTGTATCAGGGATTGTATAAGAGAGTAAATATGTGTTAGTATATGTTTGAATAAGTAAGGTGTGTATAACTGTATAGTTGAGAACATGGAGGTGTGATTGATTCTTTGCATGACTGAGTAGGTGTGTGAGTAACTCCATGGATGAGTGACAGTATGTGAGTGTCTGTTTACACTGAGTGTATCTAAGGTTATATTAGAGTCTGAAGAGGTTCATCGTATTATCACATGAATAATGTCATCAGTGATGTGCTCAGTAATGTCATCAGTGATGTCATCAGTGATGTCATTTGAGATGTCATCAGTGATGTCATCAGTGATGTCACTGACCATGTCTTGAATGATGTAATATGTGACATGATCAGCAGTGGATTGCGGGTGCGCGATATATAGTTACCATAGGTTATAGACCATATATAGTTAGGAATTAGCATTTACAAAATCCTATTTTACTCACACAAAACCATTGAAATTCGCATATATAGTATAACTAACTATATATGCGAATTTCAATGGTTTTGTGTGAGTAAAATAGGATTTTGTAAATGCTAATTCCTAACTATATATGGTCTATAACCTATGGTTTTTTCAGTGAATTTCAATGGTTTTTTAATAGCAAATATCAAAAGCTTTAAAATGTATTCTTCTTTAAATCGAAAAATATATTTTATATGTTTTTAATACAATTTTTTTATGTATTTTTTTTATTATTTTTTTTTGTTTCGCTCCCGGTCCGCGAACCGGGTAGCTTCCCGTTAGCTCAATTTGGTGCCGCGACCCGGTCCGCGAACCGGTAAACGTTCCGTTTGCGCAACTGCCGCGTTAGAAAACAACATCGTGATGCGTCGCGCAAGCGCGACGTATGGCGTTCTCGCGTAATGCGTCTTATGACGCGCCGCGTTAGCGCACCCAGAAGTGCTCCGGAGTGCGAACCGTGGCGCGAAGCGCAGCTCCCCGGAAGCGATCCGGGGCGCGGCGCGCAGCGCGTAACGTAAGCGTAACAGGTCATGTGACTTGTTAATAAAACTTTTCATTGGTTCATTTCACTTTTGGTTTCCTAATGATGTAAGGCTAGGTCATGTGACCTAAAAATAACACTTTTCATTGGTTTAGAACATTTTTTTTTCCCAAATGATGAAAGCACCCACCTTTTTTCTCACTCTGACTTTCAACTTTGTGAGAGGAAGACCTATTTTGACTAATAAGCAATGGCTTTATTAGTAGCTGCAGCTGGTGCACCCCCACCACCACCACCACCACCACCTCCTAGGAAGAGAGGACCACCTCCTCAGGTAATCCTCAATCAAGAGCAGGAAGAAGAGGAAGAAGAGGAAGAGGAGCAAGAGAGGAGGCAGTTTTTGCCTGAGAACCAAGGAGGTCCCATGTAAAAGAAGATTACATCTGGCAATTTTACTCATTTCCCCGGGGCCAAAAAAAAGTTAATGCCCGCTACGTTACCTGTCTCATCTGTAAAAAAAATATGTCCAGAGGGACTGATAAGAAGTACAGCTATGGCAATTACACCATGCATCGGCATATGGAGAGGTGGCACCCTATAAATTATAGTGCTGCACAGGTACGTCACCTGCAGGAAAACCCCCCTCCTGTGGCCAGTAAATCATCTGTAGAGGCAGTGACGGGACCAGAGGCGAGGGAGACGGTCCCCAACATCCACTTGAAGTTCGGGGAAGTGAAGCAAGTGTGCATTTATTGCGGCAAATTAATTTGCTACAGGGAGAGTAGCATAAATTTGATCAACGTAGCAATTGAAAATCATAAATGTCCAAAACGCCCCAGAAAGTAAATTATCTTTTTTTTTAGTTGCTCCTGTTGAGCCCGTTATAATCAATGATTTTCGTTTCCCCCCCCCAAAAAAACAAAAAAAATATAAAACCGTTCAAAAAATACAAAAAAGTAAAAAAAAATTCAGAAAAATAATAAAAAAATATAAAACAACAAAAACAATTAAAAAAAAGTTCTTTTCAGAACTACCTTCCCTTTATAAAAAATTGCTAGAATGTTTAGCACTCTGGCAACCTCTATTTCTTTTGATTCGCTTCCCGGTTCGCGCGCCGGCACGCGAACCGGAAGCGAAACAAATTTTTTTTTTTTAAAAAAAAGGAAGAGTGAGTATAAGGGAAGGAAACAGAGAGTAATGTTAAAAGAAAGACAGCTAGAGGAAGTAACTCAGAGATACTGTTTAATACATCTATTTACCAAAGAAAAGATGTAAGAGGGTATAATTGAGAAACACAAAATAGATAAGGAAGTGAAAGAAAAAAAGGAGAGTAGAAGAATAATAAACAAGAGTTTCTTGGAGAATATGAGTGAATGTTCAAATTAAGAAGAAAAACAGTAAAGGATGTGGAATGAGAGGTAGGGATAGAACCGGACTAAAAGAACAACCCTGAGGGAAAGTGTTAAGAAAAGAGTGAGTGAAAGTAAATAGGAATAAAACAAGATGTATGACAGTGACTAAGGTTAAAACATGTGGAATAACAGATAGAAAAAACAGAAAGCATAAAAGAAGAAGTGAGAGAAAAGGAATAATTGAAACAGCAAAGAAATGTAAATAACATAGTGTGCTTGAACTACAGGGAGAAAGCATAATGAACAAGTAGTGAAAGAGTGATCAGTCAGAGACAGTAAGAGTAATAGAGAAGGAGTGAGTGAACAGGAGTTAGGAACTATGAGAACAGAGGGACTGAGAAAAGGAGTGGAAGGAGTAGAGTAAGTAAGTAATAGAGAAAGGAATGAGGGAAGTAGCAAAGTCAGGAAACTGAGGGTTAAAGAAATGAAGCAGTGGAACTAATAGAAGTTAAATGTGATAGAAATGTAACGAAATGAGTACAAAACACTTACCTTATAATTGTCGTTAACTTAGTCACTTGTTATTTTTATACTTTCAATCTGTGAAAGAAAGAACAAAAATTTGAAAAATATTAAAACATGTATTTAAAAATTAGAAAAGACAAGGGAAAAGATTGAAAATCATCCAATTTTACAAAGAAATAAAGTTAGAGATAAACATGCAGAAAAAAGAGAAAGAAACGGTGATAGACAGTCAGAGACAAAAAGAAATTGTAATAGAGTAAATTACTAAGAGAAAAAAAAGGAAGATACTTTCAGTGACAGAAAAGAAGGATAAAAGAGAAAACTAAATTGAAGTTGTGTAAGCTACTAAAAGAAAGTGAGTAAGGTAAACTATATAAGGAAAGGGTGAATAAGGAAAAGAGAGTGAGGGAGAGAGGAGACAGAGGAAGTGAAGGAAAGAGTGTCAGATACAGACTGAGTGAGGCAACAAAGAAAGATAAATGAGTGAGGGTGAGTTATACTAACTGATTGCACCAAAAAAGGAAAACCCAAAAATATTTAATTTAGAAAACAAAGGGAGGAAAGATGGAAAAGACAAGCGAAGCAGAAGGTCTAAAAGCTGAAAAATGGTGCAAGGGAGAAAAGAAAAAAGCAGAGTTGGATTAGGGAAACAAAGGTTGAAAGATAAGTGGAGTTAGACAGCAAGGGTGAAAGAGAATAAAACAAAAGGCAATGTGAGTATGTAAGGAGGATTGATAGAAGGTAGTAAAAGATGAGTGAGCATGAGATAAGACGAGTACAAATTAAAATTCACTATACAAAGTACAGAATTAATTATACATGTTAAATGGTTTATTTTTGCTGTTCTCAGAATATATCAAATTTCACTAAAAACAGTGAGTTGAAGGTATTCATCATATAACAGCGGGGAAAAAAAAACACAATCAAAATGATTGTGTTTAAAAAACCCATATAACATAACCAATCAGAAATCAGAACTCCTTAAAAGTAACTTACTTTCCATGACGTCGAAGGATGTCCTATGAACAGCTTATACTCTGTTGTGCTGTTATTATTTTCAGCCCGCCACTTTCTGAAAGAAAAGCTCCATCGTTTTGACAAATATGTTACATACAATAAATGACTTCTCGCTCTCTACCGCACTTCTCCACAAGGCCAAATCGTGTAAGAGCCATTTATAACTCTTGGAATTCTTCTAAGCAAATCCCGTCATTTTCTTTTTCCGCAACTTTCAGAAAGAAAACGTTCAAGATCACTTTCACAATCCTGTACTAGTAATATCTCACCCTTCTTGCTCACTCATGTTCCACATTTCCTATGACACTGATACTGCTTACTATGAGGCACACTTACACTACCTCTATGACTACTACAATTATTTAATTCTCTACATCACTTTTAATCACAAAGCAATTTAAAACAGTACATAAAATTATATCAACTCCTAGAATCATTATAGGCCAGTTACCTACCCAAAATTCTCTCTTCTGAAAACAGAAAGTAAGAATATTTTTAAGTCAAAAGGCAACATTGTTTCATAGTCAAATGTGAATAATTTCCGAAACATCAGCTTTTTTACATTTTAAATAAGCTGTGTAATAAGTGGATGTTGTCAAAGGACCATTATGTCATATAATAGCTGCAGTTACAAATGTTCTTTCTAAAATCAACCACTGTGTAGCCACAACATTTGTAATTAAAGTTGAAAACTTACTTTCATCAGGTTTATATAGTTGGAATTTTAAAATGACATTAAAACCAAAAGTTTGTAAAAATAATGTGGACAGCATTGCAGACTTACATTACCTCTACTCCATGTTTTGATTGGCTGCTTGAATTAGCTTATTAAAAGAAACAGTTTTTCTGAACTCATTCAAAGTGCAGTTATTTTTCCATGACATCAAGTGTTATGGTAAGAACACCGTTTGCTTTGGGAAATACTCTGTTGTCCTTTAACTAATCCGTGCCCACCACTTTCTGTAAGAAAACCTTCTTTTATTTCAGGAACTACTTAAAACTCAAAAATAACTTTTTACTCTGTACTACACTTATCCTCAAGGCCAAATAGTGTAGGAGCCATTAGAACCTCTTGAAATTCCTCAGAGCAAATCCCGAGATTCTTTCCCTAAAATTTTGGTTGTAAAAACACCAGGTAAGAATTTTTAAGGTCAAAAGGCAATTTTTTTTTGAAAGTTAAAACAGAATCAATGCAGAATGACCAGCCGTTTCTAGACTTCAAATATGCTGTGTAATGTCCTGATGTTGTTGAAGGACCGTCATGATATATAATTGCTGTAGTTACAAAAGTCCTTCCTGATATTGACATCTGCGAAGCCACAACATTTTTAATTAAAGTTGTCAATTTTGTTCCATCAGGCCTACATCGTTGGAACATTAAAATGACATACTGGCCATATGTTCGTATAAATAATGTGGACAGCATTGCAGACTTACATTGGCTACACTCCATGTTGCGATCGGCTGCTTTTACTAGCTTATTAAAGGACACTGATTTACTGTCTGGCAAAGTTAAATATATAAATCTTTCTGAGTCTACACTAGTAGTACTTGATACCCTACAGTTCTCACAGTCATGCTGCCATTGATAAGAAAGGCCAAACAGATGATCTACTTCTACACCTTCATCTTGCAATACATCAAGCATATACATTAAAAACTCCTGACAATCTTGCTGAATATTTTGAGAGAATTGTGTTTGACCTGAACATTTGTCTAACAGATTTCGAATTTCAGACACACTTTCTATTTTTGTTCTATCAGTGCTACATTTCTCTAACACAGAGTTCAGTAAACAGCAAAAACTTTGATCCAAATTGATCACAATCTGTTCTTTTAAAGTTTCTAGAGAAAAGACAGCATTAACCACTACATTAGCATAGCAGTTGACACCAGAACTATTTTCAAATTGAAAACCAACAACATCTTCAACAGAATCCATTTTCTTTCTGCTTATAATTTCGGGTTCATCGACTTTTCGTCTTTTTGCTACAACCTCCCTACTATTGGTCACATTTCTTCGTTTCCGGCCTACCACACGTTTCTCAAACAAAGGATATTGAGGCAAATGTGGCGCATACTCTCTTCTTAACCTATTGTATTCCTTAACACAATCTAGATCCGCACAAATGTTTGTGACATCACACTCAATCAAGTACAATCCCGATAAAGTTCTGACTCGTGACAATGCCACATATGCCATACCCTCCTTGAACACAGAACTGCCAATGTTCACCAATGCACTGTCTACACTTAAACCTTGCGATTTATGGATTGTCACCGCATATGCCAAGCAAACAGGAAACTGCTTACGGCGAACATATAAGTCTTTTACAAGCAAAAACCTAGCAGAGCAACGACCAATTAGCTGTACTTCCTCAATGCCATCAAATTTAATTTTTAAAAATTCAATTCCATATCTATTTCTGTATTTCTCAAAATTAACAACATTACCCATTGATCCATTTACCAGACCTCTTTCAACATCTAAATTCCTTCTCAAAATGATACGGCAATTTAAGCACACATTCAGAGTCTTTTCAAAACCAGCAGTTTTAGATATAGTCTTCTCTAATGAATCCAATTTAGATTTCAAATTCTCAGACAAAATAATTGTTGCTCCCATATGCTCTATTCTGTCAATAACTTCAAGTTTCACAATCTCTTGCTTTTCTAAATTCAACATTTTGCTGTTGAAGATGGCACATTCTGCAAGAGTTGGCATCAAACATATTCCAGATTTCTTCTCAGTAATTTTCCGAAAAATATTCTCTGGCAGAATGTCTTCTTCTGGATACAAATTTGACAGTAATCGTGCATGTAAAGCTTCTTTCCCATGCTCGGTCACTTTTCCGATTCTAACTTCTTGTAGAATATTCTTGTAATCTTCATCCTTCGCTTGACGCATATTTTCACGCAGTTCAGCATAATTGAAGTTTAACTATATATTAACGTTGCCAATGCTCCCTAGGCACTTCCTGGTGTCTTCATGTGTAAGTAGTTTAAACACTGGTTGTCCTTTCACTGGTGTCAGCTGCAGAAGATCACCGAAAACAATGATGTGTTTGCCACCAAATAACACATCATACTCTGTTTTAAGAACTTCTTGCATTCTCAAATGCACAAAGGCAAGCATGACATTGGAAACCATGCTTACTTCGTCAATGATAAGAAGTTTCATTTTCCTCAAGACTCTTGAAACTTCACAACAAGCATCTCCAGATAACTTGTGGTATTGTAATTTGTTATCATGCTCCACTGGCAGCATCAGTAGACGATGCAAAGTAATACCTTTAATGTTATGTGCTGCCAGTCCAGTTGGAGCGGTGACAACACAAGACAGCGATGACTCTGTCCTTTTCTGCAAATAACATGAAATTGCTTTAATGAGGAAACTTTATCCAGTTCCTCCTTCTCCACTCACGTACAGTCGGACAGGCTTCAACGACGTACATGAGCACTGTTTCTTCTCATGACTTAATCCATGATCAATTTGGTTGGTAATTTCGTCATATATTTTCCTCTGCTCAACGTTGAGTTGTTTTTCCAAATCTTCTAAGTTAACCGCATTCTCCTGAGCATGTGCCATGACTCTTTCCACTTCAATCATGGCAGTGGCAGCTTCATTTTCGATAACTGGTCCTCCTAGTGGATCCTGACTCAATGAAACAGAACTCTGACTGTCCTGAGAACTGTCTCTAGCAATCTCGGCTGCAATTGTTGCTTCCTGCTCGATTTCCGCATTCAACATTTCTAGATATTTTGGAAAAACAGGACATTCTATGGTCTCCTTGGCTGCATTGAAAGAGTCTTCGTAACAGAGGAAATCTCCAAGCAGTTCCTCTTCTGCACACCAAGGCTTGAAAAGTTGCAAAAGAGCTAAATAGAAAAACTCTTTTCTTTCAGGAGATTCGCCACTCAATTTTCAATGATTTACCAATTGCCATTTTCTTTGCTTGACCAGACATCCCTCACTTCCAATTACAGCATACACTCCTTTATCAATATCTTCTTTGATGTTCCTCTTGAATATGTAATTTTGTAGAACCTCATACAGACAAACATTCTCGAGGTGACTGCTTCTATTTGGATAATATGTATCCAACATGTTGGTCTTCAAAATATCTGTACTGTTTGGCTCTTTTTCCGCCAAATACTCAATTTCCCGTACAGGTTTCAGAACTCGATTACGCGTTGCAGCAAGACCAAGACTCGCCCAAATGATACTCCTAGATTTGGCATAGAGACTTGCTGAAGATAACCGGTCAGAACATTCATAAGCTCCGATTTCTCGATGCGACAACATCTTCAGACTGAAACTCTACAACTTCTTACTGAGGCTCTTTTCATGGGAAATGTCCTCCCACATATCCTTCAATTCTGTCTTTTCTTTTTTTGTGATGTAAGATGTCACATACCGAACCACAGCCGTACAGTTATCAGC
The DNA here is from genome assembly GCF_964261635.1 of Lissotriton helveticus. Taxonomy (NCBI): domain Eukaryota; kingdom Metazoa; phylum Chordata; class Amphibia; order Caudata; family Salamandridae; genus Lissotriton; species Lissotriton helveticus. The sequence goes on from NC_136072.1 coordinate 722,038,956, forward strand.
CACAAACTGTATATCCATGTTAGCATTCCACAAGGACAAAATCACTGGGTTGTAGTCGTTGATGTACTTGCACTCTTCGTTTCTTTTCAAATTGTATGTATTTTTGGGTGATTTCCTCGTCACATTATGTCGCAGCGAAGACATCAAACTGTTCACTCTTCCTTTAGAAATCACCGGTCATGGAAAGCTGAAACGACATTTTGTGTAGAACTTGTCCTTGTTTCTGAATTTACGACAACAGTACTTTCCACAACGATGGCTTTGAAAGCGTAAAACTTGTTCTCTTAGGCTTTTGTCTTCCTTTGTCTTTGGAACAGCACATGTAGAATACTGTTCTATGAAACTCATCACTAAGTCATCCGGATCTGTTCCAAATTTGGGTGCATCTTTGATCCATAGCAGCATATGTATATGAGGAGCACCTCTTGCTTGATACTCCTTTCTCCAGAAGAAATCCAACACCTCTCCAAGAGGTGGATTTTTCTTGTTCATGATGAAAGACATCATAGCTTCAAATCTATGATTGAAGTACCTGCATACATTCACTGGATCCAAAGAGCACAGTTCTCCGGGTGTCTTGAATTCGATATTTTCAATGTTTCCATTTGCCTCTCGTAGAAATTCAAGTAAGTCTTCCCAGCCATACTCGGCACAGCTGAGAGTGAGGAACCATGTGGGAGTTCCTAAGTTCCTCAGAATACATTTTAAATCTCCATGTCGACGGTACCAGTACTCATTAGTACCACGCTGACATGCCATGAGATTAATCAGGTGAGAATCCAAAATACTGTCTTGGACATTGACTTTATCCATAAAGTCCCTTGCTGAGATATTTTGCATCTGTATACCACTTTTCAAGATGTGGTTCACTGCATATGACAATCCAGACAGATCGCTTTCAAACAGTAGATGAAACAAATAGGGAATGCATTGACGAAACCTAGGATCTTCTGCATACAATCGTAAAGTCCGGTATTCAGAAGCAGGAATTTGATCAGGTCGCTCATCATATCTTCCTCCTTGACCTGTTGGAAATAGTTGTGGGAAACAACGAGCTTCCAAACTTTCCTCCCAAACACTAACGGGACTCCCTTTGGCTTGTTTCATTTGAAACAACTCAATAGCATTCCCCATGACTTCCTTGGAATGCAAAGGATGAACACTATAATGTTCACATATTTCTTCATTTTTAGAGGCTTCTACTTTCTCAATTTGTCCAGCACACAAATCGCTGTCCTCTTCTTCACTTACTTCCTCTTCTGCAACAGATACATTCTTGTAGTACTTATTGTTTTTCATCAAATACAATGTTGCCTTTTTGACTTTCCTAACATCCACTAAATCTTGCCAGATTTTCTTACTCTTTGTTGGAACCCCATTAACTAAGATAGCCAGAGGTTCCTCTTCCACTTTCTCTACTCCAATTGTATTAATGTTTTTCTTCAAATCTAGAGGTAAATAAACAACTCTTCCCTTTAATCCTCTCTGTAAATCTGATGGAGGCAATTTCCCTGTCTTTGGCTCCATTCGTACAATAGCCTGAAAGGGATGGACACTTTGAATCAAAATAGATTCTTAAGTATTTAAATCCTTCAATTCAGAAGGAATGTCAACCAATTCCAGATTATTATGAACCGCTCTAGCAGGCATCTGGTTTTGATTTAATTTGTTACAACAATAAGTACACACACGTTGATCCGATCCCAAATCAAAACAATTTTCTACCATCAAGTATGTTGCGAAATCCTTCCATTCACTATTATTTTCCCTTTCACTTTTTGCATATAAATCCACTAACTTAGTCTGATTCTTATAATAAGTGCGTCGACAACACACACAAGTGAAATTAGGCCTCTCACTTGATTTCACCTGAAACGTGGCAATTTCCTTCTGAAAATTATCTTTACTGGAAACCTGTACACTCTCTTCCACATTACCTTCTTCTTCTGGGTCAATTTCAACATTCTTCTCTTTACTTGCAAAGTAACAAAACTCAACTTCTTCACAAATATTCTTCACATCTACTTCAGAACCATGCAAAAGAGCAGTGCATAATTGTTTAAGCATAATTGCTGGACTCTTAGCATAATACAACATTCTAACTAATTTCCTCACTTTATTATGATGCACTGCTAGCATCCTGAAATGATGAAAAACACTCTGGCATACTCTCCTGGAAAGACAAGCCAGTGAATGACCATGCAAACCTGTCACTTCTCTCACTCTGCAAGGATCTAATTCTTGCAACAACTTCATTTTCTGTTTTAAAGTTTTCTTATTAAATGTCCGTACAAAATCACAAAGCAAATTGATGGAATCCTGTCGCACACTGCAAATACTACTACACTTCCAGGTGTACACTGGTCCCTTAGGACGTCTTCCTAAAACCTCATTACCTAACACCTCTTCTGCCTCTGTTGACACAAGTTTTTCTTTTTCAACCGGACAACCATCTATCACCTCATATGGTCAACCACTGGTGTCAACTGCATGCACCAAATCATTATCCTGGAAATAACTCTTCTCATTAAAAAATGCCTCACAACTTGAATTATGCATCCATTCTCCTGAAAAAACTTCACAAAAATTACTACGATTAACTGTTCTCTTCCATCTACTATTTGTTTTGAAATCATAAATTACCTTCTTTAGTTTCCTAATTCTATTGATTATCAAAATAAATAACTTTCGCTTAATTTCGAATGCCTGATCAATAATTTTCTCAATGTTTCTCTTTCTCTTATAAAAAGCCACTTTCTGTTGACGTTTCTTAATTTTTTTTAATAAATTGTCAATTATCCTGTTGCGGAACATTCGTCTACGAATGTCCCTAAACTGATTTTTCCTTCTACTACCATGCACAGAGTTATCTCCTGCTCTAGCAGTAACATTTTTGAGTGGCCTTTCTTTTCCGTTTAAATTGGCTCTTTTTTTCTGGACTAAAACATGTTCTGTAGTGATACTTTTTTTCTGGAAATGTTTCTTAGGAAAGATTTTGTTCTCTTACCCGGAGCTTTTTTGGTGACTTGACAAGTTTTTATTGTAGAGGACTGCTGCAAGCATGTAGTAAGCTGCTGTGTTTGACGTTTTGTAGCCTTTCTCCTTCTTTGCTTCGAAGGCATTGTGTAATTTTGAAATGATCTGCAGTTGAATCTGTGGTAAAATATAATAAAAAATGTTATTAACCACTATTACCAAACAGTAAATCAATAACAGTCGTCAAAAAATTAACACACTACTTGTCAATTCTACATACAATAATTTTTAGTGCATTGGCAAATTTAAAACTCACAAATAGTAGCAAAGAAATGGAATGCTTCTACATTTGACCTGTGCTCTTTTATATGTGAATCTGAACTAATTTGATTAGCATATTTCACTATTTTATCAAAGACACTTCACACAAGCTGTTTTTGAAGTTGTATTTATTTTTAAATGAAACGGTTAACATGGTTACTTTTCATTTCCAGTAACTTTTAAAAATAAGTCTTTATAATTCCATAGGCTCGAGCAGGTCAGCTTCCCACCCTATGTCATACAATTCTGACAAATCGGCATCCTCATCATATTCTTCATCATCCACAGGATTTAAATCATCCAAGGGATCTACTTCCACTGATGTTTCAATGACTAGTTCAATGATAAGATCGAGATCAACAGATTGCTCATTATCACTCATGCTTGATGTTGTCGTTATCTTTAAAGAAAGAGAACAACAATGAGATGTTGCAGAGTAAGAGACAAATCTCAGACACTATAATAGTAAAATTGTTTAACAAGAGTAACATTTTGCAGATATTATTTAACCATGTCCAGCGATGCTGAGGAGGTGAGGCCTATTTCCAAGTTTTCAGTGAACAGGACTCATCTCTTCTTAACCTTGGATAAGCCTCACCAACTCTGTGTCCCCTGCTCATACTTAAATGTAAAGGTGCAGATTTATGTTAACTGGCGCATCCCCAGGGATGCACCAGTTAACGTGCGCCACTGCTCTGCCACCCATGATGTGCCGCATTTACAATGTGGAGCACCATTGAGCAAAAACAGCACACACTGTATCTGTGCCGCAAAAGCGGCGCATTGCAGGAATCACGTCGTAAGCGCGACATGTCTACTGCAATGCACAGGGGCAAGCCACACATTGCATGGTGCTTCACTCCTTATGCCTGTTTCAAACAGGCGTAAGGATTTGATTCAGCAATGCCATAAAGCTGACTCAGTGAAATCTTCTAAATTTCACTGTGTTAGTTTTACAGGGCTTTCATGCAAATGAATGCCCACCCTGCAACAAAACGCCCACAAGAAACCTGACGCAGGTTTCATGTGGCACAGGACTTTACACCGTGACACATCTGCCTAGATGCATCAAGTTGTAAATATGTCGCAACATAGCGTATCTTTTGCTCCGCCGCTGCGTCACAAAAGTGACGCACAGCGGCGCAAAAGAGGCACACGGCCATCATAAATCTGCCCCTAACATTTTAAATGATTGGTTCAGGATGCCGATAAGGTGTGGCCTATCCAGGGGTTTGTTTGAGGTGAGGCCTACTCAGGGTTACAGATGAAATTTAGGCTTGTTGAAGAGTACAGAGGAGATAATACATGTGCAGGCCTACCAATGAAGTGAGGCATGTCCACTGCACTCTTGAACAAAGGCCAGACCTCCTCTGTCTCCCTGGACAGGCCTAAACCTGATCTGCACAATGTGATTCGTAATGTTAGGAAACACAGGTGATGTAATTGAAAAATATGCATCATAGTGACTATGAAACTCTTGCAGAACATATTGTGAAACCTTAATGACTTCAAGAAACGTGTTTTTAAACCGGCAAACAAGGAAAATAATTCTCACATATTCATGGTGGAAAGTAAGATATTTATTTAAAGAAGCAGACACCATTATGACCTTCTCATAAATGTGAAAAGCATTTATTTAAAAAAAAAAACGATTTTCTGGTCTTAATTTGAAAACACAACACAGCTCCTATGTAGAAGCACACCCTGTCAGTACTTAAATTTGCCAAGCACACATGGGGGCGTATTTACAAGGACCTTGCACCACGGGGAAATGACTTAAATTAAAATGGGGAAAATAACATCAAAGTGACTCAAAGGCCTTGTAAATATGCCCCAAGCAGCCTATGAAACTCTAGCAGTACATATCAAGAAACCTAATTGACTTCAAGAAACGTTTTTAAACACATCAAGTAAACCAATTATTCACCCACATTCATGGGGAAGTGACTTAAAATGCCCTAACACACATGAAAGCGTATTTTTAAGGCCCTTGCACCATTTTTGCATCACTTTTAACATGGCTATGTAACTCAAAGAAACAAAATCTAAATTTGCCAAGCACACATGGGGGCGTATTTACAAGGACCTTGCACCACGGGGAAATGACTTAAATTAAGATGGGGAAAATAACGTCAAAGTGACTCAAAGGCCTTGTAAATATGCCCCAAGCAGCCTATGAAACTCTAGCAGTACATATCAAAAAACCTAATTTACTTCAAGAAACGTTTTTAAACACATCAAGTAAACCAATTATTCACCCACATTCATGGGGAAGTGACTTAAAATGCCCTAACACACATGAAAGCGTATTTTTAAGCGCCTTGCACCATTTTTGTGTCACTTTTAACATAGCCATGTAACTCAAAGAAACAAAAATCTAAATTTGCCAAGCACACATGGGGGCGTATTTACAAGGACCTTGCACCACGGGGAAATGACTTAAATTAAAATGGGGAAAATAACATCAAAGTGACTCAAAGGCCTTGTAAATATGCCCCAAGCAGCCTATGAAACTCTAGCAGTACATATCAAGAAATCTAATTGACTTCAAGAAACGTTTTTAAACACATCAAGTAAACCAATTATTCACCCACATTCATGGGGAAGTGACTTAAAATGCCCTAACACACATGAAAGCGTATTTTTAAGGCCCTTGCACCATTTTTGCGTCACTTTTAACATGGCTATGTAACTCAAAGAAACAAAATCTAAATTTGCCAAGCACACATGGGGGCGTATTTACAAGGACCTTGCACCACGGGGAAATGACTTAAATTAAAATGGGGAAAATAACATCAAAGTGACTCAAAGGCCTTGTAAATATGCCCCAAGCAGCCTATGAAACTCTAGCAGTACATATCAAGAAACCTAATTGACTTCAAGAAACGTTTTTAAACACATCAAGTAAACCAATTATTCACCCACATTCATGGGGAAGTGACTTAAAATGCCCTAACACACATGAAAGCGTATTTTTAAGGCCCTTGCACCATTTTTGCGTCACTTTTAACATGGCTATGTAACTCAAAGAAAGAAAATCTATTTGTAAAACACTTGACACAAAGCAACATTTTAAATACACAACTTTCTTCATAATTTTCTCCCTAAAGCATACTATTCTCTATCTAAATTAAATGAATCTTTTCTCACCTTAGCAAATACTTTTTGAGTTTCAAAACAGTCTCAGACACACACCAATTTTTCTGTAGCAGAGCAAAGGGTATGCACTCCAGAGGCTGCAACCAACAATGGCACAGAAATGCTGTAATTCATCACACATATCTCTCATGTCACCCAATCAAAACTCTTCCCTCACTTTTTTCAAATCAACACCCTTCCCCCTCTGCCCTTTCTGCCTTTTTTCCATAGCAACCCCCTCCTGAAAGACCTCTCATGTTTACAAGTTCACACAACAATGTTTCAATTGAACTGTGAACTCTCAGTACACCTGCGTATCCAGTGCAATCTTTCATAAAATGATTTTATCTTGACCATTCAAATTACATCTTTCAAAGAACTCATCCATGCACCCTAACTTTCTGTTTTCAGCAATCAAAATCCACCAATCACTGCTACTGAATCATTAGCACAGAAACTTCACAGTTTTTTTCATTATAAACTCCTACTGTTTCAACTGCCATTTCATACCCACACTTCATCTGACTGCAGCATAACCTCCTCTCACCATGTTTTCTGTCTGGATTGTTGGACATAGTTACATCCACTGGGCTCAAAGGTATGCTGATAACAGAAATTTACACAACCTCAATTTACAAAATGTGGAAATCAACTGGATTGGCCACAGAGGATTAAGATGTCACCAATTGATACCATTGGTGAAAACCTTTTTGCATTTGCCAAAACCTGACCTGTTAATTGTGCACTGTGGAGGAAATGACTCTGGCACTTTGACTGGGGTAGGTCTGGAAATGCTTTTAAAGGACACCTTTGAGCAATTGATGGCACTTTTTCCTCAAACTGCCTTGGTATATTCAAATATATGCCAAAGACAGAAATTGAGGTGGTCCAACCAATTTTGTCCACAAATTGAGAAATCGAGGAAGCATGTAAATAAGTCTGTTTCAGCTTACATGAGAGACCATGGAATGGGCTCCATCTACAACAATAACTTGCGTTACTACATGCAAGATTTCTACAGAGGAGATGGAGTTCACTTCTCAGTTGAGGGGAACAGAGTTTTCATCCTGAATTTAAGACTATGTATTGGTACCTACTTATAAGTACCTAAATCTACCACATACCCAAAAGCTCTTCTCAGAGCTACCCTAACTATGATCACTCTAAACAAATTTTAAATGTAACTTTTTTTTACTAATTTTCACGATTTACGCTTTCCGGAACGCTACCCGGTTCGCGCACCGGACGCTAACCGCGCGAAAATTTTTAAAAAATGTGGGTTTTTTTTCGCACATATGGGCCTCCTCAGCCACCCTCAGAAAACCTAGGGGGTCAGGATACGTCTCCCGTGCCCCCTTATACCCATTTCCCACATTGTTTTTCCTCCATCTTGTGATTAAATTTCACCGAAACACAAGATGGCGGACTCCCGTAACGCTACCGGTTAGCTACCCGGTTCGCGTACCGGGTAGCGCCTCTACCGCGAAAAAACGAAAACAATTTTTTTTTTTTGCCCCGCGGGACCCTTTAATAACCCCCTCATCAATCCTAGGGGGTCAGGAGGGGTCTACCTTGCCCCCTTTCATTAATTTCCCCCTTTGTTTTTCTTCACCTCTTGTCTCTCGATCCTACCGAGAGACAAGATGGCGGCCGCTCCGGACTGTTTAGAATGTTGACAGACACCGGAGAGCCAATCAGCTTCGCTTCGCGAAGTTCCGTTACGCGTCAGGTACGCGAACCGGGGCGCTAACCGGAGCGCTGTTACAGATATATATATTTTTTTGAACGTTAATTTATCAAAATCCACTGGAGCACATATATTGAGACCTAGCAAAGGCACATCGGCCAAACAATATCTACAATTTTGCCAAGTTTCGTGTAAATCCATTCAGCCGTTCGAGCTAAAAGTGAGTCCAACCGCCCTATGGAAAATTGCATGGGAAAAACGCGTTTTGGGACCCCCCTTTTTTTCTCGGCCCCCCCTTGACAAAACCCCCCCACATTTTCAGGGGCTGCTCAGAAACAAAATGTTCAATTTTCCTGAAAATTTCAGCCAATTCCCTCCTCAAATGGCAAAGTTATTCGACATAGAATTTTCAAAAATCCCATAGAGAAAAAATCCTAACTATATATACCTACTGGCGGCCGCCAGTAGGTAATATATGATGTCATTTGAGATGTCATCAGTGATGTCATCAGTGATGTCACTGACCATGTCATGAATGATGTAATATGTGACATGATCAGCAGTGGATTGCGGGTGCGCGATATATAGTTAGTGCAACTAACTATATATGGAATTTCAATGGTTTTGTGTGAGTAAAATAAGGTTTTTTAAATGCTAATTCCTAACTATATATGGTCTATAACCTATGGTTTTTTCAGTGAATTTCAATGGTTTTTTAATAGCAAATATCATAAGCTGTCGAATGTCAAGTACGTGGTAAGTAAAAACATTTTCGTGTTTATGCACACTGATCTGCTTTGAATGCTGCCCCCCACCCCTCATTTCTATTAGGAGTACTCTCTCTTTGCAGATAGTGAAGGGTAGTTAACGCAGGCCTTTGCCCCCGTTGCCCCCGTTGTAATCCGTCGTGCCTGCTTCTCTCTCCATTTGATTGATTGTTCTCTTTGGTTCATTCTCTATTTACAAACAAGCACAGAGTCGCAATACTCTGTTTAGTCTTTGCAGATAGCGAAAAATCGTGTAAAAAAACAAAAGGAATCGAGCAAAATCAGTAGGCCACTAATGGGATCTCTTTTTGACCTCCCTAAAATAGAAACATTAGGAACAACCTGTTGATAATACCAATGTGTATGTACATAAGCGGCGTTCATTTGTGTTCACAGTACCCCTTGTTGATTGTTTGAATCGAGCATTGAATTGTTCGAAGTTGATTCTCTTAAGAATCTTCTCTGCCTGCAAACGAGGAAGAATAGGAATATTCTCTCTCCCTTTGCAGATAGTGAAGGGTAGGTAACGCAAACCTTTAACACGTCGTGCCTATTTCGTTCCTCATTGATTGATTGTTTCCCCAAACATTGACTTTTTGGGAATTGGTTCTTTTTGGAGGTATTCCCTGTTTGCAAATATACGTAGGAAAATCTTTGCAAATAGTGAAAGGGTACGTAATGCGGACCTTTCTCCCCCGTTGTAATCTGTCATGCCTATCTACTCCCCACTGATTGATGCACCTGTTTCACCCGGACCATTTACTAGAGATACGTCATCTGGCCCGACCAGAGAGCACCCCTAGTGAAAAGGACATATGCAATAATAACGAAGTGATCACTGTATCCTGTTAACAGAAACTTTAGCATGAAACAACCTGGAAAGAAAAGAATAGGAAAACAAAAATCAGTAGGCCACTGATGAACATGAACTTTTATTAAACAACGAACAAAGAAACGATAACATAACGTAATGATAAAACCTATTAATGTCCTAGAAACAAGAAAACGTTAAAATATGCCAGTGGTGAGAGACCAGAAAAACAGTAAGAGAAACCAAATCACCCCTCGCTGTCCCACCGCCTGCCACGCCAAAAAAATCGATAGACTAGGGAAAATGCAAGTCAGTAGAACATCTGCCCCCACTCTGGAAACTTCCAAGGTGGGGCAGGGTTGCGGCTACGCCCAGCCGGGAGCAGCCCATATAAGGCGGGTCCTGCTGCCACGCCTCGGCCAGGAGATCCTAATGTAGGGTGTAGCCGGAGGAGAGGCCGAGGCCAGCGGGACCCGGCCAGGGGATTGCCTTTACAACGCTGAACAGTTGCAGGGGGGGGGAATGTCTCCTCGACCCTCCCCTCTCTCTCCCAGTCCGGCCGCGGTGGCCCTTGACAGTTTCAGGTAGTCCCGCCACATGCTCTTCCGGTCCGGCCACCAACGGTCGGGGGGCCGAGGCCGACGGGATCCGGCTGCAGCCGATAAACCAAGAAACCCGTTCATGGGGCCAGAGCCAGGGGCGTCCGGCCGACATCTACCGGAAGCCCGGCCCGAAGACGGACGGGACACTTCTTCTTTCTTGAATAATGGCTGCGACAACACTGGGGGGGGATGTCTTGCACATGCCTCCGACCCCCCCCCTCGTCCTCATCGCCTGGTCCGGCCATAACAAATCTCAAGCGAGACGCCGTGGGGTGCACTGGGAGGGAGAGACGGTGCGAACAGGCCTCTCCCGCCTCCCCAGGTGGAGGCTTCCCAGCTGCACCCTCAGCGCTCCAGGCGCCCGGAAAAGGGTTCTTCCACTGTGGCCATGCTGCAACGTCTCGCCCGGCAGGGTGGAGCCCGTCCGCTCATTTGACCCCGCGATCGCCAGTAGCTACCGAACTCTCAAAATGGCGGTCGACCTGGCAAGAGCGGGCCAAGCATAAAGAAATGGCCCGGTCACTGGTTGACTCCACCACCGTAGTCCTCCACGACCTTGAAGATTCTAGAGGAGCCGCGGGAGTCTCCGACCCCCGATGGGGAATGACTGCCATGATCGCCCGTGGAGTGACGAAACTGTATCCGCGGGACGTCGGCGCTCCCATGCTGGCGCCAGCCTCACTTTGAATTACTAGAATCCTGCAGACCTCAGTTCCGGTGAAAGCACAGTGTGACCCGGTAGGAAAAATTGTTGCACCCCCTCCCCTTTTTGACTGATAGTTCAAACCACCGATCCTTTCCTTTGCCCTTTTAACGGAACTTTGGACTGCCTCCCCCTCTTTTACATTTTCTAGAGAAAACAAAACATTAACCACTACATTAGCATAGCAGTTGACACCAGAACTGTATTCAAATTGAAAACCAACAACATCTTCAACAGAATCCTTTTTGTTTCTGCTGTGACCCTGCTACAGCACAGGCATTGTCCCCAGCAGTAATTCTGCAATGCCGGTAAGAATAGCTGTGGTGCCTACTGGACTCACTCACCCCCGCGGCGCCCCACGCCGTTATTTGCTGGGCGGCAACTTACTAGACATCACTTTCGTGCCATCTAGATTTCAGCGCGTTCTGCTGCCTTGGAACTATTCGCACAACAGACTGCTACTGACGACCCACCCCCAGGCAACATCTTCTGAATTTTCATAATTTGAAAGAACTAGTAACATGTCCTCATCAGGAATTCAAATGAAATTGCCACGGTCTCTTCGTTGTTTAAATGTTTTTACTGTTTTTGTTTTGTTGTATATATTTATATGTTATTAAAGTTTTATATTCCTACTACTTTGTTGGAGTGCTATATATTTTTACTGTGACACATAATTGTAAAAACTTTGATGTACAAAGAGTCATTCCTGGAATCTTCCGCTTCAGGCTCGGTCCCCTCCCCAATCACAATACAGGATGGTTTTCAGATAGTAGGAACACGTGTGGTGTGACGGATCTCATCGGGTGTGGGCCTTGATCTACTATAACTCCTTTGAAGAGGGGTGATTCTTTACAGCTGGGGCCATAAACTACATCTGCAGGGCTAGGTGATAGCCTGGACAATCGGACACAGAGGAAGAGGAGTGTCAGAGGGTGCGGTAGTGAATAGGGCGAAAGGGAGGTGTCGGGCTGGCACAGAGTGTGATTTTCAGGGAAGAGCAGCGCAGATGGGGGGAGGTTTATTGCCGATGCATAAGACAGAGAGCGGGGGTGACCAGTGCCTGGGGAAGATGCTTGCGAGGGTGGGGAGCCATGCTACGAATCAACAGCGTGCAGAGAGTGGGTCTGGTCAAGGCATCTAAAATGGCTGCCGTGCACGACAAAAGTGTGGCATTTCAAAAAAGGCAAGATGGCGCAGACAATGTTTTTCAACACTTCCTCATTTCCTTCGAATCGAACGTTAACAGACGTTGGTGCATATTACCAAAGTTAAGCGATATTTATCGCTAACGATGCTTACCAACGAATTTTTTACCGCTAAGCATCGTCAGAAATTATCGAAGATAAACCTTGCTATTATCAAGGTTTATCGCAAATGCGATAATAAACGGCCGCAATGCATGAATATCGCTAAAAAGTCAGCGATATTCATGCATTACCGAGCTAATGCTCTTAGCCATGTTATCCACCTCCCATTGGATAACATGGCTAAGAACTGCTCAGGGCAGGTGTTACTTTTTGGAGATATTCGCGCTTAGCGCGAATATCTCAAAGTTGGTAATAGGAGATAGATATCTTGCATGTTGTAATGCAAATTATTGTGGTATATGGAACTCATACCATAATCTCTCAGGAAAGCAGAAACTGATCCTTTTGGGACCGCCTAAAAAGGCCTAGGGGGTGAGGGGTACTCTACTTTGCCCCCTTTTCACGTTCCGAACTATTTTATTTTACTCTCTTCTGTAATTACACAAAATAGCAGCGATAAGATGCATCGGAGACACACAGTGAGAGAAAGGAGGCCGGAGATGAAGAAGAGATGTCAAATACACATTGGAGATAATATAGTGGCAGAAGGGAAGTAAATATGAGTAAACTTACCATGTAACATAAAAATGTTGCACTCTATACTATAAGTCTCATTTTATACTACAATCACTTCGCTACAACCTCATAAATTAAAAATAAAAATGAATAATGTCTCAAACAATTTTTGATTTCTAAATATAAATGTATTCTTCAGAATTTTCTAAATTTGAAAGAACTAGTAACATGTCCTCATCAGCAATTTCCTCATGAAAAGTCTGCAATGATGATTCTTGTAACTCTATGGTCTCCAAACATTCGATAAATTCGCCATCAACAGATTGATCAAAAAAATCATTCAAGTCATCTCCTCCTTGTGACAATATTTCATTATTGGTGCTGTCAATTTCAATCAATGTAGTGGAATCATTCAAGTCATCTCCTCGTGACAATATTTCATTATTGGTGCTCTCAATTTCAATCAATGTAGTGGAATCATTCAAGTCATCTCCTCCTTGTGACAATATTTCATTATTGGTGCTGTCCATTTCAATCAATCTAATGGAATCATACAAGCCATCTCCTCCTTGTGACAATATTTCATTATTGGTGCTCTCAATTTCAATCAATGTAGTGGAATCATTCAAGTCATCTCCTTGTGACAATATTTCATTATTGGTGCTGTCCATTTCAATCAATCTAATGGAATCATACAAGTCATCTCCTCCTTGTGACAATATTTCATTATTGGTGCTCTCAATTTCAATCAATGTAGTGGACAATTCAAAAGAAATTGCCACGGTCTCTTCATTGTGAGCCATTTTATTTTGAAATTGCTTGCTGTAAATTGCAGAAAAAAATAATCACTTTCATTTATCGTTTTTAGTAATACATAATATAAAACTAACTTTATCAAGTATTTAGTATAACAGAAGGACTGCAAATAAATAACAGAAAACATTTTTCAAATTATCTTCAAGTGTACAACATAGTTCCCCTTACAAATTAACAACTCACCTTTTTAAAAGTAGGAGAAGTGTTAGTACTGTGTAAATCAAACACCAGAAATTCACCACCAAAAATTCCTCACAAATGTACCTCAGACAGTAGTATCACAAAATGGCTGTGGTTTCCTCTCATTTGACATATATACATAACCAATTAACTTTCATCACACACAAATACAAAACCAAAGTAACATTTTAATTGGTTCTAAATTTCAACACTTTCAAATGTGTTTTCCCCATGCAATTTTCCATAGGACATTTACATACGTCTACAGCTTGAATGGCTGAACGGAATTACACCAAACTTGGCAAAATGGTACATCAAACCTAAGAGGTCAGGAAGGATCTACTATGCCCCCTTATGGTCATTTCCCCCTTCGCTTTGGCCTCCTCTTGTCTCTCAATCCTACAGAGAGACAAGATGGCGGCCGCTACGGACTGTTTGGAATGTTGACAGACGCCGGAGAACCAATCAGCTTCGCAAAGCTCCGTAACGCGAAAAGTACGCGAAGCGGAGCGCTGTTACAGATATATATCTTTTTTTGAACGTTAATTTCTCAAAATCCACTGGAGCACACATATTGAGACCTAGCAAAGGCACATCGGGCTACCAGTCCCTAATATTTTACCAAGTTTCGTGCAAATCCATTCAGCCGTTCGATTATTATTATTATTATTTTTTTTGCCCCGCGGGGCCCTTTTAAAACCTCCACATCAAACCTAGGGGGTCAGCGAGGATCTACTATGCCCCCTTATGGTCATTTGCCCCTTCGCTTTGGCCTCCTCTTGTCTCTCGATCCTACCGAGAGACAAGATGGCGGCCGCTACGGACTGTTTGGAATGTTTACAGATGCCGGAGAACCAATCAGCTTCGCTTCACAAAGCTCCGTTGCGCGAAAAGTACGCGTACTGGAGCGCTGCCCGGTCCGCTGTTACAGATATATATCTTTTTTTAAACGTTAATTTCTCAAAATCCACTGTAGCACATATATTGAGATCTACAAAAGGCACATCGGGCTACCAGTCCCTACAATTTTGCCAAGTTTCGTGCAAATCCATTCAGCCGTTCGGGCTAAAAGTGAGGCCAACCGCCCTATGGAAAACTCAATGTTAAAAACACGTTTTGGGACCCCCCTTTTTTCTCGACCCCCCCTGGACGAACCCCCCCCCCCCAATTTTCAGGGGCTGCTCAGAAACAAAATGTGCCATTTTCCTGAAAATTTCAGCCAATTCCGTCCACAAACGCCAAAGTTATTTGACATAGAATTTTCAAAAATCCCATAGAGAAAAAATCCTAACTATATATACCTACTGGCGACCGCCAGTAGGTAATATATATATATATATATATATATATATATATATATATATATATATATATATATATATATATATATATATATACCTACTGGCGGTCGCCAGTAGGTAGTTATAGTTAAAACCTAGTTTCCATAGGAGATCCGCAACATTCTATTTGGAATATCTTTGGCGCCGGTGGACGAATCTTCGCGAATTTCTCCAAGAAAATGGCCTGCTCTGCTCCACTCCTTCCCTGAAAGTTTGGGGATGATTCGTCAAGTGGGGGACAAGAAAAAAGGGGGTCCCAAAACGTGTTTACCCCATGCAATTTTCCATTGGGACCTTTAGCCAGGGCTACAGCCCGAACGGCTGGACGGAATTACACCAAATTTGGCAGAGAGGTAGATTTTGTTTCGCAAATTGTGCTTTTTGTTAAATGGTGTAAATCCGTTCAGTAGTTCCTGAGAAAATCAAAAGTACAATCATAGCGATATCTAGAGACGGAGTACAGCAAGCGTACCTTCCCGAGCACGAGCTGCATGCTGATTGGCTGTCAACTGTCTGTCAACACTCAAAACAAGGAAGTGTTGGCAGCCATCTTGTGCCTCTGTAGAACGGAGTCACAGGAAAACAGGGAAACAAAGGTAAAAACAAAGTAAAGGGGGCAGGTTAGAAACACCCTGACCCCCTAGACCTGCTCAGGGGGTCCCATATTTTTTTTTTTAAATCGCGGGGTTCGCGTACACTCCAGTATGTGCCAGGGGGCAGCCTTGCAAAGACGTGTAAAGAGGCCACGCCCCTTTTTACACCTCTCTGCTACGCAGCCCCATGGCGCATACTGGAGGTTTCTGGTGGTCTAGTTGGCCCCCAGGGATCCCCAGTATTCAAGGGGAATTAGTTCCCCCTCTGCAAACGTGCCAGGGGGTGCAAATGCACCCCCTGGCGTGTTTGCAGAGGGGGAAGTAATTTCCCTTGAATACTGGGGGTACCTGGGGGCCAACTAGCTCACCAGGTACCACCAGTAAGCACCACAGAGCTGCTTTGCAGAGTGTTGTAAAAAGGGGCATGGCCTCATTACACCTCTCTGCAATGCAGCTCCCTGGCGCATACTGGAGGTTCCTGGTGGGCTAGTTGGCCCCCAGGGACCCCCAATATGCAAAGGGAATTAGTTCCCCACTGTAAACGTGGCAGGGGGCTGTGTTGCAGACAGGTGTAAAAAGGGGTGTGGCCTCATTACACCTCTCTGCAATGCAGCTCCCTGGCGCATACTGGAGGTTCCCGGTGGGCTATTTGGACCCAAGGGACCCCAATATGCAAGGGGATTTTTTTCTTTTTTTTAAAATCCCAGGGATAAGCGCAGGGTACGCGTACTCTGCCGATCCCCAAAAAAACCCATTAAGGCACCTCTCTGCAAACGCACCCTCTGGCACGTTTGCAGAGGGGGAAATAATTCCCCTTGAATACTGGGGGTCCCTGGGGGCCAAGTAGCCCACCAGGAACCTCCATTATGTGCTAGGGGGCTGCCTTGCAGAGACGTGTAAAGAGGCCACTCTCCTTTTTATACCTCTCTGCAACACAGCCCACTGGTACATACTGGAGGTTCCTGATGGGCTAGTTGGCCTCCAGGGACCCCAGTATTCAAGGGGAATTAGTTCCCCCTCTGCAAACGCGCCACGGGGCGCGTTTGCAGAGTGGTGCAATCCATCACCTCAAGCCCTGCCCCCTCCTCGTACCACTCTGCAAATGCGCCCCCTGGCGCGTTTACAAAGGGGAAAGTAATTTCCCTTAAATACTGGGGGTCCCTGGGGGCCAACTAGCTCACCAGGTACCTCCAGTAAGTTACACGGAGCTGCTTTGCAGAGTGTTGTAAAAAGGGGCGTGGCCTCATTACACCTCTCTGCAATGCAGCTCTCTGGTGCATACTGGAGGTTCCTGGTGGGCTAGTTGGGCCCGAGGGACCCACAATATGCAAGGGGAATTAGGTCCCCCTCTGTAAACACACCAGAGGGCTGCGTTGCAGAGAGGTGTAAAAAGGTACGAGCCTCATTACACCTCTGTGCAACGCAGCCCCCTGGAGAGATGTTTGAATTCCGTGCATGCTTTCTTTCGATTCCTGGAGAGACGTCACAGACTGGTCTGGCGAGAGATCCCAGACTGTGACATCACTTCTGGAGCCTGACTCGTCCAGTTCCCATGCCAAGGCCAGCCGATCTCCAGATATGAGACCATTTTCCCGAAATACGTTAAAATGAAAGACGGGTGCAGCCAGTCTTGAAACTACTAATATTTTGCTAACTCAAACTGCATTCTGGCGTTTAAAAGTGGTTATTTCTATTTCTGCGGCTGTTTGTGATTTCACAGATTTGAGACACATTCAACTGCCTTTTGTATAACAGATAAGGAGCGTTATCTGTTTACATTGAACTGCTTGTGTTGTCTTAGAAGGTGAACATGTCATGTTTGCATTTCATTGATTGTTTATGACGTCATAAATGAGAACTGTTCACATTCGTCTCTCTGATTGTGATGTAATAGAGAGCGCTATTTAGCCAGAGGGTAAACAGGAGAGGAGAAGAGAACCAAGAGGACTTGAGAAAGAGTGAACAGTGTATAGAAGGATGAAAGTGAGAGGAAGAGGAGGGATGCCTGGGAGGAGGAATAAAAGCGGTAGAGGGAAAGCTAGAGGGCGAGACATGGGGAGAAGAAGAGCAGTAATCCAAGGTTCAATGCTCTTAATTCATGAGAAACGCAGACTCTGTTAGACTAAAATGTCCCTAAGAACCCTGACAGGCTGGCTGAGTCTTTATTTTAATTATTTATCTACTTGATACTTTGCGGCAATTCTGATTTTGTGGGGCAATAACATGTTAATTGTATTCCTTAATGCACAAAAATGTGCCAGTCCTGTACATACAATGCCTTTTACTCTGGCTAAATTCCTGCCCGGTTGCTTTGCTGAAATCGAACAAAGGGTAATATTGAGTGTGATAGGCATCACAACACTTACAATCTCGGTCTCTGGGCAAGCAGGTGTTTGAAGGGGGATCGCAATTTAATGGGCGTGTTATAATCAGGCCGTATACTTTTATGTATTCACTATCCAAGATACATAGAGAAACTTATGCCTGCAAGCAATGTTACTTAAATGTAAATACTAATCAGGGCCTATTTCAAAGTGGAATACTCTGCTAAAACAGTTTTCATTGTTTTAATGCTGAAAATGAATGATTAGGAGTAAAAGAAAGTGCTGCAAAAATGCAGCAAAAATTCCATATTTGTGCCTCTAAATTTCCATATTTGTGCCGCTAAATTTGCTAATCCAT
Organism: Lissotriton helveticus; assembly: GCF_964261635.1. Classification (NCBI taxonomy): domain Eukaryota; kingdom Metazoa; phylum Chordata; class Amphibia; order Caudata; family Salamandridae; genus Lissotriton; species Lissotriton helveticus. The sequence continues at coordinate 722,057,398 of NC_136072.1, forward strand.
GCCGCTATATCCTGGGGGGTCTGATTGACTGATTTCATTTGGACATTTTTCAAAGTGTGCAGTTTTGAAACTTTAAAAAAAAATCAGTCGAACTAGGAATTCCGATTTACTCACCTGTTATCAGGAGAGACCTCAGTGCTGCATCTTTCAGCCCACTACTGATCCTGAAAAGTAATTCTAACCATACTTACAGTAACTTGAATTTCCTTTCATAGGCTAACATTGACTGGTTTCACTTGCAAATGTTTCTAAGTGTGGAGTTTTGGAAATATAAAAATTTCCTCAAAAATCAGCCGAACTACGAATTCCGATTTACTCACCTGTTATCAGGAGAGACCTCAGTGTTGCATCTTTCAGCCGACTACTGATCATGAAAAGTAATTCTAATCGTAGTTTCAGTAACTTGATTTTCCTTCCATAGGCTAACATTGACTGGTTTCACTTGGAAATTCTTCTAAGTGTGGAGTTTTGGAACATAAACAAATTCCTCAAAAATCAGCTGAACTCTGCTTTGTCCGGCGGCCCTGGTCCTCGGGGCCCGGACTCCGCTTGTTTGGGGCACCGGTGCTGGTGCTGGCGGAGACCCATTTTGGGCGGACATCCTTTTGGCATCGAGGCCGCCCTTGCTGGGACCCCCGGCGCTTGTAAAGTCCTACATTTGAGAACTGTTATTTCCGGGGGTCCTCGTGGGCGGCGATTGGGCTGATTCACGAAATGGCGGCCGGCCCTCTGGAGCGAGAGTCACCCGGTGGCGGCGGGCCCGAGTTGCCTGATTGTGTGGGGATCGGATCTGGTGGGCGTGAGCCGACAGTCAGAGATATCCTGGAAGCCCTGAGATCCCTGCACGCTTCCCTGGCCCTGGGCGTCTCGGTGGGTCCGCCACGATCCGCCGCCATTTTGGGCGGCCGTTTCTTCTTGTCGCCCTCTTGGTTTGATGACTTCGTTGCCTCACCCCCCTCGATTGACCTGGGTGTCTCCACCACTGATCGAGGATCATGTAGTGTGCTGGTGACTTTGGGGCGCCCTGCCTTTCAAGGTTCAGACCCCGGGGACTCGGATGCTGTACTGCGGCCCTGTTCGACATTGTTGCCTGAAACTATGGGTGGACTTCCTCCTGTCCCTGCTTCGATGACTTTGCCTGTGACTATAATTGGGACCACCTCGCCCGCTCCAGTGGCGCATCTGAACTCCTGTTTTTCATGGCTCGTGCTTCGATTGTTGATGCATCGGTATTTTCAGTTTGGACTACTGCTCACTTGTGGATCTATCTACGCCCCACGTAGCTATGCTAGTCACCATTCCACTCGATTATATGCTGATTTCGTATTTAGTATGTGGTTGTACATTGCCATGTGGTGGGTGGGGTTTGTCGCTCGGAAGGGTTGGGGGTGAAATGTACGACTTCTGCTTGATTCCCGGTATGCGATTTCGTTGCACAATTGTTTCTGATCGTAGGAGGGTGGGAGGTCCCCTTCTCCTGATATTTTGTGGCGCGTGATGGGATGTCGTCCTGGTCTGTTTTTGATTGTACTTGTCGGGTTGGGCGGAGGGCTGCGGCCTACCGTTTGTATTATAGTTATTCTGCTCCTCCCTCCTGTTTTCTTTTCTCCGCTTTTGTGGCTTTTTTGTCTCGTTTTTCTTTCTTTCTTCTCGCTATATTTCGGGTTCTGGTTTAGGGCGACAGGCACGCTGTTTGAAGGGTAGGCCATAGCCTTCTACAGGGGTGCAGGGTGGGACGGGTGGGTTGGGTTCTGTTTTTTGTTTGTCTTCTGGTTCTATGGCCCTTTTCTATCTCTTTTTCGTGAGGCCGCGTCTGTCCCGACCTCCTATGGTGTGTTTCGGGTGGGGGTATGGCGTCGTTACTTCTCCTGCTAAATTTCGGCTGTCTTTCTTCCCGATCGCCATGCCCCGCTTGGGCCGCTAATCCTTTTGTCTCCTGTCCTCCCGCCACGGGGGGCCGTGTCGGCGTGTCTTTTACCTTTCTTTTTTCATATTTCCTGATTTCCCCTTTTTATTGTTCTGTTTTTCTTCCCTTCATTTTCCTTTCCCTTCCTCTTCCCCCCTCCCTACCTAGTCCCCCCCCCCCTTTTTTCCTTCCTGCGTCCCAGAGGGTACTATGACGGGCGGGTTTTAATGCATTGTCTTCCGATCCCTCTGTTCTGGCTTGGTAGTGTCTCGGGTGGCGGGCGTGTTACGATGATAATGCTCAGGGGCTGACTGTATCTCACATATCCTGATTTCTTGACTGCATTGTGTGGTCCCCCTGATATTTTGTTCCATGCCCCCTTCTTAATGTTGAGGTTGGTTACGGGATGTTGGATGCCTCCGTATTGTAAGTGTGCCTGTCATGTGTCCTCTACCCTTATTGTAAAATTAAGCCTTATTTACTCCTGTGTTTTAGCCCTTTAGTTTCTGTATCTCTTCTCCTTTATTGTGATTGTGCTGCCTCTGCTTTGTATTGATTGCTTATGTAATATTTGCCTGGAGACTCCTGACTGTTTTGTACACTGCGGCAGGCCGGCTTTGTTGTGGGCCTCGATTTGTCTTCTTTTGATGTCAATAAAGGTTTTAAAAAAAAAAAAAAATCAGCCGAACTACGAATTCCAATTTACTCACCTTTTATCAGGAGATACCTCAGTGCTGCATCTTTCAGCTCACTACTATTCCTGAAAAGTAAATTTAACTGTACTTACCAGTAACTTGAATTTCCTTCCATAGGATATCATTGCCTGCTCTCTAAAATATATATAAATTAAAAAAAATACATAAAAAATATATATTACAATTTCAATATTTTTAAAAACATTTTTTTTCAATTTATATTAAAAATATGTAATGTAATTTAAAAAATAAAATATCTAAAAATAAACACTTTAAAACAATGTAGTAAATTAGTATAAAAAAGTATAACAATTAATACATATACAAATTATCATTTACAAAACCTTTGAAATTCACTGAAAAAACCATAGGTTTCAGCCATGTTATAGTTAAAAATTAGCATTTAAAAATCCTTACAAATTCACTGAAAAAAACCATAGGTTTCACACACGTTATAGTTAGGAATTAGCATTTAAAAAAACCTTAGAAATTCACTGAAAAAACCATAGGTTTCACACACGTTATAGTTAAAAATTAGCTTTTAAAAAACCTTGGAAATTCACTGAAAAAACCATAGGTTTCACACTCGTTATAGTTAAAAATTAGCATTTAAAAAACCTTAGAAATTCACTGAAAAAACTATAGGTTTCACACATGTTATAGTTAGCTGGACATTTCACTCATACAAAACCATTGAAATTCCCCCGTTATAGTTAGTTTAGTTAACTGTAACTCACGCGCCCGCAATGCACTGCTGATGACATCACATACTATATCACTCATGACATGGTCAGTGACATCAGTCATGACATCACTGATGACATCTCAAATGACATCACTGATGACATCACTGATGACATCATCCTTGTGAAAGAGTGGCAGACCTCCTCTCACCCTAATATAACCTTTGATACACACATTCAAAAATAGAAAATAAAATTTTCAAAAAAATGGAGATACCAATACCAGTTTCAACAACCTATTCAGTAATTCCAACATCTACATACACATCCACTCATTCACCAACATTTCTATACAGTCACTCATACATGTACTCACTCATCATATGTACTCATACATCTATACATCCTGTTACACACCGTCACTCATACATAGAGTTACTCACACACATACTCACACATGCAAATAAACTATCAAACATCCATTTACTTGCATATACAGCTATACACACACACCACTACACTTACTTCTACAGAAACATACACATAATTACTCCCTTAAACAATCACTTATACAAACAAATACTTATTTAAACAGGAACTCTTCCAATCTCTCACTCTCATATATACTCACTTATATACATCAATACTCACATATACTAGTTTAAAACATATGTACTTACTCATAAATACACTATTGGGACAGTCATTCACTCACTAACACACCCATACACAAACTCATCCACCCATACAGTCTTGCACACATGCTGTCTTCAAAACACATACAAACAGTGAGTCAGACATTCATGCATCTATACGCTAAGGAAATATCCCCCACCGAACCATACAGACACTCATACTGATACTCAAAAAAACAACTAATAAGCCATATACACACTCATGTAGCTACTCACCAACCCATGCAGCCACTTATACACAAAGTGAGACACTGATACAGATATTTACATATTTAAACATTACTCGTTAATACATGTATTCACTAAGATACACTTAATAAGTCAGTTATAGAATCAATTTTACAAAAAAAATCTATTTAAACATTTATTTACCCATTTATTGTTCCATCAACCTTTAGATATACATATATAAAAAAAATATATTTTTCAGAAAGACACACATTCATTGGATGATGTCATCAGTCATGTCATTTGAGATGTCATCAGTGATGTCATGAGTGATGTCACTGACATGTCATGAGTGAAGTAGTATGTTTCGTCATCAGCAGTACATTGCGGGCGCAAGAGTTATAGTTAACTAAACTAACTATAACGGGGGAATTTCAATGGTTTTGTATGAGTGAAATGTCCAGCTAACTATAACATGTGTGAAACCTATAGTTTTTTTTGTGAATTTCTAAGTTTTTTTAAATGCTAATTTTTAACTATAACGTGTGTGAAACCTATGTTTTTTTCAGTGGATATATATATATATATATATATATATATATATATATATATATATATATATATATATATATATATATATATATATATCCACTGAATATATATTACCTACTGGCGGTCGCCAGTAGGTATATATAGTTAGGATTTTTTCCCTATGGGATTTTTGAAAATTCTATGTCTAATAACTTTGGCGTTTGTGGACGGAATTGGCTGAAATTTTCTGGAAAATGGCACATTTTGTTTCTGAGCAGCCCTTGAAAGTTTGGGGGGGGTTCGTCAAGGGGGGGCCGAGAAAAAAGGGGGGTCCCAAAACGTGTTTTTAACATTGAGTTTTCCATAGGGCGGTTGGCCTCACTTTTAGCCCGAACGGCTGAATGGATTTGCATGAAACTTGGCAAATTTGTAGGGACTGGTAGCCCGATGTGCCTTTTGTAGGTCTCAATATATGTGCTCCAGTGGATTTTGAGAAATTAACGTTTAAAAAAAGATATATATCTGTAACAGCGGACCGGGCAGCGCCCCGGTTCGCGGACCTTACGCGTAACGGAACTTCGCGTAGCGAAGCTGATTGGTTCTCCGGTGTCTGTCAACATTCTAAACAGTCCGGAGCGGCCGCCATCTTGTCTCTCGGTAGGATTGAGAGACAAAAGGAGGCCAAAACAAAGGGGGAAATAACTATAAGGGGGCATAGTAGATCCTCCCTGACCCCCTAGGTTTAATGTGGAGGTTTTAAAAGGGCCCCGCGGGGCAAAAAAAACCACATTTTTTTTTTGTTTTTTTTGCGTGGGTAGCGCCCGGTCCGCGAACCGGGAAGCGTTCTGGGCAGCGTACTGCAATGAAAAATGAATGATAGACTTTTTCAAATACTGTATGTTAATTGATTGTTGGTTTTGTTGATTATTTTTTAATTTTTTTATTTTTTAAGCAATTATTTATTATTGTGATTGTGTTTCAAAATTTAATAACATTTCTAACATTTCACTGTCTGAAATGTCGTCATTTTCATTGAACATAGCTTGTAATCTATGAGGGTGTAAAATGTCCTCATTTTGAAGGAGGTCATCCACTGCTTGCACACATTGCAGTAGTTCTTGGTCCCAAGTTTCATCCATAAATTCTATATAATTTGGATCAATTAATTCTTGGCTGCTCTCTTGCAGAACAATTTGAAATGAAACTTTCTGTTCGCCTTCCATGTTGCCTGAAATTTGGATAAAAAAAATATATATTAGTAGAGATAGGGCACTGTTGGGATTAATTTTAGATAGGCATTTTTTATCAGTGAATTTATCTTTGGGCAGTGTATAGTATCAGAGTGGAAGTAGGAATATAAAAAAGTGTATGTGATTTAACGTAAGTAAATTCATAATTATAAAAGAGAAGCCTAACTCCATCCATAACTATAACAGAGAAGTCTATCTAAATCTATAACTACTACAGAGGGATAGTATATAACTATCAGAAAAAGTTTACCATATTAACTGATAGTGCACAATATAGTTCAGTTTTTAAAATAACAACTTACCTTTAGAAAGAAGTTGAAGTGATTAGTGAAAATCCAATTGAAATGTACACCAGGAAGTAGTAGTCAAAATGGCTGTGTTTCATTCTCTTCTTTTATATATATTCAGGTACATAACCAATCAAATGTCAGGTAAAAAAAGTAGAAAATGAAAGTAACATTTTAATTGGTTGTCAATTCCAACACTTCAGATGTGTTTTGAGAAGTAATTTACCTCAGGGTATTAAGAGAGGTCTACAGGCTAAATGGCTAAATGGAATTCCAATCAAATTTGTGAAAATGGTAGGGATTGGTATGTAGTATGAGCTAATCTATATTTGGTGAAATTGTCTCCAGTGGTTTTTCTGTAAACTACTTTCCCACCTTTTTTGATGGTGCGCTTCCCAGGGAGCGACCCGGTACGCGAACTGTTGAGCGCCCCGGTTCGCGAACCTTAAGCGTTACGGGAGTCCACCATTTTGTGTTTCGGTCGAATTAAGATACAAAATGGAGGGCAAATAATGTTCAGAATGGGTAGAAGGGGGCACGGTAGACTTATCTTGACCCCCTAGGTTTTGTGAGGGTGGCTGAGGAGGCTTATATGTGCGAAAAAAAAACATTTTTTAAAAACATTTCGCGAGGTTAGCTCCCGGTTCGCGTACCGGGTAGCGCCCCGGGGAGCGTACTTTGTTGAAAATTAGTGAAAAAAGTTAGAGTAAAATAATAATTGTGAGTGATCAGATGTAGGGTAGCTCTGAGAAGAGCTTTTGGGTTTATGGTACATTTAGGTACTTATAAGTAGGTACCAATGCACAGTCTTAAATTCAGAATGAAAACTCTGTTGCCCTCATCTGAGAAGTGAACTCCATCTCCTCTGTAGATATCTTGCATGTAGTAACGCAACTTATTGTTGTACAGGGAACCCATTCCATGGTCTCTCATGTAAGCTGAAACAGATTTGTTTACATGCTTCCTCGACTTCTCAATTTGTGGACAAAATTGGTTTGACCACCTCCATTTCTGTCTTTGGCATATATTTGAATATACCAAGGCAGTCTGAGGAAAAAGTGCCATCAATTGCTCAAAGGTGTCCTTTAAAAGCATTTCCAGACCTACCCCAGTCAAAGTGCCCAAATCATTACCTCCACAGTGCACAATTAACAGGTCAGGTTTTGGCAAATGCATAAAGGTTTTCACCAATGGTATCAATTGGTGACATTTTAATCCTCTGTGGCCAAACCACTTAATTTCCACATCTTGTAAATTGAGGTTAGGTAAATTCCTGTTCTCAGCATACCTCTGAGCCCAATAGATGTAACTATGTCCAACAATCCAGACAGAAAACATGGTGAGAGAAGGTTCTCCTGCAGTCAGATGAAGTGTGGCAATGAAATGGCAGTTGAAAAAATAAGAGTTTAAAATGAAAAAAACTGTGGAGTTTCTGTGTTAATGAAGCAGTAACAGTGATTGGTGGAATTTGATTGCTGAAAACAGAAAGTTAGGGTGCATGGATGAGTTGTTTGAAAGATGTATTTTGAGTGGTCAGGAAAAAATCATTAAATGAAAGAATGCACTGGATATGAGGTGCACTGAGAGTTCAGAGTTCAATTGCAACATTGTTGTGTGAACTTGCAAACACCAAAAGTCTTCCAAGAGGTGGTTGCCATGCAGAAAAGGCAGAAAGGGCAGAGGGGGGGAAGGGTTTTCATTTGAAAAAAAGTGAGGGAAGAGTTTTGATTGGGTGACATGAGAGATATGTGTGAAGAATTACAGCATTTCTGTGCTTTTGATAGCTGCAGACTCTGGAGTGCATACCTTTTGCTCTGCTGAAGACAAATTGGTGTGTTTCTGAGACTGTTTTCAAACTCAAAGTATTTGCTAAGGTGAGAAAATATTTCTTTAATTTAGATAGAGAATAGTGTGCTTTAAGGAGAAAATTATGAAGAAAGTTGTGTTTTTCAAATGTTGCTTTGTCTCAAGTGTTTTACAAATAGATTTTGTTTCTTTGAGAACATGTAATTGGAGAAAATGTGAAGTATTAGTACTGACAGGGTGTTTTTCTGCATAGGAGCTGTGGAGTCTTTTCAAATTATGACTTGAGAATCGTTTTTGAGGAAAATGAATGGTTATAATATTTCTGACAAAGACATAATGGTGTATGCTTCTTTATAATGCAATTGAATGTCTCTGATGTTATTTTTCCCATTTTAATGTAAGACCTTTCTCTGTGGCGCAAATTGCTTGTAAATATGCTCCCACCTGTGCATGGTAAATTTAGATTTTGAATGTTTGTGTTACATAGCCATGTTAAAAGTGATACAAACATGCTGCAAAAGCAATCAAAAAATGCTTTTATGTGTCTTAAGGACATTTTAAGTAATTTTCCCATGTGCAGTGTTTTGAAATTATGATTTGAAAATCGTTTTTTGGGGAAAAGGAATTGTTTTTAAATTTATGACAAAGACATAATGGTGTATGCTTTTTTATAAGGCAATTGACTGTCTCTGATGTTATTTTTCCCATTTTAATGTAAGACCTTTCTCTGTGGCGCAAATTGCTTGTAAATATGCTCCCACCTGTGCATGGCAAATTTAGATTTTGAATGTTTGTGTTAAATAGCCATGTTAAAAGTGACCCAACCATGCTGGAAAGGCAATCAAAAACACTTTCATGTGTCTTAAGGACATTTTAAGTCATTTCCTCATGTGCAGTGTTTTCAAATTATGATTTGAAAATCGTTTTTGGGGAAAAGGAATGGTTTGTAAATTTATGACAAGGATATAATGGTGTATGCTTCTTTATAAGGCATTTCTGTGTCTCTGATGTCATTTTTCCCATATTATATTAAAAGACCTTTCTCCGTGGGGCACATTCATTGTAAATATGGTCACACTTGTGCATGTTAATTTTGGTTTTTACTGTTTGAGTTACATAACCATGTTAAAAGTGACCCAAAAAAATTGCTAAAGCTTTCAAAAAACACTTTCATGTGTCTTAAGGACATTTTAAGTAATTTCCCTGTGGGCAGTGTTTTCAAATTAAGAATTGAAAATCGTTTTTGAGGTAATGGAATGTTGTTAAAATTTATGTGTGCCATATGCCCCCCAATTTTTTTTTCAGGGGTGCAGCAGGGTGTTCTTGAGACACCCCTGCACCTTTGGAAAAATTCCTAATTTGCGATGAGCTAATTGCTAATCGCAAATTGCACCTTCATTCATATGGGCATCCTGGCCCATGGAAATGAATGGGTAATTTGCAATTAGCAATTTGCTCATCGCAAATTTGGAATGGTAAAGAATCGCTATTTATTCCTTAAAATTTGCTATTTTGGAAATGCAAAATAGTTATATGATACATATGCCGGTTGATGTCTAACAAGATAAGAAGCTTAGGGATACATTTATGATGACTGGCGCAATGAAGTGGACATTACTTACTTCATTGGTAGAGCTTTACATGTATTATGTCCTCTGTATTCTTCATCAAGCGTAACTTTAATCTGCAATCCTGAGTAGGTCTCACCTTAAACAAACATCTGGATAGGCCACACCTTATCGTCATCATGAATTAATCATTTAAAATGCTAGGGACAGATTTATGATAGGTGTATGCCTCTTTTGCGCCACTTACAAAACACTGTCCACGGGGAAATGACTTAAAATGTGCTTAAGACACATGAATGTGTTTTTTTAAAGCGTTTGCAATTTTTTTGGGTCACTTTTAACATGGCTATGTGATTCAAACAGTCAAAATCTAAATTCACCATGCACAGGTGGGAGCATATTTACAAGGAATGTGCTCCATGGGGAAAGGTCTTATAATGTAATATGGGAAAAATGACATCAGAGACAGTGAAATGCCTTATAGAGAAGCATACACCATTATGTCCTTGTCATAAATTTGCAAACCATTCCTTTTCCCCAAAAACGATTTTCAAATCATAATTTGAAAACACTGCACATGTGGAAATGACTTAAAATGTCCTTAATTCAAAATTTGCTATTCCTTATTTTGCGATTGCACTGAAGGATTTGCAAACTTTGCGATTCCTTAAATGCAATGTATCAAACAAAAAATATGTAAAAAATGACATTAAGGATTTGGAAACTACCACCAACTTCTAGTTTGTGGTAATTTGCGAATTCTTTTCAAAAAGCATTTTTTTCCAAAAAACAAAAGGTGCCATATGACGCCAATACATGTCCTTAGGGCATGTATGTGCGCCATATGCCCCCAAATTTCTTTTTCAGGGGTGCAGCAGTGTGTTCTTGAGATACCCCTGCACCCTTGAAAAAATTCCTAATTTGCGATGAGCTAATTGCTAATCACAAATTGCACCTTCATTCCTATGAGCCTCCTAGCCCATGGAAATGAATGGGTAATTTGCAATTAGCAATTTGCTCATTGCAAATTAGGAATGGTAAAGAATTGCTATTTATTCCTTAAAATTCGCTATTTAGGAAATTCAAAATAGTTTGATGGTACATATGGTGGTTCATCTGTAACAAGATAAGAAGCTTAGGGATACATTTATGATGACTGGCGAAATAAAGTGCACATTACTTACTTCAGTGGTAGGCCTTTACATGTATTATCTCCTCTGTATTCTTCATCAAGCGTAACTTTAATCTGCAATCCTGAGTAGGGCTCACCTTAAACAAACCTCTGGATAGGCCACACCTTATCGTCATCCTGGATTAATCATTTAAAATGCTAGGGACAGATTTATGATAGGTGTATGCCTCTTTTGCGCCACTGTGCGTCACTTTTATGATGCAGCGGCGGTGCAAAAGATTTGCTATGAGGCAACAAAATTACAAATTGATGCATTTAGGCAGATGTGTCATGGTGTAAAAAAAACGTGCCACATGAAACCGATGCAGCAGTGATGCAAAAGATGCACCATGTTGCAAGACAGGCCTCACTTGGGGCCATATGTATCAAGCTAATTAGCATTCGCAAAGATCAAAATTCAGCGAATTTCGGCCTTTGCGAATGCTAATTAGACAAATGGTATGTATCAAACAAGTTTGATGCAAAATAAGGAATAGCAAAATTTGCTATTCCTTATTTTGCGATTGCACTGAAGGATTTGCAAATTTTGCGATTACTTAAATGCAATGTATCAAACAAAAAATATGTAAAAAATGACATTAAGGATTTGGAAACTACCACCAACTTCTAGTTGGTGGTAATTTGTGAATTCTTTTCAAAAAGCTTTTTTTCCAAAAAACAAAAGGTGCCACATGACGCCAATACATGCCCTTAGGGCATGTATGTGTGCCGTATGCCCCCAAATTTCTTTTTCAGGGGTGCAGCAGGGTGTTCTTGAGACACCCCTGCACCCTTGGAAAAATTCCTACTTTGTGATGAGCTAATTGCTAATCGCAAATTGCACCTTCATTCCTATGAGCCTCCTAGCCCATGGAAATGAATGGGTAATTTGCAATTAGCAATTTGCTCATTGCAAATTAGGAATGGTAAAGAATTGCTATTTATTCCTTAAAATTCGCTATTTAGGAAATGCAAAATAGTTTGATGGTACATATGGCGGTTCATCTGTAACAAGATAAGAAGGTTAGGGATACATTTATGATGACTGGCGCAATAAAGTGGACATTACTTACTTCATTGGTAGGCCTTTACATGTATTATCTCCTCTGTATTCTTTATCAAGCGTAACTTTAATCTGCAATCCTGAGTAGGCCTCACCATAAACAAACCTCTGGATAGGCCACACCTTATCGTCATCCTGGATTAATCATTTAAAATGGTAGAGACAGATTTATGATAGGTGTATGTCTCTTTTGCGCCACTGTGCGTCAGTTTTATGATGCAGTGGCGGTGCAAAAGATTTGCTATGAGGCGAGAAAATTACAAATTGATGCATTTAGGCAGATGTGTCATGGTGTAAAAAAAACGTGCAACATGAAACCGATGCAGCAGTGATGCAAAAGATGCACCATGTTGCAAGACAGGCCTCACTTGGGGTCATATGTATCAAGCTAATTACCATTCGCAAAGATCAAAATTCTGCAAATTTCAGCCTTTGCGAATGCTAATTAAACAAATGGTATGTATCAAACAAGTTTGATGCAAAATAAGGAATAGCAAAATTTACTATTCCTTATTTTGCGATTGCACTGAAGGATTTGCAAATTTTGCGATTGCTTAAATGCAATGTATCAAACTAAAAATATGTAAAAAATGACATTAAGGATTTGGAAACTACCACCAACTTCTAGTTGGTGGTAATTTGCGAATTCTTTTCAAAAAGCATGTTTTTTAAAAAAAACAAAAGGTGCCACATGACGCCAATACATGCCCTTAGGGCATGTATGTGCGCCATATGCCCCCAAATTTCTTTTTCAGGGGTGCAGCAGGGTGTTCTTGAGACACCCATGCACCCTTGGAAAAATTCCTAATTTGCGATGAGCTAATTGCTAATCGCAAATTGCACCTTCATTCCTATGAGCCTCCTAGCCCATGGAAATGAATGGGTAATTTGCAATTAGCAATTTGCTCATTGCAAATTAGGAATGGTAAAGAATTGCTATTTATTCCTTAAAATTCGCTATTTAGGAAATGCAAAATAGTTTGATGGTACATATGGCGGTTCATCTGTAACAAGATAAGAAGCTTAGGGATAGATTTATGATGACTGGCGCATCACCAGGGATGTGCCAGTCATCCTGCGCCGCTGTTCCGCCACCCATGGTGTGCTGCATTTACAATGCGGCGCAGCATGGGGCAAAAATGGCACAGATGCGTGACGTATCTGTGCTGTAAAGGTGGCGCATTGCTGGAGTTGTATCGCAAGTGCGATGCAGCTCAAGCAAGGCTCAGGGGTGCCCCATCTCCACAATGTTGCGTCAAGACCTATGCCTGCTTAAAGCAGGCGCAGGGTTTTGACGCAGCTTTCTCCTATCTGATTGTAAATACGGCACACCATGGGTGGCAGAGCAGCGGTGCACGTTAACTGGTGCATGCCTGGGGATGTGCCATTTAACATAAATCTGCCCCTTTACATTTAAGTATGTGCAGGGGACACAGAGTTGGTGAGGCTTATCCAAGGTTAAGAAGAGATGAGTCCTGTTCACTGAAAAATTAGACATAGGCTTCACCTGCTCAGCATCGCTTGACATGGCTAAATAATAGCTGCAAAATGTTACTCTTGTTAAACAATTTTACTATTATAATCTCTGAGATTTGTCTCTTACTCTGCAACATCTCATTGTTGTTATCTTTCTTTAAAGATAAAGACAACATCAACATGAGCGACAATCTGCAATCAGTTGATTTTGACCTCATCATTGAACTTGTAATTGAAACATCAGTGGATGTTGATCCCTTGGATAATTTAAATCCTGAGGATGAAGAAGAGCGTGATGAGGATGCAGATTTGTCCGAATTATATGACATAGGGTGGGAAGCTGACCAGCTTGATCCTATGGAACTATAAACATTTATTTTTAAAATTTATAATAAATAAAAAGTAAAAGTGTAAACCGTTTAATTTAAAAATAAAGACACCTTCAAAAACAGGTTATGTGTAGTGTCTTCAATAAAATATTAAAATATGCTCATAAAATTAGATCAGATTCACATATAAAATAGCACAGGTAACATGAATATAAATTCCATTTCTTTTCTGCTATTTCTGTATTGTAAATTTGCCAAGGACTAAAAAATCTTCTATTTAAAATGTCAAGTAGTGTGTTAAGTTTTTGATCACTGTTATTGATTTACTGTTTGGTAATAGTGGTTAAAAACATTTTTTAATATATTTTACCACAGATTCAACTGCAGATCATTTCAACATTTCACCATGCCAACGAAAGAAAGAGAGAGAAAGGCTGCAAAACGTCAAAGACAGCAGGCCAATCAAAAGAAGCAGCAGTCCTCTAACAAAAAGATTTGTCAAGTCACGAAGAAAGCACTGGGTAAGAGTACAAAAACATTCATAAGAAATATGTGTAGTAAAAAAAATATTACTACAGAAAATGTTTCAGTCCATAAAAAGAGAAGCAATTCAAATGGAAAGGAAAGGCCAATCAAAAATGTTACTGCTAGAGCAAGAGATAACTCTGTGCATGATAGTAGAAGGAAACAACAGTTTAGGGACATTCGTAAACGAATGTTCCGCAACAGGATAATTGGCAATTTGTTAAAAAATATTAAGAAAGGTCAACAGAAAGTGGTTTTTTATAAGAGAAAAAAAAAGTTGAGAAAGTTATTGATCAGGCATTTGAAATTAAACGTAAGTTATTTATTTTGATAATCAATAGAATTAGGAAGCTAAACAAGGCAATTTATGATTTCAAAAGAAATAGTAGATGGAAGAGAATAGTTAATCGTAGTAATTTTTGTGAAGTTTTTTCTGGAGAATGGATGCATAGTTCAAGCTGTGAGGCATTTTTTAATGAGGAGAGTTATTTCCAGGATAATGATTTGGTGCATGCAGTTGACACCAGTGGTCGTGCTTATGAAGTGAAAGATGGTTGTCCAGTTGAAAAAGAAAAACTTGTGACAACAGAGGCAGAAGAGGTGTTAGGTAATGAGGTTTTAGGAAGACGTGCTAAGGGTCCTGTGTACACCTGGAAGTGTAGTAGTATTTGTAGTGTGCGACAGGATTCCATCAATTTGTTTTGTGATTTTATACGGTCATTTAATAAGAAAAGTTTGAAGCAGAAAATAAGGTTGTTGCAAGAATTAGATCCTTGCAGAGTGAGAGAAGTGACAGGTTTGCATTGTCATTCACTGGCTTGTCTTTCCAGGAGAGTATGCCAGAGTGTTTTTCATCATTTCAGGATGCTAGCAGTGCATCATAATAAAGTGAGGAAATTAGTTAGAATGTTGTATTATGCTAAGAGTCCAGCAATTATGCTTAAACAATTATGTGCTGCTCTTTTGCATGGTTCTGAAATAGATGTGAAGAATATATGTGAAGAAATTGAGTTTTCTTACTTTGGAAGTAAAGAGGAGAATGTTGAAATTGACGAAGAAGAAGCGGGTAATGTGGAAGATAGTGTACAGGTTTCCAGTACAGATAATTTCCAGAGGGAAATTGTCACATTTCAGGTCAAATCAAGTGAGAGGCCAAATTTCACTTGTGTGTGTTGTCGACGCACTTATTATAAGAATCAGACTAAGTTAGTGGATTTATATGAAAAAAGTGAAAGGGAAAATAATAGTGAATGGAAGGATTTCGCAACATACTTGATGGTAGAAAATTGTTTTGATTTGGGATTGGATCAACGTGTGTGTACTTATTGTTGTTGCAAATTAAATCAAAACCAGATGCCTGCTAGAGCAGTTCATAATAATCTGGAATTGGTTGAGATTCCTTCTGAATTGAAGGATTTAAATACTTATGAATCTATTTTGATTCAAAGTATCCATCCCTTTCAGGCTATTGTAAGAATGGAGCCAAAGACAGGGAAATTGCCTCCATCAGATTTACAGAGAGGATTAAAGGGAAGAGTTGTTTATTTGCCTCTAGATTTGAAGAAAAACATTAACACAATTGGAGTAGAAAAAGTGGAAGAGGAACCTCTGGTTATCTTAGTTAATGGGGTTCCGACAAAGAATAAGAAAATATGGCAAGATTTAGTAGATGTTAGGAAAGTTAAAAAGGCAACATTGTATTTGAAAAAAAATAATAAATACTATAAGAATGTATATGTTGCAGAAGAGGAAGTAAGTGAGGAAGAGGATAGCGATTTGTGTGCTGGTCAAATTGAGAAAGTAGAACCCTCTACTAGTGAAGAAATATATGAACATTATAGTGTTCATCCTTTGCATTCCAAGGAAGTCATGGGGAATGCTATTGAGTTGTTTCAAATGAAACAAGCCAAAGGGAGTCCCATTAGTGTTTGGGAGGAAAGTTTGGAAGCTCGGTGTTTCCCACAGCTTTTTCCAACAGGTCAGGGAGGAAGATATGATGAGCGACCTCATCAAATTCCTGCTTCTGAATACCGGACTTTGCGATTGTATGCAGGAGATGCTAGGTTTCAACAATGCATTCCTTATTTGTTTCATCTCCTGTTTGAAAGCGATCTGTCTGGACTGTCATATGCAGTGAACCACATCTTGAAAAGTGGTATACACATGCAAAACATCTCGGCAAGTGACTTTATGGATAAAGTCAATGTCCAAGACAGTATTTTGGATTCTCACCTGATTAATCTCATGGCGTGTCAGCGTGGTACTAATGAGTACTGGTACCGTCGTCATGGTGATTTAAAATGTATGCTGAGGAACTTAGGTACTCCCACATGGTTCCTCACTCTGAGCTGTGCCGAGTATGGCTGGGAAGACTTACTTGAATTTCTACGAGAGGCAAATGCTAACGTAGATAACATCGAATTCAAAACACCCGGAGAACTGTGCTCTTTGGATCCAGTCAATGTATGTAGGTACTTCAATCATAGATTTGAAGCTATGAAGTCTTTCATCATGAATAAGAAGAATCCACCTCTTGGAGAGGTGTTGGATTTCTTCTGGAGAAAGGAGTACCAAGCAAGAGGTGCTCCTCATATACATATGTTGCTGTGGATCAAGGATGCACCTAAATTTGGAACGGATCCAGAAGACTCAGTGATGAGTTTCATCCAACAGTATTCTACGTGTGCTGTTCCAAACGCAAAGGAGAAGAAAAGCCTAAGAGAAAAAGTTCTGCGTTTCCAAAGCCATCGATGTGGAAAGTACTGCCGTCGTAAATTCCGAAACAAGGACAAGTTCTACACCAAATGTCGTTTCGGCTTTCCACGACCGGTGATTTCTAAAGGAAGAGTAAACAATTTGATGTCTTAGCTGCGACATAATGTGATGAAGAAATCACCTAAAAACACATACAATTTGAAGAGGAACGAAGAGTCCAAGTACATCAACGACTACAACCCGGTGATTTTGTCCATGTGGAATGCTAACATGGATATACAGTTTGTGGCTGAAAACTGTATGGCTGTGGCTCGGTATGTGACATCTTACATCACCAAAAAAGAGAAGACAGAATTGAAGGATATGTGGGAGGACATTTCACATGAAAAGAGCCTCAGCAAGAAGTTGTACAGTTTCAGTCTGAAGATGTTGTCGCATCGAGAAATCGGAGCGTACGAATGCTCTGACCGGTTGTCTTCAGCAAGTCTCTATGCCAAGTCCAGGAGTATCGTTTGGGCGAGTCTTGGTCTTGCTGCAACGCGTAATCGAGTTCTGAAACCTGTGCGGGAAATTGAGTATTTGGCGGAAAAGGAGCCAAACAGTACCGACATTTTGAAGACCAACATGTTGGATACATATTATCCAAATAGAAGCAGTCACCTCGACAATGTTTGTCTGTATGAGGTTCTTCAAAATTACATATTCAAGAGGAACATCAAAGAAGATACTGAGAAAGGAGTGTATGCTGTAATAGGAAGTGAGGGATGTCTGGTCAAGCAAAGAAAATGCCACTTGGTAAACCATCGAAAATTGAGTGGCGAATCTCCTGAAAAAAAGGAGTTTTTCTATTTAGCACTTTTGCAACTTTTCAAGCCTTGGCGTGCAGAAGAGGAACTGCTTGGAGATTTCCTCTGTTACGAAGACTCTTTCAATGCTGCCAAGGAGACCATAGAATGTCCTGCTTTTCCCAAATATGTAGAAATGTGGAATGCGGAAATTGAGCAGGAAGCAACGATTGCAGCTGAGATTGCCAGAGACAGTTCTCAGGACAGTCAGAGTTCTGCTTCATTGAGTCAGGATCCACTAGGAGGGCCTGTTATCGAAAATGAAGCTGCCACTGCTATGAATGAAGTGGAAAGAGCCATGGCACATGCTCAGGAGGATGCGGTTAACTTAGAAGAGTTGGAAAGACAACTCAACGTTGAGCAGAGGAAAATATATGACGAAGTTACCATGCAAATTGATCATGGATTAAGTCATGACAAGAAAGAGTGCTCATGTACGTCGTTGAAGCCTGTCCGACTGTACGTGAGTGGAGAAGTGGGAACTGGAAAAAGTTTCCTCATTAAAGCAATTTCATGCTATTTGCAGGAAAGGACAGAGTCATCGCTGTCTTGTGTTGTCACCGCTCCAACTGGACTGGCAGCACATAACATTAAAGGGATTACTTTACATCGTTTACTGATGCTGCCAGTGGAGCATGACAACAAATTACAATATCACAAGCTATCTGGAGATGCTTGTTTTGAAGTTTCAAGAATCTTGAGGAAAATGAAACTTCTTATCATTGACGAAGTAAGCATGGTTTCCAATGTCATGCTTGCCTTTGTGCATTTGAGAATGCAAGAAGTTCTCAAAACAGAGTATGATGTGTTATTTGGTGGCAAACACATCATTGTTTTCGGAGATCTTTTGCAGCTGACACCAGTGAAAGGGCAACCTGTGTTCAAAATGCTCACGCATGAAGATACCAGGAAGTGCCTAGGCAGCATTGGCAACGTCAATATATGGTTAAACTTCAATTATGCTGAACTGCATGAAAATATGCGTCAGGCGAAGGATGAAGTTTACAAGACTATTCTACAAGATGTTAGAATTGGAAAAGTGACCGAGCATGGGAAAGAAGCTTTACATGCACGATTACTGTCAAATTTATATCCAGAACAAGATGTTGTGCCTGAGAATATTTTTGATGCCAACTCTTGCAGAATGTGCCAAATTCAACAACAAAATGTTGCATTTAGAAAAGCAAGAGATTGTGAAACTGGAAGCTATTGACAGAGTAGAGCATATGGGATCAACAATTATTTTGTCTGAGAATCTGAAAACAAAATTGGATTCATTAGAGAAGAGTATATCTAAAACTGCAGGTTTTGAAAAGACTCTGAATGTGTGCTTGAACTGCCGTATAATTTTAAGAAGGAATTTACATGTTGAAAGAGGTCTGGTAAATGGATCAATGGGTAATGTTGTTGATTTTGTAAAATACAGAAATAGAGATGGAATTGAATTTTTAAAAATTAAATTTGATGGCATTGAGGAAGTACAGCTAATTGGTCGTTGCTCTGCTAGATTTTTGCTTGTAAAAGACTTATATGTTCGCCGTAAGCAGTTTCCTGTTTGCTTGGCATATGCGGTGACAATCCATAAATCGCAAGGTTTAAGTGTAGACTGTGCATTGGTGAATATTGGCAGTTCTGTGTTCAAGGAGGGTATGGCATATGTGGCATTGTCACGAGTTAGAACTTTATCGGGATTGTACTTGATTGAGTGTGATGTCACAAACATTTGTGCGGATCTAGATTGTGTTAAGGAATACAATAGGTTAAGAAGAGAGTATGCGCCACATTTGCCTCAGTATCCTTTGTTTGAGAAACGTGTGGTAGGCCGGAAACGAAGAAATGTGACCAATACTGGGGAGGTTGTAGCAAAAAGACGAAAAGTCGATGAACCTAAAATTACAAGCAGAAACAAAAAGGATTCTGTTGAAGATGTTGTTGGTTTTCAATTTGAAAACAGTTCTGGTGTCAACTGCTATGCTAATGTAGTGGTTAATGTTTTGTTTTCTCTAGAAAATGTAAAAGAAGAGATTGTGGTCAATTCTGATCAAAGATTTTGCAGTTTGTTAAATTCTGTGTTAGAGAAATGTAGCACTGATAGAACAAACATAGAAAGTGTGTCTGAAATTCGAAATCTGTTAGACAGATGTTCAGGCCAAACACAATTCTCTCAAAATATTCAGCAAGATTGTCAGGAGTTTTTAATGTATATGCTTGATGTATTGCATGCTGAAGGTGTAGATGTAGATCAGCTGTTTGGGCTTTCTTATCAATGGCAGCATGACTGCGGGAACTGTATGATATCAAGTACTACTAGTGTAGACTCAGAAAGATTTATATATTTAACTTTGCCAGACAGTAAATCAGTCTCCTTTAATAAGCTAGTAAAAGCAGCTGATCACAACATGGAGTGTAGCCAATGTAAATCTGAAATGATGTCCACATTATTTATACGAACATATGGCCAGTATGTCATTTTAATGTTCCAACGATGTAGGCCTGATGGAACAAAATTGACAACTTTAATTAAAAATTTTGTAGCTTCGCAGTTGTCAATATCAGGAAGGACTTTTGTAACTGCAGCAATTATATATCATGACGGCCCTTCAATAACATCAGGACATTACACAGCTTATTTAAAGTCTAGAAATGGCTGGTCATTCTGCAATGATTCTGTTTTAATTTTCAAAAAAAAATTGCCGTATGACCTTAAAAACTCTTACCTGGTGTTTTTAAAACCAACATTTTAGGGAAATAATCTCGGGATGTGCTCTGTGGAATTTCAAGAAGTTCTAATGGCTCCTACACAATTTGGCCTTGAGGATAAGTGTAGTTCAGAGACATAACTTCTAACCATAAGACTGGACGTCATGGAGAAATAAGTGCACTTTGAATGAGTTCAGAAAAACTATTTCTTTTTATAAGCTAATTGAAGCAGCCAATCAAAACATAGAGTAGAGGGAATGTAAGTCTGCAATGCTGTCTACTGTTTTACATTGCTTTGTGATTAAAAGTGATGTAGAGAATTAAATAATTGTAGTACTCATAGAGGTAGTGTAAGTCTGCTTCATAGTAAGCAGTATCAGTGTCATAGGAAATGTAGAACATGACTGAGCAAGAAGGGGAAGATATTACTATTCCAGGATTGTGAAAATGATCTTCAACATTTTAATTCTGAAAGTTGCAGAAATGCCAAATGACGGGATTGGCTTACAAGAAATCCAAGAGTTATAAATGGCTCTGACAAGATTTGGCCTTGTGGAAACTTGTGGTAGAGAGCAAGAAGTCATTTATTGCATGTAACATGTTTTTAAAAACGATGGAGATTTTCTTTCAGAAAGTGGCGGGTTGAAAGTAATAACAGCACAACAGAGTGTAAGCTGTTCATAGGACATCCTTTGACGTCATGGAAAGTAAGTTAACTTTAAGGAGTTCTGAATTCTGATTTGTTATGTTGTATGGGTTTTTTAAACACAATCATTTTGATTGTGTTTTTTTTCCCCGCTGTTATATGATGAATACCTTCAAGTCACTGTTTTTAGTGAATTTTGATACATTCTGAGAACAGCAAAAATAAACCATTTAACATGTATAATTAATTCTGTACTGTTTGCATTTATGATGTATATGTAGAACTGTGTAGGAGGCATGGAGAAGGTGAGGCTTCTGTAAGTGTCAAAGTTGTTGCATGCAGTGCTGCACTTCTGCGTATTCTTTCATATGCTGGACTACATCTGCACAATGAGATACCTAAGCAAAGGAAACACAAGTGATGTGATTGTGAAATGAGCAAAATAAATTGCACGTATTTCATTTACATCACCTGTGTTTCCTATCATTACGAATCACATTGTGCAGATCAAGTTTAGGTCTGTCCAGGGAAACATAGGAGGTTTGGACTTTTTTCAAGAGTGCAGTGGACATGACTCACTTCATTGGTAGACCTTCACATGTATTATGTCCTCTATTCTCTTCAACAACTCGAAATTTCATCTGCAACCCTGAGTAGGCCTCACCTCAAACAAACCTCTGGATAGGACACATCTTATTGGCATCCTGAAGCAATCATTTAAAATTTTAGTGTCTTGCGACACTTTTCTGAGACAACAGCAATGCAAAAGATGCACCATGTTTTAAGATAGGCCTCACTTCATCTGCATCAAGATACTGTTAGTTTAAAATGTATATCTTTAGGACTGTGTAGGGGGCCTGGAGAAGCAGAAGCTTCTGTAAGTGTCAAAGTTGTTGAAAAACTGTTTGTCCTTCAATCTTTTCCCTTGTCTTTTCTAATTTTTAAATACATGTTTTAATATTTTTCAAATGTTTGTTATCTCTTTCACAGATTGAAAGTATAAAAACAAAAAGTGAGTAATTTAACGACAATTATAAGGTAAATGTTTTGTACTCTTTTCGTTACATTTCTATCACATTTAACTTCTATTAGTTCCACTGCTTCATTTCTTTAACCCTCAGTTTCCTGCCTTTGCTACTTCCCTCATTCCTTTCTCTATTACCTACTTACTCAACTCCTTCCACTCTTTTTCTCAGTCCCTCTCTTCTCATAGTTCCTCACTCTTGTTCACTCACTCCGTCTCTATTACTCTTAGTGTCTTTGACTGATCACTGTATCACTATTTGTTCATAATGCTTTCTCTGTGTAGTTGAAGCACACTAAGGGGCATATTATGAACACAGCCAATAAAATTATTGCTCTTTTTATTGGCAGAAAACTGGTGCAAAAGTGGTTTTAGTGGCAGTTTTCTGCCGCAAAAGCAGCTTTAGCGACACATTTCTGCCAATAAAAGCTGCAAAACTTTTATTGCATATGTGGATGATATGGCTCTATGTTACTTACATTTCTTTGCTGTTTCAATTAATCTTTTTCTGTTATTTTTTGTTTTCTGTTTTCTATTTTTTCTCTCTGTTATTCTTCATGTTTTAATCTTATTTTGAACATTCACTCACATTCTCCAAGAAACTCTTCTTTGTTAATGTTATACTCTCTTTTTTTTTCTTTCACTTCGTTATCTATTTTGTTTTTCACAATTATACCCTCTTCCGTCTTTTCTTCGGTAAATAGATCTATTAAACAGTATCTCTTCTTTAGTCCCTATAGCTGTCTTTCTTTTAACATCACTCTCTGTTTACTTTCCTTATACTTACTCTATTTTTATTTTTTTTATTTTTTTGGTTAGCTCCCGGTCCGCGTACCGGGAAGCTAACCGGGAAGCGAACCAAAAGAAATAGAGCTTGCCAGAGTGCTAAACATTCTAGCAATTTTTTAATAACGGGGAGGTAGTTCTGAAAAGAACTTTTTTTTAAATATTTTTGTTGTTTTATATTTTTTTTTCTTTTTTGAACATTATTTGTTTTTTTTGTATTTTTTGAACACTTATTTGTTTTTTTTGTTTTTTTTCAAAGGGAAAGAACAGAAAGAGGCATTGAAAAAGGCTCAACAGGAGCAAAAAAAAAAATTAAAACTTGCTGCGTTTGGAGCATCGGTGTTTCTCGAAAGCCAAATTAATTAATTTCAGACTCATGTTTGCGCATGAACTTAAAGTGCCACAATATAAGCATGTCAGCTTCATATGGACACATTTTTTTTGAATATTTGGCACTGTTTCGTTGGCCTCTCCAAATGTGAGAGAGATATCAGTGGATGTTCTTGTCACCGAAGTTGGGGGGTTCTGTTGTAGTTCACGCATCTCTGCACGACTATAGTTGTTTGGATGCCACCTCTGCATATGTCGGTGCATCGTGTGATTTCCATAACTGTATTTTTTATTAGTGCCCCGGGATAACTTTTCTTGGCAGATAAGGCACGTAGCATAGCGTGCATTGACTTTTTTCTCTCCTGGTGGAATGGAAAAAAATTGCCAGATAAAGCTAACTTTGCGATGAGATACCCGGGGTAACTCTTTGACAAATCGTGGTCCCTCTTCTTCCTCTCCGTCTTGTTCTTCCTCTTCCTCCTCTGTGTCTCCAATAAACTCTGCAGGTGGTCCTCTCTTCCTATGAGGAGATGGTGGTGGTGGTGGTGGGGGTGCAGAAGCTGAAGCTACTATTGAAGCCATTTTTTAATCAGAGCAAATGATCAGGTCTTCCTTTCTCAAAGTTGAAAGTCAGAGTGAGAAAAAAGGTGGGGGCTTTCATCATTTGGGAAAAAAAATAGTTCTAAACCAATGACAAGTGTTATTTTTAGGTCACCTGACCTAGCCTTACATCATTATGAAACCAAAAGTGAAATGAACCAATGAAAAGTTTTATTAACAAGTCACATGAGCTCTCACGCTCATGTTACGCGCTGCGGAACGCGCCCCGGTTAGCTTCCGGGTCGCTGCGCTTCGCGCCTCGGTCCGCGCCCCGGGGCACTTCCAGGTGCGCTAACGCGGTACGTCACAAGACGCATTACGCGGCAACGCGATACGTCGCGCTTTCGCGACGCGCCGCGGATCGCTTCCGGGGAGCTGCGTTTCGCGCCTCGGTCCGCGCCCCGGGGCACTTCCGGGTGCGCTAACGCGGTACGTCACAAGACGCATTACGCGGCAACGCGATACCGTCACTATGTTGATTTCTTACCGGTTCGCGGACCGGGTCGCGGCATCAATTTGAGCTAACGGAAAGCTTTCCGGTTCGCGGACCGGGAGCGAAACATAAAAAAAAAATTATTAATAAACATATAAAATATATTTTTGGATTTAAAGAAGAATACATTTTTACAGCTATAGATATTAGCTTTTAAAAAACCAATGAAATTCACTGAAAAAAACATAGGTTATAGACCATATATAGTAAGGAACTAGCATTTACAAAACCTTGAAAATTCACTGAAAAAACCATAGGTTATACACCATATATAGTTAGGAATTAGCATTTAAAAAACCTTATTTTACTCACACAAAACCAATGAAATTCCATATATAGTAAGATGTACTAACTATATATCGCGCACCCGCAATCCACTGCTGATCATGTCACATATTACATCATTCATGACATGGTCAGTGACATCACTGATGACATCACTGATGACATCTCAAATGACATCACTGATGACATCACTGATGACATCTCAAATGACATCACTGATGACATCACTGATGACATCTCATTTGACATTACTGATCACATCACTGATGACATCATTCATGGGATAATACGATGAACCTCTTCAGACTCTATTATAACCTTAGATACACTCAGTGTAAACAGACACTCACAGACTGTCACTCATCCATGGAGTTACTTACACACCTAGTCAGTCATGCAAAGAATCAATCACACCTCCATTTTCACAGCTATACAGTTATACACACCTTACTTATTCAAACATATACTAAAACATATTTACTCACTTATACAATCCTGGATACAAGTTCACAATGATCCATACAGCCACTCACACATTCACTGGCTCTTATGCACAGTTATTTATATATGTCAACTCTCACATGTACTGTATTTTACATATGTACTTACTTTGACATGTAGCACTGAGATATCCATTCACTCACCAATACACTCATGCACACAGTCAACCACCCATCCAGCTGTTTCCACATGCACTTTTGAACCCATACATCTATGCACAGAGTCATACACCTCCCAGCCACCCACACACACACTCAGTCTCCCATACAAATGCTTGGGCAACCAATCAATAACCCATATAGTTACTCATATAGCTACTGATCAACACATGCAGCAGTTTACAGAAGAACAGACATAATGATGCACAAATTAAGACAGTTTAGTCACTAACCCATGCAATCAGTGAGACACATTTAACCACTCACTCATACAGTCAGTCATGCACCTACTAAATCCTTCATCCAGACACTTATACATCCACTCATTCTTAAATATGTAAGACATATTTTAACTTTACAGAAAAATACAGTCACTGGATGTTGTCATCAGTGATGTCATCAGTGATGTCATTTGAGATGTCATCAGTGATGTCATCAGTGATGTCATTTGAGATGTCATCAGTGATGTCATCAGTGATGTCACTGACCATGTCATGAATGATGTAATATGTGACATGATCAGCAGTGGATTGCGGGTGCGCGATATATAGTTAGTACAACTAACTATATATGGAATTTCATTGGTTTTGTGTGAGTAAAATAAGGTTTTTTAAATGCTAATTCCTAACTATATATGGTGTATAACCTATGGTTTTTTCAGTGAATTTTCAAGGTTTTGTAAATGCTAATTCCTAACTATATATGGTCTATAACCTATGGTTTTTTCAGTGAATATATATATATATATATCCACTATATATATATATCCACTGAATATATATATATATATATATATATATATATATATATATATATATATATATATATATATATATCTACTGAATATATATATATATATATATATATATATATATATTACCTACTGGCGGTCGCCAGTAGGTATATATAGTTAGGATTTTTTCCCTATGGGATTTTTGAAAATTCTATGTCTAATAACTTTTGCGTTTGTGGACGGAATTGGCTGAAATTTTCTGGAAAATGGAACATTTTGTTTCTGAGCAGCCCTTGAAAATTTGGGGGGGTTTCGTCAAGGGGGGGCCCAGAAAAAAGGGGGGTCCCAAAACGTGTTTTTAACATTGAGTTTTCCATAGGGCGGTTGGCCTCACTTTTAGGCCGAACGGCTGAATGGATTTGCACGAAACTTGGCAAAATTGTAAGGACTGGTAGCCCGATGTGCCTTTTGTAGGTCTCAATATATGTGCTCCAGTGGATTTTGAGAAATTAACGTTTAAAAAAAGATATATATCTGTAACAGCGGACCGGGCAGCGCCCCGGTTCGCGGACCGGGGCGCGTACCGGAACTTCGCGTAGCGAAGCTGATTGGCTCTCCGGTGTCTGTCAACATTCTAAACAGTCCGGAGCGGCCGCCATCTTGTCTCTCGGTAGGATTGAGAGACAAGAGGAGGCCAAAACAAAGGGGGAAATAACCATAAGGGGGCATAGTAGATCCTCCCTGACCCCCTGGGTTTAATGTGGAGTCTTTAAAAGGGCCCCGCGGGGCAAAAAAATAATATTTTGTTTTTTGTTTTTTTGCGTGGGTAGCGCCCGGTCCGCGAACCGGGAAGCGTTCTAGGCAGCGTACTACAATGAAAAATGAATGATAGACTTTTCAAATGCTGTATGTTAATTGATTGTTGGTTTTGTTGATTATTTTTTATTTTCTTTATTTTTTAAGCATTTTTTTTTATTGTGATTGTGTTTCATAATTTATTAAACTTTCTAACATTTCATTGTCAGAAATTTCATAATTATCATTGAATATACATTGTAGTCTCTGAGGGTGTAAAATGTCCTCATTTTCAAGGAGGTTATCTACTGCTTGTACACATTGCAGTAGTTCTTTGTCTAAAGTTTCATCGAAAAATTCAATATCATTTTCATCAATGATTTCTTGGCTGCTCTCTTGCAGGACAATTTGAAATTCAACTTTATGTTCGCCTTCCATTTTGCCTGAAATTTAGATTAAAAAAATATATATTAGTAGAGATAGGGCACTGTTGGGATTAATTTTAGATAGGCAGTTTTTATCAGTGAATTTATCTTTGGGCAGTGTATAGTATCAGAGTGGAAGTAGGAATATAAAAAAGTGTATGTGATTTAACGTAAGTAAATTCATAATTATACAAGAGAAGCCTAACTCCATCCATAACTATAACAGAGAAGTCTATCTAAATCTATAACTACTACAGAGGGATAGTATATAACTATCAGAAAAAGTTTACCATATTAACTTATAGTGCACAATATACTTCAGTTTTAAAAATAAAAACTTACCTTTAGAAAGAAGTTGAAGGAATTAGTGAAAATCCTATTGAAATGTACACCAAGAAGTAGTAGTCAAAATGGCTGTGTTTTCTTCTCTTCCTTTATATATATTCAGGTATATAACCAATGAAATGTCAGGTAAAAAAAGTAGAAAATGAAAGTAACATATTAATTGGTTGTCAATTCCAACACTTCAGATGTGTTTTGTGAAGTAATTTACCTCACGGTATTTAGAGAGGTCTACAGGCTAAATGGCTAAATGGAATTCCAATCAAATTTGTGAAAATGGTAGGGATTGGTATGTAGTATGAGCTAATCTATATTTGGTGAAATTGTCTCCAGTGGCTTTTCTGTGAACTACTTTCCCACCTTTTTTGATGGTGCGCTTCCCAGGGAGCGACCCGGTACGCGAACCGTTGAGCGCCCCGGTTCGCGAACCTTAAGCGTTACGGGAGTCCACCATTTTGTGTTTCGGTCGAATTAAGATACAAAATGGAGGGCAAATAATGTTCAGAATGGGTAGAAGGGGGCACGGTAGACTTATCTTGACCCCCTAGGTTTTGTGAGGGTGGCTGAGGAGGCTTATATGTGCGAAAAAAAAACATTTTTTTTTAAAATTTCGCGAGGTTAGCTCCCGGTTCGCGTACCGGGTAGCGTCCCAGGGAGCGTACTTTGTTGAAAATTAGTGAAAAAAGTTAGAGGAAAAATAACAATTGTGAGTGATCAGATGTAGGGTAGCTCTGAGAAGAGCTTTTGGGTTTATGGTACATTTAGGTACTTATAAGTAGGTACCAATGCACATTCTTAAATTCAGAGTGAAAATTCTGTTGCCCTCATCTGAGAAGTGAACTCCATCTCCTCTGTAGATATCTTGCATGTAGTAACGCAAGTTATTGTTGTACAGGGAGCCCATTCCATGGTCTCTCATGTAAGCTGAAACAGATTTGTTTACATGCTTCCTCGACTTCTCAATTTGTGGACAAAATTGGTTTGACCACCTCCATTTCTGTCTTTGGCATATATTTGAATATACCAAGGCAGTCTGAGGAAAAAGTGCCATCAATTGCTCAAAGGTGTCCTTTAAAAGCATTTCCAGACCTACCCCAGTCAAAGTGCCCAAATCATTACCTCCACAGTGCACAATTAACAGGTCAGGTTTGGGCAAATGCATAAAGGTTTTCACCAATGGTATCAATTGGTGACATTTTAATCCTCTGTGGCCAAACCACTTAATTTCCACATCTTGTAAATTGAGGTTAGGTAAATTCCTGTTTTCAGCGTACCTTTGAGCCCAGTGAATATAACTATGTCCAACAATCCAGACAGAAAACATGGTGAGAGAAGGTTCTCCTGCAGTCAGATGAAGTGTGGCAATGAAATGGCAGTTGAAAAAATGAGAGTTTAAAATGAAAAAAACTGTGGAGTTTCTGTGTTCATGAAGCAGTAACAGTGATTGGTGGATTTTGATTGCTGAAAACAGAAAGTTAGGGTGCACGGATGAGTTATTTGAAAGATGTATTTTGAATGGTCAATAAAAAATCATTAAATGAAAGAATGCACTGGATATGCAGGTGCACTGAGAGTTCAGAGTTCAATTGCAACATTGTTGTGTGAACTTGCAAACACCAGAAGTCTTCCAAGAGGTGGTTGCCATGCAGAAAAGGCAGAAAGGGCAGAGGGGGGAAGGGTTTTCATTTGAAAAAAAGTGAGGGAAGAGTTTTGATTGGGTGACATGAGAGATATGTGTGAAGAATTACAGCATTTCTGTGCTTTTGATAGCTGCAGACTCTGGAGTGCATACCTTTTGCTCTGCTGAAGACAAATTGGTGTGTTTCTGAGACTGTTTTCAAACTCAAAGTATTTGCTAAGGTGAGAAAATATTTCTTTAATTTAGATAGAGAATAGTGTGCTTTAAGGAGAAAATTATGAATTATGTGGCGCAAATTGCTTGTAAATATGCTCCCACCTGTGCATGGAAAATTTAGATTTTGAATGTTTGTGTTACATAGCCATGTTAAAAGTGATACAAACATGCTGCAAAGGCAATTAAAAAACGCTTTTATGTGTCTTAAGGACATTTTAAGTAATTTTCCCATGTGCAGTGTTTTGAAATTATGATTTGAAAATCGTTTTTGGGGAAAAGGAATTGTTTTTAAATTTATGACAAGGACATAATGATGTATGCTTCTTTATAAGGCAATTGACTGTCCCTGATGTTATTTTTCCCATTTTAATGTAAGACCTTTCTCTGTGGCGCAAATTGCTTGTAAATATGCTCCCACCTGTGCATGGCAAATTTAGATTTTAAATGTTTGTGTTACATAGCCATGTTAAAAGTGACCCAACCATGCTGGAAAGGCAATAAAAAAACACTTTCATGTGTCTTAAGGACATTTTAAGTAATTTCCCTGTGGGCAGTGTTTTCAAATTATGAATTGAAAATCGTTTTTGAGGTAAAGGAATGTTGTTAAAATTTATGTCCGCCATATGCCCCCAAATTTCTTTTTCAGGGGTGCAGCAGGGTGTTATTGAGACACCCCTGCACCTTTGGAAAAATTCCTAATTTGCGATGAGCTAATTGCTAATCGCAAATTGCACCTTCTTTCATATGGGCATCCTGGCGCATGGAAATGAATGGGTAATTTGCAATTAGCAATTTGCTCATCGCAAAAATGGAATGGTAAAGAATCGCTATTTATTCCTTAAAATTCGCTATTTTGGAAATGCAAAATAGTTATATGATACATATGGCGGTTGATGTCTAACAAGATAAGAAGCTTAGGGATACATTTATGATGACTGGCGCAATGAAGTGGACATCACTTACTTCATTGGTAGGCCTTTACATGTATTATCTCCTCTGAATTCTTCATCAAGCGTAACTTTAATCTGCAATCCTGAGTAGGCCTCACCTTAAACAAACCTCTGGATAGGCCACACCTTATCGTCATCATGAATTAATCATTTAAAATGCTAGGGACAGATTTATGATAGGTGTATGACTCTTTTGCGCCACTTACAAAACACTGTCCACGGGGAAATGACTTAAAATGTCCTTAAGACACATGAATGTGTTTTTTTAAAGCGTTTCCAATTTTTTTGGGTCACTTTTAACATGGCTATGTGACTCAAACAGTCAAAATCTAAATTCACCATGCACAGGTGGGAGCATATTTACAAGGAATGTGCTCCATGGGGAAAGGTCTTATAATGTAATATGGGAAAAATGACATCAGAGACACTGAAATGCCTTATAGAGAAGCATACACCATTATGTCCTTGTCATAAATTTGCAAACCATTACTTTTCCCCAAAAACGATTTTCAAATCATAATTTGAAAACACTGCACATGTGGAAATGACTTAAAATGTCCTTAATTCAAAATTTGCTATTCCTTATTTTGCGATTGCACTGAAGGATTTGCAAATTTTGCGATTCCTTAAATGCAATGTATCAAACAAAAAATATGTAAAAAAATGACATTAAGGATTTGGAAACTACCACCAACTTCTAGTTGGTGTTAATTTGTGAATTCTTTTCAAAAAGCATTTTTTCCAAAAAACAAAAGGTGCCATATGACGCCCATACATGCCCTTAGGGCATGTATGTGCGCCATATGCCCCCAAATTTCTTTTTCAGGGGGTGCAGCAGGGTGTTCTTGAGACACCCCTGCACCCTTGGAAAAATTCCTATTTTGTGATGAGCTAATTGCTAATCGCAAATTGCACCTTCATTCCTATGAGCCTCCTAGCCCATGGAAATGAATGGGTAATTTGCAATTAGCAAATTGCTCATTGCAAATTAGGAATGGTAAAGAATTGCTATTTATTCCTTAAAATTCGCTATTTAGGAAATGCAAAATAGTTTGATGGTACATATGGTGGTTCATCTGTAACAAGATAAGAAGCTTAGGGATACATTTATGATGACTGGCGAAATAAAGTGCAAATCACTTACTTCATTGGTAGGCCTTTACATGTATTATCTCTTCTGTATTCTTCATCAAGCGTAACTTTAATCTGCAATCCTGAGTAGGCCTCACCTTAAACAAACCTCTGGATAGGCCACACCTTATCGTCATCCTGGATTAATCATTTAAAATGCTAGGGACAGATTTATGATAGGTGTATGCCTCTTTTGCGCCACTGTGCGTCACTTTTATGATGCAGCAGCGGTGCAAAAGATTTGCTATGAGGCGACAAAATTACAAATTGATGCATTTAGGCAGATATGTCATGGTGTAAAAAAAACGTACCACATGAAACCGATGCAGCAGTGATGCAAAAGATGCACCATGTTGCAAGACAGGCCTCACTTGGGGCCATATGTATCAAGCTAATTAGCATTTGCAAAGATCAAAATTCTGCGAATTTCGGCCTTTGCGAATGTTAATTAGACAAATGGTATGTATCAAACAAGTCTGATGCAAAATAAGGAGTAGCAAAATTTGCTATTCCTTATTTTGCGATTGCACTGAAGGATTTGCAAATTTTGCGATTACTTAAATGCAATGTATCAAACAAAAAATATGTAAAAAATGACATTAAGGATTTGGAAACTACCACCAACTTCTAGTTGGTGGTAATTTGTGAATTCTTTTCAAAAAGCTTTTTTTCAAAAAAACAAAAGGTCCCATATGACGCCAACACATGCCCTTAGGGCATATATGTGTGCCATATGCCCCCAAATTTCTTTTTCAGGGGTGCAGCAGGGTGTTCTTGAGACACCCCTGCACCCTTGGAAAAATTCCTAATTTGTGATGAGCAAATTGCTAATCGCAAATTAAACCTTCATTCCTATGAGGCTCCTAGCCCATGGAAATGAATGGGTAACTTGCAATTAGCAATTTGCTCATTGCAAATTAGGAATGGTAAAGAATTGCTATTTATTCCTTAAAATTCGCTATTTAGGAAATGCAAAATAGTTTGATGGTACATATGGCGGTTCATCTGTAACAAGATAAGAAGCTTAGGGATAGATTTATGATGACTGGTGCATCACCAGGGATGTGTCAGTCATCCTGCGCCGCTGTTCCGCCACCCATGGTGTGCTGCATTTACAATGCGGGGCATCATGGGGCAAAAATGGCACAGATGCGTGATGTATCTGTGCTGTAAAGGTAGTGATTGCTGGAGTTGTATCGCAAGTGCTATGCAGCTCAAGCAAGGCTCAGGGGTGCCCCATCTCCACAATGTTGCGTCAAGACCTATGCCTGCTTAAAGCAGGCGCAGGGTTTTGACGCAGCTTTCTCCTATCTGATTGTAAATACGGCACACCATGGGTGGCAGAGCAGCGGTGCACGTTAACTGGTGCATGCCTGGGGATGTGCCATTTAACATAAATCTGCCCCTTTACATTTAAGTATGTGCAGGACACACAGAGTCGGTGAGGCTTATCCAAGGTTAAGAAGAGATGAGTCCTGTTCACTGAAAAATTAGACATAGTCTTCACGTGATCAGCATTGCTGGACATGGCTAAATAATAGCTGCAAAATATTACTCTTGTTAAACAATTTTACTATTATAATCTCTGAGATTTGTCTCTTACTCTGCAACATCTCATTGTTGTTATCTTTCTTTAAAGATAAAGACAACATCAACATGAGCGACAATCTGCAATCAGTTGATTTTGACCTCATCATTGAACTTGTAATTGAAACATCAGTGGATGTTGATCCATTGGATGATTTAAATCCTGAGGATGAAGAAGAGCGTGATGAGGATGCAGATTTGTCCGAATTATATGACATAGGGTGGGAAGCTGACCTGCTTGAGCCTATGGAAATATAAACATTTATTTTTAAAATGTATAATTAATAAAAAGTAAAAATGTAAACCGTTTAATTTAAAAATAAAGACACCTTCAAAAACAGGTTATGTGTAGTGTCTTCAATAAAATATTAAAATATGCTCATAAAATTAGATCAGATTCACATATAAAATAGCACTGGTAACATAAATATAAATGTCATTTCTTTTCTGCTATTTCTGTATTGTAAATTTGCCAAGGACTAAAAAATCTTCTATTTAAAATGTCAAGTAGTGTGTTAAGTTTTTGATCACTGTTATTGATTTACTGTTTGGTAATAATGGTTAATAACATTTTTTATTATATTTTACCACAGATTCAACTGCAGATCATTTCAAGATTTCACTATGCCAACAATAGAAAGACAGAGAAAGGCTGCAAAACGTCAAAGACAGCAGGTGAAACAAAATAAGCAGCAGTCCTCTAACAAAAAGATTTGTCAAGTCACGAAGAAAGCACTGGGTAAGAGCACAAAATATTTCCTAAGAAATATGTGTAGTAAAAAAAATATTACTACAGAAAATGTTTCAGTCCATAAAAAGAGAAGCAAATCAAATGGAAAGGAAAGGCCAATCAAAAATGTTACTGCTAGAGCAAGAGATAACTCTGTGCATGATAGTAGAAGGAAACAACAGTTTAGGGACATTCGTAAACGAATGTTCCGCAACAGGATAATTGGCAATTTGTTAAAAAATATTAAGAAAGGTCAACAGAAACTGGTTTTTTATAAGAGAAAAAAAAAAGTTGAGAAAGTTATTGATCAGGCATTTGAAATTAAACGTAAGTTATTTATTTTGATAATCAATAGAATTAGGAAGCTAAACAAGGCAATTTATGATTTCAAAAGAAATAGTAGATGGAAGAGAATAGTTAATCGTAGTAATTTTTGTGAAGTTTTTTCTGGAGAATGGATGCATAGTTCAAGCTGTGAGGCATTTTTTAATGAGGAGAGTTATTTCCAGGATAATGATTTGGTGCATGCAGTTGACACCAGTGGTCGTGCTTATGAAGTGAAAGATGGTTGTCCAGTTGAAAAAGAAAAACTTGTGACAACAGAGACAGAAGAGGTGTTAGGTAATGAGGTTTTAGGAAGACGTGCTAAGGGTCCTGTGTACACCTGGAAGTGTAGTAGTATTTGTAGTGTGCGACAGGATTCCATCAATTTGCTTTGTGATTTTGTACGGTCATTTAATAAGAAAAGTTTGAAGCAGAAAATAAGGTTGTTGCAAGAATTAGATCCTTGCAGAGTGAGAGAAGTGACAGGTTTGCATGGTCATTCACTGGCTTGTCTTCCCAGGAGAGTATGCCAGAGTGTTTTTCATCATTTCAGGATGCTAGCAGTGCATCATAATAAAGTGAGGAAATTAGTTAGAATGTTGTATTATGCTAAGAGTCCAGCAATTATGCTTAAACAATTATGCGCTGCTCTTTTGCATGGTTCTGAAATAGATGTGAAGAACATATGTGAAGAAATTGAGTTTTGTTACTTTGGAAGTAAAGAGGAGAATGTTGAAATTGACCCAGAAGAAGAGGGTAATGTGGAAGATAGTGTACAGGTTTCCAGTACAGATAATTTCCAGAGGGAAATTGCGACGTTTCAGGTGAAATCAAGTGAGAGGCCTAATTTCACTTGTGTGTGTTGTCGACGCACTTATTATAAGAATCAGACTAAGTTAGTGGATTTATATGCAAAAAGTGAAAGGGAAAATAATAGTGAATGGAAGGATTTTGCAACATACTTGATGGTAGAAAATTGTTTTGATTTGGGATTCGATCAACGTGTGTGTACTTATTGTTGTTGCAAATTAAATCAAAACCAGATGCCTGCTAGAGCAGTTCATAATAATCTGGAATTGGTTGAGATTCCTTCTGAATTGAAGGATTTAAATACTTATGAATCTATTTTGATTCAAAGTATCCATCCCTTTCAGGCTATTGTAAGAATGGAGCCAAAGACAGGGAAATTGCCTCCATCAGATTTACAGAGAGGATTAAAGGGAAGAGTTGTTTATTTGCCTCTAGATTTGAAGAAAAACATTAACACAATTGGAGTAGAAAAAGTGGAAGAGGAACCTCTGGTTATCTTAGTTAATGGGGTTCCGACAAAGAATAAGAAAATATGGCAAGATTTAGTAGATGTTAGGAAAGTTAAAAAGGCAACATTGTATTTGAAAAAAAATAATAAATACTATAAGAATGTATATGTTGCAGAAGAGGAAGTAAGTGAGGAAGAGGATAGCGATTTGTGTGCTGGTCAAATTGAGA
Source organism: Lissotriton helveticus (assembly GCF_964261635.1). Classification (NCBI taxonomy): domain Eukaryota; kingdom Metazoa; phylum Chordata; class Amphibia; order Caudata; family Salamandridae; genus Lissotriton; species Lissotriton helveticus. The sequence continues at coordinate 722,092,994 of NC_136072.1, forward strand.
AAGTAGAACCCTCTACTAGTGAAGAAATATATGAACATTATAGTGTTCATCCTTTGCATTCCAAGGAAGTCATGGGGAATGCTATTGAGTTGTTTCAAATGAAACAAGCCAAAGGGAGTCCCATTAGTGTTTGGGAGGAAAGTTTGGAAGCTCGGTGTTTCCCACAGCTTTTTCCAACAGGTCAGGGAGGAAGATATGATGAGCGACCTCATCAAATTCCTGCTTCTGAATACCGGACTTTGCGATTGTATGCAGGAGATGCTAGGTTTCGACAATGCATTCCCTATTTGTTTCATCTCCTGTTTGAAAGCGATCTGTCTGGACTGTCATATGCAGTGAACCACATCTTGAAAAGTGGTATACACATGCAAAACATCTCGGCAAGTGACTTTATGGATAAAGTCAATGTCCAAGACAGTATTTTGGATTCTCACCTGATTAATCTCATGGCGTGTCAGCGTGGTACTAATGAGCACTGGTACCGTCGTCATGGTGATTTAAAATGTATGCTGAGGAACTTAGGTACTCCCACATGGTTCCTCACTCTGAGCTGTGCCGAGTATGGCTGGGAAGACTTACTTGAATTTCTACGAGAGGCAAATGCTAACGTAGATAACATCGAATTCAAGACACCCGGAGAACTGTGCTCTTTGGATCCAGTCAATGTATGTAGGTACTTCAATCATATATTTGAAGCTATGATGTCTTTCATCATGAATAAGAAGAATCCACCTCTTGGAGAGGTGTTGGATTTCTTCTGGAGAAAGGAGTACCAAGCAAGAGGTGCTCCTCATATACATATGTTGCTGTGGATCAAGGATGCACCTAAATTTGGAACGGATCCAGAAGACTCAGTGATGAGTTTCATCCAACAGTATTCTACGTGTGCTGTTCCAAACGCAAAGGAGAAGAAAAGCCTAAGAGAAAAAGTTCTGCGTTTCCAAAGCCATCGATGTGGAAAGTACTGCCGTCGTAAATTCCGAAACAAGGACAAGTTCTACACCAAATGTCGTTTCGGCTGTCCACGACCGGTGATTTCTAAAGGAAGAGTAAACAGTTTGATGTCTTCGCTGCGACATAATGTCATGAAGAAATCACCTAAAAACACATACAATTTGAAGAGGAACGAAGAGTCCAAGTACATCAACGACTACAACCCGGTGATTTTGTCCATGTGGAATGCTAACATGGATATACAGTTTGTGGCTGATAATTGTATGGCTGTGGCTCGGTATGTGACGTCTTACATCACCAAAAAAGAGAAGACAGAATTGAAGGATATGTGGGAGGACATTTCCCATGAAAAGAGCCTCAGCAAGAAGTTGTACAGTTTCAGTCTGAAGATGTTGTCGCATCGAGAAATTGGAGCTTACGAATGCTCTGACCGGTTGTCTTCAGCAAGTCTCTATGCCAAGTCCAGGAGTATCGTTTGGGCGAGTCTTGGTCTTGCTGCAACGCGTAATCGAGTTCTGAAACCTGTGCGGGAAATTGAGTATTTGGCGGAAAAGGAGCCAAACAGTACCGACATTTTGAAGACCAACATGTTGGATACATATTATCCAAATAGAAGCAGTCACCTCGACAATGTTTGTCTGTATGAGGTTCTTCAAAATTACATATTCAAGAGGAACATCAAAGAAGATACTGAGAAAGGAGTGTATGCTGTAATAGGAAGTGAGGGATGTCTGGTCAAGCAAAGAAAATGCCACTTGGTAAACCATCGAAAATTGAGTGGCGAATCTCCTGAAAAAAAGGAGTTTTTCTATTTAGCACTTTTGCAACTTTTCAAGCCTTGGCGTGCAGAAGAGGAACTGCTTGGAGATTTCCTCTGTTACGAAGACTCTTTCAATGCCGCCAAGGAGACCATAGAATGTCCTGCTTTTCCCAAATATGTAGAAATGTTGAATGCGGAAATTGAGCAGGAAGCAACGATTGCAGCCGAGATTGCCAGAGACAGTTCTCAGGACAGTCAGAGTTCTGCTTCATTGAGTCAGGATCCACTAGGAGGACCTGTTATCGAAAATGAAGCTGCCACTGCCATGAATGAAGTGGAAAGAGCCATGGCACATGCTCAGGAGGATGCGGTTAACTTAGAAGAGTTGGAAAGACAACTCAACGTTGAGCAGAGGAAAATATATGACGAAGTTACCATGCAAATTGATCATGGATTAAGTCATGACAAGAAAGAGTGCTCATGTACGTCGTTGAAGCCTGTCCGACTGTACGTGAGTGGAGAAGCGGGAACTGGAAAAAGTTTCCTCATTAAAGCAATTTCATGCTATTTGCAGGAAAGGACAGAGTCATCGCTGTCTTGTGTTGTCACCGCTCCAACTGGACTGGCAGCACATAACATTAAAGGGATTACTTTACATCGTTTACTGATGCTGCCAGTGGAGCATGACAACAAATTACAATATCACAAGCTATCTGGAGATGCTTGTTTTGAAGTTTCAAGAATCTTGAGGAAAATGAAACTTCTTATCATTGACGAAGTAAGCATGGTTTCCAATGTCATGCTTGCCTTTGTGCATTTGAGAATGCAAGAAGTTCTCAAAACAGAGTATGATGTGTTATTTGGTGGCAAACATATCATTGTTTTCGGAGATCTTCTGCAGCTGACACCAGTGAAAGGGCAACCTGTGTTCAAAATGCTCACGCATGAAGATACCAGGAAGTGCCTAGGCAGCATTGGCAACGTCAATATATGGTTAAACTTCAATTATGCTGAACTGCATGAAAATATGCGTCAGGCGAAGGATGAAGTTTACAAGACTATTCTACAAGATGTTAGAATTGGAAAAGTGACCGAGCATGGGAAAGAAGCTTTACATGCACGATTACTATCAAATTTATATCCAGAACAAGATGTTGTGCCTGAGAATATTTTTCAGAAAATTACTGATAAGAAATCTGGAATATGTTTGATGCCAACTCTTGCAGAATGTGCCAAATTCAACAACAAAATGTTGCATTTAGAAAAGCAAGAGATTGTGAAACTGGAAGCTATTGACAGAGTAGAGCATATGGGATCAACAATTATTTTGTCTGAGAATCTGAAAACAAAATTGGATTCATTAGAGAAGAGTATATCTAAAACTGCAGGTTTTGAAAAGACTCTGAATGTGTGCTTGAACTGCCGTATAATTTTAAGAAGGAATTTACATGTTGAAAGAGGTCTGGTAAATGGATCAATGGGTAATGTTGTTGATTTTGTAAAATACAGAAATAGAGATGGAATTGAATTTTTAAAAATTAAATTTGATGGCATTGAGGAAGTACAACTAATTGGTCGTTGCTCTGCTAGATTTTTGCTTGTAAAAGACTTATATGTTCGCCGTAAGCAGTTTCCTGTTTGCTTGGCATATGCGGTGACAATCCATTAATCGCAAGGTTTAAGTGTAGACTGTGCATTGGTGAATATTGGCAGTTCTGTGTTCAAGGAGGGTATGGCATATGTGGCATTGTCACGAGTTAGAACTTTATCGGGATTGTACTTGATTGAGTGTGATGTCACAAACATTTGTGCGGATCTAGATTGTGTTAAGGAATACAATAGGTTAAGAAGAGAGTATGCGCCACATTTGCCTCAGTATCCTTTGTTTGAGAAACGTGTGGTAGGCCGGAAACGAAGAAATGTGACCAATAATGGGGAGGTTGTAGCAAAAAGACGAAAAGTCGATGAACCTAAAATTACAAGCAGAAACAAAAAGGATTCTGTTGAAGATGTTGTTGGTTTTCAATTTGAAAACAGTTCTGGTGTCAACTGCTATGCTAATGTAGTGGTTAATGTTTTGTTTTCTCTAGAAAATGTAAAAGAAGAGATTGTGGTCAATTCTGATCAAAGATTTTGCAGTTTGTTAAATTCTGTGTTAGAGAAATGTAGCACTGATAGAAGAAACATAGAAAGTGTGTCTGAAATTCGAAATCTGTTAGACAGATGTTCAGGCCAAACACAATTCTCTCAAAATATTCAGCAAGATTGTCAGGAGTTTTTAATGTATATGCTTGATGTATTGCATGCTGAAGGTGTAGATGTAGATCAGCTGTTTGGGCTTTCTTATCAATGGCAGCATGACTGCGAGAACTGTATGGTATCAAGTACTACTAGTGTAGACTCAGAAAGATTTATATATTTAACTTTGCCAGACAGTAAATCAGTCTCCTTTAATAAGCTAGTAAAAGCAGCTGATCACAACATGGAGTGTAGCCAATGTAAATCTGAAATGATGTCCACATTATTTATACGAACATATGGCCAGTATGTCATTTTAATGTTCCAACGATGTAGGCCTGATGGAACAAAATTGACAACTTTAATTAAAAATTTTGTAGCTTCGCAGTTGTCAATATCAGGAAGGACTTTTGTAACTGCAGCAATTATATATCATGACGGCCCTTCAATAACATCAGGACATTACACAGCTTATTTAAAGTCTAGAAATGGCTGGTCATTCTGCAACGATTCTGTTTTAATTTTCAAAAAAAAATTGCCGTATGACCTTAAAAACTCTTACCTGGTGTTTTTAAAACCAAAATTTTAGGGAAATAATCTCGGGATGTGCTCTGTGGAATTTCAAGAAGTTCTAATGGCTCCTACACAATTTGGCCTTGAGGATAAGTGTAGTTCAGAGACATAACTTCTAACCATAAGACTGGACGTCATGGAGAAATAAGTGCACTTTGAATGAGTTCAGAAAAACTATTTCTTTTTATAAGCTAATTGAAGCAGCCAATCAAAACATAGAGTAGAGGGAATGTAAGTCTGCAACGCTGTCTACAGTTTTACATTGCTTTGTGATTGAAAGTGATGTAGAGAATTAAATAATTGTAGTAGTCATAGAGTTAGTGTAAGTCTGCTTCATAGTAAGCAGTATCAGTGTCATAGGAAATGTAGAACATGACTGAGCAAGAAGGGGAAGATATTACTATTCCAGGATTGTGAAAATGATCTTCAACATTTTAATTCTGAAAGTTGCGGAAATGCCAAATGACGGGATTGGCTTACAAGAAATCCAAGAGTTATAAATGGGTCTTACAAGATTTGGCCTTGTGGAAACTTGTGGTAGAGAGCAAGAAGTCATTTATTGCATGTAACATGTTTTTAAAAACGATGGAGATTTTCTTTCAGAAAGTGGCGGGCTGAAAGTAATAACAGCACAAAAGAGTGTAAGCTGTTCATAGGACATCCTTTGACGTCATGGAAAGTAAGTTAACTTTAAGGAGTTCTGAATTCTGATTTCTTATGTTGTATGGGTTTTTTAAACACAATCATTTTGATTGTGTTTTTTTTTCCCCGCTGTTATATCTTCAAGTCACTGTTTTTAGTGAATTTTGATACATTCTGAGAACAGCAAAAATAAACCATTTAACATGTATAATTAATTCTGTACTGTTTGCATTTATGATGTATATGTAGAACTGTGTAGGAGGCATGGAGAAGGTGAGGCTTCTGTAAGTGTCAAAGTTGTTGCATGCAGTGCTGCACTTCTGCGTATTCTTTCATATGCTAGACTACATCTGCACAATGAGATACCTAAGCAAAGGAAACACAAGTGATGTGATTGTGAAATGAGCAAAATAAATTGCACGTATTTCAATGACATCACCTGTGTTTCCTATCATTACGAATCACATTGTGCAGATCAAGTTTAGGTCTGTCCAGGGAAACATAGGAGGTTTGGACTTTGTTCAAGAGTGCAGTGGACATGACTCACTTCATTGGTAGACCTTCACATGTATTATGTCCTCTATTCTCTTCAACAACTCGAAATTTCATCTGCAACCCTGAGTAGGCCTCACCTCAAACAAACCTCTGGATAGGACACATCTTATTGGCATCCTGAAGCAATTATTTAAAATTTTAGTGTCTTGCGACACTTTTCTGAGACAACAGCAATGCAAAAGATGCACCATGTTTTAAGATAGGCCTCACTTCATCTGCATCAAGATACTGTTAGTTTAAAATGTATATCTTTAGGACTGTGTAGGGGGCCTGGAGAAGCAGAAGCTTCTGTAAGTGTCAAAGTTGTTGAAAAACTGTTTGTCCTTCAATCTTTTCCCTTGTCTTTTGTAATTTTTAAATACATGTTTTAATATTTTTGAAATGTTTGTTCTCTCTTTCACAGATTGAAAGTATAAAAACAAAAAGTGAGTAATTTAACGACAATTATAAGGTAAATGCTTTGTACTCTTTTCGTTACATTTCTATCACATTCACCTACTATTAGTTCCACTGCTTCATTTCTTTAACCCTCAGTTTCCTGCCTTTGCTACTTCCCTCATTCCTTTCTCTATTACCTACTTACTCAACTCCTTCCACTCTTTTTCTCAGTCCCTCTCTTCTCATAGTTCCTCACTCTTGTTCACTCACTCCGTCTCTATTACTCTTAGTGTCTTTGACTGATCACTCTATCACTACTTGTTCATAATGCTTTCTCTGTGTAGTTGAAGCACACTAAGGGGCATATTATGAACACAGCCAATAAAATTATTGCTCTTTTTATTGGCAGAAAACTGGTGCAAAAGTGGTTTTAGCGGCAGTTTTCTGCCGCAAAAGCAGCTTTAGCGACACATTTCTGCCAATAAAAGCTGCAAAACTTTTATTGCCTATGTTGATGATATGGCTCTATGTTACTTTACATTTCTTTGCTGTTTCAATTAATCTTTTTCTGTTATTTTTTGTTTTCTGTTTTCTATTTTTTCTCTCTGTTATTCCTCATGTTTTAATCTTATATTGAACATTCACTCACATTCTCCAAGAAACTCTTCTTTGTTAATGTTATACTCTCTTTTTTTTTCTTTCACTTCGTTATCTATTTTGTTTTTCACAATTATACCCTCTTCCGTCTTTTCTTCGGTAAATAGATCTATTAAACAGTATCTCTTCTTTACTCCCTATAGCTGTCTTTCTTTTAACATCACTCTCTGTTTACTTTCCTTATACTTACTCTTTTTTTTTTTTTTTTTTTTTTTTTTTTGGTTAGCTCCCGGTCTGCGTACCGGGAAGCTAACCCGGGAGCGAACCAAAAGAAATAGAGCTTGCCAGAGTGCTAAACATTCTAGCAATTTTTTTTGAAAGGGAAGGTAGTTCTGAAAAGAACTTTTTTTTTTATATTTTTGTTGTTTTATATTTTTTTTGTATTTTTTGAACATTTTTTGTTTTTTTTGTATTTTATGAACGATTTTATATTTTTTTTGGTTTTTTGGGGGGGGGGGGAAACAACAAAAAACAGGCGTTGAAAAGGGCTCAACAGGAGCAAAAAAAAAATTACTGGGGGCGGTTAGGGCAATTATGGTGTTCATACGCCAGGTTGAGTGCATTGATGCTCATGTTGCCACACGCTAACAACGCACGACAGTGCATACAAGAGTGTATCATGTGGCCAAAATTTTCTTGTATATTTGGCACAGTTTCCCGTGCCTCTTCTGGTGTTAATGAAATTGGTATTCTTGGTCTGGCCACAGGAGTTGATCTTGGATTGTCCTGCATATCCCTTATTTCCGCCCGGCTGTAATTTAGTGGATGCTTCCTTGTCATGTGCCTGTGCATTGTGTGATTTCCGTAACTATATTTCTTGTCCGTCCCTCTGGATAATTGTTCTTTGCATATGAGGCAGGTGACATACCTCGCATTGACTTTTTTTTGGCCACGAGGGATCGAATAAAACTGCCAGATGAAACTGGCTTTCTTTCTGGAAACCCGGGGCACCTCTTCTAAGAACTGTGGTTCTTCTCCCTCCTCATCCATTTCTTCCTCTTCCTCCTCAGTGTTGGTAATGACCTGGGGAGGTGGTCCTCTCTTCCCATGAGGAGGTGGAGGTGGTGGTGGGGGTGCACCAGCTGAAGCTACCAATGAAGCCATTTCTCATATAGTAGTAAAGGTCTTCCTCTCACAATGATGAAAGTCAGAGTGAGGAAAGAAGGAGGGGTTTTCATCATTTGGGAAAAACAATACTTCTCAACCAATGAAAAGTGTTATTTTTAGGTCACCTGACCTAGCCTTACATCATTATGAAACCAAAAGTGAAATGAACCAATGAAAAGTTTTATTAACAAGTCACATGACCTCTCACGCTCATGTTACGCGCTGCGGAACGCGCCCCGGTTAGCTTCCGGGTCGCTGCGCTTCGCGCCTCGGTCCGCGCCCCGGGACACTTCCGGGTGCGCTAACGCGGTACGTCACAAGACGCATTACGCGGCAACGCGATACGTAGCGCTTTCGCGACGCGACGCGGATCGCTTCCGGGGAGCTGCGTTTCGCGCCTCGGTCCGCGCCCCGGGGCACTTCCGGGTGCGCTAACGCAGTACGTCATAAGACGCATTACGCGGCAACGCGATACCGTCACTATGTTGATATCTTACCGGTTCGCGGACCGGGTCGCGGCATCAATTTGAGCTAACGGAAGGCTTCCCGGTTCGCGGACCGGGAGCGAAACAAAAAAAATATTTAAAAAAAATTATTAATAAACATATAAAATATATTTTTGGATTTAAAGAAGAATACATTTTACAGCTATAGATATTAGCTTTTAAAAAACCAATGAAATTCACTGAAAAAACCATAGGTTATAGACCATATATAGTTAGGAATTAGCATTTACAAAACCTTGAAAATTCACTGAAAAAACCATAGGTTATAGACCATATATAGTTAGGAATTAGCATTTAAAAAACCTTTTTTTACTCACACAAAACCATTGAAATTCCATATATAGTTAGTTGTACTAACTATATATCGCGCACCCGCAATCCACTGCTGATCATGTCACATATTACATCATTCATGACATGGTCAGTGACATCACTGATGACATCACTGATGACATCTCAAATGACATCACTGATGACATCACTGATGACATCTCAAATGACATCACTGATGACATCACTGATGACATCTCAAATGACATCACTGATGACATCACTGATGACATCTCATTTGACATTACTGATCACATCACTGATGACATAATTCATGTGATAATACGATGAACCTCTTCAGACTCTAATATAACCTTAGATACACTCAGTGTAAACAGACACTCATAGACTGTCACTCATCCATGGAGTTACTCAGACACTTAGTCAGTCATGCAAAGAATCAATCACACCTCCATTTCCTCAGCTATACAGTTATACACACCTTACTTATTCAAACATATACTAAAACATATTTACTCACTTATACAATCCTGGATACAAGTTCACAATGATCCATACAGCCACTCACACATTCACTGGCTCTTATACACAGTTATTTATATATGTCAACTCTCACATGTACTCAATCAATCAATCAATGACACTTGTAGAGCGCGCTACATACCCATAGGGTCTCAAGGCGCTGGGGGAGGGGGGGGTGCCGCTACTGCTCGAACAGCCAGGTCTTCAGCTTCTTCCTGAAGGAGAGGTGGTCTTGGGTCAGGCGGAGGTCGGTCGGGAGGGAGTTCCAGGTCTTGGCGGCCAGGTAGGAGAAGGACCTTCCTCCTGTCGTCGATCTTCGGATGCGGGGGACGGCGGCGAGGGCGTGGTTGGCTGATCGGAGGTGGCGTTTGGGAGCGTAGAAGTTGATCCGGCTGTTGAGGTAGCTCGGGCCTTGGTCGTGTAGGGCTTTGTGTGCGTGGGTGAGGAGGCGGAAGGTGATTCTTTTGTTGACGGGGAGCCAGTGAAGGTCTCTCAGATGTCCGGAGATGTGGCTGGTTCGTGGGATGTCGAGGATGAGTCTGGCTGAGGCGTTCTGGATTCGCTGGAGTCTCTTCTGGAGTTTGGCGGTGGTGCCGGCGTAGAGGGCGTTGCCGTAGTCCAGTCGGCTGGTGACGAGGGCCTGGGTGACGGTCTTCCTGGTCTCGGTGGGGATCCACCAGAAGATCTTCCGTAGCATGCGTAGGATGTTGAAGCACGCCGAGGAGACGTTGTTGACTTGCCTGGTCATGGAGAGGGAGGAGTCCAGGATGAAGCCCAGGTTGCGTGCATGGTCCGTCGGTTTGGGTGCGGTGCCCAGGGCGGGAGGCCACCAGGAGTCGTCCCAGGCGGAGGGTGATGAGCCCAGGATGAGGACCTCCGTCTTGTCAGAGTTCAGTTTCAGGCGGCTGGTCGTCATCCACTCGGCTACCTCTTTCATCCCTTCGTGCAGGTTGGCTCTGGCGGAGGCGGGGTCGTTGGTCAGGGAGAGGATCAGCTGGGTGTCGTCGGCGTAGGAGATAATGCTGAGGTTGTGTTGGCGTGCGATGGCCGCGAGGGGGCTCATGTAGACGTTGAAGAGGGTGGGGCTCAGAGAGGATCCTTGGGGGACGCCGCAGATGACTTCGGAGGCCTCTGACTTGTACGGTGGTAGGCGGACTCTCTGAGTTCTTCCGTCGAGGAAGGAGATGATCCATTCCAGCGCCTTGTCCTGGATTCCGACGTTGCTGAGGCGCTGTACTAGGGTGCGGTGGCAGACAGTGTCGAATGCCGCGGAGAGGTCTAGGAGGATGAGGGCCGCTGTTTCTCCGTTGTCCATCAGGGCTCGGATGTCATCGGTGGCGGCGATGAGGGCGGTCTCGGTGCTGTGATTGGCTCGGAAACCGGACTGTGAGGGGTCGAGGGATCCATTCGTCTCGAGGAAGGCGGCCATCTGCTTGTTGACGGTCTTCTCGATGACTTTGGCTGGAAACGGGAGGAGCGAGATGGGACGGTAGTTCTTGAGTTCGGTGGGGTCCGCTGTTGGTTTCTTGAGTAGAGCGCTGAGTTCGGCGTGCTTCCAGCTCTCAGGGAAGGTGGTGGTGTCGAATGAGGTGTTGATGATGTCCCGTAGGTGGGGTGCGATGACAGCGTCGGCCTTGTTGAAGACGTGGTGAGGGCAGGGGTCGGTCGGTGATCCGGAGTGGATGGAGTTCATCTTGCGGATGGTGTCTTCGGTGCTGACCGGGGTCCAGGCGTGGAGGGTGGTGGTGGGGGGTGGTTGTTCGGTCTTGGTGTGCGTTGGTTGGTTGTTGAAGCTGTTGTGTATGTCCGCGATCTTGTTGTGGAAGTATGAAGCGAGGGAGTTGCAGAGGTCTTGCGATGGGGTGATGTCGTTGTTTCCTGCGCTGGGGTTGGATAGCTCTTTCACGATGTTGAAGAGTTCCTTGCTGTTGTGTGCGTTGTTGTCCAGCCGGTCCTTAAATGCAGTTTTCTTGGCGGCGCGGATCAGCTGGTGGTGCTTCCGAGTGGCCAGCTTGAGGGTGGTCCTGTTGTCCGGTGTAGGTTCCCTTTTCCAGACTTTCTCGAGGGCTCGGCAGTTCTTCTTGGAGCTCTTGAGTTCGTCGGTGAACCATGGTGCTTTCTTGCTGCCGGGTCTGCTGGGCGGGGTCCTCAGCGGGGCGAGCTCGTCTGCGCAGATGCTGATCCACTTCGTGAGGTTGTCGGCGGCCTGGCTGGGGTTCGCTGAGCTGGCAGGAGGGTGCTGGCTCAGGGAGGTGGTGAGCTGGTCTGCTGTGATCTTGTTCCAGCATCTGCGGGCGGCCTGTTGCTGGTGGTGGTGGGTCGTCGTTCTCTTGAAGGTGAAGTGGACGCAGCTGTGGTCCGTCCATTGGAGCTCTGTGGCGTGGTTGAAGGCGATGTCTGTGCTGGAAGAGAAGACTGCGTCGAGTGTGTGTCCGGCGAGGTGGGTGGGGGTGGACACCAGTTGCTTGAGTCCCAGGTTGGCGAGGTTGTCGAGCAGGGAGCTGGTGTTGCGGTCGTTGTTGTTCTCCAGGTGGAAGTTGAGGTCCCCCAGGAGGATGTAGTCAGCGGAGGGGAGGGCGTGCGGGCTGACGAAGTCGGCGATGTCCTCGCTGAATTGTGTGCGTGGTCCCGGGGGTCGGTAGATCAGGGTGCCTCTGAGGGTGGTGTTCGGGTTGGTGTGGATCTGGAAATGCAGGTGTTCGGCGCTGGTCAGGGTGTCGTCGGTGCTGGTCGTGAGACGGATGGTGTTCCTGTGGATGATGGCGATGCCTCCTCCCATCTGGTTGGAGTTGCGGTCCCTCCGGACGATCTTGTAGCCCTCTGGGATGGCGATGGCGATGTCGGGAGCTGAAGAGGCGTTCATCCAGGTCTCCGTGAGGAAGGCAACGTCCGGGGCTGTGGCGTCTAGGAGGTTCCAGAGTTCGATGGCGTGTCTGTGGACGGAGCGGGTGTTGAGCAGGATGCACTTGAGGTGGGTGCTGCTGGTGTTTGACTTGGCGGGTGCTGGTGCGAGGCAGGTCCGGATGCAGGTGAACTTGCAGGCATGGCAGCTGAAAGGTCCGTGGGTGCGTCGTGGTGTGGCTTGGTGGCATCCTGGGGGTCGGCCGGTGTTGAGTGCGGTGAGGGTGGCGGCGGAGTACGTCAGGCGGGTCGGTCGGGGTCTTCGTGGGCCAGGGGTCCTGGCGCTGGGCGCGATCCGGTCGCGGACGGGCGCAGACGGGCTTACCTTTGGCGCGCCTTCGGCGCACATTCGGCACGCCCGCTGCGCGTGACCGCTGCGCGTTTGCACGGTCGCCATATAAGGCGAAGTGCGCGGGTGGGCGGAGCAGCTGGGAGGCGGGAGCGGGGAGGGTACAGAAGAGAAAGGGGCGGGGCAAATGGGAGTGGCGGGAAGTGGGGAGGGAGAGCGGCGAGGTAGGCGGGGAAGCAGGAAGGAACCGAGTAAACACTTACTTACAGTACAACAAGCCCAGATGGGGGGGGGAAACAAAACGAGAGAACGTTAGCACAGCACAGAAATACCAGGAAAAATAGCACAAATGACGGACAGCACAACAATACCTAGAAAAAAATACAAGAAATACCAGGAGAAATACAAGCACAAATGACGGACAGCACAAGAATACCTAGAAAAAACACAAGAAATACCAGGAAAAATACAAACACAAATGACGGACAGCACAAGAATACCAAGACAAATACGAGCAAGAATGAAGGGGAAAACCACAAGGGGAGAAGCAAGGCGGCCGCGAGGCCGTCGGCGAGGCAGTAGGGCACAGCAAAGGGGCACACGCAGCAGCTGGTGGCCGTGCGGCGCTGGGGTGTCCCACAAGTGGGTCACACTCACCTGCGTCGCACGGTCGCCATATAAGGCCAAGTGCGCGGGTGGGCGGAGCAGCTGGGAGGCGGGAGCGGGGAGGGTACAGAAGAGAAAGGGGCGGGGCAAATGGCAGTGGCGGGAAGCGGGGAGGGAGAGCGGCGAGGTAGGCGGGGAAGCAGGAAGGAACCGAGTAAACACTTACTTAAAGTACAACAAGCCCAGATTGGGGGGGGAAACAAAACGAGAGAACGTTAGCACAGCACAGAAATACCAGGAAAAATAGCACAAATGACGGACAGCACAACAATACCTAGAAAAAAATACAAGAAATACCAGGAGAAATACAAGCACAAATGACGGACAGCACAAGAATACCTAGAAAAAACACAAGAAATACCAGGAAAAATACAAGCACAAATGACGGACAGCACAAGAATACCAAGACAAATACGAGCAAGAATGAAGGGGAAAACCACAAGGGGAGAAGCAAGGCGGCCGCGAGGCCGTCGGCGAGGCAGTAGGGCACAGCAAAGGGGCACACGCAGCAGCTGGTGGCCGTGCGGCGCTGGGGTGTCCCACAAATGTACTGTATTTTACATATGTACTTACTTTGACATGTAGCACTGAGATATCCATTCACTCACCAATACACTCATGCACACAGTCAACTGCCCATACAGCTGTTTCCACATGCACTTTTGAACCCATACATCTAGTCAATCAACTGCTCACACATCTATGCAGAGAGTCATACACCTCCCAGCCACCCACACACACACTCAGTCTCCCATACAAATGCTTGGGCAACCAATCAATAACCCATATAGTTAATCATATAGCTACTGATCAACACATGCAGCAGTTTACAGAACAACAGACATAATGATGCACAAATTAAGACAGTTTAGTCACTAACCCATGCACTCAGTGAGACACATTTAATCAGTCACTCATACAGTCAGTCATGCCCCTACTAAATCCTTCATCAAGACACTTATACATCCACTCATTCTTCAATATGTAAGACATATTTTAACTTTACAGAATTATACAGTCACTGGATGTAGTCATCAGTGATGTCATCATTGATGTCATTTGAGATGTCATCAGTGATGTCATCAGTGATGTCATTTGAGATGTCATCAGTGATGTCATCAGTGATGTCATTTGAGATGTCATCAGTGATGTCATCAGTGATGTCACTGACCATGTCATGAATGATGTAATATGTGACATGATCAGCAGTGGATTGCGGGTGCGCGATATATAGTTAGTACAACTAACTATATATGGAATTTCAATGGTTTTGTGTGAGTAAAAAAAGGTTTTTTAAATGCTAATTCCTAACTATATATGGTCTATAACCTATGGTTTTTTCAGTGAATATATATATATATATCCAAGAAATCGTCACAAAGAAAGCTCATGCTGCCAGTACAGAATGACGAAGAGCAGACCCATAAGTTGCTGGTGCAAAAAAGTGCTGTTTATTTAGTTAGTGCCAGCGCAGCCACCAAGCATATATATATGTGTGTGTGTGTTTTCTATTGCCATTTCAATAGCACACACCATATTGTCATCCAGTGGTTTAACAGCCTACAGTAAAGCCATCTATACTGAGTCATCAGTCGGGGCACCTGCCCCAGCAGTACAGTACAGTACAGTACAAAATACAATTTGCCAGTGGATCAAAATGGTCAGAGAATATGTCAAATAAACAAACTGTTTTCTCCCCCTTCCTGCCATTCCCTCTGCGCTCTGCTCGTTATTTGGTTCCTCAGACAGGAGGGCTCAAAGGGGCATATTATCAAGTGAGTTATCGCCGCGTTAGTGGCACTTTCGTGCTGCAAACCGATGCTAGCGTTAGTTTTCATGCAATAGCTGTCAGAATCCGCAGCGAGATCGCGCCTGCCAAGCTCAGGAACTACATTTCCCATGAGCAGGCGGGGTCCCGCAGGAAGTACATCTTCGAAGCAGACGCGCATCCGGGTGCGCGTTATTCTGGATCTGTGTTGCGCTTGGCGTGAGAGCGGCTGCTCTGCGCGCCCGCCTTCGAGTCTCCTGTTTTGGCCCCCCATCCCCAAAGGCTCCGTGAGGAGAACCTCTGCATTTCAGTATCTGATGTTGTCGGACCTCAGCACCAACAGGTATTGCCGTTCTGGTATCTCCGGCCGCCCTTGCGGTCAGCTGTTTACTTTCCTGAATACGGTGAGTGCGGGAAGAACGGAGACAGTAGCTCACAGCTAACATTATTGTTGTTATTTCTTTTGGCTAGTTGGGTGTGGTGGAACACCGTGGCGGTCGAAACCACGTGTTGCCGTACACCCTGATGGTATTTTGGAACTAAGATAGCGGGGCGCTGTAGTGAGGATAACTACGCGTCTCCGTTATTATCTGGGTACTTACAAGGACCAAAAAGAACTGGGCATGTAGTGAGGTAACTACTGGTTACCCCAGTTCTCATTGTGCGGTCACCCTTTGGGTATATTGTTGGCAGAATTCTGTGGTGGTCGCAACTACGTTTTGCTGTTTGGCATAATCCAAACATATTCTGTGTGGTCATTATTTATTGAGCGGAGTGTTGTAGTTTTTGCTTCCTACACACTACCGTATCTCTCTCTCTTGCTTTGTGTTAGTTTGTTATTTTTCTCCCTCGCCTAATGGCTCGAACACCCTGTGTTTACACTTCAGGGTGTTGGTGACATTTGGAGGTGGAACCATATTTGCAGCGACTGGATCCCGTGGAGTAAACCTGACAGAATAACGCGCCCACGAACGTTGCTCTGCCCGGTCCAGTTGCTGCAACATGGCCACCATGGATGACATTATGCAGGCTCTGCTTTTAGTGCAGCAGGAGCTTGCCTCCTCTAAAGCAGAGGCCGCATCCCTAAAGGAAAAGGTAGAAAGGTTATCAAGGAATCCCTTTTCTACCACGGTACCTCAGGTACAAGTAACGGTTCCTCCCCCTATCCCTCTGGCTAGTCCAGAGAGGTATTCTGGGGATCCGTCTAAGACTCAGGCGTTCTTAACGCAAATTATGTTACACTTTTCCTGTAAGCCTGCCTCGTTCCCTAACAATCATTCGAGAGTAGCTTTCGCGATTTCTTATTTAACAGGGGATGCAGCCAATTGGGCTGTACCTTTGGTACGGAATGACGACCCAATGCTCTCAGACTGGACAGCTTTCCGGGCCGAATTTGAAAAGGTGTTTGACCGAAGGGCAACCACCTTTAGTGCAGATAGAGAACTCCTAGAACTAAGGCAGGGGCGGTCGGACTTGATAACGTATCTTACCAAGTTCAATCAACTGGTGTTGGAAACCTCGTGGCCGGAGGAAAAGAGAATGTCCTTGTTTTATCAGGGTTTGAGGGATGGTCTTAAAGACGTCATTGCCCAGATCGATCCCCAACCAACCACTTGTGTAGATATGGTGAATCTAACCCTAAGATTGGATGGAAGAATGACAGACAGAGGAGGGGATAGGAGAAGATGGGACAGGGGCCCCCCCGTTCGGAATGGAGTCCACGTAGGGCTTTGCCTTCTACAGATGCGCACCCTGAACCGATGGAAATCGGGGCAGTCCGATCCCCCCTAACCAGAGAAGAAAAAGAAAGTCGTCGTGTGGCCGGTCTTTGCCTGTACTGCGGTAAAAAGGGTCATTGTGTTAGGGACTGCCCTTCCAAACCCAGAAACACTGGTTCTTGGACTCAGACTAAAAGAGTAGCCATAGCTGCGGGTAACGCTTTAGTGGAAGCTGGTGCCCAGGGAGAGGGACACCAGAAGGAACCACAGCCCTGGAAGGTGCCCTCATTGACGGTGTTGACTCTAAGTGAATCTGAATCCCATATCCTGTTGCCCATGAGGCTGGAATGCCAGTTACAGGTATATACTGTCGCGGTCATGATTGACTCAGGGGCCACAGGGAATTTCATCAATAGCGGACTCGTGTCCTCTTTATCTATAGACCGGGTAACCAGAGACACCCCGGAGGAGGTCTTGGCGGTTGATGGAAAACCCTTAATATCTGGTCTCATAACGGAACAAACCGAGAGGGTAACCCTGTCAGTTGCTGTAATAGACGGCAGGCATAGGGAAGAATTGGTGCTTAACATCATCGAAGCCCCTCAATATGAGATAATACTTGGAATGCCCTGGCTTAGCCACCATAATCCCTCCATCGACTGGAAGAAGAAGTCGATTCGTTTTCTGTCCGAGGAGTGCAAAAACCACATGGAAGAAGACATCGGGTTCTCACCTTCTGTTCTTCCGTTGGTGGTAGCAACAGCAGCAGAAAAAGAGGTGTGTCTACCGATGGAGTATAGGGCGTACAGGGATGTCTTCAGCGAAAGTCAAGCGGAGAAACTCCCTCCGCATAGGCCCTATGACTGCAGGATTGATCTAGTGGAGGGAGCCACTATACCCTCCTGTAGGGTTTATGCATTGTCAGACCCTGAAACTACTCATTTGAAGGGGTACTTGGACCATTATGTGGACATCGGCTTTATACGCCCATCTAGGTCTCCTGCAGCCTCGCCCCTCTTTTTTATTAAAAAAGCAAACGGTGATTTGAGAGCCTGTGTCGATTATCGAATGCTGAATAAAAACACCGTCAGGAATCGATATCCACTGCCGCTTATCTCTGTTTTGCTGGACCAAGTACGATATGCCAAGGTGTTTACCAGATTGGACCTAAGGGGGGCATATCACTTGGTCCGCGTCCGTGAGGGGGACGAATGGAAAACCGCCTTCAAAACAAGATACGGCTTGTATGAATACACTGTGATGCCGTTTGGGCTGTGCAACGCCCCAGCGGCATTTCAATACTTTTTAAACTACGTTTTGAAGGATGTGGTGGATATCAGTGCAGTGGTATACATCGATGACATCCTGATTTACTCAGAAAACGTCAAGGAACATACAAGGCATGTAACTGAAGTGCTCCAACGGTTGAGAGAAAACCGGTTATACTGCAAGCTGAGCAAGTGTGAATTTGGGGTGGACAAGGTGGAGTTCTTGGGAGTCATGCTAAGCCACGAGGGACTGCAAATGTCAGACAGAAAAATACAGGCGGTGCAGGAGTGGTCCACCCCTACCTGCGTGAAAGACGTGCAAAGATTTTTAGGCTTCGCTAATTATTATCGCCGTTTCATTGCGCAGTTCTCTCAAGTGGCGGTTCCTTTGTCGAGACTGTTAAGAAAAGGTGTGCAATTTGTGTGGTCCCCCGAAGCCACAACGGCTTTCAAGTTTCTAAAAAAGGCGTTCACGACGGCTCCGATCCTGGCACATCCAAGACCAGAATATCCTTATGTAGTCGAAGCGGATGCTTCTGACGGAGCTATCGGAGCCGTACCGTCTCAAAGGGATAAGGACACCGGACAGCTCCACCCCGTGGCGTATCTGTCCAAGAAACTAAGCCCCCC
This sequence comes from Lissotriton helveticus, assembly GCF_964261635.1. Taxonomy (NCBI): domain Eukaryota; kingdom Metazoa; phylum Chordata; class Amphibia; order Caudata; family Salamandridae; genus Lissotriton; species Lissotriton helveticus. Next base: position 722,111,417 of record NC_136072.1, read on the forward strand.
CGAACAGAATTACACCATATCTGAGAAGGAACTGCTAGCGATCAAAAGAGCGTTCCAGGAATGGCGACAATACCTTTGGGGGGCTAGATTCCCTGTCACCGTCTATACTGACCATCGCAACCTTCAGTATATGAAGACAGCAAAGCACCTAACACAAAGACAGATGAGGTGGATGCTCTTTTTCGCAGAGTACGATTTCACCATCACCTTCAGACCAGGGGCCGAAAACCTGAAAGCCGATTCCCTATCCCGACGGGATCAAATGGAAGAGAAGGACAACGGAGAAGCTAAGGTGTCCATAATCAGTCCCGAGAAAGTGGTCTGCGCAATACAAGCAAACACTTTTTTGGATCTTGTCAGACAAGCGAAGGATCATGACGCCTGGGTCAGATGGGCCACGTATGGGGGTAATCGCACTTTGGTGAATGGGTTGCCTTTTCAAAATAACAGGTTGTTTCTCCCTTCTCCAGCATTGCAAAAAAAGGCCTTCACGTGGTGTCATGATTCCCCTTTGGCAGGACATCAGGGGGTGCAAAAGACCATACATCTCATGAAACGACACTTCTGGTGGGAGTCAATTGAAACCGATGTCTCGGTGTGGACAGGGCAGTGTGAGACATGCGCAAGGGCTAAATCTTCTACCGGACCGAAAAAAGGGTTGTTGATGCCGTTGCCTTCCCCTAGGAAGCCGTGGCAGAACATTAGTCTGGATTTTGTCACCGGACTCCCTCTTGATCAGGGTAAATCGGCTGTGTTGGTGGTCGTTGACAGCCTCACTAAATTAGGCCACTTTATTCCGTGTGTTAACCTACCAACCGCTGGGCAGACGGCTCAACTGCTGCTAAACAACGTCATACGATTGCATGGAGTCCCAGAGGTCATAGTGTCTGACAGAGGCCCTCAGTTCATAGCGAGGTTCTGGAAGGCGTGGTGCCAGGCGTTGCACATACAGTCTTCCCTTTCGACCAGTTTCCACCCACAGACAGACGGACAAACTGAACGGCTAAACCAAACATTGAAGAAATACCTACGGTGTTTTGCTGAGGATGCCCATGAGTCATGGGTTTCTTTGTTGTGGATGGCCGAGATGGCATATAATAACGCCTGGCATTGTTCTGTGGGGGTCTCCCCTTTCCTGGCTAACTACGGGTTTGATGCACGTATCCTTCCTGTGCGCATCCCGGAGGAGGTGTCTCGACAGCCTTCGGTTATGGGACAGATGCGGAAGCTCCGTGTTCTGCACAAAAAGGTCAGGGCGCATCTTGAGAAGGCTAAAGTAGTGTACAAAAAGTGGGAGGACAAACACCGCAAGGAAGGTCCTTCGTTCCAGGTTGGTGATAGGGTCTGGTTGTCGACTCGCAACATTCGGTTCAAATTGCGAAGTGTGTTCCATCCACGTTACATCGGGCCCTACACCATTGTGAAACGAATCAACCCTGTTGCCTTTAAATTGAAACTGCCTGGTTCTTTGCGCATACACCCGGTGTTCCATTGTAACCTGCTCAAACCTGCTCGTTCGGCAAGACGAAGGGCCGCACCTCCGGTGCTTCGGGATGCTGGGGCTGAATATGAGGTACGGCGCCTTAAGGACTCCAAGTGGTGTAGAGGAGTCTTGTGGTATCTGATATCCTGGAAGGGCTACTCGGTGGAGGACGACTCCTGGGAGCCTGTCGGGAATGTCCACGCCCCAGCTGCTGTACGTGCTTTCCATCGTAGATGCCCGCTGCGCCCTGGTCCTAGGAGGCGCTAGGGAGGGGGGATGTACTGTCAGAATCCGCAGCGAGATCGCGCCTGCCAAGCTCAGGAACTACATTTCCCATGAGCAGGCGGGGTCCCGCAGGAAGTACATCTTCGAAGCAGACGCGCATCCGGGTGCGCGTTATTCTGGATCTGTGTTGCACTTGGCGTGAGAGCGGCTGCTCTGCGCGCCCGCCTTCGAGTCTCCTGTTTTGGCCCCCCATCCCCAACGGCTCCTTGAGGAGAACTTCTGCATTTCAGTATCTGATGTTGTCGGACCTCAGCACCAACAGGTATTGCCGTTCTGGTATCTCCGGCCGCCCTTGCGGTCAGCTGTTTACTTTCCTGAATTCGGTGAGTGCGGGAAGAACGGAGACAGTAGCTCACAGCTAACATTATTGTTGTTATTTCTTTTGGCTAGTTGGGTGTGGCGGAACACCGTGGCGGTCGAAACCACGTGTTGCCGTACACCCTGATGGTATTTTGGAACTAAGATAGCGGGGCGCTGTAGTGAGGATAACTACGCGTCTCCGTTATTATCTGGGTACTTACAAGGACCAAAAAGAACTGGGCATGTAGTGAGGTAACTACTGGTTACCCCAGTTCTCATTGTGCGGTCACCCTTTGGGTATATTGTTGGCAGAATTCTGTGGTGGTCGCAACTACGTTTTGCTGTTTGGCATAATCCAAACATATTCTGTGTGGTCATTATTTATTGAGCGGAGTGTTGTAGTTTTTGCTTCCTACACACTACCGTATCTCTCTCTCTTGCTTTGTGTTGGAACAATCATCCTTACTTTGGATACCTTGGACACCCCTTGTACATTGCGTCCTCTGGCTCATCTGTGGTATGTTGTGAGTGGTGGGTTATGTGTCCCAGTACAACGTGTGTGTGTATGGTATGACAGGGCTGTTTTCGTTAACTATATGTCTATGTGTTCCTTAGGCCTTCCTCACAGATTGTGGCAGAAGGGCTGTAGTAATTTCCTATCCAAGGTCGGGTTTTCTTTCTGCTCAGATACTTACTTATTTTCTTGGTTTATTAGTGATACTAAATGAGAGTAGCATGTCATGTGAGTAAGCTCCTATCTGATGCCTGTCTTGTTTTTTGTTACAGGCGTCCTTTCCCTGCTGGCCCTACCTTTACCCATCCCACATTTTTTTATTTTAGTTTGTTATTTTTCTCCCTCGCCTAATGGCTCGAACACCCTGTGTTTACACTTCAGGGTGTTGGTGACATTTGGAGGTGGAACCATATTTGCAGCGACTGGATCCCGTGGAGTAAACCTGACAATAGCAACTGGGTTTTCTATCGCCTTGTATGTCAGCGATATTAATCGCTAATGACATGCAAGGTAGGCGTTCCTTACAAATATTACACAGAAAAAGTCACTAACCCCAGTTCGCACTATTACCAAACATATCCCGCAATAAGAAAACTCGCGCTAAGCCCCCATCAACGCAGGAATTTAACACCTGAAAAAAACCTGACTTACATGGTGGAAGATAAGGGAGAATAGCTCTGATCTCGTTCTGAAGAGCAACAGACACCAAAGAGTTAATCCTCATGCTGCATCATTAGCCTCTTAGCATGTGGAAAGTGCAATTATTTCTGCTCATGTCCCAGAAGGTGCCGGTGTCCAACATTCACTGTACTATAATCTGTACTTTGTACATTGTACTGTATACTGTACTGTATTCACTGGTGTGTGCCTTTTGTAGAGGGCGAGGCGGGTGTCACTCAATGGGCCAGGAAAAGCGGTTTGCAGCCGCTCCATGGGCGTTAGCTGCAATATAAATGCCGCTAACGCATCCATTTCCGCCAAAGGCAAGGCATTGCATTATTACTTATCGCCTCTTAGCGGGAGTTATCGCGCCCTTTCCCTGCCACTATCACACTAAAATTATCGGGAAAAGGTGGCGATAAGAAAAATACCAAAGCTTGGCGTGGGCGATAATTATCGCCCTTACTTGCTAATATGCCCCAGAGTGTTGCTGAGGAGCCTCTACATTTCCTCACTCAGTCATCATGTACGGCGCTAGTTCAGTGGCCATCCCTGCGGTTGTCCCTTGTTTCTCAGCATTGCCTGTGATATGTAGCTCTGGAGACTTCCCCGGATCGCCCGCATCTGTCGTAAATGGGGATGCTTTGTCGCACTTCATAGTCAGATCTTGGATCATGGCACCCCACGCGAGTTGTTCCTCATCCAAATCAGGGAAAAGTGCTGCCATGAAATTAGTTGAGAGTCCACTATGAGTTGTCCCCAGGTGTAAATACCACAAGATCTAAGTGGGATGGTGAGGGCATCCTCCAAACAAGCTGGAGTGCCTGTAGAGTCCCAGATTGGTGCTGTGTCACTATAATATGGGATTTTTAAAGTCTTTTCACCTGAACCCAGAGTTTGACTGCTGCCCCCAATATCTTCAGCCTCAGCTTCTTGAAAAATCTTGGGTGTCCAAATTTTAAGAGAAAAAAACCTTCCTGGTTAGAGAAGCTGGTTGTAAGGGCCTTAAAAAGTGGAGAAAAGATTGAGCTTTCCATCAATAGTTGACGGAATTTTTTTAACTGAAAAGCACAATATTACAGATATAAGTCTGGTATAGCAATTCCTCCATGGGCTTTCTTTCTTCTAAATTTCTTTAGGGCTATTCTTGTGCTTTTAGAACTCCAGATAAAACTAGAGAAAAACCCCTGTACTTTCTTAAACCACACCTTCGGGAATTCTAAAGGAATTGTATTGAACAGAAAAGTGAATTTAGGCAGAATTGACATTTTTAGGAGATTAGATTTACTCAAAAAAGAGAGTGGAAGGGCACGACATGATTCCAACTTTGATTTGACTGTCTTAGTTACTTTTTCAAAATTAACTTTGGCTATTTTATCTATGTCATGAACTATTTGAACCACTAAATATCTAATTTACCTTTTGGTGCGGTCACTCCTGTATTTGGTATTCCATTTCATCAGTTCTGTCTTTTGTTAATTAATCATGTATCCGGAAACCTTTCCGAAGCTCTCCAATTGATCCTATATTGCCGGCAACGACTGCTCTAAATTCCCTGTTAGTATCATAAGGTCAACGGCATATATTCTGATTTTCTTTTCCCATCTGTTACACCTAAAAGGGATGATATTCTGACAGGCTCTTAGTTTATATGCCAGCGGTTCAATATATATATTGAAAAGAAGGGGCACCAGGGGGCAGCCCTGCCTGGTGCCCCCGCTGATTTTTATTGACCTAGTAAGATAACCGTTAACAAGGATTTTAGTAGATGAGTTTTTATAAATAGATTTAACTGTTGTCAAAAAAGGTTTCCCCTAGGTTGAGACGCTGAATCATTTGGAATAGGAATGTCCAATTGACATGGTAAAATGCTTTAGCAGCATCAAAAGTCATTACTGCTAAAGGAATTTTATATGTTTGAGCCATGTCTATTGCTTCAATTAGATCATGTGTTAATTCAAAGAGCTGCCTCCCTTTCATGAAACCTTTCTGATCTGAGTGTATTAGTGATCCTATAACCTTGTACAGGCGTTTAGTTATTATCTGAGTGTATAGTTTATGATTACTATTTCAGAGTGAGATGGGCCTTTAGGGTTTACAGCATCTCCGGTTCTTGTTAGGTTTAAGTAAAATAGTTATAGTTGCATCATCCAATGACAGCAGGGGATCCTGACCTTCTGTGAAAAGTGAATTGAAAAACTGAGTAAGAAAGGGGGTAAGCTCTTCTTTTAAGATGACATAGATCTCATTAGGGATTGAATCGGGGCTGGCGGCCTTTCCTTTCTTTAGAGTCGCACTAATTTGGAGAACATCCTCCAAAGTTATTGTAGTGTAGTTCCTATTATCCCAATAGGCTCTGCGCATTGGAATAATATCTTCAATAGTATAGACGTAGGACAGAGGTTAACTAGGTCTTCTACTGTCGATATTAGACTTAAAGTTATGTGTGTGCCAGCTAGCTCAGAGTTCACTAGAAACTTTCTCGAATAGACAAGGAGGAGTTTAACCTCCCTGGATAGACAAGAAGGGATTTAGTTTCTGACAACCATAGAACATGACAACTTTGCTCTCCCCTAATCAAGAGTGTATCTCTAGAGTTGTGTGAAAACAAAAGACAACTTATTTTACTCAGTCAGTTCAGTGCATTCTTAGTTTCACCAGATTGTAGAGAAAAGGAAGAGACGGGCGTGTTCAATAAAAGATGTTATTTATTGATCAGTCTCTTTTCTCATACAAGAGAAATGAATCGCTATTATTGCAATACTTATAGTTAAGTAAAGTGCATACAGTAATAACAGAATTATAAAATAATACTGTAAAAGCATTGATATGGTTTCTTAGCCATATGATACTTAAAATGGATAAAATAGATACATACATATATACATTGACTAATCGTACTCAACTGGTGCTTCTAACTACGCCTACCCCAATGTACCTGACCTAAGCCTAATACGTGGCGGGAGTAGATAAGTAGCAGTTTAAGTTAAGTTTGCTTTGCCAAGGGTCTGCTTCAAGAATTCTCTACAAAGGATGTTTCAGTTCAGTACCTGGGATTTAGAAGGCTGGAGGTCTGGTATCTCTATCTCAGGTCTTGATATTCCAGCTGCCTGCGAGGGCGGCTTGGAAGCGCCGGAGCTGGATTTCTCGGCAGGAGAAAAGGCAGCGTCTCTCTCTCAGCGCGTCAGAAAGGAGGGGCAGCGTCTGTGGGCTTCGCTGTCAGCTGGGCTCCTCGGCAAGTCTCGCTGCTCCAATCTTGTCACCACCTCGTGTGTTTGCTTAAGGCAATATCGGTATTATTTATACCTGAAAGGTGCCGGGATTGACGTAAGGATGGACATAAATACGTCAATAAGGATGTCATACGAACTGGTCGTTCGCACATTCTTTACTGAAGTTCTCGGCTAAATCAAAACAATGGCTGTGGGGATTTCCCAGGTCGTGGTAGGTTTGATTTGTTTTGAGAACACCGTATGCCTATTAGGGGGCTGGAGAAATAGTGCTTGCCTAATGAGATGGCATGCGTTATGACCTAATCAGATAACGGGGCTTCTGTGCCGTTGTGTGGCTAATCAGATAACGGGTTTCTGTGCAGTTGAATGGCTGCTAGTTAATTATTAACCAGACAAGGGTCAGAAATAGGGGGATCGATACAGTACCCATAGTAAATACACCACACCCACTCCACGTAATCTATGTCCATATTTACAAGTCTAGGCATAGTAAACAAAACTAGTAGTACATGTGTATACCGAACCACCCCAAAATACAATCATTTGCATAATGAAATTTGGAAATGCGAAACACACGAAAAGATGAGTATAGTTACTATGGGCCCGATGTAGGTAAAACGCATTTACCGATTTTAAAATACCGATCCGTACCGAATCGGTATTTCAAAATCGGAAAATGATATGTAGGAAAAAAACATCGGAAAAATACCGAATCGGTAGCATTCGGTATCGAGAGTCGGTAAGTACCGAATCGCCAAGTACCGATTCGGTATAGGCCGGGTCGGACACGTCCGAATCGGTAATAAAAAAATGCGGAACCAACCGATTCGGTAAACGCCGAATCGGAAACATAAATACGCCCCATGGGCCGAAAGGCCAATAGGAAGGCATTCATTATACATTCCGAATCGGTATTTACCGAACATATTCGGAAAATACCGAATCGGAAAATACCGATTCGGAAAATGCCGTTTTGCCGAGCAGGTTGAGTGACACTGAAGACATCAGCCAATGAGCTGTAAGCACCCTCCCCCACAGGGAGTGGCAACCCAGGCAGGTGCAACTCATCAGAACTTTCTGGAAAGCTGCCTGAGCTGAGCAAACACAGAGAGAGCAGCATTGTGAGCAGGATCCCTGTGAGACATGGATACCAGCACAGAGAGCCAGAAGGCAGCGCGTAAGCGCAATCCAAAATTCAGCACCATGGAGCTGCAAACTTTGGTGGAGGAGGTGGTGAGGGTGCACACCCAGCTATATGGAAGGCTGTCCCTCACTGTTCCGGAGAGCACCAAGAGGAGGCTGTGGATCGACATTGGGGAGAAAGTGAATGCAGTTGGTGTCACCTACAGGAGCCTAGACGACCTCAAGAAGAGGTTTTATGACATCCGTGGCGTGACCAAGCGCAAACTGGCCGACCTGCACAAGCAGGCTGGACTCACTGGAGGAGGAACAAACCGTGCGCCACCCCTCACTCAGCTAGAGGAACTAGTGGCGACCACCATCGAGAGGGCCAGTGTCGTGGGAATTGGGGACCTGGATAGCTCATTCCGAGCTACAGCTACAGGTAAGAAGCATGCGCAACTTGACACACCATACCAGACACCTCCCCTACAGACCCAATGCACAGCCAAACCCCAGGCCAGTACTGCTAGCAACAGACATGAGCAATGCATCTTTCTAAATGTACTCTGCAAAAGTTACCAAAAATGCCACAGCAGAAGCATAAGATAAATAACAGTAATACAGCATCAACGTGTTTGTAATGAGATGTGCAATGCTTTAATAGTAGTGACTGGTACACATTAGCACCCACTTGACAAATGCTTCTTTATACCTAGGGGCACCATCAGGTGGGGGAGCAGCATCAGCTCCAGCACCAGCTCCAGCACCAACAGCCAGTGCGGCGGTGGCAAGCACCAGTGCAGCAGCACAGGAGGAGGAGGACAACAGCTGTGCCCTGGCAAATGAGGAGGACACTGGACATTCCCTCACAACTCCACACTCCCCCGACTGTCTCAGTCTCAGTCGCCCTCATTGCTATTCTCCCCGGAGAACACACCACCACAGAGCCACCCTGCACCTGCCACTTCCCCGGCCCGGAGGAGAATTGTAGCTCCATTAGTCATCATGGAGGGGGCAGCGGCTCAGGCTCCTGCACAAGACCCCGTGACACCAGCATCACCAGAGCACACACAGCAGGGCAGCAGGAATCCACGTAGGCCACGTGCAACCAGCAGCCCAATACCAGCACCGGGAGGCAGCGTCTTCGCAGGGCTGGAGACCAGCATGGTCACGATACAGAGGATGCAGGCGAAATCCATCCTGGCCTGCCATCGCCAGTTGCGCCTGCACAACCTGCAGATGGGTGAAATGACACAGGGCTTCAAGACCTTCGTTGACAGCAACAAGGAAATAGCGACATCAATTGAATGACCACTGCCATCACCCAGCTCTGCAACAGGTTGGATGACCATGAGCTGAGTCGTCGCAGGGATGCACGAGTACAGAACAGGTCACTGAACCGCCTTGCTGCTGCGACTGCCCAGCTATGCCAACGTGGGCCAAACATGGAGGCCAGCCTCACACAGAACATGTCCGAGGTCACTAGGGGCATGGGCCGTATTACAACCGCCATGGAGACACTACTCATCTCCAACACCGTAGTGAATCCCGTCCTGGGCGAGGCTGGGGACAGCAGCAGCCGCAGCAGCCCGGCCAGCGCTGCGTCAGAGCCGCGCCGGAGCAGCAGGCGCTCAGCTGAGGCTGCAGGGCATTCAGAAGGGGGTGAGGCTCATCCTAGTGGGCCTGCTAAGCGCAGCAAAAAATAAGACTGCCACTGCGGGTGAGGCAACCCGGACATTGGACATTCCTACCCCTTCTTGTTAAACTTTTCTTTTGTTGCACATCAGTGCAGTAACGTTGATGCAACTTTATTAAATTTAATTTCTGAAAACATACATTGACCTGTTTGTGCATCTGTACTCACTCAGAAATAGTTGTCTGTGATCTCCTGACGCCTGTATCTGCCGTCAGTTGGTGCAGAGACTCCAGCAGGTAGTGGTAGTGGCACAGCATTGTCATCGTCAGGGTCCTCGTAGTCGGATAACTCTACCTCAGTGCCTTTCCTGACTGCAAGGTTGTGCAACATTGCACAGACAGCAATAATCTTGCAGCAGGTGATGGGGGTATATTGCCTTGCACCTCCGCTCTTGTGCAGACATCTGAACCTGCTCTTCCAGATGCCAAAGGTCCTTTCCACTACGTTCCTCGTGCTTTTGTGGGCACGGTTGTACCTCCTTTGGCTGGGTGTTGAGGGGTTGAGGTAAGGGGTGAGAATGAACGAGCGTAGGGCATATGCACTGTCGCCTAGAAGGAGAAGGGGTAACATTACTCACATGCATACATGTACTTCACACTGCAATTTTGGTTATGGGGGTCTGACACTGTGTCTTACCTAGGAGGTATCCTTCGCCAAATTCCCCTGCCATCAGCCGTGCATAAATTCCGCTACTCTGGAAGATATAGGAGTCGTGGGTACTCCCCGGAAACTTTGCAACCAGGTCAGTGATCACACACTTGGCATTGCATATCACTTGCACATTTATGGTGTGCCGTGACTTCCGATTGCGGTATACGTATTCCGTGTCAGCAGGGGGGCAAATCGGTATGTGTGTGCCATCTATGCAGCCTATGATGTGGGGGAATCTTGCCATCTGATAGAATTCAGCTTTTGTCTGTGCCAGTTCTGCATGGGTGGAAGGGAAGGAAATGTAGTGGTCCATCCTCTGGATCATGGCATCAAGGAACTTGTGGAAGAACCTTGACAGGCTGCTCTGGGTCACCCCTCCTGCCACAGCAACTACACTTTGATAGCTGCCAGACGCCAGCAGGTGTAGGCAGCATAGCACCTGCACCTGCACAGGGATTGCGTGTGCCCTTGGGGTGGGGTGCTGCAACAGGGGTTGGAGGTCCCTGATGAGGTCTCTGATGGTGTCTGCCTCCAGCCTGTACCTCTGTAGGATCTCTGGATCTGTCAGCATGCACAGGGTCACCCTCTGCCTGTAGACCTGCTCCTGTCTCAGCCATTCCCTCTCTCCTTCCTGCTGTAGCCGTAGCCGTCTTGCTATGACATAGAAAGCTGCCATGTTGCAAGTAGAACTGCATTTTGGGTCCTTTTTTATAGGTTGCACCTGGTTACCACCTGATTCCAATCCATGGTAATTTCCGACTCTGAAATACCGAATTTGAAGCAAAATCGGTATTTCAGTGCTTACCTACATCTCAATCTTAAGCTTTTCGCATCGAATCGGATTTTCACCGATTCGGAATTTATACCAAATCGGCGATTTTACCGAATCGGAAAGTCACCGAGTCGGTAGGATTCCGAATCGGAAAAAAGTAGGAATCGGAAAAATCTCCGATTAGGTATTCTACCGAATCGGAGATTTTTCCGATTCCTACTTTTTTCCGAATCGGAAATTTTACCGACTCGGTGACTTTCCGATTCAGTAAAATCGCCGATTTCGCCGGATTTCGGCCTCCTACATCCCGTTGTCTCTATTCCGATCGGTAACGGCCGAAAATACCGATTTTCGGCCGTTACCGACCGACCTACATCGGGCCCCTATATGCACTTCAAGCAGTATAATAATGCTAAATCTAAACGCATATTTTGAAATCAGCATGAACGAAATGCGGAAATTACACATGAAATGGCTCTTAATACAGAATAAAATGTCGAGACCATCTCATCACAAAAATCATAAATACTTATGAACATGCTAGAGGGTAGCTAATGTCTCTAGAGTAGCTAAATATAGAAACTTTGTTCTCTAAGAATAGTTTTACTTTAAGCAGAAGATAAGTGTCCCAAAAAATCGTAAATATTTTTGGAAATGGAAGGGGAGAAAAAATTGTCTCGCTCTCCGAAAAAACTGGTGAGAAAATTTCTTATTGCTTTATTTTCAAAGTTGAAGGCCAAATTCAGGGTGTAGGGAACGCCGTGTGCTAGTTTGCTCAAAGTCATTCTTTCTGCTCTGGTGAAAACATCATATTGTTGAGACTTTCGAAAAAACTGTCAACTGCTTCTTGCGAAAGTTCCACTAACTCGGAAAAATTTTGTAACATGCATTCATGAGCATGATTGCCTTCATTGATGTTTCAATCAGCATAGCTGACAGAAGGTCGTACCTGATCGATGCTGCTTTCATCTTGTACTTCACAACTCTTCAATCGTAGTGGTGAAGTCTCCACGAATGCCGTCATCAGGATTGGTAGCCGCTGGGGACAGCACAATGCATGAGCCGTTACCGGACCCAACAAAGTCTCTGCGTCCATTGGCATATCCGATTGTAGTGTCAGACAGGTGTCCAACACGCATTCTTCGCCGCATAGCAAGCACCTTAATACAGGCATAACACAACTTTGCCACATCGGTCTGAATGAAAGAAACCAAGGCATGTTCAAATCTCGTAGCCGTGCTAGTCCAAGGACTTTAGTTATGCGGTCCCGGTAGCCAATTGCTCGGATTGTTTCTTCCATTATCGCTGGTGTCTTGTCTGTGACGTGGTTTGCCATAGCGAAGTAACAGGATCAAAAATAGGATGCCTGCCACTAGTCCCAAAAGGAGAGGAAGTCCGCCAAAGATGGAATGGACAAAATCAGGAAAAATACCCAGGATGGCTTTGAATGGGGTTAAAGCTCCCGAAAACACAGTCTTAAATACACTCGCGATTCCGCTTGTATCAGAAATATTTAAGATTTCGCTCAGTATTTCTGCGAAATGTATGGGGGAATTGGTTGATAACAGTGAATGAATCTCAGCAGTTGTCCTTGCAACTTGGAGATCATACGTTTCTTTTGATGACGTTAACATGGTTGGCGTCTGTAGGAGCACTGTCTTCATTCTGCTTAAAGTATCAATTCGAATAGAAGACATTTTCAAACTGGGCCACAACCTTGCCTCCCTGTCTCGGGCATCGTTCGGGAACAATACTCGTTCACAGCACATGACCTTCGTAGTCACGGTTATGAGATAAGGTTTTCCGGGCAGCAGACTGCAACATCTGCGATCTACAATTAGAATGTAACTCCCGTTCGAGAGTCTCTTAAAGAATGGTTCTATTTGTGTTGCAGGTGAGCCTAGCTGGTGACATGAAAGGTTATTTGAGTTCCCTTCACATGCTCCATGCAAACTAATACCCTGACACAGAAGTGTACCGCTTAGTGACCTTGCACAATTATTGCCACTAAGAAACACATTCTGGCCTTTATTACTAACACATGTGTGTGTATAGGGCAAGTTCCATGTTGACTTAATGTACCCTTTACCCAACCTTTCATACTGGCCTGCCTGTATATATTTTTGGCAGTATTGAAACTGGAAAGTTGTTATCGGAATATTTATTATCCCATGTATTATCCATTCAATGACAGGTCGTTCTGACATTGTCAATGGTAATCTCTCAAGTTTTTCAATGCTCAGAATTATATAGTCAGCACCCTTCTGTGCCAAACTGATTTGTTTATCAGTAAGGTTAAAGATATTAAATAGTGACGTTGTGTTGATTAAACGCCAAGGCACATAGCCTGAACGCAGATTTTGTAACGTCCAGCCAAGTTGTACAATAGAACGCAATTGGGACTGACCGTGTTGTAACATCAGTAAGTCTTGCGATATTATATCGATTGCTGAAGACACAATACTGTCCAGTGAATATATTCTGGAGGACAGAGTCATTAACCCATTGTCCACGACAGAAAGTGATTTTTCCAAATTAATACGGTCAATTTCCCGTATTTTTTCTGCTGTCTCAATTTGGGTTACTTTCCAAACTTCATTGTAAGCTGCATATATAGAGGCCGCTATGAAACGTTTTTGACGCTGTTTGCGTGGTCCCATAATGAAATCACGCAAGTCAGCACCCTCTTGAAGTAAAGTTAGGTGTTGCTTAATTTCTGCCAGTGTGGATGTTTGTAGCCATTGAAGGCAGAGCTTGCCCACACTGTAAGTAGTTACTATCCCTGGATGTTGTCTTTGGGAATATCTAGGGTCTGGCCTGGTCAATTTGAACCCCAGTATTTTGTTCAGGAATCTGTCTTGACAGTTATTTGTGTCTGAGGGCCAGATCAACCATTGTTTCCAATCAGGATGTGTTCTGTTTTGGTTTAAAATATGGTTCACGTCTATCTCAACATCTATATTACTGTTCGTTGTTGGCTTTGGAATAGACGGTTTGTTTAAGTCTTTGATTTTGGCTAAGCCAAGACAGGTAGTTTGTTGAATGGTGTCATTCAAAAATATAATTTGTTCTGGGATCATGCAGGCTCTGAACAATGATTCTATACCTTGTACTTGCCAATCCTTTGTACCCCAAACAGTTTTTGTTTCAATGTTACTGTTCCAGAAATCAAAACCAAATGTATTCATTTGCTCAAAAAACGAATCTGAATATATCAATTTTGTGTTTGTAAGCATGGTCTTCATACCTGTCTTATTCGACAATTTGAAATAAAATGTTTCTGCATTACTTGTGTTAAACCCAGAAAAGTATGAATATTTATCATAAATTGTTTTAGAACTACCCTTTGGAGGAGTAGCACAATGTTCCCATTGGTTATAATTTAAAACATTTCTAGGTTGTGCAGATTTATGGAGATAATGGTTACCATAGTGGTTATAGCAGAACATTTGATCATAATTAGACGAACCCTGCAAATAATCATGTTCTGTAAATTTAGCAGACATTACTAGGTCAGACATCATATCATTAATACTTTCAAAGTCCCAATCATCAGCAAATGTGCTAGGTTTTACAAAGTCACTTAACGAGATCTTAAATTGGTGTGGATACTTCAGGATTTCAACCGGGCCATAGATTTCATAATCAGTATTGTCCCATGCTACACCGCCTGGTGTAGGGTTGGCTGTGAAGTTCACTGAAGAAAGTTCTCTTTTCTTGACGTGTGAAGATGTGTGTGGTTTAAGGACCAAGTTGATTTTCTGGCTTGCTGTGTCCATTTTAGCATATTTTCCCTCAATGAAATGTCCCAAGCATAGTACCATGATGAGCCAAAGTATGAGGATAAATGCACCTAATGTCACCCAAATTTCAATCCATGGAGAAGTCAGATAGGTTCCCTTTAGTTGATGAAAAAGTTCCTTTGCTTTGTCTTTAAAAGTTTTTGTTGATGGCTGTACTTCTGGTTCGCTTTGTTCTTCTGAAGAATCATCGAAATTGATGAAGTAGCCGGATGCCGTTCTGTCAATTGTTCCAATTGTTTCTGGATTACTTTTTGCTTTTGGATTTTGCTTTGTTTCATTAGTAAAGTCTGTAGTTACATCATCGTAGGTTGTTGTTTCTTGATGAAAAGCTTTTATTTGGGTTTTAAGAGGTTCAAGTTCCATTGCTTTGTTGCATAGTCCTTGTTGTTTCACTGTAGATTTTCCAAATGTGATCAGTCTTTCAGTTTGAACCTCTGTTGATGTAGCAAACTTTGGTGTTCTGCTACTTCTTGGGAGTCCACTTGGCCTACTATTTGTTATCGGCCACATGATTGTGGTTTAACCAGGTCGATGGATATGACTCGGTTCTCCTATTTACCAGCAAGGGGCGGTAGTACTACTGATCTTGTCCCGTTGATAGACAAGACAGGAACTGCTTTTCTGTAAGAAGGCCCAAATTCCTTCTTTACCGCGATCTTTTCTCTGACCAGATCCCTGAATTTTGGAATCCAGACAGGCCTTGCTGGGACAGGTGGTTTTTCTTCAAAGGTTGCTGGCTGCTGTTTCAACTTTATGTTGCTCAGGTCTTTTCTTGTTTCATTTAAGTCCTGTAAAATAGCCAAGCGATCTTTGATATCAAAGCATTTTTCTTTAACCACTGAAGTCTGACTATCTAAGTCCTGGATTAACATTCTAGTCCCAAACAATAGTTCGTACGGACTGAGTCCTTTCAGAGAATTTCTTGGCAGCTTATTTAGACTACGTTGGACACTTATTAGATGTTTGACCCACCCAGCTCCTGAACCTAATACCTTTGCTGTTATAGATTGCTTTATGCCTTGGTTTTTTCTTTACACCATCCCGTTTCCCTCAGGAAGGAAGTGAGAAGAGTCCCGCAATGCAATGTTCATTCTGGCCAGGCACCCCCCACAAGCTGTTTTAGAGCTAAAGGAAAGATTTTGGTCAGAACGTAACATGCTTCTAGCGTATATGCCATTTTAGACTCGCAAATCTTTGTATAACAGTTCCGACGTCAGCCGAGAGTTGGGGTCTACATTATAAGTGAAAATAGCCTTTACATGTTAATGTGACGCATTATTCATACTGGGTTTTTATTCTATTGTCGATTTGATACTTTCTGGAGTGAAACGCCATGATATTAAACCGTTTCTCTCGCCACTGCGATCTCTATTGCAGTCTGGGCAGTTTTTTACAAAAATGTGATGATGCAGGCTCATACCTGGCCACCAGTACACTGATTGTAATTCTTCCAGAGAATCTTTTAGCTTAAGGTGTCTGAGACCCTCACCCATATGTGCGTCTGCTATTAACAAGCCTCTCTTGTCCGTGTTTGGAATTACTCTATCCCCCACTCCAGGGATTCGAGCAAAAGGGACTGAGTTTGCATCGATTATGTATGTATAATTGAGTGGATAGTTGATCGGTAATGCTGAGCAGTCGCCTTTTGATGACGTTTTTACTGCCAGCACAGTTTCGCCGTCAATGTATTTTACTGCACGCTTTTTTGTAGCTACGGAAGCCGATTTAGTTGCTACCGCTGTGGCTGTCTCAGCCAATGAATTCCCTGCAACGTGAACGCTATCACGCTGATGACTCAGTGAATGTATCATGTGGGTTTTTGGTAGTTCTTTCTGTAAATGATCTACTTGTTCCCGAAGCACTTTTTGCTTTATTGTTGCACCTGTGTCATCTTTGTAACCGTTTTGAATCCATTTCTGTAAATCGTTATTGTATGATTTGACGCAGTAATATGAATCGCACACTATAAGTGTCGAGAATTCGCGATCGGCATTATCTAGCGCCATTTTTAAAGCTATTATTTCAGTTTGTTGTTCTGAATTATTTTCTACTGAGTGTGTCTTTGTAAGTAGAGGTCTTAATTTACCTCCGCGCCACACTTCTTTTACAATTTCGCATGTGGCATTGTAAGCCAGCCCTCCCCAAACTGAGGGTTGAGCATGTCCGTCTGTATATATTATACAGGCGTACTGTCGTAAAGGCAGAATGTCGATTGGCAGAGGGTATTCTCCTTCATATTCTAGATATTTCAATTCTTTCATTTCCGGGTCAAAATAGTATTTTACTTTGTCTGTAGCAACAGAATTTACCCATTGTATCCATTCTGGATTCAGTGCCGTTGTCGGTAAATTACAAGGTGTTGTTAATGCCTCAAAAGCTGATTCTGCTGTTCTGACTGTAACCTGTCTACCGTCTGCTTGGTATTTTTCTTTTGCTACAGCTGTTTGAACCGCATGAACAATGTTTTCCTTGATGCTGAACCTTTTTTCAGCTTCTGTGTACAAATGTGATTTGTATGCAATTGGTACCTTCTCTCCCTCATTAGAGGTCAGGTATGTGAATCCGCATCTTCCTGGGATGACTCGAATCACAAGGTTGCGTGTGTTGTCACGTGTTTGTAATTTTGTTTTAACTAACATATCTGTTTGTAAAGATCTCAACATTTCTGTGTGTTTTTGAGTCCAATTGATTCTTTTAAAATCTGGTTTTATAAGACCATAGAGAGGTTTAACTCTCTCTGCATAATTTATAATGTAAGTTCTTCCGAAATTTAGGAAACCTAGAATTGATTGTAAGTTTTTTAGTGTTCTAGGTGCTTGAATTACAGCACATTTCTCTAGGAAATTGTCAGCCAGGCTTTTGCCTTCACTTGATAGTTCATATCCTAAAAACAGGACTGTTAGATGGGCAATTCTTGACTTTTTAAAGTTGAATTTGTAACCCTCTGCTGCGAACCCAAGTATTGAGGTGTTCACTCTCTTCAAGTGAGTATCCAAGTCATCATCTGTTAGATAGATGTCATCTACATAAGATAATGCCTCATCATCATATATTTGTAGTAACTCTGTTACTCTTGCTGAGAATAATCCTGGGCTGTTCTTAAACCCCTGGGGCAAACAACAAAAACATTTTTTGCGCGCCATTTATTGAGAACGCGGTCAAATATCTGCTTTCTGGTGCTATATTTTGACAGAAGAATCCATTAGAGATGTCTAATGTTGTTTTGTATTTTTTGCGCACTATGTTATTCATTAGTGCAGCACTATGCGAGTTTTGTACTGCAAAGGTTTTGCAACATGAGTTAAGGTGTCTGTAGTCCAAAACAAGACGATATGAATTGTCTGGTTTGGAGACAGGAAACAAAGGATTATTCATTTGTGAGGTGCAAGTTTCAATCACCCCCTGGTATTCAAGTTGATCTAGGATCTCTTTTACCCGTTTTTTTGCTTCTTGCTTTATTGGGTACTGCCTCTGAGCAGTAGGTTGTGATTTTAACTGGATTTTGTGAGGAGGAGAGTCCTCATCCCATCCCACATGGTTTTTATATAATGCAGGAGCTTGGGCTACTGCCCACTTTCTTGCAAGTGTATATTTTTTATGAATTGGAATATTATTTGAGAAGGCAGGCATAATTATTTCTTCGCCATGAGGGCACTCCCTGACAAACTCTGGTGGCCAGTCTCTTTCAGCTAGAAGGATATCATAGCCCTTGGAGAGATTATCCCAAAAGAGACCCCTTATTTTCCTAGTCTTATCCCCCTCTATACGCAATGTTATTTCATATATTTTATGAGGTTTGCTAACTCTGGTGTCTGCAGATTCCACCTGAATGTATTCATTCGTGTCCACTGTCTCCAGATGATTCATAAGGATCTTGCGAGCTATGCTCACTTCTGCTGCGCTGTCTAGCATTGTCTGAGCCCATTCTCCGTTTTTCAGCTGTGTCCTCAGTATTCTCGGCATGGTTGATTACTTCAATACTGGCTACCTTCTTTTTTGGAAACTGTAATTTTTTATTTTGATGAGAAGGTTCCTTGTCTTTGGACTTGACGTGCTCTTCCCTGTGTTCTGATCGTCCTCTTCTTTCCGATTTCTGCGAGGAAGTCTGAAAAGATTGAGAGGGACGTGTATCAATATCTTGATATCTATCAGGTTTCTTCAGATTATCCCTATTTCTAAGGTTGTATTTTTTCTCAGAGGGCTCCCTCTGGGGAGACTTGTGCCCTTGGTCCGGAGATCTTTCTCTCCGCCGAGGAGACCTTCCTCTGGACTGGAATCTTTTTTCTTTAGGAGTGGATTGTTTATTTCCATCCCAGCTCTTTTTTGAAGTGTTTAGATTATTCTTAATAAATATTTTTTCAGGTTTTTCAATAAGTTGGGGTTTCACCGGTTTTCCACCCAAACTATCTCTTCCTAGTTCTTCATAGGATTTTTCTATGATTCTGGCAATCTCGAATGGTTGGTCGGTTGGTCTGCTATATCTGTCTCTTTTAACCTCTGGCGGATCGCCACATTTGCTGCTTCTCCCTTTATATTGGCTAATAATATTGCCGAGACCTGCTTGAAGTCTTTTAGTAATTTCATACCAAGAGTTAAAGCAGGTTCTGGACCGTATTCATCTTGAATTTGTTTTAGCACATCTGGTATTACTGACATGGATGGAACACCATGTGTTTTTGTATAAATGGAAGCAAAGACTGTACCCCAAGTGTCACAGTCCTCCACATGTGGTGCGATTCCCATTGGAAGACAGATAGTCAGAATCCTGTGTTTCTCAACCGGGGTGGTATCTGGAAATACCGCCTCTATTTGAGTGATTTTTTGTGCTAACCAGAATGGAATTTGTTCCCGTTTTGTGGGTACTTTACCTAGACAGGACTGTATGTTCTGTGGTGTAATTTTATTTGTGTTCCCTTGGTGAGGGATCAGCTGTGGAATTTTAATAGCTGGTTGGACTGTTGAAGTCCGCATTACATATTGGACTAATTGTCTGTGTATTTTAATTAGTTGTTTTAGCTGTGCTAAAAGATCTGGTGCAGACATTTCTTCAATGTCTGGATGTGGTGTGTATCCGGATAGGACCGGCCACGTTGCTCCTGGTCTATCTAGTGGACCGAGCCTGGTGATGTGATTGTTATGTTTTAGGGCGCCATTAAACCAGAGCAGGTGCTCTTGGTATTTGAGTGGTATTTCCACCTCCTCGAAAGGAGTGTACTCATTAGGAGGTTCCTCTATTTTGTAATAGTGGAAGTCCTTTGTTACAGCGTTTGCTGCTGGAAAGTTTATCCATGAATAGAATACCTCTGTCTGCCGATATTCGTGTGCCTCAATTACGAATATGACTGTACCACCTCTCGGTGTCAGCCCATTTTCTATAAGTTTTAAAGTTATAGATTTCCTTATGTTGACCGGGATGAGTTTTGCATCCGGGTCTTGCTGTAGGAGACTATTGTCAGCGGCTAGGAGTTGAGCTGCTATTCTAGCTGTCTCCCTTTCTTCTTCAGTTTCTGACATTCTACTGTCAAGAAAGTTATTTTATTTACAGATCAGGTTTCTATGGAAACAAAGATTAGATGCACAATATTTTGGAACAGTGTATCCTTCAACGTTGAATAAACCAAGAACCATACATAGGAGTCTCCTCCTACTAAGTTTGGCGGATTTAACCTTTCACCCACTCCAGACGTCTTTGGAGTATTATGGGGAAAAAGGGGTCTGTGTGAAAAAGCACGACTGAGTTAGTCTAATGTCTTACGTTAGATTTATCGCCTATCCAAACCGTTGGGCGCCATGTAGTGTAGTTCCTATTATCCCAATAGGCTCTGCGCATTGGAATAATATCTTCAATAGTATAGACGTAGGACAGAGGTTAACTAGGTCTTCTACTGTCGATATTAGACTTAAAGTTATGTGTGTGCCAGCTAGCTCAGAGTTCACTAGAAACTTTCTCGAATAGACAAGGAGGAGTTTAACCTCCCTGGATAGACAAGAAGGGATTTAGTTTCTGACAACCATAGAACATGACAACTTTGCTCTCCCCTAATCAAGAGTGTATCTCTAGAGTCGTGTGAAAACAAAAGACAACTTATTTTACTCAGTCAGTTCAGTGCATTCTTAGTTTCACCAGATTGTAGAGAAAAGGAAGAGACGGGCGTGTTCAATAAATGATGTTATTTATTGATCAGTCTCTTTTCTCATACAAGAGAAATGAATCGCTATTATTGCAATACTTATAGTTAAGTAAAGTGCATACAGTAATAACAGAATTATAAAATAATACTGTAAAAGCATTGATATGGTTTCTTAGCCATATGATACTTAAAATGGATAAAATAGATACATACATATATACATTGACTAATCGTACTCAACTGGTGCTTCTAACTACGCCTACCCCAATGTACCTGACCTAAGTCTAATACGTGGCGGGAGTAGATAAGTAGCAGTTTAAGTTAAGTTTGCTTTGCCAAGGGTCTGCTTCAAGAATTCTCTACAAAGGATGTTTCAGTTCAGTACCTGGGATTTAGAAGGCTGGAGGGCTGGTATCTCTATCTCAGGTCTTGATATTCCAGCTGCCTGCGAGGGCGGCTTGGAAGCGCCGGAGCTGGATTTCTCGGCAGGAGAAAAGGCAGCGTCTCTCTCTCAGCGCGTCAGAAAGGAGGGGCAGCGTCTGTGGGCTTCGCTGTCAGCTGGGCTCCTCGGCAAGTCTCGCTGCTCCAATCTTGTCACCACCTCGTGTGTTTACTTAAGGCAATGTCGGTATTATTTATACCTGAAAGGTGCCGGGATTGACGTAAGGATGGACATAAATACGTCAATAAGGATGTCATACGAACTGGTCGTTCGCACATTCTTTACTGAAGTTCTCGGCTAAATCAAAACAATGGCTGTGGGGATTTCCCAGGTCGTGGTAGGTTTGATTTGTTTTGAGAACACCGTATGCCTATTAGGGGGCTGGAGAAATAGTGCTTGCCTAATGAGATGGCATGCGTTATGACCTAATCAGATAACGGGGCTTCTGTGCCGTTGTGTGGCTAATCAGATAACGGGTTTCTGTGCAGTTGAATGGCTGCTAGTTAATTATTAACCAGACAAGGGTCAGAAATAGGGGGATCGATACAGTACCCCTAGTAAATACCACATTATGGGGTGGTTTAAATACATGTTCTCATCATTCTGGAGCGATGGTAAATCCAAGTCTAAAAGGTAGTCTTCTTTATCTGGTTTGTTTAATGTCAAATCGTCTGTATATTGATTTTTAAGGAATTGGACAAAGGCATCTTCGATCCCCGAGTCCTCTGAAATAATAGTACCATGATTCAGGCATCTGAGATCCTTTATCCAATTCCTGGACTGGTCAGCTTTTGTTTTCCAAGGGAGAAGCTTGCCACACCCCTTTTACGATAGCTTTCAAGTAATCCGCAAGCTTATGCTTTGCTGCTGTTAAACTCCGTAGATTGTTTAAATTACCAGGCGTTCTTTCTAGCTCCTCTTGGTAGGTATGTATTTCAGTTTCTAAGGTCTTTATCTCACCCCTCGTGTTCTTAGTTTGGACAATAGAGAGAGTTGTTAAGATACCTCTTAAATACACCTTAAATGAATCCCATACCGTGTTAAGCTGAGCTGAATTAAGATTAAATAAAAAAACTCCTTAGTTGCTTTTTCAATTTTTTAATAACTGTATTTTCCAACAGTAGTGATAGATTTAGGGTCCATCTATGAGGTGGCTGTCTCTTAACAGTAACAATTTACAGAAGCACCGCCGAATGGTCGCAGAAGTGTTCCGGGACATGACTGAACTTTATGGTGTCTTTTTCTGTAACAGCTTCAAACAGAAAAAAAACGATCCTAGTACGATATCCACACTTCTTATTATGAATTTAAGGTTCTCCCCCCTCTGTTTCTTTCTTGGGGCCCATCTTTCTCCAAATATCTAAGAGTCCTATATCTGACATTGGCTGTTTCAGAGCTGCTCTCATATTTTTTGCCATTGCCATTGCTCTGTTTAAAGTTGAGTCCTGACTAGGGTCCAAAACCAAATTAAAGTTTCCGCCAATTATAATAGGGTCATTCATGTTGATTAGTTGCAGAAGTAGGGTAGATAGTGGGGCCGGGTCATCTAAGTTTGGACCGTAGTATCCTACAAAGTTCAGCCATGAGCCATTCATTTTGACTCTGGCGATTGCCAACCTCCCTAAATGATCAACAATGCACTTGTATAGTGCGCTACTCACCCGGAAGGGTCTCAAGGCGCTTGGGGGAAGGGGGCCGCTACTGCTCGAACAGCCAGGTCTTGAGTTGTCTCCTGAAGGCGAGGTGGTCCTTGGTCATCCGAAGGTGGATGGGGAGGGAGTTCCATGTCTTGGCCGCCAGGTAGGAGAAGGATCTGCCTCCGGCGGTGGCTCTTCGGATGCGTGGTACGGCGGCGAGGGTGAGGCTGGTGGACCGTAGCTGGCGGGTGGGCGTGTGGAAGGTCAGGCGGTCGTTGAGGTACTTGGGGCCCAGGTCGTGGAGAGACTTGTGTGCGTGGGTGAGGAGCCTGAACGTGATCCTCTTGTTGACGGGGAGCCAGTGCAAGTTCCTCAGGTGGCCGGAGATATGGCTGCGTCGAGGGATGTTCAGGATGAGTCGGGCGGAGGCGTTCTGGATGCGTTGTAGTCTTTTCTGTAGCTTGGCTGTGGTTCCGGCGTAGAGGGTGTTTCCGTAGTCCATCCGGCTGGTGACGAGGGCTTGGGTGACCGTCTTCCTGGTTTCGATCGGGATCCATCGGAAGATCTTGCGGAGCATGCGGAGAGTGTGAAAGCATGAGGAGGAGATGGCGTTGAGAGGGAGGAGTCCAGGATGAAGCCCAGGTTGCGTGCGTGGTCTGTCGGCTTGGGGGCGGTGCCCAGGGCTGGGGGCCACCAGGAGTCGTCCCAGGCGGAGGGTGATGGTCCAAGAATGAGGACTTCCGTCTTGTCTGAGTTCAGTTTCAAGCGGCTGTTCTTCATCCACTCGGCGACGTTTTTCATCCCTTCGTGGAGGCTGGCTCTGGCGGTGTCGGGGAGGATCAGCTGGGTGTCGTCGGCGTAGGAGATGATGTTGAGGTTGTGTTGGCGTGCGATGGCTGCGAGAGGCCTCATGTAGACGTTGAAGAGGGTGGGGCTGGGTGATGATCCTTGCGGGACGCCGCAGATGACTTCGGTGGCCTCGGAACGAAACGGGGGGAGGCGGACTTTTTGTGTTCTTCCAGCGAGGAACGAGATGATCCACTTCAATGCTTTCTCTTGGATGCCGGTGTTGCTGAGGCGTTGGACTATGGTGCGGTGGCAGACCGTGTCAAACGCGGCGGAGAGGTCCAGGAGGATGAGTGCCGCTGATTCTCCGTTGTCGAGAAGGGCTCGGATGTCGTCGGTGGCTGCGATGAGGGCGGTCTCGGTGCTGTGGTTGGCTCTGAAGCCAGACTGCGAGGGGTCGAGGGATCCATTCGTCTCGAGGAAGGCGGCAAGCTGTCTGTTGGCGATCTTCTCAATGACTTTGGCAGGAAAAGGGAGGAGCGAGATGGGGCGGACGTTTTTGAGGTCGGTGGGGTCCGCTGTGGGTTTCTTCAGCAGGGCGCTGAGTTCGGCATGCTTCCAGTTCTCCGGGAAGGAGACGCAATCCACCAATATTGCATGGACGGTTCTTTTTAAACAAAAGAGCAACCCCTTTTATTGTACAAGTTTGAGTAGTACAGACGCAGTGTTCTATCTATTTTTGGCTATTTAAAATTAACTCCCATTCCTCCTTAAGCAGATGTGATTCTTGAATAAAAAACACAGAGCTGTCCACGAGTTTTAGGTATTCAAGGATTTCTTTTCTTCTAGATGGGACCCTAAGACCATTTATGTTCCATTACATAATTTTCAAACTCTTTGTTTGTTCTGTCCTTCCTACATCTGTCATTGGAAAATTAGATGTGTTGGGGAAACGGATCTGCATGTGTTACTTATGGTTAATAAGACTAATAAGGTAAAATTCATCCTGCCCGGTCTGGGGTAATTGATTAATGTATATAAATGAGGACAATTTTTTAAAGAAAAATTCCCACATGCTCCCTCATCTTATGTAAAAGCGTGAATTTTGAATTTTATTTACATATGTGACCCACCCCTCCCCTTTCATCCCATCACTCCACACTGGGGAACGCTCCCTCGATACTAGAGGTATACCTGGACTACCTCTGCTTTCGGGCTCTGTCTCCAACCAGGCAGAATTTTAAATGATTAAACCATTCTCATTTGAATTTACCTTTGATTTGGGTGATAAGGGAAATAACATCAGAGGGGTCTTTGAAATTAAATTAATTATAAATATTTTATTATTCCACATCAAGTAGCTCGAAATCGTAGGTTTGCTGTGGCACCTAGACCTTTTATTTCTTGAATAAATGTTCCTAATTCCCACTGTTTATCTTGTGTTGTGCGAGAAATATTTGATCTAACATGGAGCGACCAGTCCCCTCTGTGTATACACCTACTTTCAAGCCCTTATCCAAAACTTTTTCCTTTATTAGATAGGTCTTAAATTTGACTAAGATTCTTCTCTGTGTTTTTTTTCCTGGTCTCTTAGAGTATGGGTCCCAGTCTCTGTATATCATCCTCGAGGGTCAATCTTTCAATATCGGGATGCAATTCTTTAAGAAGATTAATAACAAAAGACCTTATTTCTGTTCCCTCAACTTCCTCTGGGCCATTCAATATACTAATATTGTTCCTTCTTGCGTTGTTTTCCATGCTTTCTAGCTTATCCTGCAACTCTCTCTCGCATATCGTGAGGTCACCCAAAACTGTTTCCATAGCTCCAACTCTCTCTGTTATCACATTAATTTTTGTCTCCAACGTTTCACAAGCTGCTTGGATCTTTGATTGGTTAACTTCTGAAACCGCAAACTTTTCCCTAATTTCTGTAGTAGAGGCTTGAGCCTATGAGTTGTGGTCTGTAGTGGATATGCTTGGCTCCTCTGTTAGATCTCTGCTGAGTTGACTCCCTTCAATCCCAGTCCTGGGGTTTTGGCAAGCACTTGTCGTGTTGTCGCTTTCTGCCTCAACCAAGGATGCCATGGGGGCAAATCTATTTTTAAGAAACCCGGGATCCATGTTTATATCCAGTCTCCTAGTATTGGGATTCTCAGGAGAGTCTACAGAGTTCACTTGTAATAAGGGGAAGCTGCCAGTGAGGAGGGGGAAACACTGGGGAGGACCTGCTGCTACATCCCATTGCCGTGAGGGGAACGGCTGTTGTGCCCATAGCGCCAGTATCCTGACCGCCGCGGGGGCAAGGGACTATATCCCCCAGGTGCCCCGGCTGGCGGGTGACGTCAGCGGAGCGCCCGGAGGCGCGGGTAAAACCGAGGAGAGCCGAGCGCTCTTGGGAAGCTGCCAGTGAGGAGGGGGAAACACTGGGGAGGACCTGCTGCTACATCCCATTGCCGTGAGGGGAACGGCTGTTGTGCCCATAGCGCCAGTATCCTGACCGCCGCGGGGGCAAGGGACTACAGGTGCCCTGGCGGGCGGGTGACGTCAGCGGAGCGCCCGGAGGCAGGGGTAAAACTGAGGAGAACCTCTCGCATCACGAGTCGCGCGCGGGAGCGTCCGGGCTAAGCCCGGGCAAAGGGCGGGCCCTCTGTGGCCCTCAGAGGCACAAGGAGGACAGGACGGGCCACCCCACTTGATTTCATCACTGAAGGAGGTATTGTGCTGCAATTTAATTGACCTTTCTGGCGTTATTACTATCATAAACACTATGTCCATGTGGGAAGAGCTCAACGCCCTGTGTGGCACAAAGTACATCCCTGACGCTATAACCTCCCCTACTGTAGGTATGTTTAGTGATAACTCAAATGGCTCCCCACGGGTCCTTTCTCCTTCCGTAAATAAAGACTACAACCAAGTAAATGCTGTGTCCCTGGGTTCCAACAATAGAGGGAAGCACGATAGCGAAATTGACAATGGGAACAATACGAGTACACAAAATCTGTGCACCAGCGCATTATTAATTCCCGCTAACCCAACAGCATTTATGGAGGACCCGGCCTCGGACAAATTAGAGGACCCTCTTTTGTCTCCCAAATTGACTTTATTGGCTCAAATTGAGCAACTGCTGTTAGCCGTCATCTCTCCCTTGGTCACAAAAGTCAACGATTTAGGGGAAAGGCTGATTAACATTGAGACAGTAATCAGAAAGTATCCTCTTTCATCTAATACAATGGCCACACCCGTTTGCCCTACCCCTCCCATCGCCCCCGAAAAGTATAAGTCTGGTAACGGTGTCACTCAAATACAGCCTCCCTGTACACCTACTCCAACAGGCCCCAAAGTAATCTTAAAACCTGCATCAAAAACCCATACAGTGACCAGATCCGCCTCGGTAAGAATGCCACGTATCAACCTGCCCCCTGAGGCCGCCCCGTATGTGTCTGTCCTCTCTGGGGTCCCTGCCCTCACCCAGGGAACACGCGAATCCCAGAAGGACCTACGAAATAAATCAATTTTTTGGCTAAAAAACAATAGACCCTTGCCACCTGAGTTAGATGGTGGTATCTTGAGTGTCCGGAGGTTGGGATGGTTAGGGTCGCTGCACAAAAACATTGCTGGGGACTTGGTACTAATCAAATTCAAAAACAGGAATGTTGCCCCCTTTTTAAGATTTTGCCCCCCCAAATAAAGACAAGGCATCATTCGTATTTTGGATCTGTACGATTTCTACCCGAGCTCCCCACATATTACATAGAACCAATTTTTTCCTTTAATAGTTATTGAACTTTGGACCAAAAATGTTACTCTTTAAAAACTCCACTATTAAGTGTCCACCCATAAGTTTGAGGTAAACTGATAGGGTAGGCTGTAATCTGATAAGTATTTGTTTTAGCGTTGTCTTATTGATAACGAAACCCTTACATATTGATCAGCTGATCCGTTATATTTATTTAATCTTGTTTTAATAATTCTGTAATGATCTTTTATTGTGCCTATGAAATGAAATGTTACAGTTTTTATATATGTATTGTTGATGCTTTTATGATTTTTAAACTAAAATCGAATAAAGCTTATCTGATCTGATCACTTGTAATAAATCACTTTTACTACCGTTGTTCAGGGTCACTGCAGTAGTCAATACCAAAATAGGCTCAGTGTTCTGAGAGAGCTGGTTAGATTGATTAGCTAGAGAAATTTGTGCTTGAACCTTGAAATACGAACGCAGTGATGAGGTCATTTGGAGGTTAGCAAGTTTAATTTTAACTTGCTTTTTTTCTCCTTGTTTAAGGGAGTATTTTCTATAGGCACCATTTTATTGTTTAGAGCTCTGGAGGGGTTTTGTGAGTTAATTTGCACCCTGAAAGTAGTTTCTCTGCTATGAGACTCAGTCAGAGACCAACTTTTGCCCCAAATGTCTCTACTTCCTAGGGTGTATCTATTTATCCTGTTTGCCCCGTGTATGCCTCACCCGAAGCCTCATTAGTTTGCTGCTCCTCACTTGTAATATCACTTTTCACACTAGGCCCCCAATCCCCCCTTTTCCTCCTTACCGGAGTCATTTGCAGGTGCCATAGGCACTGCTCAGCTTTCTCCCAATATGCTGGTTCCCTATTTTGCCCCCTGTCTGCTCTTTCTTGTGCTCCTTCTTGTGCCCAGCCCGACTGAGACTGCGCCCCAACCCCAACTGTGGAGCCTGATCGAGCAGAGACTCCGGCGACTGGTGTTGTTTGCACACGGCTCCCGCTGCCCCGGAAGCTGATCCTTGCGGCAGTGCGCCTGCCAGGTGCAATCCGCTCTGTCGCTTCAGACCAGCGGCTCCTCTGTTTCTTCTCCTCCGCTTCGGCCGCCACCATCAACCCTCGCGTCTCTGCCAACAGCACGTCGGCGGTTTCTCCTCAGAGAAACATTCGAAACAGGTAAGAGAGCAAGAGGAGAAAACACACTTTAGTCTCTCCCTAATACCACTACTAGGTTGTGCTTAAACTTACTACATCCAAATTCCATATATTGCCAGCATTCTGCTGAGTAGAGCAAGAGCCCGCGACCGCCATTTTTCCCCTCACTCGACAAAAACCTCTGCGCTGTTGTTAGCATCCCCCCAAAAAGTTTCTCTCGTCGACATTGGATGCATAAATTCACTAGGCAGAGTTTATGGGCGTCGAGGGTCAGGATAGCATATCTCCCTTCTGGGTCCGAACACACCTTCAATTTTCGGACAGGAGCTCCAGGATCTACCCACACAAGGGCACCTCATGCAAAGCTGGAATAAGAGGTGACATATACATGCCCTCTCCAGTTCTTTCGCAATGTAGCTATACAACCAACCCATAAATGTTTTTCCAGGAGGAACGCAATCAATACCCGATAACTTTTTAGGTAAGCGTGTATTTTGTGGTGCTTCTCTGGCCTATTCAGTCCTCTAGCATTCCACATGAGGAATTTATACTTTCTTCCTGAGCCCTGCATGACACGGGACACTAGGCTTCGGGACCCTCCAACTGGGCTGTTTTATATCTTGTAGCATGTCAAGCGAACATCAAGAGCACTTACCCTGAATACAGTAACATCAATAACAGTAAACTTCCCCCCCAAACAGCTTTACCAACCCCCCACCGCAGGGCCAATATGTAGAATACTTTCCAGCTCAACCGATGGGAACAAGGGTACTGGTCAGTATCCCACGACCCTCCCTCCCATCTTTAACTGGAAATGTTAATGAATGCAGTACAGGTCTAGGAGTCATGCCCGCCCCAAACTGTGAGGCAATCGCAGGTACTCAGCGGACAAGAGGATGGGCCATCCGCCTTCTCCCGCAGTGACGCATTAAAGTGTTTGCCCATCAGACATTTGCTAGCAAACTACATCAATTCTGGTAACCATGAACTACCCCCTCCACTAACCCTCAAGGAGAATAACTGGCACCCACCCTGGCATTGGGGTCCACACCACCTGCATACCAATACAGGAGATTGCATTTCAGAACGTCAACCAGCCAGGAGCAGGTGGCCCCCAGTATGGTGCCCGGCCTCTCCCCAGAGCCTGAGGAGCTAGCCAACATCCACACTGTCACTCAATGTGTCAGGCACCAGTATGATCTGGGAAAAAGCACTGTGTTCCAATGACCCTGGCACTTTCGATGCTAAAGTCCCATCTGAGTACACAAGGATGCAATCTCCACCAGAATCTCCTGATCTCTCCATATTCCCACATCTGTGTCCTCCTGTTCTGGCCAGATCACTGCACCAGGAGAGTACAGATCTCCTTCCGCCCAAGTGGTCCAAAAGAACTTTTTCTGTCCGGGTTGTCAAGCCAATCCAAGACCTCCTACAGGGACTCCTAAAAATGGATGCAACATCATGTTGGATAAGTAACTTGGCAGGGAGCAAGAAGCTATATTTGATGTTGAGGTCCCTCAATTTTCTCTTTATGAACAGGAAGTTATTGCGCAAATTCTGGACCTTACAGGTATAGTCAGGGTAGATAAATATTTGTTTGCCTTCAAATCTAAGGGGACTTCGTGAGCGCACATGTTGAAGGATGGTATCAAGGTCGCGTTAATTGAAAAGGCAAGCTATGAGAGCCGCTACTAACGCTCTGTGTACTATCTTGACCATAAAAAAGTAGGACAGCCATGGAGGCCGAGGTTTTTCGTGATCCAGTTCTCCAGGAAGACTTTTGCAGAGGGGTCTTCTGCACACTCCGGGAAGCCCCCAAGGTGCATTTTGGCCTGCTGAGATCAGCCTTCGCCATCCTCAGGCACTCCTCTCCATGTGGGGCACTGCATTTCAGACACTCTACCAATAAATCAATCAATCAGGGAATTTGTAAAGCGCACTGCTTACCCGCTAGGGTCTCAAGGCGCTGGGGGGGGGGAGCTGCAGCTAGTGGTGGAAGAGCCAGGTCTTGAGCAGTCTTTTGAATGCCGGAAGGTCTGCGGTCTGTCACAGGGGGAGTGGGAGGGCGTTCCAGGACTTGGCGGCGCGGAGGATCTGCCCCCGGAGGTGGTTTTGTGGATGTGCGGGATGGTGGCTAGGGACAGGTAGGCGGAGCGGAGTTTCCTGTTGGGTACGTAGAAGGAGAGTCTGTTGTTGAGGTAGGCTGGGACGGTGTTGTTGAGTGCCTTGTGAGCGAGGATCATGAGTTTGAATGTGATTCTTTTGTCGATGGGGAGCCAGTGCAGTTCTCTCTGGTGCGGGGTGATGTGGTCCCGGCATGGGACGTTGAGGATCAGGCGTGCGTAGGCGTTCTGGATTATTTGGAGTCTGTTGATGAGTTTGGACGGTGCTCCGGCGTAGAGGGCGTTTCCGTAGTCGAGTCGGCTGCTGACGAGGGCGTGCGTGACAGTTTTTCGGGTGTCCGTCGGGATCCATCTGCAGATCTTGCGGAGCATGCGGAAGGTGTGGAAGCAGGAGGAGGAGACTGCGTTGACTTGGTTGGTCATGCTGAGCTTGGAGTCGAGGATGACCCCTAGGTTGCATGCATGGTTGGTTGGTGCTGGGGGGGTTCCCAGTGATGCTGGCCACCAGGAGTCGTCCCACGCTGAGGGATTGGGCCCGAGGATGAGGACCTCCGTCTTGTCCGTGTTCAGCTTGAGTCGGCTTGAGTCGGCTTGCCTCCATCCGCTCGGCGACGGCCTTCCCACGGCTCTCAGAATCTTTACTTCCTGTTTCAGTGCATTCACATCATCTTCAACCATCATGGTATGATCTGCTGCCTTCCATGTATGCATTCGCAGGTGGTTTATCCCTATAGCCATTGAGTCAATTTTCCCCTCCAGTGCAACTCAGGAGCCCTAGAAGGCCGCCAGAGCTCCGCAGCAGTGGGCATGGGTTTCCGCAAGTTGTTCGCAATCATGGTCCATATGGGGTGCCTTATGTATTAGCTTGCACCGATTTTGCCCCCTTGTCTTTCCCCATATTGGCCTTAGTCTGGGGTATTTGGCCCCAGCAGCTGTCTCAGCCCAATGCAGTACAGGCGGTCGTCGTATCCACTCCTATGGCATCATCACCAGGACCAAGGGCCCTCCCCCCCCCCGGGCTCTCGTGCTAAGTTGCACACTTCGTAGTACCCAGATTTCCTCTTCCACCCACAGTGGTGTTCCTTACACCTCCGGGCACCACCAGTAAGCCCCAGACCTTCTCATCCCCTGGCCGGTCAGTCCAGAACCAGCCCCCACTGCCACTGATCACAACTCTGCTTTGCCCTGCTATGCCAACTCTAGGGCCACATGTAGTAGGCGTTTGTGCCCATGTGCTGCAGCAGCCTGCCATGACACAGCACCCATCAGTGCAGCACAATTTGGCAATGTTCTGTCTGGGGCTCACTGCACCCTTTCTTAGAGACCAGTTAGGACCCCGGCCACCATTGACGCCAATCCGTTCTGTCTGAGCTCCCTCCTTCACTGCATGGATTGGCTGAGGCCAATTGAACTTCTTGTGCTACATGGTAGGGTGCCATCACCGATTCCCGAATCTTAGGTGCTTGTTTCTGTAGCCCCCTGGGCCCCACTGCCAGTGCCTCCATAGCCGTATGGGTGAGGGCAGTCCACTCGGGGTCACGCCATTTAATCAGTACTAACTTCCAATTTCTTTCTGGGCCACCAGCCAGTCATGCTTCTCCGTTACTGGTTCAGGTGTGCTACAGGGTCCCGTCCTCCAGCCCAGTATAAGCCGGGCCGCACATCACCCTGACCCCTGATTAATGTGCCGGGTGCGACCTCACCTCTTTCACTGACCACAGCCGCCGTTGCATGGTGAGCCTCAACTTCAACCTTGGCAGTCTGGTCCCGCCTACACATCGCAGCGCTGACCAAGGGAGGGTCAGCAACAACTTCAAAGGCCGATAGTTGCTTCAGAGCTCAACCAAACACATCAGTCTCTTTTTAGGTCTCGCCTACGCATCGCGCATGTGCTGCATAGGAGGGGACCTCTTGAATTTGATTCACTTTTCACCCAAAAACGTGGACGCTTTGCATTGCTTTCAACAGCAACACGTGCACGTTTGGTGATTCCCTTGCTGGAGTAAGCTTTGGCAACATCTGTTTGTAATTAACTTTCAAACAGATGCTGCCCTCTTCATTTCCCCAAGGGTAATGCTTTGTGTGCTCTCGGCTGCCCTCCCCCCACTCCATCTGTTCACCGTGAGCGCTCCGGTGTGGGCGCCTTTCATCTCGTGCCTGGCGTGCCTGGCGTGCCAGCCGTGCCCTTGCGCAGTTCTGGCAGAGGCCAGGGCTCAATGGAAACTGATCCAGTACCTCTTTTTCCTTGAGCATACAGCGCCAGCTGAGGTATCCCGTGATGCCTTTTTCCACGTCTTCTGGGTGAGCTTTAACTTTTTGTGAAATCTTGTGAATGGACGGCTCTTCCCTTAAGCTAAGCTCCCTCGAGGAGGTGCTGGTCTGGGACACTTTTTGGACATGCACTGCCTTTCTCTGAATGAACTCAGTGCAGAGGGGTGCCTGTGTTTTGACTGTCATTTGGAGCAACGTTTGTAACGTCAGTGTAAATCCCTGTAAATACGCCGGTAATTCGTATTTTGCTACAAGGCTTATTGATTTTGTTGTCAGGCTGCACGAACTAGGTTGTCTCCCTTGCCTTGCTTTTTTCTGATGCTATTTAGGACCATCCTCACAGCTCACAGCAGTTGGGTGTGATGTTCAGGTTTACATTTGTGTCACTCACAAAGGGTGACCTTTAAATCTGAGGAATAGAACGGCTGCTGTCTCTGGACCGCCTTTGCCACTACATGTGAATATTAGAGTGAAAGTAGCACACGAAGCAGTTATTAATCTTCAGCCAAAGTGAAATAGCCAATGGGATAGCTGGCAGGCGCTGTGGGAGCACTGGGTCTGAGGAAGGAACCTTGGCGATTTGCTGGTTGCTGGATAAGCCCCATTGTCACCTGCTACCTTTGTATGGAGTAATGCATGCAAGTATGGGTGAATTAAAGAGGTAATGCCTTTAGTTTGCTGAGACTTAGAGGGTGTGCTGAAGGACTGATGTGCGGGTGCTGATGAAGCACAGGTTTGTGGAATGGAGTCGGCTTTACTTCTGTAGGGTGAATTTTTTATGACTTCAAGTTGCCAGTGCAGTCTCTGCTGATTCTGTATGAAGATGGACTGATTCAATAGTTTGAGGTGTTTAGGATGGGTAAGTTGATGAGTAGGCACACTGTGGCACAGACAAAGAAGGGGAGAGGATGTAGCCTTACGGCTAGGGCGGTCGACCTCAAAGCTGGGAAACCAGGTGCGAGTCTCGGCATGGACGCTCAACATCCTTTGATTCTGGGCAATTCACTTAATCTCCCTGAGCCTAACAAAAAAATTGATGTGTCCATCTATATGGAAACTGGTGCACATGTAAAGCGCTCTGATACTTGATATCTTGTTGAGTTTGCGCTATATTAAACTAACACTATTACTAATTATCAGGTACCCAAGAATTACTCTGTTTGACAGCTTTTATTAGAATAACCAAACTTTTATGTCAGTTTGGCTCGGTACCTAGTGTTCATATGTGTCAAACCCTCCCATTTGGCTGTTTTACGCCTCAAACAATTGTCGTAAGAAGTCTGACTTTAAAAACGTCTGAATTGTAATCTTGTTTCCTACACAGTTTTCTTCATTCAAGAAACTGTACAAAACATTTACTACCTATATTTCTGGAGAAGCATAGTGCCAAGCCTCTAGCGCCCAAGTGTAAAAAACAAGCATTGGCATAGCCAATAGGTCTCGCCTTTGGGACCTTATAAGTGTTTAGTTATGCTGCTGCAGCACAATATCTTTGGTGCAACACCATCAAGTATTGCATGGCTAAACACTTATAAGATCCCAAAGGCGAGACCTATTGACTATGCCAATGTTTGTTTCTCATGACACAGCACCAGGTGCTTTTTAGATGGCCTTTCTTTCATTAACCAGATTTATCAACCTGTTTTAGCACCCGTAGTACACATCTTTCTGTGTTCCTCATTTGAATCTCATGTGTTACAAATAGATCTACTGTGTATAATCTCATTTGTTGATGAAGGTTCATACAAAAATACGTGAATAATTTCAGAGTGGTGTGGTCATCCTTGATTCTTCTTATTCGGGCATGAAATGGTAGTAAATAAAGAATATCTTGTCTACGTTAGCAATCTATAAGCACCGGGACACTCCTCAAAGTAGCTGTTGCGCTATACAAAACCTTTCATTCATTCATTCATCTCTAAAGAAATGACGTTTGTCTTCCACTATGACCCAACAAACTGCAGACCTACAGACTTGGCACATGTTAGAGATCAGCAGAGCTATTAATATACCTGTCAGTGCTCATTCATATAACATATTGTGCAGTCTAGGACTACAATATACAGTCAATGTCCATTAAATGGTGCTTAGCTTTTAAGTACTTATGTTTTATTTGTAGGAATATAGATCACTCTTAATATTGCATTTCTCAAAAGGAGTCTCAGCATTTACTGGATTTTATTCATACCCATTGCAAACAAGGCTGTGTATTACTGAACCCATTGAGGGCGGTGATGCTGCAAAGCTAATGATGGTTTGTGCTTGCCCTGAGGACTCACACATTATAAGAGAGAAGACACAATAAGACAAAACAAATAGAACTGTCACATCACTGGTGGTAAAAATTAAGAGAGCTCAAGCAATAATATGATTTGACCTGCCAAACCTCAAACTGACCTAATGTAAGATAATCACCAACCACACTATGAAAGCAAGGATTTAAGCTATTTACAGAGTGTTTAGGTCCAGCGAAAACAGTGAACACAGGATCATGTACTTATTTATTTAACGTGTTTGTGCTTTTATATAGCATGGATCATGCTACATGAATACCACAAAATTTTACCGAGATACATGGGTTTGGCTTTCATTGAGCAGATGTTCATCCAAAAGACATAGTAGTAGAAGTCACCGATCTTCCCCCCTTAGATTGGAACCTGGTGTTCAATGTAGAGGATACATACTTACAAACACATTAAATAGTAATAACATCACTAGATATTACCAGTCATCAAATAGATTATTTACGGTGTCACTGCCTCATCAACTCAAGTAGAAAACTCAAGGAGGTATTGCACTGCAGGGTTTTTCAGTAAATGATAGAAGGCTTGCATTTAAGTACGATTAGTGTGTCAAGTCAGTTTTGTACTTGAATAGTGCGTAACAAGCAGTAGATGAGGAGTAACTATGTATTTGAAGGGTTCTTTTTAAAATGTTTTATAGAAATCCAGTTTTGGATGTGTTGGGGTGGAAAGTACCCTTGCATGATGATGGACGTGCACCCCTGTCTTGAGAGCTCCAACTGTACTGAGGTCTGAATCCCTAATGCTGATTTCTTTCTTGTCATAGGCAACCATAGATCATGCGTGCACGCCATGACATGTCTCATGGATTGGGGTCTTGTTGGACCAGAAGGGGTGCCCACACCCCTACCCTCATGGCTGTGAAAGGGTACTGCCTTTACCAGGATTTAAGCTACATGAGTTCAGTGGTGGCCGCTTATTACATAGTAATCAGTAGGAGTGAACAGGATTTTTTTGGTGTCACTGGAGTGAGGTCCAACGGGTCACTCCCTTAAATTTCCTCTGCTGTGTGCTTAACTCACCTTTGGCCTACATCAGTTTGGTGTGTAGTTCAGTGCAGTGTGGTGTGATCCACAAGTGCTAGATGTATGTGTGCAAGTGAATGGTACAATACAAGGATAATGCAGTACAGTCAGTGTGTATCTGTTATAAACGTGCTGGGCATATGTGTGCCTGTGAGTGGTACAATGCATCAAGGTGGTAGAGGAATGCAGTGTGTGTATGTTATATGCATGTGGTGGGTGTATGTGTGCCCAGGGATGGCTTTAGGGTGGTGCAGCCGGTGCGGCTATACTGATGCGGAGCTGGAGGGGACACTGTCCTCAGTGAGGCATTGTATTTAGCAATAGTATACGATTTAAAAGCACCTGCTGCAGAGTTCCTTCTGCGTCCATCTTTCATGCAGCTATAAAAATCCCCTCTCTCTCATGACAGGGTGCGCATAGCACACTACTTTTACTCCCTCATAGTGGTCACCATGACTCCCTTATAGTGATCTAGAGCCTGTAATCTACTGGTATTCGTCCTTTGATCTCACCATCTAACTTTACAGGCCAGAACCTCAACTTTAATTTTTACTATTCTATCTTTATGCTTTGTCCCTTGCCTTACGACTCCTGCCTCACCCCCATCCCCCGCATTGGCATGACAGGGCGTGCATAGCACACTACTTATACTTACCACCACCCATCCCTCATCCCTGCCAGTTGCCCCATCACCCTCCTACATCTCCCCCCCGAATTCAGGTGTCATACACACATTTCGCCCCTCACTCAACTCACGGGTGGGCATACTTACACCATCAACTACCCCCCCAACCTCTCAAAAAAAGCATCCAAACGCTTTAAACACAATTTGATAACACTACACCCTGAAACACCTATCTCTGATCCCTACTTTTCAACAAACAAAGGGAATATAACATCTGATAACATCTTCTACCCTAAATGAAGAGCACAATGGTGGTAATCGTTCGTAACTATAGTTTCAATCTCCTCCACTAGGAACACCGCGCACGGTCTCATTATCTCTATATCCCCTTCCCAAATTTTCAAAGCTGCTGCAACCGTCACCATATATAATAATGGAATCATTCTCATGCAATCAACAGACCTCAGCTTAAACCTGTTGGATAAGATCTTCCCCTCTATCAAAGAACAAGTGATAAAACCCCAAACCCCTCCCCAGGCAACGCAGAAAACCAGTACACAATGTAGCACACCTCCAAATTCCACCCCTAGCCACACCCGGCTATCATCTCAACTAAGTTGCACACCTGAATTATATGCTACTCCCCTTCGATCGACGTAGCCATAAGACACTCCCCCCCTCCATCTTCTCCAGCTCTTACACCCATCACTTCTCCACATCTTACACCCATCACTGACCCTCTCACCAACGCATTATCATGACCATTAGTTACTACTAAGCTCCCCTCCCCAACAGATTCCTCCATAAGACACTTCCCCTGACTGCTACACCAGCACCCACACCTTTATCAGACTATGCATCCTCCCCATGAATTTACACACCGTCCCGTAGGGCCATCATTACTCTATGCAAAACGCCTCCTCCATCCACTATCCTTTCCCCCATTGTCGCCATTATCCCATGCAAACTCTTCACTCCCGCGACCATAACCCCAACACACATCTCTATGCCTCCTACACCCGCTCCACATTCCTGTCATCCCCACTATGGTA
This sequence comes from Lissotriton helveticus, assembly GCF_964261635.1. Lineage (NCBI taxonomy): Eukaryota > Metazoa > Chordata > Amphibia > Caudata > Salamandridae > Lissotriton > Lissotriton helveticus. The sequence continues at coordinate 722,149,226 of NC_136072.1, forward strand.
TGGAGCTGGAACCAGATAGGACGCGCCACAACAAAAACATCCTAGAAGATGCGCCTCCCTCTTTACTTCCACAGGAGATAAGTATACCTCTCACACCCATAACACTTCCACTACTCTTGCACCCACTCTCACCAGACCCCAGATTGATGAGATCATACTCTCATTACAATTAATCAGAGAAGAGCTTTAAGCTTTGTCTGACGTCTTTCTGAGCAAACCCTGGAACACTAATTGTGCACAACAGAATATAGCAAACTGTCACTTGACTCACTTAGCAAATAAGCAGAAATCTTCGACCCCTAGATGGAAATCAGTTACTTTTCAAAATAATTCAACCCGCCCAACCTGAAATTTGCTATCGGAGAGAGACTTATTCGCTCTACTACATTCATATGAGCCCTGCCCTTACGACAACATCCCAACACTTTGCCTCCAGATAGCCTGCACAATTTAGCTTCAATTCCTACTATTCCCCCAACACTCAGAACCACCTAACACAACCCTAGTGGCATCGTAGAACACAACCTTAGACAAGTTCCCCTCAGTCAGGAAGCCACTGCATCCCACATTACGCCCCACCTTAAGTGAATACTACTAAACTGTAGATCAGCCTCAAGACACACAGCCAAAATAGCCAACCTCATTTTCTCATTAGAACCCGATTTTCTCATGCTAACTGAAACCTGGTTAAAGGATTCATCTACACACATCATTGACATACTTGTGCCTCCAAACTACAACATCATCAGACTCAATAGAATTGATAAGATAGGTGGTGGCATCGCTTGCATGCACCGGAATAATATCTCAGTAAACAAATCCACATCCCCTGTATTCCCCTCTTGTGAATACATATGCTTTGACATCAATAGCAATGGCAAACCTATATGCTGTCTTCACACCCTGTATCACCCACCTGGTGATTATCTCACTTTCACCGAACACTTCATTGACATAGTTTCCACCAATGCTGGACATCAAATTACCCAGATATTTCTCTGTGTCCTTAATCTCCACTGGAATTACACCAATGATGCAGTGGTCAATAGACTCAAAAAAGTCCTCGCTGACCTTGACCTCATCCAAATTTGCAACAGCTCTACACATGATAAAGGTGCAACCCTTGATTTAGTAATTTCCAAACCGGAGTCCATACAGCTAGCCATGATCCACCCATGCGACTGGTCAGATCATCACATCATCACCTTCTTTAGCAATGAAACATTGAAATATAATTCGGTTCAGCCCTCAAGACCTAAAGTATGGAAAAGAGACCTGAAAAACATTGACCCTAACATAAACACTGCTCAGCGCTACAACTTACTTCTTCCTCCTGAAGGGATATCAGATGTTCATGAGCTCACCAGCCACTACTTCAATTCCATAAATGTGATTCTAAATGAGGTGGCGTCCCTTCAATTGAAGAAAGTCTCCACAAAAGATTCTAAGCCTTGGTACAATGGAAGATTAAACGAGGACAAAAGAGCCCTAAGAATGACTGAACGCAGATGGAGAGATGCTTCATCCACCAATCATCTCAAGATACTAAGAACGAAGAGAAATGCATACTATAGAAAGATCAAGTGCACTAAACCACCTTCTTCACACACTAATTAGACCAGGCAAAAAATTGTCCCAGAAAACTTTTTGAGCTAATCAAAACTCAGTTGAAAGAGGCATCTCACCTCCCCCTAGATAAATGTGGTCCACGACCAAACTGTGAAGAATTTGCCACCTTCTTCACGCAGAAAACCAAACCATAAAAAAAGACCTGCACAACGATTTAATCACTCACACTGTCTCACAAACTAACCCCTCACCCTCCTTTCTAAATGCTCCGCAGTCAAACGCATCAAAGGTCGAATTAAAAAATAATGCATCTTGGTCATCTTTTAAAACCTACAATGAAGAATGCATTCTTAAAATGCTTACTGCACTGAATCCGGCTAATCACTTCACCTACCCTCTCCCTCCAAACTCTGTAAAAGACTTCATCCCGTTTCTGATGCCTCTAAGGACCAAGATTATAAATAACTCCCTACGCCAAGGGTGCATTCCTGACACCCTCAAAGCCAGGTCTGAATTTCCTTTTTTTTAACAAATCGGTTTATTTATGGAACTTTTGTACAGCTAACTTGCAGTGGTACTCTGCCTTGACTCGCCCGCAATGCCTCAGTGAGGGCAGATGCGCAGAGGGACGCGACTGCAGGACGAACAAGCAAAATGCGCTGCAATTGACTGTCCCAGTACCTCATCATTACAGCCAGGGAATACTCATAGAAAGATCAAGAATTTCGAGCTTGTGGGGCAGCCAGTACTTTGAGCAAAGTAAAAAAGCACCATTTGTTGCTCGTAAATCAACCAGAGAATGGGCTGTCACAGGCCTTGCGGGTGGGAGAGCGCCAAAGCCACTGCCCCGGAGAATTCCAGAGCGTATGTTTAATTACAGTACCAATCCCCATTACCTGCATACACGGTGTTTCTGTCCACTCCTAAGGATTCATCACCCACCACCTGCACGTTCCGTGACCCTGCTTGAGAAAGGTGTTCCTTCAACTCCTGCACACGCCGGCTTTTCCCACTGTAGGGGAATCCGCACAGCATCACCCATGGCATGGTGTCCTTAGCGTCTCAGCAGAGCGCACGCACAGCAATTTCTTGTTTGCATTGCCCGAGATCTGGCCCACCCTGGAGCTTAAAAATAACAAAGTGGGGAAGCCCGCGCTTTGTTTTTTTAAAATGTTCTCGTCCAGATTCGCGATCCCTGTTCTAATTCGGCCGATTTTTTTTAAATGCTTTTTTTGTGCCTTGGGTTCCTTGTGGGACCCCCTGAGCAGGCCTAGGGGTCCAGGGTGTTTCTACCTTGCCCCCTTTTCTTGTTTTTCACCTTTTTTTTTACTAATTTCTTGTGAATCGGTTACCGAGTCACAAGATGGCTGCCAACACTTCCTGGTTTGGAGTGTTGGCAGCCAATCAGAAGTCAGCTCGTGTTCGGGAGGAATCACCACTCCTCCTCGGTGCTCAGATATCGATATTTTTCATTTTTATATTTCGGATTTACACCATTTTTAAAAAAAAGGGCTCTTTCTGAACCAAGGGCTACCTTTTTGCCAAATTTGGTGTAATTCCGTTCAGCAGTTCGGGCTGTAGCCTGTTCTAATTTTTCCTATGGAATTTAACTTGGGGAAAAATTGTTTTGAGACCCCCATTTTTTCTCGGCCCCCGCTTGACGAATCACCCTGAAACTTCCAAGATAGATGCTGACCAGAGCAGGCCATTAGTTTTGAAATATTCGCGAAGATTCATCAACCGGCACCAAAGATATTGCGAAAAGAAAAAACGCAATTTGAACAGAAACAAGATCCTAACTATAACTATCTACTGGCGACTGCCAGTTGATAATATATATATATATATATTTAACTATGATCAAGAAGCTTATGCTCAACTTAATGTCCGGACATGCTATGAGCGTATTCAACTTCAGGTACTAACTTCAGTAAAAATAGGCTACCATCAGAAATTGGCCAAATGGAAGGCGTCCAAACTAATCAGCGAGGCAGAATATAAATATCTAAAAACTGACCACCCGATCACGCCCATTTTGTACTTTCTCCCCAAGGTGCATAAAGACCCTCTAAATCCACCGGGCATACCCATAATTTCTGCTAGGGGCAGTCTTTTGGAGCACACCTCTGTGTATATTGATTATTTTTTGCAGGGGTATGTGCAGAATCTGGATTCTTACATAAAAGACACCGGGGATTTCTTAACTAAGATTAAAGACGTTGAATGGGTGGCGGGGGATTGGCTGATTGCCTTGGACGTAACAGCACTCTATACCAGTATCTCGCATTCTGATGGACTCGTAGCTGTAAAACATTATTTATCGAGAAGAGGACCTGATTTTGAAGAACACAACAGAATGTTGTTAACATGCTTCGATTTTGCCTTGCGAACAATCTGTTCTTGTTTAATCATCAATTGTATCGCCAACTTCAGGGGGTAGCTATGGGGGCCAGCTTCTCCCCGAGCTTTGCGTGTCTGCACATGGGGGCTTGGGAGGAGCTGGTCCTCAGGCAAAACTACCAAGGTATCATTAGTAACAACCTGATTGAGTGGTACCGTTTCATTGATGATTTGATGATCATTTGGAGGGGTAGCAAGGAGGAGGCTTTGAGCTTTATTGAGAGTATAAACAATAATAATCTCAATCTCAGATTTACAGCTACCCTTAGCCAGGAATCTGTCACTCTCCTGGACACTGAGTTATACATTCACAATGGACACCTTGAGAGTAGAATTTATCGTAAAAAGACTGCAGGGAACAGCATCCTTCATGCTGCCAGTGCACACCCGGCACATTTGATTTCTAACATCCCCTATGGGGAGATGCTTCGTCTACGCCGAGTGTGCAGTAACTCCATTGACCTCAAACTGGCTCAAGAAGATAGCATGAAGCATTTTTTGGAAAGAGGTTACTCTGAACAGACGGTTCACAAAGCCAAGGAAAAATCAATGATACGAACTAGAGAGGACCTTCTGGTTAAGACTGTGGATCAGCAAGCAGTGGGAGCTGTGGGGACTAGGAGTAAGATAGATACAGAAAAGAACAATTTCCGCATCATAACGGGATTTAGGAGGCAACATAATGAGATATACAAAATTATGAACAGACACTGGCCTCTGGTTACCCGAGACTCTGTCATTGGGACCACCCTACCCAAGAAAGTTTCCCTTACTTTTAGCAAAGCTCCCTCACTACGTGATATATTAGTTGATACCAGTCCAGAACCTTTCAATAAAACGTCTTGGTGGCAACAAAACAAAGGATTTTACCATTGCAAGACCTGCAAGGCGTGCGTCCATGGGGTAAATACAAAAATCTTCATGGACGGTTTCACTGACCGCCCTCACTCTATCACGCAGGTTTTGACCAGCAAGACCGAATTTGCGGTCTATGTTCTACAATGCCCCTGTCTACTGAGATATGTGGGCAACACAAAACATGCTGTCCATAAACGCATTTTACAACACTTACGTGCGATCACCAATGGTGATAACACATACCCAGTGGCCCGACACTTTAGGGAGGCCCACCTGAGCAATAACACCTTACTGAAATGCTGGGTAATTGATTCAGTGCTAGCCAGTAGAAGGGGTGGAGATAGAGAGAGCAAGTTGAGGAGGCTTGAAACCAAATATATCCTTTTACTCAATACCAAGAGTCCTGGGGGATTAAATGTGACAGAAGACCTCTACACATGCTTACCTTGATGACCAATACATAAGTATACTCTTGATGTCACCTAAGAACAAACTTATACTCTGACAGATTTTCCCCGGCTGGGTAACGTAAATGTAGTTCGCAATCTGTAATTCTTAGGTTTTGGATCTGACATGAATCTGTTTCTGCTGCTATTTGATCATGAATTATTTTAACATTTGAGGAGTATGGCTGGATATAAGCAGACTACATGGGTCCTTGTTCCCTGATAGTCTTATATACCCAGCCTACTATGCACTTTATTCACGGTGATTACTGTTTTTAACATAGTGACATTAGAAGGAAAGGACCTGTAGACGGAGGGTCTTTTATGAATTTATCTGCTATTTTATCATCATTTTATTTGTATAGGACTGGGTAGTTTACCCTATATATGTTTTAACCATATTTTATAGTATATGTGGTTATTTAATTGATTATGGTATTTATTGTGTATTATGTATACAGTATTACAGCTGGAGGGACTATTAGATTTTAAAGTCTCCCTACTCTTGGCATCAGCAATGTTTGCACTATTTTGCGGTATTTTGCACAGTTGGTATGTGAATGATCGTACCTTGCTAATTTTGCACTATTGCGATTTGTTGCACTTTTAATTTGCACCATTGCAGTTTTTTGCACAAAAAACAGCAGACACTTGCACTTTATTGAACATCAGCTTGCTGTAAGTACTGTGAATAAAAATTATGGTATTTTACTGATATTTTGCAACATATGTCCTATTATACGAATTAATTTGATGATTAATACTTATTTCTTGAAAAACCTCTGTTCCATCCAAATTCGGTTTGGGTTTTAGGAAATGTTTTGGTATTTTACCGAGATTGCAATAGCACATGTCTGTATTTGTCTCGCATGCATTACAATGACCTGCCAGTATGTCTTCTATGTCTACTATGACTCAACACTACCCTCTCATGTGACGATCATCATCCAATCACTGGCAGTATATAATGGTGTACCTTTCATTAATACATTGTCATGTGAACAAGGCTCTTGCAAGCCGAAACGTCATGAGACTGAACCTGCACCTTAAATAAAAACGTGGAGCACTATACCTGGTCCGTGTCCGTTGGCTTCCTTCCTGGCTGGAGTAGATCTAGAGCGTGAGAGGAGTGGCGGTGTGGTCGATATATATATATATATATATATATATATATATATATAAATCACAGTCCGTGACTACACAGAGGAAATCTGGAGCACTGTTTTTGGGCCTAAAGATCCATGTGGGACCCCCTGAGCAGGCCTAGAGGGTCAGGATGTTTCTACCCTGCCCCCTTTCCTTATTTTTCAACTTTGTTTTACTGTTTTCTTGTGACTCGGTTCTACCGAGGCACAAGATGGCTGCCAACACTTCCTGGTTTGGAGTGTTGACAGACAGTTGACATCCAATCAACTTGCAGCTCGTGCTCGTAATTGTACGAATTTCAGTACAAGTACAGTACTTCGTCTATAGATATCACTATGATTTTACTTTTGATTTTCTCAGGAACTACGGAACGGATTTACACTATTTAACAAAATGCAAAATCTGCGAACCGAACTCTACCTCTCTGTCAAATTTGGTGTAATTCCGTTCAGCCGTTCAGGCTGTAGCCCTGGCTAAATGTCCCTATGGAAAATTGCATAGGGAAAACACGTTTTGGGACCCCCCTTTTTTATCGGCCCCCACTTGACGAATCACCCCCAGACTTTCAGGGAAAGAGCGGAGCAGAGCAGGCCATTTTCTTGGAGAATTTCACGAAGATTCGTCCACCAGCGCCAAAGTTATTCCAAATATAATGTTGTGGATTTCCTATGGAAAGTAGGTCCTAACTATAACTACCTATAATATATATATATATATATAGATATATATATATATATATAGATATATATATATATATATATATATATAGCGCTCCAGCATCGATCCCCGATAACGGGTGAAGAACGGGCCGCACTCGTAGGGTACTCGTAGGGTACTCTCTCATCAGATAGTTTATTGGTTCATTAATTCCAACACAGGACGCGTTTCGGCGTAAGCCGCTTTTTTCCTACTGAATACAAAGTGCATACTAGCATAGTCGCCATTTTAAACAGTCGCCAGCAATGTTTACTTCACGTAAATCAATGATATAGAAAGAGGACTTTCCCGCAAAAGAAAGTGTATATACAAACGTGGGCGCCATATTAACATTTGTTTTGTTAATGCTAAATTAGTCCATTTCAAATTTAGTTATCATTTATGCAGATAGATATTTGCATATGCAAAAAAGAATCTTTTCTAAACAGAAAAAAATTATTTACAGGTGCTTGTAGGTCATTTTGAATGCCTTGATCAAACCTCATACAATTTTAGACATCCTCAGTTAAAAAAGGAAAAATTTTGGCAATGTTACCAATTTCAAATTGAGCGCTTTTGTGAACCCTTCACATGCTTTAACCTCCTCTATATTGCTATATTTTATTGGTAAATTCATTCAAACAAAATTGAGCCCTGGATGGGCTCTCATCACAGTTTCACATTTAATGCATAAATGCTATTATCAGTTAATTAAATTCAAATTTTCAGGCGCCATATCATACATTCAAAAAAATAATTAATGTGGAACCAAAAATATATCAGTATGTGCGTATTTTACATGTACAGCAGACATTCTTTTTGCATTTTATTTCCTCAACTGTATTAACTAGACATCAGTCTTCAATTTCAATCTGCATGTACGGATTCCTGTCTTATCATCTTAACCTAGGTAAATTGAAAGTTCTTCCTCTGTGTTATGGCCATCAGGGATTACAGTTTGCATGTCGATTATATATCTTGATTCGAGCCTTCTGAGTTTGAGTTCCCTATTTCCCCCACGGTTATTTGGAGGCATGTGGTCTAAGCAAAATAATTTTAACTGATTCCTGTCACTATTATGATGGAGGGCGAAATGTCGTGACACAGGATACATGAAGTCTTTGTTTTCTATTGCTCGTGCATGTTCTAAAATTCTCTTTTTAGTGGGGTGTATGGTACTTCCTATGTACTTTTTAGTGCAAGGACAGAAGAGACAATATACACAGTACGGTGTATTGCATGTTAGAAATTTAGTTATTGTTATGGGATTTCTCGTGCCAGGTATTTTATATGACAGAACTCTTGGGCTGTTCTTACAAGTGTTGCATTTTGAGCAAGGAAAAAATCCCATGACCTTGCTAATTCTGGGAACAAACGGAATAGGTTCATAATGGCTCTTAACTAATTGGTCTCTGAGAGATTGACTCCGCCTATATGTCATCTGCGGATATTCAGGTAATGATCTTCCTATTATTTGATCTGTCCTAAGGATGTCCCAGTTTCTACACAATATTTTTCTCAGAGTTCCTGCCTCACTTGAAAAAGTAGTTTTAAATCTGCATTCATTCTCCTCCCCTTTAGATGGCTGCGTTTTATCTTTAAGTAGGCAGTGTCTGGGTATTTTTTCAACCTTACTTAGAGTCTTCAACAAGAGTTTCTCACAGTAGCCCCGTATCTTCAATCTATCTATAGCTGCATGTGCTGCAATATAGAAGCCATCTATGTTAGAGCAATTCCTTTTAAGGTGTAAAAGTTCCCCATATGGTATGCTATTTTTCAGGTTTCTAGGGTGGCTACTTGAGGCTTCTAGTATCGAATTTCCGGCAGTCTCCTTCCTAAATAAGGATGCACATATCTTACCCTGTTCAATGAATACTTTTAAATCTAGGAAGGATACCTCCTTGTTGCTCATCTGCCCACTAAAGTGTAGATTTAACTCATTACTATTCAATTCACAAATGTAATTTTTGGCATCTCTCTGTGGACCCTTTCAAAGGATAAATAAATCGTCAATATATCTGTGCCACGAAATGACACATTTAGTCCATTTTTGGTATTTGTCCGCCCAGGCCACCTGCTTATATACCTATATTACCTACTGGCGGTCGCCAGTAGGTATATATAGTTAGGATTTTTTCTCTATGGGTTTTTTGAAAATTCTATGTCTAATAACTTTGGCGTTTGTGGACGGAATTGGCTGAAATTTTCAGGAAATTGGCACATTTTGTTTCTGAGCAGCCCCTGAAAATTTTGGGGGGGTTCGTCAAGGGGGGGCCGAGAAAAAAGGGGGGTCCCAAAACGCGTTTTTCCCATGTTAATTTCCATAGGGCGGTTGGCCTCACTTTTAGCCCGAACGGCTGAATGGATTTGCACGAAACTTGGCAAAATTGTAGGGACTGGTAGCCCGATGTGCCTTTTGTAGGTCTCAATATATGTGCTCCAGTGGATTTTGAGAAATTAACGTTTAAAAAAAGATATATATCTGTAACAGCGGACCGGGCAGCGCTCTGGTTCGCGGACTTTTTGCGCAACGGAGCTTTGTGAAGCGAAGCTGATTGGTTCTCTGGCGTCTGTCAACATTCCAAACAGTCCGTAGCGGCCACCATCTTGTCTCTCGGTAGGATCGAGAGACAAGAGGAGGTCAAAACAAAGGGGGAAATAACTATAAGGGGGCATAGTAGATCCTCGCTGACCCCCTAGGTTTGATGTGGAGGTTTTAAAAGGGCCCCGCGGGGCAAAAAAAAAAAATAATAATAATAATCGAACGGCTGAATGGATTTGCACGAAACTTGGCAAAATATTAGGGACTGGTAGCCCGATGTGCCTTTGCTAGGTCTCAATATATGTGCTCCAGTGGATTTTGAGAAATTAACGTTCAAAAAAAGATATATATCTGTAACAGCGCTCCGCTTCGCGTAACGGAGGTTTGCGAAGCTGATTGGTCATTCTGTCACTGGGCTATAGTTGGGCTACATCTGGCTGATATTTGGGCTACATTTGTTTTTTTGTGTGTCTGGCGGCCATCTTTGGGCTACATTGGGCTACATTGGGCTTCATTGGGCTACATTCGGCTAATTAGCAAATAGCTCATCGCAAACTAGGAATGGTAAAGAATCGCTATTTATTCCTTAAAGTTCGCTATTTAGGAAATGCAAAAAACTTTGATGATACATATGGCGGTTCATCTCTAACAAGATAAGAAGCATAGGGATACATTTATGATGACTGGCGCATCACCAGGGATGTGTTAGTCATTCTGTGCCGCTGTTCCGTCACCTATGGTGTGCTGCATTTACAATGCGGCGCATCATGGGGCAAAAACAGCACAGATGCGTGATGTATGTGTGCCGTAAAGGTGGCGCATTGCTGGAGTTGTATCGCAAGTGTGATGAAGCTCCAGCAAGGGTTGGGGGTGCCCCTGTCGCAGGGTTTCTGTTCTCACACAGAACTGTGGACAGAGGATTGGAACCTCGGCGAATTAGGGTGTCCCAAAACTCACGTTAGTAATCAAAAACTCCTTAGCAAGCTAGGTACAGTGTCACATTGGATATAACAAACTCTCAACGTTTAGACAATCCAGAATATGAACTTATAGTACCTCAGGATACGTGGAACTCATGAACAGTCGGTCGTTATAGATTTCTTAGAAACCAGAACATGGAGTTAAGAAGAACAGATGTGTATTTGAAATGTTTATTTACTAATGCCGTCTTCTCAGGCGTAGTACCTTAGATAATAAAAGTACACATATTATCAGTAGCAAAATTACCAGCATAGTTACTAGTACATAAAAAGTGAATGGTGATAGTATGTTAACATGCTGTAAATGAATAAGAGTTAGCAACACTTATAAGCAGCCGCGGGCCGTGGAGGGAGTTACGGTGAGGCAGGGAGGCGGGGAGGAGGAGAAGCAGGGTGGAGAATATAAGTAAACATATTATCAGTAGCAAAATTACCAGCATAGTTACTAGTACATAAAAAGCGAATGGTGACAGTATGTTAACATGCTGTAAATGAATAAGAGTTAGCAACACTTATAAGCAGCCGCGGGCCGTGGAGGGAGTTACGGTGGGGCAGGGAGGCGGGGAGGGGGAGGGGCAAGGTAGAGAGGGCTCCACCCTGCTTCTCCCCCTCCCCCTCCCCGCCTCCCTGCCCCATCGTAACTCCCTCCACGGCCCGCGGCTGCTTATATCTCACCCTCCCTAATACACATATTATATTATTTGCTAAGAAGGTCTCTTTGTGTTGGTTTAGGGCGTGCCCATACTTTAGTGTCTTAGATTTGAAGGAATCACATCAGCATACACCAGCTCTCTCTTCATGTGAACCGCATCAACTGTTGTGTATGTGTGTTCGGCAAAGCAATATAAAACCCGCCTCATGCCCAGAATTGGCAGAAGTTGCACTTATGTTATGAGTATGAAGTCGTGGAGATCAGACCTCATAACAATTCTGTATCGTGTTGTTCTTGAAACTTTAGCACTCGCTGTACAGATATAGTTTAACAAGTAAAGCAGATAGTAGACCAATAACATATTATTCTCATGTAAACCACGATGAACTACTAGGTGGAAAGCTAAAGCAACAACTAAGTGTCGTGTGCAGAAGTTGCAAAAAAGGAAAAATGGCGTTTAAACCGGTAATGAGCCCATGCTAACTTAACACGGTGTAAAGATATCCAGGACCTAGATGACACCTCCTCATGATCCGGAAACGAACTGAATAAGATAATAGAAGTGCCATCTCATGAGAGCAGATTGCAAGTTTATATGTGGACGGTCCGCAAGGTAAAGCATTAAAAACTAGGAAAATTTAATGCTAAAGAAAAAGAAAACAGCCAAGTACTTTATCGAGTCTTAAGCCAATAGGCAAGGTAAATAATAAAAACTTGACAAATAAGTCAATGAATTGTCAATGAAATGCTAGTACTCAGCATATCAAACATGAAAAAGGTCTATGACATAACTGTGTATGCAAAATAAGCTGCAACAGCCTCCAATAGGAAGTCACCGTCTTCATCCGAAAACAGTTCAGCCATCCAATTTAAAAGCGGAAAAGAACATACGTGCTCTCCCAGCACCGGATCCTCTATCACCATCAGAGGACAGCTCGGTGGGTTTTCAAGAAAGCTCTGTTCCAAGAAAGACTGTGCTGCCGCCAGTAAATTCCAGGGACCAAGTAGTCCATGCATCAATGCCACAGCCATAATCCTTTCGCCAGGACAAACCAACTCGTGAGTAATGATAGGAGTCATCAGCTGATTAAAGTCGACGTCAGGAGAAACCGGTCCGCAGAGACACAAATCAATGGCCCAATCGAAATCACAGGTCAGGCAGTGAAATACAGGCTGGACACAGGTGAAGTAGGAGAATCGAAAAGATAATCCATATGCCGTGCTTAATATCGCCAACGGCATTGTGCCATAATATTCTAGCATGCGATTGCGGAACAGTGTCAGCAGCTGCAGGGTGGGAGGTTGCATAGGAGGGACATCCATATTTAAAAATGTAAAAAAGCACAAGAGCGTCCGCTGGTAATGCAAGTAAAAATGCCAATCCACGAACCAGAGTGCAGAAAATAGAATGAAAGGAAGCAGGGATGACTCCAAAGATTTTCTCAAATGAAGTCACGAGACCACTGGTAACAACTTTAAAAAAGTGCGCCAGGGACTTTGTGGAGGATGCGTTAAAGATAGTCGGAAACATGTTGCTGAAATTGAAAGGCAAATCTTAATTGAAAAGGGTGTGCACCTCTGTACGGGTGTTCGCTATGTGAAGTACGAAAGTTTCACGGGCCGAACTCAAGGCCACCTCTCTCTGAGACAAAAGAGCTCTTATTCTTGCCATGCCGTTGAAACGTGTCCCAAGGTTGGTATTTGTGGCCAGATTGAAAACTCCCTATGTTCATGTGTGGGAGGAAATAGAACATTTCTGCAGCAAATAACCCGTTCACTTACTGTTACGATAAAAGGAATACTTTTAATTAACTCAGAACAATCTTCATTATTGAGCATCAAATAACTACCATTTTCCAACAACTTGAACGTGGGGATGATAGCAGGAACTGGCGTGCCTTGCAACACGCAAGCCATATTTGGTCGGTGTTTGTTGCATGAACCGTGTAACTGTATGTGCCTACACATTAGTGAATGATCTGGCGTCTCAGTGCATTCCTCTCCATTCAGATAAACTTCTTGATCATCTTTGAAACATCTGTATGTGTATGGAAGCGACCAGACCTCATGAAGAAAAGCACTACCTAAAGGTTCATAACGACCTATTGGTATATATTTCATACAATTTGAAAACTTATATAAAGCAAAAGGCAGCGTTATTAAACCGTGGATAAGGCATGTTGCCAAAAAACCCGCAATCCTCTGCTGATGATGTCACTGAGCATGTCATGAATGATGTAATATGTGACATCATCAGCAGTGGATTACGGGTAATGGTATCTCTAGTTTACTCCCTTATAGCTGTCTTTCTTTTAACATAAGTGTCTGTTTCCTTCCCTTATACTTACTGTTTTTGGTTCGCTTCCGGTTCGCGTACCGGCGAGCGAACTGGGAAGCGAACTAAGAGAAATAGAGGTTGGCACAGTTCCAAATATTGTACCAATTTTTTAATAACGGGGAGGTAGTTCTGAAAAGAACTTTTTTTTTTATTTTTCTGAACATTTTTTTACTGGTTTTGAATTTTTCGGAACAGTTTTATATTTTTTTGGGTTTTTCTTGGAGGGGGCAATGAAAACGATTCATTGTAAAGGGCTCAACAGGAGCAACAAAACAAAAAAAAGAAGTATTTATTATTTTGGGCGTTTCGGACAAACTTGCATATGATAGTCAATAGCTCTGTTGATCAGAGTGATGCTTTTTTCTCCGTAGGAAATGAATCCATCGCAAAATGCGCAGATGTGTTTTACATCACCAAATCTCATTTGTATATTTGGCACCATCTCCCTGCCCTCTGGTCCCGTTACTTCCGGTACAACAGATCTTCTGGCCATAATAGGGAGATTATCTAGGTCGTTCCGAAACTGTGCAGCACTGTAGTTGTTAGGATGCCACCTAGTCATATGGCGATGCATTGTGTAGTTTCCGAAACTGTATTTTTTGTCGGTCCCTCTGGACAGTCTATCTTGACATATAAGGCAAGTTACGTATCTTGCATTTACTTTTTTCTGACCTTTGGGAATTTTAAAAAATTGCCAAATGAAGTTTTCTTTCCGGTGAGACGTCCTGGGCTGCTCAGGCAAAAACTGCCTCTCTTCGTGCTCGTCCTCCTGTTCCTCTTCTTCTTCTTCTTGTTGAATTATAACTTGAGCAGGTGGTCCACTCTTCCTTGGATGTGGTGGAGGTGGTGGGGAAGCACCAGCTGAAGCTACTAAAGAAGCCATTGCTCAGTGATCACAAAGGGTCTTTCTCTCACAATGATGAAAGTCAGAGTGAGGAAAGAAGGAGGGATTTTCATCATTTGGGAAAAACAAGAGTTCTCAACCAATCAAAAGTGTTCATTTTAGATTATATGACCTAGTCTTACATCATTAGGAAACCAAAAGTGAAATGAACCAATGAAAAGTGTTATTACCAAGTCACATGACTTGCTGTGTTTACGTTAAGCGCTTTGCAGGGCCTCCCGGTTTGCTTCCAGAAACCTGCGCTTTGCGACTCGCTTCGCGTACCAGTTCGCTAACGTAGCACGTCATATGACGTATCACGCGACAACGTGAAACGTCATGCGGACGGGAGGCGTCACGATGTTGTTTTCAAACGCGCCACTTGCGGTAAAGAAACGTTTACCGGCTCGCGGTCTATTTCGCGGCATCAAGGTCAGCTAACGGGAAGCTTCCCGATTTGCGAAGCGGGAACGAAGAAAAAAAAATATTTAAAAAAAAAATTATTCATAAACATATAAAATATATTTTTGGATTTAAAGAAGAATACATTTTACAGCTACAGATATTAGCTGTTAAAAAACCAATGAAATTCACAGAAAAAACCATAGGTTATGGACCATATATAGTTAGGAATTAGCATTTACAAAACCTTGAAAATTCACTGAAAAAACCATAGGTTATAGACCATATATAGTTAGGAATTAGCATTTACAAAACCTTGAAAATTCACTGAAAAAACCATAGGTTATAGACCATATATAGTTAGGAATTAGCATTTAAAAAACCTTATTTTACTCACACAAAACCATTGAAATTCCATATATAGTTAGTTGCACTAACTATATATCGCGCACCCGCAATCCACTGCTGATCATGTCACATATTACATCATTCATGACATGGTCAGTGACATCACTGATGACATCACTGATGACATCTCAAATGACATCACTGATGACATCACTGATGACATCTCATTTGACATCATTCTTGTGCTAATACGATAAACCTCTTCAGACTCTAATATAACCTTAGATACACTCAGTGTATACAGACACTCACACATGGAGTTACTCACACACCCAGTCAGTCATGCAAAGAAACAATCTCACCTCCATTTCTTCAACTATACAGTTAAACACACCTTACTTATTGAAACATATACTAACACATATTTACTCTCTTATACAATCCCTGATACAAGTTCACAATGATCGATACAACCACTCACTCATTCAGTGGCTCTCATGCACAGTTATTTATATATGCCAACTCTCACATGTACTGTGTTTTACATATGTACTTACTATGACATGTAGCATTGAGATATCCATTCACTCATCAATACACTCATGCACACAGTCAACTGCCCATGTAGCTGTTTCCACATGCACTCTTGAACTCATACACCTAGTGAATAAACTGCTCACACATCTATGCATAGAGTCACACACCTTCCAGCCACCCCCACACAAACTCAATCTCCCATAGAAATACTTGGGCAACCAATTAATAACACATATAGCCTCTCGTATAGCTAATGATCAACACATGCAGCAGTTTACAGAACAACAGACATAATGATGCACAAATTAAGACAGTTTAGTCACTAACCCATGCATTCAGTGAGACACATTTAATCACTCACTCATACAGTCAGTCATGCACCTACTAAATCCTTCATCCAGACACTTATACATCCACTCAAGACATATTTTAACTTTACAGAAAAATACAGTCACTGGATGTTGTCATCAGTGATGTCATTTGAGATGTCATCAGTGATGTCATCAGTGATGTCACTGACCATGTCATGAATGATGTAATATGTAACATGATCAGCAGTGGATTGCGGGTGCGCGATATATAGTTAGTGCAACTAACTATATATGGAATTTCAATGGTTTTGTGTGAGTAAAATAAGGTTTTTTAAATGCTAATTCCTAACTATATATGGTCTATAACCTATGGTTTTTTCAGTGAATATATATATATATAAACACAAACCCTATTCCAAAAGTAAAAGGCACGCACACAAACTTGCTTGCATACGGCTTCTTTTAATGGAATGGGCCACCTCCGACCCAGCAGCTAAAAGAGACGTGTTTTGGCTGTAGGAACAGCCTTTGTCAATCATATATATATATATATATATATATATATATATATATATATATATATATATATTCCCTGAAAAAACCATAGGTTTCACACCAGTTATAGTTAGCTGGAAATTTTACTGGCATAAAACCATTGAAATTCCCACATTATAGTTAGTTGGAATCACTATAACTTGCACGTGCAATGCACTGCTGATGACGTCACATATTACATCACTCATGACATGGTCAGTGACATCACTCATGACATCACTGATGACACCATCCTTGTGACAGAGTGACAGACCTCCTTTCAGTGTAATGTAACCCTTGAAACACATATTCAAAAATAGAAACTAAAATTTTCAAAAAAATGGAGATACCCATACCAGTTACAACAACCAATTCAGTAATTCCACCATCTATATACACATCCACTCATTCACCAACAGTTCTATATAGTCACTCATACATATACTCACTCATCATATTTAGTGAAACACCTATACATCCTGTTACACACCGACACGCATCCAAAAGTTACTCACACACATACTCACACATGCAAATAAACTATTAAACATCCGTTTATTTGCATATACAGCTATACACACACTACCACTTTACTTCTAAGGAAGCTTACACATACTTACTCTCTTAAATAATCACTTATAGAAACACATACCTATTTAAACAGGAACTCATACAATCTCTTACTCTCACGTATACTCACTTATATACATCAATATTCACATATACTAGATTAAAACATATGTAGTTACTGATAAAGACACTAGTGAGACAGTCATTCACTCACTAACACACACATATACACACTCATCCACCCATACAGTCCTGCACATATGCTGTCTTCAAAACACATACAGAGAGTCAGTCATTCATGCATCTATGTGCTAAGTAATACCCCCACCAAACCATACAAACACTCATACTGACACTAAGTAAAACATCTAATAACTCAAATACATACACATGTAGCTACTCACCAACCCATGCAGCCACTTATACACAAAGTGAAACACTAATACATATATTTAAATATTTAAACATTACTCACTAATATATGTATTGACTAAGATACACTTAATAAGCCAGTTAACCAATCAATTTAAAAACAACAACAAAATCCATGTAAACACTTATTTAAACATTTATTCTTCCATGAACTTTTACATATACATATATATAACACATATTTATTTTTCAAAAAGACACACATTCACTGGATGGTGTCATCAGTGATGTCATGAGTGATGTCACTGACGGGGGCGTGGCTTGAGCGCCGACTGGGATGGCGGCGTGAGCCTACAGCTCCGCGCCTAATCCCGCAATTCATCCTGAAAAACCCGCCATAGGTGCTAACTAAGGCGCAGGCACCCGGCGCGAAGCACTGGAGGAGCGGAGGAACGCAGTTGCGGGCCAACGCGAGGCCAGCATAGCGCGACGAACTGACTCCGGACTCGGAGGGAGCCGAGCCGCTGGACATAAGATGGCGGCGGTCTGAGGTGACGGCGGCGGAACTGCGGGACGAGGTGGCCTGCGGCTGGCGTGGAGCGAGAGCCACGACCGGAGGGAGACAGAGGTGTAGGGGCCGGGCGGTGCGAAACACCGCGGGCGGTAAGGAGGTGGGGAGCGCTCCTCGCCATTGTGGAGCTCGGCGGTTGTGGCGCCCATCCCCCAACACCTGACGTGGCGATCAAGGGGAGCGAATCCTGCTTCGCGGCTGCCCGCCTAGCTGTGTGACGGCTGGGCATCTGGCACGATCGGGCAGCGCCCCCCCAGAGAGCGGAGGACTCCGTGCAACAGAGCGGCTGCGGGAGTGGCCGGCCTGGACTCCTGGCACTGGAACTGTTTGCTGCCCTGAGCGGAGACCTGGCTGGCGTGCGAATCCTGAGGCTGCAGGCCGGCAGAGGCGGTCTTCACCGGGTGGTAAGGTGATTGGACCTGGAAGTGGCTGGCGGACGGGTGGAAGCAGAGCACTGGCGTCCAACAACCAAGGCCTTATGGGAGGAGCGATGTTGGGACCCTGAGGAGCTGGTCATTGGGACAGACGGCCGTTGCAGGACAGCGCTCATAAGCTGACCACGTGCGCGGCTCTTGCAGGCGACCGCCTGCCTCGCTGGGTACGCGCTGTGGGTTCCCCCGGGGGCCGTGACTTTGCGCAGGGGAGGTGGTGGCTCCCAGCTGGGGTCGGGGACAGAGTGCGCAGAAGGTCCCACTGAGCGATCGGGGGCCCACGGACACACTGAGAGGAACGAGGACCTGTGGACGGCCATTTTGAACTGGGAGGAGAGGCCTCCGAGCCAGCGACAGTCAGGCCCACGGAGGCAGGGACCTTGGCTGGGAAAGAACGCTGAGGCCACTGAGTGGCGAACGGCCAAGGAGGATTGCCCTCACCCGACGGATGATACTTGGTACGGGAAGTTCCCCTAGAGGCGACTTCGCAACGACGCAAGATGGCCGCCATTGGCGGGGATCGGACCCTGGAGCTGGGCGACGACCAGGCCGACATGCCGGTTGCGGAGAATGGAACCCGTACTGCCCCGGACACATCTGCGCAGGAACAGAGGCTGAACTTGCGATTGGACAGCATACTGGAGGCAATAACAGCGACCAAGGAATCTCTCCATCAGGATATAGCGCAGGTCGCGACGGGACTGGGTCTCCTGAAGGCGGACCATGCCAAACTTACTGATAGAGTGAAGGACAGCGAGGTGTTGCTCTCGGAGCTCAAGCCAGCGGTAGTGACTGTGGAACATAAACTGACTGATATCCTGGATCGACTGGCGACACTGGAGAAGCGTGCGGAGGATTCCGAAAGTCGCAATAGAAGGAACAACGTACAGGTGGTGGGCCTACCGGAAAAAGTGGAAGAGGATGATGCAGTGGCATATATGGAGAACTGGTTTCGAACGGTCGTGGCTCCGGAGGGTCTCTCTCCCTTCTTCTCCCTGGAGCGGGCGCACAGGGTCCCGGCCCGCCCACCCATGCAGGGCCGACCGCCGCGACCGATGGTGGTTCGACTATTGCATTACAAGGACCGGGATCTACTAATACAGAGGGCACGTTCAGTGGGCCCTTTTCAGGTTGAGAACAGCTCGGTCACAGTCTTCCTGGACTACACTCAGGAGGTCCAGAGGAGCAGGGCATCCTATCTGAATGTGAAGAAAGAACTGAGGGAAGAGGGGATACAATACTCATTACTGTTTCCAGCCAAGCTACGAGTGATCCTGGATGGGAAGACCCACTTCTTTCAGACCCCGGACGAGGTATGGGCATGGCTTGAGTTATACCATGCTGGTACGGACCGCAGGGGCAAACACGATCGGGAGAGACAAAAACCGGTCCAGGTGCGAAAATCACAGCGCATCCGCAAACGTGATAGACTCAAGAGGGAGATGCAAGACGGCCAGATGGCAGCGGAAAGGAAGGGAGCGCTAGCTGCGACGGCGATTATTACAGGGTCGCAACATGAGAAGGCACTGGTGGGCTCGGAATCTGAGGTAGATGGAAGAAAATCTGGAGGTGATGTCTCGGAGGCTGACAGTTTGCCGGGATCGGCGGTCACCCCACAGACGGCGGATGGACTATTTAATGAGTGACGTTTGATTTGAGGCTTATGTCCGTTGCCCCAATTGATGAAGACTATCCTGAGGTTTGGCCAGTTGGCAGGTATGGTGTTGCGAAAGCAGCAAGGGATCTTGGGCGCGGGGCGGGGGGCCCTGTCGGCCTGGGTCGGCGCTGACCCACCCTCTTGTTGCCCTTAAGGCTTCTGTGGTGGCGACCACAGATTAGTGAACTGTGTGCAGTGTTACAGGTTTGGATGGGGGCTGATGTTGTGTTATTGGGTCCTGTCCTGGGGAGAGGGGATTGGGGTGTTTGTTGGGGTGTTCTGGTAAGGGGGATGTACTGCTATGATGTGGGAAACAAATTGTTGCTATTGAAAAGGTTGGGAAAGGGTTGCTATGGGGGCGTTACCTAAGTTGAAATGCCTTACATGGAATGTCCGTGGACTGCGAACAATGCCGAGAAGACACAAGGTGCACGCCTACTTGGTGAGGCGAGGGGTCCAAATTGCACTGTTGCAAGAAACACACTTACCCAAGCAGGAATGCACAGCATTGCAGAGGAGGTGGCGGGGCCAGGTGTTTGGAACCACGTATTCAGCATTTGCCAGGGGGGTGTTGATATGGGTGAGAGCGGGGGTTCCATTTCAAGCGACGAACCAGCTAGTAGACCCTGAGGGTCGGTTTGTGGTGGTGGAGGGGAGGCTCTATGGCCGGGACGTGGTCTTATGTAGCGTTTACGCCCCCAATACAGACCAGGCCCGTTTTTTCGATGGCTTAACCGGTTCGTTGGCACACTTCCTGGCGGGCCCCATCATCCTGGGCGGGGACTTCAATTCGATCATTGATGTGGCGCTTGATAGGTCGTATCCCCCATTGGTCGACTCCCCAGTGCGGAGTCTAGCGGCGCACAGGAAGGATTGGCAGGAGAGATGGGGACTGGCAGATGTATGGAGGGAACAACATCCTGAAACTAGGGATTATTCCTTTTTTCAGCATTACATGCCCTACATGTTAGAATAGACTCAGTCCTCTCCTGGCTGCAATGATAACACACACGGAGTACCTAGCCAGGACCATTTCAGATCATAACCCCTTGCTGGTGGTACTGCAGTGGCAGCAGGCGAGATCTGCGATCCCAACATGGAGGCTGCGACCGGATACGTTAGAGCACCCGGTGTTTAGTGACACGGTCCTGCAGGGCATAGAGCGCTACTTTGTGGTGAATGAGGGTTCGGCTGCCACGAGATCGATAGAGTGGGATGCAATGAAGGTGGTTGTGCGAGGCGAGTGTATGGGCAGGTTTTCGAATGCTAGGGCATCGGTCTTGACTGATCTGGAGAAGGCGGAGGGAGTGTTGAGGGATCTGGAGCGGCGCAGACCGGAGCGTCCGGATTTAGAGGTGCAGTTACTGGAAGCAAAGGAGGTGGTAGCGACTGAAACGGAGAGGCTGAGATGCTATGACTATAAGCTTTACACCACCAAGGTTCATGCGGAGGGGGATAAGGTGGGAACGCTACTTGCTAAGCTTGCAAATCCGGAACCTAGAGGTTGTCCGATAATGAGCATAAGAACGGAGGCGGGGGGCATAGTTTACTCGCAGACAGCGGTCATGGAGCGCTTCCGGTATTATTATAAAGAGCTGTACGAGAGTCAATTGGGGGTAGAGGTTTCTGAGATAGAGGACTACCTGGAACTCATGCCTCTCCCGGTGCTGGATAGCGAGGCAGCGAAAGATATAGGCGGCCCCATCACACTGCTAGAGATCCGTGTGGCCATTAAGCAGATGGCTAGAAATAAGACGCCGGGTGTGGATGGCTTGCCGATTGAATTTTACTCGAAATATGTGGATATATTGGCGCCCAGATTGCTGGTGGTGTATTCGGAGGCATTGACACTGGGGCAACTGCCTGCATCAATGAGGGAAGCGCTAGTGGTGCCGTTACTGAAACCAGGACGGGGAGCCTTAGATGTGGCGTCGTATAGGCCCTTGTCAATGCTGACGGCGGATTATAAGATCTTGAGCCGTATCTTGGCCACTAGACTGCTACCGCACATGACCATGTTAGTGCACAGGGACCAAGCAGGGTTTATCCCTGCTAGGAACACATCCATGAACGTTCGCCGATTGGTCCGCATATTGGACGGCGCTGTAGACCCGGACCGGAAACCGGCAGTGTTGTCGGTGGACATTGAAAAAGCTTTCGATAGTCTTGAGTGGAAATACTTAGATGAGGTGTTGGTGAAGTTCGGCCTTGGGGACGGGTTTGGAAGATGGACGAAAGTTCTCTACTCCTCTGCCACCGCAAGGGTACGCCTGGGGCCGGTTATATCCTCTGAATACCCGGTGCGCAGAGGGACGAGACAGGGTTGCTCACTGTCTCCCCTGCTGTTCGCCTTAGCGATGGAACCACTTGCATCCCAGGCGAGGTTGGGCGCATTGTACAATGGAATTGGACATGATGGGGACGTGCATTACATATCGCTCTATGCAGATGATCTATTGCTGTACCTGGAGGACACCGAAAAGGCTCTGAGAGGAGCTGTGGGGATGTTGTCCAGCTTCGGCCGACTGTCTGGCCTTAAGGTCAATTGGAACAAAACATGTGTTTTCCCGTTGCGACCAGACACACCATATCCTCCTCTCGAGGTGGATGTGGTGTGGGAACCCACGTGTTTCACCTATCTGGGTGTCCGAGTTTACCACGGGGCGGAGAATTTGCTGGAGGGAAATATAGGGCGCTGCATAAGAGCGCTAAGGGGGAGCATGTCCTTCTGGGCCTCCCTTCCCCTATCGGTTTTGGGCCGAGTAGCATTGTTGAAAATGGTGGCTCTGCCGCGGTTACTCTATTACTTCCGTACCCTACCGATATGGATCCCTCAGCGGATCTTCAAAGAATTGAAGGTGATGCTTACTGGCTTCCTTTGGGGACACGGACAACGTAGGGTGGCACTGACTACTCTGCTCAGGCCCAAACTGGAGGGGGGGATGGCGGTCCCTGATTTTGAATTGTACTACCTGGCGGCTCAGCTGCAGATGTTAACGCAACACATTGCCAGAGAGTTTAGGGGCCCAGACCTTGATAGGGGGGCCGGTATACAGCGACATGTCTTGTCATATATCGTAATGCAGCAGAAGATGGACCTGAGGGGTCTCACCTTGGAGGAAAGAACCCTCCATATGTGCTGGTTTAGAAGTTTAAAGAGAGCGAAGATAGCCCAACCATACGCACCGGAGATCCCCCTAGGGATGCTGACGGCGCTGCCACATGGGGGTGATTGGTCTCCGCTGTCGGAATGGGAAGAGCTGGGTCTACAGATGGTGGGGGACCTATATACTGATGGGAGGCTGGCCCCCTTTCGGGCGTTGCAGGAGCAGTTTGGTCTCCCGGATGGGAGTTATCTCTTGCATGCGGCAGTGATAGCGGCGATGCAGAAGCACTGGAAGGGAGGCCTAGCGGAACCGGACACGAATATGGCTTGCCAGTATGTGGTGATGGCTGCGGGCACCGTTAAAGCGGTGACCTGCCTCCACACTAGATTGTTGCATGAAGGACTAGAGCCGCTACTTGCACTGAAGACGAAGTGGGAGGACAGTATAGGCAAGCCCATACCGGACACAGTCTGGGGTCATGTATTGGCACGGACGTGGAAGGGTGTTAGAAATGCCCGCTTCCAACAGGTGCACTTTTTCATACTCCATAGGGCCTATCTGACCCCGGGGAGAATCAAAAGATATTTTGGAGTGCAGGATGCAGTGTGCCCTAGGTGCGTGGAGCCGGACGTGGAGCTGGACCACTTGCTATGGAGTTGCCAAAAATTGGGGGCGTACTGGCCTGCAGTGGGAGAACTTCTGAACGCGGTCACTGACAGGGAGGTGGAGTTTGATATGGCGGCATGCCTGCTGCTTTGGTTCCCTCACACGAAGAAGACGAAACTCACGAGCAAGTTTATAGATCTAGGGCTCATCTTGGCTCAGAGAGAGATTACTTGGCACTGGAAATCCAAGGAAGGCCCGTCGGTGAGGAGATGGATGAATGAGTTATTGAAATGGTCCAGGTGCGAGAGCGTGATTAGAATGCGACACGCTGCCAGAACTGACAACGAAAAGAGCTTGGAGATGGCGAGGGCCTGGGAATCGATAGTGCAAGCGTTAAGCGACTACATGGTGGGGGACGAGGAATAGGAACACTTGAAGACAGGGTTTCCATGGGGCACGAACACACAAATGCAATACCCGACAAGTAGCATACTATTCCATCAGACCACTTGACTATGCCCACATCAGCAGCAGTTTGGGGGGGAGGGGAAAGGTAGTAGGGAGTTATTAGGCACCATCGTCCATTTTGGCAGATGCCTGCGAATAGGAGGCATAGCCGGCCCCAAAGGGGTGGGGTACCCGGGTGGTATAATGAGGGCTCAGGTGGGGTTGTCCTTGCTCGGCCCTGGGAGGGACAGCAATAGTAGGGTGCTAAAATGGACACGTTGGAGCAGATCCTGGGGTTATTGGCATCGGCCCCGGAGGGAGGCTAGCTGTACTTGATGGTGACTAGGGGGGGGGAGTTTGTTGTGTATAAAAAAGCGGATACCAAAGAGTGTTGTTAACCGGCAACCAATGGGGGATGATTGCTGTGCCATTTTCTTTGCAGGGAGGATCTGATGCGCCGCCCAGCCTCCGGGATGTGGGCTGAATGGCTGTGTACGTCTCTATTGCCTTTCCTATGCTTCAAAATGTTAAGGTTGTACTGGTTGACCTACCCCGAGGTCTTGTTGATAATTCTGCAATAAAACCAAATTAAAAAAAAAAAAATGAGTGATGTCACTGACCATGTCATGAGTGATGTAATATGTGACGTCATCAGCAGTGCATTGCAAGTGCAAGTTATAGTGAGTCCAACTAACTATAACGTGGGAATTTCAATGGTTTTATGCCAGTAAAATTTCCAGCTAACTATAACTGGTGTGAAACCTATGGTTTTTTCAGTGAATTTAATAGGTTTTTTAAATGCTAATTCCTAACTATAACTGGTGTGAAACCTATGGTTTTTTCAGTGAATTTCAAAGGTTTTTTAATAGCAAATCTCTATAGGTATGAAAAGTAATATTTTTTATAATGAATTTTATATTGTATAATTATGTAATAGTATTTTTTTATGTTTATTTTTTTATTTTTTTTATTTTTTCACCATATATAGAATAGGCCATACTACATACCAGTCCCTACCATTTCCCCAAATTTGGTGATATTTCATTCAGCCATTTAGGCTACAGCCCTGTCTAAATATCCTGAGGTAAATTACATGACAAAAACACATATGAAAGTGTTAGAAATTACAACCAATTAAAATGTTACTTACATTTTGTACTTTTATGTGCTGACATTCGATTGGTTATGTACATGAATATATATAAAAAAAGAGAGGGAAACGCAGCCATTTTGACTAGTACTTCCTGAAGTACATTTGAAAAGGATTTTCACTGAAAACTTCAACTGCTTTCACAAAGGTAAGTTGTTAATTTGGAAAGTATGTTGTGCACTTTAAGTTAATTTGGGAAAACATTTTCTGATAGTTATATACTATCCCTCTGTAATAGTTATAGATTGAGATAGGCTTCTCTGTAATAGTTATGGATTGAGTTAGGCTTCTCTGGTATAATTATGAATTTACTAAGGCTTCATCACATGCACTTTTTAATAGTTCTACTTCCTGCCTGAAACCAAACACTGCCGAAAATTCACCTCACTGTTAAAAACTCAGAAATACCTGTCTGAACTTAAATCCAAAAGAACCCTAACTCAACTGATAAAGTAATTGTTTATGCAATTTACAGAAAGAAAATGGAAGAAAAACAACAATCCAATGTTATTTCTTTCGAAGTAAAGATTGAAAACAATCCAGATGAAAAAAAAGATGTCTTGAATTTCATGGATGACTCTATAGACCAACAATTAATTGACTGTTTGGAACAAATTGAATCATGCAATGCTAATTATGAGGAAATTCCAGACAATATAATGTTAGAATTTTTATTAAATTTTGAAAAAGAATCAGAAGAATAAATTTATATTTATTAATCAAAAATTGTTTGAGACATTATTCATTTTTATATGTAATTCATGAAGTACTACCAAAATGATTATAATATAAAGTGAGACTTATAGTGTTCTGTGCAACTTTTTTGTCTTACATAGTAGGTTTACTCATTTTCATCATCATAAGGGAGCAGGATAGACTACACATGATCCCCTCGGCCTTCTCAGGGAGTGCTTAAAGTATCTATTTCTGCTTTCCTGACAGACTATGATATGGATTCCATATACCACAATAACTTCTGTAACAACATGCAAGATATCTACAGAGGAAACGGTGTATATTAAATTTAAGACTCTGCATTGGTACCTACATGTTGGTACTTAAAACACCCAAACAACACAACAACTCTATTCAGAGCTACCCTACCTCTAAGCACTTTAAATTATTATTTTACCATTTCACTGGGTTTTCCCCATGGTACGCTCCCCGGTGCGCGTACCGCGTGCTCCCCCCGCGAAATTCGAAAAAAAAAATATGTTTTTTGACCCGCGGGGCCCTTTTATGGCCCCCACATCAAACCTAGGGGGCCAAGGGGAGTCTACCCTGCCCCCTTTTAGTCATTTCCCCCTTTGTTTTTGCCACCTCATCTGTCTCGATCCTACCGAGACACAAGATGGCGGCCGCTCCGGACTGTTTGGAATGTTGACAGACACCCGAGAGCCAATCAGCTTTCCGCTCGCGAACTCGCGTAGCGCGCTGGCGCGCGCCCCGGTGCGCGTACCGGGGCGCGCCTATAGATATATATATATTTTTTAACCTTAATTACTCAAAATCCACTGGAGCACATATCTTGAGACATAGCAAAGGCACATCGGACTACCAGTCCCTACAATTTTGCCAAGTTTGGTGAAAATCCATTCAGCCTTTCGGGCTAAAAGTGAGTCCAACCGCCCTATGGAAATTAACATGGGGAAAACATGTTTTGGGACCCCCCTTTTATCTCGGCCCCCGCTTGACAAATCCCCCCCAAACTTTCAGGGAAGGAGCGGAGCAGAGCGGGCCATCTTCTTTGAGAAATTCGCGAAGATTCGTCCACCGGCGCCAAAGTTATTCCCAATAGAATGTTGCGAATTTCCTATGGAAAACAATCCTAACTATAACCACCTACTTGCGACCGCCAGTAGGTAATATATATATATATATATATATATATATATATAAGATTGACAAATCATAGAGTGGGCAACGTTGGAAAAACAGAAATGGACTGCCACAAGCTTTACCCATGAGGCACGTGCTCTCTAGTGCCCACCCTATGATTACGGTGCGTGAAGCATCAAAACGTGTCAGGGACATGATCTGATTGGGCATGAAATCCCGCTTCTTGTTTAATAAAGGTTCTGCCGAACTTGTCCTTGTCGAGTGCATCTCTAAAGCTCAGGGCCTTTTTTTGGGAATATATATATATATGTGTGTGTGTGTGTGTGTGTGTGTGTGTGTGTACATATATATATATATATATATATATATATATATATATATATATATATATATATATATATATTTTTTAGGTCAACAGGAGGGATCTCCTGGTATCCAAAAGGGTGCCTAAAATGGAGGAGGAGGTGAGAATGATCACCAAATTCAACACTAAATCAGGCGATCTGGTCCACTCATTCAAAAAGAATTGGCATATTTTGACCACTGACAGTGTCTTGAAGAAACATCTATCAAAACAGCCTTTAATAACATATCGGCGCTGCCAATCACTCTCTGACCATCTGGTGAATAGCCATTTCTCTCCATAACCACAGCCCACCAATCGATCAAACCTAAAGGGTTTTTTCCCATGTTTGCGCTGCAAAGCTTGCAAAGGGAGCAAAAAAACTTTAGAATATCCTGGTAGAACAGATGAGGAGAGACCCAACAGGAAAATCAACAAACTGTTAAATTGCAATTCAGAATACACCGTTTACTGTCTGGTGTGCTCGTGCAAGAAACGGTATATAGGCAGCACCATCAACCCCACTAAGCTTAGGATATTAGAACATATGCGAGCAATCATTAATAAAGACAAAACCTATCCGGTTGCTCGACACTTTGCCCAATTTCACCAAAGCAATAGAGATCAACTAAGCTTTTACTGTATCGATCAGGTGAATCTTTCTGAATGGGGGGGAGACAGAGAAAAGGCACTCAGAATTTTGGAGTCAAGATACATCATTGACTTAAAAACAATGACACCATGGGGCCTGAATAACGATGAAGAATTGTGGGTTCATCTGTAAACATAAACATGGGACCATGTATATAATGTTACACCTACTCCTGAACTACCTCGATATGACTTGAATAACCCCTTGCAGCTTAAATCAGGTCTCTCATCCGACATCACTGTAAATAAATGTTTCTAACACAATACTTTAGCTCATACAGGGCGACACAAACAAAAAACAAAAAAGAAAGTGGAATATAATCATTAATATTTGATATAACAAAGACGTAGAGGGGGATATACCCCGATAGGACTTAGAAAAGTAGAATCATTTATGAATCTATTAGGACCTAATGTCTTTGTATTATATTCCTTTGAAAGTATTGTAACGAGAAAAATATTGTGCACTCAAAGATTGAATGGTTTGTTGTCTGTAATGTTTTTAATTGAGCACTATGCACTTTAATTTAGGACGCCACTACCTAAGCTGTAATCTGTAAATAGATGAGAACTATACACTACAAGATGGCCGCCACGTTGACAAAATGGTACATCGTCGATGTTAATGATTGTAGTTTCGGTCTTTTGGCTTTAAAATGGCGTCATTTTACAAACACAAACTGACACTGACGAAGCTGGATTAGCGAAACGCATCTGTCAGGGGTGAAGGGGGGTTTGCATTAAAGAATTTCCATAACGGAATCCAGTGTGCTTGCCATTTCTTCAACTGGATAGTTGGATGTGTTGCAGTATTCGAGCGCCTCACCAGCGCTGGCTTAAAAGCACCCGGGAGTTGGAGGAGCGACGGCGGTGAACAGGACCGGTGTTTCAAATCAATATGGCCGTTAGCCCTGAGGCACCAATGTGAGCAGTGACGATCCTAAAATTAGAGAAACTGTCAGAGAGAGAAGTTCGAAAATGGTGGGAAGCCACCTCTCTGGAACGTTACATAGAATGTAATAGGGTACCCAGAGGACTTCGAATTTTTACGGTCCCCTCTTATGAAAATCCGGACCCTGACCTATTAAAGGACTGGGCAGAGTATACTGCCGAATCTTCTAAAGGAATGGTACGCATGCTAATTAAATACGCATGTAGTGATCACGACAAATGCAAAAAAGAGATCACAATTGTGGAAGATCTAATCTCAAAAGAAAAAAACCTGAAAAACATTGAAGATCTGAGAAACGCAATGAATAAAAGAATTAAGGAATATGAGTTGGGGATTCGAAAACGTAAACAAACCAAATTCCAAAGAGACGAGCAAGATTATCTATCGGGCAGAATATTGACTTTCGCTCGGAAGTTTGATGCTACCAGAAAACGACTCGCACAAGGTGCAAAAAGGACAAATAATACGGACACAGAAGAATCTGAAGTGTCTGAAGGTGAACAAAATGGGGCTTCTGGAACAAAAGAAAATAGAAGTACAACACCTTTTTTGGACGAGTTCCAAGTAATAAAGGAAACACGTCAGAGGCCACAACAGAGAAGTCATCCTCCCCAACAACTAAATCAAAAAGGAGGACAAGGAGGGGCAAAAGGGGCAAGAGGAGATATGCAATCGTTTGCCTCACCGAGAGTAACCCGGAGCACCTCAACTCGCAACAAAAAGAAAAAACAGTAACAACTGAAGAAAATAATGTTATCAATCTGTCAAAAAGAGAACTGACAGTGAATGAACTAAAGGTGCTCAGAAAAGGTTTAAGTTTTTGCTCCGCAAACGAATTCAATCTGGTGGATACAAGAATTGATCTGTTTCGATACATCAGAAAGCTAAAATTCAAAAAAATCTTTCTCCTTCATCCACAGAAAAAAATGGAAAAATCAAATATGGATAATGGAGTAGAAGAAGCTTCAGAAGAAAATCCTGAGTCTCTAGCAAATCTCTTATTGACTCCAACTCAAGAGATTGTACAAAGTGGATTAAACATCATACAAGACAGTGATGTATCGATATCACAAACACGAGACCCAAGCAATATGAAGAAGAAATCAAAAAAACTGCCCATGGCACCCTATGATGCAATAGATGTTTTCAACGAAGCAATACTTGCAGACTTGGAAAAAATATCAAGAGACAAAATGGACTTGAAATCATCAAATATCACGAGGAAAGAGTGGCAAGCAATAAGATCCTTGAAAGAAGACAAAACCATTGAGATAAAACCCTCGGATAAGGGCCGAAATATTGTGATTCTTAATAAAGAACCTTACGAACAAGAAGCACATAGACAACTGAAAGATAAAGAGTGCTACATCATCATACAAAGAACTGAGTATGCAAAAAGTATCACCGACTTCCATAGAATGTTAATTAATTGGCAGAAGGAAGGCATGCTTAATGATGAGGAGTTCGCATTTCTACATATTGAATCACCTATCCTGCCCACTTTTTACCACCTCCCCAAGATCTGTAGTGTAGTTCCTATTATCCCAATAGGCTCTACGCATTGGAATAATATCTTCAATAGTATAGACGTAGGACAGAGGTTAACTAGGTCTTCTACTGTCGATATTAGACTTAAAGTTTAGTGTTTGCCAGCTAGCTCAGAGTTCACTAGAAACTTTCTTGAATAGACAAGGAGGAGATTAACCTCCCTGGATAGACAAGAAGGGATTTAGTTTCTGACAACCATAGAACATGACAACTTTGCTCTCCCCTAATCAAGAGTGTATCTCTAGAGTCGTGTGAAAACAAAAGACAACTTATTTTACTCAGTCAGTTCAGTGCATTCTTAGTTTCACCAGATTGTAGAGAAAAGGAAGAGACGGGCGTGTTCAATAAAAAGATGTTATTTATTGATCAGTCTCTTTTCTCATACAAGAGAAATGAATCGCTATTATTGCAATACTTATAGTTAAGTAAAGTGCATACAGTAATAACAGAATTATAAAATAATACTGTAAAAGCATTGGTATGGTTTCTTAGCCATATGATACTAAAATGGATAAAATAGATACATACATATATACATTGACTAATCGTACTCAACTGGTGCTTCTAACTACGCCTACCCCAATGTACCTGACCTAAGCCTAATACGTGGGCGGGAGTAGATAAGTAGCAGTTTAAGTTAAGTTTGCTTTGCCAAGGGTCTGCTTCAAGAATTCTCTGCAAGGGGTTATTCAGTTCAGTACCTGGGATTTAGAAGGCTGGAGGGCTGGTATCTCTATCTCAGGGCTTGATATCCCAGCTGCCTGCAAGGGCGGCTGGAAGCGCCGGAGCTGGATTTCTCGGCAGGAGAAAAGGCAGCATCTCTCTCTCAGCGCGTCAGAAAGGAGGGGCAGCGTCTGTGGGCTTCGCTGTCAGCTGGGCTCCTCGGCAAGTCTCGCTGCTCCAATCTTGTCACCACCTCGTGTGTTTGCTTAAGGCAATGTCGGTATTATTTAGACCTGAAAGGTGTCGAGATTGACGTAAGGATGGACATAAATATGTCAATAAGGATGTCATACGAACTGGTCGTTCGCACATTCTTTACTGAAGTTCTCGGTTAAATCAAAACAATGGCTGCGGGGATTTCCCAGGTCGTGGTAGGTTTGATTTGTTTTGAGAACACCGTATGCCTATTAGGGGGCTGGAGAAATAGTGCTTGCCTAATGAGATGGCATGCGCTATGACCTAATCAGATAACGGGTTTCTGTGCCGTTGTATGGCTAATCAGATAACAGGTTTTTGTGCAGTTGAATGGCTGCTAGTTAATTATTAACCAGACAAGGGTCAGAAATAGGGGGATCGATACAGTACCCATAGTAAATACATCACACCCACTCCACGTAATCTATGTCCATATTTACAAATCTAGGCATAGTAAACAAAACTAGTAGTGCATGTGTATACCGAACCACCCCAAAATACAATCAAATGCATTTTGAAATTTGGAAAATGCGAAATACACGAAAAGATGAGTATAGTTACTATATGCACTTCAAGCAGTATAATAATGCTAAATCTAAACGCATATTTTGAAATCAGCATGAACGAAATGCGGAAATTATACATGAAATGGCTCTTAATACAGAAGAAAAAATTCGAGACCATCTCATCACAAAATCATAAATACTCGTGAATGCTAGAGGGTAGCTAATGTCTCTAGAGTAGCTAAATATAGAAATTTTGTTCTCTAGGAATAGTTTTACTTTAAGCAGATGATTAGTGTCCCAAAAAATCGTAAATATTTTCAGAAATGGAAGGGGGAAAAAAATGTCTCGCTCTCCGTAAAAACTGGTGAAAAAATGTCTTATTGCTTTATTTTCAAAGTTGAAGGCCAAATTCAGGGTGTAGGGAACGCCGTGTGCTAGTTCGCTCAAAGTCATTCTTTCTGCTCTGGTGAAAACATCATATTGTTGAGACTTTCGAAAAAACTGTCAACTGCTTCTTGCGAAAGTTCCACTAACTCGGAAAAATTTTGTAACATGCATTCATGAGCATGATTGCCTTCATTGATGTTTCGATCAGCATAGCTGACAGAAGGTCGTACCTGATTGATGCTGCTTCCATCTTGTACTTCACAACTCTTCAATCGTAGTGGTGAAGTCTCCACGAATGCCGTCATCAGGATTGGTAGCTGCTGGGGACAGTACAATGCATGAGCCGTTACCGGACCCAACAAAGTCTCTGCGTCCATTGGCACATCCGATTGTAGTGTCAGACAGGTGTCCAACACGCATTCTTCGCCGCATAGCAAGCACCTTAATACAGGCATAACAAAACTTTGCCACATCGGTCTAAATGAAAGAAACCAAGTCATGTTCAGGTCTCTAAGCCGGGCTATTCCAAGGACTTTAGTTATGCGGTCCCTGTAGCGTATGGCTAGGATCGTTTCTTCCATTGTCGCTGGTGTCTTGTCTGTGCCGTGGTTTGCCATAGCGAAGTAACAGGATCAAAAATAGGATGCCTGCCACTAGTCCCAAGAGGAGAGGAAGTCCGCCAAAGATGGAATGGACAAAATCAGGAAAAATACCCAGGATGGCTTTGAATGGGGTTAAAGCTCCCGAAAACACTGTCTTAAATACACTCGAGATTCCACTTGTATCAGAAATATTTAAGATTTCGCTCAGTATTTCTGCGAAATGTATGGGGGAATTGGTTGATAACAGTGAATGAATCTCAGCAGTTGTCCTTGCAACTTGGAGATCATACGTTTCTTTTGATGACGTTAACTGGGTTGGCGTCTGTAGGAGCACAGTCTTCATTCTGCTTAAAGTATCAATTCGAATAGAAGACATTTTCAAACTGGGCCATAACCTTGCCTCCCTGTCTCGAGCATCGTTTGGGAACAATACTCGTTCACAGCACATGACCTTCGTAGTCACGGTTATGAGATAAGGTTTTCCGGGCAGCAGACTGCAACATCTGCGATTTACAATTAGAATGTAACTCCCGTTCGAGAGTCTCCTAAAGAATGGTTCTATTTGTGTTGCAGGTGTGCCTAGCTGGTGACATGAAAGGTTATTTGTAGTCCCTTCACAGGCTCCATGCAAACTAATACCCTGACACAGAAGTGTACCGCTTAGTGATCTTGCACAATTATTGCCACTAAGAAACACATTCTGGCCTTTATTACTAACACATGTGTGTGTATAGGGCAGGTTCCATGTTGACTTAATGTACCCTTTACCCAACCTTTCATACTGGCCTGCCTGTATATATTTTTGGCAGTATTGAAACTGGAAAGTTGTTATCGGAATATTTATTATCCCATGTATTATCCATTCAATGACAGGTCGTTCTGACATTGTCAATGGTAATCTCTCAAGTTTTTCAATGCTCAGAATTGTATAGTCAGCACCCTTCTGTGCCAAACTGATTTGTTTATCAGTAAGGTTAAAGATATTAAATAGTGACGTTGTGTTGATTAAACGCCAAGGCACATAGCCTGAACGCAGATTTTGTAACGTCCAGCCAAGTTGTACAATAGAACGCAATTGGGACTGACCGTGTTGTAACATCAGTAAGTCTTGCGATATTATATCGATTGCTGAAGACACAATACTGTCCAGTGAATATATTCTGGAGGACAGAGTCATTAACCCATTGTCCACAACAGAAAGTGATTTTTCCAAATTAATACGGTCAATTTCCCGTATTTTTTCTGCTGTCTCAATTTGAGTTACTTTCCAAGCTTCATTGTAAGCTGCATATATAGAGGCCGCTATGAAACGTTTTTGACGCTGTTTGCGTGGTCCCATAATGAAATCACGCAAGTCAGCACCCTCTTGAAGTAAAGTTAGGTGTTGCTTAATTTCTGCCAGTGTGGATGTTTGTAGCC
The DNA here is from genome assembly GCF_964261635.1 of Lissotriton helveticus. NCBI lineage: Eukaryota > Metazoa > Chordata > Amphibia > Caudata > Salamandridae > Lissotriton > Lissotriton helveticus. Next base: position 722,183,944 of record NC_136072.1, read on the forward strand.
ATTGAAGGCAGAGCTTGCCCACACTGTAAGTAGTTACTATCCCTGGATGTTGTCTTTGGGAATATCTAGGGTCTGGCCTGGTCAATTTGAACCCCTGTATTTTGTTCAGGAATCTGTCTTGACAGTTATTTGTATCAGTGGGCCAGCTCAACCATTGTTTCCAATCAGGATGTGTTCTGTTTTGGTTTAAAATACGGTTCACGTCTATCTCAACATTTATAGAGCTATTACTGTTCGTTGTTGGCTTTGGAATAGACGGTTTGTTTAAGTCTTTGATTTTGGCTAAGCCAAGACAGGTAGTTTGTTGAATAGTGTCATTCAAAAATATAATTTGTTCTGGGATCATGCAGGCTCTGAACAATGATTCTATACCTTGTACTTGCCAATCTTTTGTACCCCAAACAGTTTTTGTTTCAATGTTATTGTTCCAGAAATCAAAACCAAATGTATTCATTTGCTCAAAAAATGAATCTGAATATATCAATTTCGTGTTTGTAAGCATGGTCTTCATACCTGTCTTATTCGACAATTTGAAATAAAATGTTTCTGCAATACTTGTGTTAAACCCTGAAAAATATGAATATTTATCATAAAATGTTTTAGAACTACCCTTTGGAGGAGTAGCACAATGTTCCCATTGGTTATAATTTAAAACATTTCTAGGTTGTGCAGATTTATGGAGATAATGGTTACCATAGTGGTTGTAGCAGAACATTTGATCATAATTAGACAAACCCTGCAAATAATCATGTTCTGTAAATTTAGCAGACATTACTAGGTCAGACATCATATCATTAATACTTTCAAAGTCCCAATCATCAGCAAATGTGCTTGGTTTTACAAAGTCACTTAACGAGATCTTAAATTGATGTGGATACTTCAGGATTTCAACCGGGCCATAGATTTCATAATCAGTATTGTCCCATGCTATACCGCCTGGTATAGGATTGGCTGTGAAGTTTACTGGAGAAAGTTCTCTTTTCTTGACGTGTGAAGATGTGTGTGGTTTAAGGACCAAGTTGATTTTCTGGCTTGCTGTGTCCATTTTAGCATATCTTCCCTCAATGAAATGTCCCAAGCATAGTACCATGATGAGCCAAAGTATGAGGACAAATGCACCTAATGTCACCCAAATTTCAATCCATGGAGAGGTCAGATAGGTTCCCTTTAGTTGATGAAAAAAAGTTCCTTTGCTTTGTTTTTAAAAGTTTTTGTTGATGGCTGAACTTCTGGTTCACTTGGATCTTCAGAAAAATCACCGAAGTTGATGAAGTAGCCGGATGCCGTTCTGTCAATTGTTCCAATTGCTTCTGGATTACTTTTTGCTTTTGGCTTTTGCTTTGTTTCATTAGAAAAGTCTGTAGTTACATCATCGTAGGTCGGTGTTTCTTGATGAAAAGCTTTGATTTGGGTTTTAAGAGGTTTAAGTTCCATTGCTTCATTGCATAGTCCTTGTTGTTTCACTGTAGATTGTTCAAATGTGATCAGTCTTTCAGTTTGAACCTCTGTTGATGTAGCGAACTTTGGTGTTCTGCTACTTCTTGGGAGTCCACTTGGCCTACTATTTGTTATCGGCCACATGATTGTGGTTTAACCAGGTCGATGGATATGACTCGGTTCTCCTTTTTACCAGCAAGGGGCGGTAGTACTACTGATCTTGTCCCGTTGATAGACAAGACAGGAACTGCTTTTCTGTAAGAAGGCCCAAATTCCTTCTTTACCGCGATCTTCTGTCTGACCAGATCTCCGACTTTCGGAATCCAGACAGGCCTTGCTGGGACAGGTGGTTTTTCTTCAGTGGTTGTTGGCTGCTCTTTCAACTTTATGTTGCTCAGGTCTTTTCTTGTTTCATTTAAGTCCTGTAAAATAGCCAAGCGATCTTTGATATCAAAGCATTTTTCTTTTACCACCGAAGTCTGACTATCTAAGTCCTGGATTAACATTCTAGTCCCAAACAATAGTTCGTACGGACTGAGTCCTTTCAGAGAATTTCTTGGCAGGTTATTTAGACTACGTTGGACACTAATTAAATGTTTGACCCACCCAGCTCCTGAACCTAATATCTTCGCTGTTATAGATTGCTTTATGCCTTGGTTTTTTTCTTTACACCATCCCGTTTCCCTCAGGAAGGAAGTGAGAAGAGTCCCGCAATGCAATGTTCATTCTGGCCAGGCACCCCCCATAAGCTGTTTTAGAGCTAAAGGAAAGATTTTGGTCAGAACGTAACATGCTTCTAGCGTATATGCCATTATAGACTCGCAAATCTTTGTATAACAGTTCCGACGTCAGCCGAAAGTTGGGGTCTACATTATAAGTGAAGATAGTCTCTACATGTTAATATGACGCATTATTCATACTGGTTTTTTTTTTGTTTTTTTGTTGATTTGATACATTCTGGAGTGAAACGCCATTGTATTCAACCGTTTCTCTCGCCACTGCGATCTCTGTTGCAGTCTGGGCAGTTTTTTACAAAAATGTGATGATGCAGGCTCATGCCTGTCCACCAGTACACTGATTGTAATTCTTCCAGAGAATCTTTTAGCTTAAGGTGTCTGAGACCCTCACCCATATGTGCGTCTGCTATTAACAAGCCTCTACTGTCCGTGTTTGGAATTACTCTATCCCCCACTCCAGGGATTTGAGCAAAAGGGACTGAGTTTGCATCGATTATGTATGTATAATTGAGTGGGTAATTGATCGGTAGCGCTGAGCAGTCGCCTTTTGATGACGTTTTTACTGCCAGCACAGTTTCACCGTCAATGTATTTTACTGCACGCTTTTTTGTAGCTACGGAAGCCGATTTAGTTGCTACCGCTGTGGCTGTCTCAGCCAATGATTTCCCTGCAACGTGAACGCCATCACGCTGATGACTCAGTGAATGCATCACGTGAGTTTTTGGTAGTTCTTTCTGTAAATGAACTACTTGTTCCCAAAGCACTTTTTGCTTTATTGTTGCACCTGTGTCATCTTTGTAACCGTTTTGAATCCATTTCTGTAAATCGTTATTGTATGATTTGACGCAGTAATACGAATCGCACACTATAAGTGTCGGGAAATCGCGATCGGCATTATCTAGCGCCATTTTTAACGCTATTATTTCAGTTTGTTGTTCTGAATTATTTTTCACTGAGTGTGTTTTTGTAAATAGAGGTCTCAATTTACCTCCGCGCCACACTTCTTTTACAATTTCGCATGTGGCGTTGTAAGCCAGCTCTCCCCAAACTGAGGGTTGAGCATGACCGTCTGTATATAATACACAGGCGTACTGTCGTAAAGGCAGAATGTCGATTGGCAGAGGGTATTCTCTCTCATATTCTAGATATTTTAATTCTTTCATTTCCGTGTCAAAATAGTATTTTACTTTGTCTGTAGCAAAAGAATTTACCCATTGTATCCATTCTGGATTCAGTTCCGTTGTCGGTAAATTACATGGTGTTGTTAATGCCTCAAAAGCTGATTCTGCTGTTCTGACCGTAACCTGTCTACCGTCGACTTGGTATTTTTCTTTTGCTACAGCTGTTTGAACCGCATGAACAATGTTTTCCTTAATGCTGAACCTTTTTTCAGCTTCTGTGTACAAATGTGATTTGTATGCAATTGGTACCTTCTCTCCCTCATAAGAGGTTAGGTACGTGAATCCGCATCTTCCTGGGATGACTCGGATCACAAGATTGCGTGTGTTGTCACGTGTTTGTAATTTTGTTTTTACTAACATATCTGTTTGTAAAGATCTCAAAATTTCTGTGTGTTTTTGAGTCCAATTGATTCTTTTAAAATCTGGTTTTATAAGATCATAGAGAGGTTTAACTCTCTCTGCATAATTTATAATGTAAGTTCTTCCGAAATTTAGGAAACCTAGAATTGATTGTAAGTTTTTTAGTGTTCTAGGTGCTTGGATTACAGCACATTTCTCTAGGAAATTGTCAGCCAGGCTCTTGCCTTCACTTGATAGTTCATATCCTAAAAATAGGACAGTTAGATGGGCAATTCTTGACTTTTTAAAGTTAAATTTGTAACCCTCTGCTGCGAACCCAAGTATTATGGTGTTCACTCTCTTCAAGTGAGTATCCAAGTCATCATCTGTTAGATAGATGTCATCGATATAAGATAATGCCTCATCATCATATATTTGTAGTAACTCTGTTACTCTTGCTGAGAATAATCCTGGGCTGTTCTTGAACCCCTGGGGCAAACGACAGAAATTTTTTTGCGCGCCATTTATTGAGAACGCGGTCAAATATCTGCTCTCTGGTGCTATATTTTGACAGAAGAATCCATTAGAGATGTCTAATGTTGTTTTGTATTTTTTGCGCACTATGTTATTCATTAGTGCAGGACTATGCGAGTTTTGTACCGCAAAGGTTTTGCAACATGAGTTAAGGTGTCTGTAGTCCAAAACAAGACGATATGAATTGTCTGGTTTGGAGACAGGAAACAAAGGATTATTCATTTGTGAGGTGCAAGTTTCAATCACCCCCTGGTATTCAAGTTGATCTAGGATCTCTTTTACCCATTTTTTTGCTTCTTGCTTAATTGGGTACTGCCTCTGTGCAGTAGGTTGTGATTTTAACTGGATTTTGTGAGGAGGAGAGTCCTCATCCCATCCCACATGGTTTTTAGGGCTCGGACTCCTCCCCCTGGGGGAGGAGTTAGAGAACTAATGTTAAAGGAGAAAAAAAAGAAGAAGAGGGCCTTGGAGAGAGAAATTCCAGACATTCCTTAGCGTTTTCTGGCATCTGGTCAGTGATTCGTCTTCCCTGTGCTGTGTATGTAGTAGCCTTGAAGTGATAGGCTGTAAGTAATGTACGCGTGCCCGATGTGGCATTTTGTGTGCGAGAGCGAGCATGGCAGAGTGATTAATCTTAATTACGAGCAGTCAGAGTGCCCGTGTAATGCAAGCCAGATGATGCGAACGCGTTCACAGCGGTGAGCGCGTTCAATGTTAAATGACGAGAGGCAGCAGGCGACGCTCACAGAAGATGACTCATACATGCTCGTCCACACTGTAGTTCTTGTTTTAAGTTGCTACGGGGTGTCTTTTTTCTGCCTCTGCGTGACAGTCTGTAAGAATAATGAGCGATGGTGTGCTGACTGTTTATTTTTAGGGTCTGGGAAGGGGAGTGTGTCCGTCCGTTGTTTGAATGTGTGTAGGTTTCAGTTCAATGATCTAGAACACGGAGGAGAGAGACGTTGTCTACGTAATCAGATTTTTAAAAACTTCACTGCCCCACAGTTTCTAGAACAGGCTGTTGACTGCAAGACTGATGCACATTCCCAGACTTCCGTAATTTCTAATGAACTTTAGGCATTTTGAACTTTCTGAACCCTGTCTGATGCAGCCACTTCACTAATACATAACAGAACAGGCACAGTTTCCCTCGCTGCTGTATAACCGCCAAATGGTTCCAAGCCCATACAGTCCATGGCCTCTCTGGAAAGGTTTCCAGGTGGATGCTAGTTCGCTGAGGGAAAAAGTTGGAAGCGCCTATTAACTGAAAGACCGGCAAGGCAACAAGGAACGGCAATGGCCGTGAGTGTGACAGTGGAGGAGGGTGAGCGGCGGACATGGTATGGGCACACAAAGTGAACTAGACGGCTAGAGTGAAGTCACCTCACATGCGTGCATAGAATATATTCTTTGAGATTTAGGAACGCGTGCTGCTTGGCGAGTTGTGCTGGTGGAAGCTGTGCACAGCGCGAACAGGGCTACCCGCCCAAGGATGTGCATAGTGTAACTCGTTTCTGCACCCGTGGCAGTGCTTGCATCCAGGGTCATAGGGTCACTTTCTATGGGTCCGTCACCTGAGCAGCCCCAGATCGTTTTCAGTCCCGCTTCTTATAGCCCCTTTAACGTGATTCCCCCCTTGCTGACATATGTTTATATTTCTTACCAGGTCTAGTTTTATTATTTATTTTAATCCCAAAGCACGTGTTTGAGGCTGCACTGTTTATGGTGGTCTTGAAAAGCCTGGCAGACTCCGAGATAAAAGGGAGTGGGGGGCTGCTTCTGCAGATGGAAACAGTGATAACTCACTGAAAGAGGCCAGGGTGGGATTTGCAAAGCAGGCGCCCTGTAATAGAATTCTCCATAATCTATTATCTCAACAGGACACCCAGAGACCTATTTCAAGAGATGCTGCCTCCTTCTGCGGCCCTTTCAGTTACCCTAATGCGTTATTAACCGAGAGGAAAGTCCAAATGCACAATTGCAATTTTACACTTCTGGGGGCCACGTATTTCCATTTTTTTGTCGCAAGCACGTGCTGCTATTTACGTTCTATTTCACCTTAAAGAAAGTACTTTGTGGGGCGGCGACAGAGTATACCCCAGCGGTGGGAATGAGAGGGAATTTGGGATCGACCCCAGCACCTCATTGCCATTCCCGCACATACTTAAAACTATAGTTCCTCGAATTGATTGTTAGCAGCACTTGAAGTGTTCCCTCTGACTCAATGTTGGTCGACTTTTGAAACTGTTTAAAGAGAACAACAGAAGCTTAAAGAGAACAGCAATGGATAGGGAGGAGCTATTGTAGTAAACACAGTGGGCAGTGCAAGAGGGGCAAGGAAGCACTATTTGACTGGGTCATCTCGTTGTAGGGGGGGGGCTGCTTTAAACCGAGCACGGGGCAGGAGAATGGGACGGGGGCACACCTTAATGCCTTTGCAGGGCCATTGTAGGATCACAGCGTGCCCTCTGCCGACACGTGTTGGGCGGTGCCCTTCTCTGGGGCGTCGCATATAATCGACTGTGCAGGTACTTTGGGAGGGGGGGGCTCTCTGGTGTTAAAAGAAACGTGTTATTCTGTAAACACACCACACACGGACACCCCAGAAAAAGAACGATTCGTGTATTTCCTTCCTTTAGTGACTGCAGAGTGAGAACCATGCACTTTAATCCCCAACTGGAAAATGGTTAAAACAATTGTCGACCTATTTATATTTTGGCATTGTATCGGGCACAAACACCACCAGCCGTCAGTGCAGGCTTCCACCAGGTACACACCACCAGACGTCAGTGCACACTTTCAACAAACACACACACACACACCACCAGCCGTCAGTGCACGCTTTCACCAAGCACACACACCATCAGCCATCTGTGCACACTTTTACCAGGCACACACACACCACCAGCCGTCACAGTGCATGCTTCCACCAGGCACACACACCTCCAGCCAGCAGTGCATGCTTCCACCAGGCACACACACCACCAGCCATCAGTGCACAATTTCTACGAACACACGCACCACCAGCCATCAGTGCACACATCAATTGTTAACGCATCCACAATTAAGTATTGTAGCAGGGTGTCCAGGGCCAGCAGTGTGTGTGTGCAGGGTGAGCAGAGTGTGAGTATGCAGAGTGAGCAGAGTGTGAGTATGCAGAGTGTGAGTATGCAGAGTGAGCAGAGTGCGAGTATGCAGGGTGAGCAGAGTGTGAGTATGCAGGGTGAGCAGAGTGTGAGTATGCAGGGTGAGCAGAGTGTGAGTATGCAGGGTGATCAGTATGCGAGTATACAGGGTGATCAGTATGTGGGTGTCCAGGGCCAGGAGTGTGTGAGTGTGCAGGGTCAGGAGTGTGTGAGTGTGCAGGGTCAGCAGTGTGTGAGCATGCAGGGTGAGCAGTACGTTGGTGTCCAGGGCCAGCAGTGTGTCAGTGTGCAGGGTCAGCAGTGTGTGAGTATGCAGGGTGAGCAGAGTGTGAGTATGCAGGGTGAGCAGAGTGTGAGTATGCAGGGTGAGCAGTGTGTGAGTATGCAGGGTGATCAGTATGCGAGTATACAGGGTGATCAGTATGTGGGTGTCCAGGGCCAGCAGTGTGTGAGTGTGCAGGGCGAGCAGAGTGTGAGTGTGCAGGGTGAGCAGAGTGCGAGTATGCAGGGTGAGCAGAGTGCGAGTATGCAGGGTGAGCAGAGTGCGAGTATGCAGGGTGAGCAGAGTGCGAGTATGCAGGGTGAGCAGAGTGCGAGTATGCAGGGTGAGCAGAGTGCGAGTATGCAGGGTGAGCAGAGTGCGAGTATGCAGGGTGAGCAGAGTGCGAGTATGCAGGGTGAGCAGAGTGCGAGTATGCAGGGTGAGCAGAGTGCGAGTATGCAGGGTGAGCAGAGTGCGAGTATGCAGGGTGAGCAGAGTGCGAGTATTCAGGGTGAGCAGAGTGTGAGTATGCAGGGTGAGCAGAGTGTGAGTATGCAGGGTGAGCAGAGTGTGAGTATGCAGGGTGATCAGTATGTAAGTATGCAGGGTGATCAGTATGTGGGTGTCCAGGGCCAGGAGTGTGTGAGTGTGCAGGGTCAGCAGTGTGTGAGCATGCAGGGTGAGCAGTACGTTGGTGTCCAGGGCCGGCAGTGTGTCAGTGTGCAGGGTCAGCAGTGTGTGAGTATGCAGGGTGAGCAGTGTTTGAGTATGCAGGGTGATCAGTATACGAGTATACAGGGTGATCAGTATACGGGTGTCCAGGGCCAGCAGTGTGTCAGTGTGCAGGGTCAGCAGTGTGTGAGTATGCAGGGTGAGCAGAGTGCGAGTATGCAGGGTGAGCAGAGTGCGAGTATGCAGGGTGAGCAGAGTGCGAGTATGCAGGGTGAGCAGAGTGCGAGTATGCAGGGTGAGCAGAGTGCGAGTATGCAGGGTGAGCAGAGTGCGAGTATGCAGGTTGAGCAGAGTGCGAGTATGCAGGGTGAGCAGAGTGCGAGTATGCAGGGTGAGCAGAGTGCGAGTATGCAGGGTGAGCAGAGTGTGAGTATGCAGGGTGAGCAGAGTGTGAGTATGCAGGGTGAGCAGAGTGTGAGTATGCAGGGTGAGCAGAGTGTGAGTATGCAGGGTGATCAGTATGTAAGTATGCAGGGTGATCAGTATGTGGGTGTCCAGGGCCAGGAGTGTGTGTGTGTGCAGGGTCAGCAGTGTGTGAGCATGCAGGGTGAGCAGTACGTTGGTGTCCAGGGCCAGCAGTGTGTCAGTGTGCAGGGTCAGCAGTGTGTGAGTATGCAGGGTGAGCAGTACGTTGGTGTCCAGCGCCAGCAGTGTGTGAGTGTGCAGGGTGAGCAGTGTGTGACTTTGCAGGGTGAGCAGTGTGTGAGCGTGCAGGGTGAGCAGTATGCAGGGTTAACAGTGTGTGAGTGTGTAGGGTGAGCAGTGTGTGAGTGTGTAGGGTGAGCAGTGTGTGCGTGTGTAGGTTAAGCAGTGTGTGACTGTGCAGGGTGAGCAGTGTTTGAGTATGCAGGGTAATCACTATGTGAGTATGCAGGGTAATCAGCTTTTCACCAAGCTCACACACACCACCAGCCGTCACTGCAAGCTTTCACCAGGCGCACACACACACCATTAACCATCAGTGCACACTTTCACCAGGCATACACACACCACCAGCCGTCAGTGCACGCTTTCACCAGGCACACAGAGTAGTGAGTGCAGAGTAGTGAGTAGAGTAGTGAGTAGTGAGTAGTGAGTGCAGAGTAGTGAGTAGTGAGTGCAGAGTAGTGAGTAGTGAGTGCAGAGTAGTGAGTAGTGAGTGCAGAGTAGTGAGTAGAGTAGTGAGTAGAGTAGAGTAGTGAGTGCAGAGTAGTGAGTAGTGAGTAGAGTAGTGAGTAGAGTAGTGAGTAGTGAGTGCAGAGTAGTGAGTAGTGAGTGCAGAGTAGTGAGTAGTGAGTGCAGAGTAGTGAGTAGTGAGTAGAGTAGTGAGTAGTGAGTAGAGTAGTGAGTAGAGTAGTGAGGTGAGTAGAGTAGTGAGGTGACTAAAGTAGTGAGTGCAGAGTAGTGAGTAGAGAAGTGAGTAGTGAGTTGAGTAGTGAGTTGAGTAGTGAGTAGAGTAGTGAGTAGAGTAGTGAGTAGTGAGTGCAGAGTAGTGAGTAGTGAGTAGAGTAGTGAGTAGTGAGTGCAGAGTAGTGAGTAGAGAAGTGAGTAGTGAGTTGAGTAGTGAGTAGAGTAGTGAGTAGAAAGTAGTGAGTTGAGTAGTGAGTAGAGTAGTGAGTAGAGTAGAGTAGAGTAGTGAGTAGAGTAGTGAGTAGAGTAGAGTAGTGAGTAGTGAGTGCAGAGTATAGTAGTGAGTAGAGTAGTGAGTGCAGAGTAGTGAGTAGTGAGTGCAGAGTAGTGAGTAGAGTAGTGAGTAGTGAGTAGAGTAGTGAGTAGAGAGTAGAGTAGTGAGTAGTGAGTAGAGTAGTGAGTAGAGTAGTGAGTAGTGAGTGCAGAGTAGTGAGTAGAGTAGTGAGTAGTGAGTAGAGTAGTGAGTAGAGTAGAGTAGTGAGTAGAGTAGAGTAGTGAGTAGAGTAGAGTAGTGAGTAGAGTAGAGTAGTGAGTAGGACATCACAGGCAGCAGCTGTGCAAGCTTCTTACACTCACAAGGAGACCACAGGCAGCAGAGGTGCAAGCTTCTCACACTCACAAGAAGGACATCACAGGCAGTAACGGTGCAATATTCGCACACTCACAAGGAGATCACTGGCAGTACACACCACATGAACACACTCCATAACACATAGCAACAATACATTGGCATTTACAATGCCATTAGCTCAAACTCAAATAAATTCGAGCCCGATTGCATTTCTAATGCTTGTTATATAATGCAGGAGCTTGTGCTTCTGCCCACTTTCTTGCAAGTGTATATTTTTTATGAATTGGAATTTGATTTGAGAAGACAGGCATAATTATTTCTTCGCCATGAGGGCACTCCCTGACAAACTCTGGTGGCCAGACTCTTTCAGCTAGAAGGATGTCATAGCCCTTGGAGAGATTATCCCAAAAGAGACCCCTTATTTTCCTAGTCTTATCCCCCTCTATACGCAATGTTATTTCATATATTTTATGAGGTTTGCTAACTCTGGTATCTGCAGTTTCCACCTGAATGTATTCATTCGTGTCCACTGTCTCCAGATGATTCATAAGGATCTTGCGAGCTATGCTCACTTCTGCTGCGCTGTCTAGCATTGTCTGAGCCCATTCTCCGTTTTTCAGCTGTGTCCTCAGTATTCTCGGCATGGTTGATTACTTTAATACTGGCTACCTTCTTTTTTTGAAACTGTAATTTTTTATTTTGATGAGCAGGTTCCTTGTCTTTGGACTTGACGTGCTCTTCCCTGTGTTCTGACCGTCCTCTTTTTTCCGATTTCTGCGAGGAAGTCTGAAAAGATTGAGAGGGACGTGTATCAATATCTTGATATCTATCAGGTTTTTTTAGATTATTCCTATTTATAAGGTTGTATTTTTTCTCAGAGGGCTCCCTTTGGGGAGACTTGTGTCCTTGGTCCGGAGATCTTTCACTTCGCCGAGGAGACCTTCCTCTGGACTGGAATCTTTTTTCTTTAGGAGTGGATTGTTTATTGCCATCCCAGCTCTTTTTTTGAGTGTTTAGATTATTTTTAATAAATACCTTTTCAGGATTTTCAATAAGTTGGGGTTTCACCGGTTTTCCACCCAAACTATCTCTTCCTAATTCTTCATAGGATTTTTCTATGATTCTGGCAATTTCAAATGGTTGGTCTGCTATATCTGTTTCTTTCAACCTCTGGCGGATCGCCACATTTGCCGCTTCTCCCTTTATATTATAATACCGCCTCTATTTGAGTGATTTTTTGTGCTAACCAGAATGGAATTTGTTCCCGTTTTGCGGGTACTTTACCTAGACAGGACTGTATGTTCTGTGGTGTAATTTTATTTGTGTTCCCCTGATGAGGGATCAGCTGTGGAATTTTAATAGCTGGTTGGACTGTTGAAGTCCGCATTACATATTGGACTAATTGTCTATGTATTTTAATTAATTGTTTTAGCTGTGCTAAAAGATCTGGTGCAGACATTTCTTCAATGTCTGGATGTGGTGTGTATCCGGATAGGACCGGCCACGTTGCTCCTGGTCTACCTAGTGGACCGAGCCTGGTGATGTGATTATTATGTTTTAGGGCGCCATTAAACCAGAGCAGGTGCTCTTGGAATTTGAGTGGTATTTCCACCTCCTCGAAAGGAGTGTACTTATTAGGAGGTTCCTCTATTTTGTAATAGTGGAAGTCCTTTGTTACAGCGTTTGCTGCTGGAAAGTTTATCCATGAATAGAATACCTCTGTCTGCCGATATTCGTGTGCCTCAATTACGAATATGACTGTACCACCTCTCGGTGTCAGCCCATTTTCTATAAGTTTTAAAGTTATAGATTTCCTTATGTTGACCGGGATGAGTATTGCATCCGGGTCTTGCTGTAGGAGACTATTGTCAGCCGCTAGGAGTTGAGCTGCTATTCTAGCTGTCTCCCTCTCTTCTTCAGTTTCTGACATTCTACTGTCAAGAAGGTTATTTTGTTTATTTGCAGATCAGGTTTCTATGGAAACAAAGATTAGATGCACAATATTTTGGAACAGTGGATCCTTCAATGTTGAATAAACCAAGAACCATACATAGGAGTCTCCTCCTACTAAGTTTGGCGGATATAACCTTTCACCCACTCCAGACGTCTTTGGAGTATTATGGGAAAAAAGGGGTCTGTGTGAAAAAGCACGACTGAGTTACTCTAATGTCTTACGTTAGATTTATCGCCTATCCAAACAGTTGGGCGCCATGTAGTGTAGTTCCTATTATCCCAATAGGCTCTGCGCATTGGAATAATATCTTCAATAGTATAGACGTAGGACAGAGGTTAACTAGGTCTTCTACTGTCGATATTAGACTTAAAGTTTAGTGTTTGCCAGCTAGCTCAGAGTTCACTAGAAACTTTCTCGAATAGACAAGGAGGAGTTTAACCTCCCTGGATAGACAAGAAGGGATTTAGTTTCTGACAACCATAGAACATGACAACTTTGCTCTCCCCTAATCAAGAGTGTATCTCTAGAGTCGTGTGAAAACAAAAGACAACTTATTTTACTCAGTCAGTTCAGTGCATTCTTAGTTTCACCAGATTGTAGAGAAAAGGAAGAGACGGGCGTGTTCAATAAAAAGATGTTATTTATTGATCAGTCTCTTTTCTCATACAAGAGAAATGAATCGCTATTATTGCAATACTTATAGTTAAGTAAAGTGCATACAGTAATAACAGAATTATAAAATAATACTGTAAAAGCATTGATATGGTTTCTTAGCCATATGATACTAAAATGGATAAAATAGATACATACATATATACATTGACTAATCGTACTCAACTGGTGCTTCTAACTACGCCTACCCCAATGTACCTGACCTAAGCCTAATACGTGGGCGGGAGTAGATTAGTAGCAGTTTAAGTTAAGTTTGCTTTGCCAAGGGTCTGCTTCAAGAATTCTCTGCAAGGGGTTATTCAGTTCAGTACCTGGGATTTAGAAGGCTGGAGGGCTGGTATCTCTATCTCAGGGCTTGATATCCCAGCTGCCTGCAAGGGCGGCTGGAAGCGCCGGAGCTGGATTTCTCGGCAGGAGAAAAGGCAGCGTCTCTCTCTCAGCGCGTCAGAAAGGAGGGGCAGCGTCTGTGGGCTTCGCTGTCAGCTGGGCTCCTCGGCAAGTCTCGCTGCTCCAATCTTGTCACCACCTCGTGTGTTTGCTTAAGGCAATGTCGGTATTATTTATACCTGAAAGGTGCCGAGATTGACGTAAGGATGGACATAAATACATCAATAAGGATGTCATACGAACTGGTCGTTCACACATTCTTTACTGAAGTTCTCGGTTAAATCCAAACAATGGCTGTGGGGATTTCCCAGGTCGTGGTAGGTTTGATTTGTTTTGAGAACACCGTATGCCTATTAGGGGGCTGGATAAATAGTGCTTGCCTAATGAGATGGCATGCGCTATGACCTAATCAGATAACGGGTTTCTGTGCCGTTGTATGGCTAATCAGATAACGGGTTTTTGTGCAGTTGAATGGCTGCTAGTTAATTATTAACCAGACAAGGGTCAGAAATAGGGGGATCGATACAGTACCCATAGTAAATACATCACAGATCCATAAACACGCCAAAAGACCACCAGGGCGCCCAATTGTATCTTCAATTGGAAGTCTCTTGGAGAATACATCTCATTTCATAGACTCATATCTTGCTCCTATTGTAAAGGACTTACCATCATGCGTAAGAGATACACAAGACTTTCTCCGTATCATGGACAATATCAGTTGGGATGAGAACATGCTTTTAATTACATTGGATGTTGTGAATCTATATACTTGTATAGCCCATGAAACTGGCCTAATGACAATCAAGTGGTTTTTAGATAAGAAGCCAGAAAAATACAGGTTACACAACAATATGTTACTCAATATGATACGTTTTTCTCTGTATCACAATATCTTCCTTTTTTCCAACCAATTATACAAGCAAACCAGGGGTACATCAATGGGCTCGTGCTTCTCCCCCAGCTATGCGAACTTGTTCGTTGGCTGGTGGGAGAAGCACATAGCATGGGCAGAGACCAATGAAGTATGGACAGATAACATTCTAATGTGGACCAGATACATAGACGATCTGTTTATCATTTCGCGTGGGGATCGCACCTCGGCTGAGGAGTATGTGTCCAGGCTGAATGATAACAACATGAACCTTAGATTTACTAGCACCATTAGTGCTACTAACATCTGCTATTTGGCTTTGGAGGTCTATATAAAAAACAACACACTCCAAACCAGACTCTATCGAAAACCAACATCTGGGAATGCAATTTTGCATGCAGCGAGTCATCACCCAAGGAGTCTGATTAAAAATGTCCCATATGGCGAATTGTTACGCCTAAAAAGAAATTGTTCAGTGGAAACCGAATTCCAACAAGCTAAGCAAGATGCTAATGACAGGTTCCTGAACAGGGGATATTCTAAAAACACATTACGACAGGCTTCTGAAAAAGCATCTGAGGTCAACAGAAGGGATCTCCTGGTACCCAAAAAGGTGCCTATAATGGAGGAGGAGGTGAGAATGATCACCAAATTCAACACTAAATCAGGCGATCTGGTCCACTCATTCAAAAAGAATTGGCATATTTTGACCACTGACAGTGTCTTGAAGAAACATCTATCAAAACAGCCTTTAATAACATATCGACGCTGCCAATCACTCTCTGACCATCTGGTGAATAGCCATTTCTCTCCAGAACCACAGCCCACCAATCGATCAAACCTAAAGGGTTTTTTCCCCTGTTTGCGCTGCAAAGCTTGCAAAGGGAGCAAAAAAACTTTAGAATATCCTGGTAGAACAGATGAGGAGAGACCCAACAGGAAAATCAACAAACTGTTAAATTGCAATTCAGAATACACCGTTTACTGTCTGGTGTGCCCGTGCAAGAAACGGTATATAGGCAGCACCATCAACCCCACTAAGCTTAGGATATTAGAACATATGCGAGCAATCGTTAATAAAGACAAAACCTATCCGGTTGCTCGACACTTTGCCCAATTTCACCAAAGCAATAGAGATCAACTAAGCTTTTATTGTATCGATCAGGTGAATCGTTCTGAATGGGGGGGAGACAGAGAAAAGGCACTCAGAATTTTGGAGTCAAGATACATCATTGACTTAAAAACAATGACACCATGGGGCCTGAATAACGATGAAGAATTGTGGGTTCATCTGTAAACATAAACATGGGACCATGTATATAATGTTACACCTACTCCTGAACTACCTCGATATGACTTGAATAACCCCTTGCAGCTTAAATCAGGTCTCTCATCCGACATCACTGTAAATAAATGTTTCTAACACAATACTTTAGCCCATACAGGGCGACACAAACAAAAAACAAAAAAGAAAGTGGAATATAATCATTAATATTTAATATAACAAAGACGTAGAGGGGGATATACCCAGATAGGACTTAGAAAAGTAGAATCATTTATGAATCTATTAGGACCTAATGTCTTTGTATTATATTCCTTTGAAAGTATTGTAACGAGAAAAATATTGTGCACTCAAAGATTGAATGGTTTGTTGTCTGTAATGTTTTTAATTGAGCACTATGCACTTTAATTTAGGACGCCACTACCTAAGCTGTAATCTGTAAATAGATGAGAACTATACACTACAAGATGGCCGCCACGTTGACACAATGGTACATCGTCGATGTCAATGATTGTAGTTTCGGTCTTTTGGCTTTAAAATGGCGTCATTATACAAACACAAACTGACACTGACGAAGCTGGATTAGCGAAACGCGTCTGTCAGGGGTGAAGGGGGGTTTGCATTAAGGAATTTCCGTAACGGATTCCAGTGTGCTTGCCATTTCTTCAACTGGATAGTTGGATGTGTTGCAGTATTCGAGCGCCTCACCAGCGCTGGCTTAAAAGCACCCGGGAGTTGGAGGAGCGACGGCGGTGAACAGGACCGGTGTTTCAAATCAATATGCCCGTTAGCCCCGAGGCACCAATGTGAGCAGTGACGATCCTAGAGTTACGAATATCGCACTCGGAGAGGAATATTTTCACGGAAGGGAGCAAAGATCTCAGCGTTGTTGGGAAGCGGGCGCGAAGAAGACGTCGGCGGACGGCAACTGAACGCCTGCACCGAGCGCGGTGAGTGAACGGCTTCTTTCTATCAAGCTTGATACTCCTATGCTCAGCCTTTGTCCCGAAGGAACCACAATCATAGTGCAAACCACTAAACTGAGTGAGAAATCACCGCCCCGTTTTATAATATCACATATGAGTGCACATTGAAGCAAACAATGATGTCGGATACTGAGGATCTAATGGAAGATAGACAGTCTGCAACAAATATGATGTTTAGGTCGGCTACAGAACGACCATCGAAAGCAGACACCAATGCGACTATACCACAGCATGTGACAATTTGGAAAACACTTTTCCTAAAATTAGAGAAACTATCAGAGAGAGAAGTTCGAAAATGGTGGGAAGCCACCTCTCTGGAACGTTACATAGAATGTAATAGGGTACCCAGAGGACTTCGAATTTTTACAGTCCCCTCTTATGAAAATCCGGACCCTGACCTATTAAAGGACTGGGCAGAGTATACTGCCGAATCTTCTAAAGGAATGGTACGCATGCTAATTAAATACGCATGGAGTGATCACGACAAATGCAAAAAAGAGATCACAATTGTGGAAGATCTAATCTCAAAAGAAAAAGACTTGAAAAACATTGAAGATCTGAGAAACACAATGAATAAAAGAATTAAGGAATATGAAGTGGGGATTCGAAAACGTAAACAAACCAAATTCCAAAGAGACGAGCAAGATTATCTATCGGGCAGAATATTGACTTTCGCTCGGAAGTTTGATGCTACCAGAAAACGACTCGCACAAGGTGCAAAAACGACAAATAATACGGACACAGAAGAATCGGAAGTGTCTGAAGGTGAACAAAATGGGGCTTCTGGAACAAAAGAAAATAGAAGTACAACACCTTTTTTGGACGAGTTCCAAGTAATAAAGGAAACACGTCAGAGGCCACAACAGAGAAGTCATCCTCCCCAACAACTAAATAAAAAAAGGAGGACAAGGAGGGGCAAAAGGGGCAAGAGGAGATATGCAATCGATTGCCTCACCGAGAGTAACCCAGAGCACCTCAACTCGCAACAAAAAGAAAAAACAGTAACAACTGAAGAAAATAATGTTATCAATCTGTCAAAAAGAGAACTGACAGTGGATGAACTAAAGGTCCTCAGAAAAGGTTTAAGTTTTTGCTCTGCAAGCAAATTCAATCTGGTGGATACAAGAATTGATCTGTTTCAATACATCAGAAAGCTAAAATTCAAAAAAATCTTTCTCCTTCATCCACAGAAAAAAATGGAAAAATCAAATATGGATAATGGAGTAGAAGAAGCTTCAGAAGAAAATCCTGAGTCTCCAGCAAATCTCTTATTGACTCCAACTCAAGAGATTGTACAATGTGGATTAAACATCATACAAGACAGTGATGTATCGATATCACAAACACGAGACCCAAGCAATGTGAAGAAGAAATCAAAAAAACTGCCCATTGCACCCTATGATGCAATAGATGTTTTCAACGAAGCAATACTTGCAGACTTGGAAAAAATATCAAGAGACAAAATGGACTTGAAATCATCAAATATCACGAGGAAAGAGTGGCAAGCAATAAGATCCTTGAAAGAAGACAAAACCATTGAGATAAAACCCTCGGATAAGGGCCGAAATATTGTGATTCTTAATAAAGAACATTACGAACAAGAAGCACATAGACAACTGAAAGATAAAGAGTGCTACATCATCATACAAAGAACTGAGTATGCAAAAAGTATCACCGACTTCCATAGAATGTTAATTAATTGGCAGAAGGAAGGCATGCTTAATGATGAGGAGTTCGCATTTCTACATATTGAATCACCTATCCTGCCCACTTTTTACCACCTCCCCAAGATACATAAACACGCCAAAAGACCACCAGGGCGCCCAATTGTATCTTCAATTGGAAGTCTCTTGGAGAATACATCTCGTTTCATAGACTCATATCTTGCTCCTATTGTAAAGGACTTACCATCATGCGTAAGAGATACACAAGACTTTCTCCGTATCATGGACAATATCAGTTGGGATGAGAACATGCTTTTAATTACATTGGATGTTGTGAATCTATATACTTGTATAGCCCATGAAACTGGCCTAATGACAATCAAGTGGTTTTTAGATAAGAAGCCAGAAAAATACAGGTTACACAACAATATGTTACTCAATATGATACGTTTTTCTCTGTATCACAATATCTTCCTTTTTTCCAACCAATTATACAAGCAAACCAGGGGTACATCAATGGGCTCGTGCTTCTCCCCCAGCTATGCGAACTTGTTCATTGGCTGGTGGGAGAAGCACATAGCATGGGCAGAGACCAATGAAGTATGGACAGATAACATTCTAATGTGGACCAGATACATAGACGATCTGTTTATCATTTCGCGTGGGGATCGCACCTCGGCTGAGGAGTATGTGTCCAGGCTGAATGATAACAACATGAACCTTAGGTTTACTAGCACCATTAGTGCTACTAACATCTGCTATTTGGATTTGGAGGTCTATATAAAAAACAACACACTCCAAACCAGACTCTATCGAAAACCAACAGCTGGGAATGCAATTTTGCATGCAGCGAGTCATCACCCAAGGAGTCTGATTAAAAATGTCCCATATGGCGAATTGTTACGCCTAAAAAGAAATTGTTCAGTGGAAACCGAATTCCAACAAGCTAAGCAAGATGCTAATGACAGGTTCCTGAACAGGGGATATTCTAAAAACACATTACGACAGGCTTCTGAAAAAGCATCTTAGGTCAACAGGAGGGATCTCCTGGTATCCAAAAAGGTGCCTAAAATGGAGGAGGAGGTGAGAATGATCACCAAATTCAACACTAAATCAGGCGATCTGGTCCACTCATTCAAAAAGAATTGGCATATTTTGACCACTGACAGTGTCTTGAAGAAACATCTATCAAAACAGCCTTTCATAACATATCGGCGCTGCCAATCACTCTCTGACCATCTGGTGAATAGCCATTTCTCTCCAGAACCACAGCCCACCAATCGATCAAACCTAAAGGGTTTTTTCCCCTGTTTGCGCTGCAAAGCTTGCAAAGGGAGCAAAACAACTTTAGAATATCCTGGTAGAACAGATGAGGAGAGACCCAACAGGAAAATCAACAAACTGTTAAATTGCAATTCAGAATACACCGTTTACTGTCTGGTGTGCCCGTGCAAGAAACGGTATATAGGCAGCACCATCAACCCCACTAAGCTTAGGATATTAGAACATATGCGAGCAATCGTTAATAAAGACAAAACCTATCCGGTTGCTTGACACTTTGCCCAATTTCACCAAAGCAATAGAGATCAACTAAGCTTTTACTGTATCGATCAGGTGAATCGTTCTGAACGGGGGGGAGAGAGAGAAAAGGCACTCAGAATTTTGGAGTCAAGATACATCATTGACTTAAAAACAAGACACCATGGGGCCTGAATAACGATGAAGAATTGTGGGTTCATCTGTAAACATAAACATGGGGCCATGTATATAATGTTACACCTACTCCTGAACTACCTCGATATGACTTGAATAACCCCTTACAGCTTAAATCAGGTCTCTCATCCGACATCACTGTAAATAAATGTTTCTAACACAATACTTTAGCCCATACAGGGCGACACAAACAAAAAACAAAAAAGAAAGTGGAATATAATCATTAATATTTCATATAACAAAGACGTAGAGGGGGATATACCCCGATAGGACTTAGAAAAGTAGAATCATTTATGAATCTATTAGGACCTAATGTCTTTGTATTATATTCCTTTGAAAGTATTGTAACGAGAAAAATATTGTGCACTCAAAGATTGAATGGTTTGTTGTCTGTAATGTTTTTAATTGAGCACTATGCACTTTAATTTAGGACGCCACTACCTAAGCTGTAATCTGTAAATAGATGAGAACTATACACTACAAGATGGCGCCACGTTGACACAATGGTACATCGTCGATGTCAATGATTGTAGTTTCGGTCTTTTGGCTTTAAAATGGCGTCATTTTACAAACACAAACTGACACTGACGAAGCTGGATTAGCGAAACGCATCTGTCAGGGGTGAAGGGGGGTTTGCATTAAAGAATTTCCATAACGGATTCCAGTGTGCTTGCCATTTCTTCAACTGGATAGTTGGATGTGTTGCAATATATATATATATATATATATATATATATATATATACCTTCTCGAGTTCATGTTTTCACAGCGTGCAGCCAAATCGTCGGGGTGCCGAAAATGCCTGCGCCCGTGTGTGTAAACACTGCACAACTTCCAACCAAAGTCCACAACAGGAAGGCAAAATTCACGACGGCGGCATTTAACAAGGCTTTTGCCGAGGGTGTACCACCCAGTGGTGCAGGAGTGGGGATAGCCTGTGAGGTATTAGATAGGCGGATTACGGAAGCTCTAGACTGTACGGCAGGGTGTACCACAGGGATCCAGCCTTAGTCCCACCCTTTTCAATCTGTATGTGGCACCTGCTGCAGACATCGCTGACAGGTTTGGGGTAGAAGTGGTGTCATACGCAGATGACACGCAACTGATTGTGACCTTGACACAACCAGAAGAGTTATGTGCCACCAATTTCAACGCGTGTATGCAGGAACTTGCAGCTTGGATGGCCGATAACTGCCTTAAGTTAAATGGGAACAAAACGGAGGTGCTGATTGTGGGTGTGGACTTCGGCATGGAGGCCCACCGCACTGGGTGAGCTGCCCACTCCCAGTAACTCAGTGAAAAACCTAGGGATCTGGCTGGATAACAAACTCTCAATTGAGAACCAGACCAAACAAGTGGCAGGCACTTGTTTTGGGATACTGAGGGTCCTTAGGAAAACCCTGGATGTTCTGCCACAACAGGCTAGACAGACCTTGATCCATGCCCTAGTTACATCCAGACTAGATTATGGAAATGTTTTGTATTTAGGAGCCAATGCTAAATGCATACAGAGGCTGCAACGCATCCAAAATGCGGCAGCCCGCTTAATTCTGATGCTCCCTAGGAGGGCGTCAGCTAAGAAAGCACTTAAAACTCTGCATTGGCTGCCTGTCAAAGAACGTGTGGTCTTTAAAGCACTCTGTATAGGCCAAAGGATCCTTCAGAAGAAGGGCCCCACGTACTTGCATAATCTACTGGACCCCTAGGGGCCCCCTAGGGGCGCCGCTCGTTGGAGGTGTTGTGGACTTGGTGTTATCGCCCTCGCTACAGGAGTAGCTTGCCAGCCTTCCTGCAGTCACTGAAACCCGTGTGGGAGAACAGTCCATCCCCGTGGCGGCAGAGGAGGTGAGAGGCGCGGCCCCCGGGACTGCGAGGACCAGCATTCACCATCATCAGCTGGCTCCTCTTCCCGCCCGAGCCGTGCCCCCTCCCAGTGCCACGCCTCCCGCTGATCTGTTCTTTACCTCTCGCGGCCCCCGCTTCGCGGGCGCCGCTCATTAGAGGTGTTGTGGACTTGGTGTTATCGCCCTAGCTACAGGAGTAGCTTGCCAGCCTTCCTGCAGTCACTGAAACCCGTGTGGGAGAACAGTCCATCCCCGTGGCCACAGAGGAGGTGAGAGGCGCGGCCCCCGGGACTGCGAGGACCAGCATTCACCATCATCAGCTGGCTCCTCTTCCCGCCCGAGCCGCGCCCCCTCCCAGTGCCACGCCTCCCGCTGATCTGTTCTTTACCTCTCGTGGCCCCGGCTTTGCGGGCGCCGCTCGTTAGAGGTGTTGTGGACTTGGTGTTATCGCCCTCGCTACAGGAGTAGCTTGCCAGCCTTCCTGCAGTCACTGAAACCCGTGTGGGAGAACAGTCCATCCCCGTGGCCGCAGAGGAGGTGAGAGGCGCGCCCCCCGGGACTGCGAGGACCAGCATTCACCATCATCAGCTGGCTCCTCTTCCCGCTCGAGCCGCGCCCCCTCCCAGTGCCACGCCTCCCGCTGATCTGTTCTTTACCTCTCGCGGCCCCCGCTTCGCGGGCGCCGCTCGTTAGAGGTGTTGTGGACTTGGTGTTATCGCCCTCGCTACAGGAGTAGCTTGCCAGCCTTCCTGCAGTCACTGAAACCCGTGTGGGAGAACAGTCCATCCCCGTGGCCGCAGAGGAGGTGAGAGGCGCGGCCCCCGGGACTGCGAGGACCAGCATTCACCATCATCAGCTGGCTCCTCTTCCCGCCCGAGCCGCGCCCCCTCCCAGTGCCACGCCTCCCGCTGATCTGTTCTTTACCTCTCGCGGCCCCCGCTTCGCGGGCGCCGCTCGTTAGAGGTGTTGTGGACTTGGTGTTATCGCCCTCGCTACAGGAGTAGCTTGCCAGCCTTCCTGCAGTCACTGAAACCCGTGTGGGAGAACAGTCCATCCCCGTGGCCGCAGAGGAGGTGAGAGGCGCGGTCCCCGGGACTGCGAGGACCAGCATTCACCATCATCAGCTGGCTCCTCTTCCCGCCCAAGCCGCGCCCCCTCCCAGTGCCACGCCTCCCGCTGATCTGTTCTTTACCTCTCGCGGCCCCCGCTTCGTGGGCGCCGCTCGTTAGAGGTGTTGTGGACTTGGTGTTATCGCCCTCGCTACAGGAGTAGCTTGCCAGCCTTCCTGCAGTCACTGAAACCCGTGTGGGAGAACAGTCCATCCCCGTGGCCGCAGAGGAGGTGAGAGGCGCGGCCCCCGGGACTGCGAGGACCAGCATTCACCATCATCAGCTGGCTCCTCTTCCCGCCCGAGCCGCGCCCCCTCCCAGTGCCACGCCTCCCGCTGATCTGTTCTTTACCTCTCGCGGCCCCCGCTTCGCGGGCGCCGCTCGTTAGAGGTGTTGTGGACTTGGTGTTATCGCCCTCGCTACTGGAGTAGCTTGCCAGCCTTCCTGCAGTCACTGAAACCCGTGTGGGAGAACAGTCCATCCCCGTGGCCGCAGAGGAGGTGAGAGGCGCGGCCCCCGGGACTGCGAGGACCAGCATTCACCATCATCAGCTGGCTCCTCTTCCCGCCCGAGCCGCGCCCCCTCCCAGTGCCACGCCTCTACTCTTTTTCTGTGTACTTAAACAGTGCTGACAACGCGCATCGCGGGACACACACGCGGGTCGCAGCCCGGGGCTAAGACCGGGCAAAGAGCCGGCCGTTTGAGGCCGTTCGAGGACCGGAGAGACTGGACTGGGCCACTCCCTTTGTAAATATTTTTTATATTCTTATAAATATGATTTTTAAGTGCTGTTACCATCTGCGCTTTTCTTCCTTTACAATTCTATCATGGTAGTTACTAGAGGAAAGAAGACAGTGGCTCCAGGGAGTGTAGGAAAACTGTTAGGTCCCATGGACGACTTCATTACTAAAGCGAACTCGTTTATCGATCAAAGCATTTCCCTAATGGAGAAAAAGGTCTCACTAGATTTAGATTTTGCTAAAAGATCTTCCCTGGGAAATCTCGCAGAAGCCAGAACACCTGCCCGGAGTAGCAACAAAGAAAGGCCAAGGTTAGCTGGTGAGGGAAGACGTAGTTTACCTAACAACGTTGACCTGTCTGTATCTGAGCTCGCAGATTCACCCCTAAGCTCAGATATAGAAAAAAACACCCTGAGTTACCCCCTCAATCCCCTACACAAACGTCAACCTTGGAGAGAATTCAAGCTAGGGGAAGGAGGGAAGGTGCAATAAGTAAAAGAAAGATTACCCAAACAAACTCTAACAGAACTACAACGGAACCCCTCCCTAGCTCTCCACACACTCCACTTCCAAGATTAGACCAACGTGCCGTCACTGCATTAATACATCAGGACGACCAGGAAGGCGCCACCCCCATAATATTAGATTCACCAATTCTAGTATCTACTGACAAGGGTCCGACAGATTGTGATAATGCAATCATTCTAAATAAAATTGCCGAACTCCTTAAACAATTCCTACAACCAGTAGAACAAAAACTAGCAAAACTAGAGAGTCAGATTTCAAAGCTCATTACTTTCTCACAACATAATCAGAGGCCTGCTACACAGAAAAAAGGGGGAACCAATTCCGCTCAGTTTCCCCCCCCGGAACCCCTTGGGTGCCACCACAAAACCTGCTATTCCTCAAACGAATACACTACAGACTGCAATGTCCATAGCGCCGACTCCCATTCCAACATCCTCAGTAATGTCCACCTCGAGCACACCAAACCCAACCATCAACGCGGCAACTACATCGAAACAGGGTAATACTGCACCATTAATAACAACCCTGTCGCAGCCAGCGGCAAGAAATAATGCAGCTCCCAAAACTCCGGCACACAATCCCCTTCCTCAACCAACTAAAAGGAATGTACTAAGAGGTCCTGGAGAGGTTAGAGCCCCTTTAGAGTTACCACCTGAGGCTGCACCGTATGTAGCGGTCATGACTGGTGTACCTGAGTTAGCTCCCAACAATGCGGAACCTCCCTGGTCATTAAAAAATAAGGTACAATATTGGCTACAGACAAACCGTCCCATGCCACCAAATTGGCACGGAAGGATTTCCTCATTGCGCAGGACCCCATGGGTGGGAAAAGGCAGGAAACTGCTTCCAGGGGACTGCATTGTTATTACCTTCGAAGATTCCTGGGTAGCTGATTATATTAGCTCCTGGGATCAATCTAACGTAAACGGAGGTATCAGAATTAAACCGCTGTCTTTTTTCTACCCTATAACTCAACCCAACAATAATAATTTTTTCGAGGATCCTGTCTTTCCTTGGGTTGAACCACCCCCCGTCAGGTTACATTCTACGACAACAAACAATACGGAGCCCCCCGCTTCTGTGAGTACGAGAATCCTTGGCATATAGTAAAACCACGCCACCAGGGAGGGAATTGGGAGGAATGGGGACACCAACAGCAGAGGATGGTCCACAGAGAACCGCCCAGATGGGACCCCTGGCACAACATCCCACTAACAAACAGATTTAGCGCTCTAGAAATGGTTGATTGACCATCAAGGGATATGGAGCATATTAATCCCAACCTACCACACTCCCCTCCCCTAACCGAAAACACGGCGCAGGCCTCAGTAACAGTAATTACAAAAACTGACGTATTAATTATACCCTTTCTTTTCTGGAATGTGGCGGGTCTACGTCCAAAGATTGAGGACGCTTTGGCCCTGAATTTCTTAGAACAAGGGGAAATAATTTGCCTCCAAGAGACTTGGTCCACAACAGAGCTCCATCTTTCGGGTTATAAAACCTATTCCTCTCCAGCTATTCGCAGCATAATAGGTAGGCCCAAAGGAGGGCTAATAATATATATAGCTAACACACTTTCCCTCTTAAAAGTGTCCAATATACTCACTGATCCCAACTGCCAGATTTTATCCCTCTCTCTTGTAAACAAAGATATTATCCTCCTAGTTAACATGTATAATAATCTAGACGAGAATGATTTTCTGATTCGTGTCAGAAACATACAGGAGAGACTAAGAAGTCTCTATCAGTGGAAGGACCACCCCGGAATGATCCACCTCCTATGGGGAGGCGATTTCAACCTTCACCCATGCTCTATGGCAAACTCCCAATGTTGTGGGTTTGTGGATGAACATGAGGCTCCGTTAGCCCATTTCGTCCACAGTAAATTGGGAAATGCAATGAATAATATACTCTCCGACTTTGATCTAGTAATCGCCAACTGCCAAAATTCGAAAAAAAACCTTTTCCATCCGACCTATGTGGGCAGAGGCCATCAAACGACAGTCGATTATATCCTTTTCTCTCCAGGACTGCGTTCGATGGCCAAAGCTTACCACGTTTTGGCTAACCCACTAAGTGATCACTCCGCATTAAAAATGGACCTTCATATTACCGAATCCAAATCCAAGGCCACCGAAATAGCCAACACTCTCACTCAAAACAGGTTAGAACTAGCAAAAAACAACGGCTTTTCTATAAAATGGGAAAAGGTTAATCCCAATGAACTTACAAAAAAGTTAGTGGACCGGGCATATCCAAACATAATTAAATGCTTGGACCCCGCGGCAAACCATGCAGAGGTTCTAAACAATTTTACAGAAATTTTAGAAATAACTAAGGGATTGCTTACGGCAAAAACAACAACTAAATACCCCAGTAAGAAAGGGTGGTTTAACCATAATTGCACTAGAGCCCTATCTGATTTAAAATCTGCTCTCCACAACAAACCAAGAGATGCGGGTCTTATTCAACTCCTCAGACGAAAATACACACAAGAACGCAAGCGAAGAGCTCAACAACTGAAAGAGAAGCTCTGGGAAGATCTAAACAAGAGCACTCACTCGAAAAATAGTCAGGCCTTTTGGCGAACGGTCAGATCCCCCTACCTTACAGATAACAATTCCCCTAGGATAGAGGTGGCCATAGATGAGGATACCTGGGTAGCCCACTTCGCAAATATTTTTAAAGATCACGCGTGCGCAGATGGGCCAACGAACACTCACATCAAGGTACAATATCCAATTCCATTGTCCTTTGATATCCCTGACATATTAGTGGCCTTAGAAAAAAGTAAGACTGGAAAAGCTCCCGGCCCTGACGGCGTCCCAGTAGACCTTTTTAAATTTAACCAAGATCTATGGGCGCCCATTCTTACAAGAGTGTGTATAGCTGCAGCTAGCGAGGGCGTACTAGACTCTTGGACCAGGTCAATTATGGTCCCCATTTTTAAGAAAGGGGACCGCCAGGATGTTAAATGTTATCGCCCCATTTCACTCCTGGACTCTCTCGGTAAAGTGGTGGGGAGGGTCATCCTGGAGAGACTTCAGCAGTGGGGCGAGGAAAGAGGCATCATTTCGGACTTGCAGTTCGGGTTCCGAGAAGGATTTGGGACGGTAGAGCAGGCCCTTAACCTCAGCTTGATAATGGGCAAATACATGCAGGCAAAGAAGAGTACGGTGTACATGGTCTATGTGGACCTGTCCGCCGCATTCGACTGCGTCTCGCACTCAAAACTATGGACAGTCCTAAGACAAATGGACGTGGACCCCTCCTTACTAGATTTTCTGAGAGAGCTCTATTCGGGTGCCTCGGCGAGAGTTCGCTTTGGAAGGAACGGCGAGCTGACGGCGTCGTTTGGAGTGGAGCGGGGAGTTAGGCAGGGCTGTGTCCTGGCCCCCTTCCTCTTCTCACTCTATACCAATGGTTTGGAGGGGGATATGTTGAGGGGGGCCCAGGACCTGTAAAACAGCGCCTGATCCCAGCTCTGCTCTATGCGGATGACGCCGTCATCCTGGCGCGAACTCCGCGTGAACTCCAGAGCTCACTGAATAGATACACTACTTTCATGAGTAGTTTGGATCTAAAGGTGATTGTAAAAAAAACGTTTGTCATGATCACAGGGGGCGTGAAGAAGGGTACAAAAAAGATGTATCTTGACAATCAAAAACTCGAGACTACCACACAGTACCCATATCTCGGGATCATGATAGATGACAGGCTGACATGGAAACCAGCAGTGGAGACGCGATGTCACCTGTTTAAAAGATCGATAGCGGCTTTACAGATTTTCTCGCAGAAGCTAGAGTTGTTGAAAATCTATAATGCCAAGTGTCAGGCCATCGCTCTTTACGGAGCAGGAGTATGGGGTCATACAGACGTTAGAGCCCTTCAGGTAATTGAAAACACATTTATAAGGTTTCTCCTAGCTACACCAAAAGGGACATCAACCTACGCCTCCCATATGGAACTGGGAATCCCCTACCTTGAGGACCTTCTCAAAATCCAGCCATTAATGTTGTGGAGGCGCATTTGGTCATCAGACACAAACGCGCTAACACAGTCAATTGTGGCTGATACAATGTCACTTGACTACTCCTCAAGGCTGAAGTGGCTTCGTTATATCAGAAACTTTTTTACAGACCTCGGCCTTGAGAACTATTACCTGCAACCTGAGTCGATAGTCGGCTTGTCAAAGAAGGGCCTGAAGCAAGTAGCTCTTCATCACCTAGAAACAGTGAGACTGACATCAGAGGCTATAAAACCATCAGTTATTCACGCGAACCTGGTCCAGACAACATATGGCATTCAATCGTATTTAACCCTGCAGATCAAAACATACGAGAGAATGCAGATGACCAGGCTCAGACTGGATACTTTTTTCAGATTGGTTGTTTTTCCAACGAATAAAGGATGGGAACCAAGTTTGCCTCCATGTCCCTGTGATGGGAAGTCCATACAATCCAACATACATGTGATCATGTTCTGTAAATTTTACCACCCTCACAGAAAATGTTGGCTTCTCCCCATATTTAGGCGGTGGGGACTCAGACAGTGTCGACCAGCATTCTACCGACTGCAATTGTTAGAGACTGAAGACATGTGTTATGCAGCTCTAAATTTTTTAAAATGCATCATGAATCACAGAAAAAATCTTTAAAACATTCTTTCTGCAAAAATAACTACATTGAAACGTATTATTATTTCAATATGCCTGCTTATATTCATTGCAGACTGTCTTTTGTACGATTTTTTTTTTTTAATTACTGTATAACCTGCACTTTTTTATCAACTGTATTCTTGACTGTTTCTTTTATGGTTTTCCTTGTGATAAACCGAATAAAGAGTTATTATTATTATACTGGACCCCTACCATCCTACTAGATCTTTGAGATCAAGTGGAACCGGGCTAGTCCAGGTACCAAGATTCCACAGAGCTAGAATGGGAGGGCTATCTTTCAGAGTATTGACCTCTACCCACTGGAACAGACTACCTCAGTGGCTCTGACTTGAACCATCGGAAGCGGTTTTCTGCAAAAAGTTAAAACCTTTCCTGTTTCCAAGAGACTAATGAAGGTAGTTTGGCTTTTCCAGCACTCTTGCGTCTAGACCGGTCAGTCAGCAATACTCAGCGCGGGGACACACTAGCTAGTGTAACCAGGCGCTTTACAAACTATATAAATAAATAAATAAATTTAACCTAAAGCCACCAGTTGGATGAAAGAAATTGTTCTCTGCACAGAAGATCAATCAACAACCTTGATTATAATGACATAATGTCACTCGCTACATGTCTGACTTACAAAAGTGTATGAACTGTGCAAAGTATAGAAAGTTCAATGTGCTGAATATATGTGGATGTATTTTACAACTAAAATTCAAGTTAAAACATGTGTACATAGGCATAATTCCTTTGCAGCTATTATTTAAACATTGTACTAGAAGGTAGGTGCTATGCTAGAAGTACATATGTTGTAAGTTGGTTAACTACAAACATGTATAGAAATCTTCACTGGAATTATGTCCACTCTGTGTTTTAGTGTATAACCGAATAATGTACTTTGTATCCAACTGTCTGAGTTTAACCTCTCAATTTCCACCTCTCCTCGAGCTGGGAATCATATCAATCAGAAAATATTTCAGGTTATCTAAACTGTTGTTATGACTTTCCCTGAAATGGCGAGCTATAGGGTATGTTGCATCAGAATTGGTGATTGCCTTCATGTGTTGCAATATTCTCTTGTGGGCCTGCAACTTGATGCTGTCCACGTATTGCAACCCACAAGAGCATTCCAACACAGATATCACGAACTCAGTGCGGCGTGTCAGAAATTTGTCGATTTTAATGTCCTCAGTTTGAAATGGGACAGTATAATTCATTTTGTTGACCCCATATTGGCACGCTCTGCAGTTATTACATTTGTAAAATCACTGCGTTTGGTTAGCCAATTGCCACTAGAGATGATTTCCTAAAAGTAATGTTAGGGTATCTGCGAGATCTTTGCCTATTATGGGGTCATTGCATACTGTCATCCAACCTTTATTGATGATTTTACCAAAGCTTTGTGTTGCTTGTTATATGTTAATATTAATCTTGTCTCCTGCTTCTGTGTATTGGTAGAGTCGACTGCTTCCAGCGTGATTCTAGATGTTAATATTTGTCGGTCCTGATTATTAGCTTTTCTGATGGCGATGTCTATAGTTTTTTCACTGTACCCTCTGGCTATAAAGCATTGTTTACTCTGTTCTTGGGCATATTTCAGGTCTAAATCTATGCTACATCTTCTTCTGATTGTCAACATCTCTCCGTATGGTATGCAGTGGATGAGATGTCGAGGATGATGGCTGGTAGTGTGTAATACATTATTACCTGCGGTGTCCTTACGGTGTAGACTAACATCTAGGATATTAACTGAATGTTGAATGATTGTGGCTGTAAAACATAAGTTTGAATTGTTGATATTAATCAATCTTATAAACTCATATGCCACTGTTTCTGTCCCCCGCCACCTAATAAATAAGTCAAGCATATACCTGAGCCAGGCAACCACATGATTTTGCATTATCTCGCTGTGATTTCTTTTTAGTATCATTTCCTCCCACCAACCCATGTGGAGGTAAGAGTAGCTGGGATAAAAACATGTCCCCATAGCTACTCCTCTGGTTTTTTGGTATACTTGATTTTCAAAGAGCAAATAGTTGTTTTCCAGACAGAAACTTATCATGTTAATCAACATTTGGTTATGTTGAAATAAATTCAAAGGTCTTTTGCCCAAGTAGTATTCAATTGCTTTTATGCATTGCAATCTATGTGATGGACACTAGTATACAGTGAAGTCACATCTAAAGATATGGGCTGATAGTCCGGACACCACTTGTATTTGGACAACTGTTTCAGGAAATTTCCTGTGTCGCGTATATATGAGGGCAACGCGCGTCAAATTCCTGCAAGAAGAAGTCTATGTATTTTGAGGTATTTTCCAACAGACTTCCTTGTGCTGATATTGTTGGTCTGCCAAGAGGTTTGGTCAAGTGTTTATGTATTTTAGGAATTACATATATATTCAGCATGGTGGGATGGTTGTTTAAAAAAAAACTTAAGTTCATTCATGCTGAGCAATCCTGTACTGCGCAATGCCATTAGCATGGAATACAATTCCTTCCACGATGTTTTAACTGCTTGCATGTTGCTCTTTTTATAGCAGTTTGTGTTGTTCAGTTGGTCTGTTGCCTCTTTCATGTATTCTGATCTTGCCCATAACACTATATTTCCTCCCTTGTCTGAATTACGGACAATCACTTGGTCATTCAGTTGTAATTTTCTCATTAATTTGATGTATGTATCATGTCGATGATCACATTTTTTTAATTCCTCTGGCAGCTCGATGATGTAATTGTTTTATGTCAGTGGTGATCAATTTGTTAAATACATCAATTCCATCTCTCTATATATAGATAATATATGCACACACACACACACACATATATATATATTTACATATATGTATATATATTTATTTTTATTATATTTGATTAAAATGTCAATTAACACAGTTTTATGATTATGTTAATATTAATTGGTGAATTTTTTGGGTTGTATACATTTCTTAAAATATTAAATTAACTTTACTTTTATTACTTTAATGTTGATAAATTGCTTATTTCCTTTATATATGTATACATATATAGGTATAGATGATTAATGCTATGTCATTTACATTTTATTATGTTTACATATAATATTTTTAAAATATTACTGTACACCTTATATTTGTTAAAACATTGACATTTTCATGTTGTTTTGGATGATACTCCCTTCCATGATATTGTAACAAACATTTCTGTAATTCCATTTATAAGTATAAAAAAAAACATGTTTATGCAAAAAATATTTTGGGCATTATATTTATCTTCCTCTATAGTTTTTTAACACAATATTGTGTCTTGGAGCCCTAAAGGTAGAGGGTGAAAAGTACAGGGTAAATGATGAAAACACATGGGTAAGGGTACATGGTTAGGAGTACAGGTGTTAGGTTACATCATTTAGAAAACTTGGTTACGGGTACTGGTTTAAGAGAATTGGAGAATGGGTACAGGGTTAGGGCAAAGAGTGGAGAGTTAAGGGTATGGGGTTTAAGGTATAGGTATTTGATTTCAAATTGGATGATGTGCAGCCTCTGGACAGGCCCTGCACTCAATCCTTCCATGGGCTTGCACCTCCACCGGGTAGCTATCCTCCTCCGCGCACGGCATGGATGTTGGCCTCAGGGTTCGGCCTCTGTCCAGACCATGCACCCAAATTCACTAGGGTGGCCAACCCCCTTCAGCCACGTGCAATAGGGTGTTGGCCTCAGGGCCTGGTCAGAGGCAAGGTCATGTGCCCAACCAACCTGAGTACAGCTAACTCCCAGCCTTCGAGTGTGAGCACCAAGGGGTTGGTGTAGGCCTTGGTAATCATCAAGGTCAGTAGATGTGTAGGTAAAACTTGTAAATCTATACTTCCCAATTGGTGATTACCTTGACGTTATGTTGCTAGTGGATATTGTGGATCCTATATATGTGCAGAACAATATTACTGTCCTCAATATTGTGATATACAAACATTCCAGAAGGGTCTGCTCGTGCCAAACTCTTAGTTTAACCACTGAGGGCCCAATTCTGATGCGGGTTTGAAAGCTTCCCGACCGAATCCGTTTGGAAATGGTTTCCGACCCACTCGAACCGGGAGAGTCCGACCGACAGAGTACGATGCATCCGGATGCTTCCCGATATGACTTGGTTGGACTCCCATTGACTTCAATGGGAGCATATGTTCCTAACCGCATCATAATTGGGCATTCGGTCGGGAAGACAAGTCTCTGATCCGATTTGGAAGGAGCAAATGCCATTAGGAGACCTTCCTAACCACAACAGAATCAGACCCTAGGTGGGAATGCTTTCCTAACCGCATTAGAATCAGGCCCTGAATGTGCAATGTTAGTTTTATATAAACCTATAATGTGTGGATGTTCTGAAAATCTATGTGCATGCAACCCTCCCAAAGCTAAGTTCCATTGATACCCCTCCTCAAATACTCCAGCTGAATGCTTGATCTCAGGATATGTTTGTTGATATAGAGATGACATAAGGCAAACATTAACAATGCAAAATGTAGACCAATCTCATATACACAAAGGAAAACTTATTAACAAGGAGCTACAAAGTATACGCGGAAAATCAGTACATGAAACTCACAGGCCCGGCATTCTTGTAGTCTGCTCGACAGCAAGTCTGTCTGACACCACTAGAAAACGTTGTTGAAGGTCCTTGGAACCTAGTCCTCTTGAAAGTTACAATGTGTCCAGGAGTTCTGTGTGGATACCAGACATTGTAGCTGTTTGATATGCGAATAGCTTGCTTGGTGTACACTTTCATCATCTGACTACATTTTCTTCCTTATTGCCTAACAACAGTGTACCTCAAGCAGAAATCCTCCTACTCCGCCAGATCACGATTTTCGCATTCGCTGCTATGTGCATTAAATACGGGTACATCTCATCAGCCTGTCCCTGCCCCATTTGGATACATCACTGGGTGTGTAATGGCGCAATGCATTGGTTGCTTTTGCTGCAGACATTTATGTATTAGAGCACTCTGACATGTTTTTCGTTTCCACAGTATTTGGTCGGGTAATTGAAAAATCAATCATTTTATTTCTTTGAACTGAAAAGAATTCTGTTTGTCAAACATCAGATGTTGGTATTTCTTGTAACGAATAAGCTATGGCTTTTCATAATACACTTTGCTTTTCCAACCAGCCTATTTTTCTCCACGAGACTTTATCTGAGCCTTCCTACATTGGAGAGCCACCCTGTTCTTCACAGGCTTGCTGCTTCGCTTTTACTAGTGAAGAATACAATATGAGTCACTCTCCCTGCTTTACTGTTACAAATCAATACTTAATGTTGTGCATCCGAAATAATTAAAGGCAATTCCAAGACACTGTACAATTTGAATGCACACTCATAACTAATGTTGTCCCAATTAATCCTTCCCCCATAGGTATTGATATTTGGGTACTGGTAACTTTGCATTTGGGGCTGAGAGGTAGATTTGGCAGAGGGTGCCTTGCCAGTGATGAATTAGCAGGGTAGAATATACTTCGTGGTCTGATTTCTCCGGTTTTATTCATTTTACCACATTGTTTCACTGAATATGTCAACTGTTGTTAGTAGATGAAATCTGAGGTTAAAGAACCACAGATCTGCAGCCTTCCAGCAAATACCATCGTTCTGATGGAGCCTGTAACTATTTTCACTGACCCCTTCGGAATTAAAAGGGACCTCGTCATGTGACCCAAAGCAGTGTATCAGCAAAATGCAACAAGCATTGGTAATACATTGGTTTCTCCTATGCGATGAATAATGAGTTGTTATCAATCACCGTAGGGACGAAGGGGCAGAAGAAAGGAGCTCCCTGACAAGTATCACAGGCGTGGAGAGGATGTGGCGCCATGGTCAGAGCTGCATTATCGAGGGCTGAGGATCCCAGTTCGAGTCTCAGGGGGCAACAACCTGTGTTTCGGGGCAAATGACTTAATCTCTCCATTAGATAAATCGTGCAATACAAATCTGCTGCAAGACGAAAAAGCAGAAAGAGGAAAAACTTTATGAAAACATTGTTCACCCAAAGTGGATGTTAACAGTATTTCAGCTATGGGAAACTGATAAGAAAAACAGACGAGGAACAAGCATGGGTAAATGCAGGAAAATAGGCTACAGGCAATAGAAATGGAGGAAAGGTAAATGGCCAGCACATGAACCAATGAAAAGCCAGGAAGGAGAGGGGTGGAATGTGAGCCCCTTTTAAGTTTATATTAAAAACATTAGATTTCACAGGTACAGCACAAGAGCTGTGCAGGTGAAAACTAAAAATGGCTCATCCATAACCAGGGATAGCCGGCTCACAAGTAATGAAACATTATTTTGTTTTTCCAGCGTGTGCTCTATCAGCACAAGGTTGGTGTTTAACTGAATACTTCAAATAAACTAAAGGGTTCTTCTGAATTGTACCGCATTAGATATATATGTGTCTGGCTGTGCACAGTCAGTGGCCAAAGATGATAATGGCTAGCACCGGAACAACAAATGGTCTGAGGGACCATCCAGAGACAACGCAAATATTTCCTAAATGCTTGCTTGCCTCATTTCTCAGATATGTGTGGAAGGCTTGCTCTGAGGGGATATTTGTTGGCATGAACACAGTAAAGAAAGTTAGGTGTAATTCAGTTTCATGTAAACTAAGTCAGGGTTCTCCAAAGTCGGTCCTGAAGGGCAGGATCTATGCCAGATTGTTAAGATAACTACATTTATCTAAATGGGGATGTACTAAAATCTGACATTGATCCAGCTCTCAAGGACCAACTTTGGAGAGCCCTGAACTAAGTGGAATTTACTAACAAATGACTGAGATTTACCAAAGGAGAACCTATACAGGGAAAGTGTACCAAAAGCAGGTTTAACAATTTCAATCATATTTTTGAGAACCTATTTTAACCTGCACATTCAAACAAATCTTCACAAGTCTATGGAGAAACATGCAACAGGGTCTTTCATTGTGGTCTTGGTAAACATGAATGTTGCAAGTTTATAAAGTAGAATAAGGATGATGCTTTCCTTGAACAAAGTTGTCTATAGATTTTGCATCTCTGCTGTGAAATGAGTGTTAATGTCTTTCCCCAAGAAGACCTCCATGTGGGCATGAAGCGAGTTAAAAAATTGAAAATGTTCCAACACATTGAAGGTGTTCACATACCTGCCGACGGATAATTCAAGATTTTAAAAAGGATTGGGTGGCTTCCATCTTTCTCTTTTCTGATGAGCCCTTTATTGATCTTTTCTCTCTCCAGTGAGCTGAGAATGCTGGCTCAGGCCAAGCGGGGTACCGGAGCTGCAGATAAAGATGGAGAGAGCTTTCAGTTATGCAAGAGTTGAGGAATCATTCCAGGCAGAGGTGTTAAGCAGCCAAATGTGGTTGCTTGTATGTAGGATCAGTGCAGGCATTTAGCCAGTCAGCAGGGAAGACATACATTTTCTAGGTTCTCTAGAAGTAAATGTTTCTGCTTGGTGATGCCAAATACCATTTCCATAAAATCAACTTTTAATGGAATGTGCAATTTATTTCTTACAGAAGTCGCAGGCATATTTAGTCACAAATCATACATTTCACCCACACACCACTGGAGGCACCAACAGACTTAACAGCTTTAGAAGTATCAGCAGCAATCTCTAAATACTGTGCTTGTCACAGTTACCAAGTCACTTCAGGACTTTCAGACACTGGAGACATTCCTCGGAGGCAAGCCTGCCAGGGCAGCAGGCAAGAACGAGTCCTTGATCCAGAGAAGCTGGATTAGCTCACTCTTTCAAACAGAATTCAGCCCAGCAAGGCCTAGGAGAATGGGCTTCTGTTTTCAGGAACCAGGGAAAGTATTGGCTCCAAACCTCCTACATAGTTCAGTGGTGCCTCTTCAATGCACTGCAGAAATAAATACTGGGTTTTTGTTGGTGTACTCTCTAAGAATATTTTTCATCAACAACAAGATGTGTTTCAACAAACCTCTTCCTGCCTTGTTTCCGCCATTCACGATATGACAGATTCACATTTGGGCTATAAACCCTCCGCTCCTTTGATTTTACAAGTACTTCTCAGAAATCTGATGAAGTGACTCAAAGCAAAGGGGGACATGTTGGACATGAATCCAACAGGATTGGTCTTTAAGGGCCCCCACTTATTAAATGAGTAAGAAGCGTACTTTCTGATCGATGTCCCAAGGTCTGATGTACTCTGGTTTTTCCATTAAGGCTCATCAGCCCATCTTAAATTCAATTAATCCCTTTCAAAATAAGGGTCACACAACCTCTGACAGATGATTTTGCATTCATAGAGGGGTGGTTGGAAAACTTCTTATATATACACGACTGGCAAAGATAATATAACAACAACAAAAATGATAAATGAGTTCGTATTCAGAAACATAGCAGTGACCTCCCAAGAAGTTATAAATGTAGGGCCTCATTTAGCGGTTGGATGGAGAGAGCCTATATGGCCTGGTAAAAATAACGCCAGCATGTTATCATCCAATGCTGGGGTCATTGTCTTTGATTACAGCTCACCAAGGAGAAGGTGAGCATAGGACCATCTGACTGGGGCTATTGCACTACCTTGAAATTAACTGACTAATTGTGGTAAATTGGCAGAAGGTGTTGGCACTTTTTGCCAAAGTATAAGTGAAGATCTTAGTAATTTATTTAAAAGTGGACACTTTAGATACACCGCTCTCTAGGCACATCATGCAGCTTTGGGGATAGGAGAAGCCCACTCCTTTGATGTAACAATGCATCTGGAGAGAAATGCTACTTGCAGAGTGCACTTTATATAAACTCAACGTTCAACTTCAGCCCACACCATTGGGTCTTGCCTGAGATAGGTCTCACTCTTGTGTTTATAATATCCTCTCTTGTTTCCATATTAACTTGCTCCCTATTGCTCATTGTCTCTTGTGCTCTTTTTCTTTCACACAAATATGCACATACACTCTGTCATGTCTCTCTCTCTCTCTACCATCATACCTTCAGTACGCCTTGTTTAATTTTCCTCATGTTCTTTTCACCTTTTTCTGTCCTGTACTATCTCTTTCCCTGTCTCATTTTCTGTACAGTTTTTTAATTCCTTGTTGTATTTCTAATTTTCCTTCATTCTCTAGTTTACTGCCACTTATTTGTTATTGGTCTATCATTATCTCTATCTCTCATTGGGTGGCATTAGTAAAGTAACACAGAAAGGAAATCCTATTTCAGGGAGTGACTACTCTACTTTGGGGTCGGTCATAGTACTAATTAGGATCTCCTATCATGCTTTCATACCAGTTTCCTTGCCAACATCCGTTCACTTACTCTCATGTTGCTGAATCTTACTTGTCAGCCTTAGGGGCACATTAGGAAAGTCCGCCTGCCATCCCAACGCAAAAAGGGACAGCCCGCCATAAGTGGCGGGCACATCCAGCATTCCTGTCATTGTGGCAAACGGTGCAGTCAGCACCGCCCGCCACAATGCCAGGAAGGCATGCTGTGCACTTCAATGCACAACATGGCAGGCACCGTGCGGTGCCTGCCTAGGTACCCCCCAGCTATGGAACTGCTGGGGGGTACCATAGGTACCCCCCTGTGCACCCCCACACTCCAGAATCCCTGGGGACCCGCTACGGGCCCCCAATGTTAAAAACTGCCTGCCTTTCCGTGGCGGCGTTGCCGCAACGGAAAGGCACATCTCCGCCCTCATAGTAATATGGATGGCGGTGTCTACCAGACACCGGCACCATATAAACTGCTTTTCCACCTGGTAGGTAATTGGTGCTTCGCCTACCGGCGGGAAACCGGGTCCCCCCGCCATGGTAATGTGGCAGGGGGAAATTAGAGGCGGCTGGTGGTTTTTGGCGGGTAGGTCGCCACCACCATAGGGGCGGTGGCGATCCGCCCATTATCATAATGGGCCCCTTAGTGTACTGCACTACTTTATCACAATTATTGGAAATTGACATTCTAAGGATTCTTTCTCATGGCTTTGCAGAGCGCGTTAGAAACCCCCTCAGAAAAGTGGACATTGTGTAACACATAGAGAAGTGTACAAAAGACCATGTGTACTGTTTATACCTATAAACTGAACAATGAGGTCATATGGAGCAATTTTGTGTGACTTGACAAGGCATAGTATAGCATGGTACGATATTGCATATTGTGTTACGTACAACTATGTGCACGTAAAACTCTTTTCTCATACCTCTCCTGCAATTTCTATGTTACTGTAGTGACAACATTGGTCTCCTCACACCAAAACAATGGTAGCTGTTCTTAAATATGATTGTGTGGCTAAGCTACTAAGAATGAAAGAGAAAAAAACATGGCCACTCTTTGCAAGGCTTTAATGGTGTTCCATGCCTTGAGGAATCTACACTAAATGCCATAGGGACTCAAGATGCACCTTGCTGATGAGATCTACTAACATTGAAATAAGTCACTGGTTGATTGTGCTCTTCCCATGCGGAGGGGTGAAGGTCTGGCAGTTCAGGTAGATCACTGAGACACCCACTTTTGAGTCATAGCTATGAATGATTTGCACATTTTAGGTCCCTGTATCCAATTTAATGGCACTGACAAGCTAAAAAATAATGATGACTGGAATGCATCCTGATTAATTACCATTATTTCAGACTGATTCAAAATATCCCCTCCTTCACTGTTATGCTATCAAGTTCGTCACACTAAAATGGAATGTTCTGTCGAAATCTAGTGTAGGCACAGGGACACAAACTACATCTCACTAAAGAGGTGCAAGAAGACGGAAATTAGTCTAGGTATGTTTCTGTTACATTTCAGATAGGACCTTGCTGGCACTTTGAGCTTGATTGCCCCTTTTAGAGAAGGGATGATACTGATTGGCATATGGTTGGTGACGGTGAAGGATCTGACAAGAGAGACAATGATGAAATGTAATGCACCCTAATTCATTTCTAGAAGCTCAGATCGATTCAAGCGTTTCATTCATCACTTCTACACCTCATGCCAGTCAATAATTAAATGAATATAGTGTGCCTATGTGCACTGCACCGAGAAGTATGAAAATTAGCCCATCCAACCTGATATTGCAGGGAAATCCCTTTGTACTTCAAGGTAGCATTGACATCTATTTTTTCCCCAATTCAATCAAGCTGCCAGCTTCAGGGTCCAGTTGGCAGTTTGACAGCATCAAGGTGCTAATTCACCAGTGAAAGCTTCACTTCACAAAGCCCAAAAATATAACATGACTTTACTTGATTCCTTATGACACCTGACCTACAGCCCATATTTCATATTATGTACCAGACGCATCAATGTTTGTCACATGAGTTACCAAGACCTTCACTTGTAAGGAGTTCAAACCTGACCTAAACAAGCTGGGTCTAAATATATGACCTATTCACATTTGTTCATCTAAACATTTTTAATAGAGTTGATGATGTGAGCCCAAATGTCAGTTATTAAGGAATCCTTCGACAAACAATGGGCCAGACGTACAACGGTTCTACAGAACGAATAATAATTTGCGATATTCACAGAATTGCAATTTAGGAATCGCTATTTGGTATGTACCATAGTGTTAGGTAAACGTTTATGCAATCGGTGTGATTCGCAATCTCTTTTTACTGAATCACATTTTGCAATATTGTAAATTGCGAGTCAAGTCACAGTTTCCAAAAGTTGCATTTTGGAAGTCAATGGTGATCTCACTCCTAGGAAGTAGTACACTAAATGCCCAGTAAAGGACTAGAGAGCACTCAGGTTGGAGAGATTGTACAGTTCATTGAAGGCGTTGGAAATTTTCAGCCATCCACCCTTGGTAACCGGCAAAATTTCTCTACAAGACCCTGAGAAGGATGCCAGAGGCATAAAAAGAAAATTTGAAATACTCTGAAAAGGAACTGGAAATTCTTATAGTGGAGTGTGTTTCACATTATAATGATTTATTTGGAAAATCATCACTTTCTGTTCCAGATTTCCAGAAAAAGGAACATTAAGTGGCACATGCATCAACAATGCCATTTACGATTCCTTATTAGCGAAAAATAAGGATTCGCTAATAAGGAATAGCAAAAGGCTATGCATATAGAAATCGCTTAAAAAATAGTGATTTCTAAACATCCCTTAATTGCGACTCGCAAATTGCGACTCACAATTAAGGAATACCTCCCCATTCATTCCTATTGACCTTGAGGTCCATAGGAATGAATGGGAAGACATTCTCAATTCGCGATTCTCAATTAGAGAATCACAAATTGAGAATGCAATTTCAAGGGTGCCAGGGTGTCAAAAGGACACCCTGTTGCACCCCTGAAATCTGCATATGAGTACATCTTGCACACACACATGCCCAAGGGCATGTGTGTGTAAAATGGAACTTTGAAAAATGCACTTTAGTGCTTTTTTCAAAGTTTTTGCAAATTACCATGGAGTTCAACTTCATGGTAATTTGTTCCCCCTATTAGCGAAATCGCTAATATTTTTTACTTTGATGCATTGCATTTAAGGATTTTTAATTTGAGATTCTTTAATTTAAGTAATCGCAATTTAGAGAATAAATAAATTGCGATTTTGCATTTGGGATCTGCCCATTTGCGACCGGTTTTTGCTTTGATGCATGTGGGCCTAAGGTTCCCATGCATGAGAGGATCAACACTGTTGGGGTCACTGAGAGAACAATTTTAGAAATACAAAAAACTTGGTATGACTACGATCAAGGACCAAGGAGAATGTGAGGCTTGTGTAATCGAAAGAGGACCTCAACCACCACCGACCCATCTTGAGAAGCTGATTGAGTCAACCATGGAATCTGAAAGTGTGTCTGGCTACAGCAACATACACATATCCGCTGCACTAGAA
This sequence comes from Lissotriton helveticus, assembly GCF_964261635.1. NCBI lineage: Eukaryota > Metazoa > Chordata > Amphibia > Caudata > Salamandridae > Lissotriton > Lissotriton helveticus. The sequence goes on from NC_136072.1 coordinate 722,225,478, forward strand.
ACTTCTAAAGATAAGTCTCATGTATTACAGTTCACTTTTCCTAACACGCAATGCGTAAAATACATGTTTAGATATGTGCAAATGTTTAGCAATAATGTTCCGAATGATGGTGAAAAATATATATGTAAAACTCTGGTTCATGTTTTCAGTTGACTTTAGTATGCCATTATGGGAGATGTAGTTCAAATTAGCAAGTAAAGTCTTAGAAAACTTAAATGTATTTAAATTCAAACGTAAAGCTCATGATATACATATCTTTTATATATCATCAAATTAACTTTAACAGCATTTTTAAACAGATAGCTCAGCAATAAGACGTCATAAATCTGAAGGTGAGGGGCAAGAAGACACAAAATGGCCATTCATGAAGGCAATAAATCTGACTCCCAGAATTCATCACCCCAGCCAATATGTGTCTGTCCACGAGTCATCACTCATACACAGTCTGCTGACCAAGCTGTGGAGTCAAACACAGAAGCTGAAATAGAAGAAGCAGCAGTGAGGCCTAGATGACTGCGCACAAGAAGTAGCATGCGGCATGGCAGTGTTTTGAGGCAACAATCAAGAAGAGCTGTTCCCACTGGACATAGTGGAGAGAATGTTCATTTAGAGGTTTAGAAGCCTCAGTGTTGCTGATCCAGCACCTGCAAAACAAACAAATAAAAAATTAACATGAAAAATTGGTGAGTATCGAAAGAAGCATCAAACATGGCTTACAACGTTTGTCTAATACTATAGATGAAAGCCAAAAGCCTGTGGTGCGAAAGTGGGCAGTATGACAGAAGCAATTAATAGTTTACGCTGCCAATTACACCATGAAAATGTAAGCCATAGGCTTAGATAATATAATTATTTTACCCATATAGATGGTTTAAATCGCTCTATAAATTGTGTTGCACAGGCAGCTTCAACTTGATCTTGCCGCACTGTCAAATTGCAGAAAGGAATGGTTGGTCTACTATAGTGGGGATATTGTATGGGGCCATGTGCAATTGACAAACGCAGTAAAAAGTTTGTAAACCCAGCAAATTGGAAGTTAGGGTCAAATTGATGGCTGGGGAAAGTGAAGACCTCTCCAGTGTTAGCAGAATTTCTATGACTAGACAGTAGTACTCATAGTGGAGTTGGGAGAACTGCAGGGTCAACAATATCTGAAAGACACACTGCTGGTCGTGGTAAACACAAACATTAACACTTTGCAAATGTCTGCAATTTTTGTTACTAATGTAAGAATCTTTAATTCACCTATGTCAAGACATTTGTCAACCATTAATATTTTCAAGTTTGTTGAAGAGCTATGTTTGAGTATACATATCCCTACCTGAAAATAAACAGATGATATTCAAAGACAATTATGTAAAACATGCACTATAATTGCAGAAACAAAGAAGCAGGGAGACAGCAATGGTTATTCGAAAATGTAAGGAGCAGTCTATATTTAAGGGGAATGAATACAAAAAATATTATCAGCACTATTTACATTAATTGTGGGTTGTAACCCATAGAATCGTTTTAACAACTGTGCTCGTGCAAGTGTGTGAACGGCGCAAGTGACAAGTGAGGCAAGCCAAGACAGCAAACGTGTATTGTGCCTTGCATTAAAGATCAGTGAGATACACCTGCAGTACCGAATTGGAGAAGTTAATAAGGAGGGGTGAAACAGAGAGGGAACCAGAAAGGTGTCCATCAGAGGTCTGTAGACACAAGAAGACTGACCTAAAGTTAAATCTGAAATGTATTTATAAGTTATCCCAGAAAAAGGCCAGTTGTGTGAAGCCAGAATAAGCTACTTGCCAGACAGGCAAGGCCTGACAAGTAGCTCCTTGTTGCCATGTTCACAACGAGAGCCCTAACACCTTTTCACAACTAAAACATTTCCAGACAGAGAAAGTTGTAGAATCCTTTTGTAGGCTAGTAGTGTTGGGGAGATGGAAGAGCATGTGGCGTAATCCAAAATGATGGTCCCTCTGCAGAATTGACTCAATGGGGACCCCCTGATCGGTTGGACCCCCCATTTACTGAAGGAACCTGCTTGGTAAACCAGAGTGGCTTTGCGGAATGTTTAACTATTTCTTATACCGTGCCTTGCATGCATTCTGCAAGGCATGTATTGGCTTTGTTTAGAGGGGCATCCTGTATATTGGTCTAAATTCTGCAGGCCGTTTTTCATCCCTTATTTTTAGTTCTCGCCTAGGCAGCACGCATGCGCTGGCTCTTTAGGTCTTGCTTAGGTAGCGCGAATGTGCTGTCTCTCCGAGACTTCTAGTAATCTGTCACTTGCCATTTGTTAACTGTGGCATTGCTCTTCTTATGGTTGGCAGTCGGTGTGATATGTCACTTCTGTTTATTCCGGAAGAAGCACCACCTAACTACAACTTTTGTCCGCTTTCGTATTTCAATTGTGTCCGAGTGTAACTTTTTTTTAGGATTTTTGCAGCCCAGCATGCTCACTTGCATACATAATCAGCATGGAGCTCTCACGAGCGCTGTGCTGGTAATTATACATAATCAGCACGGCGCTCGTCATGATGTAATTATATACACACTCCAATGTATTTTTATATTTATGTAATTATATTTGTTTTCAAATGTGTGCACGTTTTAATGTAATTATTGGCACATACTTCACAAACGCGATGTTCATGTGTTTTTTTAAGTGCCTGCTCCTTTAAATCCTGGCTTGTGTGCAGCAGCTGCTGTACTTTCACCCTGCCCTCTTCCCCCCTTTCCATACTGGATTTGTCCAGGCCCCGGAAGCAGCAGCTTCTCGTCCTCCATGCAGCCATTGAACATGTGGGACTTCTGTGACCCACAGCACACTTTACAGTAAGTATTTTTAAGTATTTTGAAATGTTAATTTACACTGCAGCAGGGGCTCTATGCTTAATATTTGAGCAGGCGCCTGCTTCACTTGCTGAGTTTGCCAATGCTTTTTTTTCTTACCTTTCCTGTAAGGGTCTGACTCCTGATCCATGACCAGGATCAGGTTATCGTTTTTACAGCTTGGTCCATCTCCCAGTGCACACCATATTCCCCCCTCTGCTCTGATTACTGGCAGCGGTTCGCCTTACACGGCTCCATGTGAAACGGTCTCGATGCAGGGACCTTTGAAGCATGGTAGGCAATCAGATGAGCATTAAGCATGGGCGGATTTTGCGAATTGGCAATCCGCGAACTTGCGTATTTACGGATTCGCAGTCCGCAAAATCCGCGAACTCTCGCGAATTTGCGGATTTTTTTTTTTGTGTTCGCAAGGATTTCTGCCAGTTCGCGAGGGTTCTGTACCAGTTCGCAATTGCGAACTTACTTGTCGGTTCGCAACGGCCGCGACTATGTTGTTTCTACATCTGGTTCATCATCACAGGTTCACAGCACCCTCTGTTTCACCACTGCCACCCTCTGGTACACCCATGCCACCCTCTGGTACATCACTGCCACCCTCTGGTTGGTTTATCACTGACTGTAGATTATGGGGGTGAAAAAAAGCAAGCACACCTGCCCTGCTTCAACTGACATGAATTAATTTGGGGTTGATTAATGTGTCACTGAATTTAAACTTCCAGTCTGGCTGGCACCTGCTTCCTTATCTGTAATTTGCTTTCTGTTGCAGTGCAATTTTTTTTCACAGGACCTTTGTGGCCTATAGTTGCAAGTAGGCAACTGAACTCTGAAGGGGCCCCTCAGGAAGCACTACAGGGAATGGTTACTAATGATAAGATTGAACTTTTGCACCTGCTGAGTGCTCTCAGTTTTGTCTGTAATTGCTTTCTGTTGCAGTGTATTTTATATAACAGGACCTTTGTTGTATACTTGTAGCTATTCTCTGAGCCTGCTGTGAGGGTCAGAGCAGGGTCAGAGAATAGTTGCAAGTAGGCAAATGAACTCTGAAGGGGCCCCTCAGGAAGCACTACAGGGAATGGTTACTAATGATAAGATTGAACTTTTGCACCTGCTGAGTGCTTTCAGTATTGCAAAAATCCAAATATCCAGCAGCATCCACAAAAAGTAATCCTTCCAGGTCAAGATCCAAATCAAAGTGACCAGCACATGAAGAAAGCACTGGGAGGAGCCTGGTGGACAGGAACAGGAAGTTGGAGACTGTGGGGCACTTCCTTCCTCCCACCCCCACCCCCAAAATGGACTCCTTGCAAAGAAAAAGTGCAGGCAAATGTCAACCTGAGGAGTTATTCCGATAAAAATCATAATTTTCAAAGTTTATGCTGCCTGCTGGTGGATTTCTTGTGCGAAATTGCAAATTTTGCAATCTCGCAATTGCGAGATTGTCGCTGCCCGCCGCATCTACGTGTTCGCAAGTGTTTACTCCCGCGAAATTGTATAGTATTCTAGTTGGCAAGTGCGACCAAGCAAAAAATCCGCTTCGCACGGATTTTACGAATTTTCGGCAAGTTCGCGAGAGTTCGCGGATTGCGAATTTACCGAAAATCCGCAAAATCCACGAGCGGAACGGATTTTACGCCCATGCTTAATGAGCATGTTTCTGTCCCTCTGCCTTCTAACTTCCTGCTGATACGGAGTCTGAGGCCCAGTACAAGCTCCTCCTTTCCAGGCTGATTTCCTACCTCGCTCCCTGGCCTCTCCTGTTCTAGATAGCGCCTTGAGGCAGCATAAGTATACGCCTAAACACTATAAAAACACTAGCACGGCACAGCGTTCTGTTCCTTCGCTTCTTTAACCCTATCCACCCCGTCCCTTCCCTTGCAGTCCCGTTATTACTTCTCATTCGCAGCGAACCAGCACTTCTCAGAAACAAGCAGGGGCTCTAGTTTTGCCTCTCTGTACGCGAAATAGACGCCTCCGTTCCCATTGTCAGTGTGTTCTTCTCTGACATAATGTAGCTCTTTTCCTTATCTCTGTGCCAGTGACCTGGTGACACTATGCAGGGTCCATTGGGGGAAGGGGAGGCCACTCTGTTCTTGCATCCTCCTACCAACAACCATTCTAGTGTGCAGCATTATTTAGATACTCTATTTTCACTGTCCCAGTGTTAGTGTCTGTGTGTATCCTAGTTATTATAAAATATCACAGTTTTTTCAACTCTTTCACATGAATAAGGTGTTGTTTATGTAGATAGTTGTTTCTGTTGGAACTATGGAGTTTGTGTGTGTCTACCTCCTATCCCAGTGTGTGAGGCACTTTGCCGCATTGTGGCTAAACTGTCTGCCCGGTGTACATTTCATAGTCACTCTACCACTCCCAATTACTGCAACTGATATCCATGTTTGCTCAGAAAAGTGAAGTGTTGATGATGTATTCCCCTCCCCTTACCACCCAACCCCTCTTCCCCTTGCAGTGTAGCTTGTTCAGTTGTTTGCTGAAGGTGCTACTGCCAGGTTGTGAGTCTCTTACTTGAGGACATAAGGGCGGCTGGAACATTCAAGCAAAAAAAGTAGTAGGCAAAATTCACCAATTCTCACTGTTGGATCTGTTTGTGCTGGCACTGCAGTTTACCTGCAGCTCTTTAAATAAAATAAATACAATGACAGACTGCTGCAGTCCTGTGAAATTGTCCCAAGATTAGCATCTGCTGACATCAAATTAAGAACGAGCATTTGAAATGCAGTTGTTCTCGCATTAACGCAAGTTTGAGCTCTTGGCATTGCAAATGACAATACCTTTTATTTATGGTTTTTTTTTTCAAACCTAAATAAAAGGCATTGTTATTTACTATTTCTTTTTTTTTTTTTTTTTTTTAAACCTTTATTGTGCACAAAAAGTAACAAATACGGACCCACAACCTACAGGTCGGGCACGATACAGTAAGCACAAAAGCAAATAGGACAAATTCCCAGCAGCACCAGGATTTATAGCAACAATCAAGAAATAGCCCTGCAAACGAGTACGTGTCACCAGGAAACAGGAGCATGAAAGGTTAGTTTTAAGAGTTATAACAAGAACTTAAACAGTAAGGAGAGAGATCAAGGAGTACTGAGTCCGAAACATTACGTCAGAACAGGAGGAAACAACAGCATAGTGTGGAAGCAAACCCAGAAGCGAGCATCAAAAAACAACATGGCAAATCAGGGGCAAAGAACAAGAGCTGCGACTAGCAAGTACGCGCCATGTAGCACGCCACCCTCTTCCACTGACCCGTCCCCCGGACCCAGAACAGAAACAGATAAAGAAAAGCGCAGAAAATAGATAAGGCCCATAGAAATGAACTGTATGAAATGAAAACCCACCCCCCACCCTACAACAAAGCGGAGGCTATGGCCTACCCCCCCCGACAGCGTGTCTTTCGCCCACTAAAGAACCCGAAATATAGAAAAAGAAAGAAAGAAACAGAAAAAGAATACCCTAATAACAGAGGAGGGCCGAATTCCAAAGCACCCGGACTCCCCGGCCGGTAAGTCTCTCCACCACCCAGAACTACAGGATTAGAGCGACAATACGGAAAGAAGCAGGGAGAGACGTCAGAATTAGTGTAGCACGCGTCGAGGAAGCGTCCCAACCCGGGCCCCCCACCCGCCCATCAAGAACAAGAAAACAAACAGGATCACCCCTAACCCTGGCCAGATTTCAAGCGGCCATCCAAATACGACCCCGGATAGCACATCGCCCCACAGAGAACAAAGGGGTAAAATGGCCGCCCTCTACAAGAAGAAGGGCCCCCTGCACAAATAGTACAAACCCAGTCACTAAGCGTGGCACAGATCCAGGATATCGCCGCACCAAAATCCACCCAGTCCAGCATAAAACAGCAATAGAAACCCTCAGCATCGCCATCCTGAGCAGCGTAGGAACACCATGGCGTCTCCAATCGAGCCGCAAACGAGGATAAGGGTCCACACAGGATAGGAAACAATGTAGCTTGCACGAAAAACAGTGGCGGCAGTCCTGAAAAGAATCCAGTCACAGAGCGTTTCACCCGCTGAGTAGTACGCCGCAACAATGTCTCGATTGCAAGTCCAGGAGAAAGTCGATCAACCTCAGAAGGGGGTCCGGCTGGCGGGGCACTCCCCGATCCCAGAGCGACCGCGTCCAACTTCGCGCCAAGCGCACAGGAGCAATCGCGCCATTCTGCCCTCAAATCGGCCAGCGCTGCAAGGATGGAGGCGCGAGTGATGCAAGGCGGTCGAGCTAATGAATCGGCAGCGCGGAGTTCAGCGAGGTGTGCCGACCGCCACTTAGAGCCATGGAGGGCACCATCACTAGGGGCAAAGACGGAACCCAGTCGCGCCACTGAGGGGACGATCGCCATATTGTGCACCAACACAGGGGCAACTACACAGGAATGGGTCCCAGGATAGGTAGCTGGGGTGCAGGCACAGGCAAAGTCCAGAACTCCCTTCAACAGTGTACAACAACGCATGCAGGACTCGGCATGGAGACCCGATCCTGCGTGGAACAAAGGCGAGCTGTAGCGGCCATTTCCTCCTCTCACCACACAATATAGCGCAGCTCACCACACACCGCCATGAAGGGAGGAAGCGACGAAGACCAGTGCCGGTCAAGCAGCTCCGTCACAGGAGGAATCGGCACGGTTACCGAACCGGCCAAAAATCGTAGCAGGGGACACAGGCTCAGCATCCGTCTGTGGGCTCCGAGAAGCTCTAGCCGTCTACAGCGGAGCACATCCACCCGGGGCACAGGTCCAGGGCTCGGCACCGGTCGTCGAGGAAATCCGCATTTATCACCAGTAATCGGGCCGGGAAGAGCACCGGAGAAACGCCACCAGCGACAGCGCACCTCCCTCGTCTTTTCGCGGCCACCGCGCCTCAGGATAACAATCAGGATGAAGTTTTAGTAGAACAGGCTCGGGGAGCCGGGCAACTACACGTCCGTCTCCGCCGCCATCTTGGCTCCTCCCCCGTTATTTACTATTTCAATGCAATAGGTCTCGCATTTGCGAGAGTTTCAGATATTGGCATTGTAAATGACACTGGGCCAGATGTATCAAACAGTTTTACCCATTCTGTGTCTATGGGGAAATGTGTTCATACATCAGGCCCAATGTCTTTTACTTATCTGTTTTAAAAACCAACACATACATAAAAGGCATTGCCATTTTCAATGACAATAGCTCAAACTCTCGCAAATGCGAGACCTATTGCATTGCAAATGCTTGTTTATCTTTGTCTCTGTTTTCTTATTTGTTTTTTGCAATCTTTTTATTAAACTTAATTTTTCACAGAATTTTCATGATACTCGAATTTCAATGTCCAAAGATATATAGTCATCTGTGCATCACCTTTCTTTTGCAACATCTTGTAGTGTATAATCATTGACACATAACAAATAAGAAAAACAAGGCTAACTTTGCCCCAACATTCAGTACCGTGCGGTCACTACCCACCTTCTAGCTTCCTTCGGGTCCTTTTGGGAGATGTTGTCACTGTTTTCTTACCGTTTCTCTTCATCCTTTCATTCAGCCATTCTGTCTCTCACTTTTGGTTGAGCCAAAGTCTGATGCCGAAAATTTTGTTTTGGGCCTCAAAAATGACTGCCAATGCTCCCCACCTGCAAGGGCCTGACCAAATTAAGCACAGTGTGGGTGAGTGCAAAATTAACCTAATTTGCATTTGTTTAATAACATATGGGGCCGATTCCGATTCAGGAAAAAAAAACGTCCGGCGATTCGTATTCAGAGCCATTTCCGTACGATTCGTAAAAAAAGTCCGAATTGCGTAGTACGATCCGTTTACAAAGATTCCATACGAATGTTTACGAACCGTACGAAAAACAAGCTAAGAACCGTACAACACGGACTCGGCTAGTGAAACGTACGATTTGTAAACATGCCGTACGACCCGCCAAGTACGATTGGGACCCGGGACCTCGAAGGCTACTCGTACGGGAAAACGCCGTCGCGTACGGACTGCAATTTGTAGGCTAAACATCGCGGATGAGCGAGCTGCACAATCAAACAAAAAGCGAATCCCCCCTCAACCAACCGCACGCGTACCTCTAAAATACGTCGCGTATGAGAAAGCCGCAGAATAAAGTACGAAAACGGACCCCATGCGTACCCCTAAATACGTCACGTATGAGAGAGACACACAATAAAGTACAAAAATGAACCCCCCCTCAACGAACGCCACGCGTACCCCCGAAATACGTCGTGTATGAGATAGCCACACAATAAAGTACGAAAACGAACCCCCCCTCAACGAACCCCACGCGTACCCCCAAAATACATCGCGTATGAGATAGCCACACAATAAAGTACAAAAACGAACCCCCCCTCAACGAACCCCACCCGTACCCCTAAAACAGCACAAGGAGTATGCAAACGAGTCGCACAACACCACAAAACATATCTCCTGGGTACAAACCACAGCTAAACAATGTCCTGGCCACAACCAAACTGACAAACAGAGGGCCAAACTCAGACCCACCCCTCATAACACATCCACCAAAAATTCTAACTAAGCCACACCCACAAATGGACCAATAAAAAGGGCCCACACACACCCCAGCATCATTTGCAACATACACATTTACCTAGAGACTGACAACACACCAACAACTGCACGCATCCCCCTTCACACATACTACCAATCACATTCAGACCCACAACCCCTCTTCACATTCAGACCCACATCCCCCCATCCATACACACCCTCACCCCCTCAAACACATTCACCCCACAACTTGTCAGGACCAAAGATTCCAAAGTTCACAAACCAGGAGATGGAGATCCTTGTAGATGAGGTCATCAGAGTCGAGCCACAGCTGTTTGGCGCATTGGTCAGACAGACCAGCATAGCTGAGACAACACGCATGTGGGAGAGGGTCGTCAATAAGGTCAATGCTGTTGCACCCATCAGGCGCACCAGGACGGTTTGCCAGGCCAGGTGGTACGATCTGAGGAGGATGGTCAAGCGGAAGATGGACAAGGACTACGCCCAGAGCTAGTACACTGGAGGTGGTGGTCCCCACAGACCAGTACAGTACCAGCCCTGGGAGGAGAAGGTGAAGGCCGTGCTACCACCGGTGGGAGTACATGGAATTGAAGGAGTCGTGGAGCCTGGTGAGTATACAAACAACTCATGTAACATGGGTGGACTCCCAGCATAGGCCACACATATGAGGGGTGGGTGCATAGGACTCCCAGCAGTGCCCAGACATAGGAGGGGTGGGTGCACAGGACTCCAAACAGTGCCCATACATAGGAGGGGTGGGTGCACAGGACTTCCAGAAGTGCCCAGACATAGGAGGGGTGGGTGGTTAGGACTCCCAGCAGTGCCCAGACATAGGAGGGGTGGGTGGATAGGACTCCCAGAAGTGCCCAGACATAGGAGGGGTGGGTGGTTATGACTCCCAGCAGTGCCCACACATAGGAGGGGTGGGTGGGTAAGACTCCCAGCAGAGCCCAGACATAGGAGGGGTGGGTGGATAGGACTCCCAGAAGTGCCCAGACATAGGAGGGGTGGGTGGTTAGGACACCCAGAAGTGCCCAGACATAGGAGGGGTGGGTGGTTATGACTCCCAGCAGTGCCCAGACATAGGAGGGGTGGGTGGATAAGACTCCCAGAAATGCCCAGACATAGGAGGGGTGGGTGCACAGGACTACCAGCAGTGCTCAGGCATAGGAGGGGTGGGTGCACAGGACTCCCAGCAGTTCCCAGACATAGGAGGGGTGGTTGCACAGGACTCTTAGAAGTGCCCAGACATAGGAGGGGTGGGTGGTTAGGACTCCCAGCAGTGCCCAGACATAGGAGGGGTGGGTGGATAAGACTCCCAGCAGTGCCCAGACATAGGAGGGGTAGGTGGATAGCACTCCCAGAAGTGCCCAGACATAGGAGGGGTGGGTGGTTAGTACTCCCAACAGTGCCCAGACATAGGAGGGGTGGGTGGTTATGACTCCCAGCAGTGCCCAGACATAGGAGGGGTGGGTGGATAAGACTCCCAGAAATGCCCAGACATAGGAGGGGTGGGTGCACATGACTCCCAGCACTGCCCAGACATAGGAGGGGTGGGTGCACAGAACTCCCAGCAGTGCCCAGACATAGAAGGGGTGGGTGCAGAGGACTCCCAGAAGTGCACAGACATAGGAGGGGTGGGTGCACATGACTCCCAGCAGTGCCCAACAGTATGGGTGTGGGTGCAAGGCCTGAGGTCCAGAAGGCTACAAGGGGGATGGTAGGAGGGTGCAAGGGGAATGGTGAATATGGTTAAACTTTGGCCACCCCAATCACCAATACTGTGTATGCACAAGCCCAATTGCACTCATCCCATATGGTCCAGGTACACACACATGGACCATGCTCATTGTACAGGGAGTGAGAAAGTACTGGGAACATAGCTGACACTGGGCCCTGGTGTATGCAGCACAAGGCCCTCCTGTGACCAGTGCAAACACTAACATTAGGACAACAAGGTCAGATATCTTGCACAGTAACTCACAACCATGGTCATGGCAGCATGCTCCATGGGGAGACAGCCACTCCATGAATGAGGCACAGTTGCAACTCACACTTTAAATACCAGCACAGCCTGTCACACACACCCCTTACCTAAACATAGCAAGCTGGGCCAGGCAATGTAGTGCCCCACTGTCACAAACGTCATGTAACACAGCAAATCCCGATCAGATGAAGCATTCCAGCAAGAAATGCACAGGGCTGATTCACAAGTCCCTTGCACTCATATCACGATGCTGTAGCTACACCTTACTGACGCAGAGGACCCACAAATATTAGTGCAATGGTGCTGGGTATTGACAAGGTGATGCACCTGGGACATGTACAACATTCTAAAGCACTGCGCCAGAAGTAGGTGTACTGGTTGTGGTGTGGTTGGGGTGTGGTGGGCAGTGGCTGTCCGTCACGGCACAGCAACACCTCCCAAAAGTGGCTGATTGAAATCTTAAACATTTCACTCTGCCACTTGTATGCGCATGCTGCCACAAAACCCTGTGCATGCCTGAAGCAGACGTAAGGATTGACAGAGCATTGTGCAGATAGGCCCACACAGAGCATTGCTGGATCTGCATTGTACCAGCAACACAACTCCAGCATTGTGCCACTTCTATGGCACAGATGCGTGATGCAGTTGTACGGTATTTCCACCATGGTGATTGTTGGAAATGGGATCCCCGGCTTGCCATGGCTTTCGCCAAAGTCAGTCAGAGACCACCACCCCCAAGTCAGGGCAAGGGAGTTACACGCCAAGATAACCCCTACTCACCCTCTAGGTAACGTGGCGCGAGCAGCAAGGCTAAACTTGGAGGCGATGTAGGCTAAGTATTTGCGCACGCACCCCAGCAACAACAACCAAAGGCCCACCACAAAGGAAACTCCACACAAGGTTATATAAAAATAGCCTTTGTATTACACCAAAACACATTAGATAAAACACACACTTTACAATGTGCCAGAGGCACGGGCAGAATTTACAAGGGGATATTTACAAGACAGGGCCACCTGGACCACTGTCAGGAATCAGAAGTAGCACTTTCAGAAATAGCACTTAGAAGGTAAAATATAAATGTACTTTAGCACAAAATAGCACACAACCAGTAACTACTGGTAACAGGACCTCACTAGCACCACCTGTACTAGGGAGAAAACAACCACCTATGTATCACAATACCTGTAGGGGTGTAAGAGGAAAACACATGATGCAATGCATAACATTCATTCAGAGGTGTAAAGGAGGAAAACACATGATGCATCAACAATACATTCAGAGGTGTAAGAACAATTGCGCAAAATCACATTAGTCACCGCCTGTGACTGTCCCTAGGCCAACTGGCCTCTCTAGGGCTAGGACGCCCTGTGTCCAAAGTTAGGGTCCTAAACGTGGCAGCTGCCCACGAAGTGCTGGGCAGCTGAATCATCAATAATGGGCCAACGCTGGAGCCTCGCAGGCTCTGCCCAACTGACTGTCTCTCAAGAGCCTCACTAGGCTCTGAATATCAATTATGCCCCTGAGCCTCTCAGGGCTCAAAACGAAGCAATGCAGCCCCTCTGGGCTCTGAATACATATGGCACCCCTCAGAGCCTCTCCGGGCTCGCAGAACGAAGGAAGGTCGCCTCACCGGGCGGGGGAGCCTCTCCTGGGCTTGGAGCAAGAACTGGCGCCCTGAGCCTCTCTGGGCTCTCAAAGCAAATGGCAGGCTGGAGCCTCTCCGGGCTCGTGAATAAGGTGGGGGCATTTGCTGGAGTCCCCCCTCTGGGGACTCGATCTGGCCAACTGGGTGACGAGCCTCTCGGGGCTCGAAACAACAGACGGAGTGGGTGGAGTCCCTCTCGGGGGACTCGAAGGAAATTAGGGGCCCAAGAGCCTCTCGGGCTCGGAACAACGGGCGGAGTCCCTCTCGGGGGACTCGGCATTAGATGAGGCCCCACGGGCCTCTGAGCACAGGGAGCCTCGCTCTGGGGGGGGGGGCAGGGCGGGCACCGGCAATGTGCCCCGACGCCCCTCCTCCCCGGTAACACACTCACCGGGTCTCCAGACGCGGCGTCTCCCTCTTGGCGGTGGTAGCGCTTTGCGGGGCTCTCTCAGCACATGAGAGCCCCGCCTTCACAATGCGCCCGGCCCGCTACCTGTTTCCCCGGTCCCCCATCTCGGGACCGGGCCGTCAATGGCTCGCGCTGCTCTTGGTTGGCGGCCCCGGGGCTCCCCTCAGCTCATGGGAGACCCGGGCCGCAGGTAGACTTTTCTTCTCTCCTTCGGGGCAGCGCTGGCCAATCACAGCGCGGCGGCGGGCGGGACTTCCTCCGGCAAACCGGAAGTCCCGCCCCGCATCAGGCACTGCAGTGCCTGACTTCCTGTTTTGCAGCGCTCGGGCCACGGCGGTGAATCTCAGGGACATTTCAGAGGGGTGGCACCCTCGAGATTAAAATAAACAGCGAGGTGGGCACTCGCTCGTTTTAAGTAATAAACAGGGGCAAATAACGCCGGGTGGGCACCGGCTGAGATCAATAGCGCTCCCAAGCGCTAGCAGGACATCAAGCGCTTCCAAGCGCTAAAAGGCAAATAAAGCGCTCCCCCAGCGCTAGGCACACAGAATACCGCTCTCATGCACCAGGGGTCAATGGAAAGCGCTCCCAAGCGCTAGGAAGGAAAATATAGCGCTCCCAGCGCTATGAAGGCACAAAAAGCCACAAAGTCCTTCAGGAGGTGGTCATCAGAAGTCCAGGGGCTGGGCAGGGCTCAGGGAGGCAAGCCATCCCTGAGCCCAAGCAGCAGCACGCCCCTGGCAAGATTCAAGCAGCAAACAAGAACATTTTCATGGGGTCACAGCCCCTCTTTTATACACCTTTCTCTTTGTCTTTAGGTGCAGGGTGGGGGCAGAACCAGTCGCAGCTGGTCTGGGAGTACTGTTGATGGCCCAACCACCCATTCTATTCACAGGCAGGGCTAGGGTCATCAGTCACACCACAGGGGGGCGGAGCCAGCATTGTGTGAGGAAAACCCAGCCCATCCAGGACACAGGTACACTCCTCCCACACATCACTCATGCTAATCTCCCACTCACCACCGGGGCAGACCCACACAGACTTCCTGGAGCCTGGCATCCCAGCCAGCTCCAGCCAATCACACGCCAGCACCCTCACAGCACACGTACAGCCATGTCTAGAAATGGCGCTTCCCTACTAGACACATACATGCGGCATACACCATCTCGCAGCATTCACTCCCCCGAGTTCACACATACCAAACTTGACCATGCACACCTCACGCATCAGGAACTACCAGGGACACAGACATTCCCCATGCATTCCTATGGGAGGGCAGGCCAATCTCACACACGCACTCAGGGAGAGCACGCACTTTACACTGCGCCACAGTGTCAAAGTGCGCAAAGGACAGAAATCACTATAATTTTAAGGCAAAAAGTTCAGGGGTGACCCTGCCAGAAGGCCCAAGTCCAACACGACCCCCTTCCAGCCAAAACGCAGGGTAGGCCAATCACCACCGTGATGGACTTCCCTGCTTGGGGCGATAGAACACGGACGCGGGCCCGCACTGCAGGGACACCCTCCGGTTCTACGCCAAGTTGATCCATAAGACAAGCACATCCTTAAAAAAAACACAGGCCCAACTAGGCTACCCCACTGGTACTCCTTAGTTGTCCACGGCTAGGACCAGGCCCTAGGCCACCCAGATACCACTGGTCCTTGCCAATCCACAGAGTGGGGGGTAGTAACCCCTGGCCTGCACTAGCCATTCTCCACTCCCTTTCTCAGTGTAGTTCCAAACTACCACTGATCCTTCAACCTAGGGTCCACACCCTCAGGCTGACCAGAGGTCACGGGAAAGAATGCCCCACCCTACCTCTACTTCTGAAGCACCCTCCAGAACACAACTCTCCCACCAGTTTAAGACCTGACTTCCTCAGCAGCAGTGACCACAGTCAGACCAGCACAAGATCGGTGTAGTGAGGCGTTGCACTTTGCGGGTTGCCAGATGCGGCGCATGCGGCGGCTCGCGGACCGCGTCGAGACGGGGACGGCGAGCGGCATAGGCTGCGCGGCCAAAGGCAGACGCGGCTCAGTGCGGTGCCTACAGGACACCAGGCCGGTCATGACAGAGTCACAGCTCCCTTAACTGGTTTACCACCTGGGATTCAAATTCACCGGATGCACAGGGGTCAGACTTCCTCTGACCCCCTTCCAGAGTTCTGCACCCTCCCACTGTAGAACAGGGTCCCTCCACTTAAGGTAGGCCCCACCTGCTCTCAGGGTAGTACCACAACACTCAGCCAAGAACCCTAAAGATCCCTGCTAGGCCTGTACCACCCCTTCTGGGAAACACAGGGTCTCTTCACTTAAGATGAGCCCCACCTGTGTTCACAGGGGTACCCCTAGAAGACAAACCGGCCAGGACACTGGCTACAGTCGCCCTGCCGTCCAGGACAGGCAACACCTGAACCTGGCTCCCTAACCTAGGGACGCTACCCTTTGGTTAGATGCCTGGCGCGCCAGGACTTCTACAAGTTGAAAACAAAAATCTAAGACTTTCTCTCCTCCTTCAGCAGCAAGGCAACCACTGCAGGTCAATACCCCATACAGCTTACCCGGTTCCTTCTCTTCAGGCAGGAGTTCCCTCTTGTAACTTCAGGACACTACATACAGTTGCCCTTACGTCCAGATCCGGAAACACCGGCTACTGGCTCCCCAACCAAGGGACGTACCTCTTTGGTCAGATGCCTGGCGCACCAGGACTTCCTTGAGGGTGACACAACTAATGTGTTGTGTACAAGTCTGCCTGACACTCAGGACAGAAGTGGCATCACCATGGTCACTCACTGGCGACACAACCCTTCTGGCTGGCCCCTGACCCACTGGCTCTTCCACTGGGGAACCTATCCCCCTCGCACCCCTCCATCTGGACTTCTGCACCCTCCCAACTGGAGCGGTACTGCCAGACACCAGAACTACTGGAACCCTGGTTACAGAGGTTCCACGTTCTCCAGACACTCTGGAAGATCCTCCTCAAATGACCTATTGGTACAGCCTAGGCCCCCGACCTGATGTTCCCTTCAGAAACACTCCAGGCCCTGACACTGGGTTTCGGGCACCTGGAGACATGCAGTCCCACCCACTCCTTCTCCTCTTGAGACAGGACGTGAGCCCCTACACCGAGACCTAGCTGGGCTACACTGAACCTCTTCCACCACGCTGGGCTGGAAGACACCTCAGACACTCCTTTTGGAATCACTCCATCCCCTATGCCTCTCTCCTCCCAGAACATTACCAACTCCAAAATTCTGTCTCTCAACAGACCACAGAAATCAAAAAGCAGGCTCCACTATCTGCAGACGTTCTTGGGAAAAGTTCAACACACAGGACTTAAATATCTGAACAAAACAAGCATTCAGCAAGCTCCCCATCCAGAGAACTTACAAACACGTCCAGTGCCACACACCATTCATCCACACACACCCCTCCCCAGACTGGTAAGGCAGTTTCTACCACCCCTGATTTCTCAACCTGACCACACTTGACACAGGTACCATTACTCCAGGGCAGGGACGGGGGACACATGCACTGGACACACTTATGCTGCCACCACTGGATCCCACCCTTCTGGTGAATCCAGAAAACACACTGCACTTAGGGGGATGATCTACCCTCCCGAGCTAGGGACACCTAACTCAAAGTGCACAAGAAACACATTTCCACAGAAAGGACATTTTTAGCAAACTCCATACAATAATCCCCAAAATGTTTTTATCTAAAATGCAGAGTTTTGTGGTGCAGCCAGCTGCTACTAAGGTACAACGCAAACACAAATCCTTATCCCGCCGCTTGCCGCCAATGTTGGAAATGGGATCCCCGGCTGGCCATGGCTTTCGCCAAAGTCAGTCAGAGACCACCACCCCCAAGTCAGGGCAAGGGAGTTACACGCCAAGATAACCCCTACTCACCCTCTAGGTAACGTGGCGCGAGCAGCAAGGCTAAACTTGGAGGCGATGTAGGCTAAGTATTTGCGCACGCACCCCAGCAACAACAACCAAAGGCCCACCACAAAGGAAACTCCACACAAGGTTATATAAAAATAGCCTTTGTATTACACCAAAACACATTAGATAAAACACACACTTTACAATGTGCCAGAGGCACGGGCAGAATTTACAAGGGGATATTTACAAGACAGGGCCACCTGGACCACTGTCAGGAATCAGAAGTAGCACTTTCAGAAATAGCACTTAGAAGGTAAAATATAAATGTACTTTAGCACAAAATAGCACACAACCAGTAACTACTGGTAACAGGACCTCACTAGCACCACCTGTACTAGGGAGAAAACAACCACCTATGTATCACAATACCTGTAGGGGTGTAAGAGGAAAACACATGATGCAATGCATAACATTCATTCAGAGGTGTAAAGGAGGAAAACACATGATGCATCAACAATACATTCAGAGGTGTAAGAACAATTGCGCAAAATCACATTAGTCACCGCCTGTGACTGTCCCTAGGCCAACTGGCCTCTCTAGGGCTAGGACGCCCTGTGTCCAAAGTTAGGGTCCTAAACGTGGCAGCTGCCCACGAAGTGCTGGGCAGCTGAATCATCAATAATGGGCCAACGCTGGAGCCTCGCAGGCTCTGCCCAACTGACTGTCTCTCAAGAGCCTCACTAGGCTCTGAATATCAATTATGCCCCTGAGCCTCTCAGGGCTCAAAACGAAGCAATGCAGCCCCTCTGGGCTCTGAATACATATGGCACCCCTCAGAGCCTCTCCGGGCTCGCAGAACGAATTAAGGTCGCCTCACCGGGCGGGGGAGCCTCTCCTGGGCTTGGAGCAAGAACTGGCGCCCTGAGCCTCTCTGGGCTCTCAAAGCAAATGGCAGGCTGGAGCCTCTCCGGGCTCGTGAATAAGGTGGGGGCATTTGCTGGAGTCCCCCCTCTGGGGACTCGATCTGGCCAACTGGGCGACGAGCCTCTCGGGGCTCGAAACAACAGACGGAGTGGGTGGAGTCCCTCTCGGGGGACTCGAAGGAAATTAGGGGCCCAAGAGCCTCTCGGGCTCGGAACAACGGGCGGAGTCCCTCTCGGGGGACTCGGCATTAGATGAGGCCCCACGGGCCTCTGAGCACAGGGAGCCTCGCTCTGGGGGGGGGGGCAGGGCGGGCACCGGCAATGTGCCCCGACGCCCCTCCTCCCCGGTAACACACTCACCGGGTCTCCAGACGCGGCGTCTCCCTCTTGGCGGTGGTAGCGCTTTGCGGGGCTCTCTCAGCACATGAGAGCCCCGCCTTCACAATGCGCCCGGCCCGCTACCTGTTTCCCCGGTCCCCCATCTCGGGACCGGGCCGTCAATGGCTCGCGCTGCTCTTGGTTGGCGGCCCCGGGGCTCCCCTCAGCTCATGGGAGACCCGGGCCGCAGGTAGACTTTTCTTCTCTCCTTCGGGGCAGCGCTGGCCAATCACAGCGCGGCGGCGGGCGGGACTTCCTCCGGCAAACCGGAAGTCCCGCCCCGCATCAGGCACTGCAGTGCCTGACTTCCTGTTTTGCAGCGCTCGGGCCACGGCGGTGAATCTCAGGGACATTTCAGAGGGGTGGCACCCTCGAGATTAAAATAAACAGCGAGGTGGGCACTCGCTCGTTTTAAGTAATAAACAGGGGCAAATAACGCCGGGTGGGCACCGGCTGAGATCAATAGCGCTCCCAAGCGCTAGCAGGACATCAAGCGCTTCCAAGCGCTAAAAGGCAAATAAAGCGCTCCCCCAGCGCTAGGCACACAGAATACCGCTCTCATGCACCAGGGGTCAATGGAAAGCGCTCCCAAGCGCTAGGAAGGAAAATATAGCGCTCCCAGCGCTATGAAGGCACAAAAAGCCACAAAGTCCTTCAGGAGGTGGTCATCAGAAGTCCAGGGGCTGGGCAGGGCTCAGGGAGGCAAGCCATCCCTGAGCCCAAGCAGCAGCACGCCCCTGGCAAGATTCAAGCAGCAAACAAGAACATTTTCATGGGGTCACAGCCCCTCTTTTATACACCTTTCTCTTTGTCTTTAGGTGCAGGGTGGGGGCAGAACCAGTCGCAGCTGGTCTGGGAGTACTGTTGATGGCCCAACCACCCATTCTATTCACAGGCAGGGCTAGGGTCATCAGTCACACCACAGGGGGGCGGAGCCAGCATTGTGTGAGGAAAACCCAGCCCATCCAGGACACAGGTACACTCCTCCCACACATCACTCATGCTAATCTCCCACTCACCACCGGGGCAGACCCACACAGACTTCCTGGAGCCTGGCATCCCAGCCAGCTCCAGCCAATCACACGCCAGCACCCTCACAGCACACGTACAGCCATGTCTAGAAATGGCGCTTCCCTACTAGACACATACATGCGGCATACACCATCTCGCAGCATTCACTCCCCCGAGTTCACACATACCAAACTTGACCATGCACACCTCACGCATCAGGAACTACCAGGGACACAGACATTCCCCATGCATTCCTATGGGAGGGCAGGCCAATCTCACACACGCACTCAGGGAGAGCACGCACTTTACACTGCGCCACAGTGTCAAAGTGCGCAAAGGACAGAAATCACTATAATTTTAAGGCAAAAAGTTCAGGGGTGACCCTGCCAGAAGGCCCAAGTCCAACAGTGATCTGCAGTGTTAATATCTTGCATCCATGCTGGCATAGCTGTGGTGCACAATGATAGCCAAATCCCTGCTGATATGTCTGGCTGTGCCATTCATTGTAAATAGACCCTCACATTGAAATGAGTCATGAACACAGATCAATGTGACATCACATGTGAACAGTGAGCAAAATCAGAAGCAGGTGTAACAGTGATAAGGAAAATGTACATGAAAAGTACATATTCCATTAAATGCCATTAACATTGTCTGTCTCTCACACCCACAGGGCAACGTGCGCAATCTAACCCCAACTAGGGGGAAGATGGATCACAGTCCCAGGCTACACAGGACCCTGACCCCACCAACAGTGACGCCTCTCACCACTCAATGGATGACCGCGACCAACCTGGCACCTCTGGATCCCAAACCCGTGCAGCAGCTGGATCAGGGGCATCTGCGCCAACCACCACACCCATTCCTGCCACATCCCAGCAGACAGCTCGGAGCCCTGCCCACAATCCACAACTGAGCCAGTCTGACAATGAGGGACACGGTTCACCGGGCACCCAAGAGGTGGCAGACAACACCACCACTGTCAACCCTCAGGGGTCCCGGCGCCCTGATGTGACCACAACAGCAGGCCAGGCTCGTGTGGGCAGGGGTGGCGGGAGTGGCTCAAGGTGGAGGCGAGAACCTGACCAGCAAGCTGCAGGGCCCGGTATGTCTGAACTCAGAAACATCATGGAGGACTACTGGCGGGACACCAGGGAGTGGGGGCACTCATCACTTTAAAAAAACCAGCAGGCCCAGCAACACGCCAGTCAATGACAACTTGGACGGATGGAGGCAACACTGGCTGAGCTCTTGGCGGTGCATAGGGACATTAGCCACTCACTCCGTCCAATTGCTGACAACATGCAGCACCCTCCCTGTGTCACCAGGCCAGAAACATCAAGGCAAAGACTTCAAACAGGCACAGGGAGGGAGGAGGAGGTGGAATCATCCGACGGAGAGTCCCAGGCATCGTCAAGGCCTGCACATGAGGGTCCCCCAAGGAAGGTGGGTCGTGCACGGAGAAGACGTTGAGAGGCAGAGGGCCATGCACATCTCCCAGGTCACCTGGTCTGGCATCTTGCCATTGTGTGCAACAGCATCACCTTATTGACTGTCTGACTCTCCCACATGGACTTGCTAGTAGCAGTGTCACCAATAATGCCACACACTGTGGTCTTGACTCTGTTGACTAAAACTGCAAGGCATCACATCTCCCTCTGTGAACTTTGGATTCCCCACATGTGTGTACAGCACCTAACCCCTACTCACAATTCCCTCACAAGATGGAGAATTAAAAATAGCAAACACAATACGTATTGATGTTGAGTTATTTTTGACGTGAGTCAACGACATACGTGTAGGGATATCTCAAAGTATGCCAGAGTGCTGAACAAACTCAAGCCATCCATACAGTGGGATCTGAGTCTGGTTGTGGACACATAGGTCACAATGTATGATCAACTACATCCATGGAGGGAAATACTCACACGTGATGATTACTATCTGCTGAGGGGGGGTGGGCTGGCTTGCCATACTGCTCTGACAGACAGTTATGGAAGAGTCTCATGAAGGTGTACAGGTCATGGGTAATGTGTCTGTCTCCAGTGAGAGACTACCAAGTCTCTTCGTTGTTGTGGGCGAAATACCACCTGCATGCATTTGGACTGTGGAAGTGATGAATGTTGCACAGGGCAAGGCAGGCTGGATGGACTACAGGCAACGGGGTGTTGGATGGGAGACGTCCATATATTGTGTTTTTTGGGCAGTGGTTGTGGAGTGCCTACTGAGTGTGGCTGAGGAGTATGAAGATGATCCTGCAGTTGACAGTGGGACTCTCAATCAATCAGGATATTTGTAAAGTACGCTACATACCTGTGAGCGTTTCAAGGGGCTGGGGGAAGGGGAGGGGACTGCTACTGATCTAAGAGTCAGGTCTTTAGGAGTTCTCTGGAGGCCAACATGTCCTGGATCTGACGTAAGTTGGTTTGGAGAGTGTTCCAGGTATTGGCGGCGAGGTGGGAGAAGGATCTTCTGCCGGCGGTGGTGTTCCGGATGCGTGGAACTGTTGCGAGGGCGAGGTTAGCAGAGTGGAGGCTGCGGGTGGGGGTGTAGAAGCTGAGTTGGCTGATAAGGTATGGTGGTCTGGCTTTGTGTAGGGCTTTGTGTGCGTGGATGAGGATTCTGAAGGTGATCCTCTTGTTGACGGTGAGCCAATGCAGGCCTCCCAGGTGGGGTGTGATGTGACTGCGTCGGGGGGTGTCCATGATCAGTGGTGCTGAGGCATTCTGGATGCGTTGTAGCCGTCTCAGGAGCTTGTTTGTTGTTCATGCATAGAGGGTGTTCCCGCAGTCCAGTGTGCTGGTGACGAGTGCCTGGGTGATGCTTATTCCTGTGTTGGAGGGGATCCATTTGAAGATCCTGCAGAGTATTCGGAGGGTGTTGAAGCATGACGCGGAGACAGTGTACACTTGCTTGGTCATGGAGAGGGTGGAGTTGAGGATGACACCCAGGTTGTGTGCGTGATCGATGGGTGCTGGGCTGTTCCTAGTGATGTTGGCCACCCGGAATCGTCCCAGGATGATGGGGTGGTGCTGAGGATGAGGACCTCCGTCTTCTCTTAATTCAGCTTCAGCCTGCTGACCTTCATCCATTCAGCAATGGCCTTCATTCCCCTGTGGAGGTTGGCTTTGGCGGTGTGGGGGGCATTGGTGAGGGATATGATCAGTTGGGTGTCGATGGCGTAGGAGATGATGTTGAGGCTGTGTTGTCGAGCGACGTGGGTGAGTGGTGCCATGTAGATATTGAACAGCGACGGGCTGAGGGATGATCCCTGTGGGACGCCGCAGATGATCTCGGTGGTATTTGAGCGGAAGGGTGGGAGGCGGACGCTCTGGGTTCTGCCGGAGAGGAAGGACGTGGTCCAGGCCAGGGCCTTCTCTTGGATACCAGCGTTGTGGTGGCACGCTGTTAGGGTTCAGTGGCACACCGTGTCAAAGGCTGCTGATAGGTCCAGAAGGATGAGAGCGGCTGTTCCTCCTTTGTCCCTCAGGATCCAGATGTCTTTGGTGGTGGCCATGAGGGCGATCTCGGTGCTGTGGTTGCTGCAAAAGCCGGTCTGGGATGGGTCCAGGATGTCGTTGCCTTCGAGGTAGTGGGTCAGCTGTCTGTTGACAATTTTCTCCGTGACTTTCGCCGGGAAAGTTAGCAAGGAGATGTGCCGGAAGCGTTTGAGGTCATTGGGGTCCACCTTGGGGTTCTTCAGTAGGGTGTTGATCTCGGTGTGCTTCCAGCTCTCCGGAAAGGTTGCAGTCTTGAAGGAGAAGTTTATTGTCTATCGGAGATGGGGTGTGATGGCTGTGCTTGCTTTGTTGAAAACGCGGTGAGGGCATGAGTCAGACGGGGATCCGGAGTGGATGGAGTTCATGGTCTTGATGGTGTTTAATTTGCTGATGTTGGACCAGGCGGTCAGGCGAATGGTTCGGGTGGGGGTCGCAGGGGTGGTGGTCTTGGCGGAGGATGAGGGGCTGTTGGTGTTGAAGCTGTTGTGGATGTCGGCGATCTTGCGCTCAAAGAAGCTGGCCAGTGAATCGCACAGGTCTTGTAATGTTGGAATGTCATTGGTGTTGGAGCTGGGGTTGGAGAGGTCTTTCACAATGTAGAATAGCACTTTTGTGTTCTGTGCGTTGTTGTGTAGGCGGTCCTTGAAAGCGGTTCTCTTGTTAGTCCTGATGAGTTGGTGGTGTTTGTGGGTGATGTGCTTGTTGGCTGTGCAGCTGTCTGGTGTTTGGTTGCAGAGCCAGTTCTCATCCACTTTCCGACAGGTGTGTCTTGAGGCCCGGAGTTCTTCGGTGAACCAAGTGGCTTGATTGATGGTGTGATTGGTTGCGGAGGTCTTGAGTGGGGCAAGGGTGTTGGCGCAGTTGTTGATCCACTGTTTGAGTTTGATGGCGGCGGCGTTGGGGTCGGTGGGGTCGGTGGGGTCGGTGGTTGGTCCCAGGGTGAGGGTGGTGGTCTGTTGGTCCTTGGTGAGCTTGACCCAGCAGAGGCGTGGCAACTGTTGGGTGCGGTGTTGTTTGTTTGGCTTCCTTAATGTGAAGTGGGCCCATCTATGGTCAGTCCAGTAATGTTTGGTGGTGTTGTTGAATGAGACGTGGTGACTTGCGGAGAACATGGGGTCCAGTGTGTGTCCAGCGGCGTGGGTGGGTGTCGTCACAAGCTGTTTGAGTCAGAGTTTTGTGAGGTTGTCAATCAGGGCAGTGGAGTTGGCGTCGTTGTTGTTTGTAGTTCATGTTCCCGAGAAGGATGTAGTCTGTGGAGGTGAGGCCGTGGGTGCTGATGAGGTGGGTGATGGTGTCGCTGAACTGTGCTCGGGGTCCGGGTGGTCTGTAGACGACAGTTACTCAAAGGATGGTGTTGGGGTTGGTGTGGACTGGAAGTGCATATGCTCAGCGGTGGTGAGGGTGTCATGGGTGTTGGTCGTGACTCAGAGGGAGTCCTTGTGGATGATGGCGATTCCCCCTTCCACTCTGTTGGTGCGGTCTCTGCGCGAGATTTTGTACCCCTCTTGGATGGCAATGGTGATGTCTTGTGCGGAGGTGACGTTCAGCCAGGTCTCCGTCAGGAAGGCGACGTCAGGGGTGGTTGAGTCTAGGAGGTCCCAGAGTTTGATGGCGTGTTTGCAAGTGGAGCGGGTGTTGAGGAGGATG
Source organism: Lissotriton helveticus (assembly GCF_964261635.1). NCBI lineage: Eukaryota > Metazoa > Chordata > Amphibia > Caudata > Salamandridae > Lissotriton > Lissotriton helveticus. Next base: position 722,250,254 of record NC_136072.1, read on the forward strand.
CAGCGGAGGAGGTGGGGTCTCTGGTCGATGTTTTTGTGGTCTGGATGCTGTGTAAGCTGCAGTTGCAGCAGGTGAAGGGCCCTTGGGTGTGCTTCGGGGTAGCCCAGTAGCAGGAGGGATCGCGTCCGGGGTTGAGTGCGTGGAGGGTGTGGATTCGTAGCGCAGTCTGATGTTGTGGGCACTTTGTGGTCCAGGGGTTCTGGCGCTGTGCGCGGTCCGGGCGCTGACGGTCCTGCTTTTGCCATTGAGGTGGTGCAACTGTGGCACAGACAAGCTGAAGCCACCCTTAACAAAGGACGGATGGATGGAGGAGCATATTGGAGGCGTGTGAGTGGCACAATCTGGGCACTGGGTGTTGCAGTGTCACTGGGGATGCAGCATCAGGAATGTGTGAACACATGATGGCAGAAGGTGTGAGACACCATGGAAAAGTAGCACACAAAGACAAGGATATTTGCAAAGCAACATGTGACATGTGTATGGAAAGGAAGGAGTGTCTGGTTACTCATGGGTCACTGCTAGAAAATGGGTGAACAATCACCAAATATGACGGGCGCAGGGTCATGCACCAAAAGGCCAAGCAGAGCACAGGCCAAACAGCATCAGCATGTGTTGCATGACCGTTGTGGGTATCAAGCAAAAAAAAGTACATACACAACCATGTATGCCAATCACATAATGGACCATGACCCTCACAAACACCATGCATGTTGACACAGGACACATAACCACATATGCACTAACATTGTAAAGTATGCCATAGATGACGCATGCAGACTGACAAGACATCTGAGGTAACACCAATGGGGCACAATGTACACTTGGAAATACTTTTACAACCGAAATGGTTGAGGCCATGCTGCTGTAGCCAATGTACATGGCCAGTGGCATAGCTCTGTAGGAAATTACTGTCATGCAATGAGGGTACCTGTAATGCTGCTGAAACTATCTCCACATGACCGGCCGGGACTATTGGTATCTTTGACCCTCAGATTTGTGCGATGCGTAAAGGGGTCCATCTCCAGATAGCCCATTGGTCTGAGTATGATTAACAGACTCAATAGGGTGATCAGGCGAGGGAAGCAGAGGATGGGAACAGCAGGGAGGGAGATCTGAAACAAAGGTAAACAAGCATAACATTTCAACAAATCTTGGCACTGCATCACATTATACCGCATGACGTATACTGTAACAGTAACACCTGTGTACTTTAACCACAGCCACTGTAGCCTATTTGTGAGCACAGGCTTTCAAATGATACTACATCTGAGGTTTGAACTGGGACACATAAAAGGTAGCAGAGTTTATCACCTAAATGAAGGGGGTCTAACGCTCACCAGGCTGCTCCAATGCAATTAGAACCATGCGATCATCAAGTTACTTATAGTGTATGATTGAGGCTCCAAGAAATAAGTAAATTCAATGTGTAGTACTGCTACTCACACATAGCCAAAAAACTGTAGTCAGCCCTGGGAATCAGTGAGGGTCATGAATGTAACATACACATCACCCGCAAGAGCCGTACTTAGCTCATGCAAGGAGGAAGGGAATTATTGAAACACAAAGAAGCCTAGCAAGAGCCAGTCATTGGCTCTTCCAACTGTGCCTTACAATGCCAAACATGACAGTCAGGTGTGACCAAACTCTACAGAGAGTAATGATGCACAAAGCCAATAAACCACCCCTACCGTGACTAGGATATGCAGCACGGCACAAGAGATTGCTGGGATTAACATCAACCGACTGGTGTAACGGAAGTGTTAACATTTTCCAGAGCACTACGTTGGTACGTCATCAGTGCAACATTCCTGGGATAATGGAAATTGAAAGTTAACATGAAGTTACCAAGAAGGCTTGCAAATCAGTGTTCTTCACCGGCACCGATGTAGAGACGTGACAGTGACATTACATACTGGCTCAAGGGGCACTGCATCCATATGAACAGACTCACTGGATAGTTGTCAGAGCATGTGGGACATACACTGGCCCACACCTTGACAACATGTCATTAGGTAAACCAAACTGTACTGGCCCACAACATAAATGTGATGAGGCAGAAAAATCCTGCTGCACATAGTGACGGTGCAATTCCACACAGAGCCTGTGGTTGTGATATCACACACAATGTAAACCGGTGACATCCGCAATTTGTCTGGCCCAAGGTTTAAACACATTGATGCATTCACCAGAGTCAAAACTCAACAACAGATGACTGACAAGAAGGGTGACTGTCCAGTCATGGGAGTGTTGCAAATGCATCTTGATCCATGTTTATGACACATGTGTGTATGCTTCTACAACATGCACAGAAACAGTTCACACACATTCCCAAAGCATACCGACCCAAAAAAGCCTGTTTAGATATCTTACCCAAACGGACATTTCCACATGTCTGTGCATGGAACGCTGATTCGACACACGTTGCAATCATCAGGATCAATAACAGGAGTACCAAGATGACATGAACAGACAACAGGCAGAGCAACCTGGGAATGACAGGCACACAAGGATACACATTAATAATATTTCCATACAGACATGGTCATGTAAAACAAATCACAATGCAGTACACATGTACATTCTGAATTAACTCATTGCACATATGCGTGTGTCATGACATCATCACTTGTGTGATACATCACAACAAACATCAAAGTGACTTTGCACACAGTCAGCTGGACACACAGTATGCAACACATGCCACTCAATGCCACTAGCTCACACACAAATGCTCAGTGACTCACCATTAAGAGTAGAAGGTGCGTATGAGCCGACTCCGGATATCATCCTCCTTCTCCTCATCACTTTCATCGTGGCCAAGGCCGGCATCCTCAACGGGTGGATGTTCCAGCTCATAAGGATCCAGGTAGAGTGGCATGGCCTTCTCACCTGCCATGTTGTGCAGCATGCAGCACACGATGAAGATGTTACACACCTTGACCGGGGCGTAGGGGAGAGATTCGCCGGTCTTATCAAGGCACCGGAATCGGCTCTTCAGGAGTCCAAATGTTTGTTCTATCACTCGCCTGGTCTGTCCGTGTGCGTTGTTGTACCGCTGGTCTGCAGCTGTTCTTGGGGGATGTATGACATTACAACGCATGCTTTTACATCGCATGCCTTTACAATGTAAGTATTACAACGCAGTCCATTACAACGCATAGTGCTTTGGGGTGCTGGATAGTGAATAGTTTAATTTACTATTCCAACTCCAGTCCCCGTGGACACTAGGGAAGGTTATTGGATAGAAAATTAACCTATTCCCTATCCTAGAGCGCCCCCCAGAGCAATGCGTTGTAATAGTTTGCGTTGTAATGGTTGCGTTGTAAAGGCTCTGCGATGTAAAAGTTGCGTTGTAAAGGTTGTTTACCGTTCTTGGGTTGCAGAGCGGTGTCATGAGCCATGGCATGTTGGGATATCCCGCGTCTCCTACAAATATACACCGTGTTATAATTTGGGTAATGCCATTCTGTCAGAGCAAACAAGAAATGAAACATACAGGACAAACAGAGTATACCCACCAACAAGACATGCCTGATCGTTGCGCAGCTGCAGCATCATCTGTGGTACCCTGCTACGCCTCATGATGAAAGCATCATGGCACGATGCTGGAAAACGTGGACAAACATGGGAAATCAGCATGTTAGCAAGACACACCACCACGGCATTTATTGAGTGGTAATGTTTCCTATTGCGGTAGGCCTGCTCCTGAGCCTGTGGTGGCACCAAAACCACATGTGTACCATGAATGGACCCAATTACATGTGGCATCCCTCCCAGGGCATAGAATTAACCCTTTACATCTATTAACTCTTCAGGTTTAGGAAATTTGATGAATTCATCAATGTGCTCTAACATGGCAGCTAACACATCACGTAGGACACGGCTGAACATTGTTTGGGACATACCCCCCACATCTGCAATGGTAAATTGAAACGTACCTGTGGCAAAAAAATGTAGGGCTGCCATCACCTTTATCTTTTCGTGTCAGCGCAGTTGGATGCCTGTGTCGCGGTTGGAGATGTGGTTCCAGCCTGTCCGTCAAGTTCTGAATCAAAACGCGAGTGAATCTGTACCGTCTGATGCAATCACGTTCCCTCATGGTCTCCAAGTCGGGAAAAGGCCTTGGTAGAGGGGGGTGCCCTGCAGGACATATTTGGGAAGAATGGATAACAAATGTCAGACAACTATTCCAATGTACATGGCACATGCAACACTGCTACTACACATCAGGTTACTATGGGGTCTGGCGTATGCAATAAATCCTGGACACATATGCCAGCTTCCTGGCACTCCAAACAAATCCCAGACACATCTGTTGTTTTTGAACAAAAAATTACATGCACACCAAAGAGCTACTGGGCTGCTCTGAGTGAGCAGAGCAAGTTATCACAGGAGTGACACACGTCACCAGACCTGCATTATAAGGTTGTCATCCCATACAGACAGCTGACTGCAAGGCACAGAGCCAGGTTACAGGGAATATCTATTGTACATATCCTAGAATTTGCTAATAACGGTGTGTATGTGACAACGCAACACAACAGCAATTGTCACGATGCAGTCATGTATCCATGGTGATCAATGATATATGATGCCATCAGACACAAAGCCATTGGCAAAGCACATGTGGCACGGTGTGCGTACATGCGAAACAATTTCAGTCACAATACAGACCCATAATAGATGCACCGACAGCAGATGCATTTAACGGACCACAAACAGCAAATTCAATCTTTACCATGACACACACATTACATTGTTACATACGGGACCTGATGAGCGTCAAATAGTCCAGTGCGACAGTGCCACGGACCCTGGCATCATGAGACAGGTGCCCGTGGTGCTGACTGTGCCATCCCAGTGTTGATGTGCATGACAACATGTGCATGATGATACAAATGGGACTAGTGGAAAGGTGATGTGTAACACATAATGCCCCATCACATATCACATGTGTCAACAGATCATCACACATCGATTGTGCAACGTGATCTGATATCCTGTGCTATATCAGTGCCTGGCACACCTAGAGCATGCTCATGTAAGTATGCAATGACAAAAACTAGATAGCCATCCTTGTGTTAACCGTACAGCTACATCCCTGCCATGTGTCGGGACGTTTCACTAATGTAATGGTGCCATCCGCGAGCGAACCGCACCCCGAGCTTGCGTGCGTGTGTGCGGGACGTTTCACTATTGTAAAGGTGCCATACGCGAGCGAACCGTATCCGAGCTTGCGTTTGTGTGTGCGGTACGTTTCACCATTAAAACTGTGGCATACACGACGTAAAATGCAACGTACTTGTGTGTGGAGCCCAAAAAATACATAGGGGACACCTAGGGGACGAGTAGTAGGCCCTGAATGCAGGCTGGTTGTCATGGATACTGAGCCTGCAAAAGTCAGTTGGGCAAAAATATACAATGTTGCAATCTTGTTGTGGAGCTGAAGATCAAAATTTAAACCATGCAAATGTGTGTCAGGGCCTTTGGTTGAAAGTGATTGGATGAAACATAGGATGCAAAGTAATATGGCCTATCACAATGTACTCCTGATACTGAAAGCCCCTCAGCAGCACAGATTTAAGAGTGCATGTGGCTGTGAGAGGGCACTTGCCTGCACAACATTGGAGTGGACTACACTGCTGCTGTCTCTGCATTCCCTGGACTCTGATTTTGCTGGCCATGGAGAGGGCACCTGCATTCAGTGAGGAGGAGAAACAGGCCCTGCTGGATGCCCTCCTACCAAACTACAGCAAGCTGTATGGGAGACCAGGGGAGCAGGTGAGTGATGACTGCACTAGCTATGACTGTGCACCTGTTGTGTGAGTGTCACTACAGACATTGTGTAATTGTTGAACAGACATGCAGTGTGGATTGGCAGTGAGTGCCGGGTATGTAAATTGTGGTGTCTTCCATGCAGAGCATGTTGTAATTAAAGTGTGTTTACTCCTTACTTGCATTGTGCTAACTATGACTTCCAATGAATACGGATTTACACTATCTGCTGTGCCACACCTTCCATGTTTCTTTGACATAATTTTGTGAGCTGTAATAGTGTTCACCCCAGAGTGACAGCTGAATGTACTCACTGATGTTTATGTTTTTAGGGGACCTGTGGTGATGATGTACAAATGGTGTGTTTTAACTCATGGACATTGAAGAGTGTGAATGTTCCTTGTCACCTGACTGAGTGTGTATGTGATGTTTTGCACCACAGCTGCATGACGTATGCAGCAGCAGTACCCATCTGATGTGACAAGTATGCAGTGTTGTGTGCATGTCTTGCACAGTTAGCCCAACACCTGTGGCACCTCTTTGTCAAGTGTGACATGTGCAAAGTGAGGGTTGTATACACTGTTGATACTGACAGGCGAGTGATCTTTGCCAGGGTGTGTATGTGTGGTCTGCTGAGGGTTCGCAGGTGTAGTGGGATATGTGACAGCATTTCACGTGCTGATCAGTGAGTGTGTTCACCCCTTATGGCATATGTTGCATTTAGAAGGCATGTAGTGCATTTGTGTTTGCCCACAGGCCAAATTCACATGGACAATGATGCAAGTCCTGTCTGCATCCTATGCCCTGTTCACATCATCAATGTAGTGCAAGTGTGTGTTACTGGGACATGGAGCAGGTGTACTGATGTTGTTTCACTTTATCTTCCTGACAGGTAACTGCCTACGAGAAGGGGGAGATATGGTCAGACATCGCCAGGGCTGTCAGGTCTGTGGGGGGCCCTCGCCGTCGCCTCATCAACATCAGGAAGAGGTGGCAGGACATCCGGTGCTGGACCCGGCGTATCGCCCGGGTCCAGCTGAAGCTGGAAGCTCCACGCCGGCATGGCGGCAGCCGTCAACTCACCCCCCACATGCTCCGGGTCCTGGAAGTGGTCTTCCCAGACCTCCATAGGCAGTGGCAGGACGGACAGCAGCAAGGAGGGGGTAGGCACATGTCTTTTTGTATTGTTGTGTGTCACATGCTACTTGAGGTGCTCTGACGCCTGGAGGCACTCCCACAGTTGTGGGGTCTGGTCAGACAGGCAATTTGTGCATTGTAATATGAACTCACCATATTCAGCTGTTGCTCTTTTCCATCCCTTCCCCTCATCCACATGTGTCCCCTGGTTTGTGTGTTTAAAAAATCGCACATGTACTTCTAGGGAGCAAGGTAATTGGACTGCAAATTGATTTGCGCATCATGTAGGAGGGAGGTCTGTGACATGTGTTGTTACCTTGCCTGTGCCACGACCTGTGCACTGTGTTTGGCATTCATATTTGTTTGCACTGATCATGAGTGTCAACATGGGAGTGTAATTTTAAATATGATCACCCTAGCAGCATGCATGTCACTTGTTGCGTACTCATACATGATGGACATCATTTGCAAGATTTGCATAGTGACAAGACGGTTAATTATGATACAGTCAGCTATTTCTAGACCCAACGATCTGTGTGCCCACTACAGTCCCCTACAACACCCTGTCCTCCAAATAATGTGTGTTATCCGACACTGTGCTCATTCTATGTGTGTTCAGCATGGGTGTGCCTCAGTGGCATTGGTCCATGCCATACTTTGAATTCATCATGTGTTAGCTGCATGTGCACAGTGTCCATGGATACAAGATTTGGCTTGTGCATACTCACACTGGGCAGTGCCTGTGTGCCTATTCCCAGGAATGTGTTGCAGACTGTTTGTGAGTAATATGGATAGGCAGCCACACAAGGTGACCTTGGTTTACTTTTACTATAGTTGCAGCACAGTTTTAGATACCCTGATTCTGAGATTTTAAATCTTGCACTGTTTCAATCACATTAACGGAGTGATGGGCGTGATGGCCAGAAGAGGTGTGATGGGCCTGGCTGTTTGTCCTTGTCAGTTGTAAACTGTGGATGTAATTTGTAAGGTAGAGTTTTCGCCATGCACTTACCCTGTGGTGCTGGACAGTGCTGTCATTGGGGGCTTTCCAGACTATGTTGTTTGCTTACTGAGATGATTGTGCCTCAAAGATATTTCCTACAAGTATGTAGTTGTGGTGCTTAGCTGTTTGGTCTTATTGCACACACTACAGTGCTCACATTTCCCAAGCGGTTAAGGGTGTGTATACAATGCAGCAATGATGTTCATGATCACTATTTGAGGCACATTAGCTTAAGCATTGTCCAGATTCGGAACATGTGGTCAACTTCACATTACAGCCAGTGTGTGTTATGTGCTAGCAACTGTATGATGTGGTGATAGATGCCCCTGTGAGGAGTGACACATTTGTACTGATCTCACATAGATGGATGTACCTTAGCACTCCCAAAACTTGTTGAGAGTTGTTAATGTTTGGAATGTGTGCATATGACTGATTGTGTAGGTTACACTTCTGTGTCTGCATTATAGTTGTGTCACAAGGTAGTGTACACCACACAACATGTGCAATGTTTTTGAATAAGCTTGCAGGTTTTGATTGAGGCCAGTGTTAGTGGTTAATCGTGTGCCTTGATCTACATAGACATGTCCCCACAGTGGTCTTGAGTGCTTGAGACTCCTTTGCTGTCAATTGTACAGACTAATGTGTGTCTACCCATCAAGCCCTCTGTTGGACCATGTATATGGTATATGGTCCATGTTGGACCTGGCCCTTTTTGGCAGGTTCACTCCGAAACTTTTTGCTTTTTCCTAGCCTGTTTCTGGAACCTGGTGTTGGTGATTTTAGGCCTTTGCGCACTTTTTCACTGTGGTACAGTGTAAAGTGTGTGAGCTCTCTGCGTATGTGTGGTGAGTGACCTGCCCTCCCATAGGAATGCATGGGGAATATGTGTGACCATGGTAGTTCCTGATGAGTGGGGAGTGCAGGGTCGAGTTTGGTATGTGCGAACTCGTGAGATTGAATGCTGCGTAATGATGTATGTGGCATGAATGTGTCTAGTATGGAAGTGCCACTTCTAGACATGGGTGTGCATGTGTAGTGAGTCTGCTGGCATGTGATTGGCTGGCGCCTGGCTCCAGGAGTGTGCCTGGGCCTGCTTGTGGATTGACTGTCTGGTTTGAGGATGACAGGGGCTGGGGAGCCCCCAGGAGGTTGTCTGAGTCAGCCCTTGGTTGAATGACTGCATCTGCAACAAGGGAAGTGGGAGGAGATAGCACCTGGGAGTGAATAGGGCTGTGCCTGCCTGCCACAATGCTGGCTCCACCTCCCGCTGGGCGACTGTCACCTCTGCCCCTCACACTGAAAGGAAGAAGGAAGCCAGGAAGCCCAAGGGCTCCAGCAACACCCAGAACTGGTTTAGACCGGGCTCAGGGCCCACTTGCACAAAGACTTCAAAGACTTTTAGGGGTATAAGAAAAGGACCCCTGACAACAGAAAAGGGGATTCTACAATCAAGAGGAACCTCTGCTGGAAGAAGGACCGCTGAAGAAATGAAGGAAGATTGCCTTGCTGTGTGCTCTAAGGGCTGACCTGTTCTGCTGTTAAACTGAAGCTGAGGAAAAGAGGGACTTTGCTGTGTGCTGTGACCCTGCCTGCTTGACCTACCAAGACTTTGCTATGTGCTTTGCCTTCTAACTGAATCTCCAAGGGCCTGAGAAGAGCTGGCCTCCTGTCCTGGAAGCCAGGGTTAAAAGGTTCCCACACATTGCCAAACTGCTGTGAAGGATCGTGTGGTGTTTTGCCCCCAGCGCGTGTTTTTGTCTGCTGGCCGTGGGAGAAGATCGATGTGCTGATCGGCACATAATCTGGAGTGACCAAAGGATTGTGTCGCCTCCCTGTGGCAAGAATCACCCTCCATACCCTGGTGGCCTTTTGGGCAGTCTAGTTACGACCCGTGGCCCTGAAACTCCATTGCCGCCGTTTCACCGCCGCTGCCCGGGGCAAGAAACACCCTTTGAAGTTTGTCTTCCCTGGCCAGAGCTGCGGAGACGAAGAACGAAGCCGCCGCTCTCCCATTGTCCAAAAAGAACGAGCCCCCTCGGTGAACGCCGCGCTGGGATTGGCCCAGCGCCGCCGCGTCTTCACCAAAGCCTCGCATTCATTGGTTGCAGGCCTTCGCATCATCTGGGGCTCGTCCCAGGAGCCGCACTGCCATTGGCTTACTCCCGGTCGTCTGTGGAGGCTCGCCGTGAGGGCCGCGACCGGATTGGTCCACGTCCTCGGGACCTTCCTGGAAGCCGCCGAGAGCCGTGTGGAAAGAAGAACCTCGGGGGAGCTGCACCCGGGCTGTCAGGAACAGTTGCCAGATCCACAGGAGCGAAGATGAATCCCCCAACTTCCAAAAAGCAGCCCTTAAAGGAGAACCTTGAACTCGCTCCAAGATGCTGCTCTCTAAAAGTATGGGGGAATAAAACCAAGGAGTGTCCGCCACTCTCCCCATAGGATGAGGATTGAGGTCGTGTAGAATGGCAGCCAGAGAACGTAGATGCTAGAAGGAAAGAACAATAAGCACCCTTAATTCCTATGCAAGGTTATAAAACACTCTAAACATTGAGCTGTGATTATTGTCACCTCACACTCACCAGTGCTCGTTTTGAATAATTCCTTGACGTGGAGGGTCTTTAAGAATTCAAGAACCTCCTGGTCAATGGCTGGAATGCGGGTAGGATAACGGTAGGATATCCAGAGGTCTAATTGGAGAGACCTACACACAGACTCAGTCACCATTCATACAGTAGACACTGTGGGGGAAGGGTAAAGAAATCTAAACAAGAAATTATAGGGGGCTGAGGTGTTCCGACCGGCCAGCTTAGGATATGCGTGGCGGAGCAGATACACGCTCACGAAGGTGTGCCGTCCGGCTCCACGGGGAAGTGTAGAGCGGAACAGCAACTCCCTTGCAAACTGGAACGGGATCCGAGGTGTTCCGCCCGGCCCTGACAGCCACAACAGGGCGGAGCAGAGACACACTCGCCGAGGTGTGCCGTCCGGCTCCACGGGGGGAAGTAGAGCGGAACAGCGACTCCCTCACAGGGGAACAACAGAAATGTTAAATATCAAGTATAAAAAGCCGTGAGCCTTACAGAGACCAGGATAGAAGACGCAGTTCTAATGAAGGGTACAGCAAGGCGGCACGTAACAAATAAGGGAGGGGGAATGCAGCCAAGGGGAAGAAGCTGCCACAAAATAAATACCGCTACACCACAGGAAGGAACCGACACCAAGGGGAGCGGGGTCAGAAACCAGGGCAGCGGTAAGGACTCTCGAAGACGCCACTGGAGCTTGCTTCGGTGGGACTGGAACAACACGGAAGTGGAAGGGGGCGTGGTCACGGAACGAGTCAGTAAGCCAAGCGTCAGGCTACGTGCGAGGCGTTCCTTTAGAGAGATAAGGGATCGTGTGGAAAGTGAGCTTCCCTGTTCTGTGATCCGACCCTAATCACAGCTCAAGGTCTCCTTCTTCTCCCTCGAACCCTAACACGGGCCATCTGCGTGACCCGCTCCCGCCGAGGGAACAACGAGTGTGCCCAGCGCCCCTGGCCTGCGTCCCCGACGAAGAGTGCTGCTCGATCTACCCGCCGCTCGTTGGATTGTCGAGAGCGGGCGGGGGAGCAGACGGGACCGGCCAGGGCTGTTCGCAACGGTGAGGAGAACGTGGTAACACCCCGCTAGGGTCAGCGAAGAGCTGACTTGGGCATATAATACGGTGCCATTATTGTTTGGTGATAATTTAAAGAGACTTGAGACTATTTTACATTGATCAGTTTGATTAGAGCCTGAGAGGCTCACAGTTGTTTCCGAGTCCCCCGTGAGGGACTCCAACGTTCCGGGCATTGTGTTTGAGCCCCGAGAGGCTCCCACCCATATTTGATTTACGAGCCCAGCGAGGCTCGAGGTGCCATTGTTTTAAGAGCCAGAGAGGCTCATGGGGGCATATTTGTTCAAGAGCCTGTGTGGCTCCTACCTTTTGGCGCAGTTCTGTTCAAGGGCTAATGAGAGCGCATGCCATAGTTTTAGTGATGTCCCAGCTGCCCAGCAATTAGTGGGCAGCTGCACCGTTCAGGCCCCTGACTTTTGGACACAGGGCGTCCTAGCCCCAACAAGGCCAGTTGGCCTAGGGACTGCCACAGGTGGTGGCTTATGTAAGTTTTGCGCAATTGTGTGGTTTTATTTCACCTCTGAATGTGTTTTCATGCATCATGTGTTTTTGCGCTATTGAGTTGTGTTCTGGCACCTCTGAATGTTTTTATGCATCATGTGTCTTCCTTGTTCTACACCTCTGAATGTTTTATGCATCATGTGTTTTTCCTTGTTCTACACCTCTGAATGTTTTATGCATCATGTGTTTTTCCTTGTTCTACACCTCTGAATGTTTTATGCATCATGTGTTTTTCCTTGTTCTACACCTCTGAATGTTTTATGCATCATGTGTTTTTCCTTTTTCTTACACCACTGAATGTATGTTTATGCATCATGTGTTTTCTTTCCTTACACCTCTGAATGTTTTAGGCATCATGTGTTTTCCTTCCCTGCACCTCTGAATGTGTTTTGATGCATCATGTGTAATGTGTTCTTGCTGATACCCCTAAATGTATTTTATTCTTAGGTGGTTGTTCTTTCCAGTACAGGTGGTCCTAGTGAGGTCCTGGTCCCCTGCGTGACATTCTCCTAAGGTGGTTAGGGTTGCGTAGGTGGTACTTACCTGTTACCAGTAGTTACTGGTTGTGTGCTATACTTGCTAATTTGTGCTACAGTGATTTTGTATCCTTATTCTAAGTTCTAGAAGTGCTACTTCTGCTAAGTGCTGATTCTGACAGTGGCCAATGTGGCCCTGTCTTGTAAATAATCCCTTGTGAATATTGCCCGTGCCAGTTGGCACAATGTACATGTGTGATTTCTATCTGATGTGTTTTGACAATACAGAAGTTATTTTTATATAACCTTGTGTGGAGTTCCTTTTGTGGTGTGCCTATGATGTTGTTGCTGTTGTGCGCTTGCGCAAATGCTTTACACATTGCCTCCGAGTTTAGCCTTACTGCTCATGCCAAGCTACCAAGGGGGTGAGCAGGGGTTATCTTGGCGTGTGACTCCCTTGCCCTGACTAGAATGGTGGTTTCTGCCTGGCTTTGGCGTCAGCCTTAGCCTACTAGAAATAGCCAGTTCTAACATTGTTGGACAGCGTGAGGATTAGGACTTGTGTTTGCGCAGTACCACAGCGACAACTGGCTACATTACAAAACTCTGCATTTTAGATAGTCACACGTCTGGGATTATTGTTGTAATTTTGTTTTTCCTCAAGAGTGTAATTTTCAAATGGTGTTCCTGCACTTTATGGTTAGTGGCAGATGAGAGAAAATGACAGGGCGGGACGCCAGTAGAGGGGGAGGTTCCCTTAGATAAGGAATCCCTTGCTGGGTCCAGTGCCCAATCCCTGTTCCTGTCCCTGTGTGGGTAGATGGAAGAGAGGGAGTGTGGAGGAAGAATGGCTTGCTCGGGAGGGTGATTATTCCCTGAGTGTAGTGTGTGTGTCTGGATTCCCCAGTATGGTAGGATCCAGTGGTGGCAGCTAAAATGTGTCCAGTGCGTGAAGTCCCATTCCCAGTTCCCAGAGTATGGTACCTGGTGCTCAGTAAGAGGGGTACAGGTTGAGAGTCAGGGGCAGTGAGGAACTGTCTCACCAGTCTGGAGGGGGAGTGTGTGGATGAGTGGTGTGTTGAACTGGAGGAGTTGGTGTGTTTTTTTTTAAAAGGAGCTTGCACAGGAGGTGTACCTCTGGTGGTGTGCAGGAGGTCCTGCAGAGGCACTGGACAAGAAGGTGGATGTCTGGTGGTGTGCTAGATGTCTTGCAGAGGCATTAGGGAGTGATTCTAAAAGTAGTGGCTTGTGTATCTGATGATCCTGTGTAGGGGAAGAGGTTCATGTGTAGCCCAGCTAGGTCCCATTAGGATGGTAGGGGTGTAGGGGCTCATGTCCTGTCTCAGTGGAGGCGGAGTGAGTGTGGGACGGTGTGTCCCACGTTGGCCCGAAACCCTGTCTCAGGGCCTGGAGGGTTCCCTAAGGGAGCGCCAGGTCAGGGGCCTAGGCTGTACTTACAGGTTATTTGAGGAGGATCGTCCTGTGTCTAGAGGACGGGGAGTGTCTGTAACCAGAACTCCAGCGGTCCTGGTGTTGGGCAGTACCGCTCCTAAGTGGAGGGTGCAGAAGTCCTGGTTCGCTGGGCATTTGACCGTCTAGAGGGCTTGACCATTTGTGGGGCCTCTGGAGGTCGTTCCCCGAGGAGGGGGGAGGGAAGGTTCAGGTTCCCGCTCTCGGAAGCGCTGTGACCATCCCGACGCTGTTGGTGGCGGTCGCTCCCCCACGTTCCCTGATCAGACTGGTATCGTTGTACTGCAATCCTACCCTGACCTGCTGCTTTTCCATCCTGCTGGCCCCTGTCCTCACAATCGCTAGCGCGCGATCAGCACCACATAGATTATACGTGATGTTATGTGCGTTTCTGCCCACTTTAGCTCTGTACTAAATTTCTACGCTGTTGAAACGCTATTTATGTCTAATTGCTTTTCCTGATTAGCAAATCGTTTCACTGTAGCGCTTTTGCTCTCATTGTGTCAATATTTGATTTGGCTTTGTGCTTGTGTGTATTTGCGTTTCCGCTGCCATTTTGCTGTTGTTGTGCCTGGAAGCCCGTCCCCTACAGCCCGCCCCGCCTCCCAGCTGAGCCTCCATCGCCCCTCCCCTTCTACTAACTACATATGACGGATGCCATTCCGCGCAGCGTTTACGCGCAGCGGTCGCGCCGAAGGTGCGCCAAAGGTAAGCCCGTCTACACCCGTCCGTGCCTGGACCGCGCCCAGCGCCAGACCCCCTGGTCCCCGCATACCGCATTCCTCCCGCATAACATATGACGCCTCCACCCTCCTATCCCTTAACCCCGGAAGAACACCACAATGCTTCAAAGCCACTCCAGGACGTACCCACGGTCCCTTCGCCTGCCACTCCTGCAAGTTCGCCTGCATCAAGTCCCACACAGCTCCAACTCTAACCACCTGAAATGCATCCTGCTGAACACCCGATCGGTCCACAGACACGCCACTGAACTCTGGGACCTACTAGACACTGCCTCACCAGACATCGCATTCCTTACAGAAACCTGGATGAACGCCTCATCAACACCCGACATCGCCATAGCCATCCCGGACGCTTACAAGATCATCAGAAAAGACCGCACCAACAAAACAGGAGGAGGCATCGCCATCGTCCATAAGAACACCATCAGAATCACGACCAGCTTCGACGATAACCTCTCTCCCGCCGAACACCTCCACTTCCAGATCCACTCCGACCCCAGAACCACACTTAGAGGCACCCTCATCTACAGGCCCCCAGGAGTCCGTAAGCAATTCAGCGAAGACATCACTGACTTCATCAGCCCACATGCCCTCGCTTCCGAGAACTACATTCTACTGGGAGACCTCAACTTCCACCTGGAAAAGAAAAACGATAGCAACACCACCACCCTTCTGGATAACCTGGCCAATCTCGGTCTCCAACAACTTGTTGACACCCCCACCCACCTTGCCGGACACACGCTCGACCCAATCTTCACCTCCAGCAAACTCATCTCCTTTGATCGCACCACAGCTCTCCATTGGACGGACCATAGTTGTGTTCACTTCAACTACCAAACTACCTCGACCCACAACCCTCCACAACATATTCCGCGAAGAAACTGGAACAAAATCACCACCGACCAACTCCTCACATCACTCAACCAAAACCCTCCCGCCCTCTCATCGGACCCAAATCAAGCTGCCATCAAACTCAAACAATGGATCACTCACAGTGCTGAAGAATTAGCACCCTTAAAAAACCACCAAACCAAACAGGGCAGCAAAAAGGCCCCCTGGTTCAACGATGACCTTAAGAAATCCAAGAAACTATGCCGCACTCTCGAGAAAACATGGAGAAAAAACCCATCAACTGACAACCTGACATCCTTCAAGACAGCCACCCGCAAACACCACCAGCTGATCCGAGCCACCAAGAAATCAGCATTCAAGGATCGACTTAACAACAACGCCCACAACAGCAAGGAACTATTCAACATCGTTAAAGAATTTACCAACCCCACCGCAGCCTCAAACGACATTACTCCTTCTCAAGACCTCTGCGATTCACTATCATCCTTCTTCTACAACAAAATCGCTGACATACATAATAGCTTCGAGAACACTTCAAAAGAACAGTCCACTCCACCCACATCCGAACTTAAACCGCCCTATCATAACCTTAGCGCCTGGAACACAATCACCACAGAAGAAACCATCCGCCTAATGAACTCCATCCACTCAGGCTCGCCAACCGACCCCTGTCCTCACCACATTTTCAACAAAGCAGACTCCATCATCGCACCCCATATCCGTGATGTCATCAACTGCTCCTTCAAATCCGCTACCTTCCCAGACAGCTGGAAACACGCCGAACTCAGTGCCCTCCTGAAGAAACCCACAGCAGACCCTCTGAACTCAAGAACTACCGCCCCATCTCCCTCCTCCCATTCCCTGCCAAAGTCATCGAGAAAGCCGTCAATAGCCAGCTCGCCGCCTTCTTCGAATCCAACCACTCCCTCGACACCTCACAATCCAGCTTTCGTGCCAAACACAGCACTGAAACCGCCCTCATTGCAGCAACAGACGATATCCGAACACTACTCGACAACGGAGAAACAGTTGCCCTCATCCTACTCGACCTCTCTGCCGCCTTCGACACTGTCTGTCATAGCACCCTCATACAACGCCTCAGCAACATCGGAATACAAGGAAAAGCCTTGGACTGGATCATCTCGTTCCTCGCCGGAAGAACCCAGAGAGTCCGACTTCCCCCATTCATATCAGAAGCCACCGAAGTCATCTGTGGAGTACCGCAAGGATCATCACTCAGTCCCACCCTCTTCAACGTCTACATGAGCCCACTCGCATCCATCGCGCGACAGCACAACCTCAACATCATCTCTTACGCTAACGACACCCAGCTGATCCTTTCCCTCACCAAAGACCCTAACACCGCCAAAACAAATCTCCACGAAGGCATGAAAGAAGTAGCCGAATGGATGAAAATCAGCCGCCTAAAACTCAACTCAGACAAAACAGAAGTTCTCATCCTAGGATCATCCCCCTCTGTCTGGGATGACTCATGGTGGCCATCGACTCTGGGCACAGCACCCACTCCCACAGACCACGCACGGAACCTAGGCTTCATCCTAGACTCCTCCCTCTCAATGACCAGACGAGTCAACGCGGTCTCTTCCTCCTGCTTCAACGTACTTCGTATGCTCAAAAAAATCTTCAGCTGGATCCCCTCCGAGACAAGAAAGACTGTAACCCACGCACTGGTCACTAGCCGACTGGACTATGGAAACACCCTCTACGCCGGAATCACAGCCAAATTACAGAAAAAACTCCAACGCATCCAAAACGCCTCAGCTAGACTCATTTTAGACATCCCTCGCCAAAATCACATTACCGGCCACCTGAAAGACCTCCATTGGCTTCCCGTCAACAAGAGAATAACATTCCGTCTCCTCACCCACGCACACAAGGCCCTCTACAAACTAGGACCAGAATGCCTCAGCAACCGACTGTCGTTCTACACACCCACCCGCCAACTCAGATCCTCCAACCAAGCCCTCGCCGCAGTCCCACGCATCCACAGATCCACCATGGGAGGAAGATCCTTCTCCTACTTGGCGGCCAAGGCCTGGAGCACTCTCCCCACTCACCTCCGCCTTACACAGAACCACATATCCTTCAGGAAGGAACTTAAAACATGGCTATTCGATAAATAATGCACCCCTCCCACAAGCGCCTTAAGACCCATTAATGCACCCCTTCCACAAGCGCCTTGAGACCCTCTGGGTGAGTAGTGCGCTATACAAATTACTGAACTTGAACTTGAACTTGAACCTGGAGGGAAAGGCATCTGTAATCAGTGTCCTGCCCGGTTTTGGCTTCCAGGGGTACCGCTCCAAGGTGGGAGGGTGCAGAACTCTGGAAGGGGGTGCAGAGGGACGGTGTCCTTGTCTCTGACCCCGGTGCAACCTGAGGGTTTAGATCCTAGGTTGGGAGATTAGGAAACTTCCAGGTCAAGAAGGAATCTCTGCCAAACAAAATAGATCAGCTGAAGAGACTGAGGGGGCTGCCCTTGCTGTGCGATCTGGGGCTCACCTGCAGTTTGTTGTTTCCACTAAGGTAGAGGAAAAGGGGCTTTGCTGTGTACTGTGTCCCCCCACCTGCTTGAAGAGGGACTGTGCTGTGTGCTTTGTACCTCTGAAGTGAAATAGTTTCCAGATCCCAGGTGGTAGACCAGTTGATGGAGAGAGGTCCTGATCTGGTGGAAGAGTTGTGTTCTGGTGGGTGCTTCCCTGGGAGGGTGCGGAACCCCAGAAGTAGAGGTAGGGTGGGGCATACTTGCCCGTGACCTCTGGTCAGCCTGAAGGTGTGGTCCCTAGGTTGAAGGATCAGTGGTAGTTGTAGCTACACTGAGAAGGAGAGTGGAGAATGGCTATTGTGTGCCAGGGGTTACTGCCCCCCACTCTGTGGATTGGTCAGGACCTGTGACATTTGGATGGCCTAGGGCCTGGTCCTGGCCGTGGATGACTAGAGAGTACCAGTGGGGTATCCTAGTTGTGCCAGAGAGCTCTTGTTGAGAGAAAATCCATGTGGGTTCAGAGTGGCGCAAAACCGGAGGGTGTCCCTGCCGTGCGGGCCCGTGTCCGTGTTTTGTCGCCCAAAGCAGGGAAGCCCATCAGAGGAGTAATTGGTCTACCCTGCGTTTTGGCTGAAAGGGGGTTGTGTTGGACCTGGCACTTTTTGGCAGGTTCACCCCGAAACTCTTTGCTTTTTCCTAGCCTGTTTTTGGAACCTGGTGTTGGTGATTTTAGGCCTCTGCGCACTTTTTCACTGTGGTACAGTGTAAAGTGCGTGAGCTCTCTGTGTATGTGTGGTGAGTGACCTGCCCGCCCATAGGAATGCATGGGGAATATGTGTGACCATGGTAGTTCCTGATGAGTGGGGAGTGCTGGGTCGAGTTTGGTATGTGCGAACTCGTGAGATTGAATGCTGCGTAATGATGTATGTGGCATGAATGTGTCTAGTATGGAAGTGCCACTTCTAGACATGGGTGTGCATGTGTAGTAAATCTGCTGGCACGTGATTGGCTGGCGCATGCCTCCAGGAGTGTGCCTGGGCCTGATTGTGGATTGACTGTCTGGTTTGAGGATGACAGGGGCTGGGGAGCCCCCAGGAGGTTGTCTGAGTCAGCCCTTGGTTGAATGACTGCATCTGCAACTAGGGAAGTGGGAGGAGATAGCACCTGTGAGTGAATAGGGCTGTGCCTACCTGCCACAATGCTGGCTCCACCTCCCGCTGGGAGACTGTCACCTCTGCCCCTCACGCTGAAAGGAAGAAGGAAGCCAGGAAGCCCAAGGGCTCCAGCAACACCCAGAACTGGTTTAGACCGGGCTCAGGGCCCACTTGCACAAAGACTTCAAAGACTTTTAGGGGTATAAGAGAAGGACCCCTGACAACAGAAAAGTGGATTCTACAATCAAGAGGAACCTCTGCTGGAAGAAGGACCGCTGAAGAACTGAAGGAAGATTGCCTTGCTGTGTGCTCTAAGGGCTGACCTGTTCTGCTGTTCAACTGAAGCTGAGGAGAAGAGGGACTTTGCTGTGTGCTGTGACCCTGCCTGCTTGACCTACCAAGACTTTGCTATGTGCTGTGTCTTCTAACTGAATCTCCAAGGGCCTGAGAAGAGCTGGCCTCCTGTCCTGGAACCCAGGGTTAAAAGGTTCCCACCCATTGCCAAACTGCTGTGAAGGATCGTGTGGTGTCTTGCCCCCAGCGCGTGTTTTTGTCTGCTGGCCGTGGGAGAAGATCGATGTGCTCATCGGCACATAATCTGGAGTGACCGGAGGATCGTGTCACCTCCCTGTGGAAAGAATCACCCTCCACACCCTGGTGGCCTTGTGGGCGGTCTAGTTACGACCTGTGGCCCTGAAACTCCATTGCCGCCGTTTCACCGCCGCTGCCCGGGGCCAGAAACACCCTTCGAAGTTTGTCGTCTCTGGCCGGAGCTGCAGAGACGAAGAACGAAGCCGCCGCGCTCCCATTGGCCAAAAAGAACGAGCCCCCTCAGTGAACACCGCGCTGGGATTGGCCCAGCGCCGCCGCGTCATCACCAAAGCCTCACATTCATTGGTTGCAGGCCCTTGCATCGTCTGGGACTCGTCCCGGGAGCCGCACTGCCATTAGCTGACTCCAGGGTGTCTGTGGAGGCTCGCCGTGAGGGCCGCGACCGGATTGGTCCACGTCCTCGGGACCTTCCTGGAAGCCGCCGAGAGCCGTGTGGAAGGAAGAACCTCGGGGGAACTGCACCCGGGCCATCTGCGTGACCCGCTCCCGCTGAGGGAACAACGTGTGTGCCCAGCGCCCCTGGCCTGCGTCCCCGACGAAGAGTGCTGCTCGATCTACCCGCCGCTCGTTGGATTGTCGAGAGCGGGCGGGGGAGCAGACGGTACCGGCCGGGGCTGTTCGCAACGGTGAGGAGAACGTGGTAACACCCCGTTAGGGTCAGCGAAGAGCTGACTTGGGCATATAATACGGTGGCATTATTGTTTGGTGATAATTTAAAGAGACTTGAGACTATTTTACATTGATCAGTTTGATTAGAGCCTGAGAGGCTCACAGTTGTTTCTGAGTCCCCGGTGAGGGACTCCAACGTTCCGGGCATTGTGTTTGAGCCCCGAGAGGCTCCCGCCCATATTTGATTTACGAGCCCAGCGAGGCTCGAGGTGCCATTGTTTTAAGAGCCAGAGAGGCTCGGGGGGGCATATTTGTTCAAGAGCCAGTGTGGCTCCTACCTTTTGGCGCAGTTCTGTTCAAGGGCTAATGAGAGCCCATGCCATAGTTTTATTGATGTCCCAGCTGCCCAGCAATTAGTGGGCAGCTGCACCGTTTAGGCCCCTGACTTTTGGACACAGGGCGTCCTAGCCCCAACAAGGCCAGTTGGCCTAGGGACTGCCACAGGTGGTGGCTTATGTAGGTTTTACGCAATTGTGTGGTTTTATTTCACCTCTGAATGTGTTTTCATGCATCATGTGTTTTTGCGCTATTGAGTTGTGTTCTGGCACCTCTGAATGTTTTTATGCATCATGTGTCTTCCTTGTTCTACACCTCTGAATGTTTTATGCATCATGTGTTTTTCCTTGTTCTACACCTCTGAATGTTTTATGCATCATGTGTTTTTCCTTGTTCTACACCTCTGAATGTTTTATGCATCATGTGTTTTTCCTTGTTCTTACACCACTGAATGTATGTTCATGCATCATGTGTTTTCTTTCCTTACACCTCTGAATGTTTTAGGCATCATGTGTTTTCCTTCCCTGCACCTCTGAATGTGTTTTGATGCATCATGTGTAATGTGTTCTTGCTGATACCCCTAAATATATTTTATTCTTAGGTGCTTGTTCTTTCCAGTACAGGTGGTCCTAGTGAGGTCCTGGTCCCCTGCGTGACATTCTCCTAAGGTGGTTAGGGTTGCGTAGGTGGTACTTACCTGTTACCAGTAGTTACTGGTTGTATGCTATACTTGCTAATTTGTACTACAGTGATTTTATGTCCTTATTCTAAGTTCTAGAAGTGCTACTTCTGCTACGTGCTGATTCTGACAGTGGCCCATGTGGCCCTGTCTTGTAAATAATCCCTTGTGAATATTGCCCGTGCCAGTTGGCACAATGTACATGTGTGATTTCTATCTGATGTGTTTTGACAATACAGAAGTTATTTTTATATAACCTTGTGTGGAGTTCCTTTTGTGGTGTGCCTAGGATGTTGTTGCTGTTGTGCGCTTGCGCAAATGCTTTACACATTGCCTCCGAGTTTAGCCTTACTGCTCGTGCCAAGCTACCAAGGGGGTGAGCAGGGGTTATCTTGGCGTGTGACTCCCTTGCCCTGACTGGAATGGTGGTTTCTGCCTGGCTTTGGCGTCAGCCTTAGCCTACCAGAAATAGCCAGTTCTAACAGTCCACGCCATTAGTTTCTAACAGTGCTTCATCTTGAAGTGTGCAAGCTGTATCCAAAAATGTGTCCATGTTGTTTATGTGCATTTCCTTGTGAGCGTTCTTTCATGCAGGCACATACGTGTTATGTTGACAAGATGGATATTTTGAACATGCAATACATATTGAATATATGAAGTATGCAGAGTGCCAGGATGCCAAGATTTTACGACATTACTTCTAACCAAAGAGTGCTTCCTGGGCTCTGGGTGTGGTGTAACCTTGGGGAGTGAGCTGTGTTACTTTCCCCTGAGGGCCAACACAACAGTTCCTTTATTTCTTAACTTGAGGTGGCATTACTTCATTGTATGGGTGAGCTCTCATGGACACAAACGGACCCTCCTCAGTGTGACTCTCACTCAAGTTGTGGCCTGGTCAGGTATTTGGATCCTTGTGTCCAAGTAGCATTGTGTCTATATCAACTGTGCAGTACTATTCCAAAATATGTGATGAGTAATGTGGCTGCTACTTATGATGCATGCCATCATTTGCTATGTGCCCAAATGTTTTTTCAGGTCATGTGTCAGATATGTACAGGTGGCTGATGCCTCTCCTGTCCCTGCGGTGCCGGTCATTGACCCAGATGATGCCCCCCATGGGTCCACAGACCTTTAAGTCCATCATGTGCAGGCGTTTGGGGGTGACAACCTCCCCAACATACCACCAAAAGAGACAATATTATGGACTGGCCATTGGCCTTCTTTGAGCCTGGACTCATTTATGAACTAATTTTCGTTTTGGACCTGAATAAAGCATTTTTTTTCATTCTGAACTATTGCATTTCAGGTACTTGCTTTAGGTGCTGTCTGCTTAGGAGTTGTTGTCATGTTAATGTTTTGGTATTGTGAAAGATGTCTATTTTCTGATGGTAATGAGGTAGACCAATGTTGCAGCAAATTATCTTGATTTGTGTGTGTGCAGTTTGCATACAGACATTGTCCAAAAGAGTGTCCCTTCCTCTGCGACCCATGAGATTTTCACTACAGACAGTTGGCCAATTGTTGTGGTTTCTTAATGTGCACGGTTGCCACTCGTAGTTGTGTGGAGCGGCGAGTGGAGTTCTGTTCCTCATCTGTGTCCAAGGCAAGGTGTTGTAGGTGCATGGGGGGAGGAATCCTCCTCAGTGGCAGGTGCAGTGCAAAAGCTGGCAACACATTCTGCGCTGCACACTGCTGCCAGTTCTGACAGCCCACCACCTGCACCCGTGGACACAATGGGAGTGGAGGTAGAGGGCTGTGAGTATGGTGTAGTGTGTCGGCGTGATTGCTGTCTGTCCCCAGTCCCTGTGTGTGTGCCTACATCCCCCTGAGATTGGGTGTCTGGAGAACTGCGCCTAGACTTCCGTGGTGGTGTGCTGGGTGTCTCTGGTGATGTGCGTGCTCTGGTGTGTCTGCGTGTTTTGTGGAGAGGTATGGGAGAGGGGGATGTGGATGGGTCTGAAGGAGTTGGGGGGATGGACCGCTGCTGGAGGGCAACTGCTGCCTTCAGTGTGGAGTCTTTGGGCGATAGACTCTGACGTTGGTCAGACATGTTAGCTGACCTGCCCTCCATGAATGACAACAACTGTGTCATGATCTGAGTTTTGCCATGGAGGACAGTCAGCATTGATGTCTGACCAACAAGAATCTGCCAGAGTAGGTCCACAGACTCAGCACTGAGGGCAGCAGGGGAGATAGGGGCAGGGGCTGCGGTGCCGGGGACGAAGGAGACATGGGGGCAGCATGGACTGAAGGGACACTAGCAACTGGGAGGGTGTAGATGGGTCTAGAGGAGGCGGGGACAGACACAGGGATGGAAGATGCTGTCGCCGCGTATTCCCCCTCCTCCTGGGAGTCAGAAACCAAGCTGTATGCATGGTAAGAGCTGTCTGCTTCCAAAGGTCTGGCCACCTGACTCCCCTCACCCTCCGTGCCACTGCCTGCCTCCAACTCCTCTGCGCAGGTGGCACTGTGGCTGGGTCCCTCCTCCTGGTCCGTGCTCCTGTCTCCTCCGGTTTCGGTTGATGATGCTGTCGGCCAGGAGAAGAAACAAAAATGCATCAGCAATGGCCATGCCTGCTCACAGATGAGTTGTGCTCGTTGGTCTGTGCCATCCATGCTACTCACTGTACTTGTGTTTGTAGTATGTAGTAATGCCATCATGGACACCATCTGCCTTTTTCACACTATGCAGATATATATGAACACAGCCTTACCCTAATGTTTGGATTTGTAATGCTTGGGATTTGTGCACACAACTCACAATTTATTGCTTTGTTTCTAAGGTGTTTCAACCCAGTTCCTTCCATGAAAGCGTACATGTTTCACCACCTGGACATTCATATCAGGTCCGGGATATACAGGACAGTGTGTTTATCCTTTTTGCTCTATTTGTTTGGTGGGCTGTTACATGACTATACACTATTGAGTGATGATGGTAGGGTGTGTAGGTTGCCTGCAACCTCCATGGGTGGATCAGCATGTGTGATCTGACATCACAACCACATGTGGTGTGTCACGCAGTGTGTGAAAGGTATAAAACCTCCATGGAGTGGGACACTGCTGTAAGTGATGTCTTGCTATGGCACTATCAGGACTGTCACAGGTTGGGCTGTTAACATACACACAAGTAGTTGTTGTATGATGATGATAATGCGCCCCCCTTTCACTGAGCACTGCTGGGAGTCCTGTGCACCCACCCCTCCTATGTCTGGGCACTGCTGGGAGTCTTATCCACCCACCCCTTCTATGTCTGGGCACTGCTGGGGGTCCTATCCACCCACCCCTCCTATGTCTGGGCACTTCTGGGAGTCCTATCCACCCACCCATCCTATATCTGGGCACTGCTGGGAGTCTTATCCACCCACTCCTCCTATGTCTGGGCACTGCTGGGAGTCATAACCACCCACCCCTCCTATGGCTGGGCACTGCTGGGAGTCTTATCCACCCACCCCTCCTATGTCTGGGCATTGCTGGGAGTCATAACCACCCACCCCTCCTATGTCTGGGCACTGTTGGGAGTCCTATCCACCCACCCCTCCTATGTCTGGGCACTGCTGGGAGTCTTATCCACCCACCCCTCCTATGTCTGGGCACTGCTGGGAGTCATAACCACCCACCCCTCCTATGTCTGGGCATTTCTGGGAGTCTTATCCACCCACCCCTCCTATGTCTTGGCACTGCTGTGATTCTTATCCACCCACCCCTCCTATGTCTGGGCACTGCTGGGAGTCATAACCACCCACCCCTCCTATGTCTGGGCACTGCTGGGAGTCCTAACCACCCACCCCTCCTATGTCTGGACACTTCTGGGAGTCCTGTGCACCCACCGCTCCTATGCCTGGGCACTGCTGGGACTCCTGTACACCCACCCCTCCTATGTCTGGGCACTGCTTGGAGTCCTGTGCACGCACCTCTCCTATGTCTGGGCATTTCTGGCAGTCTTATCCACCCACCCCTCCTATGTCTGGGCACTGCTGGGAGTCATAACCACCCACCCCTCCTATGTCTGGGCACTGCTGGGAGTCCTAACCACACACCCCTCCTATGTCTGGGCACTGCTGGGAGTCTTATCCACCCACCCCTCCTATGTCTGGGCACTGCTGGGAGTCATAACTACCCACCCCTCCTATGTCTGAGCACTGCTGGGAGTCCTAACCACCCACCCCTCCTATGTCTGGGCACTGCTGGGAGTCTTATCCACCCACCCCTCCTATGTCTGGGCACTGCTGGGAGTCATAACCACCCACCCCTCCTATGCCTGGGCACTGCTGGGAGTCTTATCCACCCACCCCTCCTATGTCTGGGCACTGTTGGGAGTCATAACCACCCACCCCTCCTGTGTCTGGGCACTGCTGTGAGTCCTGTGCACCCACCCCTCCTATGTCTGGGCACTGCTGGGAGTCCTAACCACCCACCCCTCCTATGTCTGGGCACTGCTGGGAGTCCTGTGCACCCACCCCTCCTATGTCTGAGCACTGCTCGGAGTCCTGTCCACCCACCCCTCCTATGTCTGGCCACTGCTGGGAGTCATAACCACCCACCTCTCCTATGTCTGGGCACTACTGGGAGTCCTGTGCACCCACCCCTCCTATGTCTGGGCACTGCTGGGAGTCATAACCACCCACCTCTCCTATATCTGGGCACTGCTGGGGGTCCTATCCACCCACCCCTCCTATGTCTGGGCACTGCTGGGAGTCTTATCCACCCACCTCTCCTACCTATGTCTGGGCATTGCTGGGAGTCCTGTGCACCCACCCCTCCTATGTCTGGGCACTGCTGGGAGTCCTGTGCACCCACCCTTCCTATGTCTGGGCACTGCTGGGGGTCCTATCCACCCACCCCTCCTATGTCTGGGCACTGCTGGGAGTCTTATCCACCCACCCCTCCTATGTCTGGGCACTGCTAGGAGTCCTGTACAGCCACCCCTCTTATGCCTGGGCACTGCTGGGAGTCCTGTGCACCCACCCCTCCTATGTCTGGGCACTGCTGGGGGTCCTATCCACCCACCCCTCCTATGTGTGGGCACTGCTGGGAGTATTATCCACCCACCCCTCCTATTTCTGGGCACTTCTGGAAGTCCTGTGCACCCACCCCATCTATGTCTGGGCACTGCTGGGAGTCCTGTGCACCCACCCCTCCTATGTCTGGGCACTGCTGGGAGTCTTATCCACCCACCCCTCCTATGTCTGGGCACTGCTGGGAGTCTTATCCACCCACCCCATCTATGTCTGGGCACTGCTGGGGTCCTATCCACCCACCCCTCCTATGTCTGGGCACTGCTGAGAATCATAACCACCCACTCCTCTTATGTTTAGGCACTGCTGGGGGTCCTATCCACCCACCCCTCCTATGTCTGGGCACTGCTGGGAGTCCTGTGAACCCACCCCTCCTATATCTGGGCACTGCTGGGAGTCTTATCCACCCACCCCTCAAATGCCACGCACCGTACCCCAACATTAATGGCGTATGTGCGGCTCGTTTCACTATTGCAATGGTGAAATACGCGAGCGTGTGACGCACCGTACCCCAACATTAATGGCGTATGTGCGACTCGTTTCACTATTGCAATGGTGAAATACACGAGCGTGTGACTCACCGTACTCCAACATTAATGCCGTATGTGCGGTTCGTAGCACTATTGCAATGGTGAAATACGCGAGCGTGTGACGCACCGTACTCCAACATTAATGGCGTATGTGCGGCTCGTAGCACTATTGCAATGGTGAAATACGCGAGCGTGTGACGCACCGTAGCCCAACATTAATGGCGTATGTGCGGCTCGTAGCACTATTGCAATGGTGATGTACGCGTGTGGCGCACCGTACAGGTACACTTCCATTGTTGCGGTACATTGTACTCACCGTCTGCGCCGTTGTCGGTTTCTATGCACCAGGTCGTAGGCGTACATGACTGGGATGACACAGGGTTCATGGCGTGTCTGTCGCGTACCAGGTTACGGGTCGCACAGGACTCTACTTTTGCGGTAGTTTTCAGCTCCCGCAGCAATAGGGTCGTACGGAGTGTTGCCGGAACGGATTTACTTGCTGGGCCGGAAAATGCTTCCTGTTTACGTACGGACGGCGCGTACAGTGTGACCCGGATATGTATCGTACGTATTGTTTGTTCGTATGGTGTTTGGTATGATTTGTATGGAATTTTGCTTACGGTTAGGATCGTACTTCATTGTACGTACAGGGGCGTTGTCGGTGTACAGATCATACGGGAAAAAAGCTCCATACAGCGATTCATGGGGCTTTTTCCAGGAACGGAATCGACCCCATAATGTCAGGAAAAGAATGCAAAATTATGTATAATTTGATGAAATTCAAAATGAGCATTTGGCGCTATATTTTAGTGCAAAATTCACTTGCACATCCAATTTGGATAAAAAGATCAGTTCACACTTTAAAAGATAGCAAAAAACACAAGTGCTGCCAACAGCAGCTGCTCACGTTCTGGTCATCTCTGTTGTTGGTCTCCAACAGCAATGTAGGAGGATTTGAGCATAGATTCAGTGGTACAAATGGCAAGTGTAAATAATTGGGTTATTAGTTGGACAGGATCATCCTGCCTGCAATCCTAGTCCTAAAAGCCTTCTGGATGTTTTACAGGATCCCCAGGGTGGCAGTGGAGTCCAGGTCCTCCCCAACTGGTTCTCAGGGAATATAAGGAGGCTAGCACCACTGGTCCTGGTGAGACCCCTCTAGTCATCTGCAGACAAAATCCTTAGTCCATCTGTTCAGGGCATCAGGTGGCATTTCTTTCTATCTGGCCGTTTCCTCCACTGTTGTC
This sequence comes from Lissotriton helveticus, assembly GCF_964261635.1. NCBI lineage: Eukaryota > Metazoa > Chordata > Amphibia > Caudata > Salamandridae > Lissotriton > Lissotriton helveticus. The sequence continues at coordinate 722,278,553 of NC_136072.1, forward strand.
GCTGCCTGGGTCCAGGAACTTTTTTTTTGATTGAGTAGGGGTTTATAATTAGGGGTGCCACGCACTCCTGTCCAATCCTAAGCAGCCACATTACCCCTTCACCCCATTCCAACTGTCACCCATAGCATTCTGGGACAATTCAATATGTCACAGTCACGATTTCACTCTGTGGAGACTCTGCTCCACACCTAGCTGACATCAATGCCAGATCCCTTACCACAAAAACTTCCAAAGGGTGCCCCATCTACATTTACTCCACATCTCTGGGCCTCCTTCTTTGTTGAGTGGGCCTATGCTGCCCCAGCCCAAGTGCAGTGTGACAGCTATCAAATGCAGATTTACCCCACCCCTTTGCATCTAGCACTAACTGAGCCGATTATTGATAATTGCTTCTCCTCCAGGAGAGGGGAGGGGAGGCCTTTGTTCTCTCTGCTGGGAAGCAGAGTGATTAATTTGAGCCAACAGGTGGGACAAAGGCCTGGAATGCGATCTGTGTCAGGTAAATATAACAATTATCAGTGCCCCATAAGATGTATATCTATGTTATTGTAATGTGCAAAAATCAACTCGGCATGTATGTTTAAGCTCAGTTTAACAGTTTTGTTGGACTGTGTAGGCCTGAGTGGAACGAACCTGCAAGGCAGATTTCACCTATGTGTATAATACAGTGAAAGCCCTACAGATTTTTCTGTAAACTCTACTGCTGACCTATCTATGAATGCTCACTAAAATGATACGGCCTACCCCAGGTCAGCAACTATCGTTGCAGAGTCCCTTCTGCACCAGGCTACATATGCACAGATCCCGAACTGCGCATGACGATAGGCTCACACGTGTAGCCTCCAAGAGTGCACACACAATGTGCACACGTGTTTATGTGTAACCTTCCATTGCCCCTCATCGTATCTGCACTGTCATGGCCTTGTCTTAAAATGCAGACACTGGCAGTAAACACTTCAGTCCCATAACCATGAAATTACTGTAAGTGAGATTCAGGTAGTGAGACTGACTCACAAAAAATATCCAGAAATCAGCAAAAAATATCCAGAAACTGGCAAAAAAAATCCTCGTTGATGAAATGGGTGGAAGCCATCTGCAACAGCATGACTGTGAAAGCCAGTGTTGCCAGTGGGGTCCAGGACACTCATTTTTTAGGAACGGGAGCTTATTTTTCTGAATCAGATTTTTCCCCAGACAAGAGAGCAGAAAACAAAGAGGAAAGAAGTAGAAATACAGAAAACTGTCACAAGATGAAAAACAGGAGCCTGCGTATGTGAGATAAGGTGGCTGGGGTTGCCTGGTAGATGATTAAAGAGGCATGAGGTGGATTCCAGATTACGCTGCCTTGGTATTCAGCACGCCAGCATGTAATAGAAACGGCATGGGCTTCTGAGCAGAACTTCGGACACCGGCACTCATTCCTTTACAAATTAGGCACGGGAAACAACCATTACATCTCATGAGTTACAATGCATAGCGATTACAACGCGGTTGTTACAATGACAGCGTTGTTACATCGCAGTACTATTACAACGCAAGTCCTTACAACGACTTGCTCTAAATGGTGGTCTAAACTAAGGAAGAGTAAAATTTACTATTCCAACACCTTCCCTATAGTTGCATACACTGGAGTTGGAATAGTAAATTATACTATTCCTAAGTCGAGTGTGCCATCTAGAGCAAGTCGTTGTAACGATTTGCATTGTAATTGTACATCGTTGTAACAACCGCGTTGTAATCGCATGCGTTGTAAAAGCATGCGATTAAACAACTATATTCATGAGGCACTGGTGAAAGAAGTCCCAAATATCATAGAGTTCTCCATGGTGTGCAAACCCCACTGTCAGGGCCGGACCGGGAAGGCCTACCAGCCCTGGGAGTTAGGTCGGACCGGCCGTAAGGCGGGGGGGAGGGGGTGAGGGGGTTACTGGTGGGAAATACTGCTGCTGCTTTTGGTACAAGGGGCTGATATTGCAATTTGCAGCTCTGCCCGCTACGGCCAGTCCTGCCCTTCCCACTGTCCCTGCTTACTCTGTAAAAAGAGAAACATTGAACTATGTGGCTTTCTCTTCCAGTACAGCAGCCTATTTGAGCCGCACATTCATAGCAGCAAACTATAGTTTGTTTTCTCTTCCTTATACAAGGGGGTGACCAGGATGCCATTAACACAGCATTACTTTAAAAAATAGATTTCTGTCACTAGGATGCTCGATTCTGCACGCCCTGGTGTATTGACTGGTTTACAGGTCAGGGCGACGGCGGGGGAGGAAGGCAAGGGAGCAGCTGTTCTGTTCTTGTCCACAGATCAGCCCTTAATGATTGCATTAGGGTGCGTGGGAGGTTTCGTCGATGAGATATAGGTTCGGATGGGGCAGGAGGTTCCCTTGGCACGTCTTCTCATTAATAAAGATGCAGGCTTGCAGAACGGTGATTGGAACTCAAAAACAAATAATGCATGAAGTCGACCAAAGAAGCCACAAATAAATGATTTTTGCGTCTGGAATGAACAATGGACGTTATGTGTGCTGGTGTGGACTGGAGGCAGCATGTCTACTGTCCTTGTGGTCCATTGAGCTAGGGATGCGCTTAATTTTTTTTTATGTTCTTGGCTTTGTCAAATGACTTCCGGCATGACACATAGCAGGAGGAGCTGCAATGACGCAATCCGTCTTTCCTGCTTTTCAGCAGCCGCGCCTGTGGCCTGACAATCGCTCTCTGCTTCTATGGGAACTCAGAATAGACCCACACCACACTGATTGCAATCCATCTTCTTCGGCCCAGGACAGGGCAAACCACTCCGGGGTAGAGAAACTGGTCTCAAAGACGTGTCCCTGGTGCCCCCTAATCAATAACATTGCTGTAAAGGTCATAAAACAAAAAGAGTGCTTATTAATTTCAACAAATCATGATTATGTGGTTGATAGAGAAATAACACAAGACATACTCATAATGCCTGCCATTACTCCCCTCTGGCATAAATGTAAATGTCCCAAGTAGCTGGGTTTGCACGTGTTGGTCCAAAGAGATAAAACTTTATTATATGTTGCTGCTATCCAACCTGATATATTCTTGGTTTCTGCAATGGCGATTTATTGAAACGTTGTATATAGTAAAAGCCTTTTTGCATGTTTTAAACTCAGATTATGTTTTATGTAATGTTTTAAGTAATTAACTTTGTGAGAAATTGTTTTGTGCTTTTATGGATACTTCATATCCGAATAAAGTTTATTGATTGATTGATTATTAAAACTTAGCATGAAGTCCGATCAATCATTTTTTTCTCTATATTTTGAGTTTAATTCCTGGGAAAGTCCAGAGGCCCATCTATGTTTCTGTTTTTATTTTGCATACATTAAAAATTAAAGGGAAAGTATCATGCCTGAAAAGTTCATCATTGCTAAGAGAGCATGAAGAATCAGACAAAAGTAATGTATCGAGGCCTCCATCTCTGGGATCAATGGGTGAGAAGCAGATGCCTCCACTTTGCATTATTTCTTTATTGGTTTAATATTTTCAGTGGAGCAGAGGGCATGTGAAATGACAGACTCAAAATTGCGAAAAAGCAGCATGATTAATGTTTATAGAATAAAAAATAAGGTTAGAATGTTGAGTTCCCCCATAACGAAATGCAAGAGGTCTCTATGGGTCTATGTCAGAATCCACTAACCTGGAATCTGTGAATGCCACTGTAACATGCAAATGGATGAAGACCTCAGACTCAAAGCCTATTTCTATGCGTTTGTAGAGCAGACAGATAGCAGCCACAAAATGTTGCAAAGCTTTTAATGTGATCTGACTGTGACTGCATAACCTCTGACATTAAAGTAATGCTCAGTACTGCCACTATTCGTGTCTTCAAATTATAGTCCTCATGCCTACTTAGAAGGTGCCTAAATATTTGTAACTGGGTAGCCTCTGATTATCAAATACATTGATACAACAAAATGTTTTCTTGTGGGATGCACTGAAGTAAATGATCTGGGACTCAATTAAGTTCATGTCCAGTACATTGTGCTCTGCATGCATAGTGATAATGTTTCAGATCTGCGGAAGGCGCATAGGAGTGTCATCCAGTGAAGGGATGGTTTCCACATAGATGAGATAGCACACTGGTAGAGGACACAGTTCAGAAGAAAGAGGTCTCAGTAGAGAGATCCTAATTCAGGTCACACATATATAGGTTAGATGACAGGTATCTGCCCTGGTGTCTGTGTCCCATTTTTTCAGTTGCCCTTTCCCATGACCAGGTCCATTTGTCCCGGTGCCTGTTTTTCTCTTTGTCCAGAGCACAAATCAGGGCCAGATTTGGGACCAAACGCATCCCAGGCAAAAATGTTCACACTTGCTGCACATAGCACCAAGTAAGTGTAGTGTGAGACCAACCATCATTTTTGGTACCCATAGCGCTTTTACTCAAGGGGTTAAAACGGCTAGTTAACAAATGTAACTGCTGAAGCACAAATATCCGGTATTTATGCTGTTGTTGGGAGAAGTGCGACTCACACAATTTTCTTTAAAAGGGACATTAAGTTTAAGAAAATAAGTAAGTGTAAATTATGTTGTAAATCCACAAGTAATGCCATTATATTTTTATTTGACTAATTAAAAATCTGTGCAAGATAAGCAAAGGAATGATGAAATGACCACGCCTGTTGAGAGTATTCCGGCTCACTCTTCTATTCAGTTGATGATCTCTTCTTCTAAAAACAGCACAAAGCAACCAATTTAAGGCACATAAAGTAACCAATAAAGATGGTCCACACATATCAAGTAGTGAATACTGTGATACCCTAATATTGTTTCCAAAACGTTAACAACCAATATATTGACACGGTAGGTACGCATTGGTAAGTATCGATTTCCTATACGTAACTCACCATATATCGACCTTGATCATATATATTCAAGAGATGTATACATGTGTTTAAGAATAGTTAAATCTATATTCACCAACATATTCTTACTTCCTTGATATTTTGGTTGTCTATATATTGGTGACGGTATTATGGTATCACAATATTTAGTACTTGGTATTCTGACAAATAAGTAGTACTAACGTAACTGCTAATGAGAACCAGAATATGCTATGTGTAACTGAAATTGTCATATCCAGGGAAACAAATGAAAAGTCTGCTCTCAGCGGGTGGGTGCTTTTTTCATGCACAAGCCCGCTGGTAGCAGACTTAGTACTTGTCCTGAGATATGAAATTGCTCCTGCCAAGCGAGAGCAAACACAGGTTTCCTTGCACGTGCCAGTAGGGCAGGAAAACAACTATGTCCCAGGGGTGGGCAGTTGGGGCAAAGCAGTCGCCGGCCCTGGAGGATGGTGTACCCAGGATAATTAATGACTCCAGGAGGGAGCCGCAAGCCCACCTCACCATTTAATGCCTGGTTGGGCCCCAGGTGTCACTGTTATCTTTAGTTTTTTCAGTGAATTTCTAGTTTTTTTTTTTTACATTTTATTTCCAAACTGTAACCAGTAACCTTTGACATTGAAAGTGTGAGTGAGTGCATGAGTATCTCAGTAGGTCTGTAAGTGGGCATGAGAAAGTCTGAGTGGGTAATTCAGTGTGTGTCTGAGTGGGTCTAGGAGTGGCTGTGTAAGTGTCTCACTGGGTGTGTGAGTTGGTTCGTAAGTCTCTAAGTGGGTCTGTGAGTGTGTATGTTAGTCTCAGTGGGTCTGTGAGTAGGTGCATAAGTGTGTGTGCCAGTCTATGCGTGAGTACATGAGTGTCTGAATGGGTCTGTAACTGGATGTGTGACTCTCTGAGTGAGTCAGTGAGGGTGTGTGAGTCTGTCTGTGAGTGAGTACATGAGCCTCTGAGTGGGTCTGTGAGTGAGTGCATGCATCTCTGAGTGGGTCTGTGAGCCGGTGCATGAGTCTATTTGTGGGTGAATGAGTCTCTGAGTGGGTGTGTGAGTGTCTAACTGGGTCTGTGAATAGGTGCATGAATATCTGAGTGGGTTTGAAAAGGGGTGTGTGAGTCTCGTGGGTCTGTCAGTGGGTGTGTGAGTATCTGAGTGAATCTGTGAGTGGTTGCATGAGTCTCTGAGTGATTCTGGGAGTGGGTACATGAGTGTCTGATTGGGTCTGTGAGTCTCGGAGTGGGTCGGTGACTGGGTGTGTGAGTCTCTGAGTGGGTCCGTGAGTGGGTGCATGAGTCTCTGAGTGGGCCTGTGAGTGGGTGCATAAGTATCTGAGTGGGTTACTCGCTGAGCTGTGAAATGTGTGCTTTTTAAAGGGGTGTAACACAGGTCCCTGCATTGAGGGGCTGCAGAGGCCTGTGTTACTCTCTTGACTATTCTCCACTGCTCGACCAGGATCCAGTTCCTTAGCTCTCTGGTTACAGACACAGACCTCTGCAGTGCATTAACTGATAGAGGTTTCATAAAGTACGATAATACATTTACCACTGATTAACTTTTTCACATATAAGCTGTGTATTATTTTATATGCTCATACCTGAAGATGAAAGACCAAAAAAATATAGATTTTTTTCTATTCCTTTGACCCCACCCCCATTGAGTACAGCTTCACAGTTCCTTTCCCTTTTGTAATGCACATAGACCACTGGGAGGGGGGCCTTTACTCTGGGGTCCAGGCATGTCACCTGTGTGCCCTGGGCACCCAGTTTGCACAATGGGCGCCGTAGGGGGGACTCCAAGGCCCCCATGGTCCCAGCTGGCTCCCTTCCTCCTGCGGGAGCTGGCACTACTGATGCATGGAGGGAGCTGCTGGAAAGGCAGTTCCTTCCATGCAGGAGTAATTGTTTCTTCTCTTTCATGTCTGCGGGAAGGGAAAGAGATGAAACCACTGCTTCCAGTAGGCTGGAACATTTTTACAGCTCCCACCCTTCGGAACAGGTGTCTTTGCTTTTGCTGGAGCTGTCAAAGCTCCTTCCAAGCAAAGGGGTATGGTGGTCATCAGGGCCTGAGGGGGTCCACAGGGCATCCTCATTTTGGGTTATAAAGCCCTGAGGAAGTGGTGGTCCTCGGGGCTTGATGGTGTCCATGCAAACCCTCAAAAATGCTTCATTGCTACAGGGAGTGGCGTATAGAGCCCCCTCCTTTTATTTAAATAAATACCAGGAGGGTGATGGTCCACAGGGATCAATGAGCCTTAGGAGGGGAGCCCCATGTTCTCCTTTCCTTTTTTAAAAAAAATACCTGTGGGACCTGGCCCACCCAGGAGCTCAATTTAAAAGAAGTGTGGGAGCCTGTGCATGTTTTTGTGTTTTTTTTTCCTGTGAATTCATTGCATTCCGTGGCAAAAAAATATTTTTTTTAAATACTTTTTTACCCTGACAGGGTCTTTCTGGGAAGCCATGACCAGAGCTAAGGACTCAGGGTATTGCCTTGGAGGCAGCTACTTTGAAGCTAGGAAATGTTGCTTTAGCTCACTCTAGAGACAAACGTTGGCAATATGGGGTTGCTATGATAAATAGGGGCCTATTCAAGGTATTTGGTGAATGATGTTTGCATCTTCACAGGTCCGCTGGTTCTCTGACAAAATCTGACCGTACTTGGAATAATAAAACTTGTAATGGGAAAAAAAATTAGATTTGTTCAGCTGTACAGCATGACGATCCCTTATTGATAAGACTGAAGAGAAAATAGTATAAGTTAACTAAAAAAAAATAGCACGTAAGGACTGGGACACGCATGAATGGGAGACCCTTTATGATGTTTCCTGCAACACTAAGATATTTTGGGAAATAGTAGCAAATGGCGAGCAATGCCCCACTTAGATCACCTACTCACTGGCTGATTCTATCTTCCCTAGTATATGGTACTCACTTTTCTTTAATCTTTACAAGCATGATCATAGTGATGATTGAATATTTAACCCAAGGGTTGATAACATACTAACCTCTGACATGTTGGAGTTGTCTGACACAGTTACTGCAATTAAAGCTATAGTCAGTCCAGGTGACCTTTTATTATCAGATATTAATGGTTGGGTCTCATACTTTAATACTCTTGCAAATTGTATCCTTAAAGGGGCCTGCATTCCACCAAGCTGGAAGGCTGCTAAAATTGTTCCCATTCATAAAAGGGAATTCAAGACTCTTCTCTAACTTACAGAACCATTAGTTTAATTGATATGACACAAAAGGTCTTTGCAAGGCAGAAACTGGAAGGCTGGATCATGGAAAACCAAGCTATTTCTCCCCTACAGGTGGGTTTCCGCAGAGGTGTTAGTACAATTGATCAGGTCTTTAGGTTTTTATTACTATATTGGTATACTGTCATTATTCAGAAAGCACATTTATATCTGGTCTTTGTAGACTTGAACTCTATATTTGACCTAGTTCCCCGTGGAAAGATGTGGATGGTTCTTAGGAACAAAGGGGTTCCTTTGCAACTTTTGGATATGTTAATGTGCCAATATGAGGGAACGTATGCCCAAGTTAGCCGGGGTACGGGTGGTGAGTTAATGGAACAAATATCCACCCAAAAAGGTATCAGGCAGGGGTGTGTCCTTGTCCCAACCCTCTTCTCTTTATATTTAAATGATGTTGCACTTTTCCTAGAGGATACCATAAATGATGCACCCCAGTTGGCTGGAGGCAACTCCCCTCCAATTATTTGCTGATGATACTCTTCTAATTTCAAAAACCCAGGGGGGCCTCCAACTCTTAATGGACAAGTTTGGGATCTTTTGTATTGAGCTATGCTTGGCAATTAATCATTCAAATGCAAAGTTTATGATCATCAATCTCCAAAAGTCTTCTGGGGGTTCTAATATTTTGAAAGATAGGCCACTAGATACGGTGACTGACGTAGTCTACTTAGGGATCAAGTTAACTAATTCAATATCTTGAGAAACATGTATATATATATATATATATATATATATATATATATATATATTACCTACTGGCGACAGCCAGTAGGTAATATATAGTTAGGACCTAGCTACCATAGGAAATCAGCAACATTCTATTGGGAATAACTTTGGCGCCGGTTGAGGAATTTGCGTGTAATTTTCCAAAATTTTGGCCAGCTCCGCTGCGCATTTTCCCTGAAAGTTTCGGGGAGATTCGTGAAGTGGGGGCTGAGAAAAAAGGGGGGTCCCAAAACGTGTTTTCCCCATGTTAATTTCCGTAGGACGTTCTGACAAGGCTACAGCCCGAATCGCTGAACGGAATTACACCAAACTTGGCAAAATTGTAGGGACTGGTACGCAGAAGTGCCTTTGCTATATTTGGTGAAAATTGCTCCAGTGGTTTTTATTAAAATTAACTTCAAAAACACATATATATCTGGGCGGAGCCTAACCACACATCTCATCGTGAGATCTGATTGGCTGTCAGCACTTCATCCAAGAAGTGTTGGCAGCCATCTTGGGACCAATATACATGATAGCACCTCATTAAAAAGCATTGTAGTTAATAGAGGGTTTTAGGACTTTAGTTACATTAAATATCATTTGTTGATGGTACCATACTTATTTTAGGAATTGTGGTGTGTTCTAAGGTGATTTTACCATGTGAAAAAGCCTTCTGCGGTGATCTCAGGAATCATGTTTGAAAGAAAACTATTTTCTCATGCTTTTCCCACAGTGGTTTGGAAGGGGATCTATAAGCTAAACTGAAAGCATATTTTCTGTAAATTCACATTATCTTTCTCAGTCATGTGAGAATGAAGTCTGACATTCTCAGTAAAACATGTACATCCAACAAGGACAGAGACTGTCAGTTGATTCCATTGTGTTCTACTGCAGCCTCCTAGAGTGTTCTAAAGAACAACTAGAGCGCTAACAGTCCTACCTATTACAAAGGTATGGCACACCTGAAGCCATCTTGATTGGAATAAAGTGGTAACTCTTAAAACATTTAATTTAAAAAGGAACAAAATGAGGGGGTATATTTTGCCATAGAAAGTATGATTAGTGCTGCAGAAAGAAAAATTAGGGCACATTTTGAGTGACTTCTCAAATCCTCTTCTATTTCATTAAAACATTCTGACATGCAGTCTCCCAAGATGGCCACCAGAGACAAAAGAGCCCAAATGTAGCCCAAATATCACCCAGATGTAGCCCAAGTATAGCCCAATGAGAGAATGTCCCAGAGTGTTCTAAAGAACAACTAGAGCGCTAACAGTCTTACTTATGACAAAAAGTATGGCACACCAGAAGCCATCTTGATTGGAATGAAGTGGTAAGTCTGAAAACATTTAATTTAAAAAGGAACAAAATGAGGGGGTTCATTTTGCCATGGAAATAGAAAGTATTATTAGCAGCAGACTTCCCTGGTGAGCAGTAGCTTTACTATGAGCAACTAGAGTTCTAACATTCAGAATTTATGGCAAATGTGGGACACATCTGAATGCCTTCTTGATGAAACCAAAGTAAACAAGCATTGAAAATGCAATAGATCTCGCCCTCGTTTAAGTTAAAGCCATTCTGTTTGTAATGAGGTGGCTTTTTAGCTTTGCTTTTATTAGTGTTTTTAAAACTTTCATGTAAATAACATGCATATGTATGCATATATGTATATGTATGCATGCATTTATATTTGTATTTATATAGATATGCAGATTATATATGTTTATATATGTATGTATATATATATACACATACATAAATGCATATGCATACATATGCATTTATATATGTGTATATGTGTGCATGTAGAGAGAGGTAGAGAGGTAGAGGTGCAGCGGTAGAGAGGTAGAGGTCGAGAGGTAGAGACTAGTAGAGAAAGAAGTAGAGCGAGGTAGAGAGGTAGAGAGAAGAGAGTGAGTAATAGAGTAGAGAGTGAGTAGTAGAGAGTAGTAGGGAGCAGTAGAGAGACTAGCAGAGAGTGAGTAGTAGAGAGTAGTAGAGTGAATAGTAGAGTGAGTAGTAGAGAGTAGTAGAGAGTGAGTAGTGGAGAGTGAGTAGTAGAGAGTAGTACAGAGTAAGTAGTAGAGTGAGTAGTAGAGAGCAGTAGAGAGTGAGTAGTAGAGAGTAGTAAAGAGTGAGTAGTAAAGAGTAGTAGAGAGTGAGTAGCAGAGAGAGAGAATAGTAGAGAGTAGTAGAGAGTGAGTAGTAGAGAGTAGTAGAGAGAGAGTAGTAGAGAGTGAGTAGTAGAGAGTAGTAGAGAGTGAGTAGTAGAGAGTGAGTAGTAGAGAGTAGTAGAGAGAGAGTAGTAGAGAGTGAGTAGTAGAGAGTAGTAGAGAGTGAGAAGTAGAGAGTGAGTAGTAGAGAGTAGTAGATAGTGAGTAGTAAAGAGTGAGTAGTAGAGAGAGAGTACTAGAGAGTGAGTAGTAGAGAGTAGTAGATAGTGAGTAGTAGGGAGTGAGTAGTAGAGAGAGAGTAGTAGAGAGTAGTAGAGTAGTAGAGAATGAGTAGTAGAGAGTGAGTATTAGAGAGTAGTGGAGTAGTAGAGAGTAGTGGAGAATATTCCAAAGTTTGGCACAGCACCACTTGCACAATAAGTCCAATCAAATCATATCACTTAGAGTCCTTATTGAAGCGCTGAATCTTGGTGTATATTCAAATGCTTTTATTTTCCTTGAGTTTATGTACCACAGCCAGCTGACGCGTTTCGTTCTGTACAACAGAACTTCTTCAGGGCGTTCTTATTTCCTTCAAGTTATGTCGGTATCCTGTTGTCATATAACTAGATATTTCTTCCAAATGTTAGACGAGACGTAAGTACATTCTTATTCAAAGTGACTAGGTATCAATTTTACCCACACAATTCGGGCAGACTTGAGTAATTTATAGCATCCTCAAAGTCAGTCTTTCAAAAATTCCAAAGTATAGGACATGATAATCCAAATCCAAATGTTTCTCAAGAAAAGTCATTTTCAATCGTTCGGAATTTCGGCGTTTGGGCAGATATGACCCAGGGACCCCCAGTATGCAAGGGGAATTAGTGCCCCCTCTGCAAACGCACCAGTGGCCTGCATTGCCGAGAGGTGTAAAAAGAGGCATGGCCTCATTACACCTCTGTGCAATGCAGCCCCCTAGCGCATACTGGAGGTTCCAGGTGGGCTAGTTGGCCCCCAGGGACCCCCAGTATGCCAGGGGAATTAGTTCCCCCTCTTCAAACATGCACAGGGCTGCGTTGCAGAGAGGTGTAAAAAAGGGTGTGGCCTCATTACACCTCTCTGCAATGCAGCCCCCTGGCGCATACTGGAGGCTCCTGGTGGGCTAGTTGGCCCCCAGGGACCCCCAGTATGCAAGGGGAATTAGTTCCCCCTCTGCAAACGCGCCAGGGGGCTGCGTTGCAGCGAGATGTAACAAGGGGCATAGCCTCATTACACCTCTGCAATGCAGCCCACTGGCGCATACTGGAAGTTCAAGGTGGGCTAGTTGGCCCCCAGGGGCCCCCAGTATGCAAGGGGAATTAGTTCCCCCTCTTCAAACATGCATGGGGGCTGCGTTGCAGAGAGGTGTAAAAAGGGACGTGGCTTCATTACACCTCTCTGCAATGCAGTCCCCTGGCGCATACTGGAGATTCCTGCTGGGCTTTCAGGTCTTATATAGTTAGGAATTAGCATTAAAAAAAAACTTGCAAATTCACTGAAAAATCCATAGGTTTCAGGCCTTATATAGTTAGGAATTAGCATTTAAAAAACCTTTGAAATTCACTGAAAAAACCATAGGTTTCAGGCCTTATATAGTTAGGAATTAGCATTTAAAAAAACCTTTAAAATTCACTCAAAAAACTATAAGTTTTAGGGGTGTTATAGTTAGCTGGACATTTCAGTCATACAAAACCATTGAAATTGCTCCTATATAGTTAGTTGTACTAACTATATTTCGCGCACCCGCAATCCACTGCTGATGATGTCACATATTACATAATTCATGACATGGTCAGTGACATCACTGATGACATCTCAAATGACATCACTGATGACATCATCCAGTAAATGTGGTTTGCTTTGTTATTTAAATATGCATTATATATATATATATATATATATATATATATATATATATATATATATATATATTACCTACTGGCGGTCGCCAGTAGGTATATATAGTTAGGATTTTTTCTCTATGGGTTTTTTGAAAATTCTATGTCTAATAACTTTGGCGTTTGTGGACGGAATCGGCTGAAATTTTCAGGAAAATGGCACATTTTGTTTCTGAGCAGCCCTTGAAAATTTGGGGGGGGTTCGTCCAGTGGGGGCCGAGAAAAAAGGGGGGTCCCAAAACGTGTTTTTAACATTGAGTTTTCCATAGGGCGGTTGGCCTCACTTTTAGCCCGAACGGCTGAATGGATTTGCACGAAACTTGGCAAAATTGTAGGGACTGGTAGCCCGATGTGCCTTTTGTAGGTCTCAATATATGTGCTCCAGTGGATTTTGAGAAATTAACGTTTAAAAAAAGATATATATCTGTAACAGCGGACCGGTTAGCGCTCTGGTTCGCGGACTTTTCGCGCAACGGAGCTTTGTGAAGCGAAGCTGATTGGTTCTCCGGCGTCTGTCAACATTCCAAACAGTCCGTAGCGGCCGCCATCTTGTCTCTCGGTAGGATCGAGAGACAAGAGGAGGTCAAAACAAAGGGGGAAATAACTATAAGGGGGCATAGTAGATCCTCGCTGACCCCCTAGGTTTGATGTGGAGGTTTTAAAAGGGCCCCGCGGGGCAAAAAAAAAACAAAATAATAATAATCGAACGGCTGAATGGATTTGCACGAAACTTGGCAAAATATTAGGGACTGGTAGCCCGATGTGCCTTTGCTAGGTCTCAATATATGTGCTCCAGTGGATTTTGAGAAATTAACGTTGAAAAAAAGATATATATCTGTAACAGCGCTCCGCTTCGCGTACTTTTCGCGTTACGGAGCTTTGCGAAGCTGATTGGTTCTCCGGCGTCTGTCAACATTCCAAACAGTCCGTAGCGGCCGCCATCTTGTCCCTCGGTAGGATTGAGAGACAAGAGGAGGCCAAAGCGAAGGGGGAAATGACCATAAGGGGGCATAGTAGATCCTTCCTGACCTCTTAGGTTTGATGTACCATTTTGCCAAGTTTGGTGTAATTCCGTTCAGCCATTCAGGCTGTAGACGTATGTAAATGTCCTATGGAAAATTGCATGGGGAAAACACATTTGAAAGTGTTGAAATTTAGAACCAATTAAAATGTTACTTTGGTTTTGTATTTGTGTGTGATGAAAGTTAATTGGTTATGTATATATGTCAAATGAGAGGAAACCACAGCCATTTTGTGATACTACTGTCTGAGGTACATTTGTGAGGAATTTTTGGTGGTGAATTTCTGGTGTTTGATTTACACAGTACTAACACTTCTGCTACTTTTAAAAAGGTGAGTTGTTAATTTGTATGGGGAACTATGTTGTACACTTGAAGATAATTTGAAAAATGTTTTCTGTTATTTATTTGCAGTCCTTCTGTTATACTAAATACTTGATAAAGTTAGTTTTATATTATGTATTACTAAAGACGATAAATGAAAGTGATTATTTTTTTCTGCAATTTACAGCAAGCAATTTCAAAATAAAATGGCTCACAATGAAGAGACCGTGGCAATTTCTTTTGAATTGTCCAACACATTGATTGAAATTGAGAGCACCAATAATGAAATATTGTCACAAGGAGGACATGACTTGTATGATTCCATTAGATTGATTGAAATGGACAGCACCAAGAATGAAATATTGTCACAAGGAGATGACTTGAATGATTCCACTACATTGATTGAAATTGAGAGCACCAATAATGAAATATTGTCACAAGGAGGAGATGGCTTGTATGATTCCATTAGATTGATTGAAATGGACAGCACCAATAATGAAATATTGTCACAAGGAGGAGATGACTTGAATGATTCCACTACATTGATTGAAATTGAGAGCACCAATAATGAAATATTGTCACGAGGAGATGACTTGAATGATTCCACTACATTGATTGAAATTGACAGCACCAATAATGAAATATTGTCAGAAGGAGGAGATGACTTGAATGATTTTTTTGATCAATCTCTTGATGGCGAATTTATCGAGTGTTTGGAGACCATAGAGTTACAAGAATCATCATTGCAGACTTTTAATGAGGAGATTCCAGATGAGATGATTGAAGAGGAAATTACTGATGAGGACATGTTACTAGTTCTTTCAAATTTAGAAAATTCTGAAGAATAAATTTATATTTAGAAATCAAAAATTGTTTGAGACATTATTCATTTTTATTTTTAATTTATGAGGTTGTAGCGAAGTGATTGTAGTATAAAATGAGACTTATAGTATAGAGTGCAACATTTTTATGTTACATGGTAAGTTTACTCATATTTACTTCCCTTCTGCCACTATATTATCTCCAATGTGTATTTGACATGTCTTCTTCATCTCCGGCCTCCTTTCTCTCACTGTGTGTCTCCGATGCATCTTATCGCTGGTATTTTGTGTAATTACAGAAGAGAGTAAAATAAAATAGTTCGGAACGTGAAAAGGGGGCAAAGTAGAGTACTCCTCACCCCCTAGGCCTTTTTAGGCGGTCCCAAAAGGATCAGTTTCTGCTTTCCTGAGAGATTATGGTATGAGTTCCATATACCACAATAACTTGCATTACAACATGCAAGATATCTATCTCCTATTACCAACTTTTGGAGATATTCGCGCTAAGCGCGAATATCTCCAAAAAGTAACACCTGCCCTGAGCAGTTCTTAGCCATGTTATCCAATGGGAGGTGGATAACATGGCTAAGAGTATTAGCTCGGTAATGCATGAATATCGCTGAGTTTTTAGCGATATTCATGCATTGCGGCCGTTTATTATCGCATTTGCGATAAACCTTGATAATAGTAAGGTTTATCTTCGATAATTTCTGACGATGCTTAGTGGTAAAAAATTGGTTGGTAAGCATCGTTAGCGATAAATATCGCTTAACTTTGGTAATATGCCCCAACGTCTGTTAACGTTCGATTCGAAGGAAATGAGGAAGTGTTGAAAAACATTGTCTGCGCCATCTTGCCTTTTTTGAAATGCCACACTTTTGTCGTGCACGGCAGCCATTTTAGATGTCTTGACCAGACCCACTCTCTGCACGCTGTCGATTCGTAGCATGGCTCCTCACCCTCGTAAGCATCTCCCCCAGGCACTGGTCACCACCGCTCTCTGTCTTATGCATGGGCAATAAACCTTCCCCCATCTGCGCTGCTCTTCCCTGAGAATCACACTCTGTGCCCGCCCGACACCTCCCTTTCGCCCTATTCACTACCGCACCCTCTGACACTCCTCTTCCTCTGTGTCCGAATGTCCAGGCCGGTCCTAGGCTATCAGCTAGCCCTGCAGATGTAGTTCATGGCCCCAGCTGTAAAGAATCACCCCTCTTCAAAGGAGTTATAGTAGATCAAGGCCCACACCCGATGTGATCCGTCACAGCACACGCGTTCCTACTATCTGAAAACCATCCTGTATTGTGATTGGGGAGGGGACCGAGCCTGAAGCGGAAGATTCCAGGAATGACTCTTTGTACATCAAAGTTTTTACAATTATGTGTCACATTAAAAATATATAGCACTCCAACAAAGTAGTAGGAATATAAAACTTTAATAACATATAAATATATACAACAAAACAAAAACAGTAAAAACATTTAAACAACGAAGAGACCGTGGCAATTTCTTTTTAATTATCCAATAGATTTATTGAAATTGACAGCACCAATAATGAAATATTCTTGTCAATAGCGGTCTGTTGTGCGAATAGTTCCAAGGCAGCAGAACGCGCTGAAATCTAGATGGCACGAAAGTGATGTCTAGTAAGTTGCCGCCCAGCAAAAAACGGCGTGGGGCGCCGCGGGGGTGAGTGAGTCCAGTAGGCACCACAGCTATTCTTACCGGCATTGCAGAATTACTGCTGGGGACAATGCCTGTGCTGTAGCAGGGTCACAGCAGAAACAAAAAGGATTCTGTTGAAGATGTTGTTGGTTTTCAATTTGAAAACAGTTCTGGTGTCAACTGCTATGCTAATGTAGTGGTTAATGTTTTGTTTTCTCTAGAAAATGTAAAAGAGGGGGAGGCAGTCCAAAGTTCCGTTAAAAGGGCAAAGGAAAGGATCGGTGGTTTGAACTATCAGTCAAAAAGGGGAGGGGGTGCAATAATTTTTCCTACCGGGTCACACTGTGCTTTCACCGGAAGTGAGGTCTGCAGGATTGTAGTAATTCAAAGTGAGGCTGGCGCCAGCATGGGAGCGCCGACGTCCCGCGGATACAGTTTCGTCACTCCACGGGCGATCATGGCAGTCATTCCCCATCGGGGGTCGGAGACTCCCGCGGCTCCTCTAGAATCTTCAAGGTCGTGGAGGACTACGGTGGTGGAGTCAACCAGTGACCGGGCCATTTCTTTATGTTGGGCCCGCTCTTGCCAGGTCGACCGCCATTTTGAGAGTTCGGCAGCTACCGGCGATCGCGGGGTCAAATGAGCGGACGGGCTCCACCCTGCCGGGCGAGACGTTGCAGCATGGCCACAGTGGAAGAACCGTTATCTAGGTCGTTCCGAAACTGTGCAGCACTGTAGTTGTTAGGATGCCACCGCCTGGAGCGCTGAGGGTGCAGCTGGGAAGCCTCCACCTGGGGAGGCGGGAGAGGCCTGTTCGCACCGTCTCTCCCTCCCAGTGCACCCCACGGCGTCTCGCTTGAGATTTGTTATGGCCGGACCAGGCGATGAGGACGAGGGGGGGGTCGGAGGCATGTGCAAGACATCCCCCTCCAGTGTTGTCGCAGCCATTATAAAAGAAAGAAGTGTCCCGTCCGTCTTCGGGCCGGGCTTCCGGTGGATGTCGGCCGGACGCCCCTGGCTCTGGCCCCATGAACGGGTTTCTTGGTTTATCGGCTGCAGCCGGATCCCGTCGGCCTCGGCCCCCCGACCGTTGGTGGTCGGACCGGAAGAGCATGTGGCGGGACTACCTGCAACTCTCAAGGGCCACCGCGGCCGGACTGGGAGAGAGAGGGGAGGGTCGAGGAGACATTCCCCCCCCCTGCAACTGTTCAGCGTTGTAAAGGCAATCCCCTGGCCGGGTCCCGCTGGTCTCGGCCTCTCCTCCGGCTACACCCTACGTTAGGATCTCCTGGCCGAGGCGTGGCAGCAGGACCTGCCTTATATGGGCTGCTCCCGGCTGGGCGTAGCCGGAACCCTGCCCCACCTTGGAAGTTTCCAGAGTGGGGGTGGATGTTCTACTGACTTGCATTTTCCCTAGTCTATCGATTTTTTTGGCGTGGCAGGCGGTGGGACAGCGAGGGGTGATTTGGTTTCTCTTACTGTTTTTCTGGTCTCTCACCACTGGCATATTTTAACGTTTTCTTGTTTCTAGGACATTAATAGGTTTTATCATTACGTTATGTTATCGTTTCTTTGTTCGTTGTTTAATAAAAGTTCATGTTCATCAGTGGCCTACTGATTTTCGTTTTCCTATTTTTTTCTTTCCAGGTTGTTTCATGGTAAAGTTTCTGTTAACAGGATACAGTGATCACTTCGTTATTATTGCATATGTCCTTTTCACTAGGGGTGCTCTCTGGTCGGGCCAGATGACGTATCTCTAGTAAATGGTCCGGGTGAAAAAGGTGCATCAATCAGTGGGGAGTAGATAGGCATGACAGATTACAACGGGGGAGAACGGTCCGCATTACGTACCCTTTCACTACTTGCAAAGATTTTCCTACGTTTATTTGCAAACAGGGAATACCTCCAAAAAGAACTAATTCCCAAACAGTCAATGTTCGGACAATCAATCAATCAATGAGGAATGAAATAGGTACGACGTGTTAAAGGCTTGCGTTACCTACCCTTCACTATCTGCAAAGGGAGATAGAATATTCCTATTCTTCCTCGTTTGCAGGTAGAGAAGATCGTTAAGAGAATTAACTTCGAACAATTCAATGCTCGATTGAAACAATCAACAAGGGGTACTGTGAACACAAATGAACGCCGCTTATATACATACGCATTGCTATTTTCAACAGGTTGTTCCTAATGTTTCTATTTTAGCGAGGTCAAAAGAGATCCCATTAGTGGCCTACTGATTTTGCTCGATTCCTTTTGTTTTTTTACACAATTTTTCGCTATCTGCAAAGACTAAACAGAGTATTGCGACTCTGTGCTTGTTTGTAAATAGAGAATGAACCAAAGAGAACAATCAATCAAATGGAGAGAGAAGCAGGCACGACGGATTACAAAGGGGGAAAGGGCTGCGTTAACTACCCTTCACTATCTGCAAAGAGAGAGTACTCCTAATAGAAATGAGGGGTGGGGGGCAGCAATCAAAGCAGATCAGTGTGCATAAACACGAAAAAAAAAATTCTTACCACGTACTTGACATTCGACAGCTTATGATATTTGCTATTAAAAAACCATTGAAATTCACTGAAAAAACCATAGGTTATAGACCATATATAGTTAGGAATTAGCATTTACAAAACCTTGAAAATTCACTGAAAAAACCATAGGTTATAGACCATATATAGTTAGGAATTAGCATTTAAAAAACCTTATTTTACTCACACAAAACCATTGAAATTCCATATATAGTTAGTTGCACTAACTATATATTGCGCACCCGCAATCCACTGCTGATGATGTCACATATTACATCATTCATGACATGGTCAGTGACATCACTGATGACATCACTGATGACATCTCAAATGACATCACTGATGACATCACTGATGACATCTCATTTGACATCAATGACCACATCACTGATGATATCATTCATGTGACAATACAATGCATCTCCTCACATTTTAATATAACCTCTGTTTCACCCTGTGTTAAAAACAGAGTATAATTTTTGAAACCATTGACACACCAATACTAGTTACTACATACGTACTCACTGATTCCTACGTCTACACACACATTCACTCATTCACCCATACAATCATTCATACATACAATCACTCATGTTTACAACACAATCATATGCACTCATACACCTATACAGACACTCACACTCTGCCACTCATCCATGGAGTTACTCACACACCTAGTCAGTCCTGTAAAGAATCAATCACACTTCCATTTTCTACTCTATACAGTTAAACATAGAGCACCTTACGTTTTCAACCATATACTAACACATACTTACTCTCTTATACAATCATTGATACAAGTACACATTGATCTGTACAGAGTCACACACCTCCCATCCAGCCACACACACACTCAGTCTCCCATGCAAATACTTGGGCAATCAATCAATAACCCATATAGTTACTCATATAGCTACTGATCAACACATGCAGCAGTTTACAGAACAACAGACATAATGATGCACAAATTAAGACAGTTTAGTCACTAACCCATGCACTCAGTGAGACACATTTAATCACTCACTCATACATTCAGTCATGCACCTACTAAATCCTTCGTCCAGACACTTATACATCCACTCATTCTTCAATATGTAAGACATATTTTAACTTTACAGAAACATAGTCACTGGATGTTGTCATCAGTGATGTCATCAGTGATGTCATTTGAGATGTCATCAGTGATGTCATCAGTGATGTCACTGACCATGTCATGAATGATGTAATATGTAACATCATCAGCAGTGGATTGCGGGTGCGCAATATATAGTTAGTGCAACTAACTATATATGGAATTTCAATGGTTTTGTGTGAGTAAAATAAGGTTTTTTAAATGCTAATTCCTAACTATATATGGTCTATAACCTATGGTTTTTTCAGTGAATATATATATATATATATAGCAATTTGCATTGAAGAATGAGTGGATATATAAAAATAAATATTTGGATGGAGGATTTAGTAGCAGTGTAATTGACTGTTTACTTGACCAATTTATAGTGTCTCACTAAATATAGTGGATAGTGACTAAACTGTTTGAATATCTGTATCACTTTGTCAGTTGTTGTGTAAACTGGTTCTCCAGTTGGTTACTAGCTATGTGAAAGTCTGTATTAGTTATTGATTAGTTAACTGAGTATTTGTATGGGAGAGTGAATGTGTGTGTGGTTCGGTGGGGGGGTGTGACTGCCCAAAGATGTGTGAATAGTTGATTCACTAGATATATGAAGTTAAAGCTATATGTTCTAACAGTTGTTTGGGTGAGTATATACTAACTATAACTCGCGCGCCCGCAATCCACTGCTTATGATGTCACATATTACATCATTCATGGCATTGTCAGTGACATCACTGATGACATCACTGATGACATCTCAAATGACATCACTGATGACATCATCCATGTGACAAGCTGATACACCTGATCATACAGTAGCATAATCTTTTAACACACATTATAAATATGAAGTACCATATTTGAAACATTGACACACCAGTACAAGTTTCTTAAAACCCACTTAGTGATTCCTACATCTACGCACACATCTAAACATTTACCTATAGATTCACTCATGCATGCTAACAAAGATAAATAGAGCACTAATAAATATACTTATATACCTACATCAACATTACACAACAGCACATATGCTATTCCTTTATGGAGACATCTTACTCACTTATGCAAACAATTGATCATACTTAGATTTACTTAGCTATACACTTATACAAACACCACTTTATTTATTCATATAGATAGTAACTCATACTTAGTGTGTTACAAAATCAGTATTACAAGTATACAGTTATCCATACACCACTCATACAATCACTGAGTATTATGTATACTTATTTATATACAATAACTGTCACAGACACGGCCTTTTATATTTTTAGTTTGTTGGACATATACCATTGAGAAATATATTTACTCATCACCACACCCATAAAGAGATTCACTCACCCAAACAAGTGTTTCCACATAGTCTTAACCTCATATACCTACTTAATCAACTATTTACACATCTTTCCACAGTCACACACGTCCCACCCAACCACACACACATTCATTCACTATCCCATACAAATACTCATTTAACTAATTAATAACTAATGTAGACTTTCACATAGGTAGTACCCAACTTATATAGTAGTTTCCACAACAAGAGATAGAGTGATACAGGTATTCATACAGTTTAATCACTATCCCATATATTTAGTGAGACACTTTAAATTCCTCACTTAGACAGTCAATCACATTGGTACTAAATCCTCCATTCACACACTTATACAACCACTCAGTCTTCAAGGCAGATTGCTATATATATATATAATACATATTTAAATAATGAACAAAACCACTTTCACTGGATGATGTCATCAGTGATGTCATCAGTGATGTCATTTGAGATGTCATCAGTGATGTCATCAGTGATGTCATCAGTGATGTCACTGGCCATGTCATGAATGATGTAATATGTGACATCATCAGCAGTGGATTGCGGGTGCGTGAGTTATAGTTAGTACAACTATCTATAATGGGGGAATTTCAATGGTTTTATACGAGTGAAATGTCCAGCTAACTATATAACACCCCTGAAACCTATGGTTTTTTCAGTGAATATATATATTAACTAAAAAAAACAAGGTTTGAGGGACGTTATAGTTAGAAATTAGCATCTATAAAACCTTAGAAATTCACGGAAAAAACAAAGGTTACAGGGACGTTATTGTTAGGCTGACATTTCACTTGTTTAAAACCCGAGAAATTCAGCCGTTATAGTTAGCTGAGCTAACTATAACTCGCGACCAAGCAATGCACTGCTGATGACATCACATATTACATCACTCATGACATGTTCAGTGACATCACTGATGACATCTCAATGACATCATTGATGACATCACTGGTGACATCATCCACATAATCTCTGATGCACCTACTCACACCCCAATTTAATCTTTCATACACCCACTCCAAATTTCAGACTACCATTCTCGAAACCATAGACACACCAATACCAGTAAGTACATACCCACTCATAGGTCTTCACACACATCCACTCACTCACCCATACAGCCACTGATACACCCAATCACTCACCAATATAGCCTCTGATATATCCACTCATACACCCATACATACAGTCACACACTGCCACTCACCTATAAAGCTACTTACACACCAAGTCACTCACCCAAAGAGTCAATCACACTGCCACCTACTCACCTATACAGTTATACACACACCACCTTATTTATTCATACAGATACTAACACATAATTACTCTTTTATACAATCACTGATACAAGCACACACTCATCCATACAGCCACACTCACAATCACTCACTAACACATACAGTCACTTATATACTCCAACACCCACATATACTGCCTTTCACATATGCAGTTACTCACCCATATACCACTGAGACACAAATTCATTCACCGACACAGCAATAAACACACTCACTCACCCAAATACCCCTCTGCTGATTTATTTATTTATTTTTGTTATTTGTACAGCGCGAACAATTGCCCGTAGGCATCTCGGCGCTGATGCACTCATGAACCCATACACCCAGTGAATCACCCAGTCACACACCCACGCAGAGAGTCACACACACCTTCACCCACCCACACAGACAGGGGGCACCCATACAGGTGCTCAGCCAACCAATCAATAACCCATATAGAAACTCATGTAGCTAGTCACTAACTCAGGCAGCCACTTGCACACCAACTGACAGACTGATACAGACATTGCCACAGGTTAGCCACTCACCCGTACATTCACTGAGACACCACAACAGACCCTCTGCACATATATATTTTGAGCTCTGTTGAGGTGGTTATTCCCAGGGTGTGGGGGAGCCATAGGCTTCCCCTGCATTTGTATTTATTATGTATTGCCCAGGGGAGATGGCAGTCCCTTAGGCTGCAGCGGGGGGCTAGAAAAGACCTGCATTAATACATTATCAGCCCTGGGGAGGTGACAGTCCCTAGGGCTGCGAGGGAGGCCAGTATGGTCTTCCCTGAATTATTTGGGAAATTGCGCTTTTAGGAACCCCCTGGTTCTCAGCCCCCGCTTGACGGATCACCCCGAAACTTTCAAGGCAGCAGCGGAAGTGCGCTTCATATCGGTTTTTATTATTACGTGGAGATCCGTCAAGGGGCCCCAAAGTTATTGGCAAATGAGAAACACTTTTCCTATGGAAACTAGGCCCTAATTGTAACTACCTACTGGCGACCTTCAGTAGAATATATATATATATATATATATATATATATATATATATATATATATATATATATATATATATATATGCCAGACATCCTCTCTCGTTCAAAAGAAGGAAGGGACACAGCGGGGTTCATCAGAACATTTAATAAAGAAAAGTCGGCATGACCGGTTTTGGCGTCAAGCCTTTTTCAAATGCCGCAGTTCGTGAAGGGTGCCTCCGTCAGGTTAATATTGAGCTCCTCCCATGCCGTGATGAAAGGCTCAGCTGCAGCATATTCTTGTGCCGACGTCACAGAAGCCTCTGCCACGGACTTATGTTCCCATCATGCACCTTGTTGGAATTCAATGTGCTGCAGAGGTAAGTAACCCACGAAAATGCAGGGAATAAAAGTTCTTGTGTCCCCTACTCCCTAGCCCACACATTCAATGTCACGAAGGCTGGAAGTGAAAGACAGTGCGATCACTCCTCGGAAAGTCCCAGACCACCATCAGGCAGCAGCTCCTTTTTAACACCGGTGTGCAGGCGGGCTGTGATATATCGATACCTCGAAGATTACAAGTTAATTTCCTAACGCCCTGTAGGTATCACAGCCCAAGCAGGAAGGGTCCCTTCAAAAGTGCCACAGGAATGCACTTGTAGTATGCCAGACATCCTCTCTCGTTCAAAAGAAGGAAGGGACACAGCGGGGCTCATCAGAACATTTATTAAAGAAAAGTCGCATGACCGGTTTAGGCGTCAAGCCTTTTTCAAATGCCGCAGTTCGTATATATATATATATGTACGCAAGTAAGATATGTAAATGTAGAGCCAAGAATAGAAAATCTTTACTTGTCGATATTTCTGTACCAGGTATTCTGATATATAATCCTAAAACCGAAGGCTAGCATTCTACCCGCCCACTAAAAGCTTTTTTTTGTAATGCATAGGAACAGCTATATAAATGTAATTGCAAAACAGTGTGGTGAAGGCCCTGAATGGATAAAGGAGAAACACAGGCATGGGGCAAGTAACAGAATCCCGTGTGCTTCTGCAATAACCAATTGTTCTTCCACATATTGTATTTCTCCCTGATTCCAAACTATTATTGCTCTATCAATATCCCACACCCCTACTCCTTTTGTGCTCCCTAGAGATAGTACCTGCTTCACTCAAAGTATAAATACTGCTTTTTTTATAGATTGCACTTGTGTCCCATAATTTTCAATCTTTCCTGAACCATGTCTTGCGTCTCATAAATCAATCTTATTAATTGTACCTCGTCAATTGCATCCAATTGATCACAACAAATTTAGAGGATCTCATGTATCACATCCCATCCATAATTTCGCGTGTCTCCTGCCTCATCTATTTTATTTTGTGTCTTACCTCATCCATCATTTCTCCCATTTCTTATTTCATCCATATATAAGCTCTCCTTCGTTATGGATGTTTGATAATATAGAATGATTGATAGCTAATATGTTACATGAATACAGCAGGGGGAGTCAAAGTAAAATTCGAGTGTGGATGCTTTAAATGCTGGAATATGTTGACGGCAGTCACTCGTTAGCCCTGTTTCTAAATGTTTATCTTCAAAAGAAAAGCTTTTCCTACAGGGTACATGATGCAAGTTTTAAAGTGAGGTATAAAAGTGCAGTTTGAATCTTTCACTGATGCAGCCAAGAGTATTACTTTCTTACCAGCATCGTCCTGACATTTGCAATAGTGATACTGACAGGCTGGCTCTTAATTTGCCAGGACCTGTTCACAACAAAATGTGACTGGAGCCCAGAATTCAAGAATGAAATTAGAAGGGCTGCAAATGCCAAGATTGTTCATTATTCAACAATCCTTTTACTTTTAAAAAATAAATTGCAAATAATCATATTGAAACCATGGCACAGCAGACACAAATACAGCTGAAGAGAAATGCTGATGAAGCAAGGAACATATTTTAGAACACAGGTGTTACATATTTTAGAAGTCATATTCCTGATAAGATTAAGGAATCTGCATGTGAATCTAGAGCAGTGACAATGAAGGAATCCCAACAAAAAGGGGTTGTTTGTATTTGACAAATCGTCTTGATGCTACAGTTGACTCTAATTGAAGGAGATAAAGGCTTGGATACCCTTCCGAACCAACAGTGAGCTATCTGTGAGAACCACCTGTCTGCCAGTGTGGTGGTCCATCACTGGGGTATGAAGGTCTTGTTCAAATGTCGGCCGACTTTCCTAAGTGGGGGCAGAGGGGTAGTTGAGCAATTGTTCCCTTTATGAAATTCTTTTATTGGATATGGGAGGGTGGAAGCCCCACTCAGGTAGCAACCACAATCCTCTTCAGATTGAACCACAAAAGTCATTAAATTAACCTTTGCTTAACCATTTGGTAGTTTGGCACAAAAGCAGTCAGGCTTAACTTAGAGGCAATGTGTAAATTATTTATGCAGCTCACAAACCGTAATAAGTAAAAACACAATACAAAAAAATCTCAAACTAATTTAGAAAAATAGAGCAAATTTTAATAAATAAAATAATACCATAACAACAAACATCTAATCAGTTGACCGGGAAATATTCAATTTTAAAGTTTTAAGTGAAAATAGCACCTAAAACCAAAAAGCGCCAGTCATCTGACTAGACTGGGGGAAGTCACAAGTTCAGGATGATTAGGATGGAGTGCTGGTCTGGTACAGGGACCAAGTTAGCCCTGCTAAAAAGTTACCTTCTGACATCTGGTGCAGAGTTTCATTCGCATTGGAAGTGGTTGGAAAGAGAAGGCTGAGCGTCAAAGACCGGCATCGCTGTAGTTTGAAGAGCATGCCAGGTGTCGCTCACAGTCGTCGCTATTGCTTAAAGAGCCGGCCAGGCGTTGTAGACAGTTGTTGCTATAGCTTCCCATTGACGGTTGTCACAAGCTGTCATTTTGGTAGCTCAAAGTGCAGTTCTCTTGTTGCAGTTGCCATGAACAGTTGTTGTCAGTACGAAGAGCAGGATTCACTAGAGTTTCACGTTGGCAGTTGTCACGGACGGCAGAGTCTTGGTGTGGACAGGCCCATTCAAGGTTGCAAGGAGGTTGCAGTAGAGCTCCTTCTTGGAGGATGAGCTCTACTGATGCCACCCAAGGTTCCAGGAACTGGGGATCAGGACTCACTCCATCAGAGGCCTGAAGCAGGGCTCAGGCATGTCCAGTGCAGGTCAAGGCAGGTTCGGTTGCAACAGGTCAGCTGGGGAATAGCAGTGAGGCCGCTGAAGGTTGTTACGTTCCTAAAGCTCACATCGAAAGTTAGACAACTGACTCTTGGAGTCACTCTGTGTAGCCTGGACAAAAGGCAAGCAGGTCCAAACTCCCTTCTCTTTCAACAAGGCAGTTCTTCAAGAAGCAGGGTAGTCTTCTGGCAGCAGGGCAGTCCTTCTTCTCAATCATCCACAGGTCCAGGAGTGTTCTAAAGAGTGACTATGGAGCTCCAGTATTTATGTCTTGTGCCAGCATTTGTGTGGTGAACTCCATGTCCCACCCACACACCTGCAGCTGGAAAGTTCTTCCCCTTCCCCTATCAAGGCTCCAAACTATCTGGGGTGACAAAAGGAGGTAGTCCTAGTGTCAGGTTCCTTTTTGTGTACAGGAGCTATAACCCTTCGAAGAGTAAGTGGGCTGGTGCAGCCCCTTCCCAGTCATCCTGCCAGGATGGCCCATTTCATCCACATCTAAGCCCCTTTTATATCACTGTCTGGAAGCTATACACAAATCCCAGTACCTGAGATATTCACAGTTATGTGATATGGGACACTGGCAGAAGGGCACAGTGGACAAGAAAGTGCCAACTTTCTAAAAGTGACATTTTCGGAATTGGGAGTTAAAATCTGACTTCACCATTAACGAGGATTTTATATTACAATTCATTTGAGTGTAAACAGCATATTTTTACCTGCTCTCAATCTAATGTGACACCACTATTCACCTCTAATTTAAAAAGGATGTAGATACTCAACTTTGTTATTATGGCAGAGTTGTGATGACACAATACCTACTGCCAGAAACACCTCATAGTGGGGAGGACAGGCCAAGGAGCAAAACGTAAATTATGTTTAAACTGTGAAAATGTGGGCTGGTTTTTCATCTCTCCTGAAATGTTTTCCTGAACTGTACAGGCATTAGCAGAAATTGGCTAGTTATGGCTGCTTGTTTATCTTTTGCACAGCTAGAATGTATTACTCTAAAGCAGAAATATTTCTGCATGTACCACATAATATGAACTATAGCTGTTTTAGAAAGTGATTTACATATGTTTTCCCAACAAATTGCTAGTTGTTTTTTTATGTGTATAGTTTATCACTACCCTTATTTTACATATTTACAAATATGCTTATTCACACTAGGGAGCAAGAAAACAATGTTATAATATTTTCAGGGAAATGGTAATAGTATGAACATTTACTATAAGGAATAAAGCAACACTCTGGCATGAACTAAAACGATATTACAAGTCACCTGAGAGAGTCATGACTTGCAAATATCTTTACAATGTACAGGAGAGTGTACTTTATCCCATGTTGTAGTGTAGTTTCTATATACCCAATAGGCTCTGCGCATTGGAATAATATAAACAGCAGTGTAGACGTAGGACTGAGGTCATCTAGGTCTCTAGTGACTATATTAGACTTAATTAATTTTGCCAGCTAGCTCAGAGGTCACTAGAAACTTTCTCGAATGTTCAGGAAAGAGTTAACCGTCCTTATTTAGACAAGAAGGGATTCGTTTCTGACAACCGCATAAACATGACAACTTTGCTCCCTCAGAATAAAGAGTGTATCTCTAGAGTCGTGTGAAAACAATAGACAGCTATTTCACTCAGTCAATCGTGCATGCTTAGTTTCACCAGAGTGCAGAGAAATAGAGAGACAGGCATTTTCAATAAAAGGTGTTATTTATTGAGCAGTCCTCTTTCTCATGCAAGAGAAGTGAGTTGCCACAATTGGAATACTTATCATAAAGTAAAGTGCGTACAGTAAAAGGAGTATTATGAAATAATACTGTAAAAGCATTGATATGGTTTCTTAGCCATATGATACTTTAAAATGGATAAAATATATACATACATAAAAACATTGACTAACGTATTCAACTGGTGCTTCTAAGATACGCCTACCCCGGTGTACCTGACCTAAGCCTAATACGTGGGAAGGAATAAGTAAGTTGCAGTTTAAGTTAAGTTGGTTTTTGCCAAGAATCTGAATCAAGAATTCTCTCAAGGGTTTAGTCAGCTCCGTACCTTGGTAATAGAATGTAGGAGGTCTTGTATCTCTCTCTCAGGACTCGATCTCCCAGCAACCCGCAAGGGTGACTGGAAACACTGGAGCTGGATTTTCTCGGCTGGAGAAAAAGACAGCGTCTTTCTCAGTGCGTCAAATGGGAGGGGCGGCTTCCTTCGGCACTCACATCAGCTGGGCGTTGGGAAAGTAGATAGCCGCTCTGCTCCAAACCACCGTGTGTTTGCTTAAGGCAACATTGGTATATTTATACCTGGAAGGTGCCGGGTTGACGTAAGGTTGGACATAAGACGTCATTAAGAACTAACAGTTCTTTCTGGACTCCAGGAGTTCTTGTTCAAATCAAAACAAAAGCAGGGGGATTTCCCGGGCTGCTGGAGACTTGGTTTGTTTAAAGAATGCGTTGTACTTTCTAGGAGTCTATGGGAGTAGCCTTGCCGTATTTGGACTGCATGGGCTATTATTAAATATGGATATGATTCTTATGCCTTTATAAGGATATTATTTGTTATAACCATATAAGGGCATAAATCGGGAATATTGAATTAGGGTCCTAGATAGAATCACAACACCCACTCCACGTATTAATGTCCATCATTACGAAATAATAAGCAATACTAAACATATAACGATGCATGTGTGTTTTCCAACCCACCCCAAAATACATAAATCGCATTTGAAATGGTGTATGGTAAATACACGAAAATGAGTATTGGTACTGTACATTTTTCAAGCAGGGGTATCATTCAGTTAAATGGAAATATATATCAGCTGAATGAATTGCGAAAATTACACATGAAATGGCTCTGTATACAGAAAAGAAGTTCGAGACCATTTCATCACATATTTATACAATACTGTACATGTGCTAGAGGCTGAGGTAAAATATTGTCTCTAGTTATCCTAAAAATAGAAGCTCTGTTCTCTAAGAATAGTTCTACTTTAAGCAGAGTACCATGTGCCAGAAAAAAGGAAAATATTTTGGAAGTGGAAAAATAATTTCGTTTTCAGGGGAAAAAATAGTTCCAAATGTTTTCAGTAGTGATGTTTATCAAAACTGAAGGCCAAATTCAGAGTTCAGGGAACGCTGTGTGCTCGTTGTTTTAAAAGTTATTCTCGTTGACTGGAGAGAACATCATATCAGACAGGCTTGCAAAAAATTGGTCTACAACATCAGGTGAAAGTTCGACCAAGTTCGAAAATGCTGAAACAGTGCATATGTGAGAGTGATTGCTATCATCGATGTTTGGATCAGCAATGCTCACAGAAGGTTGTACCTGTTTGGTGCTGCTTTCCTCTCGTACTTCACCGCCACCTATTCGTAGTGGTGAAGTCTCAATGAATGCCGTCATCAGAATAGGTAGCCGCTGGGGACAACAAGTTGCATGAGTCGTTACCGGACTTAGCAAAGTATCGATATCCATTGGTACTGCTGATGGTAGTGTAAGACAGACGTCCAACATGCATTCTTCTCCGCATAGCAGACATCGAAGCACAGGTAAGATGCAATCTTGCCAGATTGGTCTGAATGAAAGAAACCAGGTAGTACTCAGATCTCTTAGCCGGGCTAATCCGAGGACTTTAGTGATTTGGTCTCAGTAGCTTATAGCTAGGATCGTTTCTTCCATCGTTGCTGGAGTTTTGTCTGTGGCTTGGCTTGCCATATCGGAGCAGAAGGATCAAAAATAAAATTCCTGCTACGAGTCCCAAAAGAAGAGGCAGGCGGCCGGAGAATGAATGAACAGAATTCGGAAAAATGCCCAGAACTGTTTCAAAGGGTGCTAACAGTTCCGATAAAATCGTCGTAAATACATGTGCGATGCCACTGGTATCAGACATGTTTAAGATTTGACCTAACATTTCTACGAAATGCACCGGGCAATTTGTTTATAATAGGGAATGTATCTCTGCAGCTGTCCTTGCAACTTGCAGTTCATACGTCTCTTTGGACGAGGTTAAAGGCACAGTTGTCTGTAAAAGAATAGACTTCATTCTGCTTAAAGTATCAATTCGAATAGAAGAGATATTCAAAGAAGGCCATATTGCCGCCTCCATGTCTGTATTGCTGTTTGGATACAATACTTGCATACAGCAAGTGACCATGGAAGTAACGCTCATGAGATAGGCTTTTCTGGCACCATGCCACAACAGCTGTGGTCACTTATTAGAACATAACTGCTGTTGGAAAGCTGTCTGAAAAATGGCTCTATCTGTGTTGCAGGAGTGCCATGTAGGTGACATGAAAGGTTATTTGATGAACCTTCGCAGGTTCCATGCAAGTTAATACCTTGACACAGGAGTGTACCGCTTAGTGATGTTTTACAATTGTTACCACTAAGGAATACCTCTTTTTTCCCTTCACTATAGCATTTGTGTGTATAAGGTAAATTCAATGTTGACTTGATGTATCCTTTACCCAACCTTTCATACAGGCCTGCTGGTATATACTTTTGACAATACTTAAACTGGAAAGTTGTTATCGGAATTGTAATTGTTCTGTGTATTATCCATTCAATGACAGGTCTCTCTGACATTGTCAATGGTAATCTCTCAAGTTTTTCAATGCTCAGAATCGTATAGTCTGCTCCTTTTTGTGCCAAACTGATTTGTTTATCAGTAAGGTTAAAGATAGAGAATAATGACGTTGTGCTGATTAAACGCCATGGCACGTACCCTGAACGCAGATTTTGCAACGTCCAGCCTAGCTGTACAATAGAACGTAATTGGGACTGACCATGTTGTAACATTAGCAAGTCCTACTCTATTATATCAATAGCAGATGATACAATGCTGTCCAGTGAATATATTCTGGAGGACAGAGTCGTTAACATTGTCCACTACAGAAAGTGATTTTTCCAAATTTATACGATAAATTTCTCGTATTTTTTCAGCTGTTTCAATTTGTGTTACTTTCCAAGCCTCGTTGTAAGCAGCGTATATATCGGCATATATGAAACGTTTTTGATGCTGTTTGCGTGGTCCCAATATGAAATCACGCATGTCAGCACCATCTTTAAGTAAAGTTAAGCGTTGCTTAATTTCAGCCAGTGTGGATTTCTGCAGCCACTCAAGGCATAGTTTCCCTACACTGTATGTTGTAACTATCCCTGGATGTTGTCTCTGGGAGTATCTTGGGTCTGGCCTGTTCTGTTTTAACCCCTGTAGTTTGTTCAGGAATCTATCTTGACAGTTATTTATGTCTGTGGGCCAGATCAACCATTTTTTCCAATCGGGATTTGTTCTGTTTTGGTGTAAAATATGGGATACGTCTATCTCAACATCTGTAGTGCTATTACTATCAGGTATTGGCTTGGGAATAGACGGTTTATTTAAGTCCTTTATCTTGGCTAAACCAAGACAGGTTGTTTGCTGAATTGTGTCATTCAGGAATATTATCTGTTCTGGGATCATGCAGGCTCTAAATAATGCTTCTAGACCTTGTACCTGCCAGTCTTTTGCACCCCAGATGGTTTTTGTTTCAATGTTGTTTTTCAAAAATTCAAAACCAAATGTAGACATTTTGTCATAAAATCTTTCAGAATAAATCAATTTAGTATTTGTCAACATTGTTTTCATTCCTGTCTTATTTAACATTCTAAAATAAAACGTTTCTGGATCACTGTTGTTAAACCCCGAGAAGTATTGGAATTTCTCATAAAATGTTTTTGAGCTGCCTTTTGGCGGTGTTGGACAATATTCCCATTGGTTATCAGTAAAAACATTTCTAGGTTGAGCAGATTTATGCAAATAGTGATGCCCAAAATGATTATAACAATATAACTCTTCATAATTTGATGCACCCTGTAAATAATCATGTTCTGTGAATTTAGCTGACATTACTAAATCTGACATCATATTATTAATGTTTTCAAAGTCCCAATCATCAGAGAAAGTACTTGGTGTCACAAAGTCACTTAAGGAAACCTTAAACTAGTGTGGATTTTTCAGGAGCTCAATCGGGCCATAGATTTCATAATCCGTTTTGTCCCATGCTACCCCACCTGGTATTGGATTAGCTGTGATGTTCACTGATGACAGTTCTCTTTTCTTGATGTGAGGGGATCTGTGAGGCTTTAGGACCAAGTTTATGTTCTGACTTGCTGTGTCCATTGTACTATATTTTCCTTCAATGAATTTTCCCAAACATAGAACCATGATGAGCCAAAGTAGGAGGAAAAGTACACCTAACACAGTCCAAAATTCAATCCATGGTGAAATCAGATATGTTTCTTTTAGTTGGTGAAAAAGTTCAGTTACTTTGTCTTTGAAAGTTTTTGTTGCTGGCGTTTCTTCATGTTCGCTTGGATCTTCAGAAAAGTCATCGAAATTGATGAAGTAGCCAGATGCAGTTCTGTCAATTGTTGGAATTGCTTCCGGATTTTCATTAGTCTTTGGATCTTTCTTTATTTCAGTAACAAAGTCTGATGCTACATCATTGTAGACTGGTGTTTCTTGATGAACTGTTGCAATTTAAGTTTCAAGAGGCACAAGTTCCAAGGCTTTGTTGCATAGTCCTTTTTTATTCACTGCAGGTTTATCAAATGTGATTAGTCTTTCAGTTTGAACCTCTTGGATTGTAGCAAGATTTGGTCTTCTGCTATTTCTTGGGACTCCACTGGACCTACTACTTATTATTGGCCACATGATTGTGGTTTTACCAGGTCGATGGATACAACTCGGTTCTCCTTTTTACCAGCAAGGGGCGGTAGTATTACTGATCTTGTTCCGGTGACAGCTAAGACAGGTACTGCTTTTCTGTAAGAAGGCCCAAATTCCTTCTTCACCGCGATCTTCTCTCTGACTAGATCCCCAATCTTTGGAATCCAGATAGGTCTTGCTGGGACAGGTGGTTTTTCTTTAGTGGCTGTTGGCTTTAACTTTATATTACTCAGACTTCTTCTTGTTTCATTTAAGTCCTGTAAAACAGCCAAACGGTCTGTGATATCAAAGGCTTTTTCTTCTACCACTGAAGTGTGACTTTCTAAGTCCTGAATGTGCATTCTAGTACCAAAAAATAGTTCGTAGGGAGTGAAACCTTCTAGAGAATTTCTTGCCAGATTGTCAAGACTACGTTGGACACTTGTTAAATGTTTGACCCACCCATCACCCGAACCTAATACCCTCGCCGTTATAGATTGCTTTATGTCATGTTTTTTTCTTTCCACTACCGCATTTCCCTCAGGATGGAAGGGAGAAGAGTACCGCAATGCAATGCCCATGCTGGCCATGGCCTCCTTGTAAGCCCGAGAGCTAAACGCAGGACCCTGGTCAGAATGTAGCATGCCAATTGCGTATGTGCCAATAAAGACTCGCAAATCTTTTATAACAGTTCTGGTGTCAGCCGAGCGCTGGGGTCTCCATTTTAAGTGAATGTAGTCTTAATATTGATGGGAACGCATTTCTTCGGCTGGATTTTTGCATATAGATAGCCTGATGCTTTCTAATAAAGGACTTGTGGCAGTAGTCTGGTCCGGTTCACAACTGCGATCTCTATTGCAGTCTGGACAATCCTTTGCAAATTTGTAATTTTGCAAGCTCATCCCCGGCCACCAGTATTCTGATTGTAATTCTTTTAGAGATTTCACGATCTCTTGGTGCCTTAGACACTGTCCCCTTTGTGCTTCTTGAATCAAGTAAGCCCTCCGGTTCGTGTTTGGAATTACTCTATCCCCCACTCCAGGGATTTGAGCAAAAGGAACGAAGTTTGCATCAATTATGTATGTATTATTGAGTGGATAGTCGAGAGGTAACGCTGCATAGTCGCCTTTTAATGAGGCTTTTACCGCCAGCATGGTTTATCCGTCTATGTGTTTTTTAGAACGCGTTTTTTGTGGCTACGGTAGCCGGTTGAACCGCTTCCGCTGTGGCTCTGTTAGCCAATGAATTCCCTGCAACGTGAACGCCATCACGTTGATGACTCAGTGTATGTATCACGCAAGTCTTTCGTAGTTCTTTCTGCAAAAGAACTACTTGTTCCCAAAGCTTTTTATGCTTTATTGTGGCTCCTGTGTCATCTTTGTAACCATTTTTGATCCATGGCTGCATGTCATTATTGTAAGACTTGATGCAGTAAAGCAAATCGCACACTATTAGAGTGGGGAATTCGCGATCGGCATTTTCAAGCGCCATTTTTAAAGATCTTATTTCAGCTCGCTGAGCTGAACAGTTTCTGAGTGATTCGGTTTTTGTGATTATTGATCTGAATTTACCAAAGCGCCAGGGACCTTTAACAATCGCGCACGCTGCGTTGTAGGATTTTTTCTCTACATCGTAGTGTTGTGCAAATTTGTCCATGTAGATTACTCATGTGTACTGTTCGAGAGACAGAATTTCGATTGGCAGAGGATATTCTTATTCATATTCTGGATCTTCTAGTTTTTTCATTTTTCATTTTTGGGTCAAAATAGTGTTTCACGTCTTCTGCAGCAAGAGAATCTTCCCATTGTATCCATTTTGGATCTAATGCCACAGCATTCAGATTGCGTGGGCTTGTTAATGCCTCAAGGGCTGATTCTGCTGTTAAAACAGATATCCTTCTGCCTTGGGCTTGGGCTCTTTCTTTTGCTACAGCAGTTTGAACCGCTATTAGGATCTTTTCAGTTGAACTGAATTTCATTTCAGCTTGTGTATACGAGTGTGATTTGTAAGCTATTGGTACCGTTTCTCCCTCATTAGAGGTCAGGTACGTGAATCCGCGTCTTCCTGGGACGACTCGGATTACAAGGTTGCGTACGTTTTCGCGAGTTTGCAATTTTGTTTTAGCTGACATATCTGTTTGCAATGATCTTAAAATTTCTGTGTGTTTCTGTGTCCAATTTATTGGTTTGAAATCATGTTTTATTAATCCATAGAGAGGTTTAACCCTCTCTGCATAATTTAGAATGTATGTTCTTCCGAAATTCAGGAAACCTAATATTGATTGTAAGTTCTTCAGCGTTTTTGGTGCTTGGAGTACAGCGCACTTCTCTAAGAAGTTGTCTGCTAGGCTCTTGCCTTCACTTGATAATTCATATCCTAAAAACAGGACAGTTAGGTGAGCAATTCGTGACTTTTTAAAGTTGAATTTGTACCCTTCAGCTGCGAACCCAAGTATTATGGTGTTCACTCTTTTCAAGTGTGTCTCCAGGTCATCATCTGTCAGATAGATATCATCGACATAACATAATGCCTCATTATCATATATATTCGTAGTAACTCTGTTACCCTTGCTGAGAATAATCCTGGGCTGTTCTTGAAACCGTGTGGGAGTCGACAGAATTGTTTTTGCGACCCCATTATTGAGAAAGCGGTCAAATACCTGCTTTCAGGTGCAATGTTTTGACAAAAGAATCCATTAGAGATGTCTAATGTCGTTTTATATTTTTTGCGCACGATGTTATTCATTAGTGCTGCACTGTGTGAGTTTTGTACTACAAATGTTTTGCAACAGGAGTTTAAGTGTCTGTAGTCCAAAACTAGATGATATGAATTGTCTGGCTTGGAGACAGGAAACAAAGGATTGTTCATTTTTGAGGTGCATGTTTCAATCACCCCCTGATATTCAAGTTGATCTAAGATCTCCTTGAGTTGATTTTTAGCTTCTTGCTTAACTGGCTACTGCCTTTAACTGGATTTTGTGGGGAGGAGAATCCTCATCCCATCCTACATGATTTTTTTATATAATGCAGGACCTTGGGCCACTTTCTTGCAAATGTGTATTCTTTATGAATTGGAATATGATTTGAGAAGGCAGGCATAATCATTTCTTCGCCATGAGGGCACTCCCTGACAAACTCTGGTGGCCAGTCTTTCTCAGCTAACAGGATGTCATAGCCTTTAGATAAGTTATCCCAAAAGAGACCCCTTACTTTCCTAGTTTTGTCCCCCTCTATATGCAATGTTATTTCGTATAATTTATGGGGGTTGCTAACTCTTGTGTCTGCAGTTTCCACTTGAATGTATTCATTCGTGTCCACTGTCTCCAGAAGATTCATCAGGATCTTGCGAGCTATGGTCACTTCTGCTGCGCTGTCTAGCATTGTCTGGGCCCCCTCTCCGTTTTTCAGATGTGTCCTCAGTATCCTCTGCATGTTTAATTTTAATACTGGCTACCTTCTTTCTTGGAAATTGTAATTTTTTACTTTGATGAGCAGGTTCCTTGTCTTTGGACTTGACATGCTCTTCTTTGTGTTCTGACCGTCCTCTTCTTTCCGATTTCTGTGAGGCAGTCTGAAAAGATCGAGAGGGACGTGCATCAATATCTTGATATCTATCAGGTTTTCGCAATTTATCCGTATCTCTAAGGTTGTATCTTTTCTCAGAGGGCTCCCTTTGGGGAGACTTGTTTCCTCCGTCCGGAGATCTATCTCTCCGCTGAGGAAACCTTCCTCTGGACTGGAATCGTTTTTCTCTGGGAGTGGATTGTTTATTACCATCCCAACTCTTTTTTGGAGTGTTTAGATTATTTTTGATAAATGTTTTTTCAGGATTTTCAGTTAGTTGGGGTTTTATTGGTTTCCCAGCCAAACTATCTCTTTCTAGTTCTTCATAGGATTTTTCTATGAGTCTGGCAAGTTCAAATGGTTGTTCTGCTATATCTGTTTCTTTCAATTTCTGGAGATATGTTATGTCGTCCATTGCCAATTGAACTAATTCTCTATATGCTTTTGTTAATTCTTTTATTTTAACTAAAAGTTCTTCGCTTGACATTTTTTCTATGTCGGGATGTGGTGTTTAGCTGGCTAGAACCGGCCACGTTGCTCCTGGTCTACCTAGTGGAACGAGCCTGGTGATGTGATTTTGATGTTTTAGGGCGCCTTTATACCAGAGCAGGTGCTCTTGGTAAGTTAGTGGGATTTCAGCGTCCTCAAAAGGAGCGTATTCATCCGGAGGTTCCTCTATTTTGTAATAGTGGAATTCTTGTGTCACAGCGTGTGCTGCTGGATAATGTATCCATGAATAGAATACCTCTGTCTGCCGATATTCATGGGCCTCTATCACGAATATGACTGTACCACCTCGTGATGATACTCCATTTTCTATACGTTTTTTAGTTATAGTTCTTCTTACATTTACCGGAATGATTATAGCATTCGGGTCATTGTCTTGGAGACTTGTGTCATCCGCTAGGAGTTGAGCTGCTAATCTAGCTTTCTCACTTTCCTCTTCATTATCCGACATTTTATTGACAGGAAGTTTTGTTGCAGAGCAAGTTTCAAGGAAACAAAGATTAGGTGCACAATATTTTGGAACACTGTATCCTTCAACGTTGACTAAACCAAAAACTAATACATAGGAATCTCTTCCTACTAAGTTCCGGCGGATATTAACCTTTTACCCACTCGAGACGTCTATTGGAGTTTTTACGGGAAAAGGGGTCTGTGTGAAAAAGCACGACTGAGTTACTCTAATGTCTTGCGTTAGATTATCGCCTTACCAAACGTTGGGCGCCATGTAGTGCAGTTCCTATATTCCCAATAGGCTCTGCGCATTGGAATAATATAAACAGCAGTGTAGACGTAGGACTGAGGTCATCTAGGTCTCTACTGACTATATTAGACTTAATTAGTTTTGCCAGCTAGTTCAGAGGTCACCTGAAACGTTCTCGAATGTTCAGGAAAGAGTTAACCGTCCTGATTTAGACAAGAAGGGATTAGTTTCTGACAACTGCATAAACATGAAAACTTTGCTCCCTCAGAATAAGCAGTGTATCTCTAGAGTAGTGTGAAAACAATAGACAGCTATTTCACTCAGTCAATCGTGCATGCTTAGTTTCACCAGAGTGCAGAGAAATAGAGACAGGCGTTTTCAATAAAATGTGTTATTTATTGAGCAGTCTTTTTCTCATGCAAGAGAAGTGAGTTGCCACAATTGCAATACTTATCATAAAGTAAAATGCCTACAGTAAAAGGAGTATTATGAAATAATACTGTAAAAGCATTGATATGGTTTCTTAGCCATATGATACTTTAAAATGGATAAAATATATACATACATAAAAACATTGACTAACGTACTCAACTGGTGCTTCTAAGATACGCCTACCCCGGTGTACCTGACCTAAGCCTAATACGTGGGAAGGAGTAAGTAAGTTGCAGTTTAAGTTAAATTGGTTTTTGCCAAGAATCTGAATCAAGAATTCTCTCAAGGGTTTAGTCATCTCCGTACCTTGGTAATAGAATGTAGGAGGTCTTGTATCTCTCTCTCAGGACTCGATCTCCCAGCAACCCGCAAGGGTGACTGGAAACACCGGAGCAGGATTTTCTCGGCTGGAGAAAAAGACAGCGTAGT
The DNA here is from genome assembly GCF_964261635.1 of Lissotriton helveticus. NCBI lineage: Eukaryota > Metazoa > Chordata > Amphibia > Caudata > Salamandridae > Lissotriton > Lissotriton helveticus. The sequence continues at coordinate 722,318,098 of NC_136072.1, forward strand.
GCGTCAAATGGGAGGGGCGGCTTCCTTTGGCACTCGCATCAGCTGGGTGTCGGGCAATTAGATAGCCGCTCTGCTCCAAACCACCGTGTGTTTGCTTAGGGCAACATTGGTATATTTATACCTGGAAGGTGCCGGGTTTGACGTAAGGTTGGACATAAGACGTCATTAAGAACTAACAGTTCTTTCTGGACTCCAGGAGTTCTTGTTCAAATCAAAACAAAAGCAGGGGGATTTCCCCGGCTGCTGGAGGCTTGGTTTGTTTAAAGAACGCGTTGTACTTTCTAGGAGTCTATGGAAGTAGCCTTGCCGTATTTGGACCGCATGGGCTATTACTAAATATGGATATGATTCTTATGCCATAATAAGGATATTATTTGTTATAACCATATAAGGGCATAAATCGGGAATATCGAATTAGGGTCCTAGATAGAATCACAACAATGTATAAAATGCCATCCAATCGTACATTATCCATCATTTCCATTCAACATTAATTTTTCTTTCAGTCCTCATCTGCCATATTTAACCTAACAAGTCATGTCTATATATGGTATTTAATCTATAACTCTACCAAACCAATAGCATATCTCCTTTGTCATACTTAATATTTGTATCTCAAATAATGAAGAGTATCTAGATTCTCTACAGAATTATATAGCTCGTGTATCTCCTACGAAGGTCTGATTGAGTGAGTTGAGTGAGTTGAGAGAGTGATTAAGTGTGAGCATGATTGAGTGCGACCATTTTCCCAGTTGTATGTCAGAATATTAAGCATAAAAACATAGTTCTTCCAAAATATTGCAGCCAACATACCAACGGCCAAATTATTGTGAAGTTAAGTACATATAGGTAAGAGTGAATTTGCTCTTCTAAAGTCTTTTATCTACATGCCTTTGAAACATATATAGAAAAAGTACACAAATGTGGAGTTAGGTAGGGTAAATCTATACTTATCCACATATACTCAACATATTTTGGTAGCCGACATTCTGGCTATGACATTTTGGTAGCACAACAATTAAAACTCGAAATTCTTGGAGAATATCCATTTGCTTGCAAGTCCTGGAAGGATTATCACCGGTTTCATTCTCCAAAAACAGAAACTCCTACCTGCAAAAGTTGAATACGGCAGTGTGAGACTGACTGGAAATTGATGTTGTCGCACAGTAGAACTCTGTGTGGTTATTAAATTGATATTTTTTTTCTAATTATTTGCCAATGGTTCATTAACGAATTACACTGTTATGCAAATTACCATAATGTTATCCATGTTTCCAGTAGAAGCTAATGTAAAATTAATTGTGCAGCTTAGGTTTGATAGCAAGTTCGATGTATTTGTCCAAATCTTCAGTAATTTTCAGTGGCTGAGGTTGACCTACCCCGAAGTGTATATGTAGGTTAAAGTGACAGCTCCAACCACCCCCCCCCCTTCTCTCCATAGACATCCACAGGAGACCTAGCTGTGAGAAGTTAGCCTGGCATATGATGTCCACTAGTTCTAGTGGGCACCTTGCACCAGTCTAATCGACCCAGTGTCTAGATGCATTCACTGAATGCAGCCCTCCCTGCCCCAATACACAAAACGCCTGTGTGGGGAGGTGCCTGGACAGGAAACCTATTGTCCAGGCCTCCCCTGCCTGAGGAGGTCAGACTCGTGTCTGTGGCAGCAGCATCCATTTTGTGAAGCTGAGGCTCTGTTTAACTTTAACCGGGTAAAGCAGTAACTTACATGTCTTTTCCCTCCGGAAGGGTGGAATGCTACCTCCGCTGCCAGAATTGGCGGGGGGGGGTTAGTATTCCAAAGTGCTTGACACCTTACACAACATGTTTTGATAAAGCCAAACCAAAGTTAGCATTAACCGTGAGGATTATAATGCACTTAAGACTATATGGTATGGCTATATCACAGAACAGCTATAAGGAGGTGGTTCCCAAAGCTGCAGAGGGGCTCAGCTCAAGCTCGGGCACCCTCTCACATAAAACCAAGCACTCTGCCTCCAGGATTGTCGAGGCCTACCATAGGAGTGGCTTATAGGTGTGTATGTGTCTATATGTAGAGGCAGACATAGGTATACTATATCTAAGTAAGGGGTGATTACACCACCTTACCCAGGCTGTGTGAACAGACCTGTGGTGTCAGTTTGGAAGGCAAACCAGGGGTGGCACAATACATGCTGCAGCCCCTGGTAGGCCTAGGGTGCACCTATGCCCTGGGTACCTATGGTACACTATACAGGGGCTCACAAGGGTGACCCAGTAACCAATCTGGTATGTACCTAAAATACATGGTATCAATTTAGAGAGAGAACAGCTGGGCTGTGGGTCTGATTGGCAGGCCCACAACCACATTTAAGTCGAAAAACCAGAGAATCACAGCAAAAAAGTGGGGGTGACCATAGGAAGCAGACCCTACTCTCCTACACTAGTTCTAAAACACTGAAGAAGAAAACAACCAAGCTAACCACACTCTAAGGATGGAGAATGTTATCTCCGGTGCAAAAGGACTGGATACTGTTGGGTACGTATGTCCGTCAACACCACTCAATTTTCTGTGTTTTCAGGTACAGTGTTCCATCCACTTACCCTTTGACTTCATTTGTTTATAGGTCCTTTGCAGTTAGGTCTCCACAGACGTGGCCTACCACATTCAATTAGAGTGATTCATTTAAAAATGTTTTGGATCTGACTATTTTTCTTGAGATCAAGAGCAGATAGGAGTGACCTACTCCAGAGGTCAACGTGAAAAAGGCTGATGAAACCCTTTGAAAGTAGGTATCACTGAAACTCCTGCTCTCACAAGGGGGCATATTATAAACAGATGGCGGTGAATATCGCAAAGCACGCATAACGCCTTTCCATTTATCGCCGGCTAGCACTGGATGTTATTGCCTGGTTAGCATGTTATGAACAACGCTAATCTCCGAGGTGATAATTAATACAGTGATAGCGGCGAAATGCGGGTATATTGCTGGAAATCCAGCCATAACACTGCAGCGATAGGAAATTCCTTGTTGATCGGCCATGGTGGACTTAGCCTGATGATCCACCTCCCTTTATAGATATAGCTAAGTCTGAAATTTAGCAGACGTTAGCTTCCGGCGATAACCGCGTTTAGCGCAGCTTTTAATATTGCGAAGGGTGTCCTGGGCCGGCTTGTTAATACCGCGAAGTACAGTTAGTGATCTTTTTCAAGTTGTTTTGTAAAGGAACGCCTACTTTGCATCTTATTAGAGATGCAAGGCGAAGAGTGGGGAAAAACGGCTGCTAACATGCGCTACTGCATGTTAGCGCCACCTTGTTAATAGGGCGATAATATTATCTCCGCTTTTTTGACTTTTAAAGCCAAAAAAGCGGAGATATGGCGCTTGATAATATGCCCCCTCGTGTTTCTTCCAGATTTGATCTACCTGCCAGTTAGCATGGAGCCTCAGGATGTGATACTTCACTTTTCTCATGTCTACTATGCTATCTCCTGTACTAGGCAGAAACTTCAGTTTGTCATGCTCTGTGTGTTGTCAAGTAGAGCCACAGCACAGCTGATGGAAGTCCCAGGTTAGTCATCTGACTGATAATACTCAGAATGCAAGAGAGAGTAATTGACAAATACACATTACCACATATTCCTGTGTAGTTCTTTGATTCAGTTGCCCAAATATATCAACTGCTGCAAACATTGGTCACAAATAATTTCTTAATAAGTCTCACAATGTATACATTCTCTTCCGTAGCACACAAATGCATACCAGAGCAAGCAAGGGTTTCCTCTTCAAAAGATGGCTGCCCATCTCCTATATATATATTGTTTTGTCTGTTAAAGAAGATGGAAAGGAAGCATGGATAGACTCTGGTGTACCCTCAGCAACAAACGGACCAGCGCAGGGTGGGAGCCTACAATTCCAATTGCCAACTTTGGAAGTGATAGAATGGTCCATTGACCAAATCAGTTGCTGGTACTGATTCTTGACTCTGCGTCAGTCATGGACAGGGCAAAAGGAACAAGAAGTAAAACATTGGCGTTAGTGACAACCACACTTCTGCCAGTGAGTGGGAGTCAGGGAGCATGGAAAGAAAATGGCAGTGCAATCTCCAAAACCAATCAGAACAAGCATTGGCATAGCCAAAAGGTCTCGCTTTTGGGACCTTATAAGTATTTAGTTACGCAGCACAATATCCTTGGTGCCACAACATCAACTGTTGCATGGCTAAACACGTTTAAGGTCCCATAGGCGAGACCTATTGGCTATATGCATAATATTCCTCGCAACAGACGCCTAGTAGCCTCGCACTAAACATTTTAATCACACAATAACAATAGACAAAAAGGGTAGCTTAAAACCCATATAAGTATATTACCAATATATTTTTAGTCAATCAAAGGGTCTTCTTGGTTAATTCCAGATCTAAAAAGCAAGCTTTTGACTTATACAGCCTCGTGCAACCGGAAGAACCCTTCGAGCCCATCATCTCCTCTGACAAAATTTGCACATCTGAGGCAGCATCAGTAGCAGCTGTTGCAGCACGTTGACGTATCTGGAGGGTCTCTTCAAAGATGCAAAGACAGACTAACCGGGTACAGCCCCACAGCTAAAGTTGCAATTACTGTCAGTTGAAAGAAAGAAAAAAAAGTTATTGTTTAAAGAGTTATATCTCCGGCATTACAAATATTAATATTGGATGCTGCCGCCAAAGTGAATAATGCATGTAATGGTCCTATTACCTCAAACGTCGGTGGGTAGTACATTTATGACTCAGCCCACACTAGAGAACGAAAAAGTGATGGCCGAGTCTTTGCAGAGAAGCACCAAGACAAAGGAAGGAACCGAATAGTGTGATATTAAGGAAGCAGAAGGGTGCTTTTGAAAAGCATCATGCGTGAGCCTTCTTGGGTCCATGCTGACTGACAATTTCTGGCTTTTTATTCCATTTTTAATTAAAGGCGTGCATAAATGTGTGCTTCCCGGCGACATTTTAGTTTCAAAATCTTTTGTAATCTCCTCTGCACAACTAACGAGACGCTCTACTTAATTCTATGATTTGAACTGCTGCTCAGCATGGAGATTACTTCGCGACGGCGTGTCACACTTGAGGAGATGTGGTTTCACTGAACTGCAAAATGGAACCCACCCCCCCTCTCAAAGAGATGGATTTATGAGCATGGCAGATGCTCAACTCGAGCAGCAGTGGAGCAGTGGACTCCTCTCATGTAGCAATGCACCACACGTAGAAAGCTGGGAATAGAGATGGGAGAGCCAACCTATGCACAAGGAGAGCTGGGCCAGAGCCGAGCCAAGGGCTGGCCCTGGCTCGAAGAGTCAGTTATCTCGTTCAAGCTTTCAGTGACTGGCACATAGAGGTGCAAGGCGCAAGGAACCCATCACTCTAGAAGCTTAAGTGGGGCTGGTAAACTGTGTCCCACTAGATAGAACATTATTTCATTACATGTAGGCCTCCTCTATCTGAAGACAAAATAATCATGATGATCACATGTAGGGAAAACCATAACAGAGAAAGAAGCTAAAAATAGATGCATAACGAAATTTGGGGTAAGCACATAGCAGGGGATGAACAGAAAAAAGTAAACATAAAAGACAAAGGTACGAGGAAAAAGTACAGAAAAAAGATCGGCTGGTAAGAGGCAAAAAGAAGCGCGCGCGCCTCGCGCGGCAGCAGGGGGAGGGGAGAGAGGAGGGGGCCTGGATTTCCTTGCGGAAGCGAGCAGCAATGCGCGATAATTGCTAACCTATGCCACCCGTGCTGGCTCCTGCAGGGGAATCGCCAAACGTGCACACTTTGTCATTGAAAGCAATCAACGCGTGCACGTCTCGATAGCTAAAGGTCTTTTTCCTATGCGGCGCATGCCCGCTGCGTAGACGAGACCTAAAAAGGCTCCAAAAACACAATAAATACATTTCAAAAAATGGAAATCTGTATTTGTAAAGCTCAAACTACTCACCCTTACGGGTCTCAAGGTGCTGGGGGCAGTCATGGAAATTAAGTGAGAGATTGCCCAGAGTCACTCGGTGCTGAGCTGCTGCCAGAGCCGGGGATCATACCGTGAACCTTGTGCTTCAAAATCAGCAGCCCTGGCCGCTGCTCCACACCTCTCAATAATGGAGAATGTGCACCCCTTGGCTACTGTGCAGACCTTGTATTGCACAAGTAGCTTCTGCTTTTGTTTGAAGGGGTGAAGATCCTTCACACTGCACCTCTGGCAAAGCTGTGCATCAAAGGCAAGCACATACTTATTGGCAATGCAGTCCACAAAATGCACACATTGGCAGAACCGAAACACCTCAATCATGTTCATTTTTAACATTTCGGGAAAATACATAGATCTGTGTCATTTCTTCAAATTCCTTTGATAATTGTTCCCTGGATAGTGTCTTGAAAAAAGAAAGCTTAAGCCCTAATGATATGCGTTATACAAGTAAGGCCCAGATTTTAAAAAACATGGATGGGACAGCTGAAATACAAAACAATGAGCACTGGAAATGCCTCTCCCTGACTCCTATGCCCATGACACCTCGTTTTTAAAAAAAAATCTTTTCTTTGGGGTGGAGCAGTCTGGTGCCAAGTAGTGAAGGTGAGATTCAGTGTCAAAGTTCTTCCCACTCTGAATATGAGCAAGACTCCACTAGGCTGGTCAGCGTTGGAATTAGGATGTGTTTCTGAAATCAGAAGCATTTTTTAAATATTTGTAGTTCTCAATACAGTCATCATGGTGCATTTCGTCCCATGAGTGTTTGATAGTGATGCTTCTAAGTGGGACAGTGCGTATATTTTGAGTACAAGATCACTTGCATGAGCTCTGATTGTTCTTACCTCTTTATGCTTCTTGCCATCTATGTTTCTGTTTTTTGCTAGCCTATTACCGTGATGTAAGGTAACTGTTTTTTTTTCTGTGTGTAGTGGGACCGTATGGCAAACTTTGTACTAAGTATTGACGGTGGCCAGCGCTGAGAGAATGACTACATTGATCAACGCCTGGGACCACCATGGGATTAACACTATCAACTACTTTATCCCATGTGTCAAATATCTTCATGGAATTATTTTGTGATGTATGAATTCTACAGACGTGCCGAAACGTCTGACTGTATTTCCCGCCAAGGTTACTGTGTGGTGCCTGATATTTGGAGAGTAACAAAGTGTAGGTTTCTACGCTGCCTATGATATTAGAGAACTAACATGTCAGTAGGAATCCAATAATTCATGCACCATAACTGCAGGTATGGTACCAGAGTTTTTAAATATTGTGCAGCCAAAATATTGCAGCACAAATAGGTGACAAAAATAACAACAATGTAAGTATATATTAGTAAGAATTGGTTTACTGTGCGTAACTCAAATTATTTGATTCTTGACTATATCTATAAGTCATCGAAGTGCGTACATAGATGTAGAGTCAGGAAGAGTAGTATATACGTACGTACATATTCTAAGCTTCCCAATATTTTAGTCATCAATATTTTGCTACGATATTTTAGTAGCACAACACTGCTGTCTATGATGTCTGTTAGTCAAGGGGATGTTGCTTGTCATTAGAGCAATGTGGAAACAGGCATCAGGGAATCAGGCCTAACAATGATGCTTTGTATTTTGGGGATAGCATGGGAGTTTTCTAAGCATGAAAATGGTGCATTATATACGAGGGTAGTTTGAAAACAGGCACAGAAAAGATAATTTGCCAATTGGGAGAGTGGGTGGATTCTTGGGCATGAAAATGTTGTTTTTTATTTGGAAACAATGTGGAAAGCAGCATGGCAGTAGTACTTCCAGGCTGAGGCGAGAGGGGGTTCTTAGGCATACCAATTTTACATATTAGAGCAGTGATGAATGGCAATTGTCATTTACCAATTGGCGGCAACTGTACCTGATAGACCATGTGGCTCAAATATTTTCCTTCTGCGCAGCCCATTTTTTGCATTTATGATATGAAGGTTATATATGCACAAATTTGATTCTCTGCTATAGAAAATACAATTTTTTGATATTATGACGATCAGATATTAGAATATTTCATTGTTCGAAAATGCCTAATTAATCGAATGTCTTATTAGTTAACATATATTGAAAGCCGTTCTGTACAACGCACTGTTCGGCAAAATCTTTTTCCAACCTTTTTCTTGAGCGGGAGAAACCACTCTGACCTCCCAGGAGGAATATAGACCTGATTGCTTCGCTCTTTTCTTGGACGTCGGGGTTGGTAAGTAAAAATGCACATGACTGCTTTGTCTTCCCAGACCAGCATTCACCTTTCTAAAGCATATTGCAACCAGCATTCCATGTTACTTTTCTGTTTTTGTACCTCATGCTTTAAAAAAAAAAGAAAACCCGTATGACATATCATTCACTGGATCAGGCAATACATAAGAATAAATATTGTCAGGCAGGCGTTCACCTGAAAGATGACACTTTGGAAGCTTTAAAAAAACAAGAGAATGGCTTGCTTAAGGAAGCATCCGGAGTGTTGGAAGCCATTTTGAATGTTTAAAACCTCTACCTTCCCTTTATTCCACCCTTTCCGTGTTCTCTCTCAACGTGACATGTAGTGGGAATGCTCTGTACTTGGGGTCATCATGCACGGACACTATGATAACCATTCAAGGCGCCTGTACCCAATCTTGGAACCTGCTCTGCCCCTGTTTGATTTTCTGGGCGCAGATAAATTGGAATACCCGAGATCTACAACAGGCATATTTATTTAATAATTTTAGTTTGAATACCTGTTTCCCCATCATCACCTAGGATGGCATGGCATTTGGCGTCTTTCAATACACACCACGCCCCTGCAGCTTGACATTAATCTCCTCTACCCTATGAACTCACACAGCCCCCAGTAATAATCACATCTAACCCTATAAATGTAATCTACCACCAAGAAACTGTAGTAAATGCATGGAATGGTCTTATTGACCAATCCAAGTAATCAAAACTAACCACTAACCTTAGATTCCAGGGTAGCCTGCAGCCAGTACAAAGCGCTGCAATCACTCATCGGAAGTAGTAAGCGCTATATAAATGCAATCACAATGCAATATGAAGAATGGTCTAACTCTGTACTCTACTGTTGCCCTCAACTCCTCAACAAACAGGGCCATCTGCTTCTAGCCTCGTAACGCACCAATGCTTACAGTATTGACCAATTGTCACTCTCGTTATTGAATTTGATGAGGGTCATTACGCCAAGTAAATATTTTCAATAAACAGTCAATAGTATGGATGCCAAATTTTGCAAGGTCGGTGTTGCTATTAGCCCAGAAACAAATACAAATGAGTCACAATTACTAAATCCAAAATAAAGTATTGGAATGCAGAGGCTAAAGAACAGACAGGCTAAATTCGTGCTTACCCCCTTTCTTTCACACTACAAGGAGTGATTGCCAGAGCCTATGGCATAGAGCAGAGCTCTGACCTTTGACTCCATGCAGGGCTGAACTGGGATCGCAAACCAGCCCTGACAATTACGCCATTTCGGCCCTGAAGGAGGGGGGCTTGCTGAAAAACTACTGCTGCAAAGCCGACCCCCAGCAACAAAAAAACGACCCCCGCCGGTCCAAAACCGCCCCACCCTTCTAGCCCACCGGGGAAATGCCCGGTGCTATCTACAGCCAGTCCAGCCCTGACTCCATGGTTGCTAGGGAATACCCATGAGCGTTGTTAGAATTTACACGTTTCCGTAGTTTAGAAATGTCATCTGAATGTCTGGGTAGGCCTGCTAAAGTGGAGTAGGAGAGACCTGGTAGACGAAAAAAGGGAGAGATATGACATCATTAAAACTAAAAACATAAAAAGTTTAACTTTCAATTTAAAAGGAATACATTTTATAGTTTCACTTGGTAAACTGTGTCCTTGATGGTTTTGCACCATTTCGCGCAGCTGCATTTTTTCCCCAGTGTGTGGTTTATTGATAGTGACAAGAGAATCAATTGATGTGCATATTGTGCGGATATGCAGTGAGGGATGAAGGAAGTTTTTTATGTGCATGCTCCCGATTCCCTTGCAAGGGTGATGTACTGCTGGGTATCAGCTAATAGTAGCTCATCAGCTTATATCCTTCTCATCGTGGAAAAGTATATTCTGGACATACGTTCAATGGAATAGATAGAAATTGATTATGATCCTCTTATTTTAGCATTCCACAAACTAAAGCACCTACCCATATCAGACTTGGTGGAGATCTTTGGCCAGTGGAGAAGACGCAAGCGGAAATGCAGAATGTGTGTGGCTATAGTCAATAATTCTGCATTGGGAAGCAACATGATCTGGCGTGATGAGTATATATATAGTTAACCACCTCTTGTGGCACCACCGACATGACAAGGAACTCTTGTCAGAGATCCAGCTGACACTGTGTGCGCATGACTTGCTGAGGTGCAGGAGTTCCTGTTGCAGGTTCATGGCTACCCTCGGTTCTGGGTGAGAGGGACAAACCCTCCAAGGTCCCTGCAGGGTCACTGTCCAAGAAAGTGCATAGCTGGCCATAGTCTATCTCCAACCAGAGTGCCACCTCTGCAATCACTATTTCAAATAAGCAAGTCAAGGTACATTAAACAAGGTAGAGGAGGCCGTCGGCCAGTCGTAAGTGCCGCATAATCCAGTTCAGAAGGCATTTCCGCCTTCGGGATTATGATGGCACTTTGCGAGAGCAAATCCATGTCAGCCTTTCCAAAATGAATTTGCTGTTCGTAAGTGCCTTTCGGGGCCCCTAGCAGGGCCCCCTCCTCCCTGACCCTCCGGTTGGTGGATTGGGGGGCACCTATGGTGTCTCCTTGTAAATCCCTGCACCGTGTGGCAGACACCATCAGGTGCCTGCCACACCGTGGAGGGATTTACACAGGCTCCCATTTCTCTACGGGAGCTTGTGCTATAGCCGGTGTAAAGCAGCAGCGCAAGCTCCCATAAAAAAATTGGAGTATTCGACCACACCATGTGTGGTCATATTGTAATTGTGGTGTCGGGTGGACGTGAGTCCGCCCGACATCATAATCATTCCCTATATTTTAGTGCAATATTTATCTTTGTGTCAATTTTTGATGGAAGGATGCCTTTCGTGTTAAAAAATAAAGTTTTTAAAAAAACACAAACCACAGCTGCTCATGTTTTTTTCCAATGCAGTAAATTTTTACTAAGAGTGGTAAGCTTGCACTACCTTTTTATCATGAATGTCACGTAATTACACAAAGTAGTGTAATGGCATCCTTTCAGGAATTTTGCCTAAGGGTATGTGAATTTTATATTTCACCCAGGCCAAGTCAAATTACAAAATACTGTAGGGGAAAATATTGATCCATTTAAAAAATATTACTTTATTCGCAAGATCATTATTCCACAACGTTGTCTGAGGGCCACATAGGTCGGGGCATATGGTGCACTTCCTTATTTTACAGAGTTTCAAATGGCGCAAACTAGACTCGAATCAGGTATTAGAGCACTTTACAGAGAACTGCTTGCATTACATGAGGACACATTCATTTTTGTTAGGCACGGGGAGGTTAAATGATTTGCCCAGAATCATAGGATGTTCAGTGTCATTGCAGAGACTCAAACCCAGTTCCCCAGATTTGAGGTCAACCACCCTAGCCGTTAGGCTAACTCCTCCTCCTTCGCCTTGTCCAAACTCTACAGTTATCCTGCAGAATTTGCATTTGATGGAAAGTCTGTATCTGGAGCATTTGGGAGATGTTTCTTTAGATTTAACCCCTTTATTCCACTGAAGTACATGTTTGCCTGTAACACACAAAATACATAAAAACTCCCTAGTTCCTCATACAATCCCAATTAATGTATTCTTCTTTAACCATGAACTATGTGGATCCCAGATGATTGTGTCCTCTCTGACATTATATAAATGGATCCAAATTATTTTTTCCACTATGACCATGATATTTGTTGTGGTTTCCAGTTGATTTATTTCCTCTTTGACCTTTTTACACCAAGAGCCATATGTATCAACACGTTTCCCCATAGACACAGAATGGCCAAAACCCTTTGATACATCTGGCCCCAAATCTTTAAAACCTTCACATTCTTCTAGATAAAGTAGTGTTATCCTTGATTCTGTGGACTAGTTTGATTATCTTGGGATTCCGTTGCATAAGAGAGGAGGCTGATCCACCCAACTGAGTCATTGTAATTGAATACATTAGAGGCGTTGCCTTCATTTATTTTTAAGTGGGAGATGGTACATATTGGAATCTGGGTTTTCTGTGGGACTGAAATCACAGGTGCAGCGCCACTAAAGGATTTATTTAGGTAAATCAATAACTATGCAGTTTACCAGAGTCTGTCCCCCCAGTCTCTTGTCGCCTTGACTTAGACATCAGAAGAAGTGTACATAAAACTGTTCTGAAGCCATGTTTATGTGAAAATCATAATTTGGTCCAATCCCACAATTCTAATATTCCAGGATGTGATTATGGAGTTGTATAACCATGAAGGGCTCTTCAGTTTAGCATGGTTTGATCATGTTGAACACATTATTCCCTGCTTAGAAAGGATTGTGGAAATGTATGTGTTGATCAATGGAATATATATAAATACCACTTATAAAATGTAGGATGTTTGTTTAATAGGTTACAACAAAAATAGACAATATGATGATGACAATGATGATTTAAGACAGCTATGAGAAAGATAGTTACTAAGTACTACCTCCAGGTTCTTCTACAGGTTGGGTAATGGGAAGACTCGTTGGGACAAGTGTGTTTTTTAGCCACCAGCTGTGTATACATTTAGAGGATGTCCTGGAGTGCAGTTATTACCAGTAGAAGGAAAGTGTTGAACAATATGCGACTGAGGGGTATGATTGACACAGGTCAAGCGAATCAGTCATCAGTCCAATGTTTTTTGCACCTGTGATGAAAAAATCAACTGTACACTCTTTAGCACAGATAACGTTTTTATCAGGTCCGGGACTTTGACATTTTTTTTCATTTTTATATACTGCGAACTCGACCCGAAGGTATTGGAACACTTTACATGAGCTGCAGTTACTTTCACAATGATACATTCATTTTTTGGTAGGCACTGTTGTGACACATTGTGGTGGACAAGCAATTCACTTCTGATCCCATGCTAAAGGGAAAACCTGATATCTTTGGAGAGACCACTCTAACTGTTATGCTAGTCACTAGTGTCTATGATATACGGTGCAGGGAAATGACACATTACAATGACAACAGTATCACCAGTCCCTATTGGTCATTAAAACCCATGCAAAAGGAACTTGCCATCAGCCTCAGGGGCGGCTGCTACCATCACTTTGATGTCGCTGGAAAGGCTCTCCATGCATTCAACTTATGAGGCACTGGACTTGGTCATAACCCATTATGGGGCTCTCACCACCAAAATCCAGCCCCCCTCCGAAACGCACTTTGACACGTGAAGTCCAGCACCAGAGCAAAAAAAAATGAACAGACGGAAGTGCAATAGGTTAATAGGACTCCATCACTCTCTCTTTGCTGACAAGGAGCCAACCACTCCCACATCATATGGCCAGCTAGGCACTGTGTAAAAAAAGGAAAAAACGAATACATTAAAAAACAAACAAATATACCCCCGCCACTGACAGAGAATTCACTTTCACCTACTGGCTCACTGATGACAGGGCTTGATTCACCTTTACACCTCATTAAAAGAGATCCCTCATTCACAAAGAAATCCATCATGATGTGGCAGAAAGTCTCAACATATAATTTAGGCCCAGAACTGCACCCTTAGACCCGAGATGCCACAATCTGAAACACATACTTCAAAGAACAAGGCCATGATTGCCGGCTGCCAACTCTTCATGTATACCCCACAATTCCATGTGGCCCTCACCAGGAACATCAAACAAAATTACTCTTCAGCAATGGCCACCAGAAAGTACCTACCCTACAGTCCCATGATGCCATCAATCAAGCTCTGCCACTTTCAGAAGCCCTCAGGAGGGACAGTACTAAAAAGACACAAGTGGTTGAAAGCAACTAGGGTTCCATTAAACACATGTCTCAATACCATAGGGGGGCATCAGATCAATTTACCAACTACCCAAAACCCATATACCGACCTGAAGCCTACTACTATTGACACTCTTCTCAACATCATTTCAGTTGACTCGCAATCATGCTGCCAGACTGGGCTTGTATGATAATAGCATATTATGGACAAGTTGCCCATGAGGGCCTTGGGGAATAAATCTACAGACTTCAGCAACACTCACAGCTTTGACGTCCTCGTCTCACAAATCAGCAGAGCCTCATGAACCCATTATGCAAGCCATCACTGCTCTTTTCACAAAGAAGGAATCTCATACAATTCAAAAAATGTTCGCGATCTACATCACACATTGACTCACATGGAGGACCTGCATCATTCACCTGCTAAAGATCATCTCTGTCACCCAATCATTGTCCAGAAAGGGCTTGCCCAGTCATGGCCCAGTGACATACAAATGGCAATGATTCTAGATGAAGAAAAGAGCCCAAATGTAGCCCAGAGCAGTGGAAACAGGCAGAAATGGACCAACTTAATAAAAGAATGCTCACAAGTGGTACAAGAAAGAGGAAACAGGACCTCATCATCATTATCATCAATAAAACTTTATTCGGTTTTTGGCAAACCATAAAAGTCACAAATAAAAACAAGATACAACGTGTACTTTTGAAACATGAGTTTCGGAAAACAGTAACTAGCATGCTTATGATTCAGGAGGACACGTCACGGCCGCCCAGATCAAATCATTTAAAATTCATTGTTATACTTCAAACACAATAAAACAATGCTGATTCAGTTATAATAAAATATTTAAAGTGTTGTTAACATTTTCAAGCGTGACACAGAATCCCAAAAGTAAACATTTGTTTTTTAAGTGCATAATTGCCTTTAGCAAGTGCTAACAGAATTTCAGACAACTTACAGCCCTAGAGACAGACAATTCTTAAAGTGCATAGTGCCTTTTGAAAGTGCCAGAAAAGAATTACAATTCTCTAAGATTGCAAAAAAAATTTATATGAAATCTTCAGAAAGAAATCAATCATTTCGCAACTAGCCTCCTTAGTTGAATTGCAGCAGATATAAATCTGTATATCATTTCACAAGTATATTCTATATGAAGTAGCCGAGGGTGGTATAGAGCTGGCCTGCATTTTCTAATATTCAACACCCTCAAAAGTGGTAAAATGAATTCCCTGAGTGGTTTGTCATATAGCTGACAAACAAAAACAAAATGCTGCATATTCTGACATGAATTACAGTCAAAGGGGCAGACTTCCAGCTGGGCATCGTAATATGTTTTATGAAACAGGACCTAATTTTATCTAGTGAAGAAGAACTATCCCCAAATGGTCCTTGAAAAGAAGTAGTAACAGTACTAAGTCCAGTGAAGTAGCCCCGATGCAACTCTCAGCCAAATGTGGGCCTTTCAAGACCTTCAGAGGAAGTCAATTCTGGAGGGTCATAAGAAGAAGCCAGCTCAATGTGCAGCCACTAAAATGTAATCCTGAATAACACTGAGAATAGAATGAGTGGAAAAGCGTGGCTCAATGGTTAGAGCGGCAGACCCTGAATGACAGGTCTGGCCCAGGACCAGGGTTCAATTCTCGCCTCAGCGGCTCTTGGACTCAATTTCCCCGGACCTGATAATTCTCGCCTCGGTGCCTAGTCTAATCATAGGTCCCACTCTGTGACTCTGGACAATAGCTTGCTTAATCTCCACAACGGCCCCAGCAGTGCTTGGATGCCTGGCTTCACCTTGGGGGTTCCCAGGAGTGGACATTTCACAGGAAAGCCAAGATGGGTTCCACAGTGGTATGAATACAGTGCTACGAGACCTCTGGGTATATAAATACAAACACATTTACATTTACAATGAGAAACAAAGCAAACACAACCCTAATCTTTCCTGAAAACAACACCTCCTCACCCGCAACATCAAATGATCAGAGGCCACACAGCACAATGGTTTCCAGTAGAGAACATCTCCATCCACAACTACACCATGCCCAATGTAGGAAGGTGGCTACCTGACTATGGTTACCCCAGATTTTTTGCCTAGTGTTTAGCTGGTTTTTGACTTAGTTGACCTGGTTCCCTGCTAATCAGGGCCCCAGGCCATCTGCTCTCTCTGTAAAATGGATTCCATGTACCCTAGGTACATACCACCATTGGAAATGGACTCCTTGTCAGCCCCTGTATAATGCACTATAGGTGCCCAGGGCATAGGAGCCACCAAGGCCTACCAGGGGCTGCAGCATATCTTTTGCCACCCCTGGCTGGTTCTTAAATTGACACAACTGGCTGATCACTCAGCTGGGGTAAGGTGGTGTAATCACCCCTTACTTAGATATAGTATACCTATATCTAAACCTATATCTGGACACATATAAACCTGTGAGCCACTCCTATGGAAGGCCTCATCAATCCTGGAGGCAGAGTGCGTGGTTTAATGTGAGATGGAGCTCTAGCATGAGCTGAGCCTGTCTGCAGCTGTCGGGAACAACTCCCTAAACTGTTTCAGGATAATGCCATACCATATACTCTTAAGTGCCTTATAATCCTCGCGGTTATATAGCAACTCTGGTTTGGCTTTATCAAAACATGTCGTGTAAGGTGTCATACGATTTGGAATACTATCCCCTCGCCAGTTCTGGCGACGGGGATAGCATTCCACCCCTCTAGAGGGGTAAGACATGTTACTTTACTTAAATGCTGTTAATTTCTAAAAGGACCTTAGATCCACAAAATGGATGCCTCTGCCACAGACAAGAGTCTGACCCCCTGAAGCTGACCGAAACTCAGCCAAAGGGGCCTGGACAAAGGGTTTCCTGTCGCAGGGAGGTGTTACAACCCCCCAGACAGGAGATAGTGGATTGTAGCAGGGAGGTTTGAAAGAAACCAGACACTGCTTGGGGCGCACAAGGCTGCCCCTTGCATAATCCGGCCAAACCGGTACTGGGGCACTCCAGCCCTCGTGCCAGGGCGGCCTGGATCAAAGGAAGGGGGTGTATCCACCCACTTCCTGGGTCCTACCCATAGGAGGGGACCTAGCAGGTAATCCAGCCCCCAAAATTAGTATAAGACTGGGAGCAGTGCCAATGCACTTCAGATTATCCTGATGAAACATAAGAAACGAAACTCTGGACCCTTCGACATCCTACTCGACGAAGAATCCCGAAGAATCTCCCTTGTGGTCAAGGAGTGACCACCCTGTGCAAACAGGCACCATCCAGCCATCGACGTCTGCTTTGTCGCAGTTCCCGCCGGAACTCGAGTAACAGAGATCAACGAGATCAAGCTTGCCTGCCTTCTAACAGCCCGATCCACAGTCCCTGCAGAGCTGAGACCCGTGGAGGCGACCGGAAGCGTGGGGCACGCCATCTTGGAAAGACCACGAGACGCTGACCGTGCAGCCCACGAGTGACCCTCGAAGCTGTACACCGGGGTTTGAGAAGCCCCTACCCTGAGCCACACTTGCACCGAAATTCAGCCCTACACACTCCACGAGTGCTGCGTGGGGCCCTTCTGCTTCTTTTGGCTCAACGCGTTGGCCCGGTCACTTGCCAGCCGGCTTGTGGCCCCTGTGCCAACGAAACTTGAAATTCGACCTGCGATTCTGGTTGCTCCAGATTTGCACCCGCTCCCCTGAAAAGGATCCCCCACTCTGACCCTCCTGGTTCGAGTGAGAAGCAATCTCCCGGTTCCGCGTGGATTGCTTTTGCCAAGTGTTGTTTGCTCCAATCTTGAAGCCGACAGCGTCGACGGCGAGAGCCTGCGTTGGACAGATCGTGACCTGCTCCTGGACGCCGTAGATGCCCCAGAGCCCACGTGACAGCGGAGAGAAGCTCTTTGACGACCACCTGATTGCGCCCGACATTGCCTGGTTCCATCCTGGTTCCACCCTGGTCACTGCTGAGTGACCCAGACTCTGTCCCCTCTGCTTTCAGGTACTTTTCGACTTGAGTCCACCCTTGGACTCCACCGGACACTTCTCTTTCACCCCGCCTGCAGCCCTTTCAGCTTCAAGCACCAAGAGCCTGCGTGACGAAACCCGACTCAACTTCGACCCTGTGCACCCGCTTCCTGTGGGTGAGGTAACTTTGCTCCGCCGGTGTTCCCACACTTGTACACATCTCTAGGGTCTGTGTCTTAAGTTTTGTTCCTCTAGGTTCAGCGGAAGTGTCCTTAAACTTTAACTTTACAACTTTTACGCACGATTGGTTAACATTGGTGCATGCGTGCGCTTTCTGCACTGCACCCGAATCCCGCGGGCTTTTCCCGACTTCAGCATTGCTTGTCCCGACTGCTCCCAGCGATTCCCTAGGCCCTAGGCCTAACCACTGTTCGATTGGTATCTCTTATACCACTTGTTTAGTATATGGTTTGAGTGGCCCCCCGCCCTCATCCATATTTGTGCAACTTTATATGTTTAAACTGTGCTTTTGATTTAACGCTTGTGCCCCTTTATTCATAAAGAATACTGGGGATTGTTTTTAGTAATAAATACATATATTTTTATAATGTATACTTGTGTGGTGTCCTTTCATTTGATATTACAGGATTGTATGTGGTAAAACAGCTCGCTTAACACGACCTCTTAAGTTAAGCCTTTAGGCTGCTTAGTCCATGCTACCCCTAGGATAGCTTGTCTAATAAGGTTGACTTACAACCAGACACCATAAGGGATTGTTTGGTCTGATAACAGGGGGTTCCAGAATTGGAAACATCACCTATCAGGCCAACTTCTCACATTGGTGAGCAGCGGTGCGGATTTGAGCTTGCTGTTGTTTTACCATTGCAATCTTTTATCAAATTGAAAGATCACATCAAGTACCTCTAGGTACATATAAAATCAAAAGCTTAGCATATATAAGTTCTACTGAACTTAGTAGTTGTAGATTAAAGGGATTAGCACACCCTGACTACAACTCACTAGCAAGGTACAGTAGGGAAACACTTAGTGTAGGTAGGTGCATCACTTACACCACACTAGAGTCATGTCTGACACAGGAAAAGCCTCAGGGTCTGTTCCTGTGACAGTTGACCTTACCAAGGCAACTTCCAGCTATGACAAGTTAACCCACAAAGACTTGGTTGCCTTGTGCATCTCAAGAGGGTTAAAAAGGGGCAGAAGTCCCACCAGTCCTTCCCTGATAGCCATTCTAGAACAGGATGACTTATATAAGGCAACTGCAGTTCCCTTAGGATCAGGAGATAGAGTACAACCCCCTGAGAATGAGATTCCCCCAGTGGTAGGAGAGG
The DNA here is from genome assembly GCF_964261635.1 of Lissotriton helveticus. Classification (NCBI taxonomy): domain Eukaryota; kingdom Metazoa; phylum Chordata; class Amphibia; order Caudata; family Salamandridae; genus Lissotriton; species Lissotriton helveticus. The sequence goes on from NC_136072.1 coordinate 722,337,340, forward strand.
AGGAGGACTCAGATGTAGAGGACCCTGAAGATCAGGATCAAGGGGTTAACCAGGTTATAGTTGCCAGGCTTAGCCAGGCCAACTTAAACCTACTGGGGAATGGAGAGGGCCAGCACCTCCCCAGACCCTACAACATTCTCCCAGGCAACAGAAGAGTGAGATCTCCAGCAGGGGACTCTCATATTTCTAGTGCCTCAAGAGAATCCCAGAGAGGAATGACTCCCTCTCAGAAAAAAGAGCATGAGGCAAGAATGAGGGCTGTCAAACTCCAGATAGAGAGGGAGGAGGTAGCCCTGGCTCAAGCTAGACTTGCCTTGGCAAGAGAGCAGAAATTGTGTGGCTTAAATGCCACTGGTGGCAGCAATATTCCTATAGAGAAACCCAGGTCCTATGATAGTAGAAACCTGACAAAGATTGTGCCCCCCTACAAGGAAGGGGATGACATCCACAAGTGGATAACTGCTCTTGAGAGAGCCTGCATGGTACAGCAGGTTCCTGAAGAACAGTGGGCAGCAATCTTATGGTACTCCTTTTCAGAGAAAGGGAGAGATAAGCTCCTCACTGTTAGACATGAGGATGCAAACAATTACAAAGTCCTGAAGAGTGTCCTAATAGATGGGTTTGGCTTAACCACTGAACAGTACAGGTTGAAGTTCAGAGACACCCAGAAGACACAGACACAGGACTGGACTGATTTTGTAGATTGTGCTACTAAGGCTCTGGAGGGTTGGCTACATGGCAGCAAAGTACATGACTTTACAGGATTGTATAATTTGATTATGAGGGAGCAGATCCTAAGTAATTGTCAGAACCAGCTCTTACACCAGCACCTGGTGGACTCTGATCTGACCTCTCCCCAAGATATGGGAAAGAAGGCAGACAAGTGGGTCAGAACCAGGATTAGGCCTAAGAATCAGGACAGTAACCAGAAGAAGGAGTCTACCAAGCCTCAAGATAAGGGTGGGGATAAAAGTAAAGAAAAGACTTCCCCAGGGCCCCAAAACTCCAAGAATGGAGGTGGGTCCCAAGACACTTCCTCAACTGAGAAAAAGCCCTATTGCCATGTCTGTAAGCAGATTGGGCATTACAAAACAGACAACTGTTGTCCCAAGAATGGCAATAAAGAGAATATACCTCCAAAGCCAGCTCCAACACCTCCTGTTACTGTCAGCAGTAATCCCCCAGGAAGTGGGAGCACACCCAGGAATCTGGGTGGGTTTACTTTTGGAGCCCAGGAGGACCCTGGCCTATCCAGGTCCTCCTCCCCAAATAATCTTGTTTATGAGACTGGCATGGGGTTTGCCAACTTCTCTGATTGCCCAAGTACTTTGAGCAAATATAGACAAGAACCCATCATCAATGGTTTGAAAGTTGAAGCCTTTAGAGACACAGGGGCTAGCATCACCATGGTGGCTGACTGTATAGTCCCCTCTAAGCAACTTTTACCTGGTGCCACATACCAGGTAACAAACATTGATGGCATCCAAACAAATCATCCCATGGCAGTAGTAAGTCTCAGCTGGGGAGGTGTCACTGGCCCAAAGAGAGTGGCAGTGTCATCAAACTTGCCTGTGGACTGTCTACTGGGTAATGATTTAGAAATCTCAGCCTGGGCTGAGGTTGAACAGGAAACCCATTCTAGAATGGTGAATTCCAATGGAAAGGTTAGTGGGGCTGTACTAGCTACAGCCCCAATCCAAGATGTCCTTCCTGAAAAGGTTGGTAGGGCTGAGCAACTCTCTGCCCCATCTTTAGCAGAAGCTCTTCCTGAACAGAATAGCAAAGCTGTTATGATAACAGCAGAAACCCAAACTGAGTCTCCTCCTGAAAAGGTTGGTGGGGCTGTGATGGCCACAGCCCAAACTCAAACTGATATGTGTGTTGTGAAGCCTGAAATGATGGATAACTCCACACAAACTGAGAGCATGGAGGAGGAAGAGAAATCTCCCCCTCACCAGACTTTAGGACAGGATCAGCCTCCTCAGGGAACTGGTCTTACCCCTGATGAAGGAACTGCCCCAGAGGTTGTTAGGCCTGGCCTGACAGAGCCTCTGATGGCGGTGGACCCTTCTCAGGTGGGACCCAGTCTGGAGCAGGTAACCTGCCCCTCTCTCCCTTGCCTTAGCCAGCCCAGGGCTGCAGAGGACAAGAAGGACAGTGAGACCCAGAGGGCCCCCTGTCAAATAAAGCACCCCCATAAACAGATTAGGGGCACCAAAACTAGTAGCCCTAGTGAGGTGAGAACTTTAAAAACTCCTGAGGGAGCCCCCTTAAAAACAGTTAGGGACCTCCCACAGATGGATTCTGTTGGGCCCAGCCAAACCTGGGACCCAAAGGGCCCAAACCTGAACTGTCCCTCCAGCAAGCCAAACAGAGGGACCCAGCCTCCAGCTTTAGGTAGCCAGAGGTTGACCCTGAGAGCACAGTGCAACTCAGTTAAAGAAAGAAAGGCACACATGGTGGAAGATAATTGGAGGAAGCTAAGCCCTAAATTAGTAGAGCCTCACTTCAATACTCCATATCCAAACCAGCCTTTAACTTTGCATAAACACACCCAAGGTAGTGATTCCCTATGGTGGAGACCCTCTAATACCCCAAGGGTGAGGGACTGCTTAGTGGACCATGAGACAGGGGGTACCCATGCTAGTGCAGGTACTTCCTTATATGGCCACTCAGGCAATATAGGCTTACCTGGCCAAGGATAGCCTTATCTCCTTTCGTTTGGGGGGGGGTTGTGTAGGAAGGTGGCTACCTGACTATGGTTACCCCAGATTTTTTGCCTAGTGTTTAGCTGGTTTTTGACTTAGTTGACCTGGTTCCCTGCTAATCAGGGCCCCAGGCCATCTGCTCTCTCTGTAAAATGGATTCCATGTACCCTAGGTACATACCACCATTGGAAATGGACTCCTTGTCAGCCCCTGTATAATGCACAATAGGTGCCCAGGGCATAGGAGCCACCAAGGCCTACCAGGGGCTGCAGCATATCTTTTGCCACCCCTGGCTGGTTCTTAAATTGACACAACTGGCTGATCACTCAGCTGGGGTAAGGTGGTGTAATCACCCCTTACTTAGATATAGTATACCTATATCTAAACCTATATCTGGACACATATAAACCTGTGAGCCACTCCTATGGAAGGCCTCATCAATCCTGGAGGCAGAGTGTGTGGTTTAATGTGAGATGGAGCTCTAGCATGAGCTGAGCCTGTCTGCAGCTGTCGGGAACAATTCCCTAAGCTGTTTCAGGATAATGCCATACCATATACTCTTAAGTGCCTTATAATCCTCGCGGTTATATAGCAACTCTGGTTTGGCTTTATCAAAACATGTCGTGCAAGGTGTCATACGATTTGGAATACTATCCCCTCGCCAGTTCTGGCGACGGGGATAGCATTCCACCCCTCTAGAGGGGTAAGACATGTTACTTTACTTAAATGCGGTTAATTTCTAAAAGGACCTTAGATCCACAAAATGGATGCCTCTGCCACAGACAAGACTCTGACCCCCTGAAGCTGACCGAAACTCAGCCAAAGGGGCCTGGACAAAGGGTTTCCTGTCGCAGGGAGGTGTTACAACCCCCCAGACAGGAGATAGTGGATTGTAGCAGGGAGGTTTGAAAGAAACCGGACACTGCTTGGGGCGCACAAGGCTGCCCCTTGCATAATCCGGCCAAACCGGTTCTGGGGCACTCCAGCCCTCGTGCCAGGGCGGCCTGGATCAAAGGAAGGGGGTGTATCCACCCACTTCCTGGGTCCCACCCATAGGAGGGGACCTAGCAGGTAATCCATCCCCCAAAATTAGTATAAGACTGGGAGCAGTGCCAATGCACTTCAGATTATCCTGATGAAACATAAGAAACGAAACTCTGGACCCTTCGACATCCTACTCGACGTAGAAGCCCGAAGAATCTCCCTTGTGGTCAAGGAGTGACCACCCTGTGCAAACAGGCACCATCCAGCCATCGACATCTGCTTTGTCGCAGTTCCCGCCGGAACTCGAGCGACAGAGATCGACGAGATCAAGCTTGCCTGCCTTCTAACAGCCCGATCCACAGTCCCTGCAGAGCTGAGACCCGTGGAGGCGACCAGAAGTGTGGGGCACGCCATCTTGGAAAGACCACGAGACGCTGATCGTGCAGCCCACAAGTGACCCTCAAAGCTGTACACCGGGGTTTGAAAAGCCCCCACCCTGAGCCACACTTGCGCCGAAGTTCAGCCCTCCACACTCGACGAGTGCTGCGTGGGGCCCTTCTGCTTCTTTTGGCTCAACGCGTTGGCCCGGTCACTTGCCAGCCGGCTTGTGGCCCCTGTGCCAACGAAACTTGAAATTCGACCTGCGATTCTGGTTGCTCCAGATTTGCACCCGCTCCCCTGAAAAGGAGCCCCCACTCTGACCCTCCTGGTTCGAGTGAGAAGCAATCTCCCAGTTCCGCGTGGATTGCTTTTGCCAAGTGTTGTTTGCTCCAATCTTGAAGCCGACAGCGCCGACGGCGAGAGCCTGCGTGGGACAGATCGTGACCTGCTCCTGGACGCCGTAGATGCCCCAGAGCCCACGTGACAGCAGAGAGAAGCTCCTCGACGACCACCTGATTGCGCCCGACATTGCCTGGTTCCATCCTGGTTCCACCCTGGTCACTGCTGAGTGACCCAGACTCTGTCCCCTCTGCTTTCAGGTACTTTTCGACTTGAGTCCACCCTTGGACTCCACCGGACACTTCTCTTTCACCCCGCCTGCAGCCCTTTCAGCTTCAAGCACCAAGAGCCTGCGTGACGAAACCCGACTCAACTTCGACCCTGTGCACCCGCTTCCTGTGGGTGAGGTAACTTTGCTCCGCCGGTGTTCCCACACTGGTACACATCTCTAGGGTCTGTGTCTTAAGTTTTGTTCCTCTAGGTTCAGCGGAAGTGTCCTTAAACTTTAACTTTACAACTTTTACGCACATTGGTTAACATTGGTGCATGCGTGCGCTTTCTGCACTGCACCCGAATCCCGCGGGCTTTTCCCGACTTCAGCATTGCTTGTCCCGACTGCTCCCAGCGATTCCCTAGGCCCTAGGCCTAACCACTGTTCGATTGGTATCTCTTATACCACTTGTTTAGTATATGGTTTGAGTGGCCCCCCGCCCTCATCCATATTTGTGCAACTTTATATGTTTAAACTGTGCTTTTGATTTAACGCTTGTGCCCCTTTATTCATAAAGAATACTGGGGATTGTTTTTAGTAAAAAATACATATATTTTTATAATGTATACTTGTGTGGTGTCCTTTCATTTGATATTACAGGATTGTATGTGGTAAAACAGCTTGCTTAACACGACCTCTTAAGTTAAGCCTTTAGGCTGCTTAGTCCATGCTACCCCTAGGATAGCTTGTCTAATAAGGCTGACTTACAACCAGACACCATAAGGGATTGTTTGGTCTGATAACAGGTGGTTCCAGAATTGGAAACATCACCTATCAGGCCAACTTCTCACACCCAAGAACTCTAGGAAAGGAGGCATTGGTTCACAAAAGGGGACAAGCCAGACACCTCCACCTTCCTTAGATTTAACAGATGTTGCCAAGGAAGATTTGCTGGTCATGGCTGCCACAAGTGAGACGCAGTTACACAATAATGGGGTAAACCCAAAAACATCACTAGGACCTGGCTGAAACTCGGTACACAAGGGGGGTGGTCCTAGTGGAAGCACAATATTACATAGACATCAACATCACCTGATCAACCAATTACAAACAATATTTATACATATTGAAAATGTTTAATTGAGGTTAAACATATGTATCATATTGTTCAAAACACATCATATTCATCAAACAAATGTATGCAAAGGTGGCCCTGACGGAGAGGGGAGGAAAAAGAACATCAAGGTGCAGGCGTGAGGGTGAGTGATGGAGGGAGGGCACTGAACAGTGTATACATCAAGTACATAAACGGCCTGTCCAGCCTTAACGAAGGCTAAATTATTCACAGTAACAGAATGTCAAAAAGGACACAGTGAATTTAACGTGTCCTAAGGCCTGTCCAGCCTTAACCAAGGCAAAATTATTTACAGAAACAGAATGCCAAAAAGGACACAGTGAATTCACCGTGTCCATGTTGACATTCTTTTTCAAGTGAGATGCAGTGAGTTATTTTTTCCAGCACTACTACCATCCCTTGGCTAAGATTTTGACATTGCCTATGCACAGAAAATACGCTCAGGACTGAAACAGACTAGTGTTGTGGTACTATTGGAATGGACTGGTACTAATCAGAGTGACCAGTAGCACAGCAGGAACAGTCAGAAGAGCAATGCCAGAGAGGTAACTAAAATCTTCCATGACAAAAAGGATTTATATTGTATTGTATTGTAATTGTAATTATATAGCATATAATACCCCTAAAATGGCAATGAAGTGCTTTATGGCAGGTGCCATGACTACGGAACACAGGATTAGAGGTTAATCCAGTGCATATGATTTGGCTATAGGTTACTTATTGGTTAATTTTTATTGTTGAGATTAGTCTTGCACTAAAAGGAAATCTTTCCATACGTTTAGTCCAATCTCTATGTGGTTGATCAAATTAAAAGGCGCTACATATGAACATTAGTGGGAGTATGGGAGATCATGTGAATTCATGTAGTGATTGATGGGATGACTGGATAGGCAAGAGAAGATTAAGTATTGTTAGTTTGCAGGGACATAATTTCAAAGAAGGAGACTGTGGTCTATCAGGCCGGAAGGGGGCAAATTGCAGAAATACAATACCAGAGAGTAGGCATACAGGCATGCAACTTAGGGTAGGCTACGCTAAGAAAGAGTAAGGCATGCGGAGAATGGAGAGTAAGGAGAGGGTCATTTAATAGAAAGGAAAGAGAGAGAAACAGTTGTTAGTTTCAAGTCAAGGTCACTTTTTTCATGGTTTTAAGACTATAAAGAAGCTTTTTTGATGTATCATTCAATCTGAGGATGTATCATTGTAGAAAGAAACAACTTTATTTACGTGTGGGATGGATAGCAAAATGAAGTGTAGTATTTGCATATTGCCCCCCTCCCCATATTGTGCACTGAAGTGTCTATCCACACACAGAGCACGCTACACAGAGCTATGTCAAATTATGGAAAATAACTGAAAAAATGGAATGGGAAAACAAATAAATAAAACATGTCTCTAGTTAGCGCAGATAATGGGGGGACTGTTTAAGCTCTTCAGGATTTTTTTCCAAAAATTCATTGGACCGATTGTGGAGATCTTTGTCAGTCAGTCAGTCAAAGTACTTTATTTCGGTAAGATACCATAAAAAGGCCATACATGCACATAAACATAACACAATAATAAAAAAGATAAAACAAATAAAACCTTGTATTAAAAATCACATACAACCAGTTCCTGCAAATATTAAAAACATCGGAATATTACACCGAAATGTCAGTATATAAAATATGTAAAATTGTGTAAAAAGTATGACACCTCTTAATAAGTAGCCCTTAGTACAAAATATGAGCCTCCAGCTTTAGTATTGCACATCTCTTGTACCACATAGATTGAAGAAATCTTGCTGTGGCAAAAACTATCAGGGTGGAAAGTGTCGTATTTAAGAATCCTGAAGACCTCCCTGTAATCCCTAAAGCCCCTAGCCCTACATAGCTGCAGAACCCATTTCTCCCTAGCCCTAGCGTAAGTGGGGCAGAAGAGCAGGACGTGCAGATCTGTCTCACTGCCGCTCGAACACCCCGGGCAGTTACTTGCCGATGAGGGGGCGTTCCGCCATTTGTGCGTTACCGCCCTCAATGGTAGTGCACTGTGTCTGAACTGGGTGTAAACTTTCTTAGCCAAGAAGGGCTGGATATCATTTAAAAAGACTACAAAGCGGGGATAATCCTTGATGTTCAGAAAAGTGTCCGTTAGCCTACCCATCGAGGGATTACTTGTTGTAAACTCCGTGCGATACCTCCTAAGAGCTCAAAAAAAGAGTTTTCCCAAATCAACCCAGAAAGGACCGGGAAATAGCACAGTCAAAAAGAGAAATTCCTTTCTGTGTATTACACATTCTTATGTTAAACATTAGTTACGGACAACCATTTATTCAGACCAATCTCAAAAATATACAAAGCCCTATCTAGAGTTATGATCATAGCATAAGCCCGTGTGTATCTTACTGGTTTTTTATTTTGTATTAAAAAAGGAATTAAAATAGATGCATATTTGTACATCAAGCAATAGGCAATTAATTACAATCATAACATTACACACAATTCTTATACATTTTTACAACATTTTATAACAATATATACTTCACAATATACATCAAATTAAAAAAAAGATTTTCTTATACATAAAAGAGTCCGGACTATTTTTGAGATTGGTCTGAATAAATGGTTCTCCGTAACTAATGTTTAACATAAGAACGTGTAATACACAGAAAGGAATTTCTCTTTTTGACTATACCTCCTAAGAGCTACATTCAGTAGTTTTTTAGAAAGCAAAGGACAGGAATCTTGGGGAAACGACCACATGTCTCATCTGCCTAGAACCTGGCAGAGTTGCTTGATATAATTCAACCATGGTATTTTCTCCATGTTCCCCCTCTGCAGAATGTCTCTCAGGTCATCCCTATAGCTTGAGAGCTCAGGAGTCGCCCAAAGACGCCTCCAATACAATAGAGGACGATTTGCTGCGATCTCCTGGATTGGTACCAAGGCCCAGGTCCAGCCTCAAAGGAATCAAGGGCGAGCTCACAGGGAGACAGAGCAAGCGCCTTATAAAACTGTTTTCCGTGAGCATCAAAGGGGCAGCTGATGTATGGCCCCATAGCTCTACGCCATAGAGTGCGCCCCCTCTTGCTTGGGCCTTATAAATCTCTAGAGGCGGGCTCAGGACTTTCAATGAGGTGTCGTTAAAAACATTTAAAATACCACCCAAAGATTGCGCCAGCTTTAGGTTGGCCATGGCCTTATGGGTGGAGATCTATAAAGTGCAAACCAGGGGCGCTCTAATGTACGGGGCTGAACTTTGGAGGCATTGCTCCCTAAGGAATATCACCAATGTCCGAAAGCAACTTTACCAGCAGCTATTTGGTCTCACCTTCAGCCCCCCCCACTTATTCCTCTGCTTTTGGACCTAGGGAGGATCCTGATCAAAGAGGAAATTGCTCTTAGAACTTTAACCTTTTGGCATCGTCTATGGGTGACCCCGGAATTAGCTGTATATAGGGCGGAGCTAAAGGAGGTGTTGGATCTACCGGGTGCAGGGAAATTAGCATGGTTTGCACACATATGGGACACATTGCGAAGTATAGGTAGATGGAGCCTATGGGACAATCCTGAGGTAACATGTCCTGCAACAACTAGGAACATACTGGTCAGGAGTTATAGGGAGGGCAAACTTGCCCACCTACAGGAGAGCTCAACAACAGGTACTCTAACAGTTAAATTAATGAGAGTAAAGGACCTTTATTTTTAGAGTCTTTTCTGGGTGATATTCAACTACTATTGGCGAGGAAATTATATATACAATTTAGACATGGGGCCCTTCCCCTGTGTGTTTTTTCTAACAAGTGGGCAGGCACCTTCTCTTTAGGAAGTCCGGCTTGTAGCAATGAGGTGGAGACAGACTTCATGTATTTTTTTTCTGCCCTGGTGTAGCCAGACATCAATGGTTGATACAACTGTGCAGAAACCTGGGATCTTAGTGATGTGCAAAGGTATCAAGGCTCCTGAAATACAATGCTCAAAAGCCTATTGTATTTGCAGTGTTGCGCTTTCTATTTTCTATTTGGTAATTTCTGGAAACCAACCCACAGACCTAAGTTGATATCTTTTAATGGGACCAGGTCCATTTTAATCAATTTTTTTTTATATATATCTTGTTTTAAACAGTTATAGTGGAATTTTAGCTCGAGGGAACATTGTATACCTATTATGTGGATTTTTATCACAGGGGTTCTTTTTTTGTAAATAAGGACTGTATTGGGTTAATAGACTGCATATTTTGCCAAAGTGTACATTCTAACTTTGTATATTATTAGTATATTTTAACGGGGTGCTACATATTTGTTAGACCTCTTTTCAGATACCTAACGTGCTGCAGGTCCATGAATTGTAATTGCAAACCAGGTTTTTGCTGGATACGAGAATGTGTATTTTATAACTGTTTTAATGTATCCTATGATCTATTGCATTTGCTCTTTTATGGTCTATTGGCCAAAAATAAAGTATTCGAAGAAGAAGAGAAAATTATGTAGACAATCTCCCTTGATTTTAGTAAGGGGTTGTTTGTAATGAGTTGGGGTGAACTGGTTCTCCCTTTACCATTAGTGGGTGCTACGGGGCATCTTTTCGTATGTAAACAATGAGGCAAGAATGTGTCTTGGGTCTCAACTTTTTGAACCATATCACACAGATTCCATTATTGAGTTGTAGGATTTCTATTATTTCCCACATTCAGTTATGGTTACCAACACACACAAAAACCCACACTTCAGGAGCCTACAACAAGTACTGAGCAAAGCGGGATTTCAAGGCTGGGTCACGACAGTGTATTCAGCTCCACCAAAACCCCTTCGATACGTGCGAGTGACAACCCTTCGTCCGCGGCCCCCTTCCTGCATCTTAGTCACTCCCCCCATACTGGGTAATCAGAATCGGAGATTCAGCTGGTGCATAATGGTCACCGTTTATTTTGAAAGCACAATACATAAACATCACATTTCCATGGTCATCCGTACCTTCCATGATTTCAGCACTGCACCACATCTATAAAATTACCACACTCTGATGTATTGCTCTTTACACTCCTTACAGTACTTCAGTACTGCCCCCAATGTGACGTCCTCCATCCTTTGGTGCCTAGCACTTGCGGCCTCCAGGTTAGCCTTGGCAACCGACAGTTTGAGTTAGTGCCAATCAAGCCTGACCCGAGCTGCAAGTGCCTTAACCACCTGCTGCTGACCCCATGCTGGCCCCCAGCCTACTCCCTCAGTGCCACTGCCAAAATGCATGGAAATAACATGGTTTTGCAGCTTGTCAACCTAGGCTAGTGTGCTGTCTTTTCTGTCTATTTTGTGCTATTTCCAATTGCCCTGTCCCCAACTTTGCGGCTACGAAGAATGATCTTTGGTGTCGGTGCGTGGTCCAACTTCAGGCGGTCAAGATATGGCTTCCTTGACCTTGCCCCTTTCCTTATCCCCTTTTGCCCTCGCCAAGACCCTTAACTGATTGGTGGGTTCAAACCCTGCCAGCCAATCACCTGCCCCCTCCTTCCTGGGTGCCAGGCTCTTTTCTTCGGCATTTCTGTAGCTCCTGGATGCCCCGCCCTGTAGTGCAGTTCCTATATCCCTGATAAGCTCTGTGCATTGGAATAATATACATTATCGCTTTGGCATAGGACTGAGGTCAGTAGGCCTCTATCGAGTACATTAAACTTAATTACTTGAGTGTGCCAGCTAACTCAGAGGTCACTAGAAACTTCTCGAATAAACAAGAAGGGATTCATTTCTGACATCTGCATAAACATGACAACTTTGTTTCCCTTAGAATCGGAACAGTCTCAGAATCTGGGAAACAATAGATAACAGTTTCACACAGTCAATCGTGCATGCTTCGTTTCTACAGAGTTTACACAGAAATAGGTAGACGGGCATTTCAATAAAAAGGGTTTATTGACCAGTCTTATTTCTTGTGCAAGAGATATGACCTGCTACAATCACAGTGTGCGAAGTATAATACGTACAGCGTTAGCAGTAAGGTAAAATAATACTGTAATAACATGGTTTGTAGCTATGACATATATTCATAAAAATAAATACATAAATAACACAGGCTAAAATGTGAATACTCAACAGGTGCTTCTAGCTAGTTCTACCCCAGTGTACCTAACCTAAGTGTAGGTAAGAAGTAGGTGCTGGTTTTCTATAGTCTAGTTAGTATAGTTAGGATTGATGTTGCCAAGATTTGCCAAAAGTCCCTCTAGGTTCTAGTCTGCTCCTTACCTTAGAATGAGAGAGGTTGGAATCTTTTTCCGGGTCTGGATCTCTAACACCCCGCAAGGGGAATCAGAAACACTGGAGCTGGATTCTCTGCGAGGAGGATGACAGCATCTGGTCAGTGCGTCAGGCGGGGACTCGAATTCCTTCCGAAATTGCCGTTGCGAGCCGTGCAAGTATGCAGCCGTGCCGTATATTTATACCTTCAAGGTGTTTAGGAATGCCAGTATTGACGTAAAAGTCGGGCAGAGGAACGTCATGAATGAACCCCTAAGGAATAGATATTTATGCATTATAAATGAGTTCTTGGAGAAATCAATAATCCAAGCAAGGGGAAGTCCTAAAGGCTTAAGAGTCTGGTTTGCCAAGAACTCGTTGTGACGTGGATGGACGGATGTAGGTGGCCATGCCTGTATTTGGTTAGCATGGATAATGCCTAAATAAGGATTGGATTTCTGTGCCTAAATAAGGGGAATTTGAATTGTGCCTACATAAGGGCATAAGTCAGGAAACCTATATACGGTATCTAAATCGACACACAATTGAGGCCCCGCCCTCAGGAGACGTTCATCTCTGACCTCTACAGTGTCAGGCTTCGCCTTCCTGGCCCGCGCTATGATTTAGTCCACCATGCTGGGGAGTTGCTACCTTTGGGCTGCAATAAATTTCCACAGCAGCAAAGAACTAATTGACAGCATAAAACAAAACAAAGGACCACAATAACGAACCATGTAAGACCACTGAGAGCTTTCCCTTCTCATTGCTGCACGTGGACTCGGGGAAGACTTTAGCGTGCATGCATTTGTCAGGCTCTATACAATCCCACTGCCGCTTCTACAGGAGAGCCCTTAATTTCAAGTACTTACTTTTCGTTAATAGTTCTGGGTTCTCGTTTCACTACAGCGCAGGCACATATCACAGAAACACAGCTTGCTCTTACCACCCGAAAGCACTTTAGGGGAACGCTAACCTTTTTTTACTGCACGAGGCAACAGAATGTCCTGGCCCTGGCCTAATCTCTGTGACGCACCACGCTATTGCAAAGTGGCAAGAGGTAATTATGGAGATATGATTCAAAACTCGAATCCAGTTTTATCATTTCCCTTGACGAGCAGGCTTTCCAGGCTGTTCTCGAGTGCAGTCATTCTGTTTCTCGCTCTTTGCAAGTCAGAATCCCTCGTTCCATTGAGGGCAGTCTCCACTGGAAGCAATCTCGTTAAACCCGGTAATATGTCGACCTTTATTCACACTTTGGAACCTCTATTGTTATTTTGTCTTCACTTATGTAAAACACAGGGGTTTAATTCATAGTTTAGAACCTGATGGTTCTCAGTTTTATATATTTTGATTTAAGGTTTTAAACTACAATCGTATCTATGTATACACTTCTGGCATCGAAACTGCGCAACAGTGGTAAGATGCAAAAGTAAAAAGAGGCATCGGTTCTGCTTCTTTCATTTTATTTTTAGCTCACATTTTAATAAAGTACAACTCAGTGATGTTACGAAAGTTGAGGGGGCCCCCCTGCAAAGCACATGGAGGGGCCCCGCTCCAGATTTAATCTGGAGCTCTCAGGCCTGAGTACTGTGGTGAGGGTCCCCCCCCTCGCAGCGCGGGGGCTGTGGGGGCCTGTGTTACGCCAATGGTACAACTCATCCAGGGAGGTCGGTCTGGGAACATGGAAGAGACGGGCGTTCCATGGGTTTTGCTGTGTGTGTTCCCACGCAACACCCATAATTTTTTACACTGCCCCAGATTTACAACATAGCTTTAATCTGGGGCAGCGCCAAACCTAACGCCTTCCCAAAGCAGGCGTAACAAGTTGAAATGTTAACATTTGTCTTCGTTTTCTTCTCTTTCCACATGTGCTGCATTCTGCAGCACACATAGAACAAGAAAAAACCTCCTTCCTTTGAATATTTTATTATGCAGGAGCTGTCCCTTCGGGGCTTATTTAGAAGCCGTTTGCGCCGCCGGTACGTCAATTTTCCCATATTAAAAGTGACGCACCGGCGGTGCAAGGGGTTTGTAAATACGCCCCTTCATGTTTTTGTTCAAGGCTCTGAAGTAGTCTTTGGTGGCATGCGGAACAATAACTAAAAAAACAACTAAAGTCGAATTCCCTGTGATACATTACCAGAGTTACGGTATTTTCTGAACACTTGTGGGTTCACTGCACATATCACATAATTCAAAAACTGCTGGGTATCTTTGCAGATTTCAAAAATATTTTTTCGTTCAGAAACTGATCATTAACAAAAAAATGTATATGCTGCACTTCTTGGTGACCGACCCTTAGCAGAGATGAATTGGTCAGCTGTTGGTTGCAGATTTGCTAATGCTTTATTCAGGGGTTAACTTGGCAGTAATGAGGTGAAATCTTTTCTCAGACAATACTAATGTGTGCTAAAATGAGTAAAAATGAAATAATACTGCCTCTATAAGTGCTGCATTGTACTGGATAACTTACCTTTTCAAACCTTGCCCATCATTTAGTGCACAATATCCACACAATTTCATTAGCTCTGATCACACTGCGCCATATGGCACCATACTGTGTGCTTCCAGGAGGGAGAGTACCACTGTATTGAGCAGTATACATTTTGAAAATATAGGACCATACTGCACTAGACAGTAAGAGAAGTGAATAGACAGGGTCCTGTGGTCCTAAACAGGGCTTAATTTGAGCCGGTGGTTTCCAGTGCTCAACACCGGCATTTAATTATCAACACCGGGGCTTGTACCAGTCTGTCACATGGTGGCGCTGTTAAAAAAGACTATTGACTGCCGCCCAAGCCTTTCTTATAGGTTGGAGACCTAGAGGAGGCTCAATTGTCACACTTTTAAGTGTGATGATTTGTACTTGAGTTGGTACTGCCGTTGGCAGTGCTGGCAATGTCAATGTGTGGTGCAAGCTGCAGGGGCCTCCTTACGAGGGCTCTGGCACTTCTTTTTTGTGTGAAAGTTAAGCACTGGTCCTGAGAAACCTGCAGCCTTGTCCTTACTCCTCATTGTCACTGAGAGGCAAGCAGGGAATCCCCGGGAGAGACCGCCGCCGTACAATCAAGAGTGCTGCGCACTGATAATGCAGGCAGACAAAGAACGCAGGCCCAATGAGTCTCCCGTGAATATTCACGCGCGCTTCATCTACCAGGCACGGCCCTGACTCCTACCCCTCCCCGTGGTGACATATTTGCATAATTGGAGCAGGCTCCTGCTCGTCCGTTCTCCGCGCGACAGCATCCCCGAGCGAGGTATACCAGACTGACCTTTGCCAAGCGCGTGCATGGGTTAATTGCATCAAGCCGCTGGCGTCCGCGACATAAGGGAAATTGGATTAACTTGGAATTTGGAGTTATCTTTATTTATAAAATGTGCTCGTGGTGTCAGTTAAGTGAGGAAGACAGTTTATTTTTACACAGTCTGCTTTGTATTCTCCCAAGGAAGTGATATTTCTTGGCGTAGGGTGTCACCACGCTGCTTCCAGGCAGCCATTCCCCAATTAGCTTAAGTAAAACCTGCATAGTGGATTAGCATTTTATTCTTGTTCAGCTGACAGCAAACTTGTTCTCTGAAAAATCCGTCAGATGAAACATCAAATTATGTATTGTTTATACAATTAATTTTGATGGCACCCCTTTACAGTGGTTGATCATTAAGCGCATAGATAAATGTGGGTGCTGCCTGTGGTAACGAATGGCGCATGTATTTATGTATGTTTTGGTATCGATATAGCGCAAACCTAGCCTGGAAGCAATTGAAAACTGCAGGCAATAGAACACTTTGCAGGAGACTAATCGTGCTTTTTGATTGAGGAAGGGTAAAAACATGTAAGTAATGCTACCAGATTATTCCATGTCAGGAAGGATGCAGCGTTCCTGCTGTTATATAACATCCTCGTGCATTCTGGTAGTTGTAGTTTTGATTTTCATCATTGAAACCAATTGGATTAAACTACCATGTTACATTGACTTGCCCAAAAAACACAGGGCTCAATCATTGTGGCCTTGAGCAGTGTGGCCATTTTGTAATGCAGTCATCTGGAAACCGCATATTTAAGGTGAAATCTGAGGCAGTGGGGTCATTGATGAGGGCAAGCGAGGTGTTTAATACATTGTGGTTGTGGCGATGCTAAACGTGGGGAAGTTGGCTCTATTAAGACCTCTATTGTATGTATGTATGTATATATGTATGTATGTATGTATGTATGTATGTATGTATGTGTGTATGTATGTATGTGATACTTATATAGTGTAAACCTAGCTAATAGACGGCAGAGAGCTGTACAGAGTTAGAGGCAAGCCTACAGTCAATTAGAATTCGACCCCCTTAAACCTGAAAACTACCGCCCTATCTCCCTTCTCCCTTGGGCCACGAAAATAGCGGAGGCCCATGTGAATGCCACTCTTTCAGACCATCTTGGTAGGTTTAACATTCTTGACCCTACTCAGAACGGGTCACAGCACGGAGACGGCCCTTCTCTCTATGGTCGAGCACCTGCGTTCCGTGCTGGATTCGGGTCGGACGGCAGCACTATTGCTATTAGATCTCAGTGCCGCCTTCGACACGGTCTCGCACGGGATTCTGCTTCGGCGTCTTGAGGAGGTGGGCGTCTCTGGCCTCGCCTTGTGCTGGTTTTGATCCTTTCTTACGGATAGGTCATTCCAGGTGGCGATCCCGCCCGGTAAGTCGTCATCTTACCCGTTAGACCAGGGAGTCCCACAGGGGTCATCGCTGAGTCCCACCCGTTTCAATCTTTATGTGAGACCATTGGCTGCGGTCATCAAGCGGTGGGGCCTGACTATGGTCTCTTACGCAGATGACACGCAGCTGGCGGTCACACTGAGCGGGGACTCAGATCTGGAGGCTCCCAGGTTCTGTGATGGTCTGCGGGAAGTGGCCAACTGGATGAATTCCAACTGTCTCCAGTTAAACACTAAGAAGACGGAGATTATGGTGGTTGGTAAACAGGTGGCTTTGTGGGGCGACAAATGGTGGCCTTCGGATTTGGGTGTGACTCCCCTCCCAGCGTCAGAGATAAAAAACTTGGGGGTGTGGCTTGATCCTTCTCTGAGTTTCATCTGCCATACCAAGAAGGTGGCGGCTTCTTGCTATGGCATCATTAGAGGACTTCGACCCATCCTCAAATTCTTTGATGCACCCACAAGACAACTGGTGGTCCAAGCATCAGTGCTGTCCAGGCTGGACTATGCCAGCTCACTACTGGCGGGGGTTAACCAGTCAGAACTCTCTCGACTGCAGCGGGTTCAAAACGCTGCGGCCCGACTGGTGACAGGTCTGCCTAGGCGGTGCCCGGTGTCCAATACCCTGCGCTCTCTCCACTGGCTCCCTGTGCAGCAGAGGATTAGATTCAAGGTTCTTTGCCTTGCATTTAAAATCCTCAAGGGTACATCCCCGCAAATCTTGGAGAATCTGCTGATTTCCTATGTCCCCTCCCGCACTCTTAGATCTCTAGGCCAGAACTTAGCAGTGGTCCCGCGTTTTAAGCTGAGCAGAGTTGGTGGCCGCTCCTTCCGAGTTCTGGCGGCGAGCTGGTGGAATTCTCTCCCTCCGCAAATCCGGGCCATCGATGAGCTCCTTCAGTTTAGACGGGCCATCAAGACCTTTTTATTTGTTTAGCCCTTTGAGGTGTCTCTTCTCTCTTCTGCTTGCTCTTAATGCTGTGTTGTGTTTACCTTTTCAAAGCGCCAGGACGCCCCTTTGCTGGGGCAGCTGTGCGCGGTACAAATAAAAATAACATAACATAACATAATTGTAGGGGAAGCTGGGTTCTGAGTGGAGGTGGCCTGTACTTCATTCTGATTTATTGTTGTTTAAAGAGGTGCCTTCAGATCTTTCCTAAATTGGAGCAGCGTTTGGGTAGTTCTTATGGATATAGGGATGTTGTTCCATATCCTGGATGATAAATGGAGAATGTATGTTCATTTTTTTCTTCTTTACATTTCTTCACCTCTAGTTTGATTATGTCCTCGCTGAGGGTGTGCAAAGAGCTACCGAAAATGAAAAGCTTGTTAGCCCGATAGGCGGTAATACTGGGAGCAATGGGTTTCTAGCGGATGTTGCTTATTTTGGTGTGGATTGATAGGTGTCCAAGTGTCACTTATTTTAGTGATATGGTTAACCAAAGAAAGTAATTTTAAAAGTCTTTTTTGGTGTTTGGACAGTTATTCTAGCGGTTGACGGCATTGCAAAACACCACTTGATGGTACCCTGGGTATCTGATGGGTTGACTGAGGAGCAGTTTCAGTGGCTATGTTGGTAAGTGTAGATGGTAACAGCATCTCCTGATGATGGTATGGAATAGCAGGAGTTTCCTCTTCCTGTCTTCTCTCAGGAAGAAGGAGTCCAGGAGGATTGAGGCGTCTGAGCTCTTCTAAAGTGAGAAAAATGGAAACTGTGTGACTCAAGGGTAGATTTGTGTACGATATGGCGTATGGAAGGTATGGTGAATTAACATATATTTGGATTGGTACCTAGCAGAATGATTTAAATAGACACTGCCACTTTACAAAGCGCAAAGTCCTTAAAACTTACATTAAACAACACAGCATAAAAACATATCATCAGAGCAAAGGCGAAAAGAAAATAATTTGTCTATTCATAGCAGTTGTAAATAGGAATCAGCTAAAAATAAGTGAATGAGATGCCCCTACAAAGAATCCTGTCTGAAATCCTACCATGAGAAGACCCATCAACCACCAGTGGCTTCAATGTCTCACTCTGCAAATAGTGTGCCCCCTGTCACCTTTACTAATGGCACTCCTGCACCAGTAGGCTACTGCTGTGGTGGCAGGAGGTGCTTTTCCTACATGACATAGATGCTGAGCATGGCAGTGAAAGGTGGTAGGTTAGCAGGATCCTTAGTTATCTTTGAAAGAATCATGAGGTGGAGCAGCCGAGTGAGACATAGAGGGGTGTATTCTCAATGAACTATCGCTGCGTTATCTGCACTTTATCGCAGCCAAAGTTGCGATAAAATTATCACCCTATTCACAAGCTGGTGCAAACAGCCGAAATCACCAGTTTACCTGCGATAGCAGCTGCCAAAAACATCACCGCAGATGACCCAGGCAACTATCGCTAATGAGATGCAGAGTAGGCATTCCCGTGCCAAAAGCCACAACAGCACCACTCTGCAACATTCTCAACAACCAGCCAGATCGGCAATAAGGTCACAAAACAGGCGGTAAGGCGCGTTAGCAGCAGGAAATTAACACCGCCTCTGACCTGGTGTAAAGTCGGACCACAGCCTGCACCACAAAAGGGAGCCCAGCCCAGAGCTACACTTGAAGGGCAACAGATGCCATGGAGCCACTGATTATGCAGGCCGGACACCCAAGAGGGCCACAACACAAGCCCACCCCCCCGGACCAACACTGAGGCAGCGCAGGCAAAGACAGCGACCCCCTGAAAACACACCAACCTCACACACCCAACACCAGAGAATGCCATTGCCCACTACAGGCCCAAAAGGACAACCAATATCCCACTGCAGACAAAGCTGCTGGCCGTGCTGCACCTTTTGACCTCTGGTACCTACCAACCAGCAACTGCCAGATTCAGAGGAGCCACATGAAAGCACCTCAAACCTGTCCTAGATGCCATCACCAGCTTGGTACCCCAGTAACAATCCTACCCCACACTGCGTAGGAACAGCCGGAAACCAAACAAGATATCTACGCCATAGTAGGCTTCTTCACGATGTGGGTGCAATTGAATGCACACGTGTCCTACTGGTGCCCCCTGGCAACACTGCACACAATAACCACCACAGAAAGCACAGGCAGTCCATCAATGTGCAGGCAATAATGGTCCCCCGGGAAATCACCACCAACATTGCCGACAACCACCCAGGCAATGTGCATGATTCCTACATCTTCTGACAGTCCATCAGCAACCGGCGCTTCCAGGATAGCACCTAAGGAAATGCACTGCTCATTGGTAAGTACCAAATGAACACACCATACACCTCATATCCACAAATATGCAATTCATAACTCTGGGAATGCACACATCACAAACTCACATACAACATGCCCACCCACCAGACACGACAACACAACTTACTGTGGGAACCTGGGCCAGCCATGTACATGAGCCATCAACGTCATGGCACATCAGCCACACAATAGCTGAATGTGGTGAGAGGCGGGAACCAAGCATGTGCGAAGGAGGCAAGTGGCCCATGAATGAGAATGTACCTATTGGCAAGTGTGGTGCAGATGTGATGGCCAGACTGCAGTATGCAGACCACACACATATCCATGTCGACATACACCGCTGGTGTATGGAGTGTAGTGGACAGTGGACGCAACCGTGTCACCTAAGCCACTGGGTAAGATTGCAGAAATGTAGCTTGTTACGTCCCCCCGTAAGCATGAGCGGAGTGGGCTGGCCCGGCGTATGCCAGGCCAGCATAGGGGTGTGAAAAAAAGGCACGTAACTCTGGGCATGGTCCTCTTCCAGAATGCCCAATGTCTCTGCTAGGGCAGCGCCCCTCAGCCCGCCACGAGACTGATGCAGTTGCCATGAGTGGTGTTGCCTGGGATCCTGTGCACCCACTGAACCCCAGGCCGCTGGTTCCAGAACTCGACTAGCCCGCCCCTGCGCACCAGGCCTCACTGCTTGCCTGCCGACACTGGCGTGTGTCAAAGAGGGTCCACTACGTGCTGGTGCAGGCTCCAAGCCCGTGACCTTGGCAGCCTCCTCCGACCATCACGGCCTCCATGACACAGGCCCGCAGTACTCCTTTCTTGTTGATGCACTCCACCGTCATTCAGAGCGGACCAGTAGGTCACACATTTAGAACTGAGCCTTGATTACACTATGGCAGAGAACAATATTTATGGCTGATGTGCTGTCACTATACTCTCTTCGATGTGGTGCCACCAGGTCTTAGTAGTGCATCACAACTGCAAGTTTCTGTGGGCCCACGCAGACTACTGCCCTCGGCCTACGCTGTGCCCGAGTAGGTCACATAATTGGAACTGAGCATTGATTTTTCAATGACAGAGTGCATATCATTGCACACAAGGAGAGGTGTAAGAGGATGACGCATTGCAGTCAGGAGGGAAAAAGGATCATCATTACGGAGGTTATCGAACACTACCGACAACTGCCCTGGTGTCACTTACTCTGTGCATTGCGAGCCAACAATACGTGGCTGTGTGCCACTGCTGACTGCTGCCTCCGGCCGACACTGCAGTCGAGTAGGTCACACATTTGGGACTGAGTCTTGATTTAGCAATGGCCGAGTTCATATCATTGTACCCGCATAATCGCAGACTGCATCCCCTCTCAGCGCTGATACCACTAAGTCTGTTCCCCAACATTCATGGGCACTCTCTGGTCGAACATTGGTGGTGTCTGTGTCTATGGAATAGGTGTTAGTTTTTATCCTCATGAGCTGATACCGAATTGGTGGTGGCAACGAGGCTTTAGCACTCCACTCCTCCATTTGCTGCTTCCGGATAGCTTCTGCCCTCTGCATCTTGCCCTGAAGTACACCTTCCACTGTCTCCTGCAACCCTCCGCAACATTCACCTTCAACATTGACGAGGGCCCGCTCAGTCTGCGTGGCCCTACCTCAGTGGACCGCAAGTCACCGTCCCATGGTGGTGTGCCTGTGCCGGCCGCTGTTCATCCGGGGCCACTAACTCTATGCAGCTCAAGTCAGGGACCCTGTCTGAATGAATATTGGATGACCTCTGTGACGGTGGTCTTGGGGTCATCAACGCCATGTGTATGTGGCCCTGCACTGTCCGCTGCCTCCGGCCTCAACTGTGGACCACCAGGGCTCACACATCAAATCGAGTCCTGACCGGCCCGGACATCGCATCACTGCAGGAGGCACACGCCACCATCGCCAGGGCCAACTCCAACCACCATCTGCCAGAGTCAAAACAGTGGTACTGGCAGACTAACAGAGTTGTTCAGACCTATCGTGGATGCCATCATCTGCCTGATCCCCTGCTCAGCACTCCAGGTGCCACTGACGCAACCCATGGACCGTTACTGATCGGGTTTTGTGCTATGGAGAGGTTGCGCAGCAATGTCACCTCAGGCAGTGTGGGGGACCTGTGAAGTTGTTGAGGAAGATGATGCAGGTCTAACACACCCCACTGCATCTGCATCTGGAATATCCAGAATGGACACAATCCTAGTCATTTTCATCACATGAGCGCGCCCAGCTCTAGTGCCCCAACCTCAGTGCACTGCAACTCACGGACACTTCTGTTTGTATGTTGGGTGACCTCTGTGCTTGCTCCAGCTCCCTCCATGTTGCTAAGCAGTTGACTCTGTTATGCAGGTGTTTTCTGTTTCCGTTGCACTGGTGTCCACTGTTGAAGTTGTTGCCAGAACCAAGCACTCCTTGCGGGCTGGCTTACACTCACCCCACACGCATCTATCACAGGCGTTACTGTACATGTGGCCCTGCCACTAAAGGGGCCAGGCGCACATGCCTGTAGCCAGATCAACATAATATCTGCGTGTGTCCCTGTGGTCTGTTTTATGCACGAGGGTCCTGGGCCTACGACATTACATTGTGCTGTGTACAGCGGATGCAGACATGTCACCGCAAGCAGCGGGTTAGATCATGGACATGTAGCTTTGTCGTCACCAACTCAATTCATAGGGGGAGTGGACTGGGCCATCGTACACAGAGCCAACGTCGGTCTGTGACTGATCTTTGGTTGCACCTGGGTGTGGTTCTGTACTGGGAATGTGCATCTGCATGTGTCTCTATGGCAGTGTGGATATCCTTTGTGGGGTGTAGGTGGTCCCTGTGTAGTGTAGTTCCTGTATTCCCAATAGGCTCTGCGCATTGGAATAACATAAACGATAGTTTAGACGTAGGACTGAGGTCGACTAGGTCTCTACTGAATATGTTAGACTTAATTATGAATGCCAGCTAGCTCAGAGGTCACTAGAAACGTTCTCGAATGAACTGGAAGGAGTTAACTTTCCTGAATAGACAAGAAGGGATTAGTTTCTGACAACCGCATAAACGTGACAACTTTGCTCCCTCCAGAATAAGGAGTATATCTCCAGAGTCGTGTGAAAACAATAGACAGCTATTTCACTCAGTTAATCGTGCATGCTTAGTTTCACCAGGAGTGCAGAGAAGTAGAGAGACGGGCCTTTTCAATAAAAGTTGTTATTTATTGAGCAGTCCTCTTTCTCATGCAAGATAAGTGAATTGCCACAATTACAATACTTATCATGAAGTAAAGTGCGTACAGTAAAAGGAGTATTATGAAATAATACTGTAAAAGCATTTATACGGTTTCTGAGCCATAAGATACTTAAAATGGATAAAATATAGACATACATAAAATCATTGACTAAACATACTCAACTGGTGCTTCTAAGATACGCCTACCCCGGTGTACCTAACCTAAGCCTAGTACGTGGGAAGGAGTACGTCAGCTGAAGTTTATAAGTTATTTTTGTCAAGAATCTGAATCAAGAATTCTCCAAGGATCTAATCAGCTCCGTACCTTGGTTATAGAATGAAGGAGGTCTTGTATCTCTTTCTCAGGACTTGATCTCCCAGCAACCCGCAAGGGTGACTGGAAACACTGGAGCTGGATTTCTCGCCACGAGAAAAGACAGCGTCTCTCTCAGTGCGTCAATGGGAGGGTTGGCTTCCTTCGGCACTCGTTACAGCTGGGCTTCGGGTAAGTAGATAGCCGATCTACTCCAAACCACCGTGTGTTTGCTTAAGGCAGATGCTGGTATATTTATACCTGGAAGGTGCAGAGTTTGACGTAAGGTTGGACATAAGACGTCACTAAGAACTTACAGTTCTTTCTGGACTCCAGGAGTTCTTGTATAAATCAAAACAAAAGCAGGGGGAATTCCCGGGCTGCTGGAGGCTTGATTTGTTTAAAGAACGCGTTGTACTTTCTAGGAGTCTATGGGAGTAGCCTTGCCGTATTTGGACTGCATTGGCTATGACTAAATATGGCTATGATTCTTATGCCTTTATAAGGATATGATTTGTTATAACCACATAGGGGCATGAATCGAGAATATTTAAATAGGGTCCTAGATACGTTTACAACACCAACTCCACGTATAATGTCCATCATTACTAAATACTAAGCAATACTAAACATATAACGATGCATGTGTTTTCCAACCCACCCCAAAATACATAAAATGCATTTGAAATGGTATGTACACGAAAAATGAGTATCATACTGTACGTTTTCAAGCAGAGGTAACATTCAGATAATGCATATATGGTACGTTGACTGAATGATTTGCGAAAATTACATTTATTAAATGGCTCTTAATACAGAAGAGAAGGTCGAGACCATTTCATCACATATTTATACAATACTGTACATGTGCTAGAGGCTAAGTCAAAATATTGTCTCTAGAGTCTCTAAAAACAGAAGTTCTGTTCTCTAAGAATAGTTCTACTTTAAGCAGGGTACCATGTGCCAGAAAAAAGGTAAATATTTTGGGAATGGAAAAAAAATAATTTCGCTTTCAGGGGGAAAAATAGTTCCAATTGTTTTCAGTAGTGTTGTTTATCAAAAACTGAAGGCCGAATTCAGAGTTCAGGGAATGCTGTGTGCTCGTTGTTTCAAAAGTTATTCTCGTTGTTAGGAGAGAACATCAAATCCGACAGGCTGGCAAAGAATTTGTCTACAACAGTAGGTGAAAGTTGGACCAGGTCCGAAAAAGTAGAAATAGTGCAAATGTGCGAAGCATTGCTATCATCTATGTCTGGATCAGCAATGTTCACGGAAGGTTGTACCTGTGTGCCGCTTTCATCTCGTACTTCACCGCCACCTAATCGTAATGGTGAAGTCTCAACGAATGCCGTCATCAGAATAGGTAGCCGCTGGGGACAACATGTTGCATGAGCCGTTGCCGAACCAAGCAAAGTATCGATATCCATAGGTACTGCTGATGGTAGTGTAAGACAGATGTCCAACACGCATTCTTCTCCGCATAGCAGGCATCGTAGAACAGGTAAGATGCAATCTTGCCAGATTGGTCTGAATGAAAGAAACCAGGTAGTACTCAGATCTCTTAGTTGGGCAAAGCCGAGGACTTTAGTGATCCGTTCTCGGTATCGTATAGCCATGATCGTTTCTTCCATTGTAGCCTGAGTTTTGTCTGTGGCTTGACTTGCCATATCGGAGTAGAAGGAACAAAAATAAAATTCCTGCTACGAGTCCCAAAAGAAGAGGCAGTCCGCCGAATACAGAATGCACAAAATTCGGGAAGATTCCAAGAACTGTCTCAAAGGGTGCTAACAGTCCCGAAAAAATTGTCTTAAATACATGTGCGATGCCACTGGTATCTGACATGTTTAAGATTTGGACTAACATTTCTACGAAATGCACGGGGCAATTTGTCGATAATAGGGAATGTATCTCTGCCACTGTCCTTGCAACTTGCAGATCATGCGTCTCTTTGGACGAGGTTAAAGGCACAGTTGTCTGTAAAAGAGTAGACTTCATTCTGCTTAAAGTATCAATTCGAATAGAAGAGATATTCAGAGAAGGCCATATTGCAGCCTCCTTGTCTGGTTTGCGTGTTTGGATACAATACTTGCATACAGCAAATGACCCTGGAAGTAACGCTCACGAGATAGGCTTTTCCTGGCACCATGCCACAACAGCTGTGGTCACTTATAACATAGCTGCTGTTGGAAAGCTGTCTGAAAAAAGTCTCTATCTGTGTTGCAGGAGTGCCGTGCAGGTGACATGAAAGGTTGTTTGATGAACCTTCGCAGGCCCCATGCAAGTTAATACCTTGACACAGAAGTGTACCGCTTAGTGAATTTTTTACAGTTGTTACCACTAAGAAATACTTCTTTTTTCCCTTCGCTATAACATTTATGTGTATAAAGTAAATTCCAGGTTGACTTGATGTATCCTTTACCCAACTTTTCATACAGGCCTGCTGGTATATACTTTTGGCAATACTGAAACTGAAAAGTTGTTATCAGAATTGTAATTGTACCATGTATTATCCATTCAATGACAGGTCTCTCTGACATTGTCAATGGTAATCTCTCAAGTTTTTCAATGCTCAGAATCGTATAGTCTGCTCCTTTTTGTGCCAAACTGATTTGTTTATCAGTAAGGTTAAAGATAGAAAATAATGACGTTAAGTTGAGTAGACGCCATGGCACGTAGCCTGAACGCAGATTTTGTAACGTCCAGCCTAACTGTACAATAGACCGCAATTGGGACTGGCCATGTTGTAGCTTTAGCAAGTCCTGCTCTATTATATCAATAGCAGATGATACAATGCTGTCCAGTGAATACATTCTGGAGGACAGAGTCGTTAACCCATTGTCCACTACAGACAGTGATTTTTCCAAATTAATACGATCAATTTCTCATATTTTTTCAGCAGTTTCAATTTGCATCACTTTCCAAGCTACGTTGTAAGCAGCGTATATACCGGCGTATATGAAACGTTTTTGACGCTGTTTGCGAGGTCCCATTATGAAATCTCGCAAGTCAGCACCTTCTTTAAGTAAAGTCAAGTGTTGCTTAATTTCAGGCAGTGTGGATTTCTGTAGACATTTGAGACATAGCTTTCCTACACTGTATGTTGTAACTATCCCTGGATGTTGTCTCTGGGAATATCTTGTGAGTTTGAGTTTAAAACATTTGTATAGCGCACGTTCACCTGGCGGTTTCATGGCGCTGTAGTGTACTAAGCCCCTAGGAACAGGAAAGTCGGGGACGGGATAGAGAATGAGACTGTTATGATGGGAAGGCTTGTGAAAAAAGAAAAGTTTTTAGAGCCTTTCGGAAGTGTGAATATTGAGTGGAGGATCTTAGGTGAACGGGGAGAGAGTTCCAAAAGGCGGGGGCAAGTGTGGAAAATTTCGTGCCTCCCCACTTTTTACACCTAAAACGGGGAACTGCCAACAGTTGTTGGGAGGATGAGCGCAGTTCCCTGGCGGGGGCGTAGGCTTTGATTTCCGAAGAGTTAAAGACAGGGGCAGTGCCGACCCGAGCCTGAAAAGTAATACAGCCCATCTTGAACTGGGCTCGTTCTCGGATGGGGAGCCAGTGTAGGGACTTGAGGAGAGGGGTGACATGGTGGGATTTGGTCAAGTTGTAAACCAGGCGGGCAGCCTGGTTTTGGACCAGCTGTAATCGTCGCATACTGTAAGCAGGCATGCCACAGTATAGAGCGTTGCCATAGTCAAGGCGAGAGATTACCATCGCCAGGACTATGAGCTTTAGGGCGGAGAAAGAAAAGAAGCGAGAAATTTTGCGGATGGTGCGGAGTGAGAGGAAAGAAGAGGACACCACTTGACTGACCTGGGAGTGCAGAGTGAGTTGATCGTTTAACTTAATCCCAAGTGTTTTCACCGAGGAAGAAGGAGAAGGGGGGGACCAAGGGAGGGGGGCCAGAAGAGAGAGGTCCAGGGACTGGAGCAACCACCTGTCAAAACCAGCTCAGTTTTGTCTGGGTTTAACTTCAAGTGGTTGTAGTTCATCCAGTCCCGGATGAAGATCATGACAGACTGGACTTTGATCATGGACTCAGGGGAAGGGGACAAAGTAAAAATGAGCTGAAGGTCGTCCGCATAGTTATAGACAGAGACCTCCATTGGTTGAAGGGCAAAAATGAGAGGGGCAATGTACAAGTTAAATAAAAGAGGGGAGAGGGAGGAGCCCTGGGGAACCCCGCATTGTACTTCACGGAAGTCCGCCAAGAAGTCACCCAGGCGCACTGCCTGGGTGCGGTCCCTCAAAAAGGAGGACAGCCAGACCAGGGCCGAACCTCCAATTCCTTCCGCCTTGACACAGGAAAGTAAGATGGAGTGATCAACCGTGTCGAAGGCGGCGGAGAGGTCAAGGAGGACCAGGGCCTGGGGGTGGTTAGTGTCCATGCCCTCTCTGAGGTTGTCGAGGACTGATAGTACCACGGACTCCGTGGAGTGTGCGGGGCGAAAGCCAGCCTGACGGGGGGCTAGCACCCTGTTCTCCTCCACAAATGCACTGAGCCCTCTGGTCACGTGGCGCTCCATTACCTTCCCCAGAAAAGGCAGTAATGAGATGGGGCGGTAATTGACAAGAGCGGAAGGGTCAGCGCCAGGTTTTTTAAGGATAGGGACAATGATGGCCGATTTGAGAGAAGGAATAACAGTGCCCTGGGACAGTGAGCTGTTGAGAAATTCAAGAGGGGGCTGCACACAAACCGAGTAGAGGCATTCGAGGATGTGGGCGGGACAGGGGTCCAGAGGGGAGCCTGACTTGACCATGGACAGGAGGGAGAGAAAAGCTTGTTCTGTCAGAATGGGGAATGAGTCAAGGCGTGCTCCGACTGACGGACACTGGGGGTCGATAAAGGAAGGGGGGTTGTTTGCTTTGATGTTAGAGATTTTATCCAGAAAATAAGTATTAAGGGATTCGCATAAGTCCTGGGAGGGGTAAGGCTTGAGGGTAGCTCTGTCGGAATAGGCGAGATCGTGCACAATGGAGAAAATTTCTCTAGGCTGATTTTCTGCAGCCAGGATTTTTGAGGAGAAGTAAGCAGTCTTGGTCGCCAAAGTAGCTTTTTTGTACTGAGACAAGAGGATGATATACTGGTTTTTGAGGTTGGGGTAGTAGGCTCGCCTCCAGGTCCGCTCAGCCCGGCGCACAGTAAGTTTTAAGGCCTTCAATTCCTCATTGAACCGACGGCTCGTGTCGTTTGCGCGCCTGGAGGACACCCGTCTAAGGGGGGGCGACAGAGTCGCAGCCTGATAGGAGCCAGGAGTTAATGGAGTCGGCTTGTATAGACGATGACAGACCATATAGGTCCGGACTGGATACCGAGAGTATGGTGGACAGAGCGGCCACATCCACCTGGTTCCAAGAGCGCGCCCAGATGTTTTTGGGGAGAGAGGGCTTAGTGACTGGGCTAAGATGTAGGGAAAAGGATATCAAGAAGTGATCGGACCATGTGCAGGGGGAGATGGACAGGGAGGCTACTGGACAGTTAAGTGACCAAATCTGATCAAAGATGTGGCCCTGATTGTGAGTGGGGGAGTGAACGTGGGAGTCGAATTTGAGGGAGCGAAGGGTATCTGAGAATTCTTTGGAGGTCGGGCATTCAGCGGGGTCTGTAGGCCAAAAGTTAAAATCTCCTAATACCAAGATGGAGGAGTTGTTGACCGCTAAATCTTGAAAGCCGGATAGAAAAAGTTGAGGGGGTTGGGGGGGACGATACATAAGTAATCAAGTGAGCGGGACACTAAAAGAAGGTGAACGGACAACTAAAAAGTCTGTGGAGCCAATGGGGGGAAAGACTAAAGACTGAAAGGAAATTTCTCTACGGGCGATCAGGGCGACTCCGCAGCCCGATTTGCCGGAGGGTCGGTCGGTGCGCAGAGCATAATATGAGGCCGGAAGGGCAGCTAACAAAGAGGGAAGGGAGTTGACACAAAACCAAGTCTCGGTAAGGAATAAGAGATCCGGTTTGTGCGAGTCTAATAAGACAAAGAGTTCGTGGTAGTGCTTCACTGCTGACCTGGTGTTAAGATAATAAATGGATAGTGTGGTAAGCACCGGGGGAGCGGGATGGCCGGAGGAGGGCCAGGGGGGGGGGGGGAGGGTAAAGGCGGAAAGAAGGGGAAGGGCGCGGGGCAGTCAATCCCAGCCTGCCGATGTGCTGCATCACAGGGTCATCCAAAGGCCATAGGCCTTGGAGGTTGTAAAGCTGCGCAGATGAATATTGTATAACCTGGGCATGATGGAGAGCCCCTAGGCCCGGCCGGCCGTGGACGGGCGCAGACGGGCTTACCTTTGGCGCGCCTTCGGCGCCCAGTCGGCGCGCCCGCTGAGCTCGTCCGCTGCGCGTCCGGAAGATGCACATGATTTATAGATAGGTAGGGCGGCGACCGGGGGGGGGGCGTGGCCTCCGGCCTTGGATCTGGCCTGGTCTGTTTGAACCCCTGTGTTTTGTTCAGGAATCTATCTTGACAGTTATTTGTGTCTGTGGGCCAGATCAACCATTTTTTCCAATCAGGATTTGTTCTGTTTTGGTGTAAAATATGGGATACGTCTATCTCCACATCTGTAGTGCTATTACTATCAGGTATGGGCTTTGGAATAGATGGTTTGTTTAATTCTTTTATCTTGGCTAGGCCAAGACAGGTTGTTTGTTGAATGGTGTCATTCAGGAATATTATCTGTTCTGGGATCATGCAGGCTCTGAATAATGATTCTAAACCTTGACCCTGCCAGTCTTTTGTACCCTAGGTGGTTTTTGTTTCAATGCTGTTTTTCCAAAATTCAAAACCAAATGTAGACATTTTTTCATAAAAATGTTCTGAATAAATCAATTTAGTATTTGTCAACATGTTTTTCATTCCTATCTTATTTAACATTTTGAAATAAAACGTTTCTGGAGCAGTGTTGTTAAACCATGAGAAGTATGGGAATTTCTCATAAAATGTTTTCGAGCTGCCTTTTGGCGGTGTTGGACAATGTTTCCATTGGTTATAAGTCAAAACATTTCTAGGATGAGCAGATTTATGCAAATAGTGATGACCATAATGATTAAAACAGTACATTTCTTCATATTTTGATGAACCCTGCAAATAATCATGTTCTGTGAATTTTGCTGACATTTCTAAATCTGACATCATATTATTAATATTTTCAAAGTACCAATCATCAGAGAAAGTACTTGGTTTTACAAAGTCACTTAATGAAACCTTGAACTGGTGTGGATATTTCAAGAGCTCAATCGGGCCATAGATTTTGTAATCCGTTCTGTCCCATGCTACACCACCAGGTATTGGAATGGCTGTGATGTTCACTGATGACAGTTCTCTTTTTTCGATGTGAGAAGATCTGTGTGGCTTTAGGACCAAGTTGATGTTCAGACTTGCTGTGTCCATTGTACTATATTTTCCATCAATAAATCTACCCAAACTTAAAATCAAGATGAGCCAACGTAGGAGGAAAAGTACACCTAACACAATCCATAATTCAATCCATGGTGAAATCAGATATGTTTCTTTGAGTTGATGAAAGAGTTCAGTCATTTTTTCTTTGAGAGTTTTTGTTGCTGGCCTGTCTTCATGTTCACTTGGATCATCAGAAAAGTCATCGAAATTGATGAAGTAGCCAGATGCAGTTCTGTCAATTGTTGGAATTGCTTCCGGATTTCCTTTAGTCTTTGAATTTTCTTTTGTCACATTAGTATAGTCTGAGGCTACATCATTGTAGACAGGTGTTTCTTGATGAACTGTTGCAATTTGGGTTTCCAGAGGCACGAGTTCCATGGCTTTGTTGCATAGTCCTTTTTTATTTACTGCAGGTTTATCAAAGGTGATTAGTCTTTCAGTTTGAACCTCTTGGATTGTAGCAAGGTTTGGTCTTCTGCTACTTCTTGGGAGTCCACTGGGCCTACTACTTATTATTGGCCACATGATTGTAGTTTTATCAGGTCGATTGATACAACTCTGTTCTCCTTTTTACCAGCAAGGGGCGGTAGTACTACTGATCCTGTTCCGCTGACAGCTAAGACAGGTACTGCTTTTCTGTAAGAAGGCCCAAATTCCTTCTTCACCGCGATCTTTTCTCTGAATAGATCCCCAATCTTTGGAATCCAGACAGGTCTTGCTGGGACAGGTGGTTTTTCTTCAGTGGCCGTTGGCTTTAGCTTTGTGTTACTTAGACTTCTTCTTGTTTCATTTAAGTCCTGTAAAACAGCCAAACGATCTTTGATATCAAAGGTATTTTGTTTCACCACTGAAGTCTGACAATCTAGATCCTGGATGATCATTCTAGTACCGAACAAAAGTTCGTATGGAGTGATACCTCTTAGAGAATTTCTTGGCAGATTGTTAAGACTACGTTGGGCACTTATTAGATGTTTGACCCACCCGTCACCCGAACCTAATACCCTCGCCGTTATAGATTGCTTTATGTCACGGTTTTTTCTCTCCACTACCGCATTTCCCTCGGGATGGAATAGACTAGAGTACCGCAATGCAATGCCCATGCTGGCCATGGCCTCTTTGTAAGCTCGAGAGCTAAACGCAGGACCCTGGTCAGAATGTAGCATGCCAATTGCGTTTGTGCCGATATAGACTCACAAATCTTTTATAACAGTTTTGGCATCAGCCGAGTGCTGGGGCCACATCTAAATGAATATCGTCTTAATAATTATGGGATCGTATTTCTCCGTCTGGATTTCTGGGTATGGATAGCCTAATGCTTTCTAATAAAGGTGTCCTGGCAATTGTCTGGTCCGGTACACAACTACATCGACCTTTGGAATCTACTCGACACCATTTCTCCGGACATCGCCTTCCTAACAGAAACC
The DNA here is from genome assembly GCF_964261635.1 of Lissotriton helveticus. Taxonomy (NCBI): domain Eukaryota; kingdom Metazoa; phylum Chordata; class Amphibia; order Caudata; family Salamandridae; genus Lissotriton; species Lissotriton helveticus. The sequence goes on from NC_136072.1 coordinate 722,369,643, forward strand.
TGGATGAATGCCTCTTCTGCCCCAGACATCACCATAGCCATCCCGGACGGCTACAGGATCATCCGTAAGGACCGCACCATTCAAACAGGAGGAGGCATCGCCATCGTCCACAAGAACACCATTCGCGTCTCAACCAGCTCAGAAGACAATCTCACTATCGCCGAACACCTTCACTTCCAGATCCACACCGACCCCAAGACCACTCTCAGAGGCACCCTCCTCTACAGGCCACCAGGACCCCGTACAAAATTCAGCGAAGACATCACTGACTTCATCACCCCACACGCCCTCCCCTCGGAAGAATACATCCTACTGGGAGACCTCAATTTCCATCTGGAAAAGAGCAACGACAGTAACACTACCACCCTTCTAGACAATCTCGCCAATCTCGGACTCAAACAACTTGTTAACACCCCCACACACTATGCAGGACACACACTCGACCCTATCTTCACTTCCAGCAAGCATATCTCCTTCACTCACACCACACCCCTCCACTGGACGGACCACAGCTGCATCCACTTCATTTACAATAAGACCACGATCCACAACCACCCTCAACCAACTCTGCGAAGAAATTGGAACAAAATTACCACCGACCAGATCTCAACATCGCTTCTTCAAAAACCCCCTGCCTATTCAACGAACCCTAGCGAAGCCGCCATCAACCTCACACAATGGTTAACCCAAACCGCCGACAAACTAGCACCCTTGAAAAAACATCAAATCAAGCAAGGAAGCAAGAACGTCCCCTGGTTCAACGATGACCTTAAGAAATCCAAGAAGCTCTGTCGTTCCCTCGAGAAAACTTGGAAAACAGACCCAAACACTATCACCCAAGCCGCCTTCAAAAACGCCACCCGCAAACACCACCAACTAATCCGGACAGCCAAGAAATCAGCACTCAAAGACCGACTAGACAACAACGCCCACAACAGCAAGGAACTTTTCAACATCATCAAAGAATTCACCAACCCCACCGCTGGCTCTAACGACATCACCCCCTCTCAAGTCCTCTGCGACTCCCTCGCCTCATTCTTCCATGACAAAATCGCCGACATTCATAACAGCTTTGACAACCAACCCGTAAACCAGTCTACCCCACTCACCTCCGATCCTATACCTCCTCCGAATAACCTTTTCAACTGGAACCCAATCACCACAGAAGACACCATTCGCCTGATGAACTCCATCCACTCAGGATCCCCCACAGACCCATGCCCCCATCACATCTTCAACAAAGCAAACTCCATTATCGCACCCCACCTCCGAGATGTCATCAACTGCTCCCTTCACTCCGCCACATTCCCAGAAAGCTGGAAACACGCCGAACTCAGCGCCCTTCTGAAGAAACCCACAGCTGACCCCACCGAACTCAAAAACTACCGCCCCATCTCGCTCCTCCCATTCCCTGCCAAAGTCATTGAGAAAGCCATCAACAATCAGCTCGCCGCCTTCCTCGAAACCAACAAATCACTCGACTCCTCACAATCTGGCTTCCGAGCCAAACACAGCACCGAGACCGCCCTCATCGCAGCAACAGACGACATTCGAACACTACTGGACAACGGAGACACAGTCGCCCTCATCCTCCTTGACCTCTCCGCAGCCTTCGACACAGTCTGCCATAGCACCCTAAAACAACGCCTCAGAAACATCGGAATTCAAGGAAAAGCACTGGACTGGATAATTTCGTTCCTCGCTGGAAGAACTCAGAGAGTCCGCCTCCCCCCTTTTAAGTCAGAGACCACCGAAGTCATCTGCGGCGTCCCGCAAGGATCATCACTCAGCCCCACCCTCTTCAACATCTACATGAGCCCCCTCGCAACCATCGCACGTCAACACAACCTCAACATCATCTCCTACGCTGATGACACTCAGCTGATCCTCTCACTCACCAAAGACCCAACCACCGCCAAAACCAACCTACATGAAGGGATGAAAGAAGTAGCAGAATGGATGAAGCACAGCCGTCTGAAACTGAACTCGGACAAAACGGAAGTTCTCATCCCAGGTTCATCCCCTTCCGCCTGGGACGACTCTTGGTGGCCAACGGCCCTAGGAAAAGCCCCCATTCCGACGGACCACGCACGGAACCTGGGCATCATCCTGGACTCCTCACTCTCGATGACCAGACAAGTCAACGCCGTCTCATCATCATGCTTCAACATCCTACGCATGCTCAAAAAAACATTCCGCTGGATCCCCACCGAAACAAGAAAAACGGTTACCCACGCACTAGTTACAAGCCGTCTTGACTACGGAAACACCCTTTACGCCGGTTCCACCGCAAAAGTGCAGAAAAAACTCCAACGCATCCAAAATGCTTCAGCCAGACTCATATTAGACATCCCCCGCACAGACCACATTTCCGTACACCTGAAAGACCTTCACTGGCTCCCCGTCAACAAGAGAATAACGTTCCGTCTCCTCACCCACGCACACAAAGCCCTATACGAACTTGGACCTGATTGTCTCAACACGCGCCTCTCATTTTACACCCCCACCCGCCAGCTGCGTTCATCCAACCAAGCCCTCGCCGCTGTTCCGCGCATCCACAAAGCCACCATGGGGGGAAGATCCTTCTCCTACTTAGCTGCCAAAACCTGGAATTCCCTTCCCATCCACCTCCGCCTTACTCAAAACCACCTAGCCTTCAGAAAACAACTCAAAACCTGGATATTCGATAAGTAAACCTCCCCCCTTCCTCAAGCGCCTTGAGACCCTCTGGGTATGTAGTGCGCTATATAAATTCTGACTTGACTTGACTTGACAACTGCGATTTCTATTGCAGTTCTGACAATCCATTGCAAAGTTATACATTTGCACGCTCATCCCCGGCCACCAGTATTTTGATTGTAATTCTATTAGAGATTTCAAGATTTCTTGGTGCCTCAGACCCATTCCCATGTGTGCTTGTTGAATCAAGTAAGCTCTCCGGTTCGTGTTTGGAATTATTCTATCCCCACTCCAGGGATTTGAGCAAAAGGAACGGAGTTCGCATCAATTATGTATTTATTTCCGAGTGGATAATTTAGAGGTAACGCTGCAAAGTTGCCTTTCATTGAGGCTTTTACTGCTAGTAGCGGTTCACCGTCTATTTGTTTTTTTGTACGCTTTTTGTAGCTACGGAAGCCGGTAGAACAGCTGCCGCCTTGGCTCTGTTAGCCAATGAATTCCCCGCAACGTGAACGCCATCACAATGATGACTCAGTGTATGTATCACCTGAGTCTTTTGTAGTTCTTTCTGTAAAAGAACTACTTGTTCCCAAAGTTTTTTATGCTTTATTGTAGCACCAGTCTCATCTTTGTAACCGTTTTTGATCCATGTCTGCATATCATTATTGTAAGACTGGACGCAATAATGCGAATCGCAAACTATTAGTGTGGGGAACTCGCGATCGGCATTTTCAAGCGCCATTTTTAAAGATCTTATTTCAGCTCGCTGAGCTGTACAGTTTCTGAGTGAGTCAGTTTTGGTGATTATTGGACTGAATTTACCTAAGCGCCAGCGACCTTTAACAATCGCGCACGCTGCATTGTAAGATTTTTTTATCAACAATGTAGTGTTGTGCAAATCTGTCCGTGTAGATTACACAGGTGTACTGTTCTAGAGGCAGAATTTCGATTGGCAGAGGATATTCATGTTCATATTCCAGATTTTCTAATTTTTTCATTTTCGGATCAAATGCGTGTTTCACGTCTTCTGCAGCAAGAGAATTTTCCCATTGTATCCATTTTGGATCTAATGCCACAGCATTCGGAATGCGTGGTCTTGTTACTGCCTCAAGGGCTGATATTGCTGTTAAAACAGATATGCTCTTACCTTGGGCTAGGGCTCTTTCTATTGCTACAGCAGTTTGAACCGCAGTCAGAATTTTTTCAGTAGAACCGAATTTTATTTCAGCTTGTGTGTACAAGTGTGATTTATAAGCTATTGGTACCGATTCTCCCTCATTAGAGGTGAGGTACGTGAATCCGCATCTTCCTGGGATAACTCGGATTACAAGGTTGCGTTCGTTTGCGCGTGTTTGCAGTTTTGTTTTAGTTAACATGTCTGTTTGTAATGAACGTAACTTTTCTGTGAGTTTTTGAGTCCAATTAATTGGTTTGAAATCAGGTTTTATTAATTAATTTAACCCTCTCTGCATAATTTAGAATGTAAGTTCTTCAGAAATTCAGGAAACTTAGTATTGATTGTAAATTCTTCAGCGTTTTTGGAGCTTGGAGTACTGCACACTTTTCTAAGAAGTTGTCTGCTAGGCTCTTGCCTTCACTTGATAATTCATATCCTAAAAACCAGACTGTTAGGTGGGCAATTCGTGACTTTTTAAAGTTGAATTCATACCCTTCAGATGCGAACCCAAGTATGATGGTGTTCACTCTTTTCAAGTGTGTCTCTAGGTCGTCGTCTGTAAGATAGATGTCATCGACATAAGATAATGCCTCATCATCATATATTTGTAGTAACTCTGTTGCCCTGGCTGAGAATAATCCTGGGCTATTCTTGAATCCCTGCGGGTGACGACAAAATTGTTATGGGCCCCCGTACTGGAGAAAGCGGTCCAATACCTGCTTTCTGGTGCTATATTTTGACAGAAGAAATCATTTGAAATATCTAATGTTGTTTTATATTTTTTGCGCACGATGTTATTCATTAGTGCTGCACTGTGTGAGTTTTGTACTGCAAATGTTTTGCAGCAGGAGTTTAGGTGTCAGTAGTCCAAAACTAGACGATATGAATCGTCTGGCTTGGAGACAGGAAACAAAGGATTGTTCATTTGTGAGGTGCATGTTTTAATCACCCCCTGATATTCAAGTTGATCTAAGATCTCCCTGACTTGTTTTTTAGCTTCTTGCTTAACAGGATACTGCCTTTGGGCAGTAGGTTGATTTTTTAACTGAATTTTATGGTGAGGAGAATCCTCATCCCATCCTACATGATTTTTATATAATGCAGGGGCTTGGGCCACTGCCCATTTTCTAGCAAATGTGTATTTTTTATGAATTGGATTGTGATTTGAGAAGGCAGGCATAATCATTTCTTCACCATGTGGGCACTCCCTGACAAACTCTGGTGGCCAGTCTTTCTCAGCTAGCAGGATATCATAACCTTTAGATAAGTTATCCCAAAAGAGACCTCTTATTTTCCTAGTTTTGTCCCCCTCTATACGCAATGTTATTTCATATAATTTATGGGGTATGCTAACTCTGGTGTCTGCAGTTTCCACCCGAATGTATTCATTCGTGTCCACTGTCTCCAGAAGAATCATCAGGATCTTGCGAGCTATGGTCACTTCTGCAGCATTGTCTGGGCAGCATTGTCTGGGCCCACTCTCCGTTTTTCAGTTGTGTCCTCAGAATCCTCGGCATGTTTTATTTTAATACTAGCTACATTCTTTTTTGGAAATTGTAATTATTTACTTTGATGAGCAGCTTCCTTGTCTTTGGACTTGACGTGCTCTTCTTTGTGTTCTTACCGTCCTCGTCTTTCCAATTTCTGTGAGGAAGTCTGAAAAGATCGAGAGGGACGTGTATCAATATCTTGATATCTGTCAGGTTTTCTCAAATTATCCCTATTTCTAAGGTTGTATCTTTTTTCCGAGGGCTACCAGAGGAGACCTTCCTCTGGACTGAAATTGTTTTTCTCTGGGAATGGTTTGTTTATTACCCTCCCACCTCTTCTTTGGAGTATTGAGATTATTTTTAATAAAGGTTTTTTCAGGATTTTCAGTTAGTTGTGGTTTTAGTGGTTTCCCACCCAAACTATCTCTACCTATTTCTTCATAGGATTTTTCTATGATTCTGGCAAGTTCAGAAGGTTGTTCTGCTATATCTGTTTCTTTCAATTTCTGGCGGATCGTCACAGATGCTGCTTCCCCTTTTATATTGGCAAATGATATAGCCGAGACCTGCTTAAAGTCTTTCAGTAATTTCATACCTAGAGTTAAAGCAGGTTCTGGACCGTATTCATTTTGAATCTGTCTTAGTACGTCTGCTATAACCGCCATGGACGGAACACCATGTGTTTTTGTGTATATCGAAGCAAAGACTGTGCCCCAAGTGTCACAGTCCTCCACATGTGGTGTGATCCCCACTGGAAGACAGATAGTCAGAATGCTGTGTTTCTCATTAAGAGAAGTATCAGGAAATACTGCCTCTATTTGAGTTATTTTTTGAGCTAACCAGAATGGAATTTGTTCCCGTTTTGCGGGTATTTTGCCAATGACTGACTGTATAGTCTGTGGTGTGATTTTATTTGTGTTCCCCTGGTGAGGGGTGTGCTGTGGAATTCGTATTGCTGGTTGGACTGTTGAAGTCCGCATGACATATTGGACCAATTGTCTATGTATTTTAATTAGTTATTTTAGCTGAACTAAAAGTTCCCGGTCTGACATCTTTTCAATGTCGGGATGTGGTGTGTAGCTAGCTAGAACCGGCCATGTGGCTCCTGGTCTACCTGGTGGACCGAGCCTGGTAATGTGATTTTGATGTTTTAGGGCACCATTTAACCAGAGCAGTTGCTCTTGGTATGTTAGTCGAATTTCAACGTGCTCGAAAGGGGCGTATTCCTCTGGAGATTCCTCTATTTTGTAATAGTGGAAATCGTGTGTTATTGAATTTGCTTCAGGAAAATGTATCCATGAATAGAATACCTCTGTCTGCCGATATTCATGGGCCTCTACCACAAATATGACTGTACCACCTCTTGATGATAGTCCATTTTCTATAAGTTTAATAGTAATTGTTTTTCTTACATTTACCGGAATGATTATAGCATTCCGGTCTTCATTTTGGAGACTTGTGTCATCCGCTAAAATTTGAGCTGCTATTCTAGCTCTCTCCCTTTCTTCATCACTTTCTACCATGTTTCTTGACAGAAAGTTCTTTTATTTTGCAGAGCAAGTTTCAAGGAAACAAAGATTTAGGTGCACAATATTTTGGAACACTGTATCCTTCAACGTTGACTAAACCAAAAACTAATACATAGGATTCTCATCCTACTAAAATCTGGCGGATATTAACCTTTTACCCACTCCAGACGTCTATTGGAGTTTTTACGGGAAAAGGGGTCTGTGTAAAAAGCACGACTGAGTTACTCTAGTATCTAGCGTTAGATTATCGCCTTACCAAACGTTGGGCGCCATGTAGTGTAGTTCCTATATTCCCAATAGGCTCTGCGCATTGGAATAACATAAACAATAGTTTAGATGTAGGACTGAGGTCGACTAGTTCTCTACTGAATATGTTAGACTTAATTATGAATGCCAGCTAGCTCAGAGCGGTACAGAAGGGGGTGGTGATGGACGGAGCATCTGAACCAAACAAACACTCACACCCAGTCAAAAGATCTGGGTTTGATCCATCACCGTTCTTTAGCCCACTCTGCCCATCACCACCCCCTTTTGTACAGCTAGCTCAGATGTCACTAGAAACTTTCTCGAATGAACAGGAAGGAGTTAACTTTCCTGAATAGGCAAGAAGGGATTAGTTTCTGACAACCGCATAAACATGACAACTTTTCTCCCTCCAGAATAAGGAGTATATCTCCAGAGTTGTGTGAAAACAATAGACAGCTATTTCACTCAGTCAATCGTGCATGCTTCGTTTCACCAGGACTGCAGAGAAGTAGATAGACGGGCGTTTTCAATAAAAGTTGTTATTTATTGAGCAGTCCTCTTTCTCATGCAAGAGAAGTGAATTGCCACAATTGCAATACTTATCATGAAGTAAAGTGCGTACAGTAAAAGGAGTATTATGAAATAATACTGTAAAAGCATTTATATGGTTTCTGAGCCATAAGATACTTAAAATGGATAAGATATAGACATACATAAAATCATTGACTAAACGTACTCAACTGATGCTTCTAAGATACGCCTACCTCGGTGTACCTAACCTAAGCCTAGTACGTGGGAAGGAGTAAGTGAGCTGCAGTTTAAGTTAAGTTATTTTTGCCAAGAATCTGAATCAAGAATTCTCCAAGGATCTAATCAGCTCCGTACCTTGGTTATAAAATGAAGGAGGTCTTTTATCTCTTTCTCAGGACTCGATCTCCCAGCAACCCGCAAGGGTGACTGGAAACACTGGAGCTGGATTTCTCGGCAGGAGAAAAGACAGCGTCTCTCTCAGTACGTCAATGGGAGGGTCGGCTTCCTTCGGCACTCGTTACAGCTGGGCTTCGGGTAAGTAGATAGCCGATCTGCTCCAAACCACCGTGTGTTTGCTTAAGGCAGATGCTGGTATATTTATACCTGGAAGGTGCCGAGTTTGACGTAAGGTTGGACATAAGACGTCACTAAGAACTTACAGTTCTTTCTGGACTCCAGGAGTTCTTGTACAAATCAAAACAAAAGCAGGGGGAATTCCCGGGCTGCTGGAGGCTTGGTTTGTTTAAAGAACGCGTTGTACTTTCTAGGAGTCTATGGGAGTAGCCTTGCCGTATTTGGACTGCATTGGCTATGACTAAATATGGATATGATTCGTATACCTTTATAAGGATATGATTTGTTATAACCACATAAGGGGATAAATCGGGAATGTTTAAATAGGGTCCTAGATGTGTTTACAATACCTGAAGGATAATAGACACCCACGTTTGTGATCTAGTTCACCTTCCATGGGTTCGGACCCCACCCGCACCTGTTCAGCCACCTTTTTTTGGCATTCAGACACCTGGCATTGGTGTGCCAAATGTGGGTCGGTGAAGTGTTGTGAGCCAGCTGTGCTTGTGGGTGCTTCCTGCTATGCGGCCTGTTGCAGGGTCTGTGCTCTCCTCTAAGTAGCTTGGCTGCCCTGGTCCTGGTAGTGGGTTGCGTGGGATGTCCATGGGCTGTTGTAGGGCGTCAGTGTCGAAGGTGGGGTGGTCCTCTCCGGCATCACTGATGTGTGGTCTTCTGTGCTCTGCTGGAGATGTTGTGTGTCCCTCTGCAATGTGAAGGGGAGATGCATGTTGACATTGTGTTGACATGTATGTTGGCACATTGTTCTTGTTTACATGCAGACTGTATGACAATGTACATTGTGACTGTTTGGCAAGTGCAGGATTTAGATGAGGGTACCGTGTACCTTTGGACTACATGACGGATGTGTCCTCTGTTATGCAGTGTCGGGTTTGCACATTGTACTACATTGTCGTCAATGTGGGTGTGCTGTTCTTGCTATGTGTGTGTGCTGGAGTGTGCCACAGGGATCAGGGACATGATCCAGGGTCATTGTGGGTGTGCAGTGTGCTACACATTGTTGTGCATGTGTGCCATTGTGCCCATCTCACCCCATCCCCCGAATCCCTGGTCGTTACTCACCCGGCTGATGTTGTGTCAGGTCATCTCTAGCTGTGTCCGTACTCCCTACTCCTTGCACCGTCTCCACACTGATGACTGTAGCCTCAATTTCCTCCAGCTCCTCCTGTGGCGCAGGACTCCCACCTCCTGTTGCCGTTGCTGCCTTCCTGTTGGCAGCGGTTTTGTGCCTGGTTTAGATTATCACATCATGCCAGCACCTCTTAGCCTCCTCCACTGCCCTCCTCGACACTCCGACTGCATTCCCGGTGGTCTAATTGTGAGTCAGTTGATGGTAGTGTTCTGTCACCTCTGTGACGCAGATCTGGTTTTGCTGCGGACTGCACCCAGGCTTACACTCCCTCTTCTCCTTGGCCTTCCACAACCCTGTGGTTCCTTGCTGGTGGTCTGTGTGGGTTGTGGGGTTTGCGTTGGCCTCTGCGCTCAGTCAGGGTGCATCCATGTTGCTACGCGCTTTGGATTGTTTCTGGTGTGTTGTATCTGTAGCTTCTATAGTGCATTTTCACACGAGACGCGTGGGATTTGCAGGTCTGTTGCTGGTTTTCGCGGCTTTTTGTACCGCAATTGGCCTCATCGCAAGACTTTTTGCGTTCGCGCTTCGCATTTTTTACGGCGTGGTGTTGATTTTAACGCGTTCATTTGGCACGTTATCTGGAGACTATCGCATGGTAAAGCCGTGTTGAGAATACTTTGTTAACACAGCGTAATTTTACTGTGATAGACTGCGATGTTGGAAGTTGCGTTAAGTTACTTTTCCGATGGTTATCACACGTTCTTAAGAATATGCCCCAGAGTCTATACTAGAGCTTTGAGGGAGCTGAAAATCCAGCACTTTCTGTAGGAAATTCGAAATAAAGTGTAGAATCCACCAGCTGAATATACTCCACTATAAGGGTAGTGTTGGTGAGACTATTCAGCCAGCGGATTCTGCTCCACATTTAGTTACCTCCAGAAACTGGGGGAGTTTTTTTAACACCAAACTCTAAATCAGGGTTCTCCAAAGTTGGTCCTGGAGAGCCAGATCCATTCCAGATTTTAAGCAGTTCCCCATTTAGATAAATGTAGGAATCTTACAAATCTGGCAATGATCCGGCCCTCCAGGACAGACTTTGGAGAACCCTGCTTTAAGTAAGGCCCATCATAAGACCCAGAGTTCTGAATGTACTGCTGAGCTCCTCGAAGCAGCTAAGGAAGGAGCTGAGACAGTGTGACTGTTAGGAAAGGTGACTTCTGACTAAGGAACAGTGTTTCTTTGAGATAAAACTATAAGACCACAATAACAAGTCCAAAGCGTGCTGTAACCCCTGTTATCGCACATATTGGAATTCTAAGTACTGCAGTCATTGCTCCACCCCCTGCAATTTTACCAATGTCTAATCAAACCGGACAACATTTACCATGGGCAAATGCCCATTGAATATAATACATGCAGGATTTGGATGCCCCATTTTCTGCCACTCCTACTTTTAGCCTTCCCAGTTTGATTTATCCAGTAGCTCATCCAAGGATTTTTTTTATTATTAAAGAGCTTTGTGAACCCTCTTCTGGCAAAAACATCAGATCATCTTCCCTGCTAACTAACATCTTTTCAAGATAAAATGGCCAATATTTATTTTATCCTCTTTTCACATTTTTACTGTCCAATGCCCCCCTTTTTTCAACCCTAAAAATCCAACCCAGGTCTATCTCACTTTTCTGTCCTATCTATAGAGAATATTCCTGCACCCCTTTGTCTATTAAGTCAGACTCCCCTCTTTATCCATGTCAACCTCATATTCTATCTCTAATCTTGGGCACTTTTAGTCCGGTACTTAGAGATCTGTGTAACTAGTCTCTTCTATCTGCCATTCTCCCTGTGTCTTAGAAACAAGAACTAGTTGTCGTCCTATTTAAAAAGGCTTTTGCTGATCTGACCCCTCAGTCTCAAGGACTTCCCACCTCCCTTCTCTCTTTCACTACTAAAATAATAGATAAGGTGATCATTCTCCAGCTTTCTTGATATCTCCAGATGAACTTTCTTTTGCACCACCTCAATCTGGATGTTGGCCCTCACATGTTGTGGGGAGAGCCCATCTTGCTTTTCCCAGGAATATCAGATTAATGCCACCCTGATCCTCTTTGACCTCTTGGCGGCATTTGAAACCATATCCTCTGACATTCTGATCTCCTGCTTTTCGTCATTGGGGTTTGTAAACAAGTTCTTACTTATCTGTAATCCTTTCTTTCAGGCAGAACTCAAATGGTCTATCTACCTTCTTTATGGCCCACTCCTTTCCCTGTCACATGTGGTGTTCCTCAATGCTTCTCTCTCTGCCCCACTGTTTTCAACATTTGCATCTCTCCTCGTTGGTCTTTCAATATTAGTTTCTGCTTTAACCTCATGTTATACATGGATGACACCCATGATAATTCCAGTGCCACCCGGGAAAGATTTAGATCTTGAATGTTAGCTGTCACAAATGGATGAATAGAAACTACCTAAAGTAAAATAGTGACAGACTGGAAGTCCTCACCATGGATGGAAAAAACATCCAATTTGTCCTCCCTCTGGTGGTCTCCCAAACTGAATTACATTCTGCCTCCAGTGACTACTGTCAGGAACATGGGCGTTATGTTTAATTATTGTTTTACTTTTTCCATTCCAATTTTCATGGTCATGTCATGCTGCTTCTGCTTAGGAATGGGTGAAATTTAAATAACACCTGCCTAATGAACGTAATTTTGAGATTTTTACGTTACGTTTGTTACACAAAATTCTTTAAATTATGCCATTACATCACTGCATGTAATAGCATGCCATTTGTGGTACAAATTGACTGCAAAACTCACCATTTGTGGTAAAAACTTACTGCAAAAGCATTAAAAAATAGAGCTGCTGTTCTCTGTGTTTTTGTTAAATCCATCCTTGCTCCAAAACCTGACGCAAGAATGCATTTCACTCTAAAATATAGCTCAAAAGGACAGATTTGTCCACAATTTTGCAAAATTATGCGAAAGCAAATGACTCAAATTTCATATTCCCCTACTTCTACTATCACCATATGGTTAGAAAAATTAACCTGCTTATCCCCCTTTCCACTAGGTAAAGCGGTAAACCATTATATTATTTCGACTATGGGAACTCACTTTACATAGGGATCCTCATCTACCTCTCAAAGCATGTTCAGGTTGCCCAGTGTTTGTCTATTTCTATCCATCTCAAGAATCTTCTATGAATTTCAGTTGCCAAAAGCTCAGTTTGTAAAGCAAGCTCTTTCTGTCTTCATGCCTCACCCAACACTGGTCCTAAATATCTCAGGAACAAGATTCTGCCGTACCATGCCAAGTAACTTCTTAGTTCTTCCTCTGCCACCCTGCTTACTTATTTCAAATGGAATCACCTTGGTGGACATTCTTTCTTCTTTCATGCAGCCAAATACTTAATTTCCCTTCCCCCTCAGACTTGTTATTGTTATTGTTATTTGGCATTTATTAGGCGCATGTATCACCCGTAGGTCTCACAGCGCCAGCGGGTGTGAAAGAAGGGATTCACTGTGGAGGGCTCGCTTCTTTCAGAAAAGCCACGTTTTCAGTACTTTACGAAAGATTTTGTGATTGGTTACTTCAAGTAGCTGGATTGGGAGGGAATTCTATGATTGAGGGCCGAGTTTGGAAAAAGCCCTGTCCCCAGTTCTGTCAGTTTGCACTTTAGGAACCTTTAAAAGGCGTTTACTAGATGAACGAAGGGATTGAGCCGGTGCATAACGTTTTAGTTTCTTTGCTAAGTACAAGGGGCCTTTGCCGTTGAGAGTTTTGTGAATTATACAGCGGTCTTGAAAATAATCCTTTTTTTCACAGGCAGCCAGTGTAGGGCCCTCAACGCGGGAGTCGAGTGGGAGCGAGGGGGGAGGTTAAGAACCACTCTTGCTGCCGTGTTCTGCAGTACCTGAAGTTTGGCTAGGTATGTGTCATTACAGCAAGCCAATAATGCGTTGCCGTAATCTAAGCCAAGTATTAGAGAAAGAGTGGCAACCAGGAGAGAGAGACACAATTAACGCAGTCTCAAACCATTTTTTATATGTTTCAAATGACAAAAATAATTGAAATAGTTTTGACTACGACATATAGTACAATATACAAAGTGCAATGTGTCCCCAGTGATTTGTGTGTTAAATTCACGGTTTCTGAAAAAGAGTTTTAAGCGGATCTTTCTTGTAAATAGCTACCACTGTAACCTGTATAGTTCACCTTACTGTACACACGTTGATTTTTGGTTACTTCACAAATCACTGGGGACACATTGCACTTTGTATATTGTATTATATGTCGTAGTCAAAACTATTTCAATTATTTTTGTCATTTGAAACATATAAAAAATGTTTTGAAACTGCGGTAATTGTGTCTCTCTCTCCTGGTTGCCACTCTTTCTCTAATACTTGGATTGGTATTGAGTCCCCATTTATCAAATATTCATGAAGTGATATGCCACAGGTACCTTTGTTTTTCTGGATAAACGCATTACCCTGGTTCCTCTGTGAGTAGGGTCTCCCTTGTTCTCTTTTTTTGCCGTAATCTAAGCGGCTGATAATGAGGCCTTGGACGAGAGGCATCCGGGAGGAAAGCGGGATCCATTTAAAGATTATTTTTAGGGTTCTCAGGATGCCAAAGCCAGTGCATACGGTGTGCACCCATAATATCGAGTCATTTATTTCGATTGGGCCGAATATCGAGTAAAAAATATAGAATGGACATAATATCGACTAGACATAATATAGACAACAAAAATATCGACTAGAGAAAAATAATATCGAATAGAATGGACATAATATCGAATCAAAAATATAGAATGGACATAATATCGACTAGACATAATATAGCCAACAAAAATATCGAATTAAAGGTAAGTTAATAATAATTTTTATTTTTTGTGTAATATAAGTCTGTAGCGGGTTGTGGGTTTATAGGGGAATAGGGTGGGAAGTAATTTAATTCTAATTAATTAAATATGTTTATTTATTGATATTTATTTAGAATTAATTGTTAATTAATTATTAATTGGTAATTAATTAAAATATAATTGGTAATTAATTATAATTGATTAATTGATAAATATTTTAATTTTAGTAATTTATTTTCTGTAGCGGGTTGTGGGTTTATAGGGGAATAGGGTGGGAAGTAATTTAATTATAATTAATTAAATATGTTAATTTATTTATTGAAATTTATGTAGAATTAATTGTTAATTAATTATTAATTGGTAATTAATTAAAATATAATTGGTAATTAATTATAATTGATTAATTGATAAATATGTTAATTTCATTCATTTATTTTCTGTAGCGGGTTGTGGGTTTATAGGGGAATAGGGTGGGAAATAATTTAATTCTCATTAATTAAATATGTCATTTAAATTATTGGTATGTATTTTGAATTAATTGTTAATTAATTTTTTATTAGGTAATTAATTAAAATATAATTGGTAATTAAAATTAATTTATTAATTTTTAAATTGTAAATTAATTTATTGTTAATAGGTAATTAATTAGTATGAGTAGGCAATTTTTATAATTAAATAATTTTATTTTGTATTTATAAATAAATATTTATTATTTTTTATACACAAGTAAAATATTTTATTTATTTGTAATTGGTATTACTATTTATGTTATTTATATCTATTTGTGAAGTATTTACTTTCCCTATTATTGCACTCTCTGAAGTTGGAATAGTAATTTTAACCCCTACGCTATACAACACTTTCCCTACTGTTGCACCCACTGGAGTGGGTATGCAACGTTTACAACGCAACTTTTACTATGCACTACCATTACAACGAAACTTTTACAACGCAAAAACTTTTTCAACGCATACATTTACAAAGCATGTTTTTACAACGCAGATACCTTTACAACGCATACCATTACAACGTAAGTATTGCTAAGTATATAATTATTTTTAAAATGGTATATGTTTGGGTTTTTGGGTAAAGGGGTATTTTTAGGGTTCAGGGTCAGTTTTCAGTTTTTGGGTAAAGGGGTATTTTTAGGGTTCAGGGTCAGTTTTCAGTTTTTGGGTAAAGGGGTATTTTTAGAGTTCATGGTCAGTTTTCAGTTTTTGGGTAAAGGGGTATTTTTAGGGTTCAGGGTCAGTTTTCAGTTTTTGGGTAAAGGGGTATTTTTAGAGTTCATGGTCAATTTTCAGTTTTTGGGTAAAGGGGTATTTTTAGGGTTCAGGGTCAGTTTTCAGTTTCTGGGATAAAGGGGTATTTTTAGGGTTCAGGGTCAGTTTTCAGTTTTTGGGTAAAGGGGTATTTTTAGGGTTCAGGGTCAGTTTTCAGTTTTTGGGTTAAGGGGTATTTTTAGGGTTCAGGGTCAGTTTTCAGTTTCTGGGGTAAAGGGGTATTTTTAGGGTTCAGGGTCAGTTTTCAGTTTTTGGGTTAAGGGGTATTTTTAGGGTTCAGGGTCAGTTTTAGTTTCTGGGGTAAAGGGGTATTTTTAGGGTTCAGGGTCAGTTTTCAGTTTTTGGGTAAAGGGGTATTTTTAGGGTTCAGGGTCAGTTTTCAGTTTTTGGGGTAAAGTGGTATTTTTAGGGTTCAGGGTCAGTTTTCAGTTTTTGGGTAAAGGGGTATTTTTAGGGTTCAGGGTCAGTTTTCAGTTTTTGGGTAAAGGGGTATTTTTAGGGTTCAGGGTCAGTTTAGGGTTTTTGGGGTACAGGGGTACTTTGTAAAAATAAAGTAAAATTACATTTAAATTACATTAATTAAATTAAATTAAATTATATTATAATATTTTAAATTAATTTATATTAAAAAAAATATTATATACTTACCAATACTTACGTTGTAATGGTATGCGTTGTAAAGGTATATGCGTTGTAAAATCTTGCGTTGTAAATGTATGAGTTGTAAAAGTTTTTGTGTTGTAAATGTTTTGATGTAATGGTAGGTGTTGTAAAAGTATGCGTTGTAACGTCATACATCCCTGGAGTGGGAATAGTAATTTTAACCCCTACGCTATCCAGCGCTTTCCCTACTGTTGCACCCACTGGAGTGGGAATAGTAAATTTTACCTCTACGCTATCCAACAGTTTTGCTAATGTTGAACTCACTATAGTTGTTACAATAAATTTTAACCATTGTCTATGCTACGCTAAAAATGTTATATATGTTTATTTAATAATATGTTTTTATATATATATATATATATATATATATATATATATATATATATATATGTATTATTTTTGGTGATATAATTTTTTTAATTATTGAAATTATTTATTAAAATTAAATTTTTAAAATAATTATTTCTAAGTTTATATTACATATATTTATTACTATATTAGTTTTAACTTAATTTTAAGACATTTAAAAAAATCGATATTTTGACAGTCTATATTTTTGTAAGTCGATATTTTGGAGTCGATATTTTGGTACTTACCTGTTTGTAGATAGGGAGTCGATATTTTGTCACTCGATATTTTTCACTCGATATTTGTGTATCTCGATATTTGTGACGTCGATATTATGTCAGTGATCCAGTGCATACAGTGGTATTTATATGCTCGGCCATAGAAAGCTTGTCATCAATGAGAAAACCTAAATTACGAGCAGACTTTTTCGGGGAGGGTCATGGACCCAGGACCGATGGCCACCAGTCACTTGTCCAGGCTCTCTGCGCGTTACCAAAGAGCAAGATCTTCGATTTGCTGGCATTCAGTAACTTGCAGTATCTCTAGTCATCTTTCTTGCCATAAGAATCTGAAGATGTGCCTCTTCCATGAATAACTTGCTTCTGCCAGCCTGCTCCTTCTGGCTTCAGGACATCCTCGGGGCCGACAGCCACACTCTATAAAACAATTTGATTAATTTTTTATAACTAATGGAAATATTCAAGAAATACAATCCTCCAGATAGTCTAAGCCGCTGAACCACACGTTGCATTGCCCTATACTTTGACCTCCACGCGTCTCAGAGACCACCTGGGTTTCCCCTGGCAGATCCAAAAGGCTTAAAAAGAACACAGACACTGTCTACATGCTTGGTAACACCCTCATTCAGGTAGTGTAGGCAGTACAGGCTGAACTGTAAAGACTGTCTTCCATATTATTTTAACTGAAGTAGAGGTAGAAGGCAGACAGTGCAGACAAGAGAGGGTCCAAAATTTCTCCTCTGTGCCTCCAGTCACACATTGGCACAAAGAGCTGAAGCCTGATGTCTAGGATGAACAACTGGATGATTCACCATGGATTGACACTGAGCTCAAACCACACTGCTAAAAAAAGCTCCCCTTGTCCCAGTTATTTAGGTAAAGGTACCCATAACTTTGATACAGTGGGTAGCTCCTACTTACGGGCCGGGACACTGCATCCTCTTCATCCATTGCACTAACTATAGTTATGCCCCCTAAGCACCTATTGGAAAACTGTTTTATCCACCTACAGCCATCAGGAAATAGCAACAAACTAATTGATGATGGCAAATAAAAGTATTCACCAATCAACACTGCAATCTCCTAAGTGGGCAACCTCCCAAATTGCTGTGATGTCTGGGTAAGGCATCAGGTTACCCAGATGCCTGCAACCATTGATGGCCCATTACCCAGTTAATTTCCCTCCTTTATGACACTAATATAAGTCATACAGAGAAACATGTAGGGCCTCATAACAAGTCTTCCCTGAGTGGTATCCCTTGAGGTATACTCCTGCAGGTGATCCAATGTGGTCCAGTGTTTCGAGACCCAGGACTACAAGGACAGAAAATATAAACATGGGTCTTAGTAATTCCCTATCCAGAAACACCAGGCCTAGCATCACCAAGTGCAGATCCTCAGCTGTTTTAATTGATGGCAGAGACTAGGGGCAGAGCCCAGTCCCAATCAAGCCCCTACATCACCAAGAGGAGGGCACTCACTCCCCCTAGCATTGCCCTATCCAGTTTTGACCTTGCCCCACCCCCTGTCACCCAGGCCCTCTCTGCAGCAGTCCTGCTGTCATTTCCCACCAGCTCACAGCAGGTGATAATTCACAGCAGAAAGTGGTCTGCTAGTCTGCCAGGAAGTGGGACATTTATGTGTTAAGTGTTCCTTATGTTGTTCCCATTCCAGGTGGGATAAAATCGAATACTTGGTGTGTGGTGTGAAAATACCGGCAGGAATTTGAGATTTCTGCTCCTAGTAACCCTAGACCAAATAATGGGCAACTTTGATTGGACTGGGGTGAATTTTTATTTAGATCAGAGAAATATACGCAATTCCAGAATTTCCTTTTCCGCTAAATTTGCTAAATTTCTCAAAATTTTGACTTACACAATTCTATGTAATTATTAAATACAGGTGACTGGTTTGCTCACAAAATGTCATGCGGTGAGTCTTCTGCCTATAGTATGCATTTCTGAGAAAAATTCACGCAAGAAACAGACAAACCACACCTTTCCCTAAAAGTGTACATGAGTTAGCACACCCCTACTTGTAATGAGGTCCTTAGAGCCTGGCGGAGCAGGAGAACTACCACAAATTGGTGGATAACCTGCGCGCAAGCTCACAGTTTCCCTTGTAGAAGTGAACAGAGTCTAATTTAGATTTGCTTTAGTTAGCATAAAAAGCTGTACTAGGCTACATTACAAAAAAGTGCATGTTTATTTTGTTGTGAATTAACTGTACAAATTAATGTTTCATTTTGCTTTCAGAAAATCATTAACATTTAGTGGCCAACCATGGTCTCTATTGGCATGTAAAAAATTAATGTTTTACTACCGTCCCCGGGAAAGAATATTCTAATCCTAAAAGATTGCAAGGCTGCTCAACTGTGCCACTGTTAACCTGTCAATGTTATTTATGTGCAAACGCAGTTCATTGTTTCTCTCCTGCTTCGCATTAATAAAAACTGTTATTTCTTTTCTGTCACAAATGTTGTGCACGGATAGCCAATAAGGATAATGTGCAAGAATATGGTATTTTAAAATAATGCTGCGGAAATAACATTTTAGTGCTGCTCATTTATGTAATACTGTGCTATAAAACTCTGTGCTTTCATTGTCCAGAATATTATGAAAATATGGGATTTCTCTAATTGTATTACTGCTGCTTGTTACTTGGAGAGGGCTATATGCTTGAGGTACATTCTGTATTTAAGGCATATTTACTAATATATTATTAATTTCTGGATGTGCAGAGCTTGTTTATTTTATAAAAGCACATTGCAATTATTTGGGTTTCATGCTAATTCCCTTGACTGCAGTGACTTTTGCTCTCTGTTATGATACGATTGTTTGAATAAAACAACAAATACTGAGAACTGGAAAAGCCTTGTTGTGCAGGTTTTCATAATGTTTTTGATGAAGTATTAAAGTTCAGAATTCTCCATTTCCTTCATTTCGACCCACCTTAATTAACTATGGGTACAGTGTTAATACGCTTCTCATTTAGAGGAGGGAGAATCAGATAGTTTCCACCTGCAAATCCTCAGCTGATTTCACTAGGGGAAATCCTTTACCTTGCAGGACATCCACCACAGGCCCACCAGGTCATACTGTTAATTGCCCCAACCTTTTGTGAGTGGCACCACAGCCAGGGAGATCATATTACTACAACGTGCAGGGAGAAGTTTCACTGTGCATCAGAACAAATATTTCTTTTTTTAATATCAATTTTCCACCACAGGAGTGTTTTTTGGAAAAATAAAAAGGTTTGCTGACCTAATCTGAAAAATATGGCTGTTGGACTTGACCCTTTTGCCAGGTTCACCCCTAAACTTTTTGCCTTTTATTTGACCTGATATTAGTAGTTTTTGGCCTCTACGCACTTTAGCACTATGGCCCAGTGTAAAGTGCGTGAGCGCTCTGAGTGCGTGTGGTGAGATTGGCCTGCCCTCCCATAGGAATGCATCGGGGATATCTATGTCCATGGTAATTCCTGGTGTGTGAGGAGTGCAAGCGCAGGTTTAGTATGTGCGAACTCGTGAGAATAAATGCTGAGCAATGGTGTGCGCAGATGTATGGTGACTGGTGGAGAAATGCCACTTTTAGAAGCTGGCATTTCTGTGTGAGGTGTGTCTGCCTGCCTGATGTGAACTGCATGTCTGGCTTGTGATTGACAGGTGCTGGATGGTGTGGTTGGCTCCAGGAGCCAGGATGAGTCTGCCTAGTAGTGAATAGGGAGATCTGCATGTAGATGGGAGGGAGGAGTTGCACCTGGGACCTGAATAGGGCTGTGCCTTCCCTCCACACTGCTGGCTCCGCCCCCTGTGGTGCGTCTGAGCACCTAGCCCCCACCTGTCAAAGGAGAGAGGAGCTGAGCACAACAAAGTGTTCCAAAGCTCCCCCAAACCAATTGCATCTGTTTTATCCCCTAGCCCTGTGCTGTGACACAAAGGGGACATGTGTATAAATGAAGGGGCTGTGACCCCATGAGTTGGTTCTCTGGTGTGCTGTTATAACTTTAGGGGGGCCTGCTTCTGCTGATGGGCTCTAGAAGGAACCACCACTAGGGACTGACTCCCTTCTGGTGGGCCCTGTGAGCCTGCCTGCCTGGGCCCAGCCTTTGCCCCCTTCCTCCTAAAAGACTCCCCTGAACTTTGCCTTTACTTTGAAGAGCGCTTTGCTCTTCATTATTGCTGAGAGCGCTTCTATTTTTTTTAATTGCAACTTATTGGACCCGAGCGGCTGCCCACCCTGCTGCTGTGTGGCCCCCAAAGGACCCCTGGCGTGGGGATCCCTCCCCTGTGTGCAGAGAGGAAGCGGGAGCCCACCCTGCTAATTTATGCTCTTATTTGTTATTATTTTTTTATCACAGGTGCCCACCCCGCTTGCGTGCCGTGGTGGCGGGTGCTCACCCCGATAATATATTTAATTTACACTGAGGCGGGAGCCCACCCTGCACTTCGGTGAGGAAAAGCCGCCGCATTGCGGAGATAGGCCCGGAGGAAGTTCGGCGGCCATGCCTGGTTGGGGGAGTGGCCTGCTTCCCCCGATCAGGAATCTAAGGGAGGCAGACAGGTGCGTCAATCGCCAGTGGAGCTCCCGGCATGAAAGGGAGCCCCACAGCCACCGAGAGGCCAGCCAAGGAAAGAGGCTGACAGGTCTGCCCGGGGCTCTCGTGAGCTGAGAGAGCCCCGCCCAGCGCTCAAGAGAAGTCCCGCATAGCAAGGACCGGCCTAGAGATCAGAGGAGCGTCCCCAGCAGCCCGTTGAGAAGGGGCTGCTCCTCACGTATCCTTGGTGCCGCCAGAGCTCCCGAGTGGTCCGGATGAGTGGGGGGGAGCAGAACTGGTGCATTTTGAGTGCCCGCAAGGCACAGGGGTGGCAGTGCCTGTGTCCTTCATCAGCCCAGCAGGAGAGCGGGCCGCTGCAATGTTTTCTCTTCTGGTGGGCACCATCTTTTCATCAGAGTCCCAGTGTGGGGCTCCAACTATGCACTGTTGGCGCCACATGTTTGTTTTGAGTCCCAGAGGGGGGCTCACATAGCTGCACCGCAGGAGTGGGCAGCTGCGACATGGGCATTCCTTCTTAGAGAGTCCCAGAGTGGGCCTTCCCCAGGCACAGTGGCACCAAAGGCTAATGTGCACCTTGGGGGCATTTCCTTTTGAGGGCAGTTGGCACAGGGAGTGCCAGTGCCCACATTTTTGCCTTCACAGCTGACCAGCAATTAGTGGGCAGCTGCCACGTTTAGGTTGTGACCCACCCTGTGCACTTTGCTTTCACTGCTTTTGCAGCCAGCCCTGACTTTGCTGGACATAGGGCGCATAGCTCTAAGTTGGCGCATAATGTGGTTTGCACCTGATGTGATGCTTATGGCATAATATTTTGTATGTTGCAAGCTATACTATTGAGTACAGTGTTTGCCAGTAATTACTGGTTGTGTTCTACATTTATTATATGTTCTACATCTACTATTTTCACTATGTCATGGTGCTCATGCTTTCGGGTATTGCATAATGTATTGATGCTTGTGATGCCTACTGGGATGCCTTTTGCGTTATGCTAATGTGGTTCTATGCCTAATGTGATTCATGTGCAAGATGATGTGTGCGTCCTATGTTTTAGGTTGCAGGATATGATGCTACGGTCCTTAGTTTACCTGTAGTAACTAGGTTGTGATTTACATCTACTATGTGCATTTCTAACGGTTTTGACAGTGGCCCAATTGGCCCTGTCTTGTGTAATATAATCCCCTGTAGATACTGCCCAGTGCCAGTTGGCACAGTGTATATTGTGTGATTACCATCTAATGTGTTTTATGATAATACAAAGGCTATTTTTATATATAACCTTGTGTGGAGTTACTTTTGTGCTGTGCCTAGTGTATTGCTGCTGTATGTGTGTGTTGCGCAAACGTTTTTCACATTGCTTCCAGGATAAGCCTGACCTCTCATGCCAAGCTACCAAGGGGGTGAGCAGGGGTTATCTTGGCGTGTAACTCCCTTGCCCTAAATAGAGTGGTCGTCTCTGCCTGGCTTTGGTGCAAGCCTTAGCCAACCAGAGATCCCATTTATAACAATGGCGTCCTCACGTGAAACCACTAGTTGTTGCTTTGAAGGCAGTGAGAACCTGAAAGACAGGAGGATCCCACAAACAGGGGTGGTGACCCTCTACCGGGAGAGTGCAGGCCATAGCTTTTCTTGACCTGGTGAGCTGGCATGAAGCAACAAATAATGCTTTGGAAATCAAAGAACATCTTTGCAGATATTGCTGCTTCACGTTATTAGGAG
The DNA here is from genome assembly GCF_964261635.1 of Lissotriton helveticus. Classification (NCBI taxonomy): domain Eukaryota; kingdom Metazoa; phylum Chordata; class Amphibia; order Caudata; family Salamandridae; genus Lissotriton; species Lissotriton helveticus. The sequence continues at coordinate 722,392,627 of NC_136072.1, forward strand.
CTAGGGGTTAGATGTACTAAGATACTGGTGAAAAATGTTGCCACCGATTACTACTCTTCTTTTTGCAGCCAGCATGTTTTTTTATCCAACCCATGCATTATTGTACAATGTATTAATAGGTAAGTTAGCAAAATACTAATTCATAGAAAACGTCTTCACCTTTGCGATTTTCATGGCAGTCAGTATGTTTCCAATGGTTTGGAATAGGGATTCTGGTCCCAAAACACTCAAACACATGGATGTGAATTGCAGTTTGGAAGGGGAAACCAGAAAATGCACTTTTCAAACTGCAAATCTGTATCAATTCGTAAACCCATTTTAGAGGTCAGTTGCAAACACTCCAGTTTTGTGGCTCGGACCATTTGCAATTGCTAAACATTTAGTAAATATAACTCTAAGTTCTCTAACACTTTTTACTCTGTGCATGTGAATCACACTGCCAGAACTGTTTAGACTTGAAAACAGGGAAGATAATGTCACAACTGAATTAAAATTCTATGTTTATCGTTGAGTTGTTCATTGCACAGGAAGGGGACCCTGGACTATGGACAGCAAAGAAAAAACATTTACATCCTACTGTGATGCCCCTCATTGATGTTAAGTTATTTTGGCTTTGTTCAGAATCTATTCATGGGCCATGCTTCAAGTTTGTGGCTGAGATTTACTTTGATCCTGGATTTGTGAGATTTGCCTATTTCTTAGTGCACAAGACCAGGGGAGCTGCCATTTGCCCCACTCACTACATGTGCTAAGGCATCAATGAGCATCTTAGCAATGTTACTGACTTACAATCCAAAGTGCATGCCCTTAGATGCACACAAGTGATGGTGATATTGGAGCAAGGTGGTCAGAGACTGTTATGTTATGTATTTATATAGACACATTTGGTTGTTGGTTGAGGGGGTTGTGAGCCCTTCTTAAGCAGCAGCCACAATCCTTGTCAGGCTGAACCACAAAAGTCACTAAATTAACCTGTTCTTAACCCTCTTGTAGCTTGGCACAAAAGCAGCCATGCTTACTTTAGAGGAAATATGTACAGTATTTATGTAGCACTCAAACAGTAATAAAGTGAAGATACAACAAAAGAAAAATTCCACACCAATTTAGAAAGATAGAGTAAAATGTAAGAAACAATTTGACACAAAACAAAAAAAATCTAATCAGTATATTCAGTTTAAAACAAGTATAGCTCCTAAAAGTACAAAGCTCCACTCATCTAGTCATGCGAGGCCAGAGGAAAGAAACAAGTTCAGGCTGACTGCGATAGAGCACGGGATGGATATAGGGACCAGGTTAGTCCCACTGAAAAAACTGTTCTAAAGTCTGGCACAAAGAGTTCCATTTGCATCGAGAAGGCCACGAGGAGCAAGGAGGGTGTAGTCGATGGTTGTCGCTTGTAACGAGGAGTGTAGGAGGGAGGACAAGTGGACCCCAAAGGAAGATTGGTGAGTCGTTGAACATCCTTCCACTCCTTCCCCTCAGGGTGACTGGTCGTCATGGCCACTCACGGACGACTCGAACACGAACGAGGAGGGCGCCTTTAACTGGGCGTATGTGGATGACGAGGACACGCCCACTCATGACGTCGGCTTCGCCCGGTTGGAGAAAAGCCCGGAAGAGAAGGAGCCAGCGTGTGACGACACCCCGGAGGACGGAGAAGGAGAGCGGCGGATTGAGCGGAGAGACGAGAGAGGAGAACGGAGCCTGAATGAGAAGCAGGAAGGAGAGCCAGGAGGCCAACGTCCCCACAAATCCCCGTGCCACACTCCCGAGGGAGGAGTGTGGCTGAAGCAGGTACGGGAGCGCATTACAGGCTGGGTTGGGAGGCGGGTCACCTCTCCTCCTTAAGACGGCAGGGGCTGTTAACGCCCGTAGCGAAGCTGTGAATAGTGTATATAACTCCCACCCGCTTCTATCCTCGTCCAACCCCTACCTTCCCTAACACTCTATCCTCACCACGTCACACTAGCACCCAGAATTGTATATACCACGAGCAGCGGTGTCCTTCACTCCTGGTTTCCCCTGGGGACCCCTGTATGCGACCCAGAGACCTGACGGCCTCTTCTCTTTCTCTTTTCCCTTTTGCCACTCCCCTGAGAGGAATCATCGGAGAACAGGCACAGTGGAGTCCGAGGACGAGGAAGAGAAGCCCACCTCAGTGAAACCGTATGCGACCCAGAGACCTGACGGCCTCCTCTCTTTCTCTTTTCCCTTTTGCCACTCCCCTGAGAGGAATCATCGGAGAACAGGCACAGTGGAGTCCGAGGACGAGGAAGAGAAGCCCACCTCAGTGAAACCGGCGGAGTTAACCAAGAAAAGACTGTCTTCTCGCACAAGAAAGACGCTGTCAACAATAAAGCCTTATCCTAAACTAACGAGTGTCCGGCCCCTCAATCAACCCACGTTACATCGCTGCAGCACGAAGATCCTGTCTGGCACCGCAGATAGTTGTTGCTGGAGCTTGGCATTGGTGATCACCATGGGCTTTCAGTGCTGTAATGTGACGTGCATATTTAGCATTGCCGGTTGTCGCTGCAGTCACTGTAGCATAACGAGTCAGGAGCTTTGAGTTGGCAGTCAGTGTGGGCAGCAAGATCTTGGTACTAACATGCCTGTTCATAGTCTTCAAGAGCCAAAAACCTCGGCCCAGCAAGGCTCAGCAGGTCCAGTTGTAGGTCCAGACAGATCAAGTGCAGAAGGTCAGCTGGGCAGTTGCAGGGAGTCCTCTGGAGTTTGTTGTGTCCCTGTGGATCTGAACGGGAGGCCAGCTAAGTAGCCCTTTTAGTCACTTAGCCAGGGATGAAGAGCGCAAGTCCAGTCTTCCTTCTTAGGCAGCAGCACAGGCAGCAAGGCAAACCTTTGGCAACAGGGCAGTCCTTCTGCTAGAATATTCACAGGTCCAGGAGTGTACTAAAGTGTAGGTCTGAGGGACCCATTGTTATCCCTGGTGTTAGCTTTAAAATGGGAGATGCTTTTGGAGTTTTCCCTCCACTGGGGTATTTGTAATTTCTTGCTCCCTGTCCTGCTGTCTGTAGCCACAATAAGCTAGTGTGACGTTCTTTGTGTGTGAGCTGAGGCAGTGTCTTTGAAGTGCAAGAAGGGCTATGCATAGCTCTGCAACCCCAAACCTGCTTTGGATGACCCATCCTGCTAACACTCAGTCCCACTATTGTGTGACTGTCTGGGAGGAATACACAAAGGGCAACTGTGAACTATACCTAGTCATGTGACCCAGGAAACAGGCTGCAGGCACCAAATGGGTAGGACAAGAAAGTGACAAAAATCTGACTTTACCATTAAATTGGTGTCTAAATTACAATTCAATAAACACCACCAAACTATATATTCCTACCTTCTCCCACTCAAAAGTGATCACTTATTGAATGCAATAAGGTAACCCAATGTTATCCCATGGGAAAGATAGGTCTTGCAATAGTGAAAAAAAGGAATTTGAAAGTCTTTCTCTACCCGACATGTAAAACCTAATAGTACATGTACATCTTTTTAAACATAGCACACCCTGCCCTGTTGGCTGTTTAGGGCCTACTTTAGGGGGGATTTATCAATCAATCAATCAACTGATCTGTATAGCATGAATAATCACCCGAGAGGGAATCCAGGTGCTTCTAGGGTGTGATAGACTCAGTCGAATAGCCAGGTCTTGAGTGCTTTTTGGAACTCTGGTAGAGATGGGGAGGTACAGAGCTTCAGGGGGAAACTGTTCCATGCTTTCACTGAGAGGTTGGAGAAGGAACAGCCTCATCTTGAGCATCTGTTCATGCAAGGAGTGTGGGCAAGTGATAGGGAGGCGGAGCTTAGGTGTCTGGCTGGCCGATGAAAGTTCACGCCATGCTTGATGTAGGCCGGTCCTAAATCGTAAAGTTCTTTGCATGAATGTGTCAGTGGCTTGAACTGGCATCTCTTCTGTACTGGGAGCCAGTGGAGATCCTTGAGGTGAGGGGAAATATGAGTTGGTCGGCGGAGGTCAAGTACGAGTCTGATTGCGGCTTTCTTTATGGGCTGTAATCTCTGGAGGCGGTGTGTAGTGATCCCCGAGTAAAGGGCGTTGCCACAGTACAGTCTGCTTGTGATGAGGGCTTGTGTGACAGTGCATCTAGTATTTGTGGGGAGCCACTTGAAGATCTTTCGTAGCATGCACATAGTGAAGTAGCAGGCAGGGGAAACTGCATTGATCTGGGGGGACTTCATGATCAGCTTGCTGTTGAGAATGATGCTGCAGTTTCTGGCATGGTTAGATAGGATGGGTGCTGGTCTTAGTTTCATGGTCTAGCAGAGGCATTCCATGGAATGCAGTTGTTGTTCATGATCAGTACTTCCATTTTGTCAGTGTTGAGGTTCAAGCAGTTGTCTCTCATCCAGTTGGCGGTGCTCATCACGCACCAATGGAATCTCGATCTGGTGGTGGTGGGTCCTTGAAGAGTGAGAGGATGAGTTGAGTGTCGTCTGTGTATGCAGGTGTTAAAGATGATGGGGTTTAAGGATGAGCCCAGGGAAATGTCGCTGATGATTTCCTTGGGTTTATAGGTGAACGGATGTAGGCAGACTATCTGTGCTCTTCCTTTGAGGAATGAGGTGATCCAGCTGAGGGTGTTCCCTTGGATACCGATATTGTGTAGCCTGGTGATCAGAGTGTGGTGGGATACTGTGTCGAACACTGCTGAGAGGTCACGGAGGTTCACAGTCACCGTCTCTCCTCAGTCGTGGAGGGCTCAGATGTCATCTATAGCTATGATATGGGCTATCTCAGTGCTGTTACTGCTGTGGAATCCAGACTGGGAGGAGTCAAGAAGGTGGTTTTGTTTGGGATGTGTGGTGAGTTGTTTGTTGATTCATTTTTTCAGTACTTTGGCAGGGAAATGGAGCAGGGAAATGAGTCGGAAGTTCTTGAGATCTCTGGGGTCGGCAAATGGTTTCTTGATTAGGGGTTTGATCTCACCGTGCTTCCAGTCTTTTGGGGACATGGCCATGTTTCTTGAGGTGTTGAGCAGGGAGGTGAGTTTGTGGCTGCTTTTGTCACTTCCAAGGTTGAAGATGTGGTGCGGGAAGGGGTCATTCAGTAATACTGAGTGGATGGAATTCATGAAGGCTGCAGTTTCCTGGGTTGTGAGTAGGATCCAGGGGGTCAGTGTATGGTCTGTGCTGGTTGCGGGGGTGGCATGTCAGTTGAGGAAATCAGTGGACTTGACTTCGGGTTTGAAGTTTTAGTTGATGGTGGAGATATTATCCTGGAAGAAATTGGCGAGGGTGGCACAGAGCTCCTGTGAATCGGTAATGTTGTTCTCAACAGCTGCAGGGTTGGAGAGCTCCCTGATGATGTTGATGAGTTCCTTGCTGTGGTTGAAGTTGAAAGCAATACGAGCATCTTGGGCCTCTCTCTTCTTCCCCCTCAGAAGCCTATGACAGGGGTTTACGGAGGTCTTGAAAGAGCTTCTGTCGTTGGTGTCCTTGCTAGTGCGACATCTTCTTTCCCACTGTTTACAAATGTGTTCAGCCAATCTGAGTTCTTTGGTGCGCCAGCTGGCATTTTTAGCAGTGCTTTTGTGTTAGCTGTCTTTGATGGGGGTGAAGTTGTTGGTGCAGTTTGTGATCCATGTGTTGAAGTTCCTCACCCACTGGTAAAGAGATGTGATGTGGTTGGGGTAGGAGCCATTGAGGACATCTGTTGATTGAGTTTTAGTTATTTGCTCCAGTATCAATGGGGAAGGGGCTCTCTGTCGAGCGTGGACAGTGATGTGTGTGTTCATGATGTTGAAATGGATGATGAAGTGTCTAGGTGAATTTGGTGACGAGGCTGTACTTGACTCATTTGCTGGAGGTGAATATGTGTCCTGCAGTGTGTGTGGGGTTGTGGATAAGTTGGGTGAGTTCTATGTTTTTCATGTATAAAAGGAGGTTGGTGGTGTGGAGAAGCGTGGCTCAGTGGTTAGAGGCGGCAGACCCGGAAGCTGAGATCGGCCGTGGACCAGGGTTTGATTCCCCGCCTCGGCGGGTCTCGGGCTCAAAATTCCACAGACTCGACAATTCTCGCTCCGGTGCCTACTCGACTCACGGGGTCACACTCTGCGACTCTGGGCAATAGCTTGCTTAATCTCCACTACGGCCCCTCGCGGCGGGATGCCTGGCTTTCACCTTGTGGATTCCCTGCCGGGGTATCTCACAGGGGAATACCAGGACGGGTTCCCTAAGCAAGCGCCTTGAGACCTCTGGGTGATTTGTGCGCTATATAAGTCGAAATACATTTACATTTACATTTACATTTAGTGTTGCTGAGGTCATTGAGGTGAAAAATGAGGTCATAGATAAATATGAAGTCATTGGAGTCAATGGCAAGGGGTGCCATGAAGTCATGTTGGAGTTGCAGAAACTGTGGAGCGGACCAAGGGACCGGTAAGGAAGGGTGCCTCTGATGACCAATTTGACATCAGTTTGGAGTCCGAAGTGGTGGCATTACATGAGAGAGGTGGGGTTGTCCATAGTGGTGGTGCACTGGATGGTCTCTTTGTAGATGATAGCAATTTATCCTCTGGGTATTTTGGTGTGGTCCCTGTGGGTGATTTCTTATCCTTCTGTACTGCTGTGGTGAGGTCTGGGGTGGATGAAGGGTTGAGACAGGTTTTGGTGATAAAAACATTAGGTGAGAATATGGAGATGACGTTCCCCAGCTCTGTGGCATGTTTGCACAGACAGCACGTGTTAAGGAGGGTTTATATTTATTAAAAAGGAAGGATTAGGCCTAGCAAAAGGAATATTTTGCCAGAACCAAATGGCAGTTTTAAAACTGCATGCAGACTGCAATAGCAGACCAGAGACATGTTTAAGGGGCTACTTAAGTGGGTAGCACAATAAGTGCTGCATGCCCACTAGTAACATTTAATTTGCAGGCCCTGGGTACATGTAGTACCATTTTACAAGGGGCTTACAAGTAAATTAAAGAGGCCTTTCTAGTGTAAGCCAATTTTACTATGTTTAGAGGAGAAAGCACACACACTTTAGCATTGGTTAGCAGTGGTAGAGTGGACAAAGTTATAAAAGACGACATAAAACAATTCAGCATAATTGGAGAGGAGAAGTCAACATTTTTTGGAGTGACCCTATAGGGAGTGCCCGATCCAAAACTTAGCAGATGTGTGATGCCATTCCAGGAGAGATGGGGGGAGCCTTCAGCTTTTTGCGGAATTCGAGAAGAGAGGGAGAGGCTCTGATATGAAGTAAGAGGTTGTTCCAAGCTTCAGAAATTATGTATGGGAAGAATCAATCTCTGGACCTGCTTTTATGCTTTTGTGAATGTATGGGAAAAGTGCTAGTAAGACTCCAAGATCCGAGGTGCCTGGACGGTTGGTGAAACATGTATGCAGCTGATCAGGTAGGCTGGGCCTCTGTTGTGTAGTGTGTTATATGTGTGGGTGAGGTGTTTGAAATGTATGCTTGTGAATTGGGAGCCAGAGGTGCTCCCTCAGGTGTGATTAAATGTGAAACTGGCTTAGGAGGTTGAGGACGAGTCTGGCAGCTGCGTACTGGATGGTCTGTATTCTTTAGTAAATCAGACTAACACAAATGTGAGCCAATAGCTACACATGAGACTTAAATACTCTTCTGGGGCAATCTCAAATGTAAATGTCATTTTCTTCAAGTAATGGCTGAAGAGTACTGGTGCAAAGAAGCACAACTCAAAGGGCCGGACCAAAGCTCCTCTGGGCTTATGTTTTAGCTGTTAATGACATAAGCGCTGGTGGACAGCATATAGGTCTGTGACAGACATAAAAAGAGCTATGCATTTACCATTATACTTTAAGCTATAATACTTTTGAGTGTTGTAAATATATTGCTGATTTTTTTTACACATATTTTATTGGGGTTTCAAGTAACACATTTGACATACATTTCGTTAATTTGCCCTAATCATTTTCAACATAAAGTGACATCATGCCAACCATCTTTGCAACTATTCTATATTTGTGGGCAAGATTCCATGGTACTAGTGCCAATACTCATCCCCTTGTCAATATATGGCAGATAACACAAGTCCAGGTCAAAACCAGTGGTGGCTCCTCCGCTAAGGCGGAGGACCAATGGCCGCCCATCGCCCCACTGCTCTTAGAGGAGTGAAAATGGGAAAAAATAAAATGATAATAAAAGTGTTCTTATCATTTTATTTTTCATTCCTGTGGGGCTGTGTTAGGGTGGGGCGGGCTGGTGGCTCAGAGAGGAGGAGTTGCTTGTGCACACTTAAGTGCACATGACTGCTTGGCCGGCTGTTAGACCTGGCTTTTCCAGCGGGTTTACCCCAGACTATTTGCTTTTTGGCCATCTGTTTTTGACTGTGCTGTTGTTGGTTTTTAGGACTCTGGGTACTTTACCACTGCTGATCAGTGCTAAAATGCATATGCTCTCTGTGTAAAATATAATTAGGGATTGGTGTTTCCATGATTGCCTTATATGATTTAATACTAAGTCCTCAGAAAAGTGCACAGTGTGTACCAAGAACCTGTAAATCAAATGGTGCAAGTGGGCCTGCAGCACTGTTTGTGCCGCTCACACAAGCAGCCTTGAAAAAGGTTCTCAGACTTGCCACTGCAGTGTTTGTGCACAATTTGGTACTGTCATGTCGACCTGGCAAGTGCACCCACTTCAATTCAATGTTGAGACAATCTGGCTGTTTTGCACCATTTATATGATCATTTCAATTTTTATTCTTACAGGAGTTCACACCTATGCCTAGCTGTCAAACAATAGCTGTGCACAGGTATAAGGTTGTATCTATTCATTTATTTCCTTCACTATTCACTATATGTGCAGTAGTTTAAATAACTGGTCCTGAAGAAAGCCTTAGTGTATTGGCTGAAACATGTCAACCGCAATAATAGTGCGGCCACACATCTATTAAGGGCGTTCATGCACATTTTTATGTTTTAATTTTTGATACCAAAGGATACCTAATAAATATAGTTTTCCTATTGGCCATCAAATTTTAATCTTTTATCACTACACTGCACAATCACAAGCACGACATCATGCTTTATTCACAGACTGTATTCATAGATCTGTGAGTACCTTCCTTTTTACAACTAGGAGGTACAGAGGAATTTCCCATATGATGACAACATATCACTTCGGTGACTGATGGGAATCTACTTCTCTTAGAGACACTCTGATTGGTTTTGGTTTTGACTCCTGTACTGGTGTAATTGATTTTATTTTGTTCTCAACTTTGTAAAACACATACACTCAGATTTTCAGACCCACGGATCTTTGTTGTTGTTAAGTGCACCCACTTGCCAGGCCATAACCTTCCCTTTTATTACATTAGTCATCCCTAAAGTAGGCCCAAGGTATCCATGTGGGCAGGTTGCAGTGTATGTGAAAGGTAGGACATGTCCTGGGGTGTGTTTCATGTCCTAATTCAGAACTACAGTGTATTTTGTTTTACACTATTGAAAGGCTATCTGTCCCATAGGATAGAATGGGAGTTTATTTATAACAGCTTGTAAAAATAGCTTCCCATTGGGACAAGATAGGGAAATGGAGTTTAGTATGCATGAACTTAGAATATAAAAAATACATCTCTTAGTAAAAATGATTTTTATATTGTGTGTTTCAAAATACCACTTTATGAAAGTGGATATTTTCTTGCTTAGTGATCCTGTATGCCTCTGCTGTTTTTTGGACTGACTGACTGGCTTTGGAGTGACAGGGGCTGTTGATGTGCATCCACTGTGGACAGCCAATGGGAGGGGGAAGGGGTTGATGTGTGTGCAGCGCAGCCCTGGATGAGTCAGGGCTGGGCTGAATAGACCTGGGCTGCATTTAGAGTAAGGGAGGAGATTCCCTTGCACCTGAATGGGCCTGGTCTACCATACACAGTGCTGTTTCCACATCCTGCCGGGAAGCTGGACTAGAGAGGGCAGAACTGGTTTTGACTGAGCACAGAGCTTCTCTGACACCAGAGAACAAAGGCAAATGCTGTATAAATATTGGGGCCCAGACCCCAGAACTTTAGAATACTTCTGGACTCAAGAGGAACCTCTGCCAGGGAGAAGAGCTGGGAAAGCTGAAGGAGAAGTACTGCCCCTTTGCTGTGTGCTGTTGGCCTGCAGTGGCTATTTCTGCCAAGTTGAGGACAAAGACTTTGCTGTGTGCTGTGTATCCTGCTGGAAGAAGATCTCCATGGGTTTGAAGAGGAGCTTGCCTCCTGCTCTGAAGTTTCAGGGACACAAAGACTTCACCACCATCTCCTCTGAACTTCCTTGATGGGAGTTCTGACCTGCTAAGAGGTGCCTGTTCCTGTGTTGGGCCTCTGGAGGTTGTTCCTGCTGCTGGGAGCCGGGGAAATAGAAGCAAGTAAAGAAGTGTGATGTATCTACAGCCGTTTCTGAAGCATCGCCACTGTGCCACTGAAGAAACAGACGCAGCGCCTGCCGGCAGCTGGAGAAATTGCCAAATGCTGAATCTCGTGCACCAATTTCCGAAGTGCATGAAGATTCCGACGCAAGCCGTTCTATGCAACTGCAAGAAACAACGCAACGTGGGACCGTGGATGACAAGATTAAAGCAGCGGCATTACCGCTGGATCGAGAACACACACATCCCCGAAGAAACCAATACATTACGTTCTCGCACAGTAAGATACTGATGCATCACCTCCTCTTCAGTAACGATCCAACACATCACCTCCCCTGGAGTAAGGAGCTGACACATCACCTTCCCTGGGCGTAAGGAATCCATTTATCGCCTTCAGTGCGGCGGTTTTTATTTATGATTTTGACGCATACAACGTACTTTGTGTTGAAAGTGTTGCATCTATAGTTTTCTATGGACAGAACTGTTTTTACCTTCCAAAAGTCATATTTGATTATTGTATGTTGGATGTTTCTCGTTTTGGTCTTGTTTGGTTTATATAAAGATTACTTATTTTTCTAAACTGGTGTGGTGTCCATTTGTAGTGTTTTACTGTATTACTCTGTGTGCACCAATACTTTACACACTGCCTCTGAGATAAGCCTGTCTGTTCATGTCAAGCTGCCAAGGGGGTGAGTAGGGCTTGTCTAAGGGCATAACTCACTTACCCTGACTAGAAGCAAGGGTCCCTACTTGGACAAAGGTGCAAACCATTGCCAACTAGAAGCCCCCATTTCTGACACCGGCCATCTTGGCCTGGCCAAACATTCATGCGCACTTTGTATGTTCTCTACCAGGCTGTAATGCACAGCCTGGTGGGTTATTTGCACAGGTCCCTGTCCCCATCTGAGCGCCAATCCATGGCGCTCAGAGCAATCACAAGGCTGAATTTCAGCAGTGTGATTGGCTAAGTGGAGTCTACGTGCCTGGGTGCTTCCTGAATCTTCTTCTGGACTGGAGTCAGGAAGAGAAGAGAAGCGGAGACGGAGGAGATGCGGCGTAAAAGGTAAGTGGATTTTTGAAAAATATTTTTCAGCCCACCACTCCCATTCCCTACCAGCCACCACTACACAGAACTGAAGAATCCATCTCTACAGAAACACAATGGAACAAGGAAAAAATAGAGCTTCTGCACTAAATTACCTGGCTATTGTGAAAGCACAAAATCCAGAAATTTTGCATACACTTGAGAGTAATGCTAAAATGTTGGGTTTTCTTAAATTTCAATAAGATTTCTGAAATTCTCAAATTGATTTCATAGAGTGTTTTTCAAACCCAAATCCTTGAACACACAGAATGAAATAATGCAGGTTTTGGCCATTTTCTGTTCTTGGACTAATACGGTCCTTGAAGAATTTTACAGTACACATATTCTAGGGGAAAACGGGAGCATTACTATTCGACTGTTGAATTTTATTTGGAATGTCCTAACCCCGTAGATGGCATTCTACCCGCTGCTTTAAATGCTGTTTTTTTATTAGTTACATTGCACTTTAAGCTTTCAAATTGTTTGTTTTTTGGCACTGGATGCCTTGATGAGCTCTAACAAGCGAAAAACATATGCCAGAAGTTGATTTTACTCTGTGCCAAGTGAGTATGGATAGGATTTTATTAGTATACGCGTTGCAATATTTTCTGGAAATGGTAAATGCATATATATGAGTCGTTCTAACGCTTTCAGACTTTGTCTGGATGGAAGGATTTCAGCAGGGAAAATAGAGTGATTGATATGTTTCACTTAAATTCGCTGTCTCATAAAAAGAGGTCACCAGAGTGCGTTATTTTTTTGTGTGCAAAATTCCAATACTTCAATCTGAGATTATTTTTTTTAAAGTCTCAGTGCAGCGAAATAACTAAATTGGATTTTCCCCTGTATTCTATGGAGTTTGAAAAATACAATTACTAGCGGTGTCACATGTTCACATGCAATCCAGGCGTAGCTACCGCGCAGCAATAGGAGACTGAGGTAATTTTCTGCACTGGTAATATAGTTATTTTTTCCCATACATATAGGGAAACTACAGTAAAGGTACGGAGTTAATGCAGGATTTTCATAGATGGGGTATTCCATAGTGGATCACTCTTGTTTGGCTTTACAGGGAGTATATCAATCCCTAGTTAGAGAAAATACTTATTTTTTTCTTAGATGGGGTATTCCATAGTCAGTTACTCTTATACGTAGAGTTTCAAGGTACATTCTGTTTAATAGCTGGAGAAAAGTTGTCTTTGCTAAGGGACTTGGGGGCATATTATCAAGAAAGGCGATAAAATTATCGCCGCTTTAGTGGCTGATAATATGCCCTTGTGAATTCCTATAGCAGCCCAGGTTCTGGTGTTAACCTGGGCTGCTATGGGAATTCACAAGGGCATATTATCAAGCCCATTATCGCAGCTTTAGCGGCAGTTTCCTGCCGCTAAAGCGGCGATAATTTTATCGCCGCTCTTGATAATATGCCCCTTAGGGTCTCATTTATGTAGACTAGAGTATGGTGGACGGCTCACCCTCCATCAGGGTGACGAAGGTAATTTCCTCTGTCACCACGGCCGGGCCACCACCCACCACATTTAAAGAACTTTGCAAGCCCTACAGAGTCTCTGTAAAGATTTGGGTCATTTTATCAAAACCACCCCTCTGCCTTTGCAGGCCTTATTGATGGGAAACATCCATTACAACACACTCATTACATCGCACTGCTTTTACAACGCAACTCTTACAACTCAACTGCTTCTATATTGCATGCCATTACAACGAATGTCACTACAACGCATGCCATTACAATGTATACCATTACAACGCACGCCATTACAACACATTATAAGGAAAGTAATGGAGATTTTTCAGTTTTAGTGAAATAATTCAATTGGATTTTCCCCTGCATCCTAAGGAGTTAGAAAAATACAATTATATATATGAGTCGTTCTAAAGCTTTCAGACTTTGTCTGGATGGAAGGATTTCAGCAGGGAAAATAGAGTGATTGATATGTTTCACTTAAATTCGCTGTCTCATAAAAAGAGGTCACCAGAGTGCGTTATTTTTTTGTGTGCAAAATTCCAATACTTCAATCTGAGATTATTTTTTTTAAAGTCTCAGTGCAGCGAAATAACTAAATTGCATTTTCCCCTGTATTCTATGGAGTTTGAAAAATACAATTACTAACGGTTTCACATGTTCACATGCATTACAGGCGTAACAATAGGAGACTGAGGTAATTTTCTACTTTGGTAACATACTTATTTTTTCCCTTAAATACAGGGAAACTACAGTAAAGGTACGGAGGTAATGCAGGATTTTCATAGATGGCATATTACATAGTGGATCACTCTTGTTTGGCTTTCCAGGGAGTATATGACTCCCTAGTTAGAAAAAATACTTGTGTTTTTCTTAGATGGGGTACTCCATGTCATGTAGTTCCTATATATTCCTACACAGAATCTGCACGTTCGGATACCATAAACTGTGGGTTTAGTGGCAGACTGGTTCCCACCACCCCCACCAAGAATGTTAACCCGTGTGCATTAGCTAGCTCACAGTGCCACTAGAATCATCTCTTATCGGGGAGAGAATATTTTCTGGCAACCTTAGAACATGACAACCCCAGGGGCGTGGCTTGCACGCCATCTGAAGAGGACGGATTTCCCGTGAGCTCCGCTCAGGATGGAAACGCGGATGCCGTGAGGACCTTTCCTGCCGTTTTTCGAACGGCTTTTTAGGGCTGCAGTGATGTCGGAAGGTGGGCAGAACATGAGGAGGCAACCGTGCAGTGTCTCCTGGCGGTGGAACGGCGGATATTGGTCCCGGTAATTTGAAATATCTCCTCAACTCGGGCGGCCGCCATTTTGTTTGCCGATCCCGTGACTGTCTTCCTGCATCTGCTCTAAAGCTTCGTTTCACCTTGCCTAATGCTGGTAACTTCGGAGGAGTACTTTGGCATGTTTACTATCTTTTCAAACAGACTTTAACAGTTTTCCTGTGCCAAATGCATTATGCCTCTCGATTTCTGCTGTCAACACAGTTTCTCTGAGGAAATATGGCCACCATTTTAGGATTTCCGACTGTGAAGTGCTGTGCTTCTTTCTGATTATCCCCATGCACATGTTTTTGGGAGAACTTACTTGATCTTATTTTTGCTTGTGTCCACATCCCTTGCCTCCCATGGTCTCTTGCTTCCTGCTTACATATTGGGAATGTTTTTCTTTTACTATGTGAGGAAATCACGGCCGCCATTTTAAGACTTGCTTCGTTTGGACTTCATTTTGCCTCTACTTGCTTCTTCTGGCGCTAAGATCTTTAAAGTGACATTGCCTTTACGATATATCACCTTATTCTTGTGCTGGCTTTAATAGATGCTCCCTTTATGTGCTGTGGTTTTTATTGACACAGTATTGTTGGTTTTCTTTTTGCTATTCTTAATCCAGTGAGGGTATCAGCACTCAAAGGTAGTGCGTTTTTTGGCTGCTCCTTTATGTCGCCTTATTTTAGCCACGCTTTGTATGCCCCTCTTACTGCCTAAGCATCTCTAAGCCAGTTCAGTCCTTACAGTTACATTGGATCCTGCTGTTCTCTGTTAGTGCCCACCTGCTTCCTACGTGCCTGTGTAGGGAATTTTGACAGATTTCCATTACCATGGCAAATAACTCTATCTCTCCAAAAATGTCACAAACTGGAACCAAACCTAAGAGGCCTAAGAATCACCCGCCTTCCCCCATTGAGCCTTCTTTTAATCCTGTTTTGGATTCCATTCTTGAAGAGGTGCGTGGTCTGTAACCTTTTATGTCCGCTACTAATGCAAAACTTCAGCAAATTGAAGAGCGCTGGGTTGTCATGGAGGGCAAGGTTTTTAATCTGGAACATCGTGTGAGCGATATTCAAGATATCTCAGCTAAAATTCCACTATTGGAACAAGAGATCCACAAACTCAAACTTCACACCGAGGATTTGGAAAACCGTAACCGTAGGAACAATCTGCGCGTTTATGGTGTTCCGGAAAATTTGGAGGGTTCCGACATGGTGTCCTTTATACGGAAATTTCTTCAGGAACTCTTGGATCTTCAACCAGCGTCGCATCCTCTTAATATCCAGAGGGCCCATCGTCATGGCCGTATTAATTCCAATTCCTCCAAACCACGTGGCATCATTCTGCTGTTCCTAGAATTCACGGAGTTAATGTCTGTCCTGAAGGCCGCCAGGATCAAGCGACGTCTCCAGTGGTCTGGTCATAACATCTTTATCTCACAGGATCTTTCATTGGCTTCGAATTCTCAGCGCAAAGAATTCTTGAATCTTCGACCTTTAATGCGACAACTGAACATTCAATATGGAATCCTGCATCCTTGTTTCTGCAAGATCACGCATAATGGCCGTACCAGATCTTATGATGATCCGCAAAAACTCCATGCTTATCTTCTGAGTGTCTCTTCTTCCAATATGGACACTGCTAACTAATGTTTTTCCTCCTTTCTTCTTTTCACTGTAGCTCTTCTATTCTTTCTGACCTCTTTTGATCTTTTCCTTTATTCTTGATCTGCTTCTTGAGGTTTTGTTCTCACATCCTTGTGTCTTTCCTTTCTGTATATGTCCTTTTCTTTGGTAGCTCATGGGTTGAGTTCTCTCTCTGGCGTATCTTCGCCTCAGATGTTTTGGTTGCTCTCTTTTTTTCCGATCATGCCTTTGTGCCTTGATCTGTTCACTCTTTCTCTTTCTGTCCTCATCTATTTTTCCTCTTTCTCTCTTCTCTTTTTCCCTCTTTCTTTTTGGTTTCTTTGCTTCTTTTCCCAGTTTCAATGCTATTCTATTCCTAAGCGATCTCTACTTCTATTTTTGTTCTTCATATTGTCATTTCTTCTATCTATGGGTTTCTTTGATCTCGGTATTGTGAGCGTTTTGGGAGTCCCCTTTTTCAATTACTTATGTATTTTTTGTCTTCCCTTTTGTAGTGATCTCCTTGCCATGTGTCTGTTGCATTTGTCGCCCATCCTCCCCTCCTGCCACCATGTGTAACTTTGTCTCTTGGAACGTGCGAGGTCTTGGTCATCCTGTCAAGCGTCAAAAGGTATTGTCTCACTTATCTAAATTTCATTCACAGGTTGTTTTTCTTCAGGAAACGCATTGTTCTGATGTTGAATCTCTTAAGCTCAAGAGGCAAAGGGTGGGCCAGGTTGTGTTTTTGCCTGCTGTTCACAAAAAGGGAGGGGTTGCTATACTGTTTCATAAAGCTTTAAATGTTCAGATTGTTTCTTCTCATACTGATGATGAAGGATGTTGGGCAATGGCTAAGGTTGTCATACAAAACAAGACGATGGTACTGCTTAATATATATGGTCCAGTCCGTCCTGATCCAAAATTTTGGAAAGATATTAAAGTTCTGATTTCGTTCATAGATTGCCCCGATTTTATCGTTGCTGGTGATTTTAATCAATGGTTAGACCCTTTTTCAGATAGATTATCCTCCAGTAAATTTCAACCTGACAAGTCCCATAAGAGTTTTCAATCTGCCATTGCCTCTCGTCCTTTATACGATTCCTGGAAAATATGCAACCCGGATTTGCTAGAATATACTTTTTTTTCTAATGTTCACCACACGTGCTTGAGAATTGATTACATTATGGTTAGTAAGTCTCTTTTGCCCTCCATTCAAAAGTCTGTTATTGGTTCTATTTTTATTTCTGATCATGCTCCTGTGTACACTACCCTAGATCTCTCCCTTATTTCCTCTAAATTTAGTCGTTGGAAATTTAATTCTTTTCTTTTATCTGATGCCATTTTTATGACAGAGAGTGTGGAATTTTTTAATGTGTTTTTCTCCTTTAATAATCCCTCGGACACCTCCATTCCCGTTACTTGGGATGCTTTTAAGGCTTCTTTTAGAGCATTTACTATATCCTATGTTTCTAAAAAGAAGAAGCTTAATAGACAAAAATACGACGACCAGCTTAAAAGGATTAAAAGCCTTGAACATTCCTATTTTTCCTCTAAGTCCTCCTCTGCTCTTCAGGAGTTAATCCTCGCCAAAACAGACCTTAACAAAATTATCACCAATGAAGCTTGTCACACCCTTCTCAAAATTAAATCTAAATTACATGGTGGCCAGAATAAAGCAGGGAAAATCTTGGCAAATTATTTAAAAATAAAATCCGAACGTAAAACTGTTGGTCCTATCTTTAAAGAATCTCTTAATAAATTAGTTACTTCCGATGAAGACATTGCCGAAGTATTTCATAATTATTACCAAGCCTTATACTCTGATGATACACATCCCTCTGAAGCGGACTTAACAACATTTTTTGAGGGCCTCCCAGCTCCCCCTTCCCTTCCGATAGACTTTGCTCTCTTGGAACGGGAAATTACTATCCAGGAAGTTACTACAGCCATTAACTCTCTCAAAAATTCGAAAGCCCCTGGCCCTGATGGTTTACCTGTTGAGTTTTATTCCTCTTTTCATTCTTTTTTTGTACCTAAACTCCTTCAATTATTTAATTCATTTATTTCAGATGCCAAAGCCTCTGGGTCCTTTTTGGATGCTCTCATTGTCATTATTCCCAAACCTGATAAAGACCACTCACAATGTAAAATTATCGCCCCATATCTTTAATTAATTATGATTGCAAAATCTTTGCTAAAATCCTTGCCTCTCGTCTAAATTCTATTATTCCCCATTTAATTAAAACAGACCAAGTGGGATTTGTGAAGGGTATACTTGCTGCTGATAATACTCGCCTGTTTTCCAATGTCATTGCGCATACTAAAAATGTTAAAGTCCCATTGGCCGCCCTATCCCTGGATGCCGAAAAAGCTTTTGATCGTATTAATTGGCAATTCATGTTTCTTACCCTCAAATGGTTTGGTTTTGGTCCATCTTTCATATCCTTGGTTAAACTTCTTTATTCTTCCCCCGTGCCAGTATTTATTTATTTATTTATTTTTTTGAAAACCTTTATTGACATCAAAAGAAGACAAATCGAGGCCCACAACCATGCCGGCCGGCAGCAGTGTACAAAACAGTCAGGAGTCACCAGGCAAATATTACATAAGCAATCAATACAAAGCAGAGGCAGCACAATCACAATAGGGGAGAAGAGATACAGAAACTAAAGGGCTAAAACACAGGAGTAAAGAAGGCTTAATTTTACAATAAGGGGAGAGGACGTATGACAGGTACACTTGCAATACGGAGGCATCCAACATCCCGTAACCAACCTCAACATTAAGAAGGGGGCATGGGGCAATATATCAGGGGGACAACACAATGCAGTCAAGAAATCAGGATATGTGAGATACAGTCAGCCCCTGAGCATTATCATCGTAACACGCCCGCCACCCGAGACACTACCAAGCCAGAACAGAGGGATCGGAAGACAATGCATTAAAACCCGCCCGTCATAGTACCCTCTGGGACGCAGGAAGGAAAAAAGGGGGGGGGACTAGGTAGGGAGGGGGGAAGAGGAAGGGAAAGGAAAATGGAGGGAAGAAAAACAGAACAATAAAAAGGAAATCAGGAAATATGAAAAAAGAAAGGTAAAAGACACGCCGACACTGCCCCCCGTGGCGGGAGGACAGGAGACAAAAGGATTAGCGGCCCAAGTGGGGCATGGCGATCGGGAAGAAAGACAGCCGAAATATAGCAGGAGAAGTAACGATGCCATACCCCCACCCGAAACACACCCTAGGAGGTCGGGACAGACGCGGCCTCACGAAAAAGAGATACAAAAGGGCCATAGAACCAGAAAACAAACAAAAAACAGAACCCAACCCACCCGTCCCACCCTGCACCCCTGTAGAAGGCTATGGCCTACCCTTCAAACAGCGTGCCTGTCGCCCTAAACCAGAACCCGAAATATAGCGAGAAGAAAGAAAGAAAAACAAGACAAAAAGGCCACAAAAGCGGAGAAAAGAAAACAGGAGGGAGGAGCAGAATAACTATAATACAAACGGTAGGCCGCAGCCCTCCGCCCAACCCGACAAGTACAATCAAAAACAGACCAGGACGACATCCCATCACGCGCCACAAAATATTAGGAGAAGGGGACCTCCCACCCTCCTACGATCAGAAACAATTGTGCAACGAAATCGCATACCGGGAATCAAGCAGAAGTCGTACATTTCACCCCCAACCCTTCCGAGCGACAAACCCCACCCACCACATGGCAATGTACAACCACATACTAAATACGAAATCAGCATATAATCGAGTGGAATGGTGACTAGCATAGCTACGTGGGGTGTAGATAGATCCACAAGTGAGCAGTAGTCCAAACTGAAAATACCGATGCATCAACAATCGAAGCACGAGCCATGAAAAACAGGAGTTCAGATGCGCCACTGGAGCGGGCGAGGTGGTCCCAATTATAGACACAGGCAAAGTCATCGAAGCAGGGACAGGAGGAAGTCCACCCATAGTTTCAGGCAACAATGTCGAACAGGGTCGCAGTACAGCATCCGAGTCCCCGGGGTCCGAACCTTGAAAGGCAGGGCGCCCCAAAGTCACCAGCACACTACACGATCCTCGATCAGTGGTGGAGACACTCAGGTCAATCGAGGGGGGTGAGGCAATGAAGTCATCGAAACAAGAGGGCGACAAGAAGAAACGGCCGCCCAAAATGGCGGCGGATCGTGGCGGACCCACCGAGACGCCCAGGGAAGCGTGCAGGGATCTCAGGGCTTCCAGGATATCTCTGACTGTCGGCTCACGCCCACCAGATCCGATCCCCACACAATCAGGCAACTCGGGCCCGACGCCACAGGGTGACTCTCGTTCCAGAGGGCCGGCCGCCATTTCGTGAATCAGCCCAATCGCCGCCCACGAGGACCCCCGGAAATAACAGTTCTCAAATGTAGGACTTTACAAGCGCTGGGGGTCCCAGCAAGGGCGGCCTCGATGCCAAAAGGATGTCCGCCCAAAATGGGTCTCCGCCCGCACCAGCACCGGCGCCCCAAACAAGCGGAGTCCGGGCCCCGAGGACCAGGGCCGCCGGACAAAGCAGCGGCGGGGGGAGACCCCCTCTCAGAATCAGGTCCCGGGGCTTCTCACCCGCGTCGGCCACGCGGCCACCAGGGCAGGACCGGGTCAGGATCGCCGGGATCTTCGCACATCGGCTCCCAACACTGGTTCTCGCTCTCGGCCGGGGCCGAGAGCCGTCGGATCCCACCGGCCAGGTCCCGGTCCAAGTCTCGCAGAGGCCCAGATCTCTCGGAGGCCACAACTCCGGAGCCACTGCACGCCGAGACCCCGGGGTCAGATGGTAAGGACAAACAAGTCGTTATGTTTCCAATTCCCCGAAAATGCGCCGTCCCGGGACAGGATAAAAGACAGGATAGGCAGTCAGGATGGAGGGCTGCGGGAGCCGAGCTAAAGGGCGACCATTACGGCCGCGAGCTAGGCTCCTCCTCCCGTGCCAGTATTTTTGTTAACAAACAATTCTCAAGATTTTTTTCATTGACTAGAGGCACAAGACAAGGCTGTCCCCTTTCCCCATTGTTATTTATTTTATGTCTTGAGCCTTTCTTAGAACGCATTCGTTCCAATTCTAATATTACTGGCCTTAAGCTCTCCTCTACTCAAACTAAACTGTCTGCTTATGCAGATGATGTCCTGATATATATGTCCAATCCGGAATCCTCCCTTCCGCATTTTTTGAATGAGGTTCGTCTGTACTCTTCCGCATCAGGTTATAAGCTCAATTTATCTAAAACGGAAGTTCTACCCCTTAATCCACTCTGTTTCCAGTACATGTTTAATAATACTGATTTTGCATGGTGTCCCTCCAAAATTAAATACCTTGGTATATGGTTTTCTTCCTCCCTAAAAGACACCATTAAATTAACCTTTGATTCACTAATTAAGAAAATTCAATCCCTTCTTCAAATTTGGTCCCCCTTATTCCTATCCTGGTGGGGTAGATTGGATACCATCAAAATGATGATTACCCCACATGTTCTCTATACTGTTTCCATTCTCCCTTTTAAAATTCCCAAATCCTATTTTGCACGTATTAATT
Organism: Lissotriton helveticus; assembly: GCF_964261635.1. Lineage (NCBI taxonomy): Eukaryota > Metazoa > Chordata > Amphibia > Caudata > Salamandridae > Lissotriton > Lissotriton helveticus. The sequence goes on from NC_136072.1 coordinate 722,414,036, forward strand.
CTCTTAGTATAAAATTTCTCTGGAATAACAAACATCCACGAATTGCATTGCACAAGTTAATTCGACCTAAACATGAAGGTGGTGTTCGATTTCCTGATTTTAAATCATACCATTCTGCCTTTTTGATTAAACAGTCCTTTTCCTTGGCTTATGACTTCATGGATAACCCTGTGCCTAAGTGGGTTCTCCTAGAACGCTCCCTTTTGAAAGACTTCTCATTCCAACATATTGTTTTCATGTCAAATTGCTCTTTTTTATCCAAATATCCCATTTTGAAATATTCCCAATTTCTATTACAAACTGTTTTCTCTTCTACTCTATCCCCTCTTCAGTGTTTCTTGTCCTCTGTGGTGTAGTACAACAAATTCCTTAGATACAAAGGCAAATCATTTTACTTTAAACACTGGAAAGAAAAGGGTATCCTATTTGTACATCAGTTTTTGGTTGGTTCATCCCTTATTTCCTTCCCAGTATTGCAAAATGTATTTCATTTGCCTTCATCGTTTATTACTGAATATACCATTATAACATCTTCCATTCAATCTCACTTGTCTTCCCTCTCCTCATCTGATTCTTTTTCTTCCTTCACCCCCACCACTCCACTGTATCCTATATTTTCTACTCAACTACCTAAAGCTGCTCTTGTTTATTCAATTTTGTTATCTAATATCTCAGAACATCCTAAATCAAATGTAAAGACTGTTTGGGAGACTGACCTTGATGTCTCCCTATCTGTTGCATTGTGGGATCGTTTATGGTCCAAACTTTTTAAAGTATCTGTTGCTGCACGTATTACGCAATCTTTACTCTTTATTTATCATAGAGTTGTTATTACCCCGGTTAGTATCCATAAGTTTTCTCAAGTTTCCTCACCATTATGCTGGTCATGTTCCAAGAAACATGGTTCTCTTAAACACCAACTATACGATTGTTCCCCTGTTTTATCATTTTGGACTGAGGTATGGAATATCTGCATGCCAATGTTTTTTTGCTCCTCCCCATTATCTCTATTGAATGTGTTTTAGGTTCCTTATCTGATGATATCGATATTGTATATTCTTCTGCTAAGTTATTAGACCTGTTTATTGCTCTTGCATTTAAAGTTATTTTATCGTGTTGGAAGGATAATTCTAAGCTTTCTGTCCACACTTGCTGGAACTATGTTTGTGATGAACACAGAATATCTATTGCATCCTCCACCTCTGTCCCCCTAAAAATTTAATCTGATCTACTGTGGCTTCCCTTCACCTCATATCTTTCTTCCAACCCTCCTCCCTTATTGCGTGCTATTAATCCCACGTAGTAAATCTTGCTCTTCTCTTTCTTTTTTCTTTTTCCTTTTATTCTTCTCCTTCTTTCTTTTCTTTTCTCTCCCTCTTTCCTTATCATCTCTTTCACTATTCTTTTCCCCCTCCTTCTTATGCACTTCTTTATGATTATTTATGTCATCTAATACTATATTCACATGTTCTTTTTCCTAATTATTTATGACATGTCTTTTGTATTACTTTTCAAATGATTAATAAAAATGTCCTAAACAAAAAAAAAGGACATGACAACCCTAATCCCTCAGAATCTTGGAAACAATGTACTACCTTTCGCTCAGTCACTCGTGCTCACTTATTCGGTCTGAGAGAGTTACACAGAAGAAACAGTCAGGAGTGTTACAATAAGAATTTAGTGCACAGTTGTTCTTCTACTGTAAAATAGATGTGCTGCAACAACCATTTGACAGTAGAAGATGTATATGATTAGCAGTACAGTGAAAATAAAAGGCTAGTACAGTTCTACCATCTTGCAATGATCTTGAATACATACATGAATATAAAATGCATGATAAAAAGAAAGCACGTACTCCTACGATGCCTGTCTAATTGTGCCTAAGTGTACCTAGCATGCGAGTAGGTGTGAAGCCAAGAATCCCTCTAGGTTTTAGTCTAACCCCAGTACCTGAAGTGAGAGAGTGTGGGACCCTGTCCTTTTCTCGAGTTGAACACCCCGCAAGGGATGTGTCAGACCACTGTCAGCTGGAGGGTCTGCATGCAGGTGCCTCAGCATCTCTGGTCAGTATGTCGGCTGAAAGTTTCGGTCTCCTCTAGCTAACACTAGCAAAATGTGCTGTATTTATACGAAAGTATCTAAGGTTCCTTTGTCCCTTGTTTTTTTGTGTTAGCCATTGTAGGATTTGAGGATGATGTATTGGATGAACCTTGTACATAAATATTATGCAGGTGGTGTAGCCCCAGCCTGGTTTCCAAGAACCCTTATGAATATTCATTCATACTGTGTGAGTCTATTGATGAAGTTGGAGGATGCTACTGTTCAGGGACTATCCTCCTTCTGTGCCCAGGACTAGAACTAGGTAAAGGTTCAATCCTAAAAGGCGTGTTACTGTGTAGTGTAGGGGTGGTAATGTAGGTGAAGGTGTATGTTATTACCTGGGCCTATATTAGGGTACCTATATGGAACATAACACAGGCGTAGCTACCCCGCAGCAATAGGAGATGGAGGTAACTTTCTGCTTTTGTAATATAGTTATTTTTCCCCATTAATATAGGGAATCTACAGTAAAGGTACAGAGTTAAAGCAGGATTTTCATAAATGACGTATTCCATAGTGGATCACTCTTGTTTGGCTTTACCGGGAGTATATCACTCCCTAGTTAGAGAAAATCCTTAATGTTTTTCTTAGATGGGGTACTCCATAGTCAGTTATTCTTATACGTAGAGTTTCAAGGTACATTCTGTTTCATAGCTGGAGAAAAGTTGTCTTTGCATAGGGATTTAGGGTCTCATGTGTGTAGACTAGAATATGGTGCATGGCTCACCCTCCATCAGAGTGAAAAAGGTTATTTTCTCCGTCACCACGGCCGGGCCACCTCCCACCATATTTAGAGAACTTTGCAAGCCCTTGGAAGTCTCTGTAAAGATTTGGGTCATTTTCTCAAAACTGCCCCTCTGCCTTTGCAGGTCTTATTGATGGGAAACATCCATTACAACGCAGTAATTACATCGCACTGCTTTTACAACGCAACTCTTACAACGCAACTGCCTCTACATTGCATGCCATTACAACGAATGTCACTGCAACGTATGCCATTACAATGCATACCATTACAACGCATGCCATTTAAACGCATTATAAGGTAAGTGATGGAGATTTTTTAGTTTTAGGCTGGGTCTGGGTTTTGGGGTGGATGGCAATAGTTATTTTTACCCCTACACTATCCAACAATTTCCCTACTTTTGCACTCACTCGAGTGGTAATAGTAATTTTTACCCCTACACTATCCAACACTTACCCTACTGTTGCCCTAAAATATTTTGCGTTGTAATGGAATGAGTTGTAATGCTATTTTTTTTAATGCATTGTAATGGCATGCATTTTAAAATCATACAATGTAAAAAGCGCGTTGTAATTGTTTGCATTGTAACATCATATATTCTTATCGATTAGTTCAGAGGTGAGTCTGGATTTCAACAAACCCAGCCCACTGCATAGTTCGGTATTTTGAAGCCAATACTGTTCCCACTCCATCAGTGTACCTATAACCTTTACTAACCATTTTCAAGTACTGCACCAAAAGACCAACACCATGCCCTACAAGAGGTCAAATCCATTTTGGTATTTGTCACACTGCATTCTGTATCTGGGTTTTGTGGATAGTTAAACATTGCTTAATTTGTAAAAGCATAAGTGCAGGGCTTACGTCAGGTGGCCACTGCTGCTTGTCCCACACATTGCCCCTGCCATTTTGTCAATGATAGTAACAACACAACTACTAACCATCACACTCCCACAAGTGTGAGAATTTAGATCACTCCAAGCCCCCAAAGCTATAAGAATGGCTTGGGCAGCAGGTAATTGTAATTTTTAATGTATATCGAATTAATAATTGACTGTTGTTGTGGTCATCTCTAAGTTGGTGGCAGACTGTCACAAGCCCCGGTGCTGATAATTAAGTGCTGGTGCCGAGCACCGGAAACCTCCGGCACAAATTAAGCACTCCTTACTGAAATTTATTGGAGCATGCTTCTTACGATCTATTATACAAGACCAATACCTATACATTGCTTTATATATTCTGTGTGACCCAGTTTTCCCTACATCTGTGAAATAATAAATGGTTGCTGTAGTAAATCTTGGTCAGAGGATCCTAGGGCAGTTAGGGGAGGTACTGGGCCTCTCACCACTGGTGTCCTAAGCCCCCATACTGTGGGCCCCCACCCTGGGTCTCAAGTACCGCTTTTAAGTGAGATGAATCAGCCCACGGCTTAGTCAGGGAAAGTGCTGTGGGCTAGAGGTCAGAACACAGCAAAGCAGTAAATAACTCTTGATTATTTGCTATCCAGCCAGTGCTTTTTTAAAAAAAAAAAAGAAACATACTTTATTACACACACAACTAAATCCTACACACAAATTAGCAAGTATATACAGAATGGCAGATGTAAATGCCTATGTAAACACCCTATAAAGGGCCTCTTAGCCTGCAGTTGGCACACACCAAAGGAAGGTTGGACAACTCAGTTAACTTCCAAAATGTACCCTTGCCCATCCTGCTCTGAAGGCACCCTTAACAGTTAACAGCTTGCCCACAAGCAAGTACTATCTACTACCCCTTTACTCAAAGCCCAAACCATTACACTCTCAACATACAATACCTTCCGCAGCCAAAGGGAAGCATTGGCAAAAAGACATCCCTATTAGCTTTGTCAGGGTGTCATAAGTGTCAGGGCAAAACTTAAATTTAATTCAAATGAACATTCATGCCTTTCAAGATAGTAGCACATTTCATCAATGTAAGAAAACACATGCAGTTATTAATTTTTAAAAACGCATACCAATAAATCTTTCAATACTCACAAACTATGGAGTTTGTTTTTGTTATCCTTAACAAGGCTACTAAGTTAACACATGACATGTCAACAAAGGTCCATGTACCCCATAGCATCTGGGGAAAATTCCCAGCTCTAGAAGTATTTGTTCTCACTAGTAAAACCATCCCAGGGTCATTATTTTTGGAGTACAGCATAAATGGGGTGATAAAATCAAAGGTCACTGGGCTCCATATGGATATATGAGGGGCCCACTGCTAGTCCAGGGTGACCGCCTGCACAACTCTGTCTCCTGAAGTGCCCTCCTCCCTCATTGAGCACTGCAGGCCAAATATGAAAATGCTTACATTTCTTCCTGCAATTTTGCCTGCAGGCAAACTCTTTGTAGAGGTTGGTGATGCAGCCAGTAAATGTTTCCTTTTTGTGTTTTTTTTAAACAAAAACAGAAGGCCCTCTAGCACAGTCCCTCCATTTGAAGCTGTTGCCCCCGTTACATGTGGGTCACTTGAGATTTCATTACTCTGGACCACAAAGGAGCCTGTCAGCCCTTGTGGTCCTGGATTTGGCCCTGCCATCTGGCATTGCTCCCATAACCCAGGGGGAAATTGGCTTCGCTTCCTTAGTCGCTATAAGAAATTGTGTTGTTGGTTGACTGAGGTTTGAGCCCTGGTCAATCAGCAATCACAATCCTTGTCAGGGTGAGGCATAAGCCAACCTAAAATAATGGGGAGAGGAGTTGGCCTAATGGTTAGGCCGGTCAACCTCAATGCTGGGGAACCAGGTTCAAGGCTCGGCATGTACGTGCAACATCCTGTGATTCTGGACAAATCACTTGATCTCCCCGTGCCTAACAAAAAATTGAATGTGTCCTCATGTAACGCAACTGGTGCTCGTGTAAAGCGACTGATACCCAATACCTTCGGGTCAAGTTTGCGCTATATAAAACTCAGTAAAAAAACCATGCTCAACCGTCTGGTAGCTTAGCACAGAGCAGTCAGGCTTAACTTAAAGGCAATGTATAAAAAATGTGCGCAACACTTCCAACAGTAATGAAGTGAAAACACCTCACACCAAGGATCCCAATCCACGTTAGAAAAATGTAACTTTCTTTAATAAATAAAACAAGACCAAACGACAACTATCCAATTAGTAGAACCGCAGAAATGTTAAAGATTTTAGTGAAAATACCACCCAAAATTACAAATCACCAACTGTGGATATCTGATCGATAGCCACAAGTTCATGCCAAGCGCATTGGAGTGAGGGCTGGCTAGAGGGACCCAGTCAGGCTCACTGATCAAAGTACCTTAAATCCTGGTTTGAGGATTGCTGTGATGATCCGCGTCAAAGATGCGTCACACAGCCGAAGTGATGCAGTGATGCGAGGCTGCGATGCGATGGCCTACGCCATCGTCAATGATCCCATCGACGGGGCTTGCGATGTAAAGTCAGGCATTGGGGATGCAGCACACAGTCCGGGCGATTGTCGGTTCTGAAGAGCTGTGAGGCTGTGTTGAAGAATGTAGCATCGTCTTTGCGGCTGCCAATGATGAGGGATGCCTGAACCATCTCCAAGGATGTGTTGCACAGTAGGGTGATGCGTCAGTTCTGAAGAGCTGTGATGCAATTCAAGTCCTTACGGTGGATCCAATACACGTAGCTGCGGTGATGCATCAGTTCTTCTCAGGGTTGAGTGGCATAGCAAAGGAGATGTTAGGAGAGGAGATGTATCAGTTCTGCAGGATCCACAGAGTCTTTCAAGCACCTTAGGCCCACTTCCAAGGGTACAGGACTGGGGTGGCACCACTTGGCAGGGTAGACTTATAGATGACAGTGTCCAGGTGCAAGGTTTTGTGGAATCCTTTTATGTCCCTGAGGCTTCAGATCAGGAGGCCAGACAACTATCCATTGGAGTCACTCTGGGGTCTAGGTTCGAGAGATGCAGATTCAGTCCTTTTCATCCAGGTAAGAGGGCAGCAGGTCAGCACAGGAGGACAGCAGTTCCTTCAGAGCAGCCATCCAGGAGAGTGCCAGTCCTTTCAGCAGCACACAATGCTTCTTCCCCAGAGAGTATCCACAAGTCCAGAAGTGCATGGAAGTGGTGGTGACTGAGGTTCAGTATGTATAACCAGTTGTGCCTATGAAGCGGGGAGAAGCTTCTAGTGGCATGCAAATTAGGTGCCATTCCATCCCTCGATCCAGTGTAACTACAGGGGTTGTGCAGCACTTGTGTGGAGACAGGACACAGCCTATTCATTTGTAGGTGGGGCTGGGTCCATCTCCTCCCTCCCATCCTGCTAGTGATGACCCATCCAGTCACACCTAAGCTCCCCATTGTGTGAGACTGTCTAGGAGGAATAAGCAAAGCATAACTAGCAAACACAACCAGTCATGCGACCCCGAGATAGGCTACAGGCACCAAATAGCTAATGCAAGTAAATGGCAACTTTCTGAAAGTAAAGGGAACAATTAATGGACAGAACGATGAACATTGCAAACAATCATCCCTAGTCACATGGATCTGGATTTAATCTATCGTTCTTTTGCTCACCAGGCCGTCTCAATTTGAACCCAGCCATATGCAAATCAGTCTTGACCCTGCTCCTCATGGGAATAGTCCAGCCCGAACTTCCAAGCCAGGTCCTCTCTGGAGCGGAAACAAGCATCCTGGGACCGGTTTCAGGGCATCACTCCTCATCAGCAAGGCTAGCTTGAATCCAGTGGCGCAGTGAGCATGTGACCCATGTCTGAGCATACCCTTCCGACTTAGGGCTACAAAAGAATAATGAACAATTTAAACTGGAATGACGTGGAGAAAAAAAAGGATGCATTTAGACCCATATCTCTGTACAGGGGTGAATGTTTGACATTGCTCAACATTCTGTTAATCAATTACTCGTTTTGCATTTGTCACCCGAGTGGAACCGGTATGCCCAGACATGCACGCCATTCCACTGGAGTCATACTAGCCTGGCTGATGAGTGGTAAAACCCTGAAACTGGTCCCATGATGCTTGTTTCCGGTCCAGGGAAGACCCGGCCTGGCAGTTTGGGCCAGCAATGGCCAGTATGGATCGGAGGTAGGAGTTCGATTAGGAGGTCCCAGGAAAGCAGATATTAAAAAAACTACATTTTCAATGCTTCCTTGCTGCGTCTCTCCTCCGTAGTCCTCCCTTGCTGGCCTGAACAGGTAGCACACCCAGGCTCCTAGTCAGCCAATCACAACGCTGCTAATCAGCCAGTCACAACAGGCGCTGACTGGGAGCCTGGGCACGTTCTCCATGCAGGCTGTAAGGTAACCGGCATGGAGAGCCATCAAAGTGCACAAGACTGTTTGGCCAGCCCAAAAGGTGCTACCACTCTTTCCCTGCCCCACCCCCTCTCACAAAGCTGCAGAAGTAGGAGAAAATAAAATGATAATAACACTAGTTATTATCATTTTATTTTCCCTTTATTTCACTGCTGAAAAGCTGTGGAGCAACGCTCCTCTGCCTTTGCGGAGGTGCCGCCACTGGTTTGGACTGGGTCAAGACTGATTTGCATATGGCTGGGTTTAAACTGGAATGGCATGGTGAGCAAATAAACAAAAGGATTTGGGTCCAGATCTCTGTGCTGGGGTGAATGTTTGATATTTTTCAACATTCTGTCCATCAATTGTTCTTTTTTCCAACTTTCTAAAAGTGGCATTTTCAAAATTGTAATTTAAAATTCAACTTCACCATGAGTTAGGATTTGAAATTACAATTCCAGAGACACAAAGCATGATCCAGTTACCTGTTCCCATTCGAAATTTACACTAATAAAATGTAATTAAATAATTCCAATGAAATCCTATGGGGAAGTTAGGCATTGCAATAGTGAAAAATGAATGTAAGTGTTTTTCGCTCCCAGGACATATACAATTTAAATGTACGTGTCCTACTTTCTAAATACATTGCACCTTGCCCTTTGCCAGGTTGAAATTTCAATTTAAACCTGCACACAGACAGGCTGCAATGGCAGGACTGAGACATGTTTGGAGTACTACTTAAGTGGGTGGCTCAATCAGTGCTGCAAGCCTGCTTTTGGCATTTAATTTACAGGCCCTGGACACATGTTGTTCCATTTGACTAAGGAATTACAAGTAAATTAAGTAGGCCATCTGGTTATAAGCTAATTCTACCATGTGTTAAGGTAAGAGCACAGGCACTTTAGGACTGGTTAGCAGTGGTAAACTGTGTAGAGTCTCATGGCTAGCTAAAATGAAGTAAGCTAAAACAGGGGGTCTAAAGGCAAAATGTCAAGGAGAAACCATGCCAAGGATGCCAGGTCTAACAATCTCCCACCTACTGACTGCAACACAGGTGGGGGAGAAGGATGGTCCTGCTCTCTTTCTTCCTGCAGACATGGTTTTTGGAAAGTGGGTCATTATTAGAGAATGGTGGAAGCCCCACTCAAATAAAAACACAAAAGCAGTCAGGCTTAACTTAGAGAACAGTGATAAAGTGAAAACACAACAAAAGAAAAATCCTAAACCAATGTAGAAAAATAGAGTATACTTTATTAATTAAAATGACTCAAAACAACAAAAGTCCAATTAGTAGATCCACAAATATATTTTATTTTTATTTTTTATTTATTTATTTATTTATTTATTTTTTCATGTTTAGATGAAATAGCTCCAAAAAGCACAAAGCACCACTCATAGCTGTCTGGTCGCGCTGCACCGGGCTAAAATCACAAGTTCAGTCCGACCTTCATGGAGTGCAGTTTGGATACAGGGACCAGATTCGTCCCACTGAAGAGTTGTCTTCTGAAGTTCACATGAGGAGTTGCAGTTTGCGTTGGCATAGGCCGCGAGGAGGTCATCGGAGCGAGGAACAAGTCATGCATCACTGGAGCTTCACACTGGAGGTCGCCATGGACTATCGCCGCTAAGAGCAGGTGGTACTGAAGGATCGCGTTGCCTGTCATCGTCGATAGACGCTGGCTTAGGTGCGAGTTATAAGTATTAAAAAAGGAAGCTTAGGCCTGGCAAAAGGTCTATCTTTCCAGCTTGAAATGGCTATTTAAAACTGCACTCCAGATATAAGATATGTTTTGCAGTGCCTACTTAGTGGGTGACATAATGAGTGCTGCTGCCCACTAGTAGCATTTAATTTACAGACCCTGGGTACATGTAGTACCATTTACATGGGTCGTATATGTAAACTAAATGTACCAACCATTTTTTGGTCCATTTTACCATGTTTTCAACAGAGAGTACAAGCCCTTTACCACTGATTAGCAAGAGTATAGGCCATCAAAAACAGGTTCAGCAAGGGAAGGCAAAACTCTGGGGTGATCCTGCAGAAAGGACCGAGCCCAATAATAGGCATGGAGAATGGAAGGTGGTAGGCAAGGTGAATCGTTTGAATCAATGTCTTCGAGTGTGACAGAACACCCTTGTTAAGTGTTATTTTGTTAATGCGTAAAATCTCTTTCAGGTGGCTTATGGTTCTATGTAAGCACACTTACTATTTTCTTTCCCCCTTATCTGGCTTTTATGGTCGATTTTGATTGGCCTCTTGCTTTTTGCAGTGTCTGCTTTTTTTTTTTTTACAAATCCCTTTCATAGTGTGTTTAGAGAGCATTTCAAGGATGGCCTGCGTCAGTGATTACTCTGTTAGAAAAGACCCTAAGGTTACTTCAAGCTGACTTTCACGAAAAAAAAATCAATGCAAAATCCAGCGGATCAATTAGCAATTAACCAAGGCCTTAGACTCCACTCCCTCTTTGACTTGAAGACCGCAGGCTCCCCTTTTTAAAAATCCTTTTATTATACCATGGCCAGCGTGTCTAATGAGAGCATGGCTGGTTCATGCAAAGGCTAAGAAACCTCTCTGGAAACAGGGAGATTGCAGGATAGGTCAGTGCCTGGGAGAGTCAGTAACAGGCTATGGTTTTGGTTAAATTAAATTAAAGCGATGGGTTAAACCCTGTGAGAGGCCAGTAGGGCTGGGGAAAAAAGGCAATCACATATCTTATACCCACAGACCATGTGACTGAGTCTTCCACTGCCCTGCCTGCTCTGGCACCTCCCAATTTCCATAAGAGATAGTACGTTTATGGTTTTAAAAGCTTGTTATAGGACATTTGAGAACCCTTTCTTGAGACAGGGGTCTCTATGCTTGGCAATTCTGTCTCTTCATCGATTAATGGCTTTCCTTAAACTAATGTCCGCTTCTTTCTTTAGCATCACCTTCCTGAAGAGAGAGGCTCATCAAGCGAAGCACCATCTTATAAAGTATTTAGAAGAGGGGCGATCAAGAATGACTGTTGGAGAAGAATTTTGCATCCAAGAACATGATGAAGAGAATCACTTAAGATAAGAATTGAAAGCATACAATTGAGATATGAGAGCTCAACTCATTTAGCCACAGTTGACGGGTGAAAAATTGACAGGATTTGAAGGCACCATTACAGTGCTGACTAGGGATTCTTCCCTGGTGAAATTGCCATGAAAATTAGAAGCCAAATGTGCATCTTACAGAAGAAACCTTGTGGTCAATGTGTACAAATGATGAATTTTTTAACATATAGGTCGTATAACATTGCCCAAAACTGAGTAGGCTGTACATGAAGGCCCTATTTAGCATTTTTTAACACAGCACAATGCAGCAAGCAACCTTGCTGCACTATGTGAAAGGGGAAGGGCAGGAATGCACAGTATCTAACATTATGCGCCTCATTCCTGTCATTTCCTAGCACTGGTGCATTTTTGGCTGCCTTGTGTCATGTTGCAAGGGTGCCTGTATTATGCCTAACTTGGGGAAACATAGCTTTTGATGCATTCCCAGGTCTACCACTAATGGTAAATCTGGGAATGTGCCAAAATCCATGGGTGGATGCATGGGAACATCCACACTCCACCCATGGAACCCCTCAGGTTCAGAGTAATGCAAGGCAGCTATTTGCGCTGCCTTGCGTTACTCCAGATTTAACCAGCCATGCATGACATTGATATACAGAGATAAGAAAGACAAGCAACTCACTGTGTTCTAATACGAACATCGTGCCAATTGGAACTGTCAATTGACGAATGCTAGCTCAATTAAGTTTATATGACAAGACAAACAAGTATTCTTCATTGATCTACTTATTAAGGGATCTCTGTTCTACATAAGAACTTTTTGTCCTGAGGATGGCCTTATAGATGGACTACAAAAAATGACTGAAACTTCGACACATCAACCCATTTTCTTTTGCAGAAGAACACTTTGTACATATGTCCTAAATAAAGGCTAGTTTCTATGAAAGTAACTATTTGAAATGAGTGTAGTACATCGGTGATAAGGACAAATTGTTTTATGTGACTGTTGATTTCTGTCACCTCTGTACATGAGATAATTTTTCTATCCTCAATTTTCTATTTCTGATTAATAACTCTCACAAGAGGAATGCACCCGGCTCTGTTTAGATTTATTCAGTATTGATGCTTTGAATTTACATTGAAAATGTATGTGCTGGGTGCCACTACTTGAGCACTCACAGGTGATGTTGTAATGTTATGAATTTGCTTGTTAAACAAATTCCCTTGTAGACATTTTGATTCTAAAACTTCTAGAAAGTGGCCATTTCTCACTGTAAAACTCTTTTGTGTGCCTTTTAGTTTAACTCCAGTCCAGACTGGAGGCTGGGGGAGCACTTCTGTGCATCCCCCAAAGACAGTTATAAACAGTAGGCGCGCATTGGAACAATAGACCTCTGCCATTTGAGGTCCTGGCTGGATACATTTTAGGGAAAGATTTTGACACTTGGCCTCTGAGAACCAGATCATTGCGCAACTAAAGATTAAGATCAGCATTCCACAGCCCCATGGCAGATTGGTCTGAAATTTAGGAGAAACATCTGTGGTTGAAAAGGAAACCGTCTGAATCACCCCGAACTTCAAAGGTACACCACAGTATAACTACTGGGGCCATACTTCAGCAGAGTAGATAACTTGTGGGGATGTGGAACCAGAGATCCTGAAACTGTGTGGTGCACACTGCCAGAGGAATCTGTTATGCACAAGGAGGATTACTGATATTGGAAAGGACCATGCACCCTTCCTGAAGAGCGGCTAGCCTGGGCTGACTACTTGCTGCTGTGTGGTACCCTGCTATCCATGGGCTTGTTGGCTTGCCCCCTGTTCTCATGTGGAGATCTCAGGGACATCAAGGACCTCCCACGAGGGACCCATACTGTCTGCCCTCTTAAGTGCCCACATCATCTGCTGGATCCGAACTGGTCGTGTGGTGTAAGCATGAAACTAAGTGTTGTACCTGGAGACCAGATGGCCTTGTGCAGAGCCCCAAAAGTACTGCCCGAACCTAAGGCGTGTGACCACTGCAATGTGGGGCCTCAACACGCATAAAGCATCTTGTTGATGGTGAGTGGATTCACTGGTTGCAGGACCTCATGTGGCCCACATTGTTGATCGTGCCACATCTCTCTTGTGCGACATGCCGACTGCATGCTCATAGCGAGCAGTATCAAATTCACAGGTTGTGACCCTCGAAGGTGAGGGTGTACAGCACTCCTGAACTTGCGCCTGTGTGTGTTACCGGTATTGTCCGGTGCAACCTGTGTCAACGTGCACCAGACGTTGTGACTCATTTCCAGGGAGGTACAGAATTTGCAACTCTTCGTTGTGTGTGACTGGAATTGCCTGGTGTTACCCATATCAACATGCACCAGACATTGTGCCTCATTTCCAGGAAGGTACAGAATTTGCAACTCTTTATTGTGTGTGACCGGAATTATCTGGTATGATTCAGATCAATGAGCCCCAGACGTTGTGCCAAATTTTCAGGGAGGTACTGGGAAGAGGTGTGGTGCAGCGGCCAGGGTGGCTGACTCCGGAACATGGGGGCTCCCAGTTCAATTCCCAGCACTGGAGGAAAGGTTAGCCTACCACCTTGTGACTCTGGGCTATAGCTTGTTTAATCATCCCAATGGCCCCCAGCGCCGGGACACCTCGCCTGAGGTAGCTGCGCGCTTTACAAATGATTATTATTATTATTACTGACTTTGCGACTCTTCATTTTGTGTAATCGGAACCTCTGGTGTGACTCATATCAACATACACCAGACATTGTGCCTCATTTCTAGGGGAGTTGCGGAGGAGTGGATTCAAGTTCTGTGATGCCCACATTGCCTGGGTGCTATTTTGATCAACGTGTGTTTGAAGGGGTGCCTCCTTCTTCTGAGAAGCTCCCCTGCTTCAACCCCATTCATCGATCGTTCCTTTTGTGCCCTCAGTGGGGTGGACCAACTGCCCTCTCCTCACCCGGCCCGACGACTTTGTGTTGTCAGGTAGTATTTCCCTGACTCGGCCAGTGTAGTGAGAGTAATTGACTTGGCTAAGAAACGCTCCAGAGAGGGATTGGGAGCAGTCCGAACTTGATTTACATACAACAGCTCAGTTTATTTATTGATTGAGGGTGCTGTGTCTATGCTTTACACATTGTGCCTCTGAGATAAGCCTGACTGCACAGTGCAAAGCTACCCAAGAGAGAGTGCAGGTCATACAGTGAGTGTAATCATCTAGCCCTGACGGGAGTGGTAGGTTCAGCCTGGCTAGGGCCTCACCTCAGTCAACCGGGATGTGCCAGTTCCAACAGCGCTACACAAGGGATCCTGGTAAAATGTGAGTCAAATGGTGCAACAGCATTATATAGGGTATATCCACATAAGACACTTGTTGGAGGGGATACAAATGTCTGACAGTGATAGACATTTCATGTTGTTAATGTTTGTAAACACCATATCCAATTACCCATGGAAGGGCTTATTTTCAGAGGTAGTACCCAAAGAAGGCCTCAAGCATCACTGTTAAAGTCTCTCATTGACCAATCAGATTAAGGCTTCCTGCAACCGCTTGCACTGATGCTAATTCACCATCATTATTAGTTTGAACTGCACACTCACACATATGTACTTAATTGACTAAAGTCTAAGCTCTAATCCATCGGTATTATTTTCTTTAGCTAGGCCACATGGTGCCAAGGAAGAGATGGAGTCAACTCAAGTTAGTACTGAGAAGAGTAGGAGTAATCAGAATAATGAAGATTACTGGTAAGTAATCAGCAGGCTCGCAACACCATTGGCCTCAAAGGGCTTCAGCCCCCTCCCCCTCCCCCCCCGTCGTGTGTGGCAGCCCGGGATGAGACACTTCCCGGGCCGCTCACAGCCGCACCCGAGCACTTCACATGTCTTTAAAAGACCTTGTGCATGTTAATGGGGCTATGTTGTTGTTTCACCCCTTCTAAGAGCCCCTGCAGCTCGACTCTGCCGATTGCCTAAAGATTCAGCCCCCCCCCCCGAATTTTTTTCTTAGCCCCCCCCCACCCCCCCTGAAATTTGAGTCTAGTTGCGCCTCTGGTAATCAGTGCATTACTAGCCAGCTCAATGGTATTAATTACCTTGGAAGGATGAAATGTCGAGTCAGCCCTGCGAAGGTTTGAGCATGAAATCCCTGAAGTGTGGCAGAAAAATCGTAAAGGTGTTTATTTTGATGTTGTCATGACAGGTGCTCCGAAAAGCAAATGTGTTCATCCAACTAACAGTTACATTTATTGGTGTGAGAAGCGTGCATATATATTGGATTCGTAATGCTCCATGGGTTTTCGGATTGCTTCAGGTCTGGGGGGACCTTCCCTCGCTGCAGATACAGCTCTGCCCTAGAAACACAGATCCGAACGTCCTCTCTGACCTCTGCTCGAGAGCACCCCAGTCGTGCCGAGCAGACGTTCGATACCTGCTTTGTGTTCCTGCAGGACGCACTCTGTCATGCTGGCTGTTTGTTCTTTCACGACGTGCTGTGGCGGGACCTCCATGAATATTTACCGCAGCGGGGCAGAGTTTTCATCTGTGCAATGCGGCCTTCCCGGAATACATTGTCGAGTTCACCGCACCCCCGCTCTACCGAAGCCACGCAGCGGGTATCGGCGCCTAGATTGCTGCCTCTTTTCAGGGGCCAGATTATAGCTCTATAGAAATATGAACAGTCAAAGGTAACAGTGTCTCCGGTGACAGATTGCACCAGTGATGGCTGGCACTGTTGCTGTGCAGAAGGTGCTGTAGCAGCCATGCTGGTGGTCTGGGCAGCCGCGACAGGTAGTGGAAGTACCGGCCGGGCGGTGACGTGGGGAGGGGGAGGGCAGGGTGGGGGGTAGTAATGTATGGATTACGGACTTTAAAAGGTAAGTAAACATAAAAATAAAACGAATTTCGTTGCACGCTGCATCACCAAATGCGACACAGTATGTGCAACGAAATTTTTATTTTTTATTTTTATGCTTACATTACTACCCCCCACCCTGCCCCTTCCCCTCCCTACGTCACCGCCCGGCTGGTACTCCCACTACCGGCCGCGGCTGGGTCTGGGCATAATTGGTGCTGCAGGGGCCAGAGGTTCATGGGCTCTCAACCCTTTCCTTCCTTGCACAAGGGTCCATGCCACACTGGCTACCCAACTGTTGGTGACAGTTGGATCCAAGGGCCCTTATTCTCATCCCTGCGCTAATCTCAATTCGGGCAAAAACTCCATGGGGCATATTAGCGAAAATTATTGCAAACCGCGCTTAGCGCCATTTTTTTTTATCGCTTCCTCTCGCTGGATTTTATTGCAGAGATAATGCAGTGTTACCAACGTTTATCTCCATGGCGATAAAAAATAGAGTGATAGCAGCGAATCCCATGTTTAACATGAGATTTCCAGCGATAAAAATCCCATCGCTAAGGAAAATCTCGCTAATAGGCAGGTGGGGACTTAGCCATAGAATCACCTCCCATTGACTATTATGGCCAAGTCAGATTTTTACCAGGTGTAAAATCCTGGCGCTAATCGGGGTTAGCGCGCGTTTTTTTTTATGGCGTTGCGGATATTGCTAATAGGCGATAGCTGTGTTAGCGACTTCTTTCAGTCGCTACCAGTTTGGGTATGCCCACTTTGCATGTCATTAGCGATAAATATTGCTGACATGCAAAGCGGGCCCCAAACCGGTCGCTATCGCCTGGAAGCTGTCGCTAACAGCAGTTAGCGACAGCTTGGTAATGGGGCGTTAAAAAAATCACTGCTAAAGCAGCAAAAACTGCCGCTAAAGCGGCGATAAGGCCCTTGCTAATATGCCCCCATGTTATATTTTAAACGTGATTCCAATGTATGCGCAGATTTCATCCTGGACTGCATGCTTTTCACGTGGTGCAAATCTTGCGGGCAAACAGTGCACATGCACATTTTGCACACCTCGGAATTGAGCTGAACCAGCAATTTCCAAGGTCTAACACTCGGACTGTAGCAATAATTGTACCCACTAATGCTCCAGTTTTGCACACTGCAAGTGTGTGGTTAATATACGAAATTTGCCCGATATGAGCATGGGGGTTGAAATGTGTGCCAAAGTCAATCCGATATCCTCCATTGCAGTAGTAGATTCTGCTGCTCCCGGGGACGGCTGAAGTGAGCTGTCTATCACTGCTGCGACAAGTCTGTCGAGATTAAGAAAGCCTCAGAGACAACTCTCCGAAAGAGAACCTTTCATTGTTGACTTTGTACTCTCAGTGATGTGAGCAGAGGATGGTTGTGCGCACAGAGGGTGCAGCATAACGCTGCGTGGTGACAACAGAGGTTTGCAGAGCTCTAATTTCAATCAGGGAGTGATGCTCATTGTAATTGGTGTGAGAGTGAAGGTATTATTGCCTGGAATTGGTCAGAGAAACCTTCCAAGGGTCAAACTTTGAAAATCCTGTGAGGAGTAAGGGTTGTAATTTGTCAAATCATGATAGAAGATATCTCCTTGATAATAAGGAAGATGTGCATACCAAGCAGATACACACTGGGACAGGATGGCCTGAAGTGTACAAAAAAGTGGTGGGTGGAATGCTTGAATTACTCTCAGCCATTGGTGATTACTCAGGACCGCGTCCCAGTCCATCTTTATTTTGCCCACCATGCCACCTCAGTTTGGACCCAGTAATATGCAAATCAGTTTAGTTTTGACCATGCTTCAGTAGGGACTGTCCAGTCCCAACTGTCAGGCCAGGTCCTACCTGAACCAGAACACCTACAACCCAACACGGTCTTCGCGGGTGTGAGGATGATGGTATTAATGCTTGGAGCTGGTTATAGGAGCCTCTGAGAGGCAACCTCTGAAATCATGTGAGGAATAAGAGTTGGAATTTGGCTGGTCATTATCAAGGATATCTCCTCGATAAGGGCGATGAACAAGTCAGGTAAATACAGCCTGGGACAAGATGCCCGGCATCCTTCAGCCTTTGTTGGCATCAGACGCGAGGAGCTATGTTGTGTTTTAAATGCTGAAACACGTTTGAGTATCGGAGAGTGTCTGGGTGGCATGTGGGACACTCACTGAGGCACTTTTGCTGACTCAGGTTACAATGGTTCAGTGCCAGCCTAGAACATCTACATTGAGAGAAGGGCAATAAAACTGCAACAGGCCCTCAGAACGAAGGAGAGCAACTAAACTGAACTGTAAGAAAGTCCAAAGTAGAGGTTGGCAAAGTAGCACTTCATCAGCGTCAGTAAAGATTTTTATAAACTTCGCATCTCTACTATGTTGGGGCTCAGGTATACGGCAAGCAATAACTCATGAGTGCGGATGGTCTTGAATGTTGAACTAACTTTGTCTTGCGCCCAACAATTAGCAGAAGCAAAACCAATCAGACAAATAAGAAAATATTTAAATGCCATGTTTTTAAACCCAAGATTTAGTCTTAAAAATTATTTTGCATGAGAATCGTTGTTTCTTGATGTTCAAGAGTAGCTAGGCTCTTTAGGAGAAACAGGGTTTCTCCTTTTTGCTTATTGTTGCAACTAATGGTCATTCTAATTGAATTTCTCTGTGTGCAAGAAACCCTCTATGTGCACACCTACCCAGCCTTGTGCAAAGCTCTTTCAGGGTAAGCTAGTTGTAGGGTTGAGAGCAAGTTAGGAGTGGTCCATTTTTATTCTTCATGAAAAACGGTACAATTGTAAGGTACGGGTAGCTAAATGCTTGCCAAAATAGATTTGATTGTACACAAATAGCATAACACATCTTAAAAGAAGCACACTTCTTTCCAAATGGAAAACTGTTGTTCTTACCCAATAAACATTTATCCACATAGCTCTGTTACCAACAATATACATTTCCCAATATGACTCGCTCCAAATCACAGAAATACAATACATGCTGAAAATAAAAACAAACACAGCAAACATATCAAAGCATATTTTATATAGCCTACAAAGTGAACTGAATTCTAGGCTGTTTTGTTCTTGGGCTCATAATGTTGATGGATTAAAGGGGTTTGAGCATCACACCCGTATTAAAGTGCCTAGAGATTAAGTCACCTAATCAGAAGGTTGTGGACTTAGGCTAACCCCTTTACATTAATGTTAATGCTTGACAAAGCAATCTAAGGCCATACTGTTGGAAAAAGATCTAAACATATCTCTTTAACAATAACATGACATAACAAAAGGAAGCATTGCCCTATGGAAGGGAAATTATCGATACCTTTCAGAAATTGGCAAATGGACGCTTAAATCTCAAGCCCCTCTGACTACAACTGCTTCCCTTGTTAAAACAATGTAATGTCCTTGCAGATGAACACTGTGTTGCTAAATCTCTAAATACCTGAAAAATATAAACATTATCATCGGTCTGTCAGAAATTGCTATAATTTCTAGGTTCCTTAAAACAAATTATATGAGCACTTAAAATGATTGAAAGTAAATAATATACTTTTGCTATATACATTGTACACAATCTAAAAACTTTTATCTGCCAGTGTTAACATGCAATTTGGTGTTCTGTAAGTTCCAACTCACTACAACGCATCTATCAAATGAGTAGGTACATGAAGAGACATGCTCAAGAGTTTGTAGGGGAACTCCATGTGACACGGGATACTGCTCACCGAACCCGGCCTCACAACATCCCTTTCAAAATAAATTATGTGCTTTACATGAATGAACAGTATCTTACTTTTTGGAGAATCCATGCCCACCCTAACAGGGGTACATTACAAATTGACTATTATTTTAGGAAGTAATACTTTAGATGGTAAATACAGACATCACCTGGTGCAGTATTAAATTATCACCCTATTACTCCAGGTCTGGGGTTACTGCTGCAACATTTCACGTTTCATCAATTATGAGCTGGCAACCAGGAATGTGCAGTATTTTCACTGTACAAATTATGCCACTCTTGACCCCGAAAATTCAAGTGGGAAAAACGCTCAGAATTTCAACACCTTTTAAATCCCAATTTGCTAATTCCTGTTTGCTTCCAAATCTGGAATACTTGCCTTCCTGTTATGAGAGCACGGAATCTGCATTACATTAGACACTCACGTCGTTCTCTTTTGGAAAATGTAAACATTACATTTTTAATTTGTTACCAAAGGCACCACAACATTTAGTTGAGTTAGGTAAATTATGATGAATTATCAGTCACAAAGGTGCCAGCAGCCTACATTCACCCAGCTCTGTGAATGCTCCTTAGTCCTAGGACTTACCGCTGTGTGGGTTTACACAGCTCAGTCACAATGCTCAATTCAGGCAGCATTCACACTGCCCCACCGATTTTTAATTCCTTTCTTCAACCTGCATTCTCACGCCTCTGATATGCACCTCAGTCACAGGGCTGAGCAGTGCACTCACAAATCTGCTCTGATGCATCGTTGTCATGGAGCTGCCTTTATTCACAATTAAAATGTGATGTTACACTGCTAAACGAATACAGCTTTGATAGTGCACCGATTTCACGGAGTTGCCCATGTGCATACAACTCTGACAATACAACTTCGGTATACAGCTGCCTTCAATACGAATTCACACATCTCTAAGAAAACTGCTGAAAGACTTATTGCAGGCATCATATTTCTCTGTGATGCAACCGTGGCGCAAGGAAGCACAGATTCCCACATATACCAAGTTGACTCAGGAAGACCAGTTCAATAATGGTACACCATTAATGTGTTTTTACATATCATGTCATGCCACTACGTCTGCTATTTCTAAGCACTGTAAATATGGGTTATACTATTAACCCATTTATAGGTTTCAGTTTACTGTCCTCAGAAGGATGAAATGCTGAGTGTTCCAGGCGGAATAGAAACTCATGATCTCCAGAACACTACATATGTCTGCAAAAATTGTTTAGCTCACTGAGCCATCCTTCTGGCTACTAGATTCGAGAGAACTGTAAACTCCCAAATGAGGAATAGCATTCTGGAAAGGACATGCCCCGTGCAGCAGGAGTGATGATAGGGAGGATCATTGGATTTGTGAGGATGCTGTGCAGATCTCAAACTGCAAATGAATGATAGCACTGCAAGTGGGTGCTAAATAGAAGCAGGACTGAATTATGGACGTGGCCTTCATTTAGAAACCTTATGTTCCTACTTGAAGGACATATTGTGTGATCTTGGAAAGGAAAGGTTGGCTAATTGCTTTAGTGTGTCATTGCCTCTTTTCTTCCTGAACAGTGAGAGTGTCTGGCCATAAATATCACCTGTTTCTGAAAGGGGCAGTGATGACCCCACTGCATACTTTGGTCCTCGCTTGGTTCAGGGAGTCTTTCCTGCCAGCATTGGAAATCCTCTTTATTAGCATCTCAAAGCTGAAAACAAGTTTCTAAAGCTGCCATTGAGCAGGACACCTTGTGTGCTTCAACGCCTTCTAATAATGCTCCTTGTAAACAATGGGGCCTGCCCATAGGCCTTTGTGGCCAGATCATCTCCAGACTGTGAAAGGGGAAGAAAGGGGCATCCGGCAGGCCGCTCAATTAGCCCTATTCAGTCCCTCTATTCAACACCATTATTGAAGCCTTGGCTGCTGACCCCTCCCACCCTTCACAGGTCAGATGAAGCGATGATGAAGGAAGGGAAAGGGCCGCCTCAAGGCAGCGTCAAGGCTTGGATGCAAAGCACAGGCGCATGCCTTTCACACAGGCCTGAGCAGCGCGCGCTCCACAGAATGAAGTGCGCGGGAGTGAAAGAGAAGCAGCGTGGCCGCACAAGCTCCTTCACCTTAAAGGGAACTTAGGTTGTAAGCCCCCATTTGTCAGGAAAAAAACCATCCAGTGGGTGCATGCATAACTGTCAGCACTCCCCCAGAGGAGAACAAGATTACACTGTAATAAGGCTTCTTTGGGGTGCGCACCTTACTAATGCCACACACATCTTGGTGAATTGATGCAATAACACACTTGAAATACATTTAAAACAGCAGTACACAAGGTGATGAAAAATCTACCAAAACATAAATCATAATAAGTTAGTGGATACTGAGAAGTTAGCAGTAATCAGCGGCGCTGATGCTTCAGGTGTACCCAAGAATGCCCAGAGGTGGCGACAGAGCATTGCCAGTGAGAAAGATATGGCAGTGAGAGAAGTAATTAACTCTGATATCCTTTGGGATGAAAGGTAGTTTGAGATTAGCTGGTCAAGGAGTAGGCTGTCTCCTACATGAGAGAGATGTCCATGTCAGACCTTGTTAAGACTTTTGTAAAAAAATACCCTGCTGCATCGTACAACGATTGAAGGCGCACCTGTGGAGAAACACTTTGATGTGGTGAGAGACTGAAATCGGTGCAGGCTTAAACACAAGACAAACTTTGTGAGGCTTGCAGTAGACTCACTTTGTCTCCTGCTGTCTCTTATGCAGAGTCCCTGGGTCCGGTGTCTCGGTGGTCTAATGCCTCCACTCCAAGAATGTGCGTTTGACCTCCTGGCTCAACTCCTGTTGGGTCCACTCAGCCTTACAACTTTCTACGGTCAATAACAAGTCTGAACAGTGCTGTCTCCGAATACACATGGTGGGTTATGTTGTATTATGTTCACGATCAGCCTAGAACTACTATATTGTGAACAGGAGAATTAATCTTCAACAGGCACTCAAATGGAAGGATGGTAACTGAAGAGAGCTACAATAAAGCTTGAGAAAGAAAAATGGTGAGCTAAAAAGAGTGAAAGCAAATGGTCAAAGACAGAATTAACATGCGAACGAAGAGCATTGTCGGGAATCTAGAGATGGAGCTATCTACGAAAAATGTTGAAACATAGAGGTCAAGAAAAATAGGAATGAAAGGAAACATTTATTGAAATAAAATAAAATAATAAATTTAACGTCTGGAACAAGCTGTGTATTCCTTTGTGCAATCATGGCTTTTCATTATCTAAGTCAAGCTTCCCCTTGAGAAATAAGAAGTTGTATAGATCAGTCAGCATTATCAAAGGGGAGGCTACATGTGTTCCCTACTGGCCAGGTCACTTGGTCTGCAATGGATAGCTGGGACTACAAACCCTCCTCGGCTCTATGGGGTAGCTTGATAGTTCAGTCAGTGCCTGGTGTATGGGAGGAAAACTGAAGGCTGAGATCCATGTTTAAATAGATGTTAAAGATAAAGGACTTTTGTGGAATTGAGTAGGGTCTTCCTGACCTCTTATCTCTTCTAAAATAGTGTTCCAAACCAAAGGGGTGACATCTGAGCAGGATTGAGAAATCATAGTACATGTGGAGAATTTTCGATACCAAGCTTATATCTTAAGACCACCTGATTAAAAAAAAAATATTGAATTATTCAAGCTGAATGACTTGCTAATAATGGTAGCCACCAACATTCCAGATGTCAAGCAGAAGCCTTGAGAGGGGGAGAGTGCGTCAAGTGCACACCGCTGGGGACTGCGATTCCCATCAACCCTGGTGCCTGATATCACACTTAAAAGTGAGACACCGACCCGTGGCATATGTTGCTGCCAGCGTTCCAGATCTCAAGCGATAGAGCCGTGCCTTTGTCAACTGTGCACTGCTGGAGACTTCGATTCCCATCATCCCCTGTGCCTGATAACGCATTTAGAGTCGCAACCCAGGCATAACCCGGGCCAAGGGCGGGCCCGTCCACACCCGTCATCGCCCGGAGGAGGCTTCTGGAGTCTCGCTCCCAGCACACCTCCACTCAAGAAATGGTTAAGTGGAGAATCAAGGCCTCCGAGCCATTGAACACCTTTAAAGCTCCAGAACATCATTGGGGGGAAGGTTCTGGTCCTTCTTCCAAAACACAAGGACAGGTAGTACAGCCCGCTACCTTTCAGTTTGACTGGAATGCTGGTTTAGGGGCTAGTGAGGGTCCTCCTCTAGCAATCATAGTTACAACTCTTGTTCTGGTTCCTTTGGCAGTTCCAGAAAGATTTTCAGGGGATAGTAATCAGTTTGGTGTTTTTATGAATCAATGCCATTTGCACTTTGTGTCGTCCCACCGCATTCCCTAATGATTCAGCTAAGGTTGCGTTTGTTATTTCATATTTAGTACGAACAGCAGCGATGTGGGCTGTTCCTTTGGTGGACAGCGTTGACCCTATATTGTATAATTTTACTGCTTTCAAGGAGCAGATGCATCGTTTGTTTGCTAAGCATGCCTTTATGCAGGCTAGTGACGCAGAACTGCTCAAGTTAAGACAAGGGTAACAGGACTTGTTAGTCTACATCTCCTCCTTTAACCGCCTCGTCTCTCAAACACATTGGCACCTTGAAAAAAGAACTTCAATGTTCTATCTAGGGGTTTGTGAAGAGTTAAGGGATATTGTATCTCAGGTTGTAAATCCTTCAGAGGATTGTGTAGAGTTTTTTGACTTGGTGGTTAAGTTGAACCATCGGTTGTCTGAACGGAAAGGGGAGAAGAGTCGGTTTCAGGCATCCCGTGTGATAGTTGTACGAGGGGAGCAAAAAGAAGATGTAGGGACAAAATCTATGCCTGAACCTATGCAGATTGGTGATGTGTGGGGTCCACTCACGAGTGAGGAGAAGGAAAGATGACTGGCACACAATTTGTGTTTGTACTGAGGGAAAAGTGGGCATTACGCTTGTGAAAGTCCTGTGAAACCTTCCAGTTTTACATCAAAAAAGGCACTGGCTTTTGTGAAAAAAGACATAAACATATCATACCCTGACGAGGGTGTTCACAGTAGGTCATATATTATCGCAGGTTCAGGTCAAAGGATACCATGTTATTTTACTATTTCAGTTAGTTTGGTTTTACAAAAAAGCTGAAGAACTACTTTTTCTGTGTTATTAGATGCCGGTGCTACCGGGAACTTTATGGCTATAGGGTCGGCTGAAAAATGTAATGTTCCTTGTGTGTATAAAGAACAACCCGAGCCAGTAAGAGCTATTGATGGTACAAATTTATCATCCGGGTCGATAACTAGGCAAACTGAACCTCTCCTGTTACTTTGTGATAATGAGCACTCTGAAACCGTGAGATTTTACTTTATTGATACTCTTTCTTTTGGGGTGATACTTGAAGCACCTTGGTTGCAATTTCATAACCCAAAAATAGAGTGGTTGAGGCGTGTAATTTCACTAGACTCTCAATATTGTCTGCAGCATTGTTATCCGGAGGCTACGGATTGGGTTTTAGCATTAACCTGTGCAGTGGGCACTTGTGTAGAAAAGAGTGATATTCCTTTTCCCTATGCGGAGTACATTGATGTATTTGGCAAAGATCAAGCTAGTGTGTTGCCCCACACAGGAGTTTCATTGTCGTATTGATTTAATGCCAGGGACTACATTGCCATGTAGTCACAAGTATGCGTTGCTTGAACCTGAGGAGCGTCATTTGCAGATTTATTTGGATGAGATGTTGGCGTCTTTGTGAGATCATCCTCTTCCCCAGTGTCATCTTCCATTTTTTTCATTCCAAAGAAAGAAGTTGAATTCTCTGTGCCTGTATTGATTATAGAGCTCTCAATAAGGTGACGATTAAAAACAAATACCCGTTTCCTTTGACACCGGTGTTATTGGACCAGTTAAGGCCTCCAACGGTTTTTACTAAACTTGATTTGCGGGGAACTTATCATCTCATTCGTGTCCGAGAAGGAGACGAATGGAAAACCGCATTTCGTACTAAGTTTGGTTTATTTGAGTATTGTGTTATGCCTTTTGGTTTATGTAATGCCCCTGCTGCTTTTGAGTTTTTTAGTAATGAGGTGTTACAGGAAAATCTGGATATGAGTGTGATCGTGTATATTGATGATATTTTGATCTCTCCAAGACTGCTGAGGAACATGATCAACATATAAAACAGGTGTTACAGAAATTACGAGTTAATCACTTATTTGTAAAATTGTATAAGTGTCAGTTCAGTGCATCTTGAGTGGATTTTATGGGTTTTCTCATTTCCTCTGATGCCATTAAGATGGACCCTAAGAAAACTGAGGAAATTACTACTTGGCCAACTCCTACTTGTGTGAAGGATGTTCAGGTGCTCTTAGGATTCGCTAATTTCTATAGGCGTTTTATCTCCAATTCTCGAACATCATAACACCTATGACAAGCCTTTTGAAGAAAGGGGTGCCCTTTGTTTGGTCTTCTGCAACCCAGTCAACTTTGGAACAATTGGTAGAACGGTTTACTACAGCCCCTGTGCTTATACATCCAGATCCAGTTAAGTTACAATGGGGTAACCCAGTATCCCTAAGAACCTGGGCAGTAATCAAATACATATACAAATGGTTCTTTTTGGTGCGCAATATTTCTTAATTTTCTGACATTTTCCACAGTATATTCATTCATTTAACACGTGAAGAGATCAATCCAAGAAAAGCAAATCCAAACCATCTAGAGTATCACAAATTCTTTTTATAAATGGCTTCATTTATAAATACTTTATAAATTGCATTAATTTATAAATAAGTTCACTTGGTAAGTATTCACAAGGCTGTCATCAATAAATAGTGGTGCATGGAGTGAAAAATTGTGACATTTAGTGCTCAGTGAGGGTTCGTGCAAGTGTAATATATACAACGGCGATTTGGGAGGGGAAAGGAACAAGGGGAGTTGGCCAGTATCGCAAAGTCCTTAAGAGAGTCCTACACGCCTCATTAGTCAGCCTAAATGCAGAATCCTTAATTATGGTCCACAAAATGTATCTGTCGACGTTTCAACCCTTAAACAGTGCTCTTGAAGCGTCAGCACGGGTCTTCATCAGGACTGGGTAAGGGCAAGGGGCGGTAGGGGTGTGTGAATGTTGCAGCCTCAAAACAGGCCCAGACGGGCTTTCCTACGGTATTCACAAAGTGATGCGAAGTATTCAAGGGGTACCAGACTACCTTGATCGAGGATTCTACCGAGTGTCTCGCTACAGTCGGTGTGTGATATCCAATGTAACAGCAACCCCAGTTTGTCAAATTCACTTCCCTTTGCTGTGCGTTATCGCTGTGTGAGTCGCCAGCATTCGTTATGGAATTAGTGAGTGGCCTTCCAATTATTTCGGTGCGGTCCAACTGGTTCAGAGTAAACCACGGCGGGGAGAATTGCTCCGGCCATGAATGCTGTGTGATGACCATCCAGATCCGGCCCTTCCTTTTATTGTGGAGGCAGATGCTTCACAATATGCTGTGGGAGAGGTAGAAGAGGTATTGTCCCAAACAGGATGTTAAAACAGGACTCATGCATCCCATTGCCTTTTTTCTACGAAGTTGTTACTGGTTGAGCAGAATTATACTGTGGCCGAAAGAGAATTACTGGCTATCAAGATGTCTTTTCAGGAATGGGGACATCATCTATGGGGAGCCAGGCATATCATCACAATAACAAACATGGAGGGAGTAGGGTCCAAGGGAATATTTAAAGACCAATACACAGTTACAGTCCCTTAAACAAGACACTATATATACAAGAAATAACTGTGGGTCTAAAGAAACTACTGTCTCTGTATTCAGATAGTGTCTAATCTACAACCTCTTTCAAATTCTGTGAAATACATCGGGACTAATCACGATGTGATATATATTCCCATCAGTTACGCACTCTAAACCGCCCATGTTGTCATCATTTGGGCAATTTTCACAAGGTGGTATGTCCACTTTGTAGACAAGAATATTCTAAATAGTGCTAACCGTAAGCAGTGCTAAACAAAAAACTGTGAGTGAAAGTGCTTTAGTTAAAAATGGATAGTGGGTGCGCAAATAACTTTAATGAAAAGCAGACCACTTCCAAGATTAAAAACGTAAAGTGCAAAGTGACAGTAGTTTATAACAAATATCTACTGCATGTATGATAAGGTCGACATATTTCTTGTATATATAATATCATCACAATATACATGGATCACCAAAATCTGGAGTTTTTTCGATTTGCAATGGCTCTAACTCCAAGGCAGATGAGATGGGCGTTGTTTTTTAATGAATATGATTTTACAATCACATATAAACCCGCTGTACAACAAGTTAAATCTGATGCCCTATCTCGTATCCATGTGGCTCCCTTTGATGAGGTGTCAGTTCCTGAAGACAGACCTATGATCTCAGGGGAGAAGATTGTTGGGTGTGAATCCATTGATGAATTTCTTCTGTTGGAGAAGGAAGAGTTGGGAAACTTTGACATGACTCTGTGGTTGACCAGTCCATTGTTTACGTTACAGGATTGATTGTTGTATCATGGTGAACAATTGTTTATACCTCCACAATTGAGTGCTTACCTGGTGTCATTCCTCCTCCATAGTTGGACATCCAGGGATGACCAAGACCTAGGAGTTTTGTCTTCATTGGTTTTGGTGGGATATGGTAGGGCATGATATACAGGTATTTGTGGCATCATGTCCTGTTTGTGCAGTCAGCAAAGCTTCACCCCCCCCTCCACAGGTCTGTTGCATCCTTTACCAGTACCCCCTTCTCCTTGGCATACTATCAGTATGGATTGTGTTACTGATATTTCTTTGGAAGCCAGATGTACTACCATATTGGTGGTGGCAGATCTGTTCACTAAAACAGCACATTATATACCATCGCCAAAGGTGCTTACAGATAGTGAATTGGCTGATGGTTTTATAGCTCATGTGTTATGGTTGCATGGTATACCCACTGCCATTGTGTCTGATAGGGAAGCGCAGTTCAGATCCTATTTCTGGAGGGAGTTGTGCCCCTCGCTGAAAATGGAGCTTCGGTTGTCTTCCGCCTATCAACCTCAAAAGGATGGGCAAACGGAGCGTACTAACCATACTATGGAGCAGTATATACGTTGTTTATTGACTTCTTTAACAGGCAGCTGGGTAACAGCGCTCCCTATAGCTGAGTTTACATATAACAACAGCATACATTCAGCCTTGGATATGACCCCTTTCTTTTGTTCTATGGGGTTTCATACCAAGGTTATACCTATCTAACCTTTAGGGCGGGTATCTGCAGTAAACACCTTGAGTCATGCTTTGGTGGAAATTTGGGAAAAAGCACAAGAACATCTATTGGCAGCCAAACTCAGTATGAAGAAGAAGGCAGATAAACATTGCTGCCTAGTTGCTTCTTATGCTCCAGGGGATATGGTTTGGTTAGCCACAAAAAACCTGAGATTGGGAGGCCCTAGGAAGCTGCAGTCTTGGTTTGTGGGTCCCTTCAAGATAATTTAGGTAGTGAACCCCGTAGCCATGAAATTAGCCTTACCTGTTGATTACCGGATTCACCCTGTTTTTCATACATCTCTCTTAAAACCTTACACTAGGACCTCTCAGGCTTTGCCCCCTCCTCCTCCTGTGGTGATTGATGAACATGAGAATTATGAGGTCAATGTTATTCAGGATTCCCGGAGGAGGTGTGGTAGATTATACTATTTGGTGGACTGGAAAGGTTATACCCCTGATGATCGTACTTGGGAACCTGCCAGTTTTGTGAGTGCCCCTCGGTTCATGCGTTTATTACATGCACGTCATCCGTCCAAGACTCATCCTGTGGGCGGGCATTTGGGAGAAGGTACTGTTGGGTCTCGTGGTTAGCAGGAGGCCCGTGGGGCTCTTGTTCTTTCTTCTTTCTTCCTTTTATTTTCTGTGTGTGCTGGGTACGTGATAGGGTGCACTTGCAGGGACTCGCTTTCATGTCTTCACTTGGTTTCGCTTCCAATTCTTGCTACCAGAAGGTCTTTACCTGCAACATCCCTGGCGATCTCTAGGCATCTTGGAACATTGCTCTGCCGTGGATTTCCTTCGTGGGACCCTAAAGCCTGCCTCCTGTAAGGTCGCTCTTGTGGATATTCCCTCAAATACCCTGGATTTTGGAAATTCTTGTTTTGGACACTAGATGGTGAGTATGTGTGGAACGTTTTTTGTGTCCCCGTCTAATCTTGGATTTTGCGTCCTCATATTTTGTACCTTTTCACTGTCATTGTGGGTTTTTTAGACACTTTTGGGGAGCGTGTCAGAGACCAGCAAAACATTCACTATTATAAAGTAACATTTTTTGTCTGCCTATTCAAGTATTTTTTCTGGTTTTTAGAAGGTGGCAACTGACACGATTGTATTTTGGATAATTTATTTATTTGATTTTCCTGCGGTTGCACCACAATTATACCTCAATAGGATGGTGTAGAACCTAGGTGACTTATTCTACCCCCTTGATAAAAAGACTATGAAAAAGGGGTAAGAAGCCCCTATCTTCCTGTTTATGACTGTACATCTGAATATGTATATATGGTGGTTTATGTAGCACACTGCTTAATATTTTCTTCTTCTGCCTTCCCTAAAGGCTATCAGTTCCTTCCCTGTGTTCCACCTTCAGCTAGAGAGGGGGGAGCTTAGATGGATATTCCGTCTTGCTTGTTTTCTTTTCCTTGTTTTCCCTCACCTTCTTCCGGTGCCTTTTCCCTGCTGTTTCCATGACATATATAGGTGATAGTGTTTAAGGTGTGAGTAGTGGACTGGGACTTTCTTCGCTCCTGCAGTGTTGGGTGATTTGGAGAGTGGTGTGAGAACAATGACTACCTTATGCTTTTTCCTTAGTGATTTAACAAGGGGGTTCTGAGGGTTGTTGAGAGTGCCCTACAAAGGGGCGGGCACTCTCAACAACCCTCAGAAACCCCCTTGTTAAATCACTGCAAGTCTACTGTAGAGGCACTACCCCTTCCTCTAAATGTCGGTTCGGGGAGGTCATTAATATTAATTACTGCAGCAATTTCCATCACATTATTCAGATTATGATTAAGCAAATGATCACATAATTCAATACCACGGTGCATCTTAGTGCTAGGTCCTGTAATTGAGGTGATATCCCAAGGAATTTTGGTGTTAAAGTCACCCCCAAACGAATACCAACAATATTACCAGATCTATTGTGTTGTTGTAGGGTTGAGATAAAGGTGAACAGATTAACAAAATTTGTGTTAGGTAAGAATAAATATCATTATTATAAAAATTGATTAAACATATAGATACACCCCTTCTATATATTAACGCTTGAAAGTATCTAAAACCTTTACATTACCCCCAGCAGCAATGTTGACCCAAATTGAAACACCACCGGATGGGCGACCAAACCTGGGAAGGAGGGCAAGAGTGTTAAAGCATTCAAACGCTTCAATATATAAATCTTGCATAGCCCAGGTCTCCTGAAAGGTAAGAATGTCCTGCTCTTGTACTATATCTAGCCAATCTGGTAAAGATATTTTAGATTCTAAGCCAGCGACATTCCAACTTAGTACTTTTAAATTGCAAATATTAGTTGCTTTGTTTAACATAACATGTTCAGTCGGCCCTGAGGGATGCAAATCAGTATTCAATATGAAAGTGAGTTCATTGGTTACCAAAGGTGGCGTTAGTCTGTCCTGATTATCCAGATCAGACAATGGTAAGAAACCTATTGTATGTGAATAGATGGGGGGCATCATTTATCAAGGGCCCAGGGACTGGTTTAAAAAAATAGCCCAACGTTAATGAATAAATATGTGTAGGGTTGGTAGTGAAGTCTTCCTGTGCCCTCAATAATCATATAACCATGGACAGCCTGTGAAAATTAATCTCTATGCAGTCCCCCTCGATGTTCCTGATTGACACCCCAACTCACCCTACTCTTCTAACCATGATGATGCTATTCATATCTGACGCCGTAAACCTCCTATGTTTGGATAGACAATCCACACATTTGTTGCATAATTGATGCCAGGTCTCCCCCTGTTCTTTCTTGACGGTTGGCACCCCTTCAAGCACTAAAACATGGGGCATGCTTCTGGCGGCAGTCCTAGAACTTCCTTATTAGACTCAAAGTGTCCCTTTCTCTTGGGGTTAGGTAAGCTACTATTCAGACTGGCTCCATGTTTAAATATCGAAAACAAAAATATAGTTTACAAAAATATAGATGTAAAAATATCGATTACAAAAATATCGACTCCCTATGCTTAAACAGGTAAGTACAATAATATCGACTCAAAAATATAGATGTAAAAAATATAGATGTAAAAAATATCGACTTTAAAAAATAATATAACTTAAATTAAATAATTAAATAATATTAATATTATTAACAAAATAAATTAAATTACATTTATATTTTAACTATTTATAACAAATAAACTTAATTTAATCAATATAACCATAATAAATGTGTACATATACATATATTTTCTTAAATACATTTTATTATTATCTTTATTTAATTTATAAACTTTAATAATTATATAAAAACAAAATAAACACATATATAAAACATTTTGAATAAAATAAAATATTCTATACTTAATTAACACATTAAAGTATTAAAAAATAATAATACATACATTTAATAACAAAATAAAAATATTAGTAGTTAAAACATTTGATAGCAAAGGAGTAAAAATTACTATTCGCACTCCAGTGAGTACAACAGTAGGGAAAGCGCTGGATAGCGTAGGGGTAAAAATTACTATTCCCACTCCAGAGGGTGCAACAGTAGGGAAAGCGGTTGATATCGTAGGGGTAAAAATTACTATTCCCACTCCAAAGGGTGCAACAGTAGGGAAAGCGTTGGATAGCGTAGGGGTAAAAATTACTAATCGCACTCCAGGGAGTGCAACAGTAGAGAAAGCGTTGGATAGCGTAGGGGTAAACATTACTATTCCCACTCCAGAGAGTGCAACAGTAGGGAAAGCGTTGGATAGCGTAGGGGTAAAAATTACTATTCCGACTCCAGTGAGTGCAACAGTAGGGAAAGCGCTGGATAGCGTAGGGGTAAAAATTACTATTCCCACTCCAGAGGGTGCAACAGTAGGGAAAGCGTTGGATAGCGTAGGGGTAAAAATTACTATTCCCATTCCAGTGAGTGCAACAGTAGGGAAAGCGCTGGATAGCGTAGGGGTAAAAATTACTATTCCCACTCCAGATGGTGCAACAGTAGGGAAAGCGTTGGATAGCGTAGGGGTAAAAATTACTATTCCCACTCCAAAGGGTGCAACAGTAGGGAAAGCGTTGGATAGCGTAGGGGTAAAAGTTACTATCCCCACTCCAGTGAATGCAACAGTACTGAAAGCGTTGGATAGCATAGGGGTAAAAATTACTATTCCCACTCCAGAGGGTGCAACAGTAGGGAAAGCGTTGGATAGCGTAGGGGTAAAAATTACTATTCCCACTCCAGAGGGTGCAACAGTAGGGAAAGCGTTGGATAGCGTAGGGGTAAAAATTACTATTCCCACTCCAAAGGGTGCAACAGTAGGGAAAGCGTTGGATAGCGTAGGGGTAAAAATTACTATTCCCACTCCAGTGAGTTCCACAGTACTGAAAGCGTTGGATAGCGTAGGGGTAAAAATTACTATTCCCACTCCAGAGGGTGCAACAGTAGGGAAAGCGTTGGATAGCGTAGGGGTAAAAATTACTATTCCCACTCCAAAGGGTGCAACAGTAGGGAAAGCGTTGGATAGCGTAGGGGTAAAAATTACTATTCTCATACCAGTGAGTGCAACAGTACTGAAAGTGTTGGATAGCGTAGGGGTGAAAATTACTATTCCCACTCTAGAGGGTGCAACAGTAGGGAAAGCGTTGGATAGCATAGGGGTAAAAATTACTATTCCCACTCCAAAAGGTGCAACAGTAAGGAAAGCGTTGGATAGCGTAGGGGTAAAAATTACTATTCCCACTCCAGTGAGTGCAACAGTAGGGAAAGCGTTGGATAGCGTAGGGGTAAAAATTACTATTCCCACTCCAGAGGGTGCAACAGTAGGGAAAGCATTGGATAGCGTAGGGGTAAAAATTACTATTCCCACTCCAAAGGGTGCAACAGTAGGGAAAGCGTTGGATAGCGTGGGGGTAAAAATTACTATTCCGACTCCAGTGACTGCTACAGTAGGGAAAGCGTTGGATAGCGTAGGGGTAAAAATTACTATTCCCACTCCAAAGGGTGCAACAGTAGGGAAAGCGTTGGATAGCGTAGGGGTGAAAATGACTATTCCCACTCCAGTGAGTGCAATAGTAGGGAAAGCGCTGGAACCCAAAACAATAAAAAATCAAAACTATGAAATTTTTTATTAAATTTAATTTCCAATATAAACATAATTAATACATATACATTTAAATATATGATTATTAACAAAGATAATTTAAAAAAATTTAATTACACATTATTTAACACTATAATATCCACCACACACACCTAAAATTATTTACACATTTACATTTAATATTTACTAATTAGGGAGCTACGCTAGCAACCAAGATGGCCGCGTAAGCTCCCGGCTCCGCCGACCTCTGCCAGAAGTAAATCTGGTATTGATCCTGAATTCGCACCGGACTCCCGGGTGACTGAGGTGTTCCTGAATCTAAAGGTGCAATCCCGAGATTTCCATCTTCTCGAATGATGAAGATACGCCGTGTTTTCGTTCTCGGCCTTACCCGGCGTGGAAGCCGGGGCCTTGATTTCTAACCCATCCGGGTTGGAGTTGAACAACATCGGCCGCGGGACTTGGGCGGCGTCCGGTCTCCCGATGTGGAGAATATCCTGACTGATTTGGATGGCGATACTGTGGTCAGTTGATTCCGAGGATACAGCGGCGTGACACACCGGTTGCTGTGGTCGGGGGTCCGTTGCCCGGAGGCTCTGCTAGGCTCCCGGGGTCGACGGGCTTGGATCCTCGCCGGCGGCGAAGGTGTCGATATTGCGAAATTGAGAGCGCCCACTGTTGCCATCGGCCCCATTTGTGCCTGTTACCCCGGGGTAGTCGACCTCCGGGGTTTCTAGACCTGCTCTGTCGCTTCGCGAGAGGGGAAGGAGCGGGTGGAAGATACGCTGTCGCTGCAGACCGTACTGGGCGCCATTGGGGCGCTCCACTCGCAGATCACCGCCATCATCCAGAAAATGGTCGTAACAGTTGACAATATCTGCCTGAGACCGGACTACGACCCCTCGATTGGTTTGAGACAAGCTGTGATACCCGCGGCGCAGGTTATGCCTGTGACTGAGGGCCCCGTGCGGAAGCCTGATTTGGTGTTTTCTGTTGGGTCCCAAATAACAGCTAGCGAGCCCGGGACTATCGTAAGCTCATCATGTGCAACGCCGACACCGCCCAAGATGGACATAGACGATCCTATACGCCATAATAAGTTCCTCAGTGACTATCGGAGTGATTCATTATCCTTTTCCTCCCAGTTGGCTCAACCACGTTCTTGTGTCTTCTCGTTGGTGAACAGTTATCTCCGTTTGACTTGTGGACTTCGAGTATTAATATCTTGGTTTCAATTCTACCGTACTGACTTTGACTTTTTTGAACGTTTGGATTCTTCTATTGAGATGGCGGTTCGAGCGGAGAGGGCTCGCACGAAAATCGGAGCGGCCAGGTTTGAATTCGACTGTCTGGGTTTGATATAATGGCTCCATTTGATACAGGACTTGTAGCCTATAATGATGTGGGAGTCGGGTGGTCCTCACAAACTCCCCCGGTTGGCTCGTAATTGTAGCTTATATTGTCTTGATTATATTTTGGGGTGGTTTGCTTCTGGCGGGGGTTAAGGGAGACCGGGGGCCTGTCCGATATCTCCTCCTCCACTCTTTTCCTTCTTTTAGGTTCAGCTCTTGGGCGACAGGCACGCTGCTAGTGGGGTTAGGCCATAGCCATTGCAGGGGTGCAGGGTGGGGGGTTTGAGGGGGGAGGTTATTTTGTCTTTGTTTAGTTCTATGGCCTTTCTTTTTCCTTTTTTCTCCCTTTTTACGAGAGGTGGGTTGTCTATCCTGAATCGATGTTTTTCTCTTATCTGGGTGTCTACTCTGGTCTTAATTATCCTGAATTATGGGTGGACGGGTCCTGCAGACTGCAGCTTAGTGAGGTTGTTGACTATACTGTCTTTCCTTGTTCATATGCTTATCGACGTTGACGTCTCAAAATCCTGTGTATTGATTTCTCTACATTCGCCTATTCACCTACATACGGTTGTAATGTATTCTATAGTATGGCACCCGATATATGTAATGTTTCCTCTTGTTTCTCTTCAATAAAAAGAATTTAAAAAAAATTATATTTATTAATTAATGAATTTGTAAAAAAATGTTTTATTAATTAATTAATTAATTAATTGCCAGCTTTCACACCATATACACTTATAAACACCACAACACAAACCTAACATTAATTATACATTTACAATTACTAATTACTAATTAATTAATGGTAATTAATTTTAAAAGTATTTATTAATTAATCAATAATTATTTAATTACTTCACACCATTTACACATATAAACTCCACAACACACACCTAAAATTAATTAAACAATTAACATAATTAATTAATAATTAACTAATTGAAATTACTTAACAACTAATTATTAAACAATTATTAATAAATTAACACATTAATTAATTAATTTTATATAATTAAATTACTTCCCACCCTATTCCCCTATAAACCCACAGCCCGCTACGGAACTAATAACACAAAATTCAACATAAAATACATTAATAACTAATACAATTCCAAAACATCTAATAAAATGACAAACAATTCTCATTAAAAACACTAAAATACATAACATTATTAAAAAATTGATATTTTTGTAAACTATATTTTTGTAAACGATATTTATTACAATTATATTATTGTTATCGATATTACTTCAACTCGATATTTCTGCGGGGATATTAATGTAAGACGATATTTGTCCGTCGATATTCCTTCTCTGCACCATTCAGACTGCCTAACTTTAACCTCTTCCATGCTCATGATGAGCCCAGCCTGTGCGGGCGAATTAATCAGTGGGCGGAGTCGTGACAAGCCCAGCTGGTCATGAGCACAGCTCTACTCTGACTCATGATGAGCTGGGCTCGTCACGAGCACCGTGGCGCAGTGGCCCCCCAGCCCGTGGGGGATTTACCCCCGCAGCGAAGGGGTTAAGTTCTCCACAGGTGAGCTAATCACTGGTTCGGAATGGCTGGTAGAAGGCAAGTTTTGGGCAATCCTAGATATGTTTCGTACATTTTCAAAAGAGTGACAATTTTCATGCTCAGCATTAGGCTTGGATAAAAAGAATTCCTTAACTTTGCTACATGTTTCACATGAATTATCAAGCGAATAGACTTTGGACAAAATTGGGGTTGGAATCCATGGGTCAGGGCTCGACCCAGCATCAATTAATAAGAGCAAACCCTCCCCTACAGTAGCAACAGTCTGAATAATCTCTTGTTGTCCACTCAATGTGTTCACTATGGTATTCAAATGGTTTAAATGTTCCCAAAGCGAGGTGAAGTTCTTCTCAATCAACTCTTTGAGTCGTACAAAGACAATATCGACAATGTAATTAAAAATTACATCTCCGGAGACATTATGTGTTAATGTAAAAGATGCAGAACCAAAGGGGATGATGGAAGGAGTGTTGCACATTGCAAGCACTCACCCACAGTCAACTGATCTGGGTTTAATCCATCATCATTCTTTAGCTCACTCCACTACCCCAGTTCAGACATGGCCATATGCAAATCAGTCTGATCCTGTGCCTCATGGGAACAGTGCAGCCAGAACTACGAAGCCATGTCTTCCCTGGACCGGAAGCAAGCATCCTGGGACCGGTTTCTGGCTAATCAGCCGTCAACAGCTAGGCTAGCTTGAATCCCCTTTGGTTTTGCTTTGTTCTCCCTAAGTTGGCAGGGTATGCCCAGACGTGGGTCACTTGCTCACTTTGCCACTGGATTCCAGCTAGCCTGGCTGATGACTGCTGATTAGCCAGAAACTGGTCCCATGATGCTTGTTTCCGGTCCAGGGAAGACATGGCTTGGCAGTTCAGGCTGGACTGTTCCCATGAGGCAGAGGAACCAGCTGATTTGCATATGGCTATATCTGAACTCGGGTGGCGGAGTCAGCTAAAGAATGATGATGGCTTAAACCCAGATCAGTTGACTGGGGGTGAGTGCTTGCAATGTTGAACACTCAATCCATCCTCCCCTTTGGTTTTGCGATGTAAAAGAGGCAACATCAGTCTGTGTACTAATAGAACTAATTTGTGCAACCTAAGGTATATGGACAATCGATGGAAACTGTATCCATGAGCTCAGGACAGTGCATGATGAGCCTGAATGAGTGGGTTGTTTTCTTTTAGAATTGTTGGGCTTCCCGGGCTTCCTATTGCGCTTGGCCACTGGAACAGCGGCGGGCGCTAGGGTGTCCATGTTTACCTGCGGTTCAGGCATATCAGCACCCTTCAATCTGCCACTAGGGAGAGCTATATTGTTAGCACTAGTTCCCATGGATATTGTGATGCTGGATGCAATTGTAGGCGTATGACTGGCTGCGGATCGGGTAGCTAAATCAACTGGCGATCCTCCTGATGTTGGACGATTCAGTAATGCCTCCCTTCCCAGGGATAAGTGTCGTTCAGTGAGTTCAATTTCGCTAGAAACCATGCTAACAACCCTTTCAAATATGCTATCAATGGCATGGTGAGCAAAAAAAGATGGATTTAGGCCCAGATCTCTGTACTGGGGTGAATGTATGACATTGTTCTGCATTCTGTCCATCAACTGTTGTTTTTGCATTTGTCACCCCGAGTGGGACGGGTATGCTCAGACGTGATGCCACTGGAATCAAGCTATCCTGGCTGATGAGGGCTGAAAGCCCGAAACCAGTCCTAGGATGCTTGTTTCCAGTCCAGGGAGGACCTGGCTGGCAGTTCGGGCTGGACTGTTCCCATGGGGCACAGGATCAAAACTGATTTGCATAGGGCTGGGTTCAAACTGGAATGGCATGGTGAGCAAAAAACTATGGATTTAGGCCCAGATCCCTGTACTGGGGTGAATGTATGACATTGTTCTGCATTCT
Source organism: Lissotriton helveticus (assembly GCF_964261635.1). Lineage (NCBI taxonomy): Eukaryota > Metazoa > Chordata > Amphibia > Caudata > Salamandridae > Lissotriton > Lissotriton helveticus. Next base: position 722,452,913 of record NC_136072.1, read on the forward strand.
GTCCATCAACTGTTGTTTTTGCATTTATCAATGCTAGTGGTAGCAGGGCTCAGTGTCGGTGTTCCTGTGCGCTTCCCCATGATTTACACTTAAAAAATGTTTCAAAGTGGTGGGACACTCACCTCAGTCACTTAATCACTAGCTGTTGACATATGAAATAGGGGTGGCCCAGCCCTGCCTCTTCCTGGCACTGACGGGCGAAGATGGGCCCTACCTTGGACCCAGGCTTCTCCCAGGCGTGGCCTGGGTACGGCCACATGCGTCCCATGCCGCCGGAGCCCAGGGGAACCTTTATGCGCACATAGGACATTGCGCAGGCACCTCCTGGTGCTATGGGTGATGAGGGTCGCAGTCCCCTGCTGCCACCGTGCTGCAGAGTGCTGGTGCTGGCGCTTGAACTGGTGATCGGGCTCCCCATTCTATTTGAAGTCAGGTGGACTACCATGTTTCAGCCATCAGTGCCCCTACTTGCTCCACTGATGGAAACCTTCACTAATAACTGTAGGAAGGAGGAATAATATGTAGTGATGCTTGTTAGGTTTTAATATGAAATAGTCTCACAATGCCTCAAAGATGGCTCTTGGATTCACATTAATAAATCCTTAGCTCAATCCTGGTAGAATGGCAAAGAGCAGTCAGGCTTTACTAGAGGAGCATGTGTTAAGCATTTCAGAGTACCAACATGGATAATAAGTAATGGACACAACTCAAAAGAAATCCAACACCAATTTATAACAATAAAACAGATTGTTATAGAAATTCAGACACCAGAACAAATTAAATTGGATATGTATAACCAGAGTTATGGATTTTGGAATCAAAATTAAATCAGTGCAAATCACTAATGCAAAACTTTAGCATTGCAGTCAATGGGAAAAAGCACTAGTGATATAATTGGTCACTTGCAGGTCGAGTTGCGTGGAATGCAAGGTTTACAGTGATAAGGGTCTGAGAGAGGGTTTTTAGTTAGGTTCGAGAAAAAGGGTGCACTGCTAAGTGTTGGCGCAATAGTATTTGGCGATTCTTAGTAGAATGTGAGGTGCAAAAAGGGTGAGGGGATGAGCCCTATAACCCCTCCATGTAGTATCAGCCCAGGCTGACACTACGTACAGTAAATAACAGAAAACTTATGTACACTCTAATCAATAAGCAGTAATGTCAGTGTAGACACTTGAGACAAAGGAGACAAAGCCTGTTTATTTGTAACATAAATAATTAATTTTCTTGGAATGAGTCGTTGGTAAATGCTGTCTTTAATGTTCAAGAGAACCAGCCGACACGTGTTTCGCCGCGTATGGGACAATCTTCCCGCGACTCCTCAGTGCTATAGAAAAATGTAGTGTCGTAGGGAGAGTCGCTCCGTCGGTGATACTTCTGACCTGACAGGGCCCTGGACAGTTGAATAACTTGGTGGTGGTTGGAGAATTCTATCAAGTGTTATAACCATAGTGCGAGATATAGCGAGGTGAATCAATGAAGTACGACACTCCAAAGCGCGTTGGAAGTCGATATGTAGAAATCTTAAACCATTTAGATGTGTGTGTGTGTCCATGGAGTATAGGTGGGTATGGACCATACCCGGTACACAGAGCGAGGAGCTGTCGTCAGATGCACCTATCTGACGACCCAAGCCACCTCCTCTCTAAGAAAATTGATCCAACTTTATCCCCTATAATCCTATTTGCTCTAAATTTTGATAAAACCTTTGAGAATACGAGATAAATATTTATATATCCAAAAATAACGAATAAAGTATAAAAATAAATATTGATCCTTGGCGGTACTGGCTTCTTGATTAATCTATGGATTGTTTCCGTTCTCTTGATTATAGTTAGGACCCTCTCTAGGGCTATTTGTAGAATAACGTAGGCAGGGTTCTCTTTTGTTTCTATCAAGTGTCTACACTGACATTACTGCTTATTGATTAGAGTGTGCATACGTTTTCTGTTATTTAAGGTTTACAGTGATGCTGGTCCCAGGACTTAGCCCTGACAGTCAGTTTTATTTTACCTGGCTCGTGAAGTCTGGGTGCAGAGTTGTCCTGGCTATCCTTGGTGATGAAGAGGGGCCCCAGGGGAGCTGGTTTTACTGCTCACACGGTGCTAGTGAGGAAATGGGTGCAGGTGAGGAAATGGAGGCCACTGCTGTGGTCGGATGAAGGTTTTTTCGGTGTTCCCTCAAGTTGCAGCTTCGACTAAAGGTGGTGGTTGCTAGACTGGCCACCAATAAGCCATGACAGCGGTAAGGTCAGCAAGAAGATATCTCGATGTCCGGAGGTCGGGGGGAGAATGGTGGCTGCCTGTAACTTGCTGGAGGTCAGGACTTCATTCTTTCTTTTTATCCTACAATGCACTGGACCATCTACTCTTGGGCGATCCTTAAGAGGGCTAGATGGTCAGCGATTCTTTGGCTCTAGTATGTTGTTTTTACTTTGGAGCTGCAGGGGACTTGTGCCACTAGTCAAGGGTGTCTGGAGTTGCCTTTGGCTCTTAAAGGGTCCCTCTGTCTGGGGGAACTGATCTTTGGTCCGGATGAGTCGCAGTCATTGAGTTTCAGAATGGTTTCCACAGGTAGAGAGTATCCAGCATTTGGTTGTGCAGATCATATTGTCACCAACTAATGTCTCTTCTGTGTCCTTTGTTGCAATTTGAATCAGAACTGAGGTTCTGCTGCCAGGAGTGCCCCTTAAGTCCTAGGTTTAGTTGTATGGGTGCAGGTGGCCAATAGGCTAATACCCCCAGCTGCTAGTCCACCCCTGAGGTGACCATATCTGGGGGTGTATGTCACATTTTCTACCCAGAACCCTCTATTCTGCAATTTTTAAATTGCCAAAACCTTTCTTAGCTGTGCAGACCAGGTAAGCCACCCTAGAGGTGTGACTAGCCTCCTGACTGGGGGTGTACACATCCTGAATACATAATCTTCCCTCCTGTCTGCTGTAAATGTGCCTGGAGAAAGACGGAGGGCTAGCTCCTCCTTTGGGAGACAGCCTGATTGCATATCACAAGTGGTGTAAGCTTTAAAGCTCACTGCCTTGATGTGCTATTTCACTAGATGACCTGTCACAGACGGAGGTGTGACCTCTTTCCCATCCAGGTCTTTGTTTCTGACCCCTGGAAGAGTTCACACCTTCACCTTGGCAGAAGCAGCTGCAGGCTGACAGCCAGAGCACAGGAAAGGCTGTGGAAACTCCTAAGGTAGCCACCTGGGTGTGTGCCACATCAACCGTGACACGAGAATCATGTCAGGGGTGATGAGGCACATTATTTGATGCAAAGCATGACATATTTTGGTGGTACCATAATAGATCTGGCAACCTCAAAGTTCCCTGGGTGCCAGCCCAAGTTATCTTATGGACTGCTGATCACTTATAGTAACCCTTAATTTAAAATGGTCCTATAGGGACATATAAGGTTCCACTTATATGTCTCGACCTTTAGCATAATGCACACTGCCTCTAGGGCTCAAGAGGCCTTCCTTAAGGGTGACTGGCATACATTAAACGTATATTGTCACACATGGTGAGGACAAAGTCGAGTTTGAATATTTTTTACTGCTCTTGCAGTCTGCAGTGCAGGATTGCTATCATCTGCTTACATGGGTCACTCATGGTGGCTCAAACAGTGCTTCAGGCCCTTGTGATCCATTTAAGTCCCACACCCTGGGTACAACTGGTACAATTCACCATGGCTTTGTAAAGGGGTTAAAGTCCTTGTCAATTGGGGTTACTAATTCACATGTATGAGTTTTATGAAGAGAGTACTGGCACTGGCAGCAGGCTCCAGTGCACTTTCAGAGTCATGATCATCAGCATTGGAGCAAAGAGTGAGGGGTGACAACACAAAAAAGGCACTTTCCTACAATAACAAAACAGACTTGAGGCTGTCCGTGTAAATATTGCCTGTCCTATTTACAACAGATAATCTGATGTACTTTTTCTCTTTGGATCACCAATAAAAGCCTGGCAATTCTGAAGGAAAACATTTATAAATGACCACTACACCCTAGAATGAAACTCGGAAAGTGTCTAGGTCATTACTTTTTGTTTTCATAACACAAACTCAACCTTTTGGACTTTGTTTTTGTAAAATTTCTTTTGGTGAGTAGCTGCATGAAACTCAGGAAACAACCAATGTCTTCAGAGGAGCCTTTGTGGTGGCATCGAGCTTTCTGCTAGGCCATCAATCTCTAAATTTGACCCTGAATCTAAAACATCAACAAAACAAGAGAAGGAGACTGAAAAGTACAAGAGCACTCACAAGATAACATCCTGAGCTCAATGAAATGAAGACTAGCACTACAGCAGTGGGCTACTTGGGGACTACAATAGAAAAGAACAGATTCGAACAAGGTGGAACAAGACATGAAAGACCCCAATGTGTAGAAAAATGAATGACTGGAAAATATTTCTGACTGGAATATATATTGGAATCCCTGTTTTCCATTTTTACTGATTTTTACAGATAAAAACAGACATAAAACCATTCATTTTCCTGTCTGATTTTATTTGGATAAAAATGGAAATTGCTTTTTTTTGTGATTCTAAATTAAATCATTCATGACTACCAGGCCCATTGCCCTGTCGGTTGAAAGATAAGTGGGTTTAAAAAAAAAGGAATTTTAGTACAGAGCCTTAAACAGCGATAGATATGCACAACCTTGATATCAATTGTTCTTTTTGCATTTGTCATCTCGAGTGGGACGGGTATGTCCAGACATGGGTCCCGTGCTCTCCATGCCACTGGAGTCAAGCTATCCTGGCTGATGAGGGCTGAAAGCCCGAAACCAGTCTTGGATGCTTGTTTCCAGTCCAGGGAGGACGTCTCCGGGCTGTTCGGGCTGTACTGTTCCCATTAGGCGCAGGGTCAAGGCTGATTTGCATATGGCTGGGTCAAAACTGAAATTGCATGGTGAGCAAATAAACGATGGATTTCGGCCCATATCTCTGCTATGACATTGTTCTGCATTCTGTCCATCAATTGTTTTTTTTGCATTTGTCGCCCTGAGTGGGATGGGTAAGCCCAGGCGTGGGTCCCGTGCTCTCCAGGCCACTGGAATCAAACTATCCTGACTGATGAGTGCTGAAACCTTGAAACCGGTCCTAGGATGCTTGTTTCCAGTATAGGGAGGACCTGGCCTGGCAGTTCTGGCTGGACTTTTCTATTGGGCACAGGGTAAAGGCTGATTTGCATATGGCTTGGTCCACAGTGGAATGGCATGTGAGCAAAAAAACGATGGGTTTAGGCCCAGATCCCTGTACTGGGGTGAATGTATGACATTCTGCATTCTGTCCATCAATTGTTCTTTTTGCATTTGTTTTCTTATAAGAGCATATTTTAACATCTGCTTGTGTTTATATCCCTGAAACCTGTCAGTCGTTCAGGCATGAGTGCATATTTATCGGTCAAATAAATGTAAAAATATACTAATTTCAGATTCATTTTTACACAACACCCCAAATATATATGGATAAATACAGATTAAATTGGCAAAACATAAATATGGATAAATACAGATGGAAATGTCAAAAAAATGAATACCATAAAACCGGGAGCACTAAATATAATTAAAAGCTTTATCACTTGGGAATGATTGTAAGTATTTTGTGGTGTAAATATGAATTTGAAGATCCCTTAATTTTTAGTAATCGTCAAGGACTGAACACTAATGGGCACTGCAAACAAATGGAAAATAAAGTGCTTTAATTCTGCTGCCACTTGTTTTGCTCTGATGTTTCATGTGTGACCTGGGACGACAGAAGGGTTGGTGTACCTCCACTTACGTGAAACAAAAGTATTACGCGAGCTGTCACCCCATTGACACTCAACTTAATTGGGGGAATGGGAAGCAGAGCAGCAATATGTCAAGAATACAGTAATTCAATACAGCAAATTAGCTCCTATACATGTAGAAGTAAAATTAAAAATCCTTTGTGTATTAGCAACAGGGGAGGCCTAACTGTAAAATTGCTTTATGGTACATTTACAAGTAACATGAGCCACTATCCACGCAGTCGTGGATTTCTACTTTTTACTACTTCCTGGAATTGTCTGTAATTTACTGTGGTTGACAGTGGTACATGGTACAGGAACTGTAATTTGAAGTGCTGTTTTTGGCTGGAAACATAGCAGCATTTAAGTATGTAAATCAGCCACGTAACACAATAGGACTCACACTGCAATAACACAACAACACAATGCAGTAAAAACATTCTGTGATATAATATAGCACTTTAAATCAAAAGAACTGGAGTAGAAAAGTCTGAAAGGGAGGTCTGGGGAAAAAATTTAAATATATTAAATATTTGCATTAACACAACATTAACACATAGAAAAGCTAATGCTATTAGTAGAGATAGATTATGTGTAGTCAAGTTTAGATTGATTACAGCGAATGTAGGCCAGAATTTCAAAATGTCTAATGTTGTTTGCAATCTTCTTTTTAACAAAATGTCCTTTTTTCCCTTCTTTCTCTTGTGAAGAAATGTTTCATTTTCTTTTTGATTATAGTGGACTGTTGTTTGATGAATAGCACATTCAAGAGACACCTGCAATGTGCAGAATTCTCTATGTATCTTATCGTGTTGTAGAGTCTGTAGGTTTGAAGAACGCAGAGAGAAATTTGTATTGTGAGAAACCTCGAGAACCTATTTAGTATGCAGTTGCATCACTTCACTTTAATGTGATTGGACAGCTGTGAGAATTGAGCGTAGGTGTGTCAAATGTTAGTGTTAGTATGTCACTAGGACTGATTAGAACAGATCAGAGCAGAATGGAGGACAGTAGAGTATTTTACAGCACTCTGTCATTGAGATGACTGACGTTTCATTGTCCTTTTAGGTAGGTGATCCCATGACAAGATTTTGATTTAATTAAATTGTATATTATTTCATGTGTGCACATTTTGATTATCAATTTATACTAATCCAATTTTTGCCTTCTGTAGATCCTTAACTTTAAATAAGCCTTCGTGGTTTTAATAAATACTCTCGGTCCTACCTGTGGTGGAGCCTAATGTGCTTCACATAATATTAAATGCACTGCTTTGTTGACCAGGCTCAGGTGTGCAGCACTGAAAGTTTAAGGGATTAGCAATGCTTCCAGTCCACCCAATACCGCTTTATCGCCTTCAAATTCATCACACAGAAGAGCACTAACAGGTCTATAAAATACATTTTTCTCAAGCAAAATGTAAACTAACAACAGCTCCAACTAGTGTGAGGCTGGGCTGCGCTCATCTTTTGTTTTCACATCTTTGAATTACACCAGAACAAGTTTACACACGCTCTTTCTATATATATCTCCCTATTTATCTTTCTATATAGCTAGATTTCTGTATGTGTATAAATATATAATTATATATATATATATATATATATATATATATATATATATACATACAAACATACAATCACACACACATATAAATAAATCTATATTTATTTTTAAAAACTTGTGATGTCACCGAAATTGTCAGAACATCCAAAATAATGGTCTTCCAGTCTCTCACAAAATATTGACACTAGAACTTCCTAATCCACCAGGTCTATGACACCATCATGAATTCACATTAGTAGTATGCTCCATTAACATTTCTTTGTGCCCTCGACCACCATACCTAGCCACACCTGCTTAGTACATGCTCATGCATGTACCCTTCTTGCTACCATGTTTATCTGGTTTCAGATGTATTTACAGTTCAGTTTCTCACTTTTGTTTCGCAAGTAATTAACAAAAACCTACTTTCGCAATCGAGTGTCAGCCTTCTTCTGGAAAAAGGACTACAACATATCTGTTGCCCTCTACTTGTACCACTGGATTGCCATTTGCCTATTTGGGGCACTCCCCTCTTATCTAAAGCTGACATAGGAGTTGGCACTGGAAAAGTAAACAGGAGATGGGCACTCTCATTACCATCATTTTGGTTATCAATGACCTGAGTACATTCCAGCTAAATGTGGTAGTGAAATGTCAGGATGACTAATAATGAGGGCTTACATATTTGGGTTTCCCCTTTCTATTATATTGGCCACCTGATAGCCGGTGAATCTCATGATGTTTCAAGAGTGCCTCGTATATTAAGTGCTCCACTTTCCCCATTTTGCATAGAGAGTGGGGGAAGTTGCTCCCTTACATCTTCCATGTGGCAATATTCCATTGAAGAATGTCCATCCCCTTTCATATAGGTGAACTTCTTTGTTTTCTTTTCTTTTACCTATAGAAGGTCTGTCTACCTCGACTGTGAGCCATACCTGGATGAACACAAGAGTAAGTCAACCTTTGACTGACCTTTGCGAGATGAGTGTTCCATCTTTTTCCAGTACTTGCGAATGGTGAGGTCACCACCTATTGTAATTGTTTCTTTCTCTTTACCTTTACTCTTTTACCAAACAGACTTGGTTATTGGCAGAAGTTCTCTGCAGTGGGTCTTCTAATAATGGATCTTAATTAATGTATTCTTCTTGGTCTGTGGGGTTCCGTCAACCATGTAGGTGCTTGACAGAGTAATTTTCTTCGTCTCTCTTACCAGCTTTGGAGCATGTGTGCAATAAAAACTATTCAGTGATTTTATTGAAGGCAGCCCAGTGGGGATGGGACCACAGTGCCAAAAAGAGCCTGTCTTTACTACATGAACTTCTCCTTGCTCACCATATCTAAGCGATGTAAATGTATATTACAGGCCTTGTAAGAAAGTTGAGATGCATTCACTTTAATTTCTTAATACCCTCTAAGGCTCTGGGGTGAGCTCCTGGGTAGACAAGCAGCGGGTCCACTCTTAAATATTGACTTGCCTCCCACTATCTCCTAATGAATACAGTAAGCTTATTGGCCATTCGCTTGTCATTTACCTGTCCTACCTTCTTGTCATTTACCTGTCCTACCTTCAGTCTATCGTCAGTCAGCAACTAAGGGATACATCTGTTCCGTGGCATGTGTTAGCTTCTTTTGTGCATGTGGTTACCAATGCCGCTGTGGCACCTTTTTCTAGAGTTGTGAATTGTACCTATGATAGGAAAGCTTGGATGGGTAAGTATGATTCTAGAAGGCTGGTAGCTCTCTCAGGTTAAACCTAAGAGGGGGCCCTGGTAGCCCTATAAGCTAGCATTGGTCTAGACTAATTCTAGCTGTTGATAGGACTCATTGAGAGGACTCCTGACAAGAACTACTATCCTGTTGTTTTTCTCTCTCCCATTTCCTCAGATCAGCCAGAACATTCTAACAGCGATGTCCCTGTGAGGTTGGGTTGTGCGACTTACTCATACTACAGGCATTCTCTTAAGCACATAGAAGGTGAACAACATAGTAAAGGGCCGGAGACCTGGTGAAATCCATAAAAATAAAGTTCTAACACCCAAGTGTGGGTTAGATACTGTTTTCTCATTTCTTGATAGTTATCAACTTCTGATTATTATCCTAACTTCCACCTCCTCATAACCCCACGTTACAAGCCTTACCTTCAGAGTCTTGTATTTTGTGACATGCTGCAGTCAGTCTATCTTCTCATTGCTCCTGTTCAGTCTCTCTTGTTTACTACTGGGGCTTCTCTTCAGTCCTGATTGAGTCCGTTACCAGATTTGAGATGCCAGTAATTATTCTACCTCTTCCATATCGTCTCTTCCTTACTCAGAAGAAAAAGTGACCCAGTTCCCAAAATAGGAAGTTGCTTTAACAGTACCCCACTTGATTCCGGCACATGGAAGCTAACAGTTACTGGATGCCTTTTTGCATTGTTTGTGGTGTTCTAATCCATATACAAAGATGTCTCATTTCTGTAGAGACTTCCCAGCACTCATCCTTTGGACCTATTGGGGGAGCTTTCCTTTATCTTTTGAATACAGCACAAACTTGGCCCTAAAGCATGAGAGCAATTTACATGAGCACCAAAATGCATTATATTTAGGCACAAGGAGACCGAAATATAAATCCTGTAGGATATAATGGGACTTATCTTTTGGCGGACGGGATATCTGTCATCTTTGTGACGCAGTAACCCATCGCTAAGATCTAAATCAGGCCCTCAGTGATTAGCTACAAATCACAGAATTATGAGCTGATGCCAGGACTTGAACCTGGTTCCCCCAGATCCAAAATAGACAGCTCCTTCCTTGCAGTCTTTTGCCCATGTCGGTCATTACATAGCTGAGTCAGCACAGTAAAATGAGGCTACCCATCTGTATTTGTTAGTAGACGAAGCGGTTGATTCTTTGCACAGAATGGAGTCTGCATAAGTGAGCGCATAAGTGAGCGCAGATTGTGCACTGACCTTTACTGAATCCATTCTGTTTTTGCAAATAGACCTATGTACTAATAGGTCCGTTCACAAAAATCCAATTCCTATTTGGTTGCAATTCAATCCACCTCATCAGTATTAGTGAGTTAGGTACCAAATTTCAACCCAGTATGAATTGCTGCCATCACAGAGATGGTGGTCTACTGAAGTCAGCAGATCACTATTGGGCATATGCATCAACCAAAATACCAGTCGCAACCGGCCGATTCACAGAATCGGCCCCTTTGCGACCAGGATTTTGGCATTTGGGATGCATCAACCCAAGTGCAAATTCACAAAATAGGTCATCGCAAAATTTGGGATTTCCTAAATTGCAAATTCATATAGGGAATCACAAATTAAGATTCCCCATTTGGGATGCAACAAGCCTTTCCTAAATGTGACTTCGAATTTAGGAAACACTAATTACCATCAACTGCAAGTTGATGGTAATTAGCAAAAACTTAGAAAAATGCACAAAAGTTAATTTTTCAAAGTGCCATGTGGCGCACACACATGCCCTTGAGGCATGTGTGTATGCCACATGTGCACACATGCTTATTCCAGGGGGGTGCATCAGGGTGGCCTTTCCGTCCCCTTGCACCCTCGAAATTACATGCTCAATTTGCGAGTGCCTATTTGGTACTCGCAAATTGAGCATGCAATTCTCATTCATTCCAATGGGCCATAGGAATGAATGGGAAGCTATTCCTTAACCCCTCCCATGCTGGTGACGGAACCGCTCCATCACCAGCCTCGGTAGCGCTGTGCTGGTGACGGAGCGGTTCCATCACGGCCCGCTTGGCGCGCCTGCGCGGTGCTGATTTCGCGCCTGCGCTGGATGTTCCATTGAGCGGGCGGGGCCGTGATGGAACCGCTCCGTCAGAAGCACAGTGCGCCCGAGGCTCGTGACGGAACCGCTCCGTCACGAGCCTCGGGCGCACTGTGCTTGCATGGGAGCGCCGCCGGCTTTCCCTCCCCTCAAGCGCTGCGGCGGAATTGCCGCCACAGCGAAGGGGTTAATTAAGAATCGCAATTTGCTATTCACAATTAAGGACTATGTAGGAATCTCTAATATTTTAGCGAAATCTACATGCATAGGCAATTGCGGTTCAGTAATTGCAATTCCTTACGAATCGCAATTAAGGAATCCTATTTGCCTACCCTGATGCATGTACCCCTACGACTGTAATTGCTTTTAAATAAAGGCATTTCTTTATGTATCTGGTTTTCCTTAAAGGAAATGGCAAGCATTTAAAAAAAAAATAATTATAAGTAAACTAACATTTTTTAAGCTAGGTAGTGATGCAAAGGACCACTCCTTACTCTTAAAAAATGTTTTTGGCAACATTCACAGTGGACCCTTTCCCGTTTGCGAATGCCTTTCCACTACCTTTCAGTAGTTGGTAAAACATTAATGTTTTGTGACTGGATTTCGGTTACAAAACATTATACCCGCCTTTCCAATTTGGTATTTAGAAGAGACGCACTAAATGCCCCCTTCCAAATACCGAATAAATAATGATTCGGTATGTTTGCTTTCGCGGGATCTTGTTGTGAAACCGTAGGCCCAGAGCTCCCTTGGCATTGACTTAGCTGCCTTTCTCCAAGAAACAGGAAATGCTCTCTTTAATCTACGTGAAAAAGGTTTGTGCCTTCAAGTCAATGAGAATGGCACTTATTCATTACCAGTGTTCACTCTAAATTTAAATTGAATTATTATGTAAGCAAAACTAACTGCCTCCTGGCTCCGGTTAGCTCCTGTAATAACATTGCAACCCTGATACAGATCTTTGTGCGAGGCCTGGTGTCCTCAAAAGTGCTTTCATTTCAAGAAGGACGACACGAGTACACCCTGCTTTATGTAAAAAAAAAAAATTTTAAAAGCAGCAGACTTGCTCGGATTAGAGGAGGCTGGCAGTTTGTATCACATGCAAGTTTAATTTAATGATTCTACAGCTCCTTGGTGTTCTGTAAAGCTGCATGCATTGCCCACTCGAGGTCGCTGCATTGGCACAGGATTTGGTGAATTGGTAAACCACATAAGCTCCTGATGCCGGTAAATAATGCGTAGGACCATGGGTGACGTAACTGGTGCTCTAGCAAAGCACTCAGAGACAAATGGGGTACTCTCATAATGCGATGTATGTCTGTTTGCCAAAGAAAGAGCCCCAGGTGTTCTAGTAATTTATATGG